>NC_083404.1:135142774-136373774 GCF_020745735.1 Hemiscyllium ocellatum
ATGTTTTAATGTCTAGAAATACATTCATTTTATGATTAGAGCCTTTCACGACCACTGGACGTCTCAAAGCACTTTATGAAGTACTTTTGAGGGTAGTTCCTATTGTAATTCAGAACTCTGGATGACCTCCAGGAAATCTTCATTAACCTTGCGCACTCTCAGGAGAACAATCCCAGAATTGCCAACCTCTTCGAGTAACTGAAGTCACCCACCCCGGTGCTATTCTACAGAACATTAGAGATACCATTCTAGTAAACCGCCTCTGAACTTTCTCTAGTCTTCAAACGTGACAGAATTTAGCACAAAACTCTGCATGATGCCACATCAATAACTTGTAGAGAGGGTTAGGATAAGGGGATATTTTCACAATTACAACTAGTGGTGTGTCTCAGGGATCAGGGCTGAGGCCACAATTATTTACAAAACACATGTTAATAACTTAGTTGAGGAAAGTGAATGCACCACAGCCAAGTTGTAGATGAGATAAAAATTGATTTGAAAGCAAATAGTTTGAAGACACTAGTCAGACCACAGCTGGAACACTGGTGAACAGTTTTGGCTCTATATCTAAGGAAGGGTTTTGGGGCATTGGAAGCAGTGCAGAGAAGATTCACTAGGGCTAATACCAAGAATGGAGGGACAGTCTTATGAGCAGAGGCTAAGTAGATTAGACCCCATTCATTGGAGTTTAGAAGAATGAGAGGTAGTCTTATTGAAATATATAAAATTCTTAGGAGACTTGATAGGGTTGATGAGGGAAGGTTGTATCTCCTTAGGGTGAGTCTAGGACATAGTCTCAGAAAAAGGGGTTCACACAGGATGAGGAGAAATGTCTTTTCTCAGAGGCTAGTGAATCTGTGGAATTCTTTACCGTTAGCTCATTAAATATATTCATGGCTGATATAGATTTTTAATCTGTAAGGAATCGAGGATTGTGAGAAAAGCCAGGTAAGTGAATTAAGATTATTAGATCAGCCACGGTCTCATTGAGTGACAGAGCATGCTCAATGGGCTGAACATCTATCAAGCAGCACCTGCACAGCAATAACCTGCTCAGCGACGTCCAGTTTGGGTTCCACCAGGGCCACTCAGCTCCTGACCTCATTACAGCCTTGGTTCAAACATGAACGAAAGAGCTGAATTCCAGAGGGACACCCCTAGACATCAAGGCCGCATTCAGCAGAGTATAGCATCAAGGAGCCCTGGCAAAATTGCAATCGAAGGGAATCGGGGGAAATCTCTCCACTGGTTGGAATCCTATCTGACATATAGGATGATGGTTGTCGCAGGTCAGTCATCTCAGCTCCAGAGTTCCTCAGGGTTGTGTCCTAATCCTAACCATCTTCAACCTTCATCAACGACCTTCACTCAGAAGTGGGAATTTTGTTGATGAGTGCACAATGTTCAGCACCATTCCCGACTCCCTAGACACTGAAGCAGCCCATGTTTAAATGAACAAAGACCTGGACAGTATCTAAGTTTGGGCTCACAAGTGGCAAGTAAAATTTTATGCCACACAACAACAGGTCAGTGACCATCTGCAACAAGGGAGAATATAACCATTGTCCCTTGATGTTCATAGCATCACCATCGCTGAAGTCCCCCAATATTAAAATCCTGGAGGTTGCCATTGACCAGAAACTGAACTGGATTCACCATAGAGCTACAGTCAGAGCAGGTCAGAGGTTAGGAATCCTGTTGTAAGTAACTCATCTCCTGACTCCCCAAAGCCTGTCCACCATCTACAAGTCAGGAGTCTAATGGAATGCTCTCCACTTGCCTGGATGGGTGCAGTTCCACCAACACTCCAGAAACTTGACACCATCCAGGATAAAGCAGCCCACTTGATTGGCACCACATCCACAAACATTCACATCCTCTATCACTGATGCTCAGTAGCAGCAGGGCGCACTATCTACAAGATGCACTGCAGAAATTCACCAAAGATCTCAGACAGCACCTTCCAAACCCATGACCACTTCCACCTAAGAGGACAAGGGCAGCAGAGACATGGGAACACCACCACCCACATGTCCCCCTCCAAGCTACTCATCTTTGTGATTTGAAAATATGTTGCCATTACTTCGGTGTTGCTGGATCACTCAGTGTTGGAACTCCCTCCCTAAGGACATTGTGGGTCTACCAACACCAATGGCATGCAGCAATTCAAGACAGCAGCTCAACATCACCTTCCCAAGGGTAACTTGGAATTGCCCGCAACTACTGGCCTAACTAGTGACACCAGCATCCCTGAACTAATTTTTAAAGATCAAGCTCAGAAGTGTTGATTTTTTCTGATCACACAATGTTTAGCACCATTCTATATTCCTTAAATACTATGTCTAAATGCAGTGAAACCTGGTGTACGTCCAGGCTGGGAAAGGTAGGTGACAAGTAACATTTGCACTACACAAGTACAGGCAAGACAGAATCTAACTATTATCTCTTAACATTCAATGGCATTGTCATTGCTGAATCCCCGCTATCGATACCCTGGCAGTTATCATTGATCAGACACTGAACTGGATTAGCCACATAAATACAATGGTCACAAGAGCAGGTCAGAGGTTAGGAACACTGCAGTGAGTAAAAAGATAACTATGAGCGAATGAGGTACAAATTAGGAAAAATGGTTTGGGAAATCTTCCTCAAGTGGTTGATTGTGTGTGATTGTGGATAGACAATTGTTTCATAGTTAAAGAACATGTGCACGAATTATTCATTCCTGTCTAGCACATAAAATAAAGAAGAAAAGTGTCAGGGCCTGGTTAACAAAAGACATTAGGATAGAATTGGATCCAAAGAGGAGACATATAAAATTGTCAGAAAAAGCAGCAAATCCAAGCATTGGGAACATTTTAGAATTCAGTAAAATAGGACATAAATTTTGATCATTAGGGAGAAAGTAGAGAATGAGAATAAATTTTCAAGAAACATTGAAACTGACTGTAAAAGCTTTTATAAATAATTGAAGAGAAAAAGATTAATACAAGTAAATGAGGATCTCTTACAGTCAGTAACCAAGGAAATTATAATGGAAAGAAAGAAATGGCAGAAGAATGGAGTACATACTTTGGTTCTGTCTTCACAAAAGAGGGCACAATCACCTTTCAGAAATATTGGGGAACCAATGAAAGATCAGAATCGAAGGAAATCAGTATTAGGAAGAAAATGTTGTTGGGGTAATTGCTGGGATTAAAGGCTGACAAATCAGCAGATAATCTACATGCCAGAGTACTGAAGGAAGTGACTGTAGAAATTTTGAATGCAATGGTGGTCATCTGAAATTCTATGGACTTTGGAGCAGGCCTAATGGATTGGTGATGTCAAATCAGCCTCACTATTTAATGCTAAAGTAAATGCCACCCCAAAACCTGTCTACCAGCTACAAGGCTCATCAGAGAGCAATGGAATCCCCCCCATGTGCCTGGATAGGTGCAGCTCCAACCACACTAAAACTTGACAGCATCCAGGACAAAGATGCACATTTGATCCACCATCTTCAACACTTACTCAAGGTCACTGGGCTCTGAACTCTGTTGCTGTTCCATCAGTGTTGCTGGATCTAAATCCTAGAATTCTCTCCCTACCAACACTGAGCCTGTCTCTGCACCACGCGTCTGCATTGGTTCCAGAAAGTAGCTCAGCAAAGCTTTCTCCAGCCAGTTAGAAATGGGCAATAAATGTTGGCCCAGCCAATGATGCCCACGCTGTCTGAATTAATAAATGAACTTGTGATGAAAACTGCAGCAACATCTCCCAATAAAAGCAGACCGATCTCTCAAGTAAAATGTGATGGTTAAACAATTCAAATTCTATGAAGAAAATCAGTCCTAGCATCTAACAGCAGTGTGGATGCTGCATGTGACCGATCAGAAAAATGATTCAATTATTTTCATTCTGGCATCCACGACCCCAGACATTTCAATAACAAATCAGAACGTTACTCATAGCTTTGAGCTTCTAGACTTTTCAAGATGGTTTTGTTAAAAGAGATGATAATGGATTTCCAATATCATCCCCAGCAAAACCTGCTCTGCTTTATTTTCTCATTCGTTCAATAGACACTGCACCTGGACATGATATTGAGTCAATGGGATATGGTGAGGAGGCCCTGGCGATGAAATCTGTTTATACTTTGTCGTGTTTACTGTTCCATTAAATCATGGAATAAAGATGTAAACCAGCTGCCTTATAAATGCTTCAAGTGGAACATGGTGTATGCCTTGGTTGTCAGCGCTGCTCCGAACTTCAAAAGATGTTTTCAAGAAAGCAACCATAAACTCTGCTGAGAGAAAAAAAAATCCCATTTTACTGAAAATATTTGTAGATAAGCATCGCCCATCAAAGTAACAATGAAATTGTATGTTCAAACCAACATTGCATTTGAACTCGGATGAGATCATTTGTCTTTTTATCGTTAAACCCAATGCTTCTTCAATCTTGCCACACATCAAGGGAAAATCCATAAATGACTCATTCTTAATAACTATTCATATAATAATTTAATCTCTTTGGTCTGATTGCAAATTTATTCTTTTTTCTAAGATCTCAAATGGTGCATCTCCTTACATCCCAAGGTTTAATCACCTCTCTCTTCAGGTTGTGAAACATAAATGTGTGTCTCCTAATTACAACTTCTTAATTTTCTGTCCCTTTTTCTGTGTAGATAACATCAGTGGTAGAGCCACAGTTCTACACAACACATAATTTTATTGTTTCCAAATTAAAAGGAAGTCTGTGGCCACAACCTTCCCTTTTGTATTAGGTGTTGACTAACTCATCACCCCCATGGACAAAAAATAATTATCAATCATGTGCAACGCATAAGATTATAAAAATTGTAAGCATCTACACAGGAACTGGAGACCTTTCAACCTATTCCTGCATTCTCTGAGAGCAGTGTCACTTAGCTCCATGTATTCCTATTTAGCCAGGGAAAACATTTGATGAATCTTTGGTTCAGATTTGTTTCACTTTTTATGCATGGACATACCTGTGTAATTTTCCACATCGTTGGGTCGATTCCAGTGTTACAATACGGCCGGGGTTGCGACAAGTTCTGCAGTACAAGTCTTCTGTACTATTGCTGGAATGTTGTCAGGGCCCATAGCCTTTGGAGCTTGCATTGCTTCCACCTGTTTCTTGATATCATGTGGAGTGAAATGAATTGGCAGAAAACTGGCATCTGTGACACTGAGAACCTCTGATGGATCATCTACCTCGCAGAGTTCTGGTTGAAAATGGATTTGTATTGATGTGCTGAGCCTCCCTATTACCTGGGATGGGGATATTTGTGGAATTGTTAGTTATTTAATTGTCGACCAGCATTCACGACTGGAGGTGGCAGAGTTTAGACCCAATGACTGTAGGATTCCTTGGGCGTGTCAGAGAGTCATGGTGATGTACAGCACAGAAACAGACCCTTCAGTTCAACCCATCCATGCTGACCAGATATCACACCACAATCTAGTCCCACCTGCCAGCACCTAGCCCGTACCCCTCCAAACCCTTCCGATTCATATACCCATCCAGATGCCTTTTAAATGTTTCAATTGTACTAGCCTCCACCACTGCCTCTGGCAGCTCATTCCATACACGTACCACTCTCGCTGTGTGAAAAAGTTGCCCCTTAGGTCTCTTTTATACCTTTCCTCTCTCACCCTAAACCTATACCATATAGTTCTGGACTCCCCCACCCCAGGGAAAAGACCTTGTCTATTTATCCTATTCATGCCCCTCATGATTCTATAAACCTCTATATGGCCATTCCTCAGCCTTCGATGCTCCAGGGAAAACAGCCCCAGCCTATTCAGCCTCTCCCTATAACTCAAATCCACCAACCCTGGCAACATTCTTGTAAATCTTTTCTGAACTGTTTCAAGTTTTACAACATCCTTCATCTTTGGTATGCAAGCTGTCCTGTGTTATAGTTTCACTAGGATGTCATCTGACTCCGGCTATGCCTGGTGTTGCTCCTGGCATGCCCTCCTACACTCTCCATTGAACAAGGGTTGATCTCCTGGCTCGATGGTAATGGATGAGTGGGGAATATACCGAGCCATGAGGTTACAGTTTGTGCTGGAGTACAGTTCTGCTGCTGTTGATGGCCTCCAGTGCCTCCTGAATGCCCAGTTTTGAGTTGCTAGATCTGTTTGAAGTCTGTCCCATTTAGCACGGTGTTAGTACCACACAACATGATGGAGGATATTCTCAATGTGAAGGTTGGACTCTATCTCCACAAGCTGTGGGATGGTCACTCTTACTAATACTGTCATGGACAGATACATCTGCAGCTGGCCCATTGGGGAGGATAAGGTTAAGTATGTTTTTTCCTCTGGTTGGTTCCCTCACCATCTGCCACTGACCCAGTCTTGCAGCTATGATCTTTCGGACTCGACCAGCTCGATCAGTAGGACTGCTGCCGAGCCACTCTTAGAGTTAGACATTGAAACCCCCCACCCAGAGTACATTCTGCATCCTTACCACCCTCAGTGCTCCCTCCAAGAGTTGTTCAACATGGAGGGATACAGATGCCTGAACTGAGAGAGGAAGGAATGTGGTAATCAGCAGGAGGTTTCCTTTTGCATATTTAACCTGAAGTCATGAGACATCATGGGGTCCAGAGTCAATGTCAGGGGCTTCCAGAGCAACTCCCTCCTCAACCATAGTGCCACCATCTCTGCTGGGTCTGTCCTGCTGATAGCACAGAAATATCCAGGGATGGTGATGGTGGTGTCTCGAACATTGTCTGTAAGGTATGATTCCGTGAGTATGACTATGTCAGGCCTTTGCTTGATTAGTGATAGTTCTCCTACTTTTGGCACTAGCCCCCTGATGTTAGTAAGGAGGACTTTGTGGGGTTGACAAGTTTGCCGTTTACAGTGTCCACGTTGATGCCAGTAGTCTGTCTGGTTTCAGTTCTTCATCTAGAATTTATAATGACTTGATACAACAGAGTGACTTGCTCAGCCAAAGCTCTGGAGTCACATGTTGGCCAAATGAGGTAAGAATTTATGTCAATGAACAGTACTTACATGGTTACCATGGAATAAACTTTTTATTCCAAATGTTATTGGATTCAAATTTCCCCATCTGCCATGGTGGGACTCAACTCAACTTCCTAGGACATTAGTCTGGAGTTCTGAATAACTAGTCCAGTGCTATTATCACACTGTCATCACCTCCCCTCTCCCGCATTCAAATTCGACCTTCCAATATGTCTTCTATGAACTAGCCAATTCTGTATCCAGATAGCCAAATGTCCCTGTATCCCATGCCTCCTTACTCTTTGAATGAGTGTACCATGGGGAACCTTATCAAATGCCTTGCTAAAATCCATGTACACCACATCCATTGCTCTATCTTCATCAATGTGCTTTGTCACATCCTCAAAGAATTCAATAAGGCTTGTGAGGCATGACCATCCCCTCACAAGGCCATGCTGACTGTCTCTAATCAATAATGGTTTTCCAAATAATCATTAATCCTGTCTCTCAGAATCTTCTTCAATAATTTGCCCACCACAGACATACAACGGACTGGTCTAAATTCCCAGGATTATCCCTTTTCCCTTTCTTGAATAAGCGAATAACATTTGCCATTCTCTCATCATCTGGCACTACTCCAGTGGTCAGTGAGGATGCAAAGATCATTGCTCAGCAACGTATTCATGAAGGACCTCCCCTACCTCCTCTAACTCCAGGCACCAGTTCCGTCTACTATCCCTGATTGGCCCTACCCTCACTCTGGCCATCTTCTTGTTCCCGATATAAGTGTAGAATGCCTTGGGGTTTTCCTTAATCCTATTCGCTCAAGCTTTTTCATGCCCCCTTCTGGCTCTCCTAAATTCATTCTTCTGTTCCTTTTTGGCTGACCTGTAACCCTCTAGAGCCCTGACTGATGCTTGCCTCCTCTGCCTTAAGTAAGCTTCCTTCTTCCTCTTGACTAGATGTTCCAGATGAAGGGCTTTTGCCCGAAACATCGATTTCGCTGCTCGTTGGATGCTGCCTGAACTGCTGTGCTCTTCCAGCACCACTGATCCAGATAGATGTTCCATATCCCTTGTCACCCAAGGTTCCTTCACCCAACCATCCCTTCCTTGCCTCAGTGGGACAAACCTGTCCAGCAAGTGCTCCCTAAACAGCCTCCACATTTCTGTCATTCATTTACCTGAGAACATCTGTTCCCAATTTAGGTGCCCTAGTTCCTGCCTAATAGCATCGTAATTCCCCCTCCTCCAATTAAATACTTTCCCATACTATCTCCCCGTATCCCTCTCCATGAGTATAGTAAAGGTCATGGAGTTCGTGATCACTATCACCGAAATGTTCTCCCACTGAGAGATCGGACACCTGGCATGGTTCGTTGCCAAGCACCAAATCCAATATGGCCTCCCCTCTGGTCGGTCTATCTACACATTGAGTCAGGAACCCTTCCTGACCATCCCTGACAAAAACTGCTCCATCCAAACTATTTGAATTAAAGAGGTTCCAATTGATAGTAGGGAAGTTGAAGTCACCCATGACGACAACCCTGTAACTTCTGTTCCTTTCCAAAATCTGCCTCCCAATCTGCTCCTCTCTGTCTCTGTTGCTATTGAGGGTTTGAAGAAAACTCCCAATAAAGTGACTGCTCCTTTCCTGTATCTGACTACCTCACACACTGACTCAGTAGACAGACCCTCCTCGACGACTTCCCTTTCTGCAGCTGTGAAATATCCCTAATTTGCAATGCCACCTCCCCACCCCTTTTACCTCCCTCCCTATTCCTTTTGATACATCTAAACCCTGGAACATCCAAAAGAGTCATGTGTTGCTTTATGTCCTCCTGAGAAAGTAGACAGGGCCTTAGTTTAAAATCTTGTCCAATACACAGCAACTCTGACAATGTAGCAGTCCCTTAGTATAGCACTAGAGTATCAGCCTGGAATTTTACACTCTGGTCTAAGAGTGACACTTAAACCCAAAACCTTCTGCTCTTCTGATGCACTGATGCATTGGTCAATAGATTTCTATAAAATTAAAAACATCACAGTGGTGGTGCAGGAAAATGGGGCTGAGATGAATCAGCTATGACCTCACTGAAAAGTGGGAACAGGCTCTTGAGATGGTGGATCAGCCATGATCATAATGAATGGTAGAGTAAAATTGAAGGGCCGAATGGCCTACTCCAGCTTCTATGTTTCTATGAACGATGGAATGTGTTTGAATGGGTTGAATGGTCAAATAGGTGAAAGTGAGGACTGCAGATGCTGGAGATTAGAGTCGAGAGTGTGGTGCGGAAATGGCACAGCAGGTCAGACAGCATCAAAGGAGCAGGAAAATCCACTCTTCAGGCAAAAGCCCTTCATCAGGAATGAGGCTGTAAGCAGAGGGGATAGTGAGATAAATGAGATGAGGGTGGGGCTGGGGACAAGGTAGCTGAGAGTACGTGGCTGAAGAGCTTCAGGGCAGGGGCGATGACCCAGGTGATGCAGTGAGAGAGAGACTTACAGAGATCCTTGTAGAAAGAGAGAGGAGGAGAATTTCATCAACGTAAGCATCCTTGGAAGAGGCTTCTCAATAAGGAGAAAATCAACCAGGAGAAAATGAGGACCAGAGTCGGGAGTGTGTTGCTGGAAAGGCACAGCAGGTGAGATTTCTTGTGTTGTGTTTTCTCTCAGGTGGATGTAATGTAACTTGTGACACTATTCTGGGTGAGAGCAGTGCTGACATTTTTAATTCTTTAAACCACATCAACACAAACCAGTGTATCTGGGTTTTACATTTTGTCTTCACAAAGTTAAAAATCACACAACACCAGGTTATAGTCCAACAGGTTTATTTGGAAGCACTAGCTTTCGGAGCGACACTCCTTCATCAGATAGCTGTGGAGCAGGATCATATGATGCAGAAAATTAGAGCAAACGATCACAGTGTCATGCAACTGACATGATATATTGAACAAATCTAGATTGTTGTTAAGTGTTTCATCTTTTAGAATGGGTTGCAGGTTTGGTTCATTGATATGTAAATTCACAAAATTGGCAGCTCTGTTTTTGACACAACAGTACCTACTTTTCAGGAACATTTTATTAGTTGCAAAGTAGTTTAGGACATGCAAGATGCTATATTAATGCAAACCTTTCTATGCATTACACCTCAGTTATTCGGTGTGTTGGTGACGAGGGGTAAAAATGTTTTAGGATCTCGTTGGCTGTAGGTTTAATGATTGCTGCCCGTTCACAGTAAATGATTGACTCAGTGTCTATGACGTACAATAAGATAAATAGATAGTGCTTGGCCTCTTGTACATACCTTTTGCTCAATCATTGGTGACCAGACCAAGGCTCTGACCCATGAAATTCCTTCCCTTAACAGTATCTCCCTCTTTAGCATTCCCCAGTCTTTTAAGTTGCTCTTGCTTTTACAATGCTTTTGATTATTTCAACATTTCCTTACGCAGTTCTGCTAGTGTCTAGGATTTGTTCTGGTTGACAACATTTCTGCGGCATGTCGTTTGGTTAAAGCTGGTTTCTAAACACACATTATTGTGATCTGACATATCCAACTCTCCTGGTTAGCAATTTGTGTTTTTATCAGTCCGAGTTCAACGATACAGAAAGTTGTTGGTCACAACCCTCTTTCGCTGGGATACGGCCCAGATCTATTAATAATTCATTCAAATAGTCTTACCTACATGTTCCAGGGAGTAACTGTATCAGTGGGAGCAAGGCAGTTCCCAAATGCAAGGTGAAAATTGGAAATGAGCATTTACAAAGGTGCTGTAAAGTATCTGAAAAGATAGGCTCCCCCAACCTTTCCCTTGTTTCCAAGGAGTGTTTCCCATTCCCCTCCTTATTATCCTATGTTTATCCATGAATGATCACCTAATCTATACCTAATCTACACTGTGGGCAATTTAGCATGGCTAATCCACCAAGCCTGCACATGGGAGGAAACTGGAGCACCCGGAGGAAACCCACACAGACGTGGGGCGAATGTGTAAACTCCACACAGACAACCAACCCAGGTCTTTGGCACTGTGAGGCAGCAGTGCTAACCACTGGGCTTGAATTCCATGATGACAGATGGTCAGACTGGATAAGGAGGTAATTTCTATCCCTAAAAGACATCAGTGAACCGGATAGGTTTTTCCACCAATTGACATTAGTTCCACAGCTGGGTGTCTGAGCGGGAAACTCTCCTGCTGCTGCCACCTGTCAGTAGGAATGTTGGAAGGGTGGACAATTCCCCCCAATGTAACTTCCATGGTCAAAATGTTCTGCCATGATCTCAAACATGGAGCTTCTAGACACAAGATAGGGACACCTCAAAAATACAACAGCTTCCTCTAATAGAACAGTGTCTTCACTTGATGTGGAGAGGCCATCTAAATTGTTAATCAGTTATCATAAATAACAGGAATAAATTGAACTAATTGTGAATTATTGGCATCTGCCAAGTTAATGAGGAGGTGCCAGTGGTGCAGGACAATGTAGGAGGAAGGGGTGAGCAACATAACTAAATGGATTGAGGTTTCAAAAGTCCAACACAGACCTGATGGCCCCAGTAGTCTCTTCCTGTGCTGAGCAATTCTCCATCTCGATCTCCATCTCCATTTCTTAAATCAGAACTGAAACAAGCATTTGTTTTGACACTGGCCAGGAAGTATCACTTGTGTTTAAACAAGGATTAATATCTGAACGAACATCTTGCAAGCTTTATTAGGTAGCGTTACTGGTAGTCAGCAAGGAGGCATGCTTCACTCACTAAGAATGGTGACGTGAGGGGGAATAATATTCATGCATATATCCACAGGCTAATCAGCACACCTCTGTAAATCTTCACTGCTGACTTCAAGGGTGTGTTTTTCATCTGGACTGCAGTTTTGCTATTGTTACTTGTTCTTCCAATGTAGGTTTCACTGACTATGCCAACATTTATTACCCATCTTTCATTGTCCAGAGTCAACTATATTGCTGTGGGCCTGAAGTCACATGTAGGTCAGCTGGATAAGGAGGTAATCTCTATATCTAAAGGACGTTAGTGAACCGGATAGGTTTTTACACCAATCAACAGTAGGTCCACAGCCGCCATTACAGCACACTTTATTCCAGATTCAATTTAAGTTTCACCATCTGCCATCATGGAATTCAAATCCATGTCTCCAGAAAATTAGGCTGACGTCCTAGATGACTACACCACTGACCTTACCAATACGCCAAAGCCTCCCTGTAAATTAAATTTCATGGGACTTGGCTTCTTGGGAAGAATATCAAAAGAAACCAAAGGGCAAGAATGTAGACATGAGGAATGCCGGGTCAGCCGTGATCCTATTGAATAGTGGAGTAGGCTCGAGGGGCTAAATGGCCTACTTCTGTTCCTATTGCTTATCTGAACATGATTACTGTTGCCTTAATCTGTGAAGTCTTGGTAAGTACCTCTGTGCAAATGGGATTCAAAATCTGTCATCAGTAAGAGGAGAAACTATGACATTTACTAGCTGCTTTGTTGAAGTTGTTCTTTTCCGAGCTTGTCTCCTAGAGTGGAATTTTACACAGAGGCAAGCCTGATGGGAACTTGGGATACTTACCACCAGCTTCCAGTGCCCTTCATTTTCAAAGTGGCAAGGGCAAACAAAGAACTCTGAGGTTAGACACTCTGGAGAAGAGTTATGTTGTATTCAAAACACTAACTCTTGTTCCATCTCCATAGATATTACTGAGTTTGTTCAGCACTTTCCAATTTTTCTTTCTGATCTCCAGCATCTGTTGTATTTTCCTTATGTTTAGGTCAGAGAGAAGTTAATTCATAATTGTTCATTGCTGGCCAATAGTTTTTTGGTCAAATGTTCACTTTTTTGTATATTTCACCTATCTCCGAGCAATATCAACATGATATTATTTCTAAACATACAGCAGTTTTATTGATAAGAGATTTGCAACATCTCAGTCAGCAGAAAGTATTTGTTCTCAGCTCAGTTTCTGGTGGTTTCTATGGTATCCATTCACTTTGGTCTGAGTCTGCACCCAAGCCTAACCAATCAAGTACAGAGAGCAAAGATCAGGTACCAGACTTGTGCAATCGAACAGGAAACAATTTGAATATTAAATGCTTTAAGATGAGTCGGGAGACTTGACTTTCCTGCCCTCTCCTTTCTGTCTCGGCCAAGTCAAGGATGGGCAGGCAGGCCAACAGTGCTACTTCATGTGCTGTCCACTCTCTGTTCAGACCCAGCACATGATGGAAAACCCCAGACCTTGATCTTTAAAACCTTGACCTGGAAATCAGGGAATGGAAATACTGGGAAGCTGCAAAGAAAGGCTTACATTTTCATAGCACAATCTCAGTATTTGTAAAATCAGTTAAAATAATAGAATAGTAATTAAATGATTTTGAAAGGTAATCAGTCTTGTAAGGTAGGAAATTCAGCAGCCAATTTGCAAACACTAAGATCCTACAAATAACAATGTGATAAGAACCAGTTAATTTTTTAAAAATGTGATACAGTTTGGGCAATAAATACAGGCCAGTGAGGGACTGACTCCATTGCTATTCTTTCAAGCACTAGTATTTTGATATTATTTCAGAGTTTGACTTTTATAGATTGAAAACTAAGTGGGAACACTGAAGTGTAATGGCACCTTGCTTTATTTTTGTTTGGAATCTGATTGGTCCATGTTAACCATGTGATCAACACAATACCATGTGACTTTTTTAAATATGCTCATGTTTTATTCTATCCCCGAGGTTAATTTAAGAGTTTCTCTAGATCTGGAGTCACCTTTACATCAGACCAGGGAAGGATGGTAGATTTCCATTCCTCAAGTGAACCAAATGTGTTTACAACAATTGACAGCATTGCACTTCCATTAGGCTAGATTTTAGCTGAATTCAAATTTGACAATCTGGGAATTGATCATTAGTCTGGGGTTCTGGCTTACTACGTCAGTGGCATTACAAGTCCTCACTGCCTCTCTCTCCATTCGACTAATCAGTGAAATGAGAGACACTTGTCAATCATGTGGTGTCAAAACATGTTTCCAGCGTATACACAGACACAAAAATTATTAATAAATCTAACCAATCTCTGGTTTTTAGCATGATATGCTAAATCAATATTTCTAGAATTTCCAGAACAGAAACAGGCCATTTGGCCCAACTGATCCATGCTGATGTTTGAACTTCACAGAAATGTCCACCCTCCCTCTCTTCCTCTCGTCCTGTCAGTATATGCCTCTATTCAATTCTGCCTCATCTGTGAATCTTGCTTCTTCATCAACAATTCCCTATGGTAATAAGCTGATACAGAAGAAGTTAGAAGTACCCTAAAAGGGCTCCCAAGATCTCTGGAGATAGACATTTCAGGAACAGACCTTCCTAACATTAAAAGTGTTTTACTTTCAAGCATTGAAGTCTTCCAACCTCTCATTGTTTCCTGAAGAACATTACTACATTCCTGATTGAATGTATTGATGACCCCATGGTCTGAGAACACGCCAATGCAGGAGGAAGACGGTATCAGCAGTAGGCTGCTCAGCCCCTTTAACCTGTTCTGCTATTCACATCGACCACAGCTCATCTGTCTCTACTTGCTGGCCTTAGTTCTGTAACCATTGCCTAGCTTAAACCTGTCGATCATAGTTTGGAAATTTCCCACCAATTCCAGGTGCAACAATCTTTTGGTGAAGAGAGAATTCCAGATTTTCACTCCCTTATCCAGAAAACAGGTTGAAGCTGTGAAATCTGAAAAATGCAAAACAGAAACTTATGGCCAAATCAGAAAAGAAACACTGGGATATTTCCAGCCTAAAACCACAGATATCAGGAGACAGTGAGGACTGCAGATGCAGAGTCAAAAAGTGTGGCGCTGGAAAAGCACAGCTGGTCAGGCAGCATCCAAGCAGCAGGAGAGTCGATGTTTCCAGTGCTTTACTTTTTGACCACAGGTATCAACTCTTTTTCTATAAGATCAGTACTTGCCAAACCACAACAACTACCATCTAGAAGGACAAGGGAAGCAGATACATGGGAACACCACCTTCTGCAAGTTTCCCTCCAAGTCACTCGCCATCCTAACTTGCAACCATATCACTGTTCTGTCATTGTCACTGAGTCAAAATCATGGAACTCCCTCCCTATGGGCATTGTGGGTCACCTACATCCCATGGGCTGCAGCAGTTCAAGTAGATAACTCACCACAAAGTTAAAAATCACACAACACCAGATTATAGTCCAAAAGGTTCATTTGGAAGCACTAGCTCCTCCTTCATCAGGTGGTTGTGGAGTATAAGATCATAAGACACACAATTTATAGCAGAAGTTTACTGTGTGATGTAATTGAAATTCTATATTGAAAAAGACCTGGATTGTTTGTTAAATCTTTCATCTTTTAGAATGACCATGTTGGTTTCAGTTTGTTCATATGTAAATCCCAGAACTGAAACCAACATGCCCATTCTAAAAGATGAGAGACTTAACAAATAATCCAGGTCTTTTTCAATATATAACTTCAGTTACATCACACTGTAAACATTTGCTATAAATTCTGTGTCCTACGATCTTATACTCTACAACCACCTGCTGAAGGAGCAGCGCTCCGAAAGCTAGTACAGTAGCGCCTCGACATATGAAAGACCCATTCACGTACAAATTGGTTTATGAACAGGATTGTACATAAAATTTTGCTTCAATGTATGTATGAATTCAAGGTACGAACGAAGGTACGAACGCAAAAAGCCTGTGTGTGACCACGTGGTTTCATTGTTCTGCTTTGCTACGCGCTTGTTGAATGCAAAAGCTCTCAGGCCCCACGTGATCTCATTCAGATCGTCTTTGGCGCGTGCGCTGTGAACAGCCGTCCAAGCATTCTTATGCTATCCAAACAGTGGGAAAAATTGATTCAGTTCGCAAACTTTTCGGTTCGCGAACCAGGTCCCGGAACGGATTAAGTTCATAAGTCGAGGTGCTACGGTACTTCCAAATAAGCCTGTTGGACTATAATATGGTGTTGTGTGATTTTGAACTTTGTCCACCCCAGTCCAACATGGGCACCTCCAAATCACAGCTCACCATCACCTTCTCAAGGACAACTAGAGATGGGCAATAAATCAAACGTTCCTGGTTCCTCATTATGATCCCTTTTAGTGAAAACAGTGAGTCTGTACCCCTCCCTTCCCCAAGACTAACCCCAGTTATTTCAAAACCCAAAGGCTTTGGAAGTAAACATTCCTGACATTGATTTTATATTTGCTGTAATTGTTATCAATCCAAAAACAATTTATCCAACTGGACTGAATCCAGTCTTTCAATCACCAAATGACCCCTCTACAAACCATTTACTCTAAAGTAAATAACTCAAACCCTTAAGACCCTGTCATCATAACAAACAGTTCGTAGAACTTAATACAGAAAAATTACCATTTTATTGAAGCTTTGACAGTTAAATGTCAATCATCATTAGTGGGTGCATTATCCATGGCAATGCTTCTACTTGCCAATCAATCAACACTCTGTTACCATATTGCGTAAATGTTGGTTTTCCTCTTAAAATATTATTCTTGCACATTGTCCCAATGAGAGTAAAATCAAAGTGTGTCTTGGTTCAGTATTGCTCAAGGTTTGTATTATCAGATGACCCTTGGTTGGCTATGGAACAGCTATTATCTTGAACATTTACAATTAACCTTCTTAAAGAGCATCGGTATAATGGCAAAACAGACCCAATATAGTACCACAAGGGAAGCTGTAAGTAAATTCTTATACACCCTAGATGCAGTGCTCTTCATTGCATATTCAATGGTCCTACAACTTAATTTGCTATTTGATTTCCCTGATATCCCTACCCCATTGTTTGTGAACCTTTAATTACTTCGCAATGATTGTTTCAGCTAGTGTTCATGCACCATTACCTTCAATCAATGCACTGTCTGCTAGAAACATTCTTGGAGCATCTCCAACCGACATTTGTCTGCATTAAAAAGACATCTGCCATCCCAGGCATCATGCAACATTCACCCTGTAACATTCACCATGCAAATTTCACCCTGTAATATCCACCATGCAACATTCACCCTGTAACATTCACCATGCAACAATCACCCTGTAATATCCACCATGCAACAATCTCCCTGTAATATCTACCATGCAACATACACCCTGTAACATTCACTGTGCAACATACACCCTGTAATATTCACCATGCAACAATCACCCTGTAACATTCACATGCAGCATTCACCCTCTAACATCCACCATGCAACATTCATCCTGTAACATCCACCACACAACATTCACCCTGTAACATCCACCATGCTGCATTCATCCTGTAATATCCACCACGCAACATTCACCCTATAATATCCACATGCAACATTCACCCTGTAACACTCAAATGCAACATTCACCCTGTAATATCCACCATGCAAGAATCACCCTGTAACATCCACCATGCAACAATCACCCTGTAATATCCACCATGCAACATTCACCCTGTAACATCCACCATGCAAGAATCACCCTGTAACATCCACCATGCAACATTCACCCTGTAATATCCACCATGCAACATTCACCCTGTAACATCCACCATGCAAGAATCACCCTGTAACATCCACCGTGCAACAATCACCCTGTAACATCCACCATGCAACAATCACCCTGTAACATTCACCCTGTAACATTCTCCATGCCACAATCACCCTGTAACATCCACCATGCAACATTCATCCTGTAACATTCACCACGCAACAGTCACCCTGTAACATTCACCATGCCACAGTCACCCTGTAACATTCACCATGCAACAACCACCCTGTAACATTCACCACGCAACAGTCACCCTGTAACATTCACCATGCAACAATCACCCTGTAACATTCACCCTGTAACATTCACCATGCCACAGTCACCCTGTGACATCCAACATGCAACAATCACCCTGTAACATTCACCACGCAACAGTCACCCTGTAACATTCACCATGCCACAGTCACCCTGTAACATTCACCATGCAACATTCATCCTGTAACATTCACCACGCAACAGTCACCCTGTAACATTCACCATGCCACAGTCACCCTGTAACATCCACCATGCAACAATCACCCTGTAACATTCACCCTGTTAACATTCACCATGCAACAGTCACCCTGTAACATTCATCATGCAACATTCATCCTGTAACATTCACCATGCAACAACCACCCTGTTAACATCCACCATGCAACAATCACCCTGTAACATCCACCACGCAAGTCACCCTGTAACATTCACCCTGTAACATCCACCATGCAACAACCACCCTGTAACATCCACCATGCAACATTCACCCTGTAACATCCACCATGCAACAACCACCCTGTAACATTCACCATGCAACAATCACCCTCTAACATCCACCATGCAACATTCACCCTGTAACATCCACCACGCAAGTCACCCTGTAACATTCACCCTGTAACATCCACCATGCAACAACCACCCTGTAACATCCACCATGCAACTGTCACCCTGTAACATTCACCCTGTAACATCCACCATGCAACAACCACCCTGTAACATCCACCATGCAACATTCACCCTGTAACATCCACCATGCAACTATCACCCTGTAACATTCACCATGCAACAATCACCCTCTAACATCCATCATGCAACATTCACCCTGTAACATCCACCACGCAACATTCGCCCTGTAACATTCACCACACAACATCCACCATGCAACAATCACCCTGTAACATTCACCCTGTAACATCCACCATGCAACAACCACCCTGTAACATTCACCATGCAACAATCACCCTGTAACATTCACCCTGTAACATCCACCATGCAACAACCACCCTGTAACATTCACCATGCCACAATCACCCTGTAACATTCACCATGCAACATTCATCCTGTAACATCCACCATGCAACTATCACCCTGTAACATTCACCATGCAACAATCACCCTCTAACATCCATCATGCAACATTCACCCTGTAACATCCACCACGCAACATTCACCCTGTAACATTCACCACACAACATCCACCATGCAACTGTCACCCTGTAACATTCACCCTGTAACATCCACCATGCAACAACCACCCTGTAACATCCACCATGCAACATTCACCCTGTAACATCCACCATGCAACTATCACCCTGTAACATTCACCATGCAACAATCACCCTCTAACATCCATCATGCAACATTCACCCTGTAACATCCACCACGCAACATTCACCCTGTAACATTCACCACACAACATCCACCATGCAACAATCACCCTGTAACATTCACCCTGTAACATCCACCATGCAACAACCACCCTGTAACATTCACCATGCAACAATCACCCTGTAACATTCACCCTGTAACATCCACCATGCAACAACCACCCTGTAACATTCTCCATGCCACAATCACCCTGTAACATTCACCATGCAACATTCATCCTGTAACATTCAGCACGCAACAACCCCCTGTAACATCCACCATGCCACAATCACCCTGTAACATTCACCATGCAACATTCATCCTGTAACATTCACCACGCAACAGTCACCCTGTAACATCCACCATGCCACAATCACCCTGTAACATTCACCATGCAACATTCATCCTGTAACATTCACCATGCAACATTCACCCTGTAACATCCACCATGCCACAATCACCCTGTAACATTCACCATGCAACATTCATCCTGTAACATTCACCATGCAACATTCACCCTGTAACATCCACCATGCAACATTCACCCTGTAACATCCACCATGCAACAACCACCCTGTTAACATTCACCATGCAACAATCACCCTGTAACATCCACCACGCAGGTCACCCTGTAACATTCACCCTGTAACATCCACCATGCAACAACCACCCTGTAATATCCACCATGCAACAATCTCCCTGTAATATCTACCATGCAACATACACCCTGTAACATTCACTGTGCAACATACACCCTGTAATATTCACCATGCAACAATCACCCTGTAACATTCACATGCAGCATTCACCCTCTAACATCCACCATGCAACATTCATCCTGTAACATCCACCACACAACATTCACCCTGTAACATCCACCATGCTGCATTCACCCTGTAATATCCACCACGCAACATTCACCCTATAATATCCACATGCAACATTCACCCTGTAACATTCTCCATGCAACATTCGCCCTGTAACACTCAAATGCAACATTCACCCTGTAATATCCACCATGCAAGAAGCACCCTGTAACATCCACCATGCAACAATCACCCTGTAATATCCACCATGCAACGTTCACCCTGTAACATCCACCATGCAACAATCACCCTGTAATATCCACCATGCTGCATTCACCCTCTAACATCCACCATGCAACATTCACCCTGTAACATCCACCATGCCACATTCACCCTGTAACATCCACCATGCAACAATCACCCCGTAACATTCTCCATGCCACAATCACCCTGTAACATCCACCATGCAACATTCATCCTGTAACATTCACCACGCAACAGTCACCCTGTAACATTCACCATGCCACAGTCACCCTGTAACATTCACCATGCCACAGTCACCCTGTGACATCCAACATGCAACAATCACCCTGTAACATTCACCACACAACAGTCACCCTGTGACATTCACCATGCCACAATCACCCTGTAACATTCACCATGCAACATTCATCCTGTAACATTCACCACGCAACAGTCACCCTGTAACATTCACCATGCCACAGTCACCCTGTAACATCCACCATGCAACAATCACCCTGTAACATTCACCCTGTTAACATTCACCATGCAACAGTCACCCTGTAACATTCATCATGCAACAACCACCCTGTTAACATTCACCATGCAACAATCACCCTGTAACATCCACCACGCAAGTCACCCTGTAACATTCACCCTGTAACATCCACCATGCAACATTCACCCTGTAACATCCACCATGCAACTGTCACCCTGTAACATTCACCATGCAACAATCACCCTCTAACATCCACCATGCAACATTCACCCTGTAACATCCACCACGCAACATCCACCATGCAACAATCACCCTGTAACATTCACCCTGTAACATCCACCATGCAACAACCACCCTGTAACATTCACCATGCAACATTCACCCTGTAACATCCACCACGCAACATTCACCCTGTAACATTCACCACACAACATCCACCATGCAACAATCACCCTGTAACATTCACCCTGTAACATCCACCATGCAACAACCACCCTGTAACATTCACCATGCAACAATCACCCTGTAACATTCACCCTGTAACATCCACCATGCAACAACCACCCTGTAACATTCTCCATGCCACAATCACCCTGTAACATTCACCATGCAACATTCATCCTGTAACATTCACCACGCAACAGTCCCCCTGTAACATCCACCATGCCACAATCACCCTGTAACATTCACCATGCAACATTCATCCTGTAACATTCACCATGCAACATTCACCCTGTAACATCCACCATGCCACAATCACCCTGTAACATTCACCATGCAACATTCACCCTGTAACATCCACCACGCAACAGTCACCCTGTAACATTCACCATCATCAATCACTCTGTAACATTCACCCTGTAACATTCTCCATGCAACAGTCACCCTGTAATATCCACCATGCAACAATCACCCTGTAACATCCACCATGCAACATTCACCCTGTAACATCCACCACGCAACTGTCACCCTGTAACATTCACCATGCAACATTCACCATGTAACATTCACCATGCAACATTCACCCTGTAACATTCACCCTGTAACATTCTCCACACAACATCCACCATGCAACAACCACCCTGTAACATTCACCATGCAACAATCACCCTGTAACATCCACCATGCAACATTCATCCTGTAACATCCACCACGCAACAGTCACCCTGTAACATTCACCATGCAACAGTCACCCTGTAACATTCACCATGCAACATTCACCCTGTAACATTCAGTGTCCAACAATCACCCTGTAACATTCACCATGCAACATTCACCCTGTAACATTCACTGTCCAACAATCACCCTGTAACATTCACCACGCAACATTCACCCTGTAACATTCACCATGCAACAATCACCCTGTAACATTCACTACGCAACATCCACCATGCAACAATCACCCTGTAATATTCACCACGGAACATTCACCCTGCAATCCATGCCTCCAGCCCTGAATTACTACTCTTTCTATATATCATGTCATTTGTACATCTTTAAAGACTCAAAGTGCCTTCTTCAGTTCTGATGTTCCATTTACAAGCTCTATTAACCCTGCGATCAACATCTTGAGCCATTGACTAAAACTGAACTGAACCCACCATATAAATACTGGAGCAGCTGTGATGAAGATTCATATTATATTATTGTTGTTTTGATAGCTTGAGTGCTACAATGGATGAAAGCCATTTTGAACAATGAGTTAAAAGGATAGTGTTTGAAGAAATCACGTGAGTTTTGATCAATTAACAGCAAACCCCCGAGGAACTAATTGTTTGGATGTTTTCTGATTTGAGATTTACATTCTGATGAGAGTGAGAAAAAGAGAGAGCAAGAGAGCAATTCATCCAGAGATTGTGCCTTTCAAAGAGAACATGTCCGTAATAGCACAGATGCTGTTACTAGTAATCCAAGATATCAGGGCTGGGGGAAAAGTGTTGATTTGCTTAGTGGAATACCAGAAACAGAGGGCTATGATGGTGTCAGAGGAGAAACATTCTACAAACCCGTTGAAGACATGAAGTTAAGTAAATCCACATTAAGTTATAAGTGAGCCTAGTTACAGCTTGCTAAAAGTCTCAGGAAGAAACAATTAAGTAAAGCAAAAAACATCAAATGAATACAGACATTTGCCAAACAAAGTGATTACAGTCTCAGCAGCTGAACAAGAAGCTTTAGGGTGGACAGAGTCTTGACACTTCACTGAGGTTTGAGGTTCTGTTAAGTTGTCACTGGGGTAAAACAGGTTGAATCTTTCTTTCTGATGTTTATAATGAGAGTTATAACTAGTTCGTATATAGTGTAACATACATACTTATAACACAAACTGTTCTTTTGTGAAAAGTATAACTGTAAAGCCTTCTCAATATGTTCAGTGTGTACACACCACAAGAAATAAAAAAAGATAACATGTAGTCTACTAAAGCAGAACTCTCTCTGGCTTGTCCAGTATTACCATTAAATGGGATCAAACTTTGCAATAGTAGGCCTGAGGCTGGGAATTCTGCAGTCTGTACTCACTTCCTGACTGCCTAAAGCCTGTCCACCATCTACAAGGAGAAAGTGAGGACGGCAGATGCTGGAGATCAGAGTCAAAGAGTGTGTTGCTGGAAAAGCACAGCGGTCAGGCAGCATTCGGATGCAGAAGATGGACTTCCTGATGAAGTGCTTATGCCTGAAGCATCGGTTCTCCTGCTTCTCAGATGCTGCCTGACCAGTTGTGCTTTTCCAGCACCACACTCTTCGACACCATCTACAAGGTACAAGCCAGGGGTGTGATGGGATAATTCTCACTTCTCTGGATGCGTGCAGCTCCAGCAACGTTCAAGATGTTCAATACCATCCAGGACAAAGCACACATTCTACCACCTTCAACATTCACTCCCTTTCCCAATGACGTACATAATGTCAGTGTGTACCACCTACAAGACGCACTGCAGAAATTCACCTTTCCTCCTTAAACAGCACCTTCCAAACCCTTGGCTTCTACAGCTTAGCACAAGAGAAGAAGATGATTAGGAACACCATCTGAAAGCTCCTTTCCAAACCCACACCATCCTGACTTGGAACCACATGCACTACAGCAGTTCAGGAAGACAGCCGTTCACCACCTTCGCAAATGTAATTAGGCTTGGGCTATAAGTGCTGGCCAGCATCGCATGATAAAATAAATTTAACAATTGTTAACAAAATATTTAATGAAAATGACAGGCAGCAATAGTCTCAACATGAGAGTAGATAGGGTGGTAAAGAAGGTACATGCTTGCCCTTATAGATTGAAGAATCAAGTAGAAAGGTCGTGTCATGCTGTAGCTTTATAAGACTCTGGTTAGGCCACATTTAATAGCATTGCATTCAATTCTGGTTGCCACATTACGGGAAGAGTACAGAAGCTTTGAGACAGCACAGAAGAGGTTTACCACAGTGTTGCCGGGATTAGAATGCATGAGCTATAAGGAGAGGCTAGAAAAACTCGGGTTGTTTTCTCTGGAGTGGCGGAGGTTAGGGGGAGACGTGATAGAAGTCTGTAAATTTATGAGATGCATAGATAGGGTTGACTGTCAGAATCTTTTTCCCAGATCTGAAATGTCTAAAACTAGGGATATGCATTTAAGGTGAGAGTTGGGAAGTTCAAAGGAGATGTGAGGGGCAGGTTTTTTTCCACAGAGATCGGAAGGAGTCTGGAACACATTACCAGAGGTGGTGGTGGAGGCAGATACGATAGGGGAATTTAAGGGACTTTTAGATAAACACATGAATATACAAGAAGTGGAAGGATATGGACCAAGGGCAGGCAGAAGGAATTAGTTTAATTTGGCATCATGTTCGGCACAATATTGTGGACCGAAGGGCCTGTTCCTGTGTTGTATTGTTCTACGTTCTATGAGGACGATGGGGTTTCATTTTGTCCATGCAGGAGCTCATTCAAATTGAGCCTCTTTATGAATGAGAAACCTCCAGAGGGTTCTCACCCAGCGACTCATCCAGCAAGTGTCTGTCCCATCGTCTCCTCTGATGAAATAATTTCAATAATTTTAGAGTGGCTCTAAATTAAAAACATCTACGCAATCATTGTCACTCCCCATTCCAGACCTTTCTTCAAAAAACTCAAACAGGCTGTGTGAGATCGAATTCCCATTTCTTCAAGACGAGCTAGATATTCATAATAGCCATTGTGCTCTCCAGCAGTTATAAATCCCATCATGTATGATTTTTATTGACTTCCCTGAAGCTAATACAAAACTCAGTCACCAGGGATCAGCTTCTTTCTGTTCTTAACTAATGGGACTACATGACTGAGGTCAGAGCATTTTTTCAATCATTTTCCACTGCTGAAATAATAATGGTGACTACACTTTGAAAATGCTTCATTGGCTGTGAACTCCTTTGAGATGTGGGGTGGTCATAAAAGGCACTATATAACTGCAAACCTCTCGTCATCACAGCCCTGATGAAGAGTCATCTAGATTTGAACATTAGCTTGCTCTCTCTCCATGGATGCTGTCTTACCCGCTGTGATCTCCAGCATGTTTTGTTTCCATGGTTACTGTCTTTCTGTCAGTGGAAACCATTTCTCCTTATTTATTCAATTCACCTTGCCTTCATTTCTGAACTGCCCTGCGAACAATGGTTTATGGCCATTGTCTGACTCTGAAAAATACCTTGCTATAATGGCTGCAATTGTATTCGGTCCTTTTCCTCGAACATCCTTCAAACATACCTCACTTTAGTGACTCTCAGCTCATGTTTTTAATTTATTTTCCTTGTGCTCTTAAATAATTCTAATTTTCTTTTACATAATGAAATACCTTTCTTTAAGATTAATTTACAGTCTGTTGCTGTAATTTGCCACTGAAAGGTAATGACACAAATAATTGTCATCTTCTGAACGAGACTCGATGCAAGACTACTTAATGGATGGATGGTTAGAACTCCATGGCAACTGTATTACACTACTGCTCTCCATCTTTTACTCAGTCAGACCAACTTTCAGCATCTAGCTGTTCTCAGATCCTTTGACCCATTCCCTGAATGCCAATAACCCCCTTATACTGTCATCATTTCTCCCCTTACAAATAAAACACCCAGCGATGTGTCACAACCTGTTCCTTTCACATTTCAACTTCAGTTTTATCATTCCTATCAAATAATATATCAGGGACATTTTACCAGGTATAAATTCAGCATGGGACAGTGGGTCTGTACATTGAGTATTCATTCTTATGGTGTAGAAGGAGGGGGTAAGCTGTGCACCTCATCACATCTGCTCTGGCCTTCAAAAAGATGTAGCATCCTTGCTCCCAGGCAATACAATGGGCAGCAAGACTCTCTAACAGCCCTAGTCCCTTGCAATCTTCATAGCTCTACTTCAAGTGGCATCCTGCTCTTCAACGTCCTCCATAAATGTCATCCACCAAGTTTTCTTGCCTGACTTCTACCCCTGCCAGGTTCTATTTGACCGTCACTCTGAAGGCGTCCTGATACTCAATGCGATCATGACTGAGTTTCTACATCAACTTTACTTTATTGTCCTGTGGTGATGGGAACCAGCGTCAGGTGCATCTCATTGCCTATGAGAACCCTGACTGGGGTTGTTAACCTGGACTAATCAGGGAGCCTTGGCTGACATATATAAACAGAAGATTCAGAGAGTCTCCATTGTGGGGATTGGCTCTGAGCTGGCTGGTCAGGGCCCACGCACTATGCACACATTTATTAAAGGGTGGCATGGTGACAGGACACCACTTTCTGTGCAGTTATTTCACGTCCCCTTATCTCTCAAACCCAAGCCCTCTTTCAGTCCTGCCTCTTTTGCTGTTTCTCTCTCTCTTTAATGTTTAATGTATCTTATGGAATTTGAAAAGGATATTTAGTTTTAGTGGTAATGTCACTAAATCCAGAGTCTCAGGCTAATGACGTGAGTATAAAAGGGTCAATCACTCCAGCAACTGGTGGAATGTGAGAGTAATTTACAAATCTGAGTTTCTCAGTGGTTGTAACTATGACAACTGTCAATTCACTGTTATAAAAACCCATATGGGTCATTAAAAACCATCTGCCATTTTTTGGCCCATTCTCCTAACCTATCTACAACTAACTGAAATAAGAGCTGAAAATGTGTTGCTGGTTAAAGCGCAGCAGGTCAGGCAGCATCCAAGGAACAGGAAATTCAACATTTCGGGCATAAGCCCTGCATCAGGGCTTATGCCCGAAACGTCGAATTTCCTGTTCCTTGGATGCTGCCTGACCTGCTGCGCTTTAACCAGCAACAAATTTTCAGCTCTGATCTCCAGCATCTGCAGACCTCACGTTTTACTCAACTGAAATAAGAACCTTACAAGATGGATGTAGATAGCATTTATCACTCCATCAAGCTATCTCACCCCCTCACCTCCCAATTACACTCCCCTGATCATCGTAATTACCACCTTTTCCCGGCTGCTCTCAGTTCTGACAAAGCATCACTGAACTCAAAAGATTAACTGTTTCCCTCTCCCATGACACTGCCTGACCTACTGATTTTCTCCAGCACTTTCTAGTTTTATTTCAGATCTCCAATCTGCAGTTCTTTTGTTTGCTTCGAAATCCCAGATCAATGTGCACACTCAGCTCAAGATGTGTTGGGGCAGCGAAATACATTGGCTGGAGGGGGTGTTAGACATCTTGCCACATTTCTGTTCTCAAATATTGCCACTGAATCTTTTACATCCAACAGCCGAGATCTTTTCAGTTTTAAAAAACAATCACTTCTGACTGGGACAGCATTCCCTGCTGAACTGTCGGCTGAGATTAGATTAGATTACTTGCAGTGTGGAAACAGGCCCTTCGGCCCAACAAGTCCACACCGACCCGCCGAAGCGCAACCCACCCATACCCCTACATTTACCCCTTCACCTAACACTACAGGCAATTTAGCAAGGCCAATTCACCTGACCCGCACATCTTTGGACTGTGGGAGGAAACCGGAGCACCCGGAGGAAACCCACGCAGACACAGGGAGAACATGCAAACTCCACCCAGTCAGTCGCCTGAGGCGGGAACTGAACTCGGGTCTCTGGTGCTGTGAGGCAGCAGTGCTAACCACTGTGCCACCGTGCCGCCCATTATCGGCTCCTGTTTCTGGACTGAAACTCAAACCCACAACATTTTGGTTCAGAACCAAGAATAGAAAATAAATGCTGAGTGCGGAATTGGTTAGCTGGTGAGGCTTCAGCTACAGTGATAGGCTGTGACATGTCTGGGATAATGACTGTCAGAGCAAAATACAGAGAGTGTTTATTGATCAATAGATACAGACAGATCCACAACACTATTGGTAATCTGACAGTCAACAGAGGAAAGAATAAAAACATCAAGTTTTTGAGTTGCGGAAATCAATAATTTCCCATGCACTGAGCTGACTGCCTCTTAGGATACCAGCTGAAAATCTGCAGATAGTTTGCAATCTTTTTTTATAAATATTTTTATTGAAAAGCTTTTTTAAATCTTCTACAAAACATTTTTATATAAAACACCATCAGAACAGATAAAAACAGTACAATTTACAAGGCCATAACATAGTACCATTGTTACTAAACAACCCACTATTCTACCAAAACAAATCTCTGTACTTAACTAAAACTAAACTACAAGTAAAAAATGAGGTCTGCAGATGCTGGAGATCACAGCTGCAAATGTGTTGCTGGTCAAAGCACAGCAGGTTAGGCAGCATCTCAGGAATAGAGAATTCGACGTTTCGAGCATAAGCCCTTCATCAGGAAACTTCCTGATGAAGGGCTTATGCTCGAAACGTCGAATTCTCTATTCCTGAGATGCTGCCTAACCTGCTGTGCTTTGACCAGCAACACATTTAAAACTAAACTACAGACATATTGAATAAATACCAGCTTAAATTACATTCAAGTTACTTAAATTATATAAAGTCTTTGTTCTGTCTTACTCATCACACCTCCACTGAGGCTCCCATCCCTGGGAGTACCCCCTACAGTACCCATATTATTTTCCTTCCAGTCTCCTCCTCCCGGGGCCCCACGAGCACACATAAAGGTTCCCACAGCAATAGCAATGATGTGTACACCCCTGTATTACATTCCTGTTACTTAGTGTGTCCTATTATACTGATTATGTGAACCTTTTGATTATCCAGAATATGTGATCATCCTTGGTCCCATAGGTTTCTGTTAATAAAAGGTTAGTTGTACCATAAAACACAAGTGCCATAAGATTTCATGAGTACAGTCTGATCAACAATAGAGCAATTAGTCTCTTCCTCCCTTCCATGAAGAATCACATTGAGAAAATACATTGTGTTGTGCAACATTGTTTACAGTTTCATGATTGTGCACAATCCCAAGCAGCAGACTGATGTTCATTAAAATCTTGCAGGGATGGTATTTATTATTTGTGTCACTCACTGTCTTTCCTAAACCTGGAGGCTGCAGGGCTTAAGAGGGAATTTGTAGCTGGGGACTGATTTGCAGGTCATTTACTCCAAGGCCACTTGTTTCCCAAGGCACAAGCAATGTTTCATGGATACTGACCTTCTGAAATATTCCAATCACACGTCATCGATCTGCAGCATTAAGCATCGTCTGTAGCTCAGTGGGCAATCACTTTGCCTCTGAACCACGAGACTCGAAAAGTTAACTCTGTTTCTCTCCATTGATGCTACCAGATCTGCTGAGTTTTGATAGCATTAACCATTTTTACGTGCAATTGTATTCTTTTTCAAATACTGAGGCCTAAAGTACTCCAGATATTGCCTCACTAAGACCCTTAAAAACTCATATTCCATTCCCCTTGCAAAAAGCACAAACATTCCTTTCAATTTGATACTATCCTTACTTAGCCTACATCTTTCTGCATTCTCACAGTCTTTCATTCTCACAAGAATAAACAGAACCATAGGAAAGTAAAGGTGGAAAAATAGGCCACTCAACTCATCATGTCTGCACTGGCTGAATAAACTATCACCCCATTCAAATTCCATTTCCCAGCATCCGGTATGTAACCTTGCAGGTTTCAATTCTTCAGGGGCAGATCCCAGTTTCTTTTCAATGAGATGAGGGTTTCTTCCTCAACTTCTAAACTGGGCAGTGAATTCCAAATACTCACTGACTTTCCTCATGTCTCCTGCAATCATCTGCAAATCACCTTAGATCTGCTGTAGAGAGTTTGCAAGGAGTCACCTTGTGTCGGTGCCATCTTGGATTGTCTGAGGCAGTTTTAATCTGAGTAAAATGATCTCAGAGTAAAAGTTCCCCGAGGAAACAGTGACCATAATACAGCTTGAGACTGAAAACCTTGGTCAGAAATAACCATGCTCAACTTTATTTAAAGCACTTTCATAGGAATGAGGGCAGAGCTGGACTGGGAAAAGAGACTAGCAAAAAAAAGATGGCTGCTGAAGAATGACAGACATTTAAGAAATTAGTGCAATGACAACAACAAACAGTCAGAAAGAAAGATTCTAGTGAAGGTATAAAGTTAAAAATCACATAACACAAGGCTATACTCCAACAGGTTTTTTTTGGAAGTCCTGGCTTTCAGAGTGCTGCTGGTTCATCAGGTAACTAGTTACCTGAAGGAGCAGCGCTCTGAAAGCTATTACTTCCAATTAAACCTGTTGGACTATAACCTGGTGTTGCGTGATTTTTAACTTTGTCCACCCCAGTCCAACACTGGCACCTCCAAATCAGGAAAGGTGCGAGCCAATTAAACAATTAAGTTAAGGTTATTAAAAGAACAAACATACAATCTGGCAAAGATTAGTGGTAAACCAAAGGTTTGGGAAACAAACATAAGATGACCAAAAATATATATACACGAGCAAAAAATAAACTTTGAGAATAAGAGCGAAGCTAAAGTAAGCATAGGTCCTCTGGAGAAGGATGCTGGGAAATAATAACTGGGAAATAGTAGAAGTGTTGAATAAATACTAAAATCAGACTTCATACACCAATACCATCCCAAAATTACCAAACAGTCAAGGAGACAAAAGATGAGGTGACCAAATCAATGCAATAACTACCATGAGAGAATACGTTCTTGGGAAACCAATGGGGCCAAAGTCCTCTGGACCTAATGGGCTACATCTGAGGCTATTAAAGAAAGTAGCCATAGAGAGAGTGGCTGGTAATAATCTTCCAGAATCCTTTGATTCTGGAAAAATACCAGAGGATCAGAAAACTGCCAATGTGACATCATCATTTAAAAAAGGGAAGGAGGCATAAATCAAGCAACCAAAGGATATTTAGCTTCACATCTTCCATTGGGAAAATTTAAGAGTCTATTATAAAGGATCTATTACCAGAGTATCTGGAAAAACAAAATGCAATCAAGCAATCCTGGGAGAGCTAGCCAATTAGCCAAAATTGGCTCAAAGGTAGAAGACAGAGGTGGTGGTGGTGAGTTGCTTATCAGAATGGAGGCCTGTGACCAGCGGTGTGCCACAAGAATCGGTGCTGGGTCCCACCTGCTTTTCATCATTTATATAAATGATTAGGATGTGGATGTAGGAGGCATGGTTAGTGAGTATGCAGATGACACCAAAATTGGTGGTATAATGGATAGTGAAAAAGGTTATTTCAAGAGTACAAAGGGATCTTGATCAGATTGGCTGATGGGCTAATGTGCCGATGTGCCAAGGAGTGGCAGATGGAATTTAATTTAGATAAATGTGAGTTGTTGCATTTTGGTAGGGCAAATCAGGGCAGGACTTATACACTTATTGGCAGCATTTTGGGGAGTGTTACCGAACAAAGAGATCTTGGGGTACAGGTTCACAGCTCCTTGATAGTGAAGTCGTGGGCTGACAGGATAGTGAAGAAGGCATTTGTTATATTTGCCTTTATTGGTCAGTGCATGGAGTATAGGAGTTGGGATGTCATGTTATGACTGTACACAATGTTGGTTAGGCCACTTTTGGAATACCACATTTGAGTCTGGTCTCCCTGCTATAGGAAAGATATTGTTAAACTTGAAAGGCTGCATAGTGGCTCTAAGTTAGCACTGTTGCCTCACAGCGCCAGGGACCTGGGCTCGATTTCAGTCTCGGGTGACTGTCTGTGTGGAGTTTTAACATTGTCCCCGTGTCTGCGTGGATTTCCTCTGGATGCTCCAGTTTCCTCCTACAGTTCACGTTAGTTGCATTGGCCATGCTAAATTGCCCATAATGAGCAGGTTAGGCGCATTAGCCATGGGGAAAGTGGGACTACAGGGGTAGGGTTAGGGGATGGGTCTGGGTGGGATTCTCTTCAGAGGATCAGTGTGGACTCGATGGCCTGCTACCAGACTGTAAGGATTCTACGAAATGATTTACAGGATGTTTCCAGGGTTGGAGGGTATTAGCTATTGGGACAGGCTGGATAGACTGGAGTTGTTTTCCCTGAAGTATCAGGGGCTGAGGGGTGACCTTAAAGTGGTTTATAAAATCATGAGGGGCGATGAATAGGGTAAATAGATAAAATCTTTTTCCCATGGTAGGGGAGTCCAAAACTAGAGGGCATAGGTTTAAGTCAGGAGGAGAAGGATTTTAAAAGACATAAGGGATTACTTTTTCACTCTGATGGTGGTGCGTGTATGGAATGAGCTGCCAGAGGAAGTGGTGGAGGCTGGTACAATCACAACGTTTAAAAGGCATCTGGATGGGTACATGAATATGAAGGGTTTAGAGGGATCTGGGCCTAGTGCTGACAAACAGGACTAGATTAATTTAGGGTATCTGGATGGTATGAGTTGAACTGAAGGATCTGTTTCCATGCTGTACATTTCTATGACACTATGTTGAGTTTTAAGGACATTCCGCTCTGTGGACATTCATCTTCTGTTCTTGGGTGAAGTTTGAATGCCCCTCAGGCAGTATTGGAATAGGTCTTTTCTAATTGGATCCTTCAGAGCTTCGACATTTACCTTTCAGAGACATCCAAGGACTCTGGCACATCTGTAGTTTAAAAGCCAATTTGAAAGACATGATTGAACATTGATCAATCCAGCAGTCACCAGCTCCTGTCATTGCTTTAGTGACTCAGACAGCTTTGTGATTCTGGGCAATGACGATGATGATGTAGTCAATCAGAACCAACAGTGTTGTCATGACATTTTCTAATCTGTTTTTCTGGCAGAACAGAATAGTGGCAGTGAGCTTATATTCCACACACTTGGCAAAGCTAACCTTTCCAATACCCTCCCTGTCAAGGATTCTATTCCAGAAATTGATAAAACAAAGATAGGTGGAAAGGTAAGTGCTGAGGATGACAAAGGAGTCTGTAGGGGATATAGACAGGTTCAATCCTAAAGAGATAAAACACCTTTTCTTTATTCATTCTTGTGATGAGGATGTTATTGGCTAGGCCAGCATTTATTACCCATCCTTAATTGCCCAGAGGGCAGTTAAGAGTCCACCACATTACTGTGGGGCTGGAGTCACATGTAGTTGACCAGGTAAGGATGGCAGTTTTCTTCCTGAAAGGACATTAATGATCCAGATAGGTTTTTCCAACAATAGATAATGGATTCATGGTCATCATTAGACCCTAATTCCAGTTATTTATTGAACTCAAATTCTACCGTCTGTCATGGCAGGATTCAAATCCGGTCCCTAGAACATCACCAGGGTCTCTGGAATAACAGTCCAATTACAATACTACATCATTTCCCATTATATCTCAATAATTACCTGGTGATACTCCATACTCAGCCAGTTATTCATCAAATTTATGTCAAAGAGACAGGCCATTTAATGTTGGCTATATTGGGACACAATGAACAGCTAATGGTGGGGGTGGCGTGGTTTAATGGCTTCCCCGCAGCATCTTGGGGTTGGGGAAGTTTTTTTAGGGAGGGAGGGAGACCATGAGAAGACAGGAAGCCTCTGCAAAACCCCAGCTGTGCTCAGACAGGTATTTCTCTCATCAGGAGACATAAATGATCTGGAATGAGAAGTTCAAACTAGTCACAGTTTTCAGAAGGTAATGAAATTGGGGGAAGCAACAGTCATTGGCTCAGAAGAAGATCCATATCATATTAACCAATGGGACTGGTCTTAGGCCAGTGATAGAAAGGTGCAAGACTGAGTGGGACATGGTGGATTGTTTCTGTAGACAGCCATCACAGAGTCAATAGGCCAAACTATCACATTCTCTACCGTAAATAACTGTGGTTTTTTTGTATTATTTTCATTGTCCTTGTTTGAGCCAATGACAGGGATATATCACAAGTTACCGTGATGATGTACACTTTTACAATGTATGTCGCAGTCTGGAGTATGGACACTGACGGCCATTTTCTTCCCATCAAATGGCCAGCCGGGAATCGCTCTCACTCCGACCACCCTGCCATTGTTGAGTGGTGGAAGGTTTTATAGATTGGTACTACCCACTGCACCACGAGACCTCCTGTCTTTCATACCAACAACCACAACATGCATTTGCGTGGCACCTTGAAAAGTACATCACAGGAACCCTGTTAGAAAGATAGATTTTAAGGAACAACATGAGGGAGATAGGGGTGAAGTGAGGTTTTAGGAGTTAAGTCCAGAGGCTTTAGCCAGGTAACTGAAAGATAACATGATGATTAATAGCAGACCGGGGGGGGGGGGGAGGGAGAAAGAGAGAGAGAGAATGGAGGAGACATATGGAAGTTGTTATGAAAGCGATAACTGGTGAGCTTGGTGATGGACAGGATGGGGGAGAGCGAGGTGGTGGGGGCGTGAGGTCAGAAGCTCAGCTCTGGAGAGATTGGGAACATTCAGGAAGGGGAACAGATCAAATCCACAGCAATTTACAGTCTATAGAGAAGCTGGAGGTACAATGGGAATTGCATTCCAATCCTGTAAAATGACACAATGATGCATTGCATTAATTTCAAATCGTTCGAATTCTGTCAAATCCACCAAATGCATTTTTAATTCTCACTCAGACCTAATCACGAGTGAAGGTGATGGAGTGGCTATGAGGCCAAGCAGAATTCTCATTGAAGTGTTCAGGGTAGGTTTTATAAATGAGACCTGCAGCCTATTTCCTGAGGATGTCATTCAGTGACATCCAGGACCCAGGCTGCACCTTACGTTATTGTTTTATTTTCCTTTGGTGGATCCCAATCCAGCTGGAAAATCCTGTGTTACTCTCATTATTTTAAAGACGTTTGTTCAATAAACTCAAAGGGCAACAACATTCAAATAATATGGGTCGACATATGTCCATGATTAGATGGGTCAATAGATTAGCTGCATGAAGTGAAATTTGGTAGTCAAATTAATTCACAATGATGTCTTGGCATTAATGTCCCTGCTTCTGCATCACACTCTCCACTTGCCAAGATATTTGCAGCTCCAACACGCTCAGGAAATTTGACACCATCCAGGACAAAGCAGCACGCTTGATAGACACCCCATCTACCACTTTTAACATTCAATCTCCTCACCACCGATGCTCAATAGCAGCAGTGTGTACCATCAAAAAGATAGACCACAGCAACTCATTCACAGATGCACTCTCCTCTGACAGAAGACATTCCTCCTCATCTCTGTCCCAAATGTGTGACCTCCTTATTCTGAGATTATTCCCTCTGGTCCTAGACTCTCGCTCAAGGGGAGACAACCTTTCCACGACTACCCTCAAAGGTTCTGAGGAAGCATAGATGTTTCAATAAGATCACCTCACATTCTTCAAATGGTACAGACCCAACCCTCTCAACCTCTCTTTATAACACAGTCCCTCTGTATCTGGGATCAGCCCTAGTGAACCTGCCCTGGACTGCCTCCAATGTCATTAACCGTATACCTTTCCTTTGAAAAGGGCCCCAGAACTGTTCACAGTATCCCAGCTGTGATCTGAATAGCACCTTGTATAGTTTTAGCAAGATTTCTCTATTTTTATTCTGCATTCCCTTTGAAATAGAGGCCAATATTCCCTATTTGCCTTCATTATTACCTGCTGAACTTGGATGCTAGCTTTTTTGTGATTCATGCACAGACTCCCTACCTAACACTACGGAAAATTCAGTGTGGCCAATTCACCTGACCTGCACATCTTTGGACTGTGGGAGGAAACTGGAGCACCCGGAGGAAACCCACGCAGACACGGGGAGAATGTGCAAACTCCATACAGTCAGTCGCCTGAGTCGGGAATTGAACCCAGGTCTCAGGCGCTGTGAGGCAGCAGTGCTAACCACTGTGCCACCGTGCCGCCCACACGGCGGTGGAGTCTCAGAGACCTTCAGCACACAAAATGACCCTTTGGACCATCAAGACTGGACTAGCCAAAAGCTACCACCTAACTATTCAGATCTAATCTAATAATGAGGATGAATTTCCTCAGAAACATCCCAACCAACCTCCATTGTTTTTGTATGATTTCCATTGCGATCCAAAGCATGGTTACAACATCCAATTTGTAGCATTCTGCCACAATTCATGGTGAGTCGAGCCTCTCCCCGACTGCATGATCCTCCAGCAAGACCTAACCAATCAACCCCACAGGCATATTGTGGTTCAATTACCGACTGCTCTGGCCTCTCAGTCAGGTTCAAACACTCAGAGGGAACAACTAATTTCACAATTGCTCATATTGATGTGAAATAACCTGATACAGTTCAGAAAACTGATTCAAATATGCTTGAAGCATTAAAAATAAGGATAACAGCCCTGAAATAAAAGTATTAGTGGAAGCTAATGTATCACTCTGAGTGCCTCTTTCAGATAATACATCATGGCTAGAAGCACATTTTCTGAGATTGTACAAATCCTGACATTTATGATCACTCTGCTATGATTTGTAGCTGCATCATTCCTCATATTTGGCTAGAAATGATTACTTTTTATCCCCAAACTAATTATAAAGTCGACAAAGTGCCAATCATTTTCAGGTAAGGATGAGCAGACTACATTAGCAATAGGTCAAAAATTGCAGAATACTGGAATGCAGAATGCTGAAGGAACCGGGTGCCAGTAAATAATTGGTTTATTTCACAAATAGCTGATAGCTCCTGGTGCTGAGGTATTTGCAGACCCTATGCTCCTCCTGAAAACATTGACTTTTGACTTTCTGTAGATGAAGCAGATAGGCCAAGCAGTGAAGGTAAGTCATGATGACTCCTGTGAATAATAATACTGATATAAGCTGAAATGAGGGATAAGATGGTGAGGGAAAAAAAAATGATCATTTAACCCATCTTCAGTAAAGTACTGGAAATACATTGCAGAGGAAACTGCCTGTGAGAGTTTTAAAATTCACCTGTGGGTTTCACTGGGCCATCATTCAATGCCCATCCCTTACTCCTCTGGAGAAGATAACAGGGAGCTCTCTTCTTGAACTGTTATAGCCTCTGAGGTGAAGGGAATATTGCGTGCAATTCTGGTCTCCTTCCAATTGGAAATGTTGCCAGGGTTGGAGGATCTGAGCTACAGGGAGAGGCTGAAAAGGCTGGAGCTGTTTTCCCTGGAGCATTGGAGACTGAGGGGTGACCTCATAGAGGTTTACAAAATTATGAGGGGTATGGATAGGGTAAATAGACAAAGTCTTTTCCCTGGGGTGGGAGAGTTCAGAACTAGAGGGCGTAGGGTGAGGGGGGAAAGATATATGAGGGACCTAAGGGGCAACTTTTTCCCGCAGAGGGTGGTACATGTATGGAATGAGCTGCCAGAAGAAGTAGTGGAGGCTGGTACAATTGCAATATTTAAAAGGCATTTGGATGTTTATATGAATAGGAAGGGTTTGGAGGGATATGGACCGGGTGCTGGCAGGTGGGACTAGATTGGGTTGGGATATCTGGTCAGCATTGATGGGTTGGACTAAAGGATCTGTTTCCATGCTGTACATCTCCATGACTCTATGACACCCATTGAAAGCTCAGAGTAATTGAAATAGAAACATAGGAAGTAGGAGCACGAGTAGGCCATTCAGCCCTTCAAGCCTGTTCCAACAGTCATTTTAATCATGGTTGATCATCCAATTCAATCCTTGTTTCCCCCTCCCTGTTCTTTGATCCCTTTGGCCCCAAGTGCTTTATGCAAAACCTTCGTGAAATCATCCAGTGTTTGGACTCTGTGCTTTCTGTGGTATCAAATTCCAGTCTCACCACTCTCAGGGTGAAGCCATTTCTCCCCAACTCAGTCCTTAAACGTATGCCTGCTATCCATAGAATGTTACCCTTCATTGGAACATAGAAACATAGAAACTAGGAGCAGGAGTGGACTATTAAACTCTTTGACCCTGCAATGTCATAGAGTCAAATAACACAAACAGAACCTTCGGTCCAACCAGTCCATGCCGACCATAATCCCAAACTAAACGGGCCCCACTGCCTGCTCCTGGCCCATATCCTTCCAAACTTTTCCGATTCATACACTTATCCAAATGTTTTTTAATTGTTGTAATTTTATCCACATCCATCATTTCCTCAGGACGTTCCTTCTGCACACAAACCACCCGCTGTGTGAAAAATTTTGTTCAACAGAATTAAAGATAACCTTGCATCTCATTGCCATGTTCCCACTTTCTCCCCATATCTTTTGATGCCTTTGATATGTAAAAATGTCTCAGTATCTTTCTTGAATATGCTCAGTACCCCGGCCTCCATAGCCCTTTGTGATTTACTGCCCTTTGAGTGAAGAAACATTTCTTCATCTCAGTCCTACATGATCTACCCTCTATTCTGAGGCTGTGTTCCCTGGTTTGAAAGTCCCCAAACATCTTCCCTGCATCTAGCCCATCCAGCTCTTTTTGAATTAAATACACTTCAATCAGATCCCTTCTCATTTTTCAAAATTCGAATGAATATAGACCTAGTTGAACCAACCTCTCTTCAGAGGACAATCCTTTGATGCTGTAGGTGTGAATTATTCAGTATAACTGTACCAATCACAGTTTAAATGGGTGGGGGTCAAAAAATGCTGGTCTTGCCAGTGACGCCCTCTTCCCAATGGATAAATCTTTTTAAAAATCTCCATATTTATTCATTTCTGTTTTGATCTCTTTAGTCCTAAGAACTATATCTAATTCCTTCTAGAAAAGTGATCTGTATGTCTCTATGACTCTATGAGTTGTAATATTTTGGCCTCAACTGCTTTCTGTGGCAGAGAATTCCACAGGTTCCCCACTCTCTGGGTGAAGACATTTCTCCTCATCTCACTCCTATAGGCTGTGACCCCTTTAAACTAGCCTGTCACTACTCTGAGATCGCTGTGTCCTTGTCTCTACCTTCCCCAACCCTGATAATCGACTGACTCTCTGCTGGTGCAACAAGCTCCTTTATTTACACCCCAATTACAGAATTGTGATCCTACGGCTCTCTCTTAGAGTCTCAACAACACATGATTACTGATGCCAGTATCACATCATCATATACATCATCTCATTAACATATGCATTCTCACTTCACAACACTCTCTATCTATTCCTTTCCCATGCAATAGCACGACCACGTTCTGCTTTACTGCTACACCAGTACCATCCCCTTCTTGAGAGAAGATAATTCAGCAACTCACAAAGGTGTTACAGCACACAGGGAGATCATTCAGCCCATTATGCCTGCACAGCTCTCCCAATAAGCATTCCATTTGGAGGGATGTGAGCCAAATACTGGGAAATGGGACTAGATTTAGGATATCTAGTTGACATGGACAAGTTAGACCGAAGGATTTGTTTCCATGCTGTATAATTGTATGACTCTATGACTTAGTGACATTCCTCTGGTTTTCTCTATATCCCTGCACACTGTTTCTATTCAAATAACCACTCAATGTCCCTCTTGAATGCCTCAACTGAATGTGCTTCCACCACATCCCCAGGCAATGCATTCCACAGCCTGACTACTAACTGGGTAAGAAAGGTTTTCTCAGGTTTTGGACATCACTTTCAATCTGTAACTCTGCTTCTCAATCACATTACAAGTGGGAACAGTTTCTCTCTATCTATTCTGTCCAGACCCCTCATCAGCTTGACAACCCTGATCGAATCTCCTCCTAGCCTACTTCCCTCCAAGGAGAACAGTGCCAATCTCTCCAATCTGTCCTCATCTTTGGAGTTTTTCACGTCTGCAGCCATTCTTGTAAATCATTTCTGCACTCTCTCCAATGCATTCACATTCTCTCTATAGTGCGGCATCCTGAACTGTACACAATATTCCATCTGAGGTCTAGCAATTTCCTTACACGAGTTCAATATTATTTCTTTGCACTTATACTCAACATTTCTATTTTTAAAGACTAGGACACTGTATGCTTTATGAACTGCTCTCTCCACCTGCCCTGGCATCTATATTGATCTGTGTGCACATGTGCACCCAGGTCCCTCTGCTCCCACATCCACTTAAAAGTTGTTCCCCTGATTTTATATTGTCTGTCAATGTTCTCCCTTTGTTATGACTAGCCACCAGCAAAATTCCCCATGGTCCTCTGGTTCCAGATGAGATACCCCACATTGTCAAATTCCCTTTTTCATTCATCCAACCACCCCCCGTTCTCCTCAGTTAGTTATGTCAACGTCAATTTGCAAAGGATCCTTTCCAATGTGAAATCCTTTCCCTCAGCCTGAATGAATGTATATTTTAAAAAGGAGCCAATCCAACCAGGTATTCCTATGTTAACAAAAGAGTAATTTTATGAAATATTAAACATGAGAAATAATAACGCACCACACATATACACAGAACAGAAACGAGAGGAGTCGGAACAAAAATAAAAACTAATAGTGGAATGTTGATACTCAAGAAGTTAAATTTGGAACTCTTGGCTTTGAAAGGTGATTGAAATCCTTTTGTATGTTTACTGCCAAACTGAAGCTCAGAGCCAATCAGGTTTTTACCTGTAATCAGAACAACTAGTGAATAGCTCTGTGCCCACCACAGGATGTTACTGCTTTAATCCTCAGTATCACACTTTTGTTGATGAGAACATATATAACAGTGTTAAACTGACTTTAACCACTGTTCTTTCGCATTCTTCAAAGTGAAAGATCCAAATATGTTTCTCGCCCAGACTGGTGTCTTTTCTTCCATTCTGGACATAATCTGAGATACCTCCCAGGAGATGACAATTTAGTTAGCATTGTGTTATTGTCCTTTAACATTCATCCCTTTGAAGTTTTCTTGACATTCTGTAAGACGTGACATTCCAGGATCTCTCTCTCTGTCTTGCCAGGCAGCCAATGGCTTTACATCAATAGTCATTTTGGCTGTACCAGTCCTCCTTAAAAAAAAACAAATGCTGGAATTTAAGTTCACCATGTCCATAGGTGACCCAAGGTTTTCATGTAGAGGATGGTATATGTATGGAATGAGCTGCATCACCTTAACTTTCTCCACAATGAACTACATATCTACGCACTTCACCAACTTGTCTATGTATTTTTAATGCTTTACACTGGCTTCACAGTTTACCATGCTTTCATTTTGTATCTTCCACAAACTTTGAGATTATTCCCTGTACAACAAGATCTAGGTTATCAATAAACATAGGGAAAAACATGTGCTCCAATACCGGCCCCAGAGGAACTCTATCACAAACCTTCCTCCGGCCTGAAAAATATCTCATTGATACTGTCTGATTCCTTTCACTCAGCTAAATTTGTCTTCATGTTGCCACAGTCCCATTTATTCGATGAACCAAAACTTTCCTCACACGTTTCCTCACAATCTCATTTCCTTCAAAATCCTTGCTTCTGGTGTCTTGTCAACTTTAAGTACCAATAGTTCATCCTATTCTTCCTAATGAATTTTGAACCCTTCTAGTGTCAGAGTTTTCTCCTCTGTCACCATGGTGTGGGGAACATCTAATTCCTTGTTAAAGACAGATGCAAAGTATTAATTTAGTATCACAGTCAGGATGAGACTGAAGCTGAATGGATGGAGGAGACATGGTCCTCATTATCAAGGTGCAGTCTGTCTCACTGCCTGGAGAAGTATGTGCAGATCTCATCTGAAGGGTATGCCATCACTGACTGGCCTGAACAGTCTGGCTCTAATTCTCAGACTATGGCCCTAGTTCTAGAATCTTTTGGGAATTTTCCAAAATCTAAGGATTCTAGAAGATTACTACCAGTACACTACTATCTTGTAGCTAGTTCCTTTAATATCCAAGGATGCATCTCATCCCATCAGGTCCAGGGGATCTGTTGATCTTTAGCCTGTCAGTTTCCCTAGCACTTTTGTCTCATGATTTTTTTTGTATTTATTCTCTCTCCTCCTTTTGCTCTTTAATTATTGAACACTTTTGGAATGCTATTTCTTATTTCTGGAATGCTAGCAGTGTCTTCTACTGTGAAGAATGTTTAAAGCATTTATTCAACTCCTCTGTCATTTCTTGGTTCCCATTACTAATTCCTCAACCTCACCCTCTGAGGGATCTATGTTTTCTTTAGCTTCATTCTTGCTTTTTACATATTTAATGAAGCTGTTGCTGTCCCTCCTGATATTACTTCCAAGTTTGCTTTTAAGGCTTATTTCCTCCCTCTTTTCTTTTTCAGTCTCATTTGTTTAGATTAGATTACTTACAGTGTGGAAACAGGCCCTTCGGCCCAACAAGTCCACACCAACTCGCCGAAGCGCAACTCACCCATACCCCTACACTTACCCCTTCACCTAACACTACGGGCAATTTAGCATGGCCAATTCACCTGACCTGCACATCTTTGGACTGTGGGAGGAAACCGGAGCACCTGGAGGAAACCCACACAGACACGGGGAGAACACGCAAACTGCACACATTGTTGGTTTCTGAAACTTTCCCAGTAGCACTGCTGCCTCACAGCGCCTGTAGACCCGGGTTCAATTCCCGACTCAGGCGACTGACTGTGTGGAGTTTGCACGTTCTCCCCGTGTCTGCGTGGGTTTCCTCCGGGTGCTCCGGTTTCCTCCCACAGTCACAAAGATGTGCGGGTCAGGTGAATTGGCCATGCTAAATTGCCCGTAGTGTTAGGTAAGGGATAAATGTAGGGGTAGGGGTATGGGTGGGTTGCGCTTCAGCGGGTCGGTGTGGACTTGTTGGGCCGAAGGGCCTGTTTCCACACTGTAAGTCTAATCTAAAAAAAAAATCCTTTGCCCTTTCCCACTAACTTCACCACATTGTTAAAAATCACACAACAGCAGCTTTTTGTCCATTGGAAGTACTAGCTTTTGGAGCGCCGCTCCTTCATCAGGTGGTTGTATTTGCTGCATTGCACACTTTTCCTTTCAACCTGAAGCTATCATTAAATTCTCTGTAGTTGGCTTATCTCCTTCCAAGAATTCCTCTTTTCACACTGTAACATATCTTTACTGTGAGCCATGGACTATTTTCTCAAATGTCTGACATTATTCCTCAACAGTGTTTGTTGCTAAACTCCTTTCCTAGTCCACTCCAGCCAGCTCTGCTAACATTCCCTTGTAATTATCCCTATTCAAGCTGGTAGAATCAACAAAACCTCTACAGTGTGGAAGTGGATCATTCGGCCCATTAATTCCACACTGACTCTCTAAGGAGGAACCCACCCCATCCCTGCAATTCCCATGGGTGGTCCAACTAGCCTACACACTGTGGGCAATTCAGAGTAACCAATCCACCTAACCTGCACTTCTCTGGACTGTTGGAGGAAACCCACACAGACACAGGGAGAACCTGTAAACTCTGCACAGAAAGTCACCCTAGGGTGGATTCAAATCTGGGACTTTGGCACTGTGAGGCAGCAGTGCTAACCACTGAGCTACCGTGTCACTTAGTGGTATTGTTTCTGGCCCTCTCAAACTGAATGCTAAATTATGGTATGGTACGTGTTATGGTACCTGTTCCCTCAGGGACGTTTTATTCTGAGATCTTACTCTATTAAACCTGCCTCATTATACATCATCACCTCCAAAATAGCCTGCTCCCTGGTTGGATCCACAACTATTGTTATGGGAAACTACATCTATACATTCTTCCTTGTAAAATTAAACATTACACTAAGTCAATTTGAAATCCATCCTTTTTGCTTCTTTCATAGCATGTGGGTGCTACTGGCCAGATTGAATTCCATTTGCCCCTTCTCTGCCATTCTCTTGAAGCCATGTCTGTGCACGACAATTGATGTCTGCATGCCAATTGATGTCTGCATGCCAATTGTAGCTCTGATCTCCAATTCTGGAATCACACACCTTGAAGACATGTGCAAACATAGGAAAATAGAGAGAATGCTGGTATCTGCTCAATCAAACAATTGAAAGCATTCTAGAGTCAACTTCTATCCTCTTCACTATCAACACTTGGCCATTTTTTGTGTCATCTGCAAAATTGCCCAATCCTCCCTCTCACATTAAAGTCCAGAAGAGCTAGGCGTACAAGTAGACCATTCATCCCCTCGAGCCTTCTCCACCATTCAAAACAATCATGGCTGCTCTCAACTAAGCCTCAAATCCATTTCCCTGCCCACTCTCTGAAGCCATTCAACCCATTATGAATCAAAAAATCAGTCTATTTCCGTAAATTCCCTCCATATCACTAATATATACCATCAACCATCAGGGACGTGATACTGAGCCTGGTAAACACGACTTTCCAATTATATGTCATCTATTATATTTCATTAATTTTAAATCCAACTTACCATATACCCTGTAACCAAACAGAGTAGCAAGGAAGGGTCATATTGGACTCAAAACGTTAGATCTCTCTCTCTCTCTCTATAGTTGGACCTGTCAAGGTTTTTTTTATTTCAGATCTCCAGCATCTGCAGTGTTTTGCTTTTATTTGGCTTCATTTGAAGTTTAATTTAATACATCATCCCATCTCATATTGATTATCTTAACCAATAATGCTATACACCAATGTTTTATCTGTCTCTCCATCATTGAGTCGAGTCCTACAGCACAGTAACAAACCCTTTGATCTAACCAGTCCACACCGACTATAATCTCAAACTGAACCAGTCCCACCTGCCTGCATGTAGGCCATGTCCTTCCAAACATTTCTTATTCATGTACTTATCCAAATGTCTTTTAAACATTGTAACTCTATCCATGTCCACCACTTCCTTTGGAAGTTAATTCACACACAAATCACTGTGTAAAAGTATTGCCTCAAGTCAATTTTAAATCTTTCTCCTCTCAACTTAAAAATATTTCCCCCCCATCTTGAAAACCCCATTCACCTTATCTTTACCCTTCATGACTTTATAAACCTCTATAAAGTCACCCTCAACTTCCTAGTCTACAGTAAAAAAATGTCCCAGCCTATCCAGACTATTTTTATGACTCAAATCCACCCTTCCCAGCAATATCATGGTAAATATTTTCTGAACCCTCTCCAGCTTAATGATAGTCTTCTTATAACAGGACAACCGAACTGTACATAATACTCCAGAAGTACATGCTATAATACCCACCAATGTCCTGTATAGCCCCAACATAACATCCCAACTCCTGTACTCAAAGGTCTGAGCAATGAAGGCCAGTGTGCTAAATGCCTTCTTTATCACCCTGTCTAAATGTGATGCAAACTTCAAAGAATTATGTCACTGAACCTCTAGCTCTCTCTGTTCTAAAACATTACCCAAGGCCCTACATTTAAATGTGTAAATTCCAACCTTTTTGTTTTACCAAAAAGGCAATACATCACATTTATTCAAATTAAACTCCATCTGCCACTCCTCCGTCCATTGACCCAATTGATCACCTGCCTGAAAATTCCCTGTCCAGGGATTTTGCCATATTTGTCTCTCTTTAAGTGAAGTTTCTATGATAGCAATGGGATGGTGCTACTGTGTAGCAATCTGTGCTCAGACCTTTTCCCTATAATCCTTGTATTTGCATATACACCTTTCCACAAATTCCTGTGCTGTCTACTTTTTAATCTCTGCTGCCTTGTCTTGCTAATTTTCTGTTTCCCCCTACTGTAGATCTCTCCTCTCTGAATTTGTCCTGAAAGCCTAGTTTAAACCTTCCCCAATAGTTCCTGCAAAACACCTGATGGAATAGTTGTCCTGGCCAGACTCTGATGCACACTCTGTGGCTGGGACATGTCCCAGCTGCTCAGAATCAGTCCCAATGCTGCAGAAATCTGATACTCATCCTTACCACACCAGCTTTCCATGTTAAATGACTCAATTCCCCTATTTTGATGCTCACCAGCAAGTCCGAATGGGAGTATTTCTGAAATTGTTGCTTCTGAGGTCCCGCCTTTCAGTTTTCTATTTAGCTCTCAGAAAACTGCTTTCAGGATCTCATCACCTCTCTTATCCCAGTGATTGGGACCAATGTGGAGCATGATTTCTAGCTGTTCGCCCACTCTAGGATTTTCTTCAGCTGCACCATGTCATCCTTGACCCTGGCACTAGGGAGGCAGCATCCAATTGTGAAGTCATGTCTACAGCCTCAGCAGCTCCTGCTTCCCTGACTCTATCAATTCTGCTCTTCTCCTCTTCTTCCTTGGTTCCTTACAGCCAGACTGCCGAATGGTGCTACACACCTGGCTTTTGCTACACTTCTCTGAGGAACCAAAGGCATTGATAACAGAAACCCAATTGTCAGCAAGACATCAGGGGATTCCTGCACTACTTGCCTGGTTGTCTGGAGCAATCTTGAGAATGTGTTGCTGGAAAAGCACAGCAGGCCAGGCAGCATCCGAGGAGCAGGAAAATTGACGTTTTGGGCAGAGCCCTTCATCAGGAATGAGGCTGGGAGCCTTGGGGGTGGAGAGATAAATGGGAGGGGATGACTGACCTGCTGTGCTTTTCCAGCAACACACTCTCAACTCTGATCTTCAACATCTGCAGACCTCACTGTCTCCTGTCTGGAGCAGTCTCCCATTCTCCTTCTGCATCCATGCTGCAGGAATGCAATGTAACCACTTTTCTGAACATCCTAACCATGTATCTCTTGGCCTAGACAATTCAGATTCCAGCCACCATTCAAGATCCAAAAGCTCATGATTTGGCTTAAAGGTAAATGGTTGAGGAGACAAGGTCTGTCTTCAGGCTTGGGCCTCTGTCTAACACTGTTTATTAAGTCTAAGTACAACTAATACATAGATTTCAGGATACACTAATTTCTAGCTTACTGTTACATTATTGAAAAATAATACTACAAACACTACCATCTAATATGAATTGTTCTACTCCAGATATTTCTTGCTCTCTTCTCCAACTCCACCCACACTGTATTATTTATGCCCGAGAGGAACAGCACTATGACTTCATCACAATGTTACTCCAAGGGTCCGAGCAGTGATTGGAAACATGGTCAGGTGGATCGCATTGACTGTGAGATTCCCCCATTGAGGTTGTAACCTGGATCAATCAGGGAGCCCTGGCTGACAGATATACCCGCATTCTCCACTAAAGGCAGAGATTAATAGATTCTTGTTGTCTCGAGGAATTGAGGGCTACGGGGAGAATGCTGGTAAGTGGAGTTGAAATGCCCATCAGCCATGATTGAATGGCGGAGTGGACTCGATGGGCCAACTGGCCTTACTTCCACTCCTATGTCTTATGGTCTTATAAACAGGAGATAATAAGCACTACTGCTATGCAGTATTGTAGGGAAAGGAAAGGGGAAAAAAGGTCTCAGCAACAAATTAGAATCTCCTAAACAAAACTGGAGATTCAGAAGGTCTCCTCATTCACGGGACCGGCTTTGAGCTGGCTGGTCACAGCCCATGAACAGTGCACATGTGAATAAAAGGTGACTTGGTGACGAGATACCAGCTTCTGGACAGTTATTTCAGTTCTAAAGCCCAAATATACTGAGTAATATGAATTTAAACCAAAAAGAATGAAAATAACAAATTAACATTTAAAGTTGATGATCCTTCAGTGGTACCATGAACAGAAAAAAATGTCTCTCTCAATCCCTTCAAAATATGCCAGCTGTCTGACCTGGTGACTTTTCCAAACTCGTTTCTGTATTGTTGCAACATTTCAGATTTATTGCCTCCTCCCTATTTTTGCTTCTAGGCATACAGGGCTATAAAAATGCACATGTTCATGACTCATGGAAACATAGAAAATAGGAGCAGGAGTAGACTAATCACCCCTTCTAGTCTGCTCTACCATTCATTGTAATCAACCAACTTGTGCCTGTTTTGCCCCAGAATTCCTTGATCCCCAAATGCTATATCCAAGTCTTCTTCAAATCACACAATGTTTTGGCATTTTCTGTAGCAGTGAATTCCACAGGCTCCCTACTGTCTAGTTGAAGAAATGTTAGGGCCCCTCTTGTGGCTTAGTGGTAGTGTCCTGACTGCTGGACCAGGAGGCCTGGGGGTTCTCAAGTCTCATCTGCTCCAGAGATGTGTAATAGCATCTTTGAACAAAAACTGAAATTGCTGGAAAAGCTCAGCAAGTCTGGCAGCATCTGTGGAGAGAAATCCGAGTTACCGTTTCGGATCTGGTGACCCACTCTCAGAAATAAGAACAGGGTTCTGAGGAAGGGGCACTCGAACAAGAGAAAGTGAGGACTGCAGATGCTGGAATATCAGAGTCAAAAAGTGTGGCACTGGAAAAACACAGCAGGTCAGGAAGCGTTAGAGGAGCAGGAGAGTCAACATCTCCAGCATAAGCTCTGAACAGGTTGACTAGAAAAATAGGTTAATAGAGTCATAGAGATGTACAGCACGGAAACAGACCCTTCGGTCCAACCTGTCCATGCCGACCAGATATCCCAACCCAATTTAGTCCCACCTGCCAGCACCCAGCCCATTTCTCTCCATGCTTCCAGCTCACTGCCTTTATTCCTGATGAAGGGCTTTTGCCCGAAACGTCGATTTCGCTGCTCGTTGGATGCTGCCTGAACTGCTGTGCTCTTCCAGCACCACTGATCCAGAATCTGGTTTCCAGCATCTGCAGTCATTGTTTTTACCTTCCTATTCATATACCCATCCAGATGCCTTTTAAATGTTGCAATTGTACCAGCCTCCAGCACATCCTCTGGCAGCTGTAATGAAATTATCCCTCATCTCTGACTGGGTGGGATCAGATTCTTTCTTCACCCAACAACACCTTCTGCTTTAGTGAAAGGAGAAGAGAGCAGTTTATTTTAAATTTAATTCAGGGGCAAGATTCCTCCAAGGTCAGTGAGTGAAAGAGTTGCAAGTGTGAACTGAGACTCCAAACGCCTTTGGTACTGATGTCTCAAATAAAGAGTTTACTGTAGCTACAAGAACAAGGGGTGTTTGTCTCACTCGCCTTGAGTGTGAGGACTCCGCCCTGTCATCTCTCTCTCTCTCTCATATCCTGAAGCGATCAGGAAGTGCCAGGGCCGGCGAGGGGTTGTTGCTGGAAGCGAACCCAGGGCAGCCCTGTCTGCCGGTTGCTGCAGGCGGGGAGATGGTGAGCGGTGACTCGATGCCTCTTCCCAGACCCCGGTAGGAGAAGGAGTGGCTGGCTCCGGCCGGCATTGGGAGCTATGGCGAGTGCAGTGTCAGTGGCGACTCCCCTGGAGCTTGTTCCTAATGTTTCCGAGCGACAGAACAGCACGCTGTCACCCACCTGGAGTAACCTACACCCTTACCAGGTGAGAAGGTGCCGGCTTGCAGCAGGAGGCGAGACACTTACTCTGCAGCTTTAGGCAAAAGTTGTTTTAACTGGTGACAATTGAAGTAGAATTGCCTTCCATCAGAGCGGATCTGTAACAAAGTAGTGACAGACTGCAACAGTTCGCTGCATTTTCTGCGTTTGTAGCGAATTTCTTTCAGTCTTTTCCCCTCCCCTCTGTTTGTGTGTGTTTCGTGTTTCAGAGAAAGAGATGCAACAAAGTGTAAACTTTTCCCCGAGTGAAGCCCCCCATAGCCGATCTGACAGGAGAGGGGGGGGGGGGGGGTCAGTTCTCTCAGTTTGACTGGAATGTGATGCAGAGAGACGCTTACGGGCGCTTGGGTTCACCCCCGAGGTTACCATGACCCTCAAATTAAACCTTCTTTTATTCATTGAAAAATAGCTTGGCACACAGAATAGTCACAAATACTGATTCCAACCAAAGATATCTCTTACACATCCGAGACTATATTGACATGGATTTGAAACATTAGGAGGGGCCGATAACTGAATTGACCCCTATTTAACTTCAGCAGAGGAACACAGACAGTGGGGCTTTTCCTCGGGTTAAACCATCATCTCTTCATGGAAAGAGAGTCTCGCTAAGAATATGGCAACTTTATATTCCTGAAGAAGGCCCGAAACGTCGAATCTCCTGCTCCTTGGATGCTGCCCGACCTGCTGCGCTTTTCCAGCAACACGTTTTCAACTTTATCAACAGGACAGACTCCAGTTCTCACTTCCCTCTATCAACTCGCACACATGTTACTGGGAATGACCAAGCAATCAAGACCAAATGTTTACTGGTGAATTTAGGATTATTTTCTTTATTTCCCCCCCCCCCCATAGAATCAGTCCTGACCCCCTCCCTCAAAATTTCATCCATTTTGACAATTCGCAACTTGCTTAGCATCATCTGTGTATTGAGGGCTAGATTCAGTTCCTGCTCCTCGGATGCTGCCTGACCTGCTGTGCTTTTCCAGCACCACTCTAATCTAGACTCTGATTTCCAGCATCCGCAGTCCTCACTTTTGCCTCAGTTTCGTTCTGCCAATAAGAAAAGTTCAAATAAGGGTCGACAGTGCGGTCGCAGTGTCCCTGCCTCTGAGCTAGGAGGTGCAGGTTCAAGCCCCACCTGCTTCAGAGGTGTGTCGGAATATCTCTGAATAGGTTGATTACAAATAACTAAAGGTCCTTGTCGGAGAGCAGACATAGAAAATCACAGTGCAAACAACAAATGCTGGAGATCACAGCGGGTCAGACTGCATCCATAGAGAGAGATCAAGCTAATGTTTCCAAGTCTAGATGACTCTTCACCAGAGCTGCTGTGAAGTGTGAAGGGGGCAGCATTTTTCCAGGAGTGGCCAGGGTGGAGTGCTGAGGGAGAAAGAGTTGCAGATTAAGAGATCAGTTTGTGAGAATAGCAGAACAACCCTGTGTCTAACTGCCAGACTGGAAAGGACAGTCCCACTGGGGGTGGGGGGAGGGGAGAGAGGATAACAGAGAATGTAACAAGGCGAAAGTGAGGACTGCAGATGCTGGAGATTAGAGTCGAGAGTGTGATGCTGGAAAAGCACAGCAGGTCAGGCAGAATCTGAGGAGCGGGGAATCGACGTTCCGGGCATAAGAATGTAACAAGTTAAGCTAAAAGTAAGGAATGGAATAGTTCACAATCTGAAGCTGTTAAACTCGAATATTGAGCCCAGAAGGTTAGTCTGAAGATGAGGTGTTGCTCCTCCATGGACAAGTTGGTCCGAAGGGTCTGTTTCTGTGCTGTACAACTCTGAGTCAATGATTGCAGTTTGCACCGTGATTCCCTGGGACACTGCAGCACGTTGAGAACAGACACCAGCAGGCTGCTGTGTTAAAATGACTGTCTATGAGAGCGTCTTGCTTGTGCACAGACTAGAGGTGTTCAGCAAAGCGGTCACCCAGTCTGTGTTTGGGTTCTCTAATGTAGAGCCTGCCATCTTGGGTGCAGCAAATACAATACACAAGATTGGAGGAGGTGCGGGTGAAATGCTGCTTCACCTGGAAAGACTGTTTTGGCCCTTAGATGGGGAGCAGGGAGGAGGTGAAGGGGCAGATGTTGCACCTTCTGCGGTTACATGTGAAGGTGTCATGGAGAGGGAGGGGGTGATGTTGGTGGTCAAGGAACAGACTAGGGAGAAACCAAACGGAGTGATCACTTTGCAGAACATCTCTGGTCTGTGCTCAAGCATGACCCCAGCCTCCGCCACACTCTTAAGTCAGTGTTTTCCAGAGATTGTAGTTCAGGCCTGTGAATACCTCAGTTCATTGTATTCTTGAATGGGGAAGTGGGAATTTTTAGATTAGATTAGATTAGATTAGACTTACAGTGTGGAAACAGGCCCTTCGGCCCAACAAGTCCACACCGACCCGCCGAAGCGCAACCCACCCATACCCCTACATTTACCCCTTACCTAACACTACGGGCAATTTTAGCTTGGCCAATTCACCTGACCCGCACATCTTTGGACTGTGGGAGGAAACCGGAGCACCCGGAGGAAACCCACGCAGACACGGGGAGAACGTGCAAACTCCACACAGTCAGTCGCCTGAGTCGGGAATTGAACCCGGGTCTACAGGCGCTGTGAGGCAGCAGTGCTAACCACTGTGCCACCGTGCCGCCCACAAATGAGAGCAGAGTTTTGAGATTCACAAATCACTAAGGTTTATTGGACAGGTATGTAATAATTAAATATGTTGGAATAGGGAGGGCCATCCCCCTACAATCCACATTGTTCTATTTTGGGTGAGGTGTTGGACTCATAGTATTATTGCTGGATATTTATCCAGAGATTCAAATCCCACCATGACAGATGGCAGAATTTGAATTTAATAAAAGTCTGGAATTACTGATGACCATGTAACCATTGTCAATTGTTGTAAAACACATCAGGCTATCCTTTAGGGAATGAAATTGCCGTCCTTACCTGTCTGGCCTAGATGTGACTCTAGACTGACAGCAACATTGGGCAGTCAGGGATGGGGCAGTAAATGCTGGCCAAGCTAGTGATACATACATCCTGCAAATGAACAAAGAAAAACTATTTTAATTTTCCTTCATGTGGGCAGCAGTGGCAGCATTTGTTGCCCATCCCTAATTGCCTTGGCACTGAATGTTGCAGAGGGCATTTAAGAGTCAAGCATGGTGGCACAGTGGTTAGCACTGCTGCCTCATAGCGCCAGAGACCCGGGTTCAATTCCTGACTCAGGTGACTGACTGTGTGGAGTTTGCACATTCTCCCCGTGTCTGCATGAGTTTCCTCCGGGTGCTCTGGTTTCCTCCCACAGTCACAAAGATGTGCAGGTCAGGTGAATTGGCCATGCTAAATTGCCCATAGGTGTTAGGTAAAGGGGTAAATGTATGGGTGGGTTGCTCTTCGGCGGGTCGGTGTGGACTTGTTGGGCCGAAGGGCCTGTTTCCACACTGTAAGTAATCTAATCTAATCTAATATTGCTGTGGGTCTGGGGTTACAGCGGAATTCCTACCCTAAAGGCATTACTGACCATGTTGGGATTTTATGACAATTGACAATTGTTGTCATGGTCATTGAGGCTAGCTTTCAATTCGAGATTGAATTTAAATTCCACGAGCTGTCCCTTGGAGACTTTGAATCCACCTTTCCAAACCACTGGGTTCCTGGATTACTAGTCCAGTGACATAATCACCATTCCTCTGTCTGCCCAATGATCTGAGCTAGAGCCCTGCCATAGTGGATGTTGGTCTGTTTGTTTATGCAAATTGGATAGCTAGACCAGTTGAAAGACTATTTTGTGAACTTTGTACTGGGCGTTGATCATTCTGAGCAACAGCCCTTCAATTGTTATCCATGACTCACTGGGTAATAACATTGCTGGTCAGTTCCAAGTGTGTAGGTTCTATTCCCACTCCAGACACTTGAAGACAATGCAGAATGACATTCCAGTGTGGTACTGGGGCTGTGCTGCACTGCCACATGTACTTTTTTTTAGATGAGGTGTGAAATCAAAGCCCTTTCAGTGCTCCCTCAGGAAGAGAGACAAAGTCCAGTGACAACATCTGCAGAAGAGTCCATCTTTATCCTTCAATCACTATGAACAGATACCAAACCATTAAGGTCAATAGGGTTAAAAATCACACAACACCAGGTTATAGTCAAACAGGTTTAATTGGAAGCACTGGCTTTCAAAGCACTGCTCCGTAATTGGGTTGTTATTGAGTAAACAACTGTAAGTCACAGAATTTATAGCAAACGTTTACAGTGTGATGTAACTGAAATTATACATTGAAAAATACCTTGATTGTTTGTTAAGTCTCTTATCTGTTAGAATGACTATAATAGCTTCACTTCTTTCATATGTAAATCACAAAACTTTTTTAAAAACTTACATTCTCAGGTTAGCTGTAAGAATTGGTGTCAGCCCAGATAATGTGCTGAAGGTGTTCACCCACTGTGTGCAGTTGTCTGTGCCATAATGTTTAGACTGATTCAAATCTAAAAAATAAGTGAACAGAGTCTTACATGGATTCATGCAGTGTTTGAGCAAAGTACAATGTAACTCTGCAAGTACAAATTTACCCCACAAACGTGTATGCGTGTATGGTGGGTTTGTGTGTGTCTGGGGTGGGGGGTGAGAAAGAGTGTAAATGTGTGTGTGAGTGTAAAGGGATCAAGGTGTGTCTGTGTGTGTGTGTGTGTGTGTAGGTAGTAGTGCAATGGTGGTTACCTGTAGTGTGACATGAACCCAAGGTCCTGGTTGAGGCCCTCCCTATGGGTACCGAACTTAGCTATCAGCCTCTGCTCGGCCACTTTCCTCTGCTGCCTGTCCCAAAGTCCACCTTGGACGATGGCCACCCAAAGGCCTGAGGTCAAATGTCCTGGACCACTGAAGTATTCCCCAACTGGGAGGGAACACTCCTGTCTGTTGATTTTTGTGTGGTGCCCATTCATCCATTGATGTAGCCTCTGCTCGGCTTCACCAACGTACCATGCCTCAGGCAACCTTGCCTGCAGTGTATAAGATAGACAACGTTGGCTGAGTCACATGAGTACCTGCCATGTACATGGAGGGAAGTGTCCCCACGCGTAATGTTGGTGTCCATGTCCACACTCTGGCACGTCTTGCAGTGCCTACTGTGACAAGGTTGTATGGAGTTGTCCTGAAAACCAGGCAGTTTGTTACAAACAATGATCTTTGCGGCCTGCAACACATTATCAGTGCGGATGAGCACCTCGCCAGAACCTTCCGCACACCTCCACTTCTCACCTTTAAACAACCACCAAACCTCAAACAGATCATTGTTCGTGCACACACGCAGGCACTCCTACACATACACACACGCAGGCACTCCTACACATACACACACGCAGACACTCCTACACATACACACACGCAGGCACTCCTAAACACAGACATGCACACAGACACTTATATACACTCCTACAAACTCTCACACTCTCACAGTCACACAAGCACCCTCTCACAGACTTAGACCCCTTTACACTCACACACCCACATATATACATTCTCTCTCACAGACATTCACAACCCCCACCCCAGACACACACACACACACACACACACTACAGATATACGCTTGTGTGGTGAATTTGTACTTGCAGAGTTACATTGCTGTGCTTTAACCAGCGGCACATTTTCGGCTGTGGTCTCCAGCATCTGCAGACCTCATTTTTTACTCAAAGATTTTAACCTACTGCGAATCCTCTTGCAAGGATGCCTTCCTTGAAGAAGCTCTCTTCCTCCCTCTACAAGGATTTCAGTGAGTCTCTCTCTCACTGCACCCCCCAGGTCATCTCCTCTGCACAGAAACTCTTCAGCCACGTTCTCAAACAGACTCGTTACCACAGCCACATCTCCTTCCTATATTTCTAACCTGAGTGAGCATCTTCAAGATGAAGTGAGGTGTGAGGGCGGAAGCAGAAAGGGTTAAAGAAGAAATGAATTCCAGAGGGCAGTAAATTTTGGATGAATTAAAATTGAGCCTGTTGAAGATGATAGACAGAAGGATGAGTGATGAAAATAAAATGTGTGCAAAGGATTAAGTTCTACAGTGCTTCTTAAGGGAGGAGTGGGAGGGATTAGGGATGGAATTTCAGAGTTTAGTCTAAAATAACACCCTTCATAACAATACAGACTCTCAGTTTCTGGTAGCCTAAATAAAACATGCTGAGTATAGATAAGGTACTCTTCAAACATCGCAATGTATGACTCAAAACGTACATTCCCTAAAAGACCGTCACTGAGTCACTGACTGTAAGGAAGCATTGTGCAATATTGATCATTTTTAAATGAAGCAGTACAAAATTGCTTGGTCCAACATTTTCTTTCATACTTTCCCAAGGAATTTCTAACAACTTCCAGTATTCCATTGGAAACACATTGTTTCGATCTGATGGATGTAATCACTTGTAAAAAATCCATTTTGTTAAAATCAGCAGTGAAATCAATCAGGGATGAGGAGAGACTTTTTAATGTAACTGGTTGTTATAATCTGGAATACAGTACCTGAAAGGGGTTGAAGAAAGCAATTGAAATAGAGAATTGGTCGTTGGCCCAAAATTAGGAATATTTTACATTGCAATGGGGAAAGGGGGGAAGTGGAAATAATTGGATTGCTCTTTCAAAGAGTTAGAAGAGGCAATGTGGGCTGAATGGCTTTCTGTGATTCTGTGAGATATTAGCTGATATGTGAACTAGCTTAACAGGTGACTGATTAATTGGAAAGAAAACTCTGAATTCAAATTGAAAAGCTGAACAATCAATGCTGTCATGTGAGGCAATAGCCAGGGTAGGAATTAATCACAACTTGTTGGAGAGGGGTTTGAAAGGGGAGTCTGAGTCCTGTGTACAATAGCTCAAATCATTCTTTATTTGGAGTTCATGTACCATGCGTATGGGAGAGGCCAGAGACTGCTCTGAATCTGGCTTTCACATGCGGTCCGGTCACCCTCTTAATTACTATTCAGATTGAAGGTCTGTGACACTCTCTCTTTCCCAATAGAGTACAGGATATTTATACATACCACGTTACAATGTTTACATGCAACATTGACATCAGTGCTTGCCCCATCTTCTCTGACCTACATATCCCAATCCTGTGAATACACAATCAATGATTTACCACTTCATGGTCCACCTTGGGTCATCCCATCATCCCATGATGTTTGACAGACCTCCTATCACCTGACCTTGGGTCATTGAGGAGAAAGTGAGGTCTGCAGATGCTGGAGATCAGAGCTGAAAATGTGTTACTGGAAAAGCGCAGCAGGTCAGGCAGCATCCAAGGAACAGGAAATTCGACGTTTCGGGCATAAGCCCTTCTTCAGGAATGAGGAAAGTGTGTCCAGCGGGCTAAGATAAAAGGTAGGGAGGAGGGACTTGGGGGAGGGGCGATGGAGATGTGATAGGTGGATGCTGTCATTGACCACATTCCAACACTGATGGTTATGTCTTTTCCTGGCCATTTGCCAGCAGCATCATACTGAGTGGGTGCTGTTTGTTGCTTTGCAAAGTGGCAATCATTTTCCTGAGGGCATAACGATTAGGTAGCGATTTGCAAATGCCTCAATATAATGCCATCTGTTTTCTGGAGTCCTTTCATGAGGTCATTTCTTTATACCCTTCATCACACATCAAGTAACAATTCTCTCCCATGGGCAACACAGCAGAGTCGACCTCCTTTAATAAGCAGCAGTGCCTGCCATTATCAACTACAGAGTCAGCTCCAAATATCCTAGCAAAGTCACAAAAGCATCACTGTTGCAAAAAGAAATGAACATGGATAGTTGGGAATGTGAAGTAATTCAGATCAACAGTGATCTAATCTAATGGCAGAATGGGCTGGAGGGGCTGAGTGGCCTTCTCCTGCTCCTGGCCTGCATGCTTGCCATCTGACACTGCAGGTCACACATGCACATTCCTTTAGCTTATCTGCACCTTGTCCACACTCTCTCAAAAGCTCCACAAATTGACACAAGGCGTTTACAAACTTTTATTGCTCAATTTAAAAAACAATGTTTGCCAAGCCGTTCCCAACGGAGCAAATTCAGTCATTGCATCTGGGAGCAGCACCCAGTGGGCATAACATATCAGGAAATAAGTATGGGAAGTGCAGCTTTTCTCTATCGTGTTAGTAAAGGTACTAGACCATAGGGTGCTCTCTCCTGGAAGAGGTTTAACCTGAGGGTCACCACACCTCAGGGGAGGGTAGAGGTTGAGAAAGAGAGTCCCTTTACGGGGTACCTCAGCTGGTATGGGATTTGAACCCATGCTGTGGCCTTATTCTGTAATGAAATTCAGTCATTCAGCCACCTGAGCTAACCAATCCCCTATCCCTAATAGGCAAGAGGCAGAGAAAAGTAATTGGAGAGAATGTGAATTTCTGGTAATCACCAGGAAGAAGTATTTTAACTAGTCCTAAATCAGATACTGTGTAAACCTTATAATTAACAATCACAATCATGATGGGGCCTGGATAGGGTAAATAGACAAGGTCTGTTCCCTGGGGTAGGGGAATCCAGAACTAGAGGGCATAGGTTTAAGGTGAGAGGGGAAAGATTTAAAAGGGACCTAAGGGGCAACTTTTTCATACAGATGGTGGTGTGTATATGGAATGAGCTGCCAGAGGGAGTGGTGGAGGTTGGTACAATCACAACATTTAAAAGGTATCTGGATGGATATATGAAAAGGAAGGGTTTGGAGCGAAATGGGCCAAATGCTGGCAGGTGGGACTAGATTAGGTTAGGATAGGATATCTGATCAGCATGGATGAGTTGGACCAAAGGGTCTGTTTCCATGCTGTACATCTCTATGACTCATGACATTTCTGGTGGCTCTGGTAGAGGTGAAACTTCCCTTTCACACAACTCCTGTTTTCTCTCCTTTCTCTCTCTGTCTCTCTCTCTCTCTCTATTTCTCGCTGCCAACCTGCTGCTCAGTCCTTTTCTCCTTATCATTTTCTCGCTGCTATTGCCTTACATTATCTGCTCAATTTTTAATCATTTTCGCTTCTCCCTATCATATTCCTTCTCTGGCTCATATTTAATTTTGTTTTTTGATGCATTTATCTTACGGAGGATGTGGTCTGACCAGAAATCCAAATCAATCGAGAATTAATCTGCCCACAAATCAAAATAGTACAAGCGAAAGGTTTCATCTCACTGTTAACAGCTTTTATTCTGTGCCTTTGAAACAATGCTATTTGCTGTTTTTTTTTGTCACATGGAGATAAATATTGCTTGGAAGAGGGGTCATTATGTATTGAAACATAAACTGTGAATCAGAGGGTCACACTCCACATCACAGATTTGTGTGCATAATTTAGGTTAACATTTCAATGCAGCACTGAGGCAGGGCAACACAGAGGAGCCAGAAATAGCCATAGTCTGACCGCACAGTGTGTAAAATCTTTCATGCTGTGATGAGTTTGACGGCTGTTGAAAGAAAATCCCAGTGTGTAGCCCCTCAAATGGGGTTAGCTGACTTGGCCATGCTAAATTGCCCATAGTATTCAGGGGTGTGTAGGTTAGGTGCATTAGTCAGGGGTAAACGTTGAGTAATAGGGTAGGGGAATGGGTTTGGGTGGGATATCCTTTGGAGGGTCGATGTGGATTTGTTGGGCCGAAGGGCCTGTTTCCACACTGTAGGGATTCTATGAGTCTATGAACAAAATTAGCAGGTCATCATCACTGTAAGAGTTTTCTAAGTGCAAATTGTTTCTTTTTTTTCTCTCTATTCCAACTGTAAATTGTCATCATTGCTGTTGTTCGAGTCATGGGTGATGACACATCAGGGTCAGGAGATTCTACTGTGGGTCTTCCAGCTGATTATTGTCTCACAGATCTTGAAGCACATGGAGCAGGACATCTCCACCAGGTGGATTGTGGGATTTGCTTCTTTCTCGTTCCTTCACAATCAATTCTCTAAATCATAAGACATAGGAGCTGAAGTAGGCCATTTGGCCCGTCGAGTCTGTTCTGCCATTTCATGAGATCATGGCTGATGTGATGATCCTCAACTCCACTTTCCTGCCTTTCCCCATAATCGTTGATTCCCTTCCTGATTAAAACTCAGCTTTGAACATACTTAATGACGTCTTAGACCGTAAGATGTCAAGAGGAAGGCTTATGTGAGAATGAAGTGTGAAGGCTCAGTTAGGAGGTTCAAGAGTTACAATTTAGCCAGAAAATATCTAAAGAGAGGGCTAAGAAGAGCCAGGAGGGTACATGAGATGTTGTTGGCGGATAGGATCAGGGAAAACCCTAAAGCCTTCTATAGGTTTATCAGAAATAAAAGAATGGCTAGAGTAAGATTAGGGCTAATCGAAGATAGTCGTGGAAAGTTGTGTGTGGAATCTGAGGACATAGGGGAAGCGCTTAATGAATACATTTCGTCAATATTCACATTGGAAAAGGACAATGTTAGTGAGAATACAGAGATACAGGCTACAAGATTAGATGGGATTGGGGTTGACAAAGAGGAAGTTTTAGCAATTTTGGAAGATAAGACATCGGGGCCAGATGGGATTCATCCCTGGATTCTCTGGGAAGCCAAGGAGGAGATTTCAGAGCCTTTGGGTTCAATCTTTATATCATCATTGTCAACAGGAGTAGTGCTAGAAGACTGGAGGACAGCAAATATTGTTCCCTTGTTGAAGAAGGGGGGTCAGGACAACCCTGGTAATTATCGGCCAGTGAGACTTGCTTCAGTTGTGGGTAAGGTGTTGGAAAATGTTATAAGAGATAGGATTTGTAATTATCTGGAAAGGATTGATTTGATTAGGGACAATCAACATGGTTTTGTGAAGGGTACGTCGTGCCTCACTAACCTTATTGAGTTCTTCAAGAAGGTGACAAAACAGGTGAATGAATGTAAGGCGGTTGAATGTGGTGTACGTGGACTTCAGTAAGGGGTTTGATAAGGTTCCACTCAGTAGGCTATTGCTGAAGGTGATTTAGCAGTTTGGATCAGAAATTGGCGAGCTGAAAGAAGACAGAGTGTGGTGGTCGATGGGAAATGTTCATCCTGGAGCTCAGTTTCCAATGGTGTGCCACAAGGATCTGTTTTGGGGCCACTGCTGTTTGTTATCTTTATAAATGATCTGGACATGGGCGTAGAAGGATGGGTCAGTAAATTTGCAGATGACACTAAGGTAGGCAGAGTTGTGGATAGTGCCGAAGGATATTGTGGATTACAGAGGGACACAGATAAAATGCAGAGCTGGGCTGAGATGTGGCAAATGGAGTTTAATGCGGAAAATTGTGAGGTAGTTCACTTTGGAAGAAGTAACAGGATTGGAGAGTACTGGGCTAATGGTAAAATTCTTGGCAGTGTAGATGAACAGGAGATTTCCTACACACAGCTTCCAACCTCATAGTCCGGGAATCCCGCACTGCCCGGTTCTACCTCCTTCCCAAGTTCCACAAGCCTGACCACCCTGGCTGACCCACTGTCTCAGCCTGCTCCTGCCCCACTGAACTTATCTCTACTTACCTCGACTCTGTCCTGTCCCTCCAGTCCAGGAACTCCACACATGCGTTCGAGACACCACCCACGCCCTCCACCTCCTCCAAGACTTCCGTTTCCCCGGCCCCCAACGCCTCATCTTTACCATGGATATCCAATCCGTCTACACCTCCATCTGCCATGACCAGGGCCTCCAAGCCCTCCATTTTTTCCTCTCCTGACGTCCCCAGCAGTACCCTTCCACCGACACTCTCATTCGTTTGGCCAAACTGGTCCTCACCCTTAACGATTTCTCCTTCGAATCCTCCCACTTCCTCCAGACAAAAGGGGTAGCCATGGGCATACGTATGGGCCCCAGCTATGCCTGTCTCTTTGTTGGCTACATAGAACAGTCGATCTTCCGTAATTACACCGGCACCACTCCCCACCTCTTCCTCCACTACATTGATGACTGCAATGACTCCCGCGAAGAGGTTGAGCAATTCATCAACTTCACCAACACATTCCACCCTGACCTTAAATTTACCTGGACCATCTCTGGCACCTCCCTCCCCTTCCTGGACCTCTCTATCTCCATTAATGACGACCGACTTGACACTGACATTTTTTACAAACCCACCGACTCCCACAGCTACCTGGATTACACCTCTTCCCATCCTACCTCTTGCAAAAATGCCATCCCGTATTCCCAATTCCTCCACCTCTGCCGTATCTGCTCCCAGGAGGACCAGTTCCACCACAGAACACGCCAGATGGCCTCCTTCTTTAGAGACCGCAATTTCCCTTCCCACATGGTTAAAGATGCCCTCCAACACATCTCATCCACATCCCGCACCTCCGCCCTCAGACCCCACCCCTCCAACCGTGACAAGGACAGAACCCCCCTGGTGCTCACCTTCCACCCTACCAACCTTCGCATAAAGCAAATCATCTGCCAACATTTCCACCACTCCAAAAAGACCCCACCACCAGGAATATATTTCCCTCCCCACCCCTTTCCACATTTCGCAAAGACCGTTCCCTCCGTGACTACCTGGTCAGGTCCACGCCCCCTTACAACCCACCCTCCCATCCTGGCACCTTCCCCTGCCACCACAGGAACTGTAAAACCTGCACCTGCACCACCTGTCTCACCTCCATCCAAGGCCCTAAAGAAGCCTTCCACATCCATCAAAGTTTTACCTGCACATCCACTAATATCATTTATTGTATCCGTTGTTCCCGATGCGGTCTCCTCTACATTGGGGAGACTGGGTGCCTCCTAGCAGAGCACTTTAGGGAACATCTCCGGGACACCCGCACCAATCAACCACACCGCCCTGTGGCCCAACATTTCAACTCCCCCTCCCACTCTGCCAAGGACATGGAGGTCCTGGGCCTCCTTCACCGCCGCTCCCTCACCACCAGACGCCTGGAGGAAGAACGCCTCATCTTCCGCCTTGGAACACTTCAACCCCAGGGCATCAATGTGGACTTCAACAGATTCCTCATTTGCCCTTCCCCCACCTCACCCCAGTTCCAAACTTCCAGCTCAGCACTGTCCCCATGACTTGTCCTACCTGCCTATCTTCTTTTCCACCTATCCACTCCACCCTCCTCCCTGACCTATCACCTTCATCCCCTCCCCCACTCACCTATTGTACTCCATGCTACTTTCTCCCCACCCCCACCCTCCTCTAGCTTATCTCTCCACGCTTCAGGCTCTCTGCCTTTATTCCTGATGAAGGGCTTTTGCCCAAAACGTCGATTTGCTGCTCCTCAGATGCTGCCTGAACTGCTGTGCTCTTCCAGCACCACTGATCCAGAATCTGGTTTCCAGCATCTGCAGTCATTGTTTTTACCTAGAGAGATCTCGGTGTCCAGGTGCGAAAATCCCTGGAAGATGCTACCCAGGTTGATAGGGTTGTCAATAAGGCATATGGTATGTTGCCGTTTATTGGTAGGGGGATTAGTTTTCGAAGCCACATGGTCAGGCTTTAGCTGTACAATACACTAGTAAGGACACACCTGGAATATTGCGTACAGTTCTGGTTACTGCTTTATCGGAAGAATGTGGAAGCTGTTGAAAGGGTTCAGAGGCGATTTATGGGGATGTTGCCTATTATGGGAGGGAGGTCTATCATGGAAAGGCTGAGGGAACTGAGGCTGTTTTCGTTAGAGAGAAGAAAATTGAGAAGTGACTTAATCCAGATGTCGAAGATAATCAGAGGGTTAGATCGGGTGGACAGTGAGAGCCTTTTTCCTCTGATGGTGAAGGCTAACACGAGAGGGCATAGCTTTAAATTGAAGGGTGATAGATTTAGGACAGATATGAGGGGTAGCTTCTTCACTCAGGGAGTAGTAAAGACATAGAACAGCCTGTCTGCAACAGTAGTAGACTTGCCAACATTAAGGGAATTTAAAAAAGCATTGGACATACATATGGATAATAAGGGAACGGTGTAGGTTAGGTGGGCATCAGATTAATTTCACAGTTCGGTGCAATATCGAGGGCCGAAGGGCCTGTTCTGCGCTGTAATGTTCTATGTTCTATATTCTAAGATATTAGAGCAGAATTAGGCCATTTGATCCACTGAATCTACTCTGCCATACAACCGGAGGGCCTGGAGGGGAGATTTTTTTTGGCCTAACAGTATCCAGTTCACTGATATTGATTTTGCAAGTTTTGCCTAAGTGCTTATGCAGATAGTGTCAAGAAGGATACTAGTGTTTGTTTGACAGTCCTTTTCATTGATTCTGGGGGATGTGGTGGAAATATTGCTGGTTGAATTTCTCTGTCAGTGATTCATACTACAGGTCTGAGTGACTCAGTGGTTAGCACTGCTGTTTAGCAGTGCCGTGAGCTAGGGTTCTATTCCAGCCTTGGGAGACTGTGTGGAGTTTGTACTTTCTCCCTGTATCTCCTGGTGTTCCAGTTTCCTCCCACACTCCAGGGATGTGCAGGTTAGGGTGGATTGGTTATGCTAAATTGCCCACGATGTGCAGGCTAGGTGGGTTAGCCACGAGAAATACAGGCTTACAGGGATTGGGTGGAATGCTCTTCAGTGTGGACTGAATGTCTTGCTCCACGCTGTTGAGATCTGTATGCAGTACAGGAGTGTGGTGATGCCAAATGCTCTGCATTTTGAGGTTATTTGTTGACTTGTGGAAGTCTTAATTGTCAAAGACTTGCTGCTGTAGTTTGTTGGAAGATTGAATTGACACATCTTTATCTGGTGTTGGATCTGTTTGTCAATAATGGCCTTTTGTTCAAGGTGGCTATCAAAGCATGGGAAATGCTTACCATGTTTTTGTCTCTTCTTCACCAACATGACGGATGCAGTATATCAGAGGGCAGCTCCTTGAGGTGAATGGCCACTGTTGGGTAGATTGTAACTAGCAGGGGGTTTGTGACACAGCCTTGCTTGGCATCATTTCAGGTCCTGAAGGAGTCTGTCTTAAGACAGCTGCCAGCGTATCACTGTGAAGCAGTTGTAGGTTTGGAACGAAGCGTTTTGGACATCCAGTTCTCTGGAGCACAGACCCCAGACTCATGCTTTTCTCAGTCAGATGCTTTGGTCACATCAGTGGATGCAATGAAGATCCTTGGTTTTGTTCTCCACCCTTATCCATGGATCTGTCTGACCACAAAGAGCATGTCAGAGCTTCCTCTGGAAGGTCAAAGGCCACACCTGTGTCTCTGGGAGGATTTCCTCAGCCACAGGAAGTTGGCAATTTGGAAACACGTGGGTCAGAAACAAAAACAAAAATTACTGGAAAAGCTCAGCAATTCTGCCAACATCTGTGGAGAGAAATTAGAGGTAAACGTTTGGGCCAAATGGCCATTCCTCAGAACTGATGGTAGCTAGGAATACATTGGTTTCTATGCAGAAGATAGGGTTGGGGGAGGGGTAAGGAGTAAATAATAGATGGAGGTAGAGCCCAAAGAGACAGAAGGACAGTTGGATAGACAACCGAGTGAATAATTATCCGACTAGGGCAGAATGGTGGCTCAGTGGTTAGCATTGCAACCTCACAGCACCAGGGTCGCAGGTTTGATTCCAGCTTCGGGTGACTGTGCATACTCCACACAGACATTCTCCCCATGTCTGCTCCGACAGCAATTTTCAAACCCATGACTATTCCATTGAGAAGGACAAGGAGCAGCAGATACATGGGAACACCACCCCTTGGAAGTTGCTTTCCAAGCCACTCATCATCCTGACTTGGAAATATATCGTGGTTCTTTGGGTGGCCCGTTTTTCCAGGATAGTTGAGGATAAGCAAGAAATTCTGGTTTATCTGGAAAATCCCACATTGCTTGAATGAATTTGAAAAAGGACTTGCCTTCAAAGAGAACATGCATCATGGAAGTGTAGGTTAATGAGTGAGCTGAGTTGCTCTTGCTGAGCCTGGCAAGGTCATGATGGGCTGAATAGCCACTTGTGCTGTAACTATTTACCGACATGGCTATTGCATTGCTCAGGGATGGACAATAAATGTTCATCTTGATGTGATTGCCTATGTCTGGTGAATCAGTTTTTCAAAACCAAATCACCCACATTTTGTTTGAATTCATCAAAGTAAAGCAGAAGCATAACTTTTAATTGGAACAAAGTCAAACCCTCCCTTTCTGCAAACACCACATTGTGGGATTGTATTAAATGTGGCAGTGTGCCATTAGTGTGTTGTATTTAGCTTGTGTAGCACAGGGAGGGGAGAAAGGGGAGGGAGTCCTCCTGTTCAACACATAATAATACTGTCTGTTTACTCCTTGCAAGTTCTACGCCCATCTGCTTGGGTTCAATCCAGAATGGATTGACTCATTACAATACAACACGGGAAGAGGCCATTCTGCCCTTTGTGGTCTGTGTCACATCACTGAAGGAGCGATCCAGTTTATCCCATCCTCCACCCTTTTTGCTATCGCTTTGTGCATTTTTCACCATCAAGTATTTAGGCTGGTCCTTTTCGATAGTTTCAGCTGAATCTGCTTCCAGCATGTTTTCAGGTCTCAACAACTAGCTGAGCTTTAAACTACTGTTCACTATTTCCGTCTGGTTCTTTGCCTCTTTATCTAAAATCTGTACCTTCCTTAGTTGCTGAACTACATCTCAATGGAACACTCTCCCCTTTACAAAATCCCATCACAATTGTGAATAGTTGTATAATGTCTCCTTCTAGCCCTTGTTACTCTTGGTGGAACAATCTCAACTCCTCAGCAGAAGTCCCTCACACCTACCACGCTTAGTGTGAACCACTTCTGCTCACCCTCTTGACTTCCATGGTTCGAAGGGCAGAGTGGCCGACTCCTGTTCCTATTTTCCATGCTGTTCTACTTGACTCTTGCATTTATTGACAGAGAATATCAGGCCTTAGTGGGATATCATTCTAGCAAGGAGATGTCTCATTAGGTTTGAATGGTCTGTGAAGGATTAATGTTACGCTCTGTCAGTGTGTTTAAAACCTGGGTGTCCTTCTACACCAGTCTCTAAAGGTAAGCATTGCAGGTACAGTGAGTGGTGAAGAAGCCAAATGATATGTTGGCCTTCATAGCAAGAGGATTTGAGTACGAGAGCAAGGATGTGTCACTGCAATTGTACAGGACTTTGGTGTGACCGCAACTGGAATATTGAGTGCAGTTTTATTTCTTTATCTAAGGAAGGATGTTCTGGCTTTGGAGGGAGTGTAATGAAAGTGCACCAGACTGATTGTGGGATGGTCGGACTAATGTATGTGCAGACTGGACTATTTTCACTGGGGTTGAGAAGAATGAGGGAGAATCTCATAGGAACCTACAACATTCCAACAGGACTAAACAGAGTAAACAATATTTCTAATGACCGTGGGCTGTTCAGAACCAGGGACCGCAGTCTAAGGATAAAGCATTTCGGACTGAGATGAGGAGAAATGTCTTCACCCAGAGAGTGGGGAGCCTGTGGGATTCTCTGCCTCAGAAAGTGATTGAGGCCAAAACATCGAATGTTTTCAAGAAGGAGCTAGATACAGTTCTTAGGGCTGAAGTGATCAAAGGATTTGGGGAGAAAGTGGGAACAGGGGACTGCTTTGGATGGTCATATGGAACGGCAGAGCAGGCTCAAAGGGCTGACTGGCCTAGTCCTGCTCCTATTATCGATGTTTCTAGCCGGCGAGGAAGAGAAGAGGTGCCAGCCAGCACCTTGGTGACAATGCTGCAAAATGGGCCAGGCTGATGGATGGTGAGGCACAGTTTGCTTTTTAACAATTTGACAGCTGCCTGCAGCAAGCAAGGCCATTGGGAAGTCACTCGAGTTACATGCAGAGCTTTAGCTGTAGGATTTATGAGAATCTATCACATTACATGCTGTTCAGTCAATTCACCAGGCATTTGATTGCTGGGAGTGACATGAAACATATCAGAAAGACTGATTGATTGAAGTAGTACAGTGGAATTATAAAACCCTACAGCAAAGAAGGAGGCCATCTGACCCACTGTGCTGGCACTGGCTGTTTGGAACAACCAATTAGTTCCAGGTTCCTGCTTTGTCCAGTCCTCCTCCTGCAAATTTCACTGCACATTCAGATGGTTCACTCCAGATCCTGACAATGTGCTGTGTTGATTTCTTCTCCTGCTCATTGTTCTGTTGTCTCTTCCTGAGCCTCCTACCAGCACAAATAGTTTCTAAAAGCTGTTGCTCACTTTGTCTCACCCCCATCTTCAGGTCACACATGTTTAGGCCACTTGTGGAATACTGTGATTGATTCTGGTGTCCGTGCTAGAGGAAGTATGTTGTGAAACTTGAAAGGGCGCAGGACAGATTTGCAAGGCTGTTGCTGGGGTTGGAGGATTTGAGCTAGAGGTAGAATAGGCTGGGGCTGTTTTCCCTAGAGCTTTGGAGGCTGAGGAGTGACCTTATAGATGTTATGGTTCTGTTCGCCGAGCTGGGAATTTGTGTTGCAGATGTTCCGTCCCCTGTCTAGGTGACATCCTCAGTGCTTGGGAGCCTCCTGTGAAGTGCTTCTGTGATGTTTCCTCCGGCAATTATAATGATTTGTCTCTGCCACTTCCAGTTGTCAGTTCCAGCTGTTCACTGCAGTGGCCGGTATACTGGGTCCAGATCGATGTATTTGTTGATAGAATGCGGATGAGTGCCATGCCTCTAGGAATTCCCTGGCTGTTCTCTGTTTGGCTTGTTGTATAATAGTAGCGTTGTCCCAGTCGAACTCATGTTGCTCATCGTCTGAGTGTGTGGCTACTAAGGGTAGCTAGTCGTGTCGTTTCGTGGCTAGTTTATGTTCATGGATACGGATCGTTAGCTGTCTTCCTGTTTGTCCTATGTAGTGTTTTGTGCAGTCCTTGCTTGGGATTTTGTACACTACATTGGTTTTGCTCATGCTGGGTATCGGGTCCTTCGTTCTGGTGAGTTGTTGTGTGAGAGTGGCTGTTGGTGTGTATGCTGTTATGAGTCCTAGTGGTCGCAGCAGTCTGGCTGTCAGTTCAGAAATGTTCTTGATGTATGGTAACGTGGTTAGTCCTTTGGGTTGTGGCATGTCCTCATAGGACAATTCAAACAGAGAACAGCCAGGGAATTCCTAGAGGCATGGCACTCATCCACAGATTCAATCAATAAGCACATCGACCTGGACCCAATATACCGGCCACTGCAGTGGACAGCTGGAACTGACAACCGGAAGCGGCAGAGACAAACTATTATAAATGCTGGAGGAAACATCACAGAAGTGCTTCACAGGAGGCTCCCAAGCACTGAGGATGTCACCTAGACAGGGGACGGAACATCTGCAACACAAATTCCCAGCTCGGCGAACAGAACCACAACAACGAGCACCCGAGCTACAAATCTTCTCCCAAACTTTGACCTTATAGAGGTTTATAAAATCATGAGGGAAGTGGATAGGGTGAATAGTCAAGGACTTTTCCACAGAGTTGGGGAGTCCAAAGCTAGAGGAGATAGATTTAAGATAAGAGGAGAAAGATTTAAAAGGGACCAAAGAGGAACTTTTTCACACAGACAGTAGTGCATGTGTGGAGTGAGCCAGAGAAAGTGGTGGAGGCTGGCACAGTTACAACATTTAAAATCCTGGATGGGTATATGAATAGGAAGGATTCAGAGGGATATGGGCCAAGTGTTGGCAAATGGGATAATTTAAAATATCTGGTTGGCATGGACGAGTTAGACCGAAGGGTCTGTTTCCGTGCTGTACAACACTACGATTCTATGAAGCCAACTATCAGCTGTCGCTGGTGGCAGTTCAAAGTCCAGCAACAGAGCTAAGAGGCTTATAGGCAAAGTGCAGGGAGGCTGGATAGCTGGTAAGGACCTGATGGACCGATTGGCCTCCTTTGGTGCTATGAAATTCTAGGACTGGGTGACCTGAAGTGGGGGTCTTGTAATGAAACCCCCAGGGATATATTCAACCAGGGTCAGGACCCAAGTAGTGCTGTACTCTCATATAACACAGTACTGTCCTATTTTGCAAAATGTGAAGAAAATGTTTGAGGAGTGAAACAGGGAAACATGCAGCTGAGACAGTGCTCTGCTACTGTAGTCTATGGCAGGCATGGTCATTGACTCTTACTGACAGGAGAGGCCTTTCAGCCCGACATAAACTACTGTAAATCTTAACCAGTCAGCTGGATCTGCTGGCCCTCTTTAGCTTCTGCATTTGTGGAACTGCATGTCTCTCCATTGTGTCTTTCTGTCAGAAAGTAATCAGAGGAGGCACATCATGGGAATAATTAGGGGCTAATTACTGTTGATGGCGCATGTTTTGTTAGCGTGACGGTACTTGTAAATCAAGTTCTCTCCTTCAGGGACAGACTGAATTAGCAAGCCCACAGGAAGTTGTACTTTAATCTTGCCTTTTATAAGCTTTCAATTTATTATTTTAATTAATACAACAAATATAATAGGTATTTTTAAACGTGTGATATGTAACCTGTTCAGGTACAGGGATGACGAAGTCTGAGGTTATACACTTTGCAGGAAGAATAGAGGAGCGGAATATTACTTAAATGGGGAAAGGCTGCAGAAAGATAGAGAACAGAGGTATTGGGAGTCCTCAGTCATTAATCATAAAAGGTAGAATCCAAGTTTGACAAATAGAATGTTACTTCAAAGAGAATGGAAAATAAAAGTGGAGAGGTTTTGCTAAAACTGTATAAGGCTCTAGACAGACCACAGTTGGAATACCGCGAACCATTTTCCATTGATCCTTACCACTTACTGCGTACTTTTCAAATGTTTTTCTTCTCATGTTGCTTTTGATTCTTTTGTAAATCTGTAAGCTCTGAGAGCTTTGTTTTATTTTAACTCCTGGTAAATCTGGGCAATGCTGAAAAGCTTAGCATTTATTGCTCATCCCGAAGTGATTGCAGAGCTCAGCTAAGGGTCATTGACATTGTAGAGCAGTGGGTCTGGAATCACATTTTGGTCAGATCAGGTAAGGATGGTAGATTTCCATCCCTAAACAGCAATCAGATTTTATGATCCCTTTGGTCAGGTGAATTGTTGCTCATAACTGGGCGAGTTCTTCAGAAAATGTTCTCATCTCGTCTCTAGTTCTTTTGCCGCTAAAGGTTTGACTTCTGATTATTGTGCCAACGAAAACAGTCTCTACTCACTTTAAGAACATAAGGAAGAGGAGCAGGAGTAGGCCATCTGGCCCCTTGCGCTTGCTCCACCATTCAATAAGATCACGGCTAATCTTTTTATGGACTCAGCTCCACTTACCCGCCCACTCACCTTTAACCTTAGTTCCTTTACTGTTCAAATATCTATCCATCATTGCCTTCAAAATATTCAACTGCATCACTGGGCAGGGAATTCCACAGATTCATAATCCATTGAGTGAAGAAGTTCCTCTTCAACTCAATCCTAAATCTTCTCTCCCTTATTTTGAGGCTATACCCCTTAGCTCTAGTTTCACCTGCCAGTGGAAACAACCTCCCTGCTTCTATCTTATCTATTCCCTTCATTATTTTATATGTTTCTATGAGAGCCTCCACTCATTATTCTCAATTCCAATGAGTATAGTCCCCAATCTACTCGACCTCTCCTCATAAGCCAACCCTCTCAATTTTGGAGTCAACCTGTTTTCTGCATCCTAATGTTCCATATCCTGTAGGATACGGAATCTTCACTCATAAAGAGCAGGGAAAAAAAATCTATTGGAAACAGCAATGCAGTTAGGAGATAGATACATTCCAAATGGAGGACAGCAAGATAAATGACAAATAGTGGAACACTGAATATGACTCTGGTAAAGGAGAAACGACAGAACAGTCGATTGAATGATGAGGAATTTATTGGAAGATGCTGTGCCAGTTCAGAGCAGCTGATCTTTACCACAGCACTGGAGTATAGTGTGTATCTGTACAATGGAGCATATTGTTGTGAAGCACTCACTGAAACAATGGATGTTAGTGCAGCAAATGACTGATTCCTTCTGTGTTCCTGGGGTGACACATCACCAGAGTTTTAAGGACAGAGGGAGGTTTTGATAAATACTAAATACGTGACCTGAAGCTGTGACCTTGGTGGGGCTTCAATTATTCAATCTGCATCCTCCCACCCTATCACCACAGCACATTGGAGTGTGGAGCCCACAATGAATGGCTTCCAGGCTATATATGTAGCTTATATAGATTTGAAGAGTCATTGTGCATCTATCGATGAAGGAGGTTACAGTTCAGGATTTAAGACTAAATGTGTTGTTGAAAAGAAAATACATTATGTTGACATTTTTCATCTTGCACTTATTTGCAAAAATACATATTCACGTGGCCAACCAACATTTATCCTGAGTGAGAAGAGAGTGCTGATTGTTTGGTGGATTGAGATGTTATCATGGAGAATGCAGTTGACAGTTAACAACCAGATTTTGTTTAAATTTTAAATTAGGCAAGTTAACTCTGATTGGTTAGGGCATTGGTAAATGGATTTTAATGCCAGTGCAATTCCAGGGATATGAGTGGAATGTCACAAAGACTGGTGGATCAAATCAAACATGTACCTTTGGCTAGTCATAAGTGTGACAATACCCAAATAACTCATATTTACAAAACCTGCAACACAGTGTCTAACATTAGTTGTGATTCTGCAATTGGACAATCCCAAATGCAGGAGGAGTTACATGGACAAGCAGTTTAGGATTGTCAGTCGATCCTGCTATGTGCTCAAAGCTGTACATTTAATGTATAGTGTTCTGTCCTTTGCAGACTGAAGAACAGGTGCACATTCAGCGTCTGTTTCAATTCAACAAAATCACTGCTAGCCATTCTCTGGTTTATTTCATTCACAGGGCAACACCCTGACCAATCAGAATCAACCTGCTAGATTTAAAATTTTTAAAAGGTCTGGCTGTTAGCTGTCAATCAGGAGTAATTGATGCATTCTCCATTGCAACGCCTTTACCAATCAGGGTCTACTTATTAACCTATCAGAACTTTCCTGTCTTTCAGTGTGAATGTTAGTGTTCCCCAGAAATTAGTATTCTTGTGAAATGTCCTGATGAGTGTCAGATGAAAAACTTTGACAAAATGTCTTTATTTCCACCTTATTCAAGTTCTGAACTATCAACTGACTATTTCAGACTATGTCGCTAAGGGCGACTTGCTCTAGTGTTAAGATGTAGCAACTTAGCTAAGTATTCAATTTCATTTCTCTACTTGATGGTGGCGCTTTCCTTTGTAACTACTTCACCCATCTCCATCACCTAACTCCCAAAAACATCGATCAATCATGAGTCATCTATTCTAATAGCTCTTTCTCTAGCCTGGTTTCAAAAGCGGCTTGTCACATTCCTGCTCCCATCCTTTTCCCTTGTATTGGTCAAGATTAATTCCCGTAATTCCTTCCCTCCATTGGCCTCAACACCTCTTACCTGACTTATCTGGCTGAAAAACAGAACAAGTGAAAAGGGAAATTGTGAGTGAGAATGTTGCTTTGTTCTGTCAGATTTAGGCTGGCAAAAATAAAATCTGAAGCTGACTTAAGAACAAACTCTTGTGGGTGATTCTCAATTTTTCAGACTTCTTTGAGAGAGCCCTCTGAAGAAAGCAGGCTACCTTATTGAAAATTGTGTTTGGATGAGCAGAGACTGGCAACGTACATTATTTTGTGTTCCATTATTGCATTAAAACATAGTTGTTACGGGACTGGTGTTGTATTCTGTCCTTTACTGGAATGCTTCTTTTCTGTTTTCTGCAGACTAACATTTTGGGAACAGTCCTGGCGATAACCGGAAATGTCCTCATCAGCATTTCACTAAATGTGCAGGTACATCACATTCTGCATCTTGTTGGGATTGAATTCACTTGTTTGTCATCTTCCCTCTGCCAAGCACCAATTGGCGTGCCTGTACACTGTCCCCATTGTGATTGGTAGCTTGTTGCCAACTCTGCCCAGGTGTACCCATGGCCTGTCCTCCATGGGTACTCTTACCATTGGTCTGTCCTCCAGGTACAATATGTTCTCAGAGGCAGTTGGAAAAGTTGCAGGGTTTTTCCTAACCAATTGGTTTAATCTTTCCCCGTCATTAATAACGGAACAATTAATTAATTTAAAGAAACTGTTTTGATTCTAGTGTGATTTTCTTTTTAACTAGGTTTTTCTTTCATGTGTTGGTGAGATGTGGCTGTCTCTGGCTAGTTACTGCGCATCCTCAGTTACCTTGTAGAAGGCGGTAGTGAGCTGCCTTCTCAAACAGTTGCAATCCACTGAATTCCTTTGAGAAAGTCATTTTGTTCAATTTGCTTCCACTGCCTTTCCAGTCCCCTCTTGCTTGACTCTTTAGTCTTTGTCTTTTTCTTAAGTAATATTCAGAGTATGAGAGTGTGAAAGTGCATCTTTTTTACATGAGATTCTGAGTAACTGCGCCTTAAAATACACAGACAGCTTGTTAATCTTTTTAAGGTTTGATTACGAGGTTGAGTTTTCAACTGGGTGTCTTCCACTTGCTGATAATTAATTTGAACAGATTGTTGTTGGAATCCAGATGGCATTTATAATACTCTCAAGATTCCAATTCTTCCCAGTTTCTGCGTCACTAATTTTGGTATTCTCCAGTGTTCTACATCTCGGTCACCTCACTGACCTAGCATCTCCAATTTTTATAATTCCAGTCCTTCCTTTTTTCCTGCCCCATTGCTCCATCTTCCTTTCCATCTTTGTTCCAGTCCTGGCTCGTGTGACTAATAATAATACCACGGAATAATAATTCCGTTGTACTACCATAGGCAGGGGGCGAGGTTTTTCTTGCTAAGCAGGTAGCTCGAGTCGAGAAATTGCCCAACTTGAGAGATCAGCCTCTGTTTAAAGTGTCCATTCATGCACAACTTTCACTCCATGGTTAAATAACCCCGCAGAGGTTTCATTTCATTCACACTTGTACAGTCCTTGACTTTATTACTGCTCCATACAGAGTCAGCTACCAGAATATCTCTGACACTCACTGTTTTATATGTCAGCCCAGGGCTCCTTGATTGGAACAGGGTAACAGCCCCAATCAGGGCACTCATATTGGGTAGGATGGAAAAACTATCCACACCTGAAGGTAAGACCAGACCCAGAACAGAATCAGGGAGATGCTTCTTTGACCAGAATCTCCCTCCACAGATGTTGCCAGACCTGCTGAGTTTCTCCAGCATTCTCTGTGTACAGTTCCAGGCAAGTTGGATAAACACAGGTAATGGAAGGTGGGATTAATGGGATGAAACGGTGGTTCAAGTAGAGCAATAAGCACCAGCATAGACTAAATGGGCCAAATGACCTGTTTTCAAAGCTGTCAATACTTTGCACATAACTGCATCAATGAGATCACTTCTCAATTTTCTAAACCCCAGAGAACACACGCCGTTCTTTGGGGAAAAACGATATTGCTTCAACTCTGTTCTATCGCATATATCCCCTTCTGAGTGATTTTTTTTCACATAAAATAGTGGGCAGCACGGTGGCACAGTGGTTGGCACTGCTGCCTCACAGTGCCAGAGACCTGGGTTCATTTCCCACCTCTGTGTGGAGTTTGCGCATTCTCCCCGTGTCTGCGTGGGTTTCCTCCAGGTGCTCCGGTTTCCTCCCACAATCCAAAAATGTGCAGGTTAGGTGAATTGGCCATGCTAAATTGCCCGTAGTGTTAGGTGAAGAGGTGGGTGTGGGGGAATGGGTCTGGGTGGGTGGCGCTTTGGCGGGTCGATGTGGACTTGTTGGGCCGAGGGGCCTGTTTCCACACTGTAAGTAAGTAATCTAAAAAAAAACTGTTAGATCAAAAGAGATTAGAATGCAGTCTCACAGTAGATCCCAAATGGATTAGAGAGTTTGGAATGGTGCTGGGAGCTTTGGAGGTATTAACAAGCCAGGTGTGGGGTGGAACAGTGTATCAATGGCAGTCTCTGTTGGGAATGTTGCCAGTTAGCTCCCCTGACTGGGTGTGCCCCGTGTAATCAGTTTGTTTTTCTGTAGATTCAGGTGAAAGACCAGACGGTGCAGTTTCCATTCCAAGTTCTCATGGATTCCAGCTCCTATTTCTTCACACTAGCTGAAATGATTCATACCCTTTTCCTTGGGTGCATGTTGGTAGTGGTGTTTCACTTTGACAAGACCAGGTGCCCCTCCCCGACCTCCCACTTCAGATTCACAGGTTCATTACGGGCCAGAAGGAGGCCATTCGCCCCATCCTATCTGCACTGGCTCCTCAAATGAGAGTCTCCCCAAGGGCCAACTCCTGCCTACTCCCAGTAATTCTGCACATTGCTTCTGCTGAGGCAAGGAGAAATGTCCTCACCCAGAGAGTGGGGAGCCTGTGAAATTCTCTGCCACAGGTTGAGGTCAAACCATCGCATGTTTTCAAGAAGGAGTTAGATATTGTTCTTAGAGCTAAAGGGATCAAAGGTTATGGGGAGAAAGCAGGAACAGAGGCAGCATTGAATGATCAGCCATGATCACACTGAATGGCAGAGCAGGTTAAAAGGGCCGAACGGCCTACTCCTATTTTCCATGTTTCTATTCAAATAACTGTCTTAGTTCTGTCAGTTGAATCTGCCTCCAACACACTCTCAGTGCATTCTCTACCCTGACCACTCACTGTGTCAAAAATGTTTCCTCGAATCACTTTTGCTTTTTTAAGTAATTAGTTTAGGTTTGTACCCTTCAGTTTTCGATCCTGTCTGGAATAGGACCATTTCTTCCTGTCTGTTCTGGAAAACCTCTCCTGATTTTCAACACTGCAATCAGACCTCCTTGCAGACTTCTCTTGCCCAAAGAGAAGAATCCCATGTTCTCCAAGCTGGCTTCATAACTGGTTCCAGGGATGAGGAATTTCATTCTCCTAAATTTTTCTGCGACCTTCCTCCACCATTAGCACCAACCCACCCACCTCCCCCTACCCCCCACCAAACTCCTCAAATGCTTCTCATCCTTCCTGAAGTCCAGCGTTGGGCTCAGTACACGAGCTGAGGTCTAAGCAGTGCCTTGTGTAATTTCGATGTAACCTCCTTGCTCATTTTCAATGTCCCCATCAACAAAGCCCCTGACATTAGCTGTTCTCTCTACCTGTACTGCCACCCACATGTAGCCAGATCCCTGTCCCCCTGTACCCACTTTAGAGTGGCACACTGTACTTTATATTGTCTCCCCAAGTACGCCCTAGCAAAATATATCAATTTTTAGTTCATATTTCTTCATCAGATGTGGGCATTGCTGGCTAAGCCAGCAGTTAGGTACAAACAGAGGAACAGGAATAGACCATTTGGTCCATCAAGCCTACTCTGAAAGTCTCGCACCATATTCCCGCACCACCCCATATCCTTTGATGCCATTAGTAACCAGCCTCTGAGATCAGATGGTAACAGAGAAGGCACATGCGATGTTGGCCTTTATTTCAAAGATAATGGAGTATAAAAGTAGGGAGGTTTACTAAAACTGTAAAGTCACTCATCAGACCCAGCAGGTATAATGACGTAAGGGAAGACACACTGGCAATGGATGCTGTCCAGAGAAGGTTCACTCAACTGGTCCTGAGTATGGGGGTACTGGCTGATTGAGCAGATTTGGCCTGTGCATAAGAGGAAAACTTATTGCAACATTAGATTCTTAGGGGACTTAACAGGATAGGTGCGGAAAGGTTGTTTTCCCTTCTGCAAGACTCTAGGATTGCAGTGTACAATCTGAGAATTAAGGGGCACCTATTTAAGGCAGAGCTGGGGAGAAATGTCTTCTCAGTGAAATTCTAGAATTCTTTACTGCGGATGTACATTCAAGGCTGAGATTGACATTTTTAATCAGTTAAGGGGAATCAAGGGTTATGGGGAAAAAGTGGGAAAGTGGAGTTAAGGATGGTCAAATCAGCCAATGAAATCACTGAATAACAGAGCTAAAAATCGCACAACACCAGGTTATAGTCCAACAGGTTTAATTGGAAGCACACTAGCTTTCAGAGCGCCGCTCCATCATCAGGTGGATGAAGGAGCGTCACTCCGAAAGCTAGGGCTTCCAATTAAACCTGTTGGACTATAACCTGGTGTTGTGTGATTTTTAACTTTGTCACCCCAGTCCAACACTGGCATCTCCAAATACTAATAACCAAGCATTCTTGATGGGCTGAAGGCTTATTGTTTCTACAAATTATAATCTTAACTCAAAATCGATTGATCCCTGTCTTGAACTTGGCGAAAGTGAGTACTGCAGATGCTGGAGATCAGAGTCAAGATTAGATCAGTCATTCCTGATGAAGGGCTTTTGCCTGAAATGTTGATTTTCCTGCTCCTCAGATGCTGCCTGACCTGCTGTGCTTTTCCAGCACCACTCTGATCTTGACTCTGTCTGAACTCCCCTAATGATTGGGCTTGCACAGCTCTCTGGTATAATGAATTCCAAAGATTCGCCCATGAGTGAAAAGTTCTTCGTCTTCATTCTACGTGATTCTGAGATGGTATTCCTGTTTTCTACACTGCACAGTTAGGGAAATTGTCATTGCTATCTCTTTAAGAATTTTGTAAATTTCTATGTGTGACCACCTCTCACTCTTGTAAACTCTAGAGACCACAGACAGAGTCTCCTCAATCTCTCCTCATTGGACAGTCTCAGCATCCCATTATGAGTCTAGTGAAAACCCCCATTGTACTTCCTCTATGACAAGTTGTAGAGCCAACAGTATGCAACCCTCTGAGACCGCCCTCTCATCTCTGTCCTGAAAGAGCAACTCTGAAGGTTTATACAGTGTCCCTTCATTCTGAGCTCATCCTCGACTGTCAACATCCTTTCCACCTCCACTCTGTAAAGACCATTCAGGATCTTATACACTTTGATTTGATATATTTACCTAAGTACAGTGAAAAGTTTTGTTTTGCAAGCAGCACGGGCAGATCATAGCAAATAAGGACATACAGGTTGCAGTGTGCTTAGGCAGAACAAGGCATACAGGTTACAGCTCCACAGGAGGTGCACAAAACAAGATAAACATTACTTGAAGTTAGAGAGGTCCATTAGCAGTCTAATAACGGCAGGGAAGTATTCTTGAACCTGTTGATGCGTGTGTTCCAGCTTCTGTATCTTCTGTCTGATGGAAGAGGTTGGAAGAGAGAATTACTGGGGTGGGAGGGGTCTTTGATGATGCTGGCAGCCTCTCTATGGCAACGAGATGTGTAAATGGAGTCTATGAATGGGAGGTTCGCTTCCGTTATGGTCTGGACTATGTACACAACTTTCTGTGGTTTCTTATGATCCTGGGAAGAGCTGTTGCCATAAGAAACTATAAAAAGTTGTGTGCACTTCAATTAAATCACCTCTCACTCTCTGCACTCCAGTGGAAACAAGCACAGTCTGTCCAACCCGTCCTCAAGAGACAATCCACTCCTTCCAGGTATCAATCTCATAAACCTCCCTGAACCAACCCGATACATTTACATCCTGAGTTAAATAAGGAGACCAAACTGCACACAGTTTTCTCACCAATACCCTGTGTAACTAAAACATTATTCCTGTTATGTTCAATTTCTCTCATGTTAAGGATAGCATCCCATTAGCCTCTCATTTACTTGCTGTACCTGCACACTCATGCACCTGAACACCTAAATCCCTCTGCACCTTGGAATTCTGCAGTTGTTCTCAATTTAAGTAATACTTTGCATTTTAACTCTTCCTGCAAACATTTTCCAACATTATACTCCAGCTGCCAGATTTATACCCACTCACTCAATGTGCTTACCTAATTAGCTTGATATTATTTATGAATTTAGTTACTGTGTCTTCATTCCCTTCATCAAAGTCATTGATGTAAATTGTCAGTAATGCAAAATCCCACTCATTATCCTGACATTCAGACACAGGCACATTCATACATTCTCTCAGTTTCTGTCAGTCAACTAATCTTCCAACCATGCTAATATTTTACTCCCTACATCATTGAATCATAAAGTCATACAGCACAGAAACAGACCCTCCGGTCCAGCCAGTCCATCCAATCATAATTCCAAACTAAACTAGTCCCACCTCTCTACGCTTGGCCCATATCCCTCCAAACATTTCATATTCATGAACTTATCCAAATGCCTCCTAAATACTGTAATTGTACCTGTATGCACCACTTTCTGTAGAAGTTCATTCCACATGTGAACCACACTCATTATTTTAGAGAGATACTAAATGAATATTTCCCGTCAGTTTTTACTGTGAAGAAAGAAAGGGAGTCTAGAGAATGCAGAGAAATAAACTTTGATGTTTTATAAACAGTTCACTTTATAGGAGAGTAAGTTCAGGAGGTCTTAGAGAATATAAAGGTGGATATATCTGCAGGACCTGATCTGATGTATCCCAGAATATTGTGGGAAGCAAGAGAGGAAATTACAAGACCCTTTGCAGAAATATCTGCATCATTTATAACTACTGATGAGGTGCCTGATGACTGGAGAGTGGCTAATATTGTACCTTTGTTTAAGAAAGTTTGTAAGAAGAAAATGGGGATCTGTAGACCTGTGAGAGTGTCTTCGGTTATGGGTAAATTGTGAGAGGTGATTATAAAAGATAGGATTTATGGACATTTAGAGAGGCAAAACTTGTTCAGGGATAGTTAGCACGGTTTTTTTGCATGGAAAATTGTGTTTCACTAACTTGATTAAGTTTTTTTAAGCAAGTTACCAAAGGGATTGATGAGGACAGAGCAATAGTCGCTGTTTATTTGGATTTTAGTAAAGCCTTTAAAAAGGTTCCACATAGTTGACCAATTTGCTAAGTTAGGTCACATGGGATTCAGGGTGAGCTTGCAATTGGATGCATAATTGGATTAACGGCAGGAGACAGAGAGTGATGGTGGTGGGTTGCTTTTTGGACTAGAGGTCTGTGACCAGTGGTGTTCCACACGGATCGGTTCTGTTTGTTTTGTCATTTATAGAAATGGTTTGGATGAGAATAAAGAAGGTATGGTTAATAAGTTTGTGGATGACACCAAAATTGGTGGCATCGTAGACAGTGAAGAAGGTTTTCTAAGATTACAATGAGATCTTGATCAAATAGGTCAATGGGCTGAAAAATGGCAGATGGAGTTCAATCTGGATAAATGCAAGGTACAACAAGCAATTAATGGTAGGGACTTGGGTAGTGCTTTTTAAATCTTTCTTCTCTTGCCTTTAAAATACCCTGTAGTTTTCCAGCTTTTATTTTCTGCAATAAACTTTGATGTGGCACCTTATCAAGTATCTTCTGGAAATCCAAGTATACTAGGTCTACAGGCTCCCCTTTATCGACCATCCATGTTACTCCTTCAAAGAATTTCGATAAATTGGTTAAAAAGTATTTCTTTTTTAAACTCTACTTACTTTTCTCAATTAACTTGATTTGGAGATGCCGGTGTTGGACTGGGGTGGACAAAGTTAAAAATCACGCAACACCAGGTTACAGTCCAACAGGTTTAATTGGAAACACACTAGCTTTCAGAGTGACGCTCCTTCATCAGGTGGTTATGGAGGACACAACTGTAAGACACAGAATTTAAAGCAAAAGTTTAGAGTGTGATGTAACTGAAATTATACATTGAAAAATACCTTGATTGTTTGCTGAGTCTTTCATCTGTTCAAATACCATGATAGTTTCACTTCTTTCATATGTAAATCACAAACCTTTTTTTAAAAGTTACATTCTCAGGTTAACTGTAGTAATTGGTGTTAGCCAGATAAGATGTTGAAGGTGTTAGCTCCCTGTGTTCTCTGTCTGTGCCATAATGTTTAGACTGATTCTAATCTAAAAAGTGAGTTAACAGAGTCTTACGTGAATTCATGCTGTTTTTGAGCAAAGTACAATGTAACTCTGCAAGTACAAATTGACCCCACAATCGTATATGTATCTGTGTGCATGTGGGCTTTTGTGTGTGCGTGCGTGTGTGTGTCTCTGTCTGGAGTGGGGGGTTGTGAGTGTGAGAGAGAGAGTATATGTGAGTGTATTAATGAGCGGCACGGTGGCACAGTGGTTAGCACTGTTGCCTCACAACGCCTGAGACCCGGGTTCAGTTCCCGACTCAGGTGACTGACTGTGTGGAGTTTGCACGTTCTCCCTGTGTCTGCGTGGGTTTCCTCCGGGTGCTCCGGTTTCCTCCCACAGTCAGGTGAATTGGCCATCCTAAATTGCCCATAGTGTTAGGTAAGGGGTAAATATAGGGGTATGGGTGGGTTGCGCTTCGGCGGGTCGGTGTGGACTTGTTGGGCCGAAGGGCCTGTTTCCACACTGTAAGTAATCTAATCTAGTGTGTGTGTGTGTCTGGGGTGGGAGTTGTGACGGTCTGTGAGAGAGCGTATATGTGTGTGTGAGTGTAGAGTGGTCTAAGTCTGTGAGAGGATGCACGTGTGAGTGTGCGAGTGTATGTGAGTGTCTGCGTGCGAGTGTGTGTGGGTATAGTGCAATGGTAGTCACCTGTAGTGTGACATGAACCTAAGGTCCCGGTTGAGGCCCTCCTTATGGGTACTGAACTTAGCTATCAGCCTCTGCTCGGCCACTTTTTGCTGCTGCCTGTCCAGAAGTCCATCTTGGAGGATGGTCACCCGAAGGTCCAAGGCTGAATGTCCTGGACCAACTGGGAGGGAATACTCCTGTCTGTTGATTGTTGTGAGGTGCCCATTCATCCATTGTCGTAGCCTTTGCTTGGTTTCTCCAATGCCTTCGGGCATCCTTGCCTGCAACGTATAAGATAGACCATGTTGGCTGAGTAACATGAGTACCTGCCATGTACATGGTGGGAAGTGTCCCCATGTGTAATGGTGGTACCCCAGACATACACACACACACACACACACACACACACTCTCACGCTCACAACCCCCCCCACCCCAGACAGACAGACACACACACCCACACACACACACTCAAAAACCCACATGCACACATATACATATACGTTTGTGGGGTGAATTTGTACTTGCAGAGTTACATTGTACTTGGCTCAAAAGCTGCATGAATTCATGTAAGACTCTATTAACTCACTTTTTAGATTAGAATTAGTCTAAACATTATAGCACAGAGAGAACACTGGGCGAACACCTTCAACATCTAATCTGGCTAACACCAATTATTTCAGTTCACCTGAGTTTTGTGATTTACATATGAAAGAAGTGAAACTATCATGGTATTCAAACAGATGAAAGACTCAACAAACAATCAAGGTATTTTTCAATGTATAATTTCAGTTACATCACACTGTAAACTTTTGCTATAAATTCTGTGTCTTATAATTGTGTCCTCCACAATCACCTGATGAAGGAGCAGCGCTCCGAAAGCTAGTGCTTCCAATTAAACCTGTTGGACTATAACCTGGTGTTGTGTGATTTGTAACTCAGTTAACTTCACTTTTTCCAGGTGCACAGCTATAATCACTTTAATGATTGATTTTAATACCTTTTCCATGACAGAAATCAATCTAAGTGGCCTCTTCTTTACTGTTCCAGACAGTGGTATTGTGGTCATGTAGTAATTAATAACCTTGGACTCATGTTCTGGGAGTGTGACTCCCAGCATGACAGACAGTGAAAGTTGAATTCAGTAAACATCTGGAATTAAAAAAAAAACGAGCCTAATGTAATGACTATCGATTGTCATAAAATCCCATCTGGTTCACTAATGCCCTTTAGGGAATGAAATCTGCCATCCTTAATTGGTCTGGTCTTCATGTGACTCCAGACCCACCGCACTGTGGTTGACTCTGGACAATGAGGGATAGGCACTAAATGCTGGCCTAGCCAGCAATGTATACATTCACAAACTAATTAAAATAGAATAAAATCCTAAACCAGAATCTCTTGTCTGGACAGGCCCAGGAAATGAAAAAAGCTTTCTTTAATCAAACTCATCATGTAACATGCCACAAGGTTTTCACTAAAGATTGTGATCAAAACCGCTTAAAAGTCTGCATTGTTTTTTTGTACAATAAATATGTCAATAAGTTAATCAAGCATCTTGCATTGGAGTAAGACACAAGTGGAATAGGACCTTGTTGTAGCACACTGCTGCGCAGAGAGACCTGGGTGTCCTTGCCCATGAATCACTGAAGCTTGGCCTGTGGGTACAACAGGTAATTAGGAAGGCAAATGGAATTTTCTCCTTCATTGCTAAAGGGATTGAGTTTAAAAGCAGGGAGGTTATGCTGCAGCTGTATAGGGCACTAGTGAGGCCACACCTGGAGTACTGTGTGCAGTTTTGGTCTCCTTACTTGAGAAAGGATGTACTGGCACTGGATGGGGTGCAGAGGAGGTTCACTAGGTTGATTCCGGAGTTGAGGGGGTTGGCTTATGAGGAGGGACTGAGTAGACTGGGATTATATTCATTGGAATTCAGAAGAATTGAGGGGGAGGGGAGGGGGGGGGGGAGTCGTATGGAAACATATAAAATTATGAGGGGAATAGGTAAAAAAAGTAGAGAGGATGTTTCCACTGGCAGGTGAAGCTAGGACAAGGAGGCAGAGCCTGAATATTAGAGGGAGCAGGTTTCAGACTGAATTAAAGAGGAACTTCTTCACCTTGAGGATTGTGAATCTATGGAACTCATTGCCCTGTGGAGTAGTTGACATTACCTCAGTAAATGTTTTAAAGCTCCGATCTTTTGAACAATGAAGGAATTAAGGAGAGGATGGGTAAGTGGAGCTGAGTCCATGAAAAGATCAGCCATGATCTTATTGAATGGCAGAGCAGGCTCCCTTTTCTTATGTTGTCATTTGGTTGTTCTTTGCTTTAAACGGAGCCATCGGGAGCAGTGAATGTTTTTGAAGGACAGGTGAGAGGGGTCCAGAGTGGTCTGTGACTTGTAAGTGCACCTCTGTTCATTGTTTGCTGTTGGAGTAAGTTTGGAAAAGTACCATTGCATTATAAAGCGTTTTACGTCAAGTGGCTTTTAGTTTTTATTGGACTAATTTTAATGGTGTATTTTCACATGACAAGAACTGCTTTTGATTTATTGGTGTTTACGTTCTGAGCACTTTGATGTGTTTAATTGTTAGTAATCCCACAACTCTTGTTTCTTTCACCACAGAAATATTCGCATATCCGTCTATTGTGTCAAGAGAGCCGAACACCCTATTACAAGAGCAAGTTGTGGTGGTGTGGAATCCTCCTGATGGGAATGGGTGAGCTGGGGAACTTTGCAGCCTATGGCTTTGCTCCAGCCACTCTGGTTGCTCCCCTGGGCTGTGTCTCTGTTATTGGTAAGGGTCTTCTGGAAGGGTGACCACTCACCACCTGAATCCCTCGAGATTTATATCCAAAGAATATATGCTGGACATAGAATTGTTACGGTACAGGAGAGGCCATTCGGCCCACCTTGTCTGCTCTGGCTTAATGGAGCCCCAATCTCTCGCCTTTTCTCAACAACCCTGCACATCGGCTGATTATTTAAACACAGACAATGCTCTCTCAAATTAAACAAAAACTGAAACAAAGAACAGCAGATGCTGACTATCTGAAACAAACAGAAATTGTTGGAGAAACTCAGGGCTGGCAGCATCTGTGGAGAGAAAGCAGAGTTGATATCTTGAGTCCAGTCTGAAGAAGGGTCACTGGACTCACAACATTAAGTCTGCTTTCTCTCTACAGATGCTGCCAGATCGGCTGAGTTTCTCCATTAATTTCTCTTTCAGTTTCAGACCCTCCTGAATGCCTCATTTGAGCTGTCAGGCAAGGCACTCCAGACCCTAACCTTTTACTGTGTGAGAAAGCTTTTTGCTCATCTCACACTCACTTCTATTGCAAAACCCTTTAAAATGGTGCCCTCTGATCCTTTCTCCTTTGATTGATTGGGAACAGTTTCTCTCAATTCACTCCGTCTTGAACCCCTATGACTTCGACATCCTATATCAGATCTCCCCTTAGCCTTATCCTCTCCCAGAAAAACAGTCCCAACCTCCCCAATCTAGCATCTGAATTGAGGTTTCTCATTCCTGGAATCACCTCTTCTGCATTCTCTTCAATCTGTTCATATTCTTCCTGTTGTGTGGTGCCCAGAATTGTGCACAATAATACAGTTGGGGTCTAACCAATGCCTTTTATAAATTCATCACGGCCTCCCTGCTGTTGGACTCTATGTCTCATTTATGAAGTCTAGAATACGCTGTGCTTCATTAACAGCTCTCTCTACCTCTGCTGCCACCGTTAGCGGTGTATAAATATCACCCAGGTCTCTCTTGCTTCTTCATTCCCTTTAGAATAGGACTCTTTATTTTATTTAATTTCTCCAATTTCTTTGTACCAAAGTGTATCACCTCAACTTTCTGCATTGAACTCTATCTGCCACCTGTCTGTCCACTCCATCCATATATCAATGTCATTTTAAAGTCCTACATTGCTGTCACAGTTTACAATTCTCACAAGTTTTGGTTTGTTGCTTGTAAACTTTGAAATTGTCCCTTGCCTATAAGAATTGAGATCATTAACAGAAATAAGAAAAATAAGGGTCCCAATAGCAACTCCTGGGGAACTGCACCACAAACCTCTGTCCGCCATTATTTTCCTCTTTCTCTTATCCTTCGACCAGGTTGCTGTGTTTTTTTTATTCCATGAGCTGTAAATTTGCTCTCAAGTCAGAGTCGTAGCATTGTACAGCCTTCAGTCCAACTCATCCATGCCAACCAGATATCCTAAATTAATCTAGTCTCATTTGCCAGCACTTGGCCCATATCCCTCTCACCCCTTCCTATTCATAAACCCATCCAAAGGCATTTTCAATGTTGTAGTTGTACCAGCCTCTACCACTTCCTCTGGCAGTTTGTTCCATTCATGTGCCACCCTTTTACAAAGCTGCCCCTTGTGTTCCTTTTGCATCTTTTCTCTCTCATAGTGAACCTATGTCCTTTAGTTTTGGCTTCCCCTACCGTGGGAGAAAGACCTTGTCTATTTACCCTATCCATGCTCCTCATGATTTTACAAACCTCTATTAAGTCACCCCTCATTCTCTGACTCTCCAGGGAAAGTAGCCCCAGTCTATTCAGCCTCTCCCTATAGCTCAAACCCTCCAACATCCTTGGAAATCTTTCCTGCACTCTCTCAAGTTTAACAACGTCTTTCCCATAGCAGGGAGACTAGAACTGAACGCAACATCCCAAAGGTCAGTTCAAAGTAAAATACTGCAGATGCTGAAAATCTGAAATAAAATCAGAAAATGCTGGAGAAACTCAGCAGATCTGGCAACGTGATGAGATCGAAACATTTGGACTTGAAATGTTTCTCACCTCATTAGTTTGTTGTATGGCTCTCGAACACCTTTGGAAGTCCATGTACGCCACATCGACAGCATTACCCTCAGTAAACCTCCCTGTTACCTCTTTTGCAAACAAACACCGTCAAGTGAATTGGACATGATTTTCTCTTAACAAATCCATACTGAATTTTCTGAATTAATGCAATTTTTTTCCATGTGACTATTAATTCTTTCCTGAATAATTGGTTTTAGAATACCCACCACTCATATTAAGCTGAACTGATCTTTATAACTTTTATTTTTAAAAATCTAGCATGATCATTATTCTCCCGTCTTCTGTCACCACATCCAGGGAGAATTGAAGGATAATTGTCAAAGCTTCTGCAATTTCCACTCTCTCTCCCATATTCTTGGGTGCATCTCATCAGTAGCTTATCTAGTACTTACCACCTTGTCAATTTTAAACCCTTCTCGTGACAGAGTTTCCCCATGGCCTGGGGAGCATCTGCTTAGTAAATAATGAAAGATGCAAAGTATTCACCACAGACTGTGTCTCTCGCCTTGACGTATAAATCCCTTTCCTAGATTCTAATTGGCTGTACTCCTTTTACCATCGTTTTTGCTACTGATTTGCTTATAGAAGACTTTTGGAACTTCCTTTTGTTGTAGCTCTGTATATTGTAAGTAAGGGTATTTGGGAATGAGTATGAGCATTAAATGCTGCCTTCAAACTGATGCTCAAGAGAATGAAGATTCCAAAGCAAGGTATTACAGCAGGAAGGCACAAACCGTGGCGAGATGCAAACAATGTACTTCATGAGTGTGAGAGATATTTGGAACAAAGAGATAGGGAACCCCATAAAACTCAGGACATTTGCAAATTGCAAACAAATCTCAACACCCAATGTAACACAATTTGAAATTTCATTCATGGGATGTGGGTGGATCCACTGGCTGGATCAGCATTTATTGCCCATTCCCATTTGCCTAGAGGGCAGTTAAGAGCCAACTACATTGCTGTGGATCTGGAGTCACATGTAGGCCAGACTAGGCAAGGTTGGCAGATTTCCATCCCTATAGGACTTTAGGGAACCAGGTAGGTTTTTAGGGATTAAGGCCAGTGGTTTCATGGTCTTCATTAAACCCTTGTTTCCAGATTATTATTGAATTCAAATTTCATATGTCATGGTGAAATTGGAACCCAGGTGCCCAGAACATTACCTTGTTCTCTGGATTGATACTCCTGCAATAATCCAACTACACTATTGCCTCCCCATAAACCCTACTTATTTAGTGCATTTCAGACCTTAAGACATGCATAGCACTCCAAGTGAGATCCCACCAAGGCTCAAATATATGTGTACAGTTCAATATCTGAAAAGACAAGATCTACAATGCTACAGGGAAATGATGGGGAAAAGGGACAGAGTGAGTTGCTCTCTAAGTGCAGCCACGATGGGCTGAATGGCCTCCTTCTCTATTGTACCTACTTTATAAATTGGGAAAAGTGGTGATGTAGTGGTAATGTTACTGGGGGAGTAATCCAGGATCCCAAGCTAATATTCTGGAGACATGGATTTGAATCCTGCCATGGCAGATAGACCAAGACCCTGCCTGCTCTCTCAGGGCAGCTGTAGAATAACCAGGTGCTGTTGTGATGAAGAGTAGGTGATTATTCCTAGTGAGCTGGCAAACGGTTATCCCTTTTCCAACCGTACTGAAACAGATTATCTGGTCATTGACACTTTGCTGTTTGTGAGAACTTGCTGTGTATAAATTGGCTTCTGTGTTTCTGACGCTGCAACACTGAAGACACCTCTAAAAATGGCTGCCAAACACTTTGAGACATCCGGTGGTTGTGAAGGTACTATTTAAATGCAAGATCCTTTTTTAAACATTGGTGCGATTTAGTCATCCCTTCTAGTGAATTCAATCTCAATCACATTTGAAACACTTTCTAAATCCTGCCTGTTAGTTTTTTGTGCAAAGTAAAAAGCCTAGATTGAGAGGTAAAACTTCCAAAAACTGCAAATCAACGAACAGAAAACCCCAATGATCATGAATTGACCCTGGGGCATGGCTAATGGTGCGAGTGAGGCCCACTTTGAGGGTGCTTTTTTTTTAAAATGAATAGAAAACATGGTGGAAACTTGAGGTGCTCTGAATGAAAGTTGTATTTAAATATTTGAACTCTTTTGCACCCAAAAGCAATGCAACACTTTTACTGTTGTATTATTTCAGTATGATTTAGGAAGTTTAGTGTAATGGGAATGCATATGTTGGTGATATGATCTGCAACACTACATCAGTAGACATATGTTACTGAGACCCTGACAGAATGGAACAACTTGTAGACCAGAGCTCCATGCCACAGGTCAGAATGATGTCTAATAGTGTGTAAATGAAAAGGTTTGTTAGAATTCCAGACAGATCGTATGAGGAAATGCTGAGGCACTTGGGACTATTCTCATTGGAGAAAAGAAGGTTTAGTGGAGATTTGATAGAGGCGTACAAGATAGGGGTTTAGATAGGGTTGACAGTGAGAACCTTTTTCCGCGTATGGAGTCAGCTGTTACTAGGGGACACAGCTTTAAATTAAGGGGGGGTTGGTATAGGACAGATGTTAGGGGTAGATTCTTTACTCAGCGGGTTGTGAGTTCATGGAATGCCCTGCCAGTAGCAGTGGTGAACTCTCCCTCTTTATGGTCATTTAAGCAGGCATTGGATAGGCATATGGAGGTTATAGTTCTAGTGTAGGTTAGGTAGGCTTCGGTCGGCGCAACATCGAGGGCTGAAGGGCCTGTACTGCGCTGTATTTTTCTATGTTCTATGTTCTATATGTTCTACATAACATCATAGAAACTAGGAGCTGGAATAGGCCATTCGACCCTTCAAGCCTGCTCCACCATTCATTGTGATCATGGCAGATCATCAACGCATATTCCTGATTTCTCCCTATATCATCGATGCATTTAAAATCTTACAAACTTTATCTCTTGCTTTCTTGAACATATTCAGTGACTTGGACTCTACAGTGTCCTGTGGTAGAGAATTCCATGGGTTCCCTCCCCTGTGTTTGAAGAAACATTTCCTCCTCTCAGTGCTAAATGGTGTCCCCCATATCCCCCCAATGTTGTGTCCCATGGTTCTAGACTCCCCACCCAGGGGAAACATCCTCCCTGCATCTAGTCTGTTCAGCCCTGCTAAAGCCCATAGGAGAGCTGGTGCAGACTCAATGGACCAAATGGCCTCTTTCGGCATGTAGGGATTCTGTGATCAGTTCCTTATTCTTGTCTAGAAAATAACACCTTCAACAGTGCAGCACCCCCTTGGTACTGCACCGGATTTTATTTGTGCTTGAGTCTTGGCGACGAACTTGAACCTTGAACTGAAAACAGCAAATGCTGAGGTCACAGTGGGTCAGGCAGCATCCATGAGAGAGACCGAGCTGACGTTTTGAATCTGGATGATTCTTCACCAGAGCGCTCTCTCCATGGATGCTGCCTGGCAAACTGTGATCTCCAGCATTTGTTGTTTGTGGCACAGATCCCAGCATCTGCAGTAATTTGCTCCTACAATGAACTCTGAACTTTCAGAAGCAATAATGAACAGCCACTGGCTCCATAACAGCTCTGACAATTTGAACATGAAAATTAGTTCCTTCTTTTTCAATGAGTTTTCATCATTTTAATATCTGGTTGTGCTGAATGGGTATTTTGCCAGGTTTTTTTCTGGGAAGCCTGCTTTCAGCTGTTTAATGAAATTTCACCAACTTATCGCGTGTAAACAGAAGAAGGAAAATGTTTTAAAGCAAATCTTATAAAGAAGTTGAGATTTATCACACAACCTGATTGCATCAATTTGTGTCAGAATTTTGCTTTCAGCAATAAACAAACAGGTTTGAACACAACCTCCAAGGAAAGGAACACTTTTCAAATTCATGCAGTCTGCATTGGAATTGGCAATTATACCTGGAAAGCAGAAACTCTAGTCTGTGGTTAGAGGAGTTGGTTCATACTGCTAATGTCACTGCATGAGGAATAGAGAAGCACCAGCTAATATTTAAGGGTCATGGGTTCAAATCCCATTGCAGCAGTTGGTAGAATTTAAACTAATTTCATAAATCTGAAACGTAAAGTTTCAATAATGGCAACAGTGAAAACGTGGCTGATTCGTATTTAAAAACAAAGGATCTCTGATTATGGAAGGTTGACCAGACTGGTTCCTTCATCCTGATGAAGAGTTTATGCTCGAAACGTCGACTCTCCTGCTTCTGGGATGCTGCCTGACCAGCTGTGCTTTTCCAGAATCACTCTCTTCGACTCTGATCTCCAGCATCTGCAGTGTGCACTTTCTCCCAGACTGATTCCTGTAATGGCAGGACTAAGGTATGAAGAGGGACTGGATTGGTTCAGACTGTATTCACTGGAGTTTGGGAGAATGAGGGCCAGGGCGGAGTCTCATAAAAACCTATAAATTCTAAGCAGATTAGACACAATAAAAACAAGAAGGACGTTCCCGATGAGCAGGAGTCCAGAACCAGGGGCTCACAGTTTAAGGATATGAGGTGAACCATTTCCGACTGAGATGAGGAGAAATATCTTCACCCAGAGAGTGGGGAGCCTGTGGAATTCTCTGCCACAGAAGGTAGTTGAGGGTAAAACATTAAATATTTTCAAGAAGGAGTTAGATATAGTTCCTAGGGTGAAAGGGATCAAAAGGCATGGGGAGAAGGCGGAAACAGAGGATTGCATTGGGTGATCATGTAGAATGGCAGAAGGCTGAATGGGCAAAAGTGAGGACTGCAGATGCTGGAAACCAGAATTTAGATCAGAGTGGTGCTGGAAAAGCACAGCAGGTCAGGCAGCATCCAAGGAGCAAAAGCCCCTCATCAGGAATCAAAAAAAAGGCTGAATGGCCTACTCCTGCTTCTATTTTCTATGTTTCTTATGTAGTCTGACCTACGTGTGGCTCCAGTCCCATAGCATTGCGGTTGACTCTGTACAGCCGTCTGAAATGGCTGTGGACTAACAAAACTTTTCAAAACTGTGACCTGAAACACTGGTTAGACATCTGACTGATGGATCTGGTGAAGGCACAGGGCACAGTGGATTCTGAGAAAGCTTTGGGCCACTGTTTTAACTGAATGTAATAAAATCACCATTTGTGTGTTTTTAAATAGCGTGGATCCAACAGATTGCCTGAAGTAAAGATTAACTTTTCTTGTTATTGAATTGTGGAGTTAATAAGCGCAGCTCCGAATTAAATTAGAAAGCAGTTTGTTATGGATGTTGCTATGGTGACACTGCGTTTGGGAGCTGAAGGCACAGTTTAAGTAGTGTCATTGCAGGCACGTTGCTCCCTAATCTATGTTGCTGGTTTTTATTTTGTCACCCTGCTGGTCATGGATTAACTCAAGCAAACAGCTTGTAAAGGGGCTGGAACAGTAGGACTGGATGTACTCAGAGAAAATTATCATTCATTCTCAGGATGCGGCTATTATTTACTGTCTAGCATGGTGTGACTGACTCAGACCCCTTTGGGGCAGCTAAGAGCTCACCACATTGGGAAGAAAAAATACTTTTATTGATGTTAAACCTTCAGGTGCCTCCCAAAGTAGATTTGAAATGGTTGTGAGACTGGGTCATGTTTGGGCGAGACAGCAGGAAGAATGTTCCTAATCACCAGGAAGACCAGAGCTCGGGGTCACAGTATAAGGATGTGGGGTAGTTCCATTGAGGAGAAATAGTTTCACCCAGAGAGTGGGGAGCCTGTGGAATTCTCTACCACAGAAAGCAGTTAAGGCCAAAACATTGAATGTTTTCAAGAAGGAGGTACAGTTCTTAGGGCTAAAGGGATCGAAAGGTATGGAGAAAACCACGGGAACAAAGAACTGTGGATGCTGGAGATCGAAAACAAAAAGAAAAATTGCAGGGGAAACTCAGCAGGTCTGCCACCATCTCTGGAGAAATCAATACAGTTTATGTTTTGAGACTAATGAGCTGTTCTGAGGAGGAGCCACTGGACTTGAAACATTAACTTTGGCAGCATCTAGTAGAGAGAAAAACAAAGCTAACGTTTCAAGTTCAACCACCCTTTGTCAGAACAGGCCACTGTACCCGAAACATAAACCGTGTTGATCTTTCCACAGATGCTGCCAGATCTGCTGAGTTATTGAGTTGGATGATCAGCTGTGAATGGTGGAGCAGCCACGACGGGCCGAATGGCCCACTGCTCCCATTTTCTATGTTTCTGTGCTGGAATTTGTAAGGAGGCCAAGTTTCCTTCCCTAAAGGACATTGGTTCACTAATGTATTTCTATGAAGGTCCAATTATTTAGTTGTTACGTTTACTGTTCAGTATTGGGGAGATGTGAGGGACAGGTCTCATGACAACATTTTGAGTGGTGCTGTACTGTCCTGTCTCAGGCCTTTGGTGTCAGCTACATTACTGAATTCAATGAGTAGCCACATGAGCTATCAACTGATCAAAATAGTGAGATGATTTGGAGGAGACTGTGGTCTAGTGTTCATGTCACTGGGATTGTGCTCTGAGGGATGGGGATTCAAATCCCATCAGGGCAGAATGATGGAATTTAAATTACACTTGTTTTTCTTCAAAAACTGACATTAAAACAATAGCTGTTTAAACTGTATTAATTTGCCATTCACGAGTGTTCTTGAAGGAAAGAATCCTTCCATCCCTACCCGGTCTGGCCTAGATGTGACTCTAGACCACAGTGATGTGGTTGACTCTTAACTGTCCTCGGAAATGGTCCCACCTAACCACTCAGTTCAAGAGATGGGTTACAAATGCTGACCTTGCAAGCAATTCCCTCTTCTCATGAAAGAATTTTTTTTTTAAACTTGAAAAGTGGTTCCGATCCTAGGTTAGCAACTCCCTAAGACACAGGAGCAGAAGCAGGCAGTTCAGCCCATCAAGTGTGCTGGACCATTCGGTCAGATCATGGCTGATCTGATAATCCTCAACACCTCTTCCTTGCCTTATCCACAGAATTTTAGCTCGTGCTGTTTTCGTTGCAATGGTTGATGCGGTAAAGTTCTCTGTGCTACAACAAAATAATTAAGGAACCCAGTGAATTAGAAACATTGCTTCTCTGTTTCTGTAAGGATGAATAATGGTCAAAATGAGACGGATGTTTGATTTGTCTCAGTAGCTCGCATTGATTATCATGTTTTTATGTGGGGGCGTATGTGCAGTGTGTGTGAGGTTTGTGGTAATTAGTGCAGTAGTGAACAAGTTGACCTGATGTGCTCATCCTGTGAGGCTTCAAATAATTCCCTAGTTTCTATGGTTACACACAATTAAAAAAAAAGAGAGGCAACATGTTTTTTTTTCTCTCCTAGCTCTGCTTTAGTGCTGTGAGAGGCTTGGATTTAATAAAATTGCTATTCAGAAGCAACGAGTTTATACTTGATATTGTACTCTCACTGCCCAAACTCTTAAAAAATTCAGACAGGAAGAATCGAACTTTGTTCCAGAGAAAAATTCCCACCCTTTCTCATGCAGAACATCACTGGCTGGAAATAGGAGAAAGGATATGGAGATAGTAGCTGCCAAGGGGAAGAGCAAGAACCAAACAGAGATTTTAAACTAGATCTTGTTGACCGAGGTAGATAGCTCAGGTTGAGGAGTTTCAATAAAGGCTGTTTGATTTAATCAGTCCATCCTGGCTTGTATGAAATCATGATAATTGGTCAAATTCTGTAGTGGCTCATTTTCTCTGACTATTAACATTACAGATTCAGTTGCAGGGACCCATTCTCTTCAAACAACAGTTCAAGTGTTGTACCATTTTCAAATTACCCAGGAGTATGTGCTTTCCCCTATTGCTTTCTCCATGTTAACACGGCTCATCTGAATGGTGACCAATCAACTTCCTTTTCACCTGTAGTATAACTGCTTGTGATTGAATGAAATTTGACATTCTTGCCTTTGTCCTGATGAGCGCAAGATGACAAGCTTCAGCAACACGTGCCTCTCTTTTCAGCATGATTCAAGTTCACAACTACAAAGCAACTGTTTGTTTGTATTAAGGGTTACCGAACCAAGGTGTGCAGTTATGGTGCAGATCATCTGTGATATGATAGAATGGTAGAATAGGCAGAATAGCACTGCTTAGTGGTTAGCACTGCTGTCTTATAGTGCCAGGGTCGATTCCAGTCACTGGTATAGAGTTTGCATGTTGTCTATGTGTGTTTCCTTTGGTTGTTCCAGTTTACTCCCACAGTCCAAAGATGTGCAGGTTAGTATGGATTGGCCATTCTAAATTGCCTGTAGTGTCCAGGGATGTGTGGGCTAGCCATGGGAAATGTAGAGTTACAGGGATAGGGTTGGGGGTGGGTGGGGGGGGGGGAGGTCTGGGTGGGATGTTCTCTGGTGAGTCAGTGTGGAATCGATGGGCCAAATGGCCTGCTTCCACACTGTAGGGGATTCTATGTCAAGACTGAAAGGGCTGAATAACCTCTTCCTGTTCTTGGAGGGAGGTTGCAGGCACAGGGAAGGTGCTGGCTTTATGCCTTGGATAATATTAAGTAATAATATGGCACTGGTGCCAATGGAGATGCCAAATAACAATGTACATTTACATAGCGCCTTTCAATGCAGTAAATTGTCCCAGGGCTATATGGGGGCATTAAAAGACCAAAAATATAATACCGAGACATGTAAGGAGATGTTATAGCTGGTCACCAGGATCGTGGTCAAAATGGTAGGTTTTTGGGAGCATCTTGAAAGGGGGAAAAAGACAGAGAGTTTAAAGGAAGGAATTCTAGAGCACAGGCCTGTGGCTGCTGAAGGTACAACCACCGGTGGTAGAAGAAATAGCATAGGAAGAAGCTAGAATTGGAGAAATGCAGAGACCTCCGAAGGCTTTAGGGCTGGAGGAGATTAGAAGTCAAGAAGGGACCATCTGTTACTCCATCCCATATGGAAACACTATTTATCCCAATGTTGGTACTTTCCATTGTTATCAAGCAGACTAGACCTCCTCAAAATATCGTAAGAAGATAGCCTGGATCCCAACATTTTCTTCTTTTTAAAGGCAAGTGTAAGGCAATGTGTTCCAATGATTTGACCAATTCAATTGGTCAACTACCAGGCTTGAAGCAAAGCACATTTTATTCTTAGCTGAAAATGTGTTGCTGGAAAAGCGCAGCAGGTCAGGCAGCATCCAAGGAACAGGAAATTCGATGTTTCGGGCATAAGCCCTTCATCAGGATGCTGCCTCACTTTTTCCTCGAACATTTTATTCTTACCCTGCTATTAAAATACATGCCAAAGAAGGACGAACTGAAATAACAACTCTATTGGAAAACTTATTTAATGACTAAACAGCATCTGTTCCAATAATAGTAACATCCCATAAACACACCCTTGGCAAAGGCAAATTCAGTAAAATAGTCTCAAATGTAATTCTCCGTCCAAGAGGAAAGAACAAGTGAAAATTCTGAGAGAGAGAGAGAATGCCAGTATTTTTCTGTAATAGGGAGAGATGTATAAACAAAAATCCAGGTTCTGTGGGAACTTGACCCCACCCATTCAAACTGCTTTCACTGTTTCAACTTTTAAAATGAAACCCAAGTTCTCATGCTGTTTATTGGCTTGGAACAGACTGTTTGACATTCCAATCTCAACTTTTTATTTAAAAAAAAGGACAAAATACACTTCTTGAAGCCATTGTACTGTCATACCCATCCAGTCACAGGAATGCTCTTCCGGGTCTGTTCAGTTTGAAATCCCATTCCTTCCTGGCGGTGAACTCTGACTTCCTGAAGTGAAGAGATGGGACCTACATAGATGAGGCCTAGGAGTTCAGCTATCAAGGGGTGAAAGCTCTGGACAGTTCTCTAACTGCTACCTGCTCAATATCCCCCACAAACTGGGGAGTTCTCTCAGCTTCTGAAGCAGCCTTGGGGAGGCAAGTCAATTTAGTTCAAGATTTCCTGGGAGTTGAGTTCTCCTTTTCCAGTTAAAGCTGCTGAGTAGGCTCTATCATTTGGTGGGCCAACCAGAGGTAGAGGAAACGGCTGCACTCTGCAGCAAATCATGAAATAATTGAGAAGGTGCCTCCAAAAGTGAGTGCCTCTCACTACCTTTTACAAATCAGCTGGGCCACTACTGAGAGGGGAACTTCCTGAACAGGGTCCTCTCCCATTGAGTGCATTCACACCCAGATGGGCATATGGAAGGACAGCTTCAGAGCACCATGCCTGTCTGGACCTTGCCCTTCCAACAGTTAAATTGATGCTGTCACTTCTGGGAATCACGAGGCCAACTGGAAAATCCCAACCTTCCCTTACCAAGACTCTAGGAAGCTGAAAATGTGTTGCCGGAAAAGCACAGCAGGTCAGGCAGCATCCAAGGAGCAGGAGAATCGATGTTTCAGGCATGAGCCCTTCTTCAGGAATGAGGAAAGTGTGCCAAGCAGGAAACTGGAGAAGTCTGAGTTTCCGCCACCTCCAAACGGACCCCACCACCAGGGATATATTTCCCTCCTCTCCCCTATCAGCTTTCCGAAAAGACCACTCCCTCCGTGACTCCCTCGTCAGGTCCACACCCCCCTACCAACCCAACCTCCACCCCCGGCATCTTCCCCTGCAACCGCAAGAAATGCAAAACCTGCGCCCACACCTCCCCCCTTACTTCCCTTAAAGGCCCCAAGGGATCCTCCCATATCCACCACAAATTCACCTGCATCTCCACATACATCATTTACTGCATCCACTGCACCCGATGTGGCCTCCTCTATATTGTGGAGACAGGCCGCTTACTTGCGAAACGTTTCAGGGAACACCTCAGGGACACCCGGACCAACCAACCCAACCACCCTGTGGCTCAACAATTCAACTTCCCCTCCCACTCCACCAAGGACGTGCAAGTCCTTGGACTCCTCCATCATCAGACCATAGCAACACGACGGCTGGAGGAAGAGCGCCTCATCTTCAGCCTAGGAACCCTCCAACCACAAGGGATGAACTCAGATTTCTCCAGTTTCCTCGTTTCCCCTCCCCCCACCTTGTTTCAGCCCCAACCCTCGAACTCAGCACCACCTTCCTAACCTACAATCTTCTTCCTGACCTCTCTGCCTCCACCCCCACTCTGGCCTATCACCCTCATCTTAACCTCCTTCCACCTATCGCATTTCCACACCCCTCCCCCAAGTCCCTCCTCCCTACCTTTTATCTTAGCCTGCTTGGCACACTTTCCTCATTCCTGAAGAAGGGCTCATGCCCGAAATGTCGATTCTCCTGCTCCTTGGATGCTGCTTGACCTGCCGCGCTTTTCCAGCAATACATTTTCAGCTCTGATCTCCAGCATCTGCAGTCCTCACTTTCTCCTACAAGACTCTAGGAAGCCTAATTGCTGTCGGTCTCATGGCAACAGTGGAATTCCTGGGTCCTTAGCAACCCTTGGCCAAAATGGCCGACATCAGGAATGGAATCTGTCGGCCATGTTTTTCAGGTCCTGTCTGATTACTGATCCCACAGTGGCCCAAAACTCTAGTCTATGACCTCTTTATGCTAGCTTTTCATTGTGGCATTTTTAAGCAGATATTCAAGAAGATTATAATTGCAAAATGCCCTTAGTTTATCAAATAGTGACCAGAATATGATTGTCTTGTGAGAAGCACAAAAGTTCAATAATTTAGTGGCATTTCCTAAGAGGGTATTGCTCAGTCAGGGGTATAACATTTTGTTTGTTTTTAACACAGATGACTGCAATCCCATCTCAAACTCTGCATGCAGTTCAACGCTGCCTGCCTGCAGCTCACTGACATTTAATTCTCCCGCAGCTTCTTCCTACATTCCAGGCAGAGAAAATCTTCCTACCACCCACACAATGACACGCAAGGCTGTTTCAGTATTTCCCTTCCAGTTTCTGATACCGGTGTCTGTAGTTGGGTCAGAATTATGGTTTGCTTTGAGTCTGTTAGCTAACAATCAGCGTCTCTTTCATGGCTCTCCTTCCGGGCTGATTTGTATTCGTGCAAAATACAGGGTGTAGTCAATATTTTCTTGTTTTCAAGAAGGATCTCATTTAATGGTAGAATGAGTTTGAGAGGCCAAATGGCCCCCTCCTCTGTTCCTATGATTTTGATTATAAGGAAGAAAAATTGGAATGGAGAACTCCAACATAGAGGTAACACTGGAATAGACATTATCGTTAAACTGGGCAGATATTTTTTGTAGTATTCTGAACAATATGTAAATCTGCTTGCTCAAATTTTCTGCTGATTTTAAACTTTGTAAACTATTCTGAATAAGCAGCATGTAACTACATTCAGAAAAATAAGGTAATGTTTTCTTGCCAATCTGATGCCTGTCCATCCACTGTTTTCTGTCCTAAGAAGCACGACCAGATAGCCCATTCCACTTGAGAGATAAATGTCACCCAGTCTCTTTCCTCAATGAGGCATCGATTCACATCCTCCTCAGCAGATCCCTGTTTGAAAGGGACACCATTGACAATGCAGCACTCCACAAGTATTGCATTGAAGTGTCAACTTCTATTGTGTGTCCAAGCCCGGCAGAGGGCTGAGGACAATCCAGCTCATTCAGACACTGTTTCCAGGGAGTCCTATTTCAGTAATACAGAGGAACCTTGATTATCCGGCATTCGATTACCCGAATATTGGATTATCCGGCAAGATCACAAGGTTCGGCAAACCTATGTTATCCGACATTTGATTATCTGGAATTCGATTAACTGAGTGAAACACTCCCTGCCTGTGTCCTTTGGGTAATCGAGGTTCCTCTGTTGTTAAAAATCCCCAACACCAGCTTATCGTCCAACAGGTTTACTTGGAAGCAGTAGTTTTCACAGCGTTGCTCCTTCATCAGGTGGTTGTGGAACATAAGATCATAGGACATAGAATTTAGAGCAAAAGTTTACAGTGTCATGCAACTGAAATGATATATTGAACAAACCTGGACTATAACCTTATGTTGTGTGATTTTTAACTATGTCCACCCCAGTCCAACCCTAGTTCCTCCATATCATTTCGATAACAACCAACTTGCTGAGATAAGAAAGAGCTTACATTCATTGACTTTAATCACTCCATTATTAACATTGTGCATTCAGCTGTCTGGGCTCAAAGTTAACTACAGTCACTATTATAATTCCGGAAATGGGCCGGTTTTTACACAAGACATGGGATTACATTATAAATGGGAGGATATTATACTGTACTGAAGACCAGAGCGCTCTTGATGTGCATAGATCCCTGAAGGAGGCAGGGCAGGTAGATCAGGTTGATTAAGAATGCATACTGAATACTGGCCTATAATTGTCAAGACATAGAATTGGAGGATTGTGCTGTAACTGTATAAAATGCTGGTTAAGGCACCACTGGAGTACTGTGTGCAGGTGTGGTCTCCGTATGTGTAGGAAGGATGTGTTTGCCCCAGAGAGAGTGCAAAGCAGAGTGAGGTAAGGATTTGAACACTGGGCAAAGATTGGATAGGCTAGGGTTGTTTACCTTGGAGCATTGAAGGTTGACAGAGAACCTGATAGAGGTGGACAAGGTGGATAGGAAGGTATTAGATCCATTAGAAGAGATGTCAATAACTAGGACATAGATTTAAGACAGGATGCTAGGAAGAGGGTTAAGAACCTCTTTCATCCAGAGGGTTGTGGGAGTCTGGAATTCACTGACTGAAGCATGATTGAGTCAGAAACTTAAGCTGAATTTAGATATTCACTTGTATTACTATAGTTTCCAGGGGTATGGGACAAGAACAGGAAAATGGGATTAGTGCAGTCAGATCTTTTATTTTATTCATGGGGTGTGGGCATCGCTAGCCAGGCAAGCATTTACTGCCCATCCATAATTGCCCAGAGGGCTGTTAAGAGCCAACTATATTGCTGTTGGTCTGGAGTCACATGTAAACCAGAGCAGGCAAGATTGGTAATTTTCCTTCCCTGAAGGACATTAGTGAACCAAATGGATTTTTCCCAACAATTGGCAACTATTCCATGGTCATCACTGGATTCTTAATTCCAGATTTTTCTTGAATTCAAATTCCTCTGTCTGTCATGGCAGATTCAAACCAAGGTCTCCAGAACATTACCTGTGTCTCTGGATTAGTTTAGCAATATTACCACACTGTTATCACCTCCCTTTCGTTGACAGGCATGGACTCAATGGAACAATTAGCCACCTTGTGTGCTGTAACTGCCAAAGAGACAACAAACTCCCCCAAAGAGTAATAATGACCATGCATAAATGGCTTGTGATGTTGGTCACAGGATAAACAGCTTTGGTCCTGATACTGGGGAGAATTCCACTGCATTTTAAATTGTTGCTATGGGAATTTAACATCCTCCTGAGATGGCCAAGAGACCTCGATGTAACACCACAGGTAACACCTCTGACCATGTAGCATTCCCTAGTACTACACCAGAGGGTCAGCCTGGGTTATTGCTCTCCATTATCTGGAGTAGAACATGAACTCCCAACTTTGTGACTTGACCAAAAGTACCAAGCACAGAGCAAATAACTAACAGCAACAGCACCGGGGCCCCCAGCAGCAGAGTTCCTTGCATTTTAACTGAATTTTCATTTTATTCTTTTATGGGATGTTCATGTTGCTGGCAATGCCCCTTGAGAAGGTAATGGTGAGCTGCCTTCTTGAACCACTGCAGTCCATGTGCTGTGGGTAGACCCACGATGCCCTTAAAGAGGAAATTTCAGGATTTTGACCCAGTGACAGTGAAGGAATGGTGATATATTTCCGGGATGTGGAGATGCCAGTATCAGACGAAGGTGGACAAAGCCAGAACCCACACAACACCAGGTTATAGTCCAACAGATTTATTTGAGTTAAAAATCACACAACACCAGGTTATAGTCCAACAGGTTTAATTGGAAGCACCTGCTTTCGGAGCGCCACTCCTTCACCACCCCAGTCCAACACCGGCATCTCCAAATCAGATTTATTTGAAATCACAAACTTCCTTCGTCGGGTGGAGTCCACCTGTTGAAGGGGCAGCGCTCCGAAAGCTTGTGATTTTAAATAAGCCTGTTGGACTATAACCTGGTGTAGTGTGTCTTCTGATGTTAATATACTTCCAGATTAGGATGAGGAGTGGCTCAGAGGGGAATTTGCAGGGAGTGGTGTTCCTATGTATCTGCTGCCCTTGTCCTTCGAGATGGAAGTGGTTGTCCGTTTGGGAGGTGCCTTTCATTCATTGTTGGCTGTGAAATGTGTTTCAATAATATCAAATGTTAGTCACAGAATGTGGGTCCTGCTCCATTAATTGCAATATTGATTTTTTTTTGCTTTAAAGCAAAATGTGGACGATTACCATCACTTTTTGATTAATGCCAAAAACTATCACTTCTGTCTTCAGCAAGTGCAGCCATTTCTGTGGTGTTCTTGAAAGAGATCCTGCGATCTTCTGATATCTTGGGTAAGTCATATCTTGTGTAATACATGAATTATACATCTTATTAGTCAGTATTAATGCTGCCTTATAGCAGGCAAGTCTTTGATTTATATAGAGATTGGTTGTTGCACCATGGGTGATCTGAGTTTCCAACACAATATATAATTAAAATAAAACAAAAAGCTGTGGAGGCTGGAAATCGGAAGCAAAAACAGAAAATACTGGAGAAACTCAGCAGGTCTGACAGGATCTGTGAAGAGAAAGCAGAGTTAACATTTTTTTCAGAACAGAATGATAAACAATTAGTTGTTTAAAATAAAACAGTAAAGGTAATTTTGTGTTAGTTCATGCAGAGGTCTGACATTACATCACGAAACAATATTTTGAGAAGCTCAAATTTATATCATTCACTGTTGAAGTGGCAGTTATTGTTAAATATAGATAGAATCATACAGAATGTACAGTATAGAAACAGACCATTCAGGACAACTGGACTGTACTTCAGTTTATTTTTTTCAGGGATCTGAACATTGTTGGCAAAGTTAAAAATCACATAAAACCAGGTTATGGTCTAACAGGTTTATTTGGAAATACAAGCTTTTGGAGCACTGCTCATTAGTCAGGTAGCTAGTGGGGCATGATCATTGGACACAAGACGTAGTGTAACCTACTGGACAATAACCTGGTGTTGTGTCATTTGTAGCTTTGTCCACCCCAGTCCAACACATCATTGCTGGCAAAGTCAGCGTCTGTAATAACCCTTGAAAAGAGTGTCTTGCTCTACAATTTTGGGAGGTAATTAAGAGTCAACAATGCTGCTGTGGGTCTGGAATCACATGTCGGCCAGACTATTGAAGGGGCTTGCATGTAAAACAATAACAACAACTTGCATTTATCTAGTACCTTTAAAATATTAAATGCCCAAAGGGATTTCATTAGTATGTTACCAATGAGAACGAGATGCTGAGCTACAGAAGGCATATGAGGGCAGGTGACCTCATAAGCTTTGTCAAAGAGGATGGCATGGTCATCAATCGCACAACACCAGGTTATAGTCCTACTTCACCTGACGAAGGGGTGCTGCTCCGAAAACTTGTGATTTCAAATAAACCCGTTGGAATGTAACCTGGTGTTGTATGAATTCTGACCTTGTCCACTTCAGTCCAACACCGGCACCTCCACTTGATGGTCGCCAATGGTGGAGCAATGAAAATCAGAGGTGTTCTAGATGCCAGAAGTGAAGGAATGCAGAGGACTGCAGGAGGCTACAGAGACAGGGCAGGGAAAGGTGTTGGAGGTATCTGAAAAAGGAGTGGGAAGTTTGAAATGGATGCAAGAGTCAGTGTAGGTCAACAAGAGGAGTTGCGATGGATAAAAGGGAATTATTTTACTGGGGTTTAGGTCAACATTTACTGCCCTGAAAAGGTGGTGGTGAACCGTTCCAGTCCATGTGGTGCCAATCCAGCATTGTCCTGGATGGTGCCAAGCTTCTTGTTGAGACTGTACTTATCCAGGGAGTATTCCATCACAGTCCTGACTTGTGCCTTGTAGATGGTGAATGGGTTTTGGGGAGTCAGGAGGTGAGTTACTCGCCGCAGTATTCCTAGCCTCTGACCTGCCGTTGTAGCCGCTGTGTTAATGAGTTTCTGGTCAATGTAACCCCCAGGATGTTTTTAGTGTGGGATTCAGCGACAGTATCATTATTGAGCATCAAGGGATGATGGTTAGATCAGTCTTTCTTATTGGAGATGGTCATTTGTGTGGCATGAATGTTATTTGCCACCTGTCAGCCCAAGCCTGGATGTTGCTCATGACTTGCTGCATTTGATCATGGACTGGAAAATGGTGCTGAACACTGTGCAATCATCAACAAAATCCCTAGGTCTGACCGTATGTGGAGGGAAGGTCATTGATGAAGCAGCTAAAGGTGGTTGGGTCTAGGACACTACCCTGAGGAACTCCTACAGAGATGTCCTGGAGCTGAGGTAATTGACATCCAACAACCACAAACATTTTCCTGTGTGCCAGGTATGACTCCAACCAGTAGAGAGTTTGCCCCGGCATTTCCATTGACTCCAGTTCTGCTAGGTCTTCTTGATGCCACACTCAATCACTTATATAAACATACGAATTAGGACCAGGAGTGGTCTATTCAGCCCTTCCAGGCTGCTGCACCATTCAATTAGAACGTAGACTTGACTCCTATCACTAAGAACCATAGAGTAACAAGGCAGTCAATCTACTTCTGCCTTAGGAATGACCTCACTGTCACCTTTCTCTGGAGAAGAGAATTCCAAAGACACTCAATCCTCTCAGAGAAAACAAATCCTCCTCATCACAGTCAAATAGATGGTAGGCAACTTATTTTTAAACTGTTTCCTAGTCCTAGTCTCTTCCACAAGAGGAAACATATTTGCAATATCTACTCTGCAATATTTGCTCTTCCCAGGGAAACCCATGTCAGCAAATTAATGTAGATCCTTGTAAATGTTTGTTGAATTTCAAAAAGCCTTTCAATAATTTCTTCCTGAGATAGTCTAGCCCTAACACCAGCTCAATTCATGAGAGTGGTCATGTGACTTCAGATGGCCATCTTGTAGCCGTCTTTACAAAATGGATTGTAGACTGTCTACAGATTCCCCACTGAAACCATGTGATCTCCTGGAAACAACCATGGAAAAACTCCTTGGTACAGCAAGGTAGTGATTGTCATGGAGAATTGGAAATTTGGAATTATTGGTGACCAAATTCGTATCGGCTGGCAATGCAGGAAGGAAAATGATTTGACTCGACTTGGTATGAAATGATCGGATACCGAAGTTTAACGCTACTCTGTTTTTGTTTGTTTTTCCTCTAGGAGGATCGTTGGCCGTACTGGGAACCTATCTTCTGGTGACCTTTGCCATTAACGTCCAGCAAGAAATCACAGGCCCTAAAATTAATCTATACATCATCAGTTGGCCATTTCTAGTTTATTTGGTAAGAGGTTCTGAAGTAAGGTTTGCATGAATTGGCTTTCCGGTGCTCATGGTGGAGTTCCCACCAGCCTTAGGAGTAGAATTAGACCAAACTGCTCTGCAGGCCCACTGCATCAATCACTGAGATCCTGGCCTATCTGGTTGTGATCTCAATCACACTTTCCTTTCTATCCCTGTAATGCTTGACTCCCAAATCTATCAAAAATCTATTTCGCTCACCTTTAATAAATTCACTAACTCAGCTTCCCATATTCTCTGGGGAAGAGAATTGAACTGACTAAAATTCTCTTCAAAACAAAAAAAAAGTTTGTTCTGCTCCTTGAACTTGTTCTGCCATTTAGTGTGATCTATATGTTAACTCTGGTTACACTCCTTGGTTCCATCATCTCTAAATACCCTTAACTAATAAAATATATCAATATTAGCATTGATTTTGTTTCAGTTTGATCTGTGGCTTCTGAAACGTTTGAGGAGAAGGATTCTAGATTTTCACTAGCTTTGGTGTAAAGATGTGCTTCCCTATTTCACCACTAAACAGGCTATTGTACTGCTCATCCTCCTCACTCCGGACTACAGAAGGACTGTGGCATAGCCACAATGGAACCAATGGATTCAGTCACTCTAGTTTCTGCGCTAGTGACCATGGTTCAGATCCCACCATAGCCACTGGAGAAATGTCAATTCAGATGAAAGCAAGCCTCAGTAATGACTATGAAACTACCCTCAATGGTCACAGAACCCATCTGGTTCACTAATGTCAATCATGGAAGAAAATCGGAGCTCCTTGATCAGGCCTGTTAGGTCACTCCAGATCCACACCAATGTAGTTGACCCCTAACTGCAAAGGTCGTCGCAAGCCACTCAGTTTGACAGCAATTAGGAATGGACAAAATTTGTTTGTTTAGATGGAGAATACTTGTGTCCCCATAAAGCAACATTCCAAAGAGCCTCAGACAGCGCCCTCTAAACCCATGACCACCTCCATCTAGAAGGACAAGAACAGCAGATACATGGGAACATCCATCACCTGCAAGTTCCCCTCCAAGACACTCATCATCCTGACTCGGAAATATATCACCGTTTCATCAGGGTCACTGGGTCAAAATCCTGGAATTCCCTCCCTAAGGGCATTGTGGGTCTACCTACAGCATGTGGACTGCAGCAGTTGAAGAAGGCAGCTCACCCTTACCTTCTCAAGGGGCAACTAAGGAAGGGCATTAAATGCTAGCCCAGCCAGTGACACCCATATCCCAGCTCTCTACTTGCAGCTAACTGACTATGAACCCCACTGTTAATGATTCCTCACTCCTTGGGAGTTAAGTTTCTTTTACATTGGAAATAATATTGATCAGAAACTAAAATTTCGACAAATATTTCCTGATTGAATATGAGTGGGAACATAAAGATTTCAGCATCAAGTGATAGACTGCTGGTGATTCTAGAGCAGAGAAATGTGAAGCTATCGACAACTTGCAGCACAATGGCAACATCCTGTACCACAATGTTTGTCTCACTTAGTTGTGATGGTCAAACCAAACTATTTACAGACATGAGCGAATCCTCTATTTATTTCTGAAGGTGTTCCTCATTGTGGAATGTTAGTGCAGCATCATCAGCGTACGTAATTCTCTGATAAGGAATTAACACAATTTAGATCTCAGGCAGGTGAGACTGAGCAGCTGACAGTTAGTTTTGGAAGTGCAGAGTATACTCTGGTCTTTGACAGGTCAAGTACATTACAGGTTCAAAACCACAGGGAGTTCTGTAGCTTTTTATGTGTGCTTCGATGTGACACAGAAACAGTATGATTCTATTTACAAAATAATTACATGAAGTTCCCAGCACAGAAATGGGCCTTTGTTGTTTCTTTATGCTCCACAGGAACATCCTTCCCCACTTATTTACATCATCTCACCCTACAGACAAATCTGTCTGTTCCTTTCTTCCTCATTCACGCCCACAAAGTTCTTTTTACTTTTAAATTTGTTTACAGCCATTGTCTATCTAGGCCTCAGTATAAATTAAAGGAAAGGGTGAGAGAACACGGATCTCACTCACACACTGATTGACAAGAGGGAGGTCCTTCATGGCAACTTCAGTGGGTGCAGTTGAACCCACACTGTCAGTGATGCAAAGCAGCCGTCCAGCCACCTGAACTAATCAACTCCTTTCCCAAGGAATATGTAAAATCTCAAAGCACAATTCTGATTGGAGACAAACTAATGGGAATGGTTGTAATGGTCAACCGTTATTTCTTGAAACATTTTTAAAATGAATTAATCCATGAGATGTGGGTTTTACTGAACACAGCAATATTTACTGCCCCTCCATAATTGCTTGTGGAGGAGGTGGTGGTGGTGAGCTGCCTTCTTGAACCGCTGCAATCTACCATTGTGGTGGACCCACAATGCCCTGAGGGTGGGAATTCCAGTTTGACCCAGCAACAATGAAGAAATGGTGCTAACGTTCCAAATCAGGATGGTGAGGGGCTTCGAGGGGAACTTGCAGGTCCCACTTGTCTTCCCATGTATCTGTTGCCTTCTGGATGGGAGTGGTCTCTGTTTGGAAGATCCTTAAGTAAGTCACTGCAGTACGTCTTGTAATTGGCACATATTGCTATGACTGTGCACTAGTGCTGAAGAGAATAGAAGGTTGCGTGGTTATCAAGTGTTTTCATTCAACTGAGTGAGATTTGAGAAGGGTAGCCCTGACCATTTAGTTGGTGGTTGATGAAGTGAATATGTTTTAGGAGAATCTCTGTCGGACCATTTATCTTTCTTACAAGCCTTAACGCTTTAAACCAATACATCATCAGGTGCAGGACATGGCCTGGCAAGATATTCTTACATTTTTATAGAAAGTAAATTCTCCGTGGTTGAGGTGGGATTTCGGTTACACAGCATAAAACTAAGTGATTGCTGTTTAAGCACTTAAGCGGTCTGTTTTACAGCAGAGAGCGGCGGGAGCTGGGCGGAAGTGAGGTTGGGAAGGAGGCTGTAGGGAAGGCAAGTGATTGCTATTTAAATAGGTTGTTCTTGTATGGATAAGGGACAGGGCTGTGGACAGGATGAGCCAACTGACCACAGCACCATGGTGCAGAAGGCCACTCAAGAGGGGGCAGCAAAAAGACAAGTACTTGTTATCGGGAATTCTATAACTGGGGGAACAGATAGTATGCGCTGAAAATGTGTTGCTGGTTAAAGCACAGCAGGTTAGGCAGCATCCAAGGAACAGGAAATTCGACGTTTCGGGCCAGAGCCCTTCATCAGGAATCTGATGAAGGGCTCTGGCCCGAAACGTCGAATTTCCTGTTCCTTGGATGCTGCCTAACCTGCTGTGCTTTAACCAGCAACACATTTTCAGCTCTGATCTCCAGCATCTGCAGACCTCACTTTTTACTGGAACAGATAGTATCCTTTGCAAGCCAGATTGGGAGTCCCGCATGGTGTGTTGCCTGCCCGGTGCCAGGGTGTAGGACATCTCTGACCAGCTTGAAAGGATATTGGAGTGGGAGGGAGAAGATCCAGTTGTTGTGGTCCACATTGGCACTAACAACATAGGCAAGGCTAGGAAGGAGGACCTGTTAGGGGATAATCAAGCACTTGGAAGGAAATTGAAGTACAGATCCTCAAGGGTCATAATCTCTGGATTACTGCCAAGCCACGTGCCAATTGGCATAGGGATAAGAAAGTTAGGGAAGTCAACACATGGCTAAGGGATTGGTGTGTGAAAGTGGAATTGGATTTCATGGGGCATTGGCATCAGTTTTGGAACCGGGGGAGTCTGTACCGATGGGACGGTCTTCACCTGAGCCGATCTGGAAGCAGTGTTCCAGCAAAAAGAATAAATAGGGTGGTCAGTAGGACTTTAAACTTGTGAATCGGGGAGGAAGGGAAAGCAAAAGTGACAGGGAGTATGGAGTTAAATGTTAAGATAATCAGCAGGCGTGCAGGTGGGTTTAAGCTCAAGGCAGGCTGGGAATGCAGCAAAAAGGAAGGATAACTTAGGACATTTTATGATTTCCAATATCTCTAATAATAGATAAGAAAGTTAGCAATAAGGCACTCTACCTGAATGCTTGTAGTATTCGGAACAAAGTAGATGAATTAATGACACAAATCATCGTGAATGATTATGATGTGGTAGGCATCACAGAGATGTAGTTGCAGGGGGGTCAGGACTGGCAGTTAAACATCCAAGGATTTACAACTTATCAAAAAGACAGGGAGGTGGGCAGAGGGGGTGGCATTGCCTTGTTAGTTAAGAATGAAATTAAAGCTATGGCACTGAATGACATAGGGTCAGATGATGTGGAGTCTGTGGTGGGTGGAGTTGGGGAACCACAAAGGCAAAAAAGGTCATAATTAGACAGTGGTCAGGACCAGGGGCGCAAGATGTACCAGGAAATAGATAGTGCATGTCAGAAAGGTAAGGTCACGGTGATCATGGGGGACTTCAATATGCATGTGGACTGGGTGAATAATGTTGCCGGTGGATCCAAAGAGAGGGAATTCAAGGAATACTTACAGGAAGGCTTTTTGGAACAGTTTGTCATGGAGCCCACAAGGGAGCAGGCTATTCTGGACTTAGTGCTATGTAATGAACCAGACTTTATAAAAGATCCTAAAGTAACGGAACACTTAGGAGATAGCGATCATAATATGGTAGAGTTCAGTCTGCAGTTTGCAAGAGAGAAGGCAAAATCAGATGTAATGATGTTACAGTTAAAGAAAGGTACAAGGGCATGAGAGAGGAACTGATGAAAATTGACTGGAAGCAGATCTTAGTGGGAAGAAAATAGAGCAACAATGGCAGGAGTTTCTGGGTGTAATTGAGGACACAGTATAGAGGTTCATCCCACAGAAAAGAAAGATTATCCGGGGGTGGGGGGAAGGGGGGATTAGACAGCCATGGCTGACAAAGGAATGGTAGGCCTAACATACGATGAACCTGAGAGGATCCGGGGATTGTATTCATTAAAGTTCAGAAGGTTGTGGGGAGATCTGATAGAACCTTACAAGATATTGCATGGTTTAGAAAGGGGGGACACTGGGAAGTTATTTCCGTTAGATGGGGAGACTAGGACATGTGGGCACCATCTTAGAATTAGAGGGGGTTAATTTAGAATAGAAATGAGGAGACATTTCTTGAGCTAGAGATTGGTGGGTCTGTGGAATTCATTGTAGTGGAAACCAGGACGTTAAATGTCTTCAAGGCAGGGATTGATAAATTCTTGATCTTGGAAGGAATTAAGGGCTACGGGGAGAGTGCGGGTAAGTGGTGTTGAAATGCCCATCTGCCATGATTAAATGGTGGAATGGACTTGATGGGTCAAATGGCCTATGCTTCATGGTAAAACTGCATCTTGTTTTTGCTTCTATACAGACTTTGGAATTTATATTATTCGTTATTTTGCTGTATCTCTTCAAGAGAAGAGGCATGAACCACATAGTGATTCTACTTCTGATGTCTTCAATACTTGGTAAGAGCTGCCATTGAGTGGGGAATCAGTTTCCTTTCTTACTCCTGTCATTCTTAACGAGAGGGAGAATCTGTTTCAATAGCAGCAAATGCTTTTCTGTTAACACCCTCCAGTCTCCACGAGCTGTAGGCAGTAACTAAGGAAATGAGGAACCTGCTGTGAAGATGCTGAAATTTGCTGTCCAGGAAGTTGATGCTGATTTAAAGCACCACTTTATGAAGCCACCATCCTACAATCTTTTTAAAAATGTCTCATTTTGTTTCTTCATGCTAATCCATCTTTCAGTTCGGGCGTGTCATACGCTGTCACAGGGTATCCCAAAGTGCTTGGCAATGCAATGGAGTACTTTTTTATGTTTGTAGAAGCCAATATGTGCAGAACAAATTTCCACAAACAGCAATGTAAGAATGACTGGATCATCTGCTTTTTTGTAATTGAAGGATAAGTATTGGTTGGGAGATGGTGGCTGTTGGATCTTTGGCATTTACCATCTCAGCACTGAACTGGAGTGTCAGCCTATATCTATTGTTAACACCCTTGGGTGACAGGGCATGTAAATCATAATACATGTAGCCAAAATACAGTCAGTTCTGCTATAACGCAGTAGTTACATCTCATGCAAACCCGTGTTATAAGAAAATTGCATAATAGCAGCACAATTTAAACTAATGGGGCTGGAATCGCATTATAACCAATACACACTCGAAACTTTCGTGCTTTAAAAAGTGTCCCCAATTTGTCGGTTGTGTTATAACAAATTTGTGTTAACAAAATGCACATTATATCGGAACGACCTGTCCCAAACACTGATGAGGGAGTTTACGTCCTCCATGTCACTCCCAGCAATAGGTGAACCCACTTTTACTCCTTATCCAGCTAGGAAACATAGGCTGAGATTTTGGCAATGATTTGATGTTGGGTTGGAGGGAGGGCTTTATACACAACAAGAGGCACAAGGAGTTTCACTGGATTTGAGGTCCCAAAAATAGAAGTGTTTTAAGCCATTGCGGCCTCTCATCCCTACAGTAGCTAGATTTTCAGTGCACTGGTTAAATGAAAGCAATCGCATTAAATATCTGCTACATTACAACAAATACTCAAATAAAAATACTTTATAATTTTGGTGCATTTTCTTCATGCTCATCGTGAAATGCCATAAGAAGTGAAGTTTATAAAGTACATCTTGGAGGGGAGTCTGAAACTAGGAATCTAAGAATAAGATGCCCCCTGCTTTTATGACTGAGAAGGTGGTTCGGTTACGCAATTTCCTTCCCCAAGGCTGGACCTTTAAATTTAGTCAAGGCTGACTTAGATGGGACTCTTGATAGACAAGGGAATCAAGGTATGGGGTGGGGCAGGCAGGATAGTGGAGCTAAGACCATAACCAAATCCGCCATGATCCATTGAACACTGGAGCAGTTACACAGAGCGGAATGGCTCACTCCTGCTCCCCAAGTCTGATGTTTCTGAACACATCCATTGTCTGTAAAGTGCCTCGGGGCATCCTGAGCTCCTGAGTCTCTTTGGTCTTTGTTGAAGAAATGTTTCAAGGCATTACCACCAAGCACTCCCCCCCCCCCCCCCCCCCCCGACCCTTCAACCAACCTCTGAATCCAAAAACTGCCAAGATTTTTTTGTCACCATTGAATCAAGGTTTTGTTTTGTAATTTCTTATCCAGAAATATCACCAGTCACTGATGTTGTCCTCCGTTTAGAAGAACATACAAACTGAGAAAACTCTCCAAAACCCACCTCACACAGAAAATAGAAAGACACCAACAATTTGTTGTAGGTAATAATTGGTCGCTTACAGAGGGAGGGTTCAAACTACATCCCAAGATGGTGCATATTTATATCCCAGCTTTGCAGCCGGAACTTTCCATCTCCCTTTGTTGATCCTTACAGCATTTCCTCTGGTGGCCTTCTGTTCTCGGCCTGGTTCAGAAGCCTGTGCCCATCATTAATATTCGAGCATGTCAATACATTGCGTGATGTAATTCCCTTTGTTTAAATTGGAGAGCAGGCTCCAGGAGCATTTTTCATCCTTCGCTAAAACAGCTCAGGCTCTGGAGAGGACTAAGTGCTTGTTATTATAAATCACACTCCAGTCTCTGAGGACTGTGCGATCTTTGTTTACTCATCATAAGAACTGAGGGCTGAAGGGCTCTTTTCTGTGCTTCACACCTCTCTGATTCTATGACTACGATTTACCTCAGTCTAAAACAGCCATTCCCTTCTTCAGAAACCTTTCCCTCTAAGTTCCAGACTTTCCAACTTGACAGAAACAGCCTGCAAGTACCGATCCTGTCAGCTTCATCTCCATGTTTCAGTAAGATCATCTTCCATTCATCAAGTCTCGGCCTCTCACCATAGGCCTACGCTTTATTCCAGAAATCAATCTTGTTAATCCCTGTTACACCCCCTTTAAAGTAAACACTTTCTTCCTTGGCCTAAGGAGACTAAAATGGTATGTTGTGCTTCAGGCCTGTTTGCTGTTTTAGGGCAATATTTGCACTCATTATGTAAGAATCCTGACTGACTGTGTGTCTGTTTTCAGCCTCACTGACTGTGATCTCAGTAAAAGCCGTCTCTGGGATGGTGACAAGCTCCATTCAGGGACAACTTCAGTTCCAGTATCCCATATTCTACGTGATGCTTGTTGTTATGATCGCATCTTGTATTTTCCAAGTACAGTAAGTGTCTTCAGTAAATAGTTTGAAACAAGAAGAAAGACTTGTAAAGCCTTTCACCACCTGGAAGCACTTGACATAAGGAGGTACTTTAGAAGCATAGTCACTGCTCTAATTTAGGGAGCTGGTAGCTTAGCGGTAATGTCATTGGGCTAATGTTCTAGGCTCATGGGTTCAAATCCCACCATGGGAGGTGCAATTTGAATGCATTAAAAACCTGGAATAAAAAGAATCACACTCATGGTGACTATCAATTATTATTTTTTTAAAATCTGGTTCACTAATGCCCTTTAGGGAAGGAAATCTGCCATCCTCACCTGATCTGGCCTTCAGACCCACAGCAATGTGGGTGACGTTCAAATGCTCTCTGGAAATGGCTGACAAGTCTCTCTAGAGCAGTTAGGATTGGGCAATAAATGCTGGCAATGCCAATATTGCCTGTGTCCCATTAACAAATGAAAATTCCCTGCTAATCAGTGCAGGCTCCCATGAACAGCAAAGTGCTGGAGAAACTCAGCAGATCAGGCAGATAGAGAAAAACAGAACTGACTACTCGAATCTGGTATGACTTTTCTTCAGAATACTAGGAATGTGGTAATGACCGGACCATAAGATAAATATTGGCCAAGACAGTGGGGAAAACTCCCCTTCTCTTTAACATGTTGCCATGGTTTGATTTGATTTGATTTATTACCGTCACACGTACCTAGGCACAATGAAAAGTTTTGTTTTGCGTGCAGTACAGGCAGATTATACTATACAAAGATCACAGGGTGATTGAACAGAGCAAGGAATACAAAACTATGACTTCAAAGAAGATTCACAAAAGCAAACTCATCAGGTTTGAAATTTGAGAGGTCCATTCAGAGCTCTAATAACAGCGGTTGTGCTAAAACTGTATCGAACCTTGGGAGAAAGTGAGGACTACAGGTGCTGGAGATCAGAGTCGAGAGTGTGTTGCTGGAAAAGCACAGCAGGTCAGGCAGCATCCGAGGAACAGGAGAATCGGTGTCTCAGGCTAAAGCCCTTCATCAGGAATGTCCTTTCTAATAAAGGACTTATGCCCGAAACATCGACTCTCCTGCTCCTCAGATGTGCCTGGCCAGCTTTGCTTTTCCAGCACCACACACTCGATTCTGTTTTGAACCTTAGTTAGAGCACACATGGATGATTGCGTGTTGCTCTGGTCCCCAGGATGTAGGGGCACAGAAAAGATTCACAAGAGTCAGTCATAAATGCAAGTGTGTGTACATCAAGTTGGGTCTCTATCCTCTGAAGAGAAGCTTGAGCAGGGTGACCCAATGGAGGGAGAAAGCTTTCTCTTTCAGGAAGGAGCATCACAGAATTATTACAGTGCAGAAGGAGGTCAATCTGCCCATTGTGCCTTCATATGAGCATAACTAAAGGCCATCAATATAAGATAGTCTTCCAAATATTCCAGTTAGGAATACAGAGGCTGTTGGAAATGTGAAATTTGCTACCGGAAGGAGTGGTGAAAGTCATAGTCATAGAGATGTACAGCATGGAAACAGACCCTTTGGTCCAACCCGTCCATGCTGACCGTCTCAACCCAATCTAGTCCCACCTGCCAGCACCCGGCCCATATCCTTCCAAACCCTTCCTATTCATATACCCATCCAAATGTCTCTTAAATGTTGAAATTGTACCAGCCTCCACCACTTCCTCTGGCAGCTCATTCCATACATGTACCACTCTCTGTGTGGAAAAAGTTGCCCCATTGGTCTCTTTTATATCTTTCCCCTCTCACTCTAAACCTATGCCCTCTAGTTCTGGATTCGCCCACCCAGGGAAAAACCTTTGACTATTTATCCTATCCATGCCCCTCATGATTTTATAAACCTCTATAAGGTCACCCCTCAGCCTCCGATGCTCCAGGGAAAACAGCTCCAGCCTGTTCAGCCTCTCCCTGTAGCTCAAATCCTCCAACTCTGGCAACATCCTTATAAATCTTTTCTGAACCTCTTTCAAGTTTCACAACATCTTTCCTATAGTAAGGAGACCAGAATGAAGTGAAGTGAAGAGCATAGATACACTTATGAGTGAACTAGACTGAAGAAGAAGAGAATAGACTGTCAGGATGATGAATATAGATAAGGATAATTGGAAAATGTTTGGCCTGTTTGGGCTGAATGGCCTGTTTCTGTGCTGTATATCATATGAATATAAAGCCCTGCATTCTTGCTTAAACTGACCTCACTGAATTTCTATAGATGAGTCATTGGATTCGAAATGGATATTCTGTTTCTTATCTGAGAAACCTGCTCAGATGCTGCCAGACCTGCTGAGTTTCTCCAGCAATTTCTGTTTTTGTTTCTCATCTCCAACACCTACAGTATTTTGTTATTATTTCACTCATTTTCTAATTGTTTTTCTTAACTTTATTGTTAGGGCAGATGTATAGATAAAAATAGCTATCGATATACTGTTTGATATAGCTCTTATGGGGTTAAAGAGTATAGGGAGAAAGTGGGAAAAGGGGACTGAGTTGGAATGGTGGAGCCCACTCAAAAGGCTGAATGCTCTATTCCTGCTCATATTTTTTATGTTTCTATGTACTCCATTCCCTAAGGACTGCACCACTACAGTAGCCCCCCTGATATGGCAGGTAATGTGATTCCAACACCCACATTACCTTCCTCCTTCCCAACTTCTTCCCCCCCTCCCCACAAAAGCTGCTGATGCATCCAAACCTGTATTCTCAAATTCAGACACTCCAAAGTCTGGTTGAAGATTTGTAGCTCGGGTGTCCGTTGTTGTGGTTCTGTTCGCCGAGCTGGAAGTTTTTGCTGCAAACGTTTCGTTCCCTGGCTAGGGAACATCATCAGTGCTATTGGAGCCTCCTGTGAAGCGCTGCTTTGATGTTTCTTCCAGTATTTATAGTGGTTTGTTCTTGCCGCTTCCGGGTGTCAGTTTCAGCTGTAGTAGTTTGTATGTGGGGTCCAGGTCGATGTGTCTGTTGATGGATGTTCTTGCCGCTTCCGGGTGTCACTGACACCCGGAAGCGGCAAGAACATCCATCAACAGACACATCGACCTGGACCCCACATACAAACTACTACAGCTGAAACTGACACCCGGAAGCGGCAAGAACAAACCACTATAAATACCGGAAGAAACATCAAAGCAGCGCTTCACAGGAGGCTCCAATAGCACTGATGATGTTCCCTAGCCAGGGAACGAAACGTTTGCAGCAAAAACTTCCAGTTCAGACACTCCCCTTGCACAAGACTGAACAGTTTGACCAAGTGCAGTACTGGGGGACAGCTACACTATCGTAGATGTAGCTTTTCATTCTATTGGGAAGAATATGTGGAGCTCTGCCTGGTGTCCACACTAACGTGGCCCTTATGCTACTTCTGTTCTTAAATCTAAAAATGAGCAGGATATTATCTGCATAGGATTTCTGGATATAAAATTGGCTGTCACGTTTTCTACTTGACGACATAGTGATTACATTTTGAAAGTATTACTACGGGTGAGGGAGGTGGTTATCGTGGAAATTAAAAACTGTGTGTCTTCCTGTGTCTTGGAGCTCTTAAATGAAATGTTGCACTGAAAGATCTTTTGAATTATGTGAGCTGAATTTGGAGTTACAAACAACAGAAGTGACAATTTTTTTTTCAGATTCTTGAACCAAGCAATGCGACTCTATAATGCAACAGAAGTGGTGCCAATCAACTTTGTTTTCTTCACAACTAGTGCCATCATAGCAGGTATGATTAAATACCTCTCCTACTTACTGCTGGGGAATCAAATAACCATCTCACCTGGTGAATAAGAACATGGTGCAATTATTGGAGCACTCTCTCAGAATCTCCTTCGTTCACTTTTATTAAGGAATGGATTTGTTCAAACACTCCTTTGTCCAGAAAAAGACATTAGGCAAATGTTTCTTTGGAGTTATTCATTTTGTCATGCATTGCGTACATTGTTGTATCAGTCTTTTAAAGATGCGTTGTGAGATGTTGCAGTCCGTGTCTGAGATACTGCAGTATTCTAGGAACAGGAGAAGTCCAATCAGCCCCTCAAGCCTGTTATATCATTGTGTTATATTATGGATAATCTGTATCTGAACTCCATTTACAGTCTATGGTTTTGCGTGCTTTAATACTTTTACCTATTAAAAATTTATCCACCTTAGGTTAACACCCTCCCCAAAAGAAAAGCCTCTTCAGCCTCCTAATGGGTAGCATGGTGGCGCAGTGGTTAGCACTGCTGCCTCACAGCACCAGGGACACTGGTTTGAGTCCAGCTTCAGGTGATAGTGTGGAGTTTGCACATTCTCCCTGTGTCTGCTCAGGTTTCCCCGAGCAGCTCTGGTTTCTTCCTACAGTCTAAAGATTTGAAGGTTAGGTGAATTAGCCATGCTAAACTACCAATAGCGCGCAGAGATGTGCAGGCTAGGTGGGTTAACTATGAGGATAGGATGAGGGGCTGAGTCTTTTCGGAGGGTCAGTGCAGACTTGATGGGCCAAGTGGCCTCTATCTGCACTATAGGGATTCTAAGATTCTGTGAGTTCTAGATTTCCACTACCCTGAGATTGAAGTAATGCTTCCTGATATGAGTCCCTGCCTCTGTCTTGAATTTAAAGCCATAACCCCTGGTTCTGGACTCCCACCTGAATGATAGGAGGTTACTCATAAGCACAGGAGAAGGTGAGGTCTGCAGATGCTGGAGATCAGAGCTGAAAATGTGTTGCTGGAAAAGTGCAACAGGTCAGGCAGCATCCAAGGAACAGGAGATTCGATGTTTCGGGCATAAGCCCTTCTTCAGGAAAGCTGAAGAAGGGCTTATGCCCGAAATGTCGAATCTCCTGTTCCTTGGATGCTGCCTGACCTGCTGCGCTTTTCCAGCAACATATTTTTCAGCTTAGTCATAAACACACCCTATCATTTGACTGTAATTGCAAACCAAAGTGAATATGTCTGGGTCTGTAACTAGCTATTGAAATTAGTTTAAGGGAGTTTTTATTTTAAATTTTGTTCCAGGACTTTATTTCCAGTTAATTCCAAGTTTTCAGCAAGTGCTAGGTCCGTTAACAACATCAGGGGCGGCACGGTGGCACAGTGGTTAGCACTGCTGCCTCACAGCGCCAGGGACCTGGGTTCAATTCCCGCCTCAGGCGACTGACTGTGTGGAGTTTGCACGTTCTCCCCGTGTCTGCGTGGGTTTCCTCCGGGTGCTCCGGTTTCCTCCCACAGTCCAAAGATGTGCGGGTCAGGTGAATTGGCCATGCTAAATTGCCCGTAGTGTTAGGTAAGGGGTATATGTAGGGGTATGGGTGGGTTGTCGCTTCGGCGGGTCGGTGTGGACTTGTTGGGCCGAAGGGCCTGTTTCCACACTGTAAGTAATCTAATCTAATCACTGGGGGACAAAGTTTCATTTCTTTGAGTTCTCAGCCAGAGAGTCTCCCAAAAGGAGTGCTGCTATTCAGGTGACATCACAATAGAGTTATAGACTAATTATAGATTGGAAGAAGACCATTCAACCATTGGGAGAAAGTGAGCACTGCAGATGCTGGAGATCAGAGTCGAGAGTGTTGTGCTGGAAAAGCACAGCAGGCCAGGCAGCATCCGAGAAGCAGGAGAGTTGATGTTTCGGGAAGCTTCCGGATTAAAGGCTCTTGCCTGAAATGTTGATTCTCCTGCATTCAAGCCATTGCATTAGTGCTAGCCCTCCTAAGGAGGAATTCACATATTACCCCTCCCTGCTCTCTCCTTCCATCCCTGAACACTCCTCAATTTCAGATATGCAGAAAATGAAGAAAATCTGCTGTGTAGAAGGAGACCACTCTGCCCATTATGTCTGCATTGGCCAAAACAACAGAGGTTATCAATTTGGCTAATAGAAACACTGAATAATGTTAATCAGTAAAAGATTTTCTTTGTTATGAGATGATGTTTCTCATTCTGGTTAAATTACAGCTTTGGGATCATGCTCGGGTATTTGTAAGACAAACTGTGGACTTAGCATGTTTAGGGTTATTCAGAATTAGCCTGATCTTTGTGTTAGCATCATGTATCCATTGGGCTTCTATCAGCCAGTATGTTACTCATGCACAATGAATAATTAATAGCTGCAGCAAGGAGTGATAGTTTTGTCAAGAAGCTGCTGGGCATTTAAGGATCAGCTCTTTCTCATATCAGCTTAAATAACAAACCAACAAGCGCATCACTCAATGGTGCACAGCACACGAGGCCTGCGAGAGTTGTGGATTTAGCAGAAATAAAACGAAGGATGAATTGAACTTGTGCAGGGATGTGGTAAATCATATAAAGGAGAAAGATAAAATTGTATAATTTAAGGTTGAGGGATTTGCTCTCAGTACCAGCAGTGAAGATGAAGGGGAGAGTTTATTTCATGGTATTCAAAATCCTAGGGGGATTTTAACAGAGGCACAGATTTAGCACATTTGAAAAAAGAACAAAGGAAAGATGGCGATTATATGTTGCTGTGATCGAGAGCACGTTGCCTGAAAGCAAAATCAGTGTGAAACTTTGATAAAAGTGTGTAGATTCAGTACCTGAAACATTTGCAAGGTCGTGCATAAAGAACAAGATGAATTGAATAACTCTTCCAGAGAGCTGTCACAAGGTTAAAGAATCGAATGGCTGAGTAACATTTTATTTGAGAGACAATGTGGTGATTGTGACTTGGGGACCTGTGGTCAAATTATTTTGATTTGATTTGATTTATTATTATCACATGTACCTAGGTACAGTGAAAAGTTTTGATTTGCATGCAGTACAGATCAATCGTACCATACAAAGTACACCAGGGTGATAGAACAGGGCAAGGAAAACATGATATGGCTGTGGGGTTAACATTAAATTTAAAATGTGAGAGGTCCATTCAGAATCTAGATTAGAGTGGTGCTGGAAAAGCACAGCAGTTCAGGCAGCTTCCGAGGAGCAGGAAAATTGACATTTCGGGCAAAAGCCCTTCATCAGGAATACAGGCAGAGTGCCTGAAGGGTGGAGAGATAAGCTAGAGGAGGATGGGGGTGGGGAGAAAGTAGCATAGAGTACAATAGGTGAGTGGGGGAGGGGATGAAGGTGATAGGTCGGGGGGGAGGGGGGAGTGGATAGGTGGAAAAGAAGATAGGCAGGTAGGACAAGTCATGGGGACAGTGCTGAGCTGGAAGCTTGGAACTGGGGTGAGGTGGGGGAAGGGGAAATGAGGAAACTGCTGAAGTCCACATTGATGCCCTGGGGTTGAAGTGTTCCGAGGCGGAAGATGAGGCATTCTTCCTCCAGGCGTCGGGTGGTGAGAGAGCGGTGGTGAAGGAGGCCCAGGACCTCCATGTCTTTGGCAGAGTGGGAGGGGGAGTTGAAATGTTGGGCCACAGGGCAGTGTGGTTGATTGGTGTCCCAGAGATGTTCCCTAAAGCGCTCTGCTAGGAGGCGTCCAGTCTCCCCAATGTAGAGGAAACCGCATCGGGAGCAACGGATACAATAAATGATATTGGTGGATGTGCAGGTAAAACTTTGATGGCTGTGGAAGGCTCGTTTAGGGCCTTGGATGGAGGTGAGGGAGGCGGTGTGGGTGCAGGTTTTGCAATTCCTGCAGTGCAGGGGAAGGTGCCAGGACGGGAGGGTGAGTTGTTGGGGTGCATGGCTCTGACCAGGTAGTCATGGAGGGAACAGTCTTTGCGGAAGGCGGAAAGGGGTGGGGAGGGAAATATATCCCTGGTGGTGGTGCCCGTTTGTAGGTGGCGGAAATGTTGGCGGATGATTTGGTTTATGCGAAGGTTGGTCGGGTGGAAGGTGAGCACCAGAAGCGTTCTGTCCTTGTTACGGTTGGAGGGGTGGGATCTGAGGGCGGAGGTGCGGGATGTGGATGAGCTGCGTTGGAGGGCATCTTTAACCATGTGGGAAGGGAAATTGCAGTCTCTAAAGAAGGAGGCCATCTGGTGTGTTATGTGGTGGAACTGGTCCTCCTGGGAGCAGATTCGGCAGAGGTGGAGGAATTGGGAATATGGAATGGCATTTTTGCAGGAGGTGGGGTGGGAAGAGGGGTAATCCAGGTAGCTGTGGGAGTCAGTGGGTTTGTAAAAAAATGTCGATGTCAAGTCGATCATCATTAATGGAGATGGAGAGGTCCAGGAAGGGGAGGGAGGTGTCAGAGATGGTCCAGGTAAATTTAAGGTCAGGGTGGAATGTGTTGGTGAAGTTGATGAATTGCTCAACCTCCTCGCGGGAGCATGAGATGGCGCCAATGCAGTCATCAATGTAGCTGAGGAAGAGGTGGAGAGTGGTGCCGGAAGATGGACTGTTCTACGTGGCCAACAAAGAGACAGGCATAGCTGGGGCCCATGGCTACCCCTTTGGTTTTTACCTAGGTCCATTCAGAAGTTTAATAACAATGAGGAAGACGTTCTTGAAACAGTTGGTACATGTGTTTAAATTTTTGTATCTTCTGCCCAACAGAAAGGGTTGGAAGAGGTTATAACTGGGGTGGGAGGGGTCTTTTGATGTTGGCTGTTTTTCCCAAGGCAGCGAGAAATGTAGATGGTGTCAATGGGTGAATTCTCCCTCTTCCTCGAGACCAAAAGGGTAGCCATAGGCCCCAGCTATGTCTCTTTGTCGGCTACATGGAACAGTCTATCATCCGGAGTTACACCGGCACCAATCCCCACCTTTTCCTCCATTACACTGATGACTGCATCAGCACCACCTCATCCCACGAGGAGGTTGAGCAGTTCATCAACTTCACCACATTTCACCCCGACCTTAAATTCACCTGGACCATCTCTGACACCGCCCTCCCCTTCCTGGGCCTCTCCATCTCAATCAACAGTGTCTGACTCAACACTGACATTTTCTACAAACCCACTGACTCCCACAGCTACCTGGATTACACCTCCTTCCATCTTACCTCCTGCAAAAATGCTATCCCGTATTCCCAATTCCTCCACCTCCGCCGCATCTGCTCCCAGGAGGACCAGTTCTACCACAAAACACACGAGATGGCCTCTTTCTTTAGAGATTGCAATTTCCCCTCCCATGTGAAGATGACCTCCAGCGCATTTCATTCACGTCCAGCACCTCTGCCATTGAACCCCACCCCTCCAACTGCAACAAGGACAGAACCCCGCCCTCCCCAGTCCTCACCTTCCACCCCACCAACCTCCACATACATTGTATCATCCTCCATTTCCACCACCTACAAACTGACCCCACCATAAGAGATATATTTCTCTCCCCACCCCTTTCCGCTTTCCATAAAGACCGTTCCCTCCACGACTACCTGGTCAGGTCCACGCCCCCCCAACAACCCACCTACCCCTGCCACCACAGGAATTGCAAAACCTGTGTCCGCATCCCCACCCTCACCTCCGTCCAAAGCCCAAAGGAGCCTTCCGCATCCATCAAAGTTTCACCTGCTCTTCCACAAGTCATTTATTGTATTCGTTTCTCCCGATATGGTCTCCTCTACATTGGGGAGACTGGATGCCTTCTTGCAGAGTGCTTTGGAAAACATCTCCGGGACACCCGTACCAACCCACCTCACCACCCCATGGCTGAATATTTCAACTCCCCCCTCCCACTCTGCCGAGGACATGCAGGTCCTGGGCCACCTCCATCACCACTCTCTTACCATCTGACACCTGGAGGAAGAATGCCTCATCTTCCTCCTCTGGACCCTCCACCCCGGGGCATCAATGTGGACTTCACCAGTTTCCTCATTTCCCCTCCCCCCAACCTTACCCCAGTTCCAACTTTCCAGCTCAGCACTGTCCTCATAACCTGTCCCATCTGTCAATCTTCCTTCCCACCTATCTGCTCCAACCTCCTCTCCGACCTATCACATTTACCCCCACCTCCATCCACCTATTGCACTCTCAGCCTTCTCCCCAGCCCCACCAGCTCCCATTTATCTCTCCACCCCAAGGCTCCCAGCCTTATTCCTGATGAAGGGCTTTTGCCCGAAACGTCAATTTTGCTGCTCCTCTGATGCTGCCTGATCTGCTGTGCTTTTCTAGCACCACTCTAATCTTTTCTCAGGAGATGGAAGGTTGGTTTGTGTGATGGACTGGGCTGTGTTCACGACTCGCTGTAGTTTCTCACAGTCCTGGGCACAGCAGTTGCATCTGGATAGAATGGTTTCTATAGTGCGTCTGCACGGTGGCACAGTGGTTAGCACTGCTGCCTCACAGCTCTTGAGACCTGGGTTCAATTCCCGCCTCAGGCGACTGACTGTGTGGAATTTGCACGTTCTCCCCGTGTCTGCGTGGGTTTCCTCCGGGTGCTCCGGTTTCCTCCCACCAGTCCAAAGATGTGCGGGTCAGGTGAATTGGCCACGCTAAATTGCCCGTAGTGTTAGTTGAAGGGATAAATGTAGGGGAATGGGTCTGTGTGGGTTGCGCTTCAGCGGGTCGGTGTGGACTTGTTGGGCCGAAGGGCCTGTTTCCACACTGTAGGTAATCTAATGAATCTAATCTAATAAAAGCTGGTGAGAGTCCTTTATGGATGTGCTGAAATTCTCACACAAGATTGTAAACCTGGGGCCTTCTTCCTGACTCTAGCTGATGTGAAGCTAAACCAGTCTCGACTACCAGTCACTTACGGTTTAGCAATCAACACCTGGGAAGCACATAAGAGTTTGCTGCAACTATTTGTACCACATTTATAAATAGTTGTTTGGTGGTTCAGAACTTGAGAAGTGTTGAAAAAAGCCTTAATTGCTGAGGATTGGTGCCTCATCAATTTGCAAGAATGCCACCATTTACACTGCCTGAGAAGTGAATATTGATTTGTTGACAAGTGGATTCTGATTGATAGAGGTGTTGCTTTGGAGAATGCACCAGTTAAGAATGATTGACAGTTAACAACCAGGCTTTAATTACATTTTCAACCAAGCAAGTTGACTCTGGTTGGTCAGGGCATTGCCATGAGAACCAGCAAATGTCCATTGCTTATTTTCTTGAGAAGACAGTCACAGTACATTAACATCGTCTCTCTGTCAGCTAAGAGCAGGATCCTGTGTATTTCCAGTATATGCAACTGTACCATCCCTGTGAGCCTGACAGTCCTAAGTCAGTCATCAACATGATTTCTAACATATTTAGGATTATCTAGGGACATACTGTTTAACATACTCCACCAGTGAAATATGTTGATGAATGCAAGACAGATCATTTCAACAAAATGTCATCTTTTCAGCAATATTTAATACAAATATTGTCTTAATATACCTTTCATATTGATGTAAAAATGCAATTGAATATGACATACTGTCACAAACCGCATCATTTATAATACTCTTGAGTCAGAATGATTCAGGACACCAGGGCTAATCAGTCCAGTATGCCTGTGCTGTTATTTTTAATAGGGTTATCCAATTAACTGCTCTGTTAATGTTCTCCCTCCATGTTTAACCAATTCTGTTTGGAATATTACTGTTGAAACTTTCAGACAGAATATTTAAGATCATCACAACTTACTGCGTTCTTTGACAAATTGTTTTAAGTCAATGGTTCTACCTTTTGGAAAGTATGCAGTCATGAGGTGAGGCTGGGCTAGCATTTGTTGGCCATCTGTAATTGCCCTGGAGAAGTTGGTGAGCTGCTTCCTTGAACCGCAGCAATCCTTGGGGTATTGGGGCACTGAGAGGGCTCTTCAGGACGGAGTTCCAGGATTTTAACCCAGTGACACTGAAGGAACTGTGATCTGTGGAACAGCCTTCTCAATGCGTGCCTCCACCTTCACAGACTTGTGTTTGTATAGCCCAAGTCCCTCAGTTTCTGCAGTCCCTATAAAATTGTTCATATTGCTTCTTTTCATTCTTCATTCAAAGGTATTGTCTGAATCACCACTTATACTACTCTCTCTTTAACAAATGGATTGATGTTGGATTTTCTAAAGTCCAATCGTATGGTTATATAAAAATATTTACAATTGGAGACATCTGAGAATGTGCAGTAAGATTTTTAAAAAATAATTACTGTGAATAAAGTTGAAAATCACACAACACCAGGTTATAGTTCAACAGGTTTAATTGGAAGCACACTAGCTTCGGAGTGACACTCCTTCATCAGGTCATCAGGTCTATCACCTGATGAAGGAGCGTCGCTCCGAAAACTAGTGTGCTTCCAATTAAACCTGTTGGACTATAACCTGGTGTTGTGTGATTTTCAACTTTGTACACCCCAGTCCAACACCGGCATCTCCAAATCATGACTTACTGTGAATAATGTATTCAAAGGTCTAATTATGACTTTTTTTTGAACTGCAGGAGTGATATTTTATCAGGAGTTCCATGGTGCTGCCTTACTTAACATATTTATGTTCTTATTTGGGTAAGTGATAAAGATAACAAGTGGTAAGCAAACTCCCTCACGCCAGCATTTTACTTCCCCATTTCCTCATGCAGTTGTTACGTATTTGTCCCACAGTTTATTTCGTCTGAGTGGGTATTCCTACCAGGTTGATTTTCTAGTCAATAAATCTTAAGAAGTGACTGCATGCATGAACAGTTCTTCTGAGTTCGGATTGTTTTGCACAAACTGAATATGTGAAAGGACAATATGAGGATGTCGGACAGTTGGAGTGCATGTTTTGTCTTCAGTCATGTCTTGTTTCAATATTCCTAGGTGCTTGCTGTCATTCCTTGGAGTTTTCCTCATAGCCAAGAACAGAGTAAAGCAGACACCCGAAGTCCCATATATTGACATGGGCCCCGTTCCAAGTAAGAACTCTTTTTCTGTGGTTATAATATTTGTCAGTCCTAGTCATTTTACAAAACATGGGTGAAAAAAAAACAAAAAAAAAACTGGCAGTGATTGAGTACAACACAATCTATAGGACTTGGAAAAATGGCAAAAAGTCAAAGTAAACTACATTTTAGTGGTTTCTGTTTAGTTTGGAGAGCTGGTGAAATTCAGAGTGATTAAGTTGACCACAATTGCAGGCAGTTCCTGACTATGACAGAACAAAAACACTGATTCCACAGGAAAGTGCCACTGTCAGTTATACATCATCATGAATCCATGACTGGTGATACCGAAAGGATCCTTCACTGCTTTTCTGTTGATACTTCCATAGAATATGCCAACATTTGTTGCCCATCTCTGTTCACCTTTCACCCAAATGTCGTCTTGGCTATGTGTTTTAAAAAAAGATTCATTCGTGAGTTATGGACATCGTTGGCCAACCAGAAATTATTGTTCGTCTAATTGCCCTGAAGGTGAGGGTGAACTGCCTTCTTGAACCACAGCAATCCATGTGCTGGAGGTTGACCCACAATGCCCTTAAGTGGGGGAGATCCAGGATTTTGACCCAGCAACACTGAAGGAACGGCACTATCTTTCCAAGTCAGGCTGGTGAGTGGCTTGGAAGGGATCTTATAGAGGTTGGTGTTTCCATGTATTTGCTGCCCATGTCCTTCAAGTTGGAAATGGGCATGGGTTTGGAAGGTGCTTCCTAAGAAGTCCTGCTGGATGTTGGCAGTGCATCTGGTGCACACCGCTGCAGCATGAAGGGGTGGATTTTTGAAAATGTGGTGCCAATCCAGTGACTTGCTTTGTGCTGGATCATGTCAAGATTTTTGAGTGCTGTTGGAGCTGCAGTTTTTCCAGGTAAGTTAGGAGTATTCCATCACATTCCAAACTTCTCCCTTGTAGTTGGTGGACAAACTTTGGGGAGTCAGGAGGTGAGTTACTCCCTGCAGGATTCCTAGCCTCTGACCTGCTCTTGTAGCCATTGTATTTATGTAGCAAGAATTAGCATTAAGATCCCTACAGTGTGGTAACAGGCAATTTGGCCCAACAAGTCCACACCGACCCTCCAAAAAGTAACCCTTGCCCTTCTAGACCTATTCCCCTTACCTACACATCCCTATGGGGAATTTAACATCTTTGGACTGTGGGAGGAAACTGGAGCACCCAGAGGAAACGCAGACACTGGGAGAATATGCAAACTGCACAGATAGTTGCCCAAGGCTGGAATCGAACCCAGGTCCCTGGCACTTTGGGGCATCAGTGCTAACCACTGAACCACAGTGCCACCCCAAGCTTGGTTTCTTGTCAATGGTTGCCCCAGAGTGTTGGTAGTGGGTGACTCACTGATGGTAATGGCATTGAATATCAAGGTTGATGGTTAGATTGCCTCTATAATGGAAATTAGGGTTAGGGCTATTTCAGAAGGTAGTTACTAATGAACCACATTGCTGTGGGCCCGGAGTCATGTAGGCCAGATTGGATAAGGACAGATTTACTTCCTTAGAGCTAATTAGTGAACCAGATTTTTTTTAAACAACACTTGAAAGTAAAGTCATGACGTTTTTACCAAGATTAATAGTTTATGTGAAAATGTTAACACTAGGATGAAAAGCTGACTTGATTGTACAAGCCCATTGAACCTGATTACTTTAAACATGAGATTTGCATTCCCAATTGATCAACTTAAAGGAAATATACAAGAAGCATCAGTTTTAAGACTTCGACTGTAAACTAAAAGTAATACTGACAACCTTTTATTGTTAATTAATACTTTAAACTACAGAAACGATAGCCCTCATTAAGGCAACTGGAAGCCAATGCCACATATTTATATCCAACAGGATTATAGTCTTTAAAGGTAACAGTCCATGGTCATTCGGAACTGTCATTCAATTAATGCCTCCCTGTCTTGCTGAGTTGTAACATCGCAGGAACGTCCTCTCCCTTGATCTCCTGAGCCTTTTCAAACTAACTAAGGCCCACTAGCCTTGCCACAGCAAATCTTCCAGGGTCTTTAGATTTCCACAGGATGCATCTGTTTGACTAGACATTGTCCTCACTCTCTGGTAATTCAGAGCGGACATGAATGGGAAGGGAATATGGGCCAAATGCAGGCAAGTGGGACTAGTTTAGTTTGGGAAACTTGGTCGGCATGGACGAGTGAACCGAAGGGTCTGTTTCCGTGCTGTATGACTGTATACCCAGTAGTCTCTGCTTTGTGCTGACCACAAGATGTGCAGCCTTTGTCTCCTTGTGTTTTTCTCCCAAAAGCTGAGGTAGAATATTTGTCTTAGCCTAGTACCTGTCTTTGCTTTCGAGTCTAAATATTTTGTATCTTGCTCTGTACTTAACTTTGCAATACACTTTCTAATATTTCTATCTCTGAATAGGTGACCCACACTGTTTTCAGAGTAGGTGATGTTTCAATTTTAAAACCTTAAAGCAGTGCCAGTAGTCCTTGGCGTGCCGACTACTGGAAACAGCTTCATCTCAATCCGTCACCATCTTGTCACCTCGATCAAATCTTCACTCAGTCTCTTTTAATACAAAGTGAACACCCCAGTTTCTCCAATCCAATGTTGTGGAGTTTTAAAAAAAAACTCTTGGAATCATTCTGGTAAATCTCCTCTACAATCTCTCGATGACCCTCGTATCCTTCCTCAAGTCTGCTGACCAGACCTGGACTCAGTACTCCCACTGGGGCCTGTGACGAGAGGTTTCCATTAGTTCAGCAAAACATCCCTGCTTTGATATTCAATACCTCCATTGTGAAGCCCCAGGTCCCAGCGCTTTGAGAACCGTTCTGTCAATATGTCCCACCATGTTCAAAGACTTAATACAACACAGAAAATCTACATCCTCCCACACATGCCCAGTCTCCAGATCAGACAGATCCAAAAGGAACATTTTTTTAACATATTGTTTGAGGTTTTTTTAACTAGGAGACTGCAGAAAATAAAAATTGCGAGAGGAGAAGCATTGCCGTTCCCAAAGCTCAGACTTTTATTATTGCATTTAGCTCACCACAAATGAGTTGACCTGTTCTATTTTCTTGTACAAAGCAAGTAATTGATGCCCTGTCGTGTGGGGACATCCAGTTCCCTGTAGGATTGAGCCAAATGATTGAATAGATGATTCATTTTCATCACAATAGGTTTCCATGAATACACATAGTTCTCTTGTTCTGATACAGGTCTGTATTTTTTGCCAGCAAGCTATGCGAACTGAAGGGAGTTTTGCCCCTATAATCTCCATTTTATCAATCTATTCACACAGTGCACCAGTAGCAGCAGTGTGTACCATCTACAAGATGCACTACAACAACTCACCAAGGCTCCAAAGACAGCATCTTCAAAACTCTAGACAACTTCCATCTAGAAGGACAATAGGCAGCCAATATACGGGATCACCATAGTTTACAAGGTCCCCACCAAGCCACTTACCATCCTGACTTGAAAAATATATTAAAAACCGAAAGGACTGCGGATGCTGTAACTCACAAACAGAAATTGCTGGAAAAGTTCAGCAAGTCTGGCGGCATCTGTGGAGAGAAATCAGAGTTAACGTTTCAGGTCGAATGACCCTTCCTCAGAAGTGGAAAATATAATGCCGTTCCTTCAGTCTCACTTAATCAGAATCATGAAACTTCCTCCCTAAGGCCATTGTGGGTCTACCTACCGCACATGGACTGCAGCGGTTCAAGAAGCCAGCTCACCCCCACTTTCTCAAGGGGCAGTTGTCAGCAATGCTCACATTCCATGAATGAATGACAAAGAATCTTTACTGCAAACGCAGTTCTCTGCTTAACTGTGACCAACATGTTCTCTTTTATTTGTTGTCGTCTTCCTGCAATCTGTTAGGTCAGGACTTGGGGAGATTTTTGCAAGAATTCAGTGGCTTCTGACTACTGAGAAGGACTGTTGGAGAAATGATACATCACGGCTCACATCAGCACGTTAATTCAGATTAGGCATTCATTAACAAGGAAGATTTGGATGGCCAGGATAGGTCTGAGACGATGTCTATTACCCTCTCTTTATCATTTCATGAGACGTCATGAACTACCAGGCCCCTCCCAATCCCAAACCCTGGATATTGAAAATCCACGACCACCACCCCCACACCACCACCCCCACACCAACAACAACCACCACCACCCCCACACCAACAACAACCACCACCACCACCCCCACACCACCACCCCCACACCAACAACAACCACCACCCCCCCACACCACCACCCCCACACCAACAACAACCACCACCACCCCCACACCAACAACCACCACCACCACCCCCACACCAACAACAACCACCACCATCACCCCCACACCAACAACAACCACCACCATCACCCCCACACCAACAACAACCACCACCACCACCCCGGAGGAGTGTCAATTGTTGAAGCCTTCAACATACAAACCTGGGCATGAGGGAGACAAAACAGCGTTACCATCCTGGGAGCTAACCGCATGCACATCTCATCAGAGAGACTTGCTGTAATGTCAGCTCTCATTATTCCTGTACAACAACCGTCATAACTAGTGCATGTCACGTAACCTCAGTGTAAAATCTGTTCAGTTTAAACTTCTGACCTCCCGTCCTCTCCAACACACAGACGGTATACTTCACTTCCAATATCACATGATTCCAAGCACCATAACTCATCTGCCACTGACATTTAACTTAGTAAATCTTCTCAACATTTCATACAATTAATTTTTCAGATAGTTTTGTGGATATGCTGTCATTCTGAACCCATTGCTATCCATTAGAGTATTAGGGCCTGGGATGTTTTCCTTGGGAGCTGTCCCACCCTCTGACAGTATTCCCTGAGTCTAACATTCCATGCATTTAGCATCAATGAGAATGTACTTGATGACTTAAAAAGAGTTATTTGAAAAGTGACTTGATCATTTTCTTGTGCTTCTAAATGTACATTGTACAAGGAAAAGGCCACCATTATCCCAGAGCACCATAGGGCTGTTCTTTTGTTAGACAGACGACTGGTGAGTTTACTCAGCGAGTCGTGAGTTCATGGAATGCCCTGCCAGTAGCAGTGGTCGACTCTCCCTCTTTATGGGCATTTAAATAGGCATTGGATAGTCATATGGAGGATAGTGGGCTAGTGTAGGTTAGGTGGGCTTGGATTGGCGCAACATCGAGGGCCAAAAGGCCTCTACTGCGTTATATTTTTCTATGTTCTATGTTCTATGGTGGTGGTTTAAGCTGAGGGTCTCCTTACTTCAGGTGAAGGGAGTGGTTGAGAAGGAGAGGCCTTAGCAGAAACCACAGCCAATGCGAAAATTGAACCCATGCTGTTGGCGTCACTCTCCATTGCAAACTATCTGGGCAGCACCTACAAGACAATTAGGCAGAGTGTAAACCACACAAATAGTCTGATAGGACTGGAAAAGCACTCCTACATTCCTCAAAATTACAGAGGGTGGGAAATGAATCTTGGTATCTTGCACCCTCCCCCCCCTCACCCTCTCACCCCCTCACCCTGCTGTTGTAAGCAGAGGAGAAAATAAGAGTTGCTATGTTACCAGTGAATATAGTGAGTGTGACTTTAACTTGTTCTTTCATGGGATCTAGGCTTTGTGGTCAAGACCAGCATTTACTGGCCATCTCTAATTACTGTTGAACTGATGGGATTATCAGACCATTTCAGAGGACAGTGAGAGTTGCTCACATTGTTGTGGAGTTATTGTAGGCCAGACCAGGCAAGCACAGCAGATTTCCATCCTTAAAGAGTATTACTGAACAGATTAGTTTTTTTCTAATAATCGATGATGGTCAGCACAGTCTCCTGCATCGTGGCTAATCTTCAGATTAAATTCCCGATGTATGAAATGGACATAACATCCAGCAGCTGCCTTGATGGAATTTGAACATGTTCCCAGGGTCTGAAACCGGGCCTCTGGAGGAATACATTTTACCACAGTCACAGAATCGTCCCCTTCCCTCTCTTACCCCTACCCAACTCCACTTAAAGAAGCAATTAAGTTCTGAAAAGAAAATGTACTTAATCATGTCTTCTTTACATTTCCTTGGCAGAACAAAGGAGCACCGAGAAAATCCAACCAGGGCTGAACAACATCAATTCTTATGGAAGTGTACACGATGAAGAACAGACTAATGACTCTCTGAGTGAAGATGTAAAATAACCATTCAAATACAGATTGGATTTAATATTCGAGCAAAACATTAACTGAACTTTAACATCTCATCAAGTTAGATATTTTTAGCATTTTTCCAGCCTGGGCCGGGATCCCTCATTTGACAATATTGTGTCTGAACTCGGCATTGTTGAGCTAATTGTGGATCAGTCGGTCAATGCAAGTGTTTACAGTGGAAAATAACACTTCTTTATAGTTGCCAGTTTTTATAAAGTGTGAATCAAATGGTCAGTCTTCCTGACCCTGTTTCATATTGGACACTAACTTTGAGCTGAAGAGTATCTTTTCTACTTCGGTTTCACACACAACTCTGGACAAATGGACTCATATTTATTCCCAGGTTTAGATAAAGAAACAAGCTGAAAATTCTTTCCGTTGTTTATTTTATCTGTTGTATAAAATGCACTTAAGGAGGTCAGCTTTGCTGCTTCATTCAATGGAAATGCAGAGGTAAATCAATCAGAAAAAGTGTCTACACTGGGGAATGATAGCGATTATTTTAAATAACAAGAACACACTCTCGTACTGTCTTCATGACCTCAGGAAATCATAAACCTTAAAGCACAGGGGCTAGGAGACACAGATTTAAGATTTTTATTATGCAACTGAGCAGGAAAAGAAATGTTTTAAGAAGGAAAGATGTTAAACTTGAAAGGGTTCAGAAAAGATTTACAAGGATGTTGCCAGGGTTGGAGGGTTTGAGCTACAGGGAGAGGCTGAACAGGTTAGGGCTATTTTCTCTGCAGCATCAGCAACCCTTTTATAAGGGTTTATAAAATCATGAGGGGCATGGATAGGGTAAATAGACAATGTCTTTTCCCTGGAGTAGGGGAGATGGGAAATAGGGGGCATAGGTTTAAGATGAGAGGGGAAAGATTTAAAAGGTACCTAAGAGGCATCGTTTTCGCGCAGAAGGTGGTGTATGTATGGAATGAGCTGTCAGAGGAAGTGGTGGAGGCTGGTACAATTACAGCATTTAAAAGGATCTGGATGGGTATATGAATAGGAAGGGTTTAGAGGGAAAAGGGCCAAATGCTGGCAAATGGGACTAAATTAATTTAGGATATTTGGTTGGGATGAGTAGGACTGAAGGGTCTGTTTCCATGCTGTGCATCTCTATGACTCTATAACTCAGCTGGAGGGTGGGAGAACTGGAGGTGAAGATTGAGCACTTGAAAGAAGTAAACTTGCAGAAGTAGAGTTGGATCTGAATGGATCATTTTGCAGCGACAGAGAGAGCGTAGACTGAATGGGCCACACGGCCTCCTGTCCTGTAATGACACTATGATTCTCTAGAAAGTAATTAACGTGACAGCAGTGTTGCACTTCTAACATAGGACAAGTGACATTCATTTTGTACATAATGAGTTTCCACAAACAGGAAAGTGATCTGTGACTGGATAGGGGTTGATGATGCTGAGAGAAATATGAATGCTGACTAGGACACAGGGGAGTTCCCTGGCTCTTTCTGGCACCCTAGTGATCTGAGGTCCAGTAATGCACTGAATGTCAAATCTCGATTTTAGGCTCAAGTCTCCGGAGTGATATTTCAACTCACAACATGAAGTACTGTATTTACAACGTTGCATCATTTATTTTAATATGCAGGAAAGTATTTATTTTGTAATTTTTTTGTTTTAATTATTTACTTTTTTTTCAAGTGTTAAAGTCCTGCTGTCACTATAAATAAAAAAGATTCCTGTTCTCAAGGTATTCTTACCCTTCAGCAAATGCCTTTAAAAATTATTAAAAAGAAAGCAGAAAATATTTTGTGATGGCTCAGAAATTGGTCTCTTCCTTTTCTGGCCCTGATGCATGTGAGTTGTTGCTTTACCCTTGTTTCTATTTATATCCCTCTTTCTGTCTCTCTCTGTCCTTGTCTCTGTCTCCTCTTTCTTTCTCTATATCTCTCGGCCCCTTTTGTCTCTCTTAGTTCATCCCTCTCTTTCCCTGTGACCTTTTTCCTTTCTCTCTTTCACTCTCTGGATTCGATTCCAGCCTCGGCCGACTGTGTGCAATTTGCACATTCTCCCTGTCTCTGCGTGGGTTTCCTCCCCTAGTCCAAAAATGTTCAGGTTAGGTCAATTGGTCATGCTAAGTCGTTCATAGTGTTCAAGGATATGTAGAGTAGGTGCATTAGTCAGGGGTAAATGTAGAGTTAAAGAGTAGGGGAATGGGTCTGGGTGGTTTACTCTTTGGAGGGTCGGTGTGGACTTGTTGAGCCAGAGGGCCTGTTTCACATAGTAGGGATTCTAGATTCTATTCTATTACTTCTTACCTCTCGATGATTCTTTTGCTGTTCGGCCGAGCTCTCTGCATCTTGGGTTGAAGCTGGCGGAGTAGTTTTGTATGATTGGTTGTACATTATGTTTTGGTGCAGGAGCTGTACAAAATACTATCCACTTTCCCATTCTTACAATTCACCCTGTGCTTCAATCCACCTGGTTGTTCCCATTTCCTCCTGTGCCTCTTCAGCTTTCCCACAATCCTCGCCTCTTCCAGCTATCACTCACCATTCTTCCTTGTATTTACTAAATTGAAATTCACCAAGTGTCCTTAGACAGCACCTTTCAAACCCTAGGCTATGACCATGTCAAAGGACAAGGATAGCAGTTACATAGGAACACCACTCCCTGTTCATACCTCTCCAAGTCACTTCAGCTGACAGCCAACTAGTACCTTGTCTATCCTCTTTGCTTTTGAACTATACACCTTTAGAAACAGACCATTCAGCCCAATTGGTCCATGTTTACAGTCCCTATGATCCTCTCTCTCACCTCTCCTCCTTCCATCCCTTCATGTGCTTATCCAGCTTACCCTTTAAATGCATCCATTCTAAATACTTCAACCATTCACTGTGATATTGAGTTCTAAATTCTCACCATTCTCTTGAATTCTATTGGATTTCTTGGTGACTATCTTATACTGAAACCTCATGTTTGCTTTTCCCACAACAGGAAGCATTCTCTCATTAGCCACTCAATCAAAACCTTCACAATTTAAAGGATGTCTAGTATGTCATCCCTTAGATAAGAGACCTAGTGTGTTGATCCTGTCCTAACATACAGCTTCACATTTCTGGTCATCACCTTACTAGACTTTCTCTGCTCCCTCTCCAGTACCTCTATATAAGGACCAGATCTATTTGTATTACCCTATCACAGCAGGTAATTTGAATCAAGAAATATTCTGTGTTTTTGTTTTGTTCTTTCTGTGATCTCTTCTGTCAATGTCTAAATGTTTATTTGCACATAATTAACAGATTTGAAGTGCTTTAGGTCTCTGTTATTGATACTTCATGTTCTGTCTGATTGACACTTTTATAAAGTTGCAGAAACACAAATTTTGTCAAAAGACTTGTGACTTTTCTTTTCTCTGAGCAGTTCCATACATGTAATTGTTACTATTTGTTTCGATGGCTGGCTAATTGTATCTGCTGGATGATTGGACACAGAAGAGCCATGAGCTGGTACAGGTCTACAAAGGGGTCTTGGAGGTGGGTCTGAAGCATAAGTTTGTATGAAGGCTATGAAGGTGCTTTTGGAGTATATAGAAATTGTGAGTTGGCGTAAAGACTAGAAAGGCACTGAGCTGTGGTAGGGAGCATGGGCAGCATGGAAGGCACATTGGAAATTGGATAAGGGTCTTTCAGACTATAGGTTAGGGTTATATTTATTGGAGATTAGAAGAATAAGGAGTTATTGCATAGAAATCTATTACATTTTAACAGGATTAGTCAGGATAAACACAAGAAGGATGTTCCCAGTGATGGAGGATTCCAGAACCAGGGGAGGTCACAGTCTAAGGAAATGGGGTGGACCATTTTGGACTGAGATGAGGAAAAATGTCTTCACCCAAAGAGTGGGAAGTCTGTGGAATTCTCTCTCACAGAAAGCGACTGAGGACAAAAACATTGAATGTCTTCAAGAAGGAGTTAGATATGGTTCTTAGGCCCAAAGGGATCAAAAGTTATGGAGGAAAGCAGGAACAGGGGATTGAGTTGGATGATCAACCATGATCATATTGAATGGTGGAGCAGGCTCGAAGGGCCGAATGGCCTACTCCTGCTCCTGTTTTCTATGTTTTTTACTGAATAGTAGAGCAGACTCAAGTAGATAAATGCTGTGCACATGCTACTATATTCTTAGAGCACAGAAAGTGCGCTACTGGAATATTCCTTTTCCTATTTTCTGTGTTTGAACTTACTTTTCAAAGGTTACGTGACTCTAGAATATAATTCATGAATCTCCTGAGGGCCGTGAACCACAAGTTATGGAGAAACTGTGCCTGACTGCATGAATGTTATGGGGCGGGTCAGGTAATACAGGCCACACGGAGAGTGCAGGGTGTTAACTATAGCCTTATTCCACAGCAGTGGAAACTGTGGGCACTGGGAATGGGGGTGAGAAACTTAGGATAAAGTCCCATCCCTGGAGCTGTTCCAAGTCTTGAGGAAACCCAGACCTTCCAGTAGCCTAACCCTGGTTAGAGACAGGTTTAGTATAATTTTAATATTTTCTCTCTCTCAAAATACAACCTCGTGTTTGGTTTGCTTTGTTTTCTAGGGGCTTGCTAACCCATGGTGCAATTTTATGATTGGTCTTTTAATACTCCCAGTACCCCTCTACCCCCTCACTGAAATTTTTCTTTTCCAATTTAAAGTTTTTATTCATCCAGTCATGGGATATGGGCGTCGCTGGCTGGGATATGGGCGTCGCTGGCTGGGTCAGCATTTGTTACCTGTCCCTAGTTACCCCTTGAGAAGGTGGTGGTGAGCTGATTTCTGTAACATTGCAGTACGTGTGTGTGGGTAGACCCATAATATTGTTGGGGAGGCAATTCCAGAATTTTGACCCAGCAATATAACTCCTGCAGAGATGTCCTGGAGCTGAGATGACTCACCTCTAACAATCACAACTGCCTTCCTTGATCTAATTGGCCTCCCTATTCCTTCAAGAAAAATACACAACTTCCCATTTATCTGAGCTGATCTTCATGGCCAATCCATTAATATCGTCCTGTTGCAGTGTTCCTTGGTTTTGACCACCCTATCCACCTTTCACTGCCCCCACTACATACAATTCTGTCATTCACCAATTTAGAATTTGTCCTTTTAATTCCAAAGTTCAAATCAATAATGTAAATTGTGAACAGCAGTGGTTCCAGCATTGATTGTCATCAAGTACCATTTTTCACTTTCTGCCATTTGAAATAACTTCATTCCCAGTCTCTGTTTTCTGTCTTGAAGCCAGCTAGCAAACCTTAAGGTGAGAGGGGTAAGATTTAAAAGGGACCTAAGGGGCAACTTTTTCACACAGAGGGTGGTGTGTGTATGCAATGAGCTGCCAGAGGAAGTAGTGGAGGCTAGTACAATTACAATGTTTAAAAGGTGTCTGGATGGGTACATGAATGGAAAGGGTTTATAGAGATACGAGTTGGACTAAAGGGTCTGTTTCTGTCGTGTATATCTCTCTGACTCTATGACCATACAGACAGAGCATCACAAACAAGGACATACAGGTCATCATAGGGTGTTAGACAGAGCGAGGCATATAAGTTCCACAAAGCAAGATCAACATTATTTGGGTGCTAGGAGGTCAGACAATCCTTCACTCTCAGTCGGATTCCTCCCTAATTCCCCAGGAAAAGCATTAACAGCATTTTGTTTTTGGAGGAAAGAATGATGAATTAAGAAATCTTTGGAGAGTGATTTGTTGAAATGAGTGGAACAATTGGCCAACAAATTTCTCTCAGTTGGAAATATTTATTCGAGTCGAATCTCTGTAATTGGTACTTCAGATATTTACACATTGATTGAAGTATACCCTTAGATACTGAACTGACATATGCTTCAAGAGTCAGAGGGAAGGTATAAAGACTCTAAAATGCATTGCCTGAAAGAATAATTGTTACATTTTCAATAATAATCTCTGAAATTAAAATGCTGAGATGCAGCTCTGATTAAGTCATCAGAGCGGCACGGTGGCACAGTGGTTAGCACTGCTGCCTCACAGCGCCAGAGACCCAGGTTCAATTCCCACCTCAGGCGACTGTGTGGAGTTTGCACGTTCTCCCTGTGTCTGTGCGGATTTCCTCCGGGTGCTCCGGTTTCCTCCCACAGTCCAAAGATGTGTGGGTCAGGTGAATTGGCCATGCTAAATTGCCTGTAGTGTTAGGTAAGGGGTAAATGTAGGGGTATGGGTGGTTGCGCTTCAGCGGGTCGGTGTGGTCTTGTTGGGCCGAAGGGCCTGTTTCCACACTGGAAGTAATCTAATCTAATCTAGACTCTAAACATTACCTTGCTCTCTCTCCATGGATGCTGCCTGACCCACTGTGTTCTCCAGCATTTGTTGTTTCCAGTACAGATTCCAGCATCTGCAGTAATTTGCTCCTATAATATCAAACCTACGCATCTAACTCAGAACTCTGAGAACTGAAACTCACCACAAACAACAACAGTCTACACATATTCACCATTTCATCCAGGCAGGATAATGAGGGATTGATGAATATTGGCAAGAGTAAGATGTTTACACTGGAGATATTATATGATGTGGAACTTATTGAGTCCCAAGACTACATCCTAGAGTGTTGAAGGAAGTTGCCATCGTCATAATTGATGATAATCATCCAAAATTCCATATATTCTACAACAATTCCCGAAAATTAGAAGATGGCAAATGTCATCCCACCTTTTTAGAACGGAGCAATAAATAAAATAGGGACCATCAGATCTGTCAGCTATTTTTGAGTGGTAGAAAATGCTACAATCTGTTATAAAGGATTTGATAAATAAACACTTGGATAATGGTGATCTGACTGGGCACGGTCAGCATACATTCGTCAATGGGAAATTGTGTTTGATGAACTTGTTGGAGTTTTCTGAGAATGTTACAAACAAAAATAATAACAAGAAGTAAACAGATTTGGTGTACTTGGATTTTCAGAAGGATTTTGATGAGGTCCCCGACAGAAAATTGGTTAGCAAAATCAAAGCATTATAAGATGCTGCCATTAATGAATGATGAGATAACAGGCTGTAAACAGAACAGGAATAGATGGATTATTTTCATGTTGGCAAGCTGTGACTAGTGGGGTACTGCAAGGGGCCACAGCTGTTCACAATATAAATCAAAGATTTGGATGTGGGGACAAAACGCTATTTCCAAATTTGTGGATTATGAAAAGCTAAATTGGATATATATTGTGGAGAAGATGTGAAGCTACTTCAGGAGGATTTGGACAAGCTTAATGAATCGATATGAAGATGGCAGATGCATTATAATGTGGAAAAATGTGAGGTTAGCCACTTTGGTAAGAGGAACAGATGTGTAGAGCGTTTCTTACAGGGTGAGAAGTTGGAAAATATAGATGTACAAAATGACCTAGGTATCCCTGTCAATAAGTCACTGAAGGCTACTATAGAGTTGCAGTAAACAATTCCAGGGGCTACTGAAATGTTAGCCTTTGTCACAAGAGGATTTGAGTACAGGAATAGTGAAATTTTACTGCAATGTTATAGGAGCTTGCACCTGAAGAACTGTGTGCAGTTCTGGTCTCCTTTCCTCAGGAAAGATATTATATTATTGCCAGGGAGTACAACAAAGTTTCACCAAACCTGTTCCCAAGGATGGTGGGGCAGTCCTATGAAGAGACATTGAGCAAACTAGGTCTGAATTATCTCAGGTTTCAAAGAATGAGGTGATCTCAATGAAACTTACAAAATAATTACTTCATGTCAGTCTATTCGGTGGAAGATATTAGTATTCAAGAGGGGACAGAGCTGAGTATGGTGACCATCACCAAGAAGAAGGTGATAGAAAAACTGAATGGCCTGAAGGTGGACAAATCATCTGGACCAGATGGACTACACCCCAGAGTTCTGAAGGAAATAGCTGAAGAGGCGTTATGGTGATCTTTCAGGAATCGCTAGAATCAGGGAGGGTCCCAGAGGACTGGAAAATTGCTAATGTGACACCTCTATTTAAAAAGGGAGTAAGGCAAAAGACAGAGAATTTCAGACTGATTAGTCTAACCTCAGTCATGGGTAAGTTCCTGGAATCCATTGTGAAGGATGAGATTTCTGAATACTTGAAAGTGCATGGTAAAATATGGCAAAATCAGCATGGTTTCATCATGCCTGACAAATCTTCTAGAATTCTTTGAGGAAATAATGAGCAGGTTAGGCAAAGGAGAGCCAATGGATGTTATCTGCCCAGACTTCAAGAAGACCTTAGATAAAGTGCTGCACAGGAGGCTACTGAGTAAGGTGAGAGTCCATGGTGTCCGAGGCATGGTGCTAGCGTGGATAGAAGTTTGGCTGTCTGGCAGAAAGCAGACAGTGGAGATAAAAGGGTCCTTCTCAGGATGGCAGCTAGTGACAAGTGGTATTCTACAAGGGTCAGTGTTGGGACCACAATTTTTCACTTTATACATTAACGATCCAGATGAAGGAACTGAGGGCATTCTGGCTAAGCTTGCAGATGATACAAAGATAGGTAGAGGGACAGGTAGCATTGAGGTGGTGGGGAGGCTGGAGAAAGATTTGGACAGAAAGGTTAGGAGAGTGGGCAAAGAAGTGGCAGATGGAGTACAACGTGGGAACGTGTGAGGTCAAGCACTCTAGTAGGAAGAATAGAGGCATGGACTATTTTGTAAATGGGGAGAAAATTCAGAAGTCTGAAGTGCAAAGAGACATGAGAGTTCTAGTCCAGGACTCTCTCTCAAGGTAAACTTGCAAGTTGAGTCAGTAGTTAGGAAGGCAAATGGAATATTGGCATTTATTTTGAGAGGAGCTGGATACAAAAGCAGGAATGTGCTTCTGAGGCTCTATAAAGCTGTGGTCAGACCACATTTGGAGTATTGTGCACAGGTTTGAGCTCCCTATCTCAGGAAGGATGTACTGATCCTGAAGTGTGTTCAGAGGAGGTTCACGAAAATGGTCCCAGGAATGAAAAGCTTAACATTTGAGGAACATTTGAGGACTCTGGATCATACTCAATAGAGTTTAGAAGAATGAGGGGGAATCTAATTGAAAACATACAGAATACTGAATGGCCTGGACAGAGAAGATGTTGGGAAGATATTTCCATGGGTAAGAGAGACTAGGATCCAAGGGCACAACCTTAGAGTAAAGGGAAGACCTTTTAGAACAGAGATAAGGAGAAACTTTTTCAGCCAGAGAGTGATGAATCTATAGAATTCATTGCCACAGAAGACAGTGGAGGCCAGGTCATTAAGTATATTTAAGATGGAGATAGATAGGTTTTCGAGTATCGAGGACATTAAGGGTTACAGGGAGAAAGCAGGAGAGCATCCTAACTCTATCGACCCTGTCACACTCTGTATAAATACAGTCATTCTTCTAAACTCTGAGGAATGCAGGTATGGTTTTCTCAACTCCTTCTCATAAAACAATCACACCACCCCATGGATTAATCTAGTCAAACGTCACTGAAGTCCCTCAATGGAAAGAACATCTTTTCTTAGACAAGACAACCAAAATATACATGATACTGTACTTGAGATGAAGTACTCCCAAGATTCTATACAGCAGCAAGACTCCTATAATTCTGTACTCAAATCCCTTTGAAATAAATGGTAACATCCGGTTTACTTTCCGAATGGTTTGCTGCAACTGCAAACCAACTTTGGTGACTCAATGATCCAGTGCACCAATGCCTTTTATCCTATCCCGACAACCCATTGCAAAAATCAAAAATTAACTTCTACCTTAAAACATACTCAGTCACTGAGCTTCCCCAGCCCTTCCCCCTTTATCCTGAGATTAAGACTGAGAATAAGATGGAATCTCTTCACTCAAATGGTAGTGAATCTTTGGAATTCTCTACTCCAGAGGGCTGTGGAAGCTCAATCATTGAGTAGGTTCAAGACAGAGATCAAAAGATTTCTGGAGATGAATGGCATTAAGGGAGACAGAATGGAAAATGACACCAAGATAGAAGATCAGCCATGATCTAATTCAAGGCCGGGGCGGGCTCAATGGGCTTATTGAAAGCACAGCAGGTCAGGCAGCATCCGAGGAGCAGGAAAATTGACGTTTTGGGCAAAAGCCCTTCTTCAGGAATGAAGAAGGGCTTTTGCCCGAAAGGTTGATTTTCCTGCTCCTTGGGTGCTGTCTGACCTGCTGTGCTTTTTCAGTACCACACTAATCTTGACTCTAATCAACAGCATCTGCAGTACCCACTTCCGTCTCAATGGGCTGATTGGCCTACTCCTGTTCCAATATTACCCTGACAGTGAATCTGCATGCAGTACTCAAAGTGTAGTTGAACCAAGGTTCTGTACAGGTTTAACATAATTTCCCTACTTTTTGTTCTCCAGTCCTGGCCTGAGACTTGAACACACAACCTTCCAACTCACAGCCATGGCTAATTGGATGACACTCTCAAATGGGCCTACATGAGTGTATCAGGCTGAATAGCCCCCTTCAGTAGTGTTCAGTTCTTTTTGTCCCATTAGAAGGACAAACTGAGCAGATGCTAAGAAAGAGCAAATAGACTGGCCCAGCATTTTTATGCGTTTGATAGTAATTGGCTCAAAAATAAGACTCAGAGATGAATTGCATCATCTGCAAGAAAGCATGATGTGGTTTAGAGACGTTGATAAACTGGATAAAGAGCCATACTCCCAAAACTATTCTTGCTTGTAGAAAAAAGGCTTCAATTTAAAAGAAAACAACAAATCAAGGAACGTAGGGGAAAGAATTCAGTCAAACACTGGACTAACGACAAACAGAAAACCCTCTTTACTCAAGCCAGTAATTAATTTGTGTTTATTTCCACTCATTGTTTAGTTTCCACTGTGTAATTCATTATCCAGAGATGAAAACTTGATGAAAGCCTCCAGTACAGCACTGGAGGTGTATTTAGTGAGAAATAGCTAGATAATGTACAATGAAGCCTTGCATAAACATATCTCATTCTATGCTGGGGGATAAGTGGAATTATAATTGAGCAGCTTGTATGCAGAGATTCTGATCCCATGTCGTCATTGACAAGAAGAGAGAAATGAGAACTTTAGGAGTGCCCTTGACTGTACAACATAAAACTCCCTTTGATCCAACATGATTGAGTAGCTTTGACTCTGAATAACAAACTTCCATTTATATAGCTTCCTTTACAACATCAGGATGCCCGAAAGTACTCAGCAACCAAAAAAGCACTTTTTGAAATGTTGCAATACAACAAAGTGCTTTGTAGTCAATCTGCAGACAGTTAGGTCCCACATAAACAATGAGATAATCTGTTTTGGAGATAATGATTGAGTTAATTTTGGCTGGCATGCAAAAGAGAACCACTAGCCTCCCACCCCTACTCTGCTTCAATATAACAGCATGGGATCATCCACATCTACTTGAGATGGCAGGCTGGAGCTTGGTTTAATGGTCTCTTCCAGAAGGTGGCACTTCTGACGGTGCAGAACCCCCTCAGCACTGCACTGGGAGGGTCAACCTAGAATTTGTGCTCACATCCCTGCATTCATTTAGTATCTTGGACGCGAAAGTGTTATATCTGACATTTGGTCTCTTGAAACATTGGCAAACGGAACAATATCAGTCATTTTGCAAAACACATTAAATGGAATAGGTAGGGCAATCACTCACCGGAAAATCTGCACACAACACAGATGAAAAGTGGGAGACATGACAGGGACCTAAAGACAAAAGAAATATAAGCATCGTGAAAGTTGAGAACATCTGTGAACTGTATATAAAAAAAACTTACATTCTCTGTAAATATGTTCACAAATGTGTTCTCAATTATTTAATTACATTTAGATCACTATCTTCTATAGTTGTCATCTTTTGCCAAGTCATAATACAAAAAGCAGCCAAGACGGGTAAGATCATTGCTTTAGTTCTGATGTTTCATTTCTCGCTGATGACATCTTTTCAAAAAAACTTTTAACTAGTGCTTGACATCGCAACAGACAAGCAATTGGAAAAACTAACCACTTAAAGACTAGATTTTTGTGCTCTCCCCAAAATAATTCAATAAAGACTGGGTGTAGAGGACCTCCTCGTGGGTCTGGCCAAACTGGCCGTAAGCAGGTCCAGGCAGCGGGCCGTGGAGGGAACTGATTGCCTGTCCCTCTTCCACTGGGCCCAGGTGTCGCTGGAGAAGGAGAACACAGTGTCTACCAACACCCTTGAGGTTTTCAGGAAGAGGTAGGCACCGCAGGGAGTGGAATGCATTATTTCCCCCTCCGACTCTATTTTGATTTAATCCCTGCCCTCCCCTTTCACTTTTTCAATCATTCAGCATTGCCCTTTGTTGAGAAGGGCATTGCTTGTCACTGGCCACTTGGATGTTTCCTTCCTGGTGGTGGAATATGAATAAAGATTTCTGCACTTGTTGGTCTTCACTTGTTGGTCCTAACCTACACACACACACACACACACACACACACATGGGTGCTGGGGAAAAATAAGCACCACTGCTGTTAGGCGGTCATGTGGGGGGTTTTAAAAGAAACAGGAGATTCAGAGAGTCTCCTCAGTTTGGGAAAACAAAACGAAAATAAAGACTGTGTGTAGCTGAATCAAGTGTTTGATCATCTGTCTCTATCTCATGCAGATTTAACAGGCTTCTATCTGGGTGCTACAATTGGCCTTAATCAATCAGTCTTTGTCTCGCTCTAGCTTGCAAGTTGATTTGATTTGATTTATTATTGTATCATGTACCTCGGTACAGTGTAACGTTGTTTTGCGTGCAGTACAGGCCAATCATACCATACAAAGTGCATAAGAGTAATAGAACAGAATGAGGCATACAATGTTACAGCTGCAGAGAATGGGTGAGGTTTATTTACATTTAAAATTTGAGAAGAGCATTGAGAAGTCTAATACCAGTGGGGAAGATGTTGCTCTTTGAACTTGTGGGTATGTGTGTTTAAACTTTTGTACCTTCTGCCTGATGGAAGAGGTTGGAAGGGAATATAACCAGGGTGGGAGGGATCTTTGATGATGTTGGCTGCCTTCCCGAGGCAGCGGGAAATGGGGATGGAGTCAATGGATGGACGGTTGGTTTCCGTGATGGACTGGACTGTGTTCACAACTCTCTGTAGTCTCTGATGGTCCTGGGCAGATTAGTTACCAGATCAAGCTGCAATGCGTCCAGATAGGATGCTTGCACTTCTCAATTCAAGGACAATTAAGGCTGGGCCATGCTGGTCTTGTGAGCGGTGATGTCCACGTTCTATGAAAGAGTAAGATGGCAAAAGATGGCAGAGAGCTGAAAACCACCCATATCATGTTTATCATCGGAGACTGACAAATACAAGATGTTAACTGAACAGGTTTGACTGACAAACCATGGCTGTAATTAAATCACCGCACATGGAGATAAAGCCACAGACTGAGATATTCATATTAAACAAAATACACTGTAACCATCAAAAATCCATCAGGCTCAAAGGGCTGAGTGGCTTATTGCTGCTCCTATTCCCTATGTTTCTATCCCACTGTACATTCAGCACATCGTGGCAGTAATACTCTATTCTCTCATTCAACAGTATCAGTGTCAGCTCGGGAGCATTTAGAGGCTGCGGTTTCAGGTCATACTCCATAGTCCTGACATTACAATGCCAGTACTGGCAGAGTATTGCATTGGCAGAAGTGCTTTCACACAATTGGGATTTAAATCAAGGCCCTGTCTGTCCTCTCAGGTGAACAGAAATGATCCCATTTCAAAGAAAAGCAGCCAAGGTGTCCTGAATAATTCCTAATCCCGGAACCAATATTTAAAAACAGATTTTCTGGTTGTTATATTGTCATTTGTAGGAGTTTGCCATATGCAAATTGGTTCCTATGCCTTTCAAATTACAATGATCACAATTACATAACTTTACAGCTAGAAATAAAGCACATTAATAACATTCTTATGTCATGAAAGGCACTATACAACAGCAAATGCTTTTTTGTCTTGAAATAATCTATATTACCCTGAAGCAGATGACAATACTTTCAGTGATGTTCCTCTTTACTAACGACCATGCTAGCATTTTCTTTAAAATTGCATTTTGTACAACAGATGAAATAAATATTGCAGTGGAAAGAATGTGACTTGTTCTTCTGTTTAAGCTTGGAGTAAACGCCTGTTAAAAAAGAGCTGTTTGCAAAAACGAAGCAGTGTTAGCTCAAAGTGAGTTATCCAACATGAAGCAAGACCAAAAAGAGTGACCTTTCCTTCCTTCCTTTTAGAAAACGCTGGCAACACTAAAGGGGAGTGTTATCTGCCAGTGTAAATACTTACGTTGTCTGATTGAGCCACAATTGGCTCAATAATGCAGAGTGGAGACACAATATTGTCAAATGAGGGATTCTAGCCTCATTTGGAAAGCAGGCCAAGGATTTGTAATTTGACGAGGTATTATGGTTCGATTAATGCTTTGTTTAAGTATTAAATCCATTTCAATCTTTAATAGTTATTTCCAATCTCCACTTAGAGATCATTAGTTGACAGTAAGCCCAGTTCAAAAAGTACTTATTTGACTGTAAAGCACTTTGGGATATCCTAAGCTCATGAAACAGGCTATACACTACCATACAAACAAGGAACAAGAGTAGTCCATTCAGCCCTTTGAGCCTGTTCCACCATTCAATAAAGTTATGGCTAATCTGAACTTAACCTCAACACAGAATTCCTACAAATCCCAATAACCTTTCAACCTCATGTGAATCAGGAATCTAGCTACCTTTCATTTAAAAAATTAAGCATATAAATGCAAGTCTTTTTTTTTAATGCTTGCAAATGAAAGTCAGAGTGACACATAGTTAAAGGTTAAAAGAAGCTTGAATTTATTTTGTGTATTTTATGACTAGCAGATGTCCCAAAGCACTTAACAGTGAATGAAGTTCTTCCGAATTGTAGTCACTGATGTAGTACAGAGTGTAACATCTATTCTCCTCACCAAGGATTGAGGGTGACCTGCTTACATTCCAGTTCTAGGAGTTCTGATAAGTCCATTAATCAATCTGTCAAATTTGCCACGCGAGGCACATGATGCTTAAGATTGGGTTGATGAGCTGTTTAGAGGTTTTTGCACTCCCTCCAACACTTCGACATCACGTCTAGTGTTCCCAACAAAGTCTCTCAATTCATTCCTGAATAAACCTTCTCCATTTCAATCGGTCACAGGCGATGGACTCCCCTGTGATTAGTGGCAAAGTTTGAACTTCTTAAAAATGACAATCACTAATGAAAGAGCGTCGCTCCGAAAGCTAGTGTGCTTCCAATTAAACCTGTTGGACTATAACCTGGTGTTGTGTGATTTTTAACTTTGTACACCCCAGTCCAACACCGGCATCTCCAAATCATGAACTCCTTAAGGTTGCTTTCAGGACACAGACTGAATACTTAGTGCATTTTCTGGAGCTCTGCTGCCCTCTTATGGGCTGCATTTTACAAATCAGTTCGAACTTGGATGTTTAAATGTTTGATGGAAACAGCTCAGGTTTCTGTAAGAATGATGTTCATCAAGGGAGAGTGCAGATTTGCTGATGAGATGAAGTTAAGTAGAGAGGAGGACAGAAGGATTCAGATTTTGCTGTAATTGCTCAGATATTGAGCTCAGAAATCCAGAAGTTGCTATTGGCGATTATCCACATCTACATATGAACATGTGCATTAGGAACTAGAGTAGGCCAATCAGCCCCTTGAGCCTGCTCTATTATTCCGTGAGGTCATAGCCGATCAGATCATAACTTCAAACCTGTGTTCCCGCCTACCCCAATAAACTGTCACCCTTTAATAAAGTCTATCCACACCTGTCTTAAAAATATTAAAGGACTCTCTTTCCATCACTTTTTCAGGGAGTTCCAAAGATTCATGACTCTCAGAGAAACGTTTTAATGTTGTTTGTGTTTTAATTGGGTGATTCTTGATGTTTAAACAGAGGTTTTCTATTTTTAGATTCTCCCATTAGCAAGAACATATCGTCCATATCTACCCTGTCAGGACTCCTCTGTATCTTATAAGATTTAGTCAAGTCACCTTGAAAGCCCAAAGTATACAGACGCTAGCCCATCCAATCTTTATTCACAAGTAAACTCTTCCAATCCAGATATTAGAAAGTTTTCTCTGATTACACTGGAACAGCTTGGCTAACCATGTGACAAGTTCTGGAAGAAGTCTTTTGAATCATTGCTGGAATGTTGGCAGCGCCCATAATGTTTGCACTATCACATGGAGTGAATCAGATTGGCTGAAGACTGGTGCTGGGTACCTCTGGTGGAGGCTGATATGCATCATCCACTCAGCACTTCTTGCTGAAGATTATTCCAAATGCATCAGCCTTGTCTTTTGCACTTTTGTTTTGCTCTGAAGTTAGACTGGACTCAAACCATTTTACTGTATCCACACAGGCTGACAGAGCTGCTGAGTTTCTCCTGAATTATCTATACCTGATTCAATTTCCTGTAATATTTTGCTTTCATCTTATGCATTGATATGCAGGGCTCCCCCATCATAGAGGACAGGACTGTTTGTGGAGTCTCCTCTTCCAGTGACTTGTTTAATTATCCACCACAATTCACGACTGGATGAGGCAGGACTGCAAAGCTTAAATCTGATCTACTTTCCATGGAATCATTTAATTCAGCATTTGCTGCTTATACTGTTTAGTACACAAATAGTCTGGTTTTGTAACTTCACCAGGTTGTCATCTCAATTTCAGTTTGATACTGCTCCTGACAAGTCCTCCTGCACTCTTCATTGAAGCATGGTTGATCCTCTGACTTGATGTTAATGGTACAGCAGGGTATATGCCAAACCATGAGATCCTTGGAATATAATTCTGCTGCTGTTGATGATCCAAAGTGCCTCAGGAACACCCGGTGTTGAATTGCTAGATCAGCTTGAAGTCTATTCCATTTAGGACACACAACATAATAGAGGATATTCTCAATGTGAAGACAGGACTTCATCTCCACAAGGACACACCTACCAATACACTCATAGATAGATGCATCTGTGATAGGTAGACTGGTGAAGAGGTCATGTATAATTTTTACTCTTTTCGCTTACCTCATCTACTAAAAACCCAGTCTAGCAGCAATGTACTTTAGGACTAGACCAAGCTACTTTTGGTAATAAGAATGGAGGTCCCAAACAGAGTAAATTCTCCACCCTCAGTGGCATGTTCAACATAGAGTTGTCATCATTCATCAGCTTGGAGGTGTAAGAGAGGAGCGCGTGTGTGGGTGGAACATGGTCAGGAGGTTGTTTCCTTACCCATACTTGACCTGATGTCATGTGACTTTGTGGAGTCTGGAGTCGGATGAGGTAAGCATGGTAGATTTCCTTCCCGAAATGACATCAGTTAACCAGACTGGTTTTACGACAATCGATAATGGTTTCAAGATAATCATTAGAATTTTAACACAGATTAAATTCCACCTCTACGAGGTGAGATTCAGAACATTACCTGGGTTTCTACATTACTAGTCCAGTGACAGTGGCACTGTGCCATTGCCTCCTCATTCATTCTAATTTGAGAGCAACTTCACTGGCCCTAAAGCTCCAATCTTGTTTGTTGAATGTCACATTTCTCAGTTATATTTTAAAAATCCCATGGACTTGATCTTCTACTGCAAAACCATGTGCATGACCCAATCTTTAGTCATTTTGCCATAAAATTATTAAACAAAAAAAATTATGAGGGACATGGATAGGATAAATAGACAAAGTATTTTCCCTGGGGTCGGGGAGTCCAGAACTAGAGGGCATAGGTTTAGGGTGAGAGGGGAAAGATATGAAAGAGACCTAAGGGGCAACGTTTTCACGCAGAGAGTGGTACGTGGATAGAATGAGCTGCCAAAGAAAGTGGTGGAGACTGGGACAATTGCAACATTTAAGAGGCATTTGGATAGGTATATGAATAGGAAGGGTTTGGAGGGATATGGGCTGGGTGCTGGCACGTGGGACTAGATTGGATTGGGATATTTGGTCGGTATGGACGGGTTGGACTGAAGGGTCTGTTTCCATGCTGTACAGTTCTATGACTATAATAATTATTGCTTATTCCAAAAGTTGCCAAATGCAAAACATTTTCATTTTAATTGGCCTTTTTAGCCAGCTGGATGGGTATTGATGATGCTAAGTACCTGGAGATTCCACACAGTCAGCTGAGAAACTATTAAATGTTGATGTTGAAGGGGTTTTGGCTACATTTAAGTTCCCATATAGGTACAGTAACTGATTAGAAAGGCAAACACTATGTTGACCTTTATTGCAAACTGTTGTAGTACAAAATTAAGACTTACTGCAACTGCACAGGGCTTTGATGAGACAATATCTGAAACATTGAGCACAAGAGTAGCTGGATCATGAAGAAATGGTGATAGTCATGGCAGATCTGATTTGTGCCTGGTAGATGGTGGACAGGCTTGGGGAGTCATGAGGCTAGTTACTCATTACAGGATTCTCAGCCTCCAACCTGCTCTTGTAGCCAGTGTTTATATTGCTGTGCCAGCTTCATGTCTGGTCAATGGTAATTGCCATGATGTTGATGGTCAGGGATTCAGCAGTGGCAAAGAATGGAATGACAAGGTGAATTGGCTAGATTCTCTCGTTGGAGATGGTCATTGTTTGGATGTGCCCGTGCGGGAGGACTGCCATTTGCCACTTACTAACCCAAGCATGAGCAGTGTCGAGATGTTGCTGCAGATGATCACGGCCTACAACAGTATCTGATGTAACACACGGTACTGAACACTGTCCAATCAGCATCACATCTGACCTTAAGATGGGTGGGCCTAGGTCCCTCCTTGAGGAACTCCTGCAGACTTCAAAGATGAAAATAAGCATCACACAAAAAAGACCATTCACAGCTGTTTTATTTTGTTAATTACATTCATGACAAAGTATATTTGAAAATGAAGTAACTGATTATTTCCTGTTCAGTTCAGCATCTCCACAATAATTACAATTATGCCAATTTCATTTTAATGTCAATAAAATATATTGCAGTTACAATGAAATTCATTTGGCTATTATAAACATGATTGGAAATGATCTTTTTGCAGGAAGGCTGGCTTGTACAGATGGCATGACCTGGAGCAGCAAAAAGAAAAAGCCTTCTTTGAATCTAATTGTAGATTTTCCTACTCATCAATGCTAGAACTGAAACTCAAGAACTGAATCATAGTATAACAAAAATGTACAATACTGGAGAAACTCAGCAGGTCTGCCAGTATCTGTAATACAGAGAGAGAGTCAACTGTTGTTTCAACATCAACTTGAAATGTTACCTGTTTACCTCTCCAAATTCATTGCCTGATCTGTGAAGTATTTTCTATTTTAATTTCAGATTTCCATCAGTATTTTACTTTTGTAACTGTATTCTACTGGATACCTTTGTAAATAAAAAAAACACAAGACTGGTCTTTTGAAAGGAAATATAAATATTTAGCTCCATGCACACTTGTAGATAATCGAGTCAAACTGGATATTTTAAATTGGAGATCATACTTCAATGTTTATCTTAGCAAATCGATACTGCAGAGAAGCTGGGTTCCTTACAAGTGCAAGGCCACGTTGGTCTGGTGGCTGATTGGATATCATATGCAAGAGTCCCAATAAACTCACAAATCCCAGTGCTTCTCCACAACCTACAGTTAGTGAAAAATCTCCTTGGCTGACATAGCCAATTGCTAGTCTGGAGCAATGGGACATTACATTTCGTATTTCGTCAGGCCATAACCCTTGAACCAAATTGACTCCACAACCAGAAACGGATGTTATTCCCAAATCTGCAGCTGTTGTTGCCTCTGGAACCTTGGGCAAAGCTCTCTTCTTGTTCTTCAAGGCTTTGCACTTCTGTTTGAAGGGGTCTCGATGCTTTGATTCTTGAGGGCCAGGGCAATTGGGATCCGACACCAATAGCTGAAGGTCCTCTTTGGAAGGAACACAAATGGTTGCATTAGCAATCGGATTGCCTTTCTTCAGCAATGACAGCCTGACCCAGATCAGGAAGCGAGGATAAGAGCCGATGATGGATTTAACAGCATCTGCTGCCAGAGGCACCTGAGCAGGCCCTCGATATCTTTGTCTCTGCTGGCCCCTGCTGGATGAAGGGCGACACCACATGGATATCTGCTTCAACAACTTTCTACTCCTGTAACATAACAGAAAAGTTCAAGTCTATGTTAATGTGCCTATTCCTAGAATCAACAGAATAAAACTGCTTCAAATAATGTGAGAGCATAGAATGCATTTAAGTTGGAAAACAATGATAAACCCCAGCTACTTCTGCCCCTATTAAAAGGCCCTTCCATGCTGTCTCAACACTCAGCAAGAGCAGGGAATGCACGCAAATTCTTTGCCACTAGTTCTGTCACTCAAACTCTGTTCGGCTGCCTCAGCACCTGTTCAAGAAATCTCCCTGAGCCCTAATCTCCTTTCTTTCTGCAGTTTCCCCTTGATTTCACCTCATGCTTTCTCCAAGCCAATCTGGCTGATGAACTTCTCTAAACTGCTTTCTAACTTTGTGCTTGCTAGCACTGTAATATAGATCCCGTGCTTTGGGTACTGTTCACATTAGATTAGATTAGACTTACAGTGTGGAAACAGGCCCTTCGGCCCAACAAGTCCACACCGACCCGCCGAAGCGAAACCCACCCATACCCCTACATTTACCCCTTACCTAACACTACGGGCAATTTAGCATGGCCAATTCACCTGACCCGCACATCTTTGGACTGTGGGAGGAAACCAGAGCACCCGGAGGAAACCCACGCAGACACGGGGAGAACGTGCAAACTCCACACAGTCAGTCACCCTTCCAAAAATCAAGAACCACTCCCTCAAAAGGACTCTGCTGCGGATAACTCTATCCTTGCCCAAGTTTCATTCACACAATAATAGTGAAAAATCAGTCATTGTAAATATGATCTTGTTGAATCAGAGTTGTACAGCGGGGAAACAGACCCTTCCATTCAACTCATCCACCCTTCCAAAAATCAAGAACCACTCCCTCAAAAGGACTCTGCTGCGGATAACTCTATCCTTGCCCAAGTTTCATTCACACAATAATAGTGAAAAGTCAGTCATTGTAAATATGATCTTGTTGAATCAGAGTTGTACAGCGGGGAAACAGACCCTTCCATTCAACTCATCCATGCCTAAATTAATCTAGCCCCATTTGCCAGCATTTGGCTCACACTCCTCCAAACCCTTTCTATTCATGTACCCATCCAGATGCCTTTTAAATACTGTAACTGTACCAGCCTCCACCACTTCTTCTGGCAGTTCACACCATTCTCTGCATGAAAATGTTGCCCCTTAGACCCATTTTAAATCTTTCTCCCTTCACCTTAAACTTATGCCCTCCTAGTTCTGGACTCCCCCATCCCAGGGAAAACACCTTGACTATTCACCCTATCCATGCCCCTCGTGACTTTATAAATCTCTATCAAGGTCACACCTCAGCCTCTAACATTCTGGGGAAAATAGCCCCAGCCTATTCACCGTCTTCCTATAGCTCAAACCCTCCAAGCCTGGCAACATCCTTGTAAATCTTTTCTGACCCTTTTCAAATTTCACAACATCCTTCCTTACAGCAGGGAGACCAGAACAGCATGCAGTATTTCAAAACTGGTCTAACCAATGTACAGCCAATACTTCCAACTCCTATACTCAGTGCAGTGACCAATAAAAGCAGGCATACAATCACCCTCTTCACTATCCTATTGATCTGCAATTCCACCTTCAAGGAACTATGAAGTTAAGTTTTCATGTTAAGCTATGGGAGTAAAGACTTGAATCTAGTTCTTTTACTTATTCAAATGATGTGGGCTTTGCCATCAGGGATTTATTATCCATCCCTAATTGCCCTGGAGGTAGAGCTGGTCAGACACTTGAATGGCTGCAAGTAAAAAATGAGGTCTGCAGATGCTGGAGATCACAGCTGAAAATGTGTTGCTGGTCAAAGCACAGCAGGCCAGGCAGCATCTCAGGAATAGAGAATTCGACGTTTCGAGCATAAGCCCTTCATCAGGAATGAGAGAGAGTAGCCAAGCAGGCTAAGATAAAAGGTAGGGAGGAGGGCCGATGGAGGTGGGATAGGTGGAAGGCAGAGGAGATGACCTGGGGGGTGCAGTGAGAGAGAGACTCACTGAAATCCTTGTAGAGGGAGGAAGAGAGCTTCTTCAAGGAAGGCATCCTTGTAATGGCTGCAGTCTATGTTGTCATTGGTAAACACACAACGCCATTAGGGAGGGGGGTCCAGATGGTGACTATTGACAGTGAAGGGATGAAGCCATAGTCAGAACGGGGAGTGACTTGGAGGTGATTTACGGGTGATGGTGTTCCCGTGCATCTGCTGCCCTTGCCCATCTCAATGGAAGCAGTTCTGCATTTGGAAAGTGCTAGCTATGAATCCTTGGGTCAGTTGTTGCAAATCATACAGATTGCTACTAGTGGTGAAGGGAGTGAATATGAAAAGTGGTAGATGGCACGTCAATCAATTGGCCTACTTTCTCCTAAATAGTGTGAAGCTGTTTCAGTGTTGCTGGATTTGCAGTCATCCAGGTAAGAGGGAGTATTGCATCCTACTCCTGACCTGTGCCTTGTAGATGGTCAGGCACTGGAGAGACAGAAGGCAAATTACTCGCTGCAGAACTTCCAGACTCTGACTTACTCTTGTAGCCATAATATTTGTATGGCTTACCTTGTTTAGTCTTTGTTCAATAGTAATAACCCCTCCCTGCCCTGGATGGTTGCTGTTGGGGGCACAAGTGATGGTAACACCATTGGATGTCAAGGGTCCAGGACTGATATCTGGGAGTTCTCCTTCAAACCAAGAATAATCAATATACTCCTGGATAGAGTTTCAAATCCAAAATCAATGTTAAAGCACTGCAATAAGGGCAGACTAAGTTTTCTGAATTGACGGGTATGTGGAATTGCCTTCCCAATGTTCAATGGTGGTGTTATTGCATATTTTCTCTTATTTCATGCATTTTGACTGCACAGTGATCCCTCACCTGATTTTACCCTCCGACTTTGTGGCAACACAGCTACCTCCCACAGTCTTACAAGTGCAGAAACCACTGACTGAGGAGATAACCTCGCACCCATATGCATGGATGTAACTGGAGGTGCAGGAAAGGGAAGATAGTGTTTCCTTTCTGGTTATTAAATAAATTGTTTGTGCAAAGTTAAACAGGGAGTATCTCCTTCCTTGAGCAAGGAGTTCAGCTTTTAGTCTCTTGGTTGGTTGAAGTAATTGAAAGAATAGTTCTACAGTTGAATACGAATAGCTGCAGTTTGCTCAATAGTCACTATGTATGGGTAATACCTGCTGAGTCCTACTTTAAATTGAGACACCTGACCAGCGAATCATGCTACAGTCCAGTTAGGCAGAGAACACATTGTGAAGGAATATTTTATCAAATAATCTAATGATGTTTAGATAATTCAATCCACAAACAAGCTAGGGCATAAGTTATATACAGACCTCAAAACGGAAACATGCCCACTTTCTGCTGGGGTGTCTTGAGTAATTACATTCTGGCCATTTTCACATCCTGTGTTTCGCTCAAGAATAGTCACACTTTCAGAAACCTCCTTCATTTCCTCATCCGGCTCTGATGGTTTCTCCTCATTTGACATTTCCTCAGAAGCTTTGTTTTCATGTACTCCAGCGTGTTTGTAATTCGGGTTCTGCACTTCAAACCTCAACTCTTGCTCTTTACCACTGACAGCAAGTTTGAGATCACCACCTTGGATATGGGCTTCCCACTCTTCTACGAGCTGTTGCCAAGGACAACGGAATGGAGTCATGGTACCATGATGGATATAGTTAGGCCTCTTGGCTGGTGGATACCTAGAGACACATCTGGTTACTTAACTCATAGAAAGAGCAGGAAACTTCCAACTTGATCTTTCAAGATTACAAAGAGGAATGAAAAAAGGACCCACTTGAGCAACGACAGGAGGCCATGATATAAACCAGAAGTCTTTGGTTTAGTTATAGATTTGACAGTTTGTCATGGAATTGTATTAGTTCAGTTAGCCTTCCAAGTGAACTGGGATGGCTAGATATTTGTTAATGCCTTTAACCTTCTTGAAGTTAAACCTTTAAGGGAAGAGCAAACCTGTGACATGAATATTCAAACAATATGAAAACCAAAACATTTGTCTCACAGGTAGTTTAAAAAGTCTGGCTTGCTACCCATGAGCAATAAGACACTGTCATTTTTAGAAGCTTGTCTAAAATTGTTAAAAACATAGGGAATTCTGAAGCATTACCAAATACCAACGTGAATCCAAGTTGTTAGGACAATGTTTCTTATTAAATGATCATTAACAGCTTGGTTCTAAGGGACAATGATTAATACTAGTGAAAGCACAAAGATTAGAGCTAAGTGATGGCAGGTTTATCCAGATGTCTTACTTCAAGAAAATCAGGGTAGGAAGAAGACGTAACTAACAGTAGGCAAATTTATAATTTGAACCACAAAATCTGACCACCATTGAATAATGCTCCCTACGAGCAAAACATCAGAGTGCAGTTTTACAAAAACCAGACATTCACTTCACGCAGGCGTTGTAAATAAAAAAAAATACAATAAAAGGATTCTAGTTATGGAAAAACTTCAAATACAGGATGTTTAATAAAAAGCAAAAGGGGTAGGTTTTTCCAGTTGCTGAGCCTGAAGATATTAGAAAGACTGGGTTTTCTTTTTCTTGTTACTCTGTCATTGGGCATCGCTGGCAATACCAGCATTTGTTGCTCATTTCTTGCTATATTGAACCCAGTGGCTTGTTTGGCCATTTCAAAGGGCAGTTAAGAGCCAGCCACATTGCTGTGGGTCTGGCGTCACAGACTAGAAAGCCAAGGATAGCAAGACTTCCTTTGCTAAAAAGACATTACATTGGTTTTACAACTGGTGATACTTGAAACCAGCTTTACAATTCTGGTTTATCATTTGAGTTTAACTTACATTCTCTTCTGTACTGAGTTTTAAACCAATGCCTCCATAGCATTAATGTCAGACTGGATAGGTATGTACTTTTCAGTATCTGTTTTGTCTGAATTTCTTGGACATAGGCCAGACACAGGACAGATATCTGGAGCAAAGTGTTAGTCATGCTTTGTAAATTTTGATGGCATTACTTGTACATTTTCAGCTCTAATTTCACATTATGTTACATTGCTACCTGCATTTGGACTAGTTACTTACTTCTTGTATTTGTCTATTAGCTCTTTCTTGGTCTCCACACTGTGCTGGATGCCTGCTGGACAGTCTGGAAAGTCATCTGGGAAAAGTGGAAGTCCCTTGTACTGTGTGTGCTTGGCTCCCTCTTGCAGACCTCCTACTCGCGCTCCCCGGTAGATCTGAAAACAAAAGCTACAAAATTACAAACAAGCTAGTGATTCAAAACCTTATTATAAATGAACAACATTCTAATCTGACTTTAAAGTTTTCTTGGACTAGTAAATCAAAGAATTCCAGTGAAGATGTCCATCTGAAATTGCTTCTATAATGCAAAAGAATGACAAAAATAAATTTTAAATTCTTTAGTCAATACCTACACATCTATATAAGCACGAATGGTGGATCAAAAATGTATTCTGTGGGATCAACCTTTCTACATTCAAGTAGACTAGAAAACACTAATGACTGGCTCTTTCATAAGATTTCAAAGTGTTATAAAATATCGTTTTTTGGGTTGCAAATAATACTGAGAAAGTATTACTAAAAATGTTGATAGAACTGAAAAAAATTGAAAAGGCAGTTAGGTCCCAATAAAATGCAGCAAAATGTCTATAGGGAAGAGAAACGGGAAAATAAAGACAGACTCAATTTCCACTGGGCATCTTGAAGTATTTAACCATTGCAGTACTTTCTGAATGTAATGTCAGAAACACAGTGGTTAATTTGCACTTAAGACACTCTTGCAAACAACAATCTAAATGAGAAAGACTGAGGTGACCTCAGGAGGAGGCAGTCAGCTCTAGCAGATTGGGCAGATGGATATTAGATAAAATTCAGTTTAAAGAAATGGGCAGAAAAATTCTGGGACTTAAAATGTACACAATGCACGCAGGTGGTGATGGCCTAGTGGTTAAACTGAACTGTTAAACCGAACTGTTAAACCAGAGACCCAGGTAATATTCTAGGAATGTGGGTTCGAATCCCACCACAGCAGCTAGTGGAATTTGAATTCAATACAAATCTGGAACGAAGAGTTTAATGACTAGCACGAATCCATTGCTGATTGTCAGGAAAAAACACTGAGGTCCTTTAGGGAAGGAAACTGCCGCCCTTACCTGGTCTGATTTATGTGTGACTCCAGAGCCACAGCAATGTGGTTGACTCTTAACTACCCTCTGGATGGGCAATAAATACTGGCCTTGCCAGCAATGCCCTCATCCTGTGAATGAATTCTTTGAAAAAAATGCTAGAACTATACAGGAACTGACAAAACAGGGAGGGTCATTGAGATAAACAATTGCAAAAGGCAAGAAGAGTTCATGAAATGGTGAAATAAAGATCCTCTGTTTTATAAATTAAGTTTGAACTACAAAATTCAAAGAGATAATTGAAATCTATATTTCATATCTACAAACTGTGGGTAGTGTAGAACAGAGACTCCTAGAGGTGCAGGTAGATTATTCTTTGAAGTTTGTGGGGCGGCACGGTGGCACAGCGGTTAGCACTGCTGCCTCACAGCGCCAGAGACCCGGGTTCAATTCCCGACTCAGGCGACTGACTGTGTGGAGTTTGCACATTCTCCCCGTGTCTGCATGGGTTTCCTCCGGGTGCTCCGGTTTCCCCCCACAGTCCAAAGATGTGCAGGTTAGGTGAATTGGCCATGCTAAATTGCCCGTAGTGTTAGGTATAAGGGGTAAATGTAGGGGAATGGGTGGGTTTCGCTTCGGCGGGTCGGTGTGGACTTGTTGGGCCGAAGGGTCTGTTTCCACACTGTAAGTAATCTAATCTAATCTTCCTTGAGTGGGGCTGAGGGTTAAGGTAGCTGAGAATGTAATAGGTAGATGAAAATGGGGGTGAAGGTGATAAGTAGCAGAGAAGGGTGCAGCAGATAGATGGGGAAGTATGATGGACAGGTCAAGAGGGCAGTGCAGAGTGGTAGGTTGGGACTCGGATAAGGTGGGGGGGGGAGGAAATTGGGAACCTGGTGAAATCCATATTAATCCCATGTGGCTGGAGAGGAACTATGTTGGCTACAATGGATACAGTAGATGACATTTGTGGAAGTATGACATTTGCAGAAATTCCGACAGAAATTTACCTGAGCTTTCATAAATGTCATCTACTGTATCCGTTGCGCCCATGTGGTCTCCTCTGCATCAGGAAGACAGGAGGCCAAATTGCAGATCATTTCAGAGAACATCACTGGGACACCCGCACCAACCAACCTCACCACCCACCCATGGCTGAACACTTTAACTCCCTCTCCCACTCCACCAAGGACATGTAGGTCCTGGGCTGCCTCCATCTCCACTAACCACCCAATACCTGGAAGACATAGGCCTCTTGTTCTGCCTTGGGACACAACAGCCACATGGGATTAATGCAGATTTCACCAGGCTTCCCATTTCCCCACCTTATTCAGTTCCAAACTTCCAACTCAGCACTGCCCTTTTGACCTGTTCATCATCCTTCCTACCTATCCACTCCTTCTATCACCTTCTCCGCCCGCATTCATCTACTTATTGCACTCTCATCTACCTTCCCCTAGCCCCACCTCCCACCTGTTTATCTCTCATGCCCCTGGCCCATAAGCCTCATTCCTGTTGAAGGGCTTATGCCAAAACATTGATTCTCCTGCTCCTCGGATGCTGCCTGACCTGCTGTGCTTTTCCAGCACCACACTCAACCCTTATCTCCAGCAACAGCAATCCTCAATTTCTCCCACTAGAGTATTAACACTTGTATTAATACCAAAGGGATCCAGAATGCCATTCCCCATCCTTTTGGGATCAGAATATCCCAGCCACTCCCCCAACCAATGTGCTCTTGTCCAGCCATCTTCCCAGGCTGATGCACCAACAGAATGGGAATCTTGGACTCTTGCGACCCAAGATTCAGACGGGTCCCAGGAACTAACAGCTTGCTTCTCATCTGATTCAGTTTCTGGAATACAAGAAAAATAATAGCATCTTTATTTGATGGAAGACATAATGCAAATCACTTTATTACTAAAAAAATTCTTCAAATTAACAAGAAAACCAGTTTGTTTTATAAGAGATGACCAATGCGCCATTTAAAGCCCACTGCATTTTTTATACTTTCATGTAGGTTATGGGTAAGTTCCATCAGACTGCAAAGCAGCAAATTTAATCTCTCTACTCAAGGGGAGGGAGGGAGAGAGACAAACAATATGAATCTACAGGTAGTTCTATAACACGCGTTTCATCATCGTGAATTGGCTATAATGCGATTGATGAATTGTGGATGTTGTTTGCATAACGCAAAGTTTCTGAACAGCTAAATCGGGTTTTCCATAGCGCGATCTTCTACAGCGTGTTTTCTACAGCAGTTTCCTATAGAGTGATCTTCTATAGTGTGAGGTTGCAGAAGAACACAACTGTCGCTTTATATCAGAACAAACTGTATAAGCCAATTACCCTGACACCTGTCAGTGAAGAAATGTTCAAACCCATTAAGGTGGTGGCCACTGAGCATTTAGAAAAACTCAAGGTCATCGGCCAGAGTCAACATCGTTTCATAAAAGGGGAATTGTATTTCACCAATTTGTTGGAATTCTTTGAAAGAGTAATATGTATTATGGACAAAAGGGGACCCTGTTTATATACTGAACTTGGATTTCCATGTGGTATTTGACAAGCTTCCACATAAGAGGCTACCGTGGAAAGCAGGGCTCGTGGTAGAAGGGATAATATACTACCATGTACAGAGAATTGGCTGTCTGTCAAAGAACAGGTAGCACACATAAATATGTCTTGTTCAGATTGGCAGGATGTGATGAACAGGATCCTACAGGGGCTTGTAACGATCCCTCAATTTTGTTTTAAAATTCAGTTGACAATGACTTAGATGAAGGGATCAAAAGCATGGTGATAGTGACTCTATGACTATGATATATAGACAGAAAATTGTGAAGCCAACAACTAGGATGCAGACCAGTATAGAGGGTCATAACGTGGGAAGACTTGAAGTTGTTTACTTTGACAATAATAAAGAAATCAGAGTATTACTTAAATGCTGAACGTCACAAAAACTTAATCTGCAGATACAGCAACTGATTAAAGCGGCTAATGGAATGCTATCCTTTGTTACGAAAGGAATTGAACATAAAAGGATGTTATGCTTCAGTTATACAGGATAGTAGTGAGACCACATCTCAAATACTTTGTATAGTTTTCGTCATTATTTAAGGCGGTGGTTCAAAGATGATTTAATTTCAGATATTAGTTTAGTAGTTACAAGGGAAGATTGGACAGGCTAGATCATTTCCATTGCAGCTTAGAAGACGGAGGGTGATCTGTTTGATGCCTGTAAAGGTCTTGAATGGTCTTGACATGGTGGATGTGGAAAGCACGCTTCCCTTTATGGGTGAATTAAGAACATGGGGACACTTCTTAAAATCAGGGCTGCCCTTTTAGGGCAAAGCAGAAGACCTTCTTTCTCTCAAATGATTGAGAGACCTTAGAATTCCCTGCCTCAAAAGACAGTGGCAGAAGAGTCACTGAATATTTTTGCCCGAAACGTCAATTTTGCTGCTCCTTGGATGCTGCCTGACCTGCTGTGCTCTTCCAGCACCACTAATCCAGATTCATATCAGACAAGGTAATCAAAATGTGACGTGTAATAGACAAGGAATTCATAAGATAAACAGAGCGATCATATTCTTATTGAATGGATTAGCAGTCTTGAAGAGCCGAATGCAGTTTAAGCCATCTACTTGGATGTCATTGACAAACTCTTGCATGGTAGTCTGGTAGCCTGGTTTAGCTAAAAGTTCACAGTATGCAGAGTAATTTAGCAAATTGGATCCATAATTGGCTAAGCGGCAAGGTGGTGATGGCTGAAGGGCATTTTTGTGACTGGAAGCCTGTACCCACTGATGTATCACAGGGTCTTGGCTGTGTCCCTTGCTATTTGTTGTGTGCATGAATGATCTTGATATGAAAGAAGGAGCTATAGTTTAAGTTCACAAATAACACAAAAATTGGTAGGGTAGTAAATAATGTGGAGGAAAACTACAAGATGATAGATTGGTCAGACAGACTGAACAGTGGCAAATGAAATTTAATTCTGAAAAGATGAGGGGTGATGCATTTTGGAAGACAAAAGGACACACATTGAATGACAGGACCACAGAAAGTGCAGAGGATCAGGGGGACCTAGCTGCACATTGTCTATCGATCCTTGAAGGGAGCAGGTCAGGTAGCTGCGGTGGTTAAGATGATACTTGATTAGTCAAGGTATTTAATACAAAATGCTGTATGCAGCATCAGTTAGACTTACTGTGTGCAGTCTGGTCATCACATTATAAAAAGGATTTGATTGAAATACAGAGACTGCAGAGGAGATTTACTAGGATAATGTCTGGGCTGGAATGATCCAGCTATGAAGAGAGACCAGGTATGCTGGCGTTGTTTCCCTGAAAGCACAGAAGGTGGATGGGGAAGCTGACTGAGGTGATCAAAGTTCTGACACGAACAGGCAGAGCAGGTAGAGAAAAGCTTTACTCCTTACAGGGATTTGAGGAAAACCTTTTTCACCTACAATGTTGTGAGTATCTGGAACTCTGCCGAAAAAGGTGGTCGAGACGCTTTAGTCGCATTTAGATGAGTACTTGAAATGCCAGAGCACACAAGACTATGAGCCAAATGCTGGAAAAAGGGATTGGATAAGATGGGCTTCTTTCTGTCTTGTAAGCATTCTATGACATTTCCTGGGTCGTTTTTTTTTAATCTGTTATTTTAAATGATTTTAAAATCTGTTATTTTAGTAACCATGATTTGACAGGGCATAATATTTCCTGCAGGCTTCAGGATCATTCTGTCACTCTCAAATGACAAAAGTTTACATACTTGGAATTTTCCCCATTTGTTTAATTAATGACTATCAGGTGGGCTTGATACTAACCAAGTGTAGCAGGCAGGCTTTTGATGCTGGACAGTCAACAGGATCTAGGAGGCCACAGAAAGCACTAGGATCATTAGGACAATATTGAAAAGTGCAGTGCTGGAAAAGCACAAAAGGGCAAGGAGCATCCGAGGACCTGGAGAGTAGATGTTTTGGGCATAAGTGCTTCACCAGGAATGAGGAGAGGGAAGGGGGCTGGGAAATAATTAGGATGGTGGGAGTGGGGAATGAGGGGGTGGCAGCTGGGAAGGCAATAGGTGGATGCAGGTAATTGTGATAGGTTGGTGGGGAGGGTGGAGCAGATAAGTAGGAAGGAAGATAGACAGGTAGAACAGGTCAAGAGGGTGGTGCCGAGTTGGATTTGGGATGAGGAGGGGTAGGGGAGATTTGGAAACAGTGAAGTCAATGTTGATGCCATGTGGTTGAACAGTCCCAAGGTGATAGATGAGGCGTTCTTCCTTCAGTTGTCGGGTAGTTTTGATTTGGTGGAGGTGGCAGCCCAGGACTTGCATGTCCTTGGGAGAGTGGGAGGGGGAATTGAAGTGGGCGGCCACAGGGCAGTGGGGTTGTTACGTGTGACCAAGAGATGTTTTCTGAAATGCTCCGCAAGTTGGCGTCCTGTCTCCCCGATGTAGAGCAGACTACATTGATAGCAATGCACACAATAGATGAGATGGGTGGATGTGCAGGGAAACCTCGGCCAGATGTGAAAAGATCCTTTGAGGCCTTGGGTGGAGGTGGTGGTGGGGGGGGGTGTGGTGGTGGGGGTGGGAGGGGGGAGGAGGTGGTTGTGCTGATGATGTAGACACAGGTTTTACATCTCGTGCAGTGGCACAACCCTGGTTCTCACCTTCTATCCCACTAATCTCCGGATACAGCGCATTGTCCTCCACCATCTACAGTCAGCCCCTATCCAAGATATATTCCCCCCCCCCGACCCCGATCTGTGTTCCGTACAGACCACTCCCTCAGTGACTCCCTCGTTAGATCCACACCCCCCACCAACCCACCTCCACCACCTTCACTTGCTGCCTCACGAGGTGTAAAACCTGTGTCGACACCTCCCCCCCCACACACCTCCATCCAAGGCCCCAAAGAATCTTTTCACATCCCGCAAGAGATTTTCCTGCACATCCAAACACCTCATCTACTGTGTCCGTTGCTCTCCACGTGGTCTCCTCTACATTGGCAAGACAGGGTGCCAACTTTGAGCATTTCAGCCAACATCTCGTTGTGGGCGGCACGGTGGCACAGTGGTTAGCACTGCTGCCTCACAGCGCCTGAAGACCCGGGTTCAATTCCCGACTCAGGCGACTGACTGTGTGGAGTTTGCACGTTCTCCCCGTGTCTGCGTGGGTTTCCTCCGGGTGCTCCGGTTTCCTCCCACAGTCCAAAGATGTGCGGGTCAGGTGAATTGGCCATGCTAAATTGCCCGTAGTGTTAGGTAAGGGGTAATGTAGGGGTATGGGTGGGTTTCGCTTCGGCGGGTCGGTGTGGACTTGTTGGGCCGAAGGGCCTGTTTCCACACTGTAAGTCTAATCTAATCTAATCTCTGGGACACATATACCAAACAACCCCACTGCCCTGTGGTCAACCACTTCAACTCCCCTCCCACTCTCTCAAGGACATGCAAGTCCTGGGCCTCCTCCACCACCAAATGAAAGCCACCTGACAATTGGAAGAAGAACGCCTCATCTTCTGCCTTGGGATCCTTCAAAATCATAGCATTAATATTGACCTCACCCCACTGCATCCCAGTTCCAACCTTCCAACTTGACACCATCCATCTTCCTTCCCACCTATCCACTCCACCCTTCCTGATGAAGGGCTTATGCCCAAAACGTCGAATTTCCTATTCCTTGGATGCTGCCTAACCTGCTGTGCTTTACCCAGCAACACATTTTCAGCTGTGATCTCCAGCATCTGCAGACCTCATTTTTTATCCACTCCACCCTCCTCACTGACCTATTACACCCCACCTGCATCGCCTTCCCAGCTATCTTCCCCCCAGCCTCATCCCAACCTCCCCCCCTCCCCCCTCCACAATCCTGATGAAGTGCTCAAGCCTGAAACATCAGCTCTTCTGTTCCTCAGATGCTGCTTGACCTCTGTGCTTTTCCAAAAGCACATTTTTCAACTGACTTTCCAGTATCTGCAATCTTCACTTTCCCCTCGTTAGACCAATCCCTGGTATGGAGAGATTGTCTTATGTGCAAAGAATAGACAGGCTGGGCTTCTACTTATCCGAATTTAGATGAATAAGAGTGATCTCTTAAGTATATAAGTTTCTTAAGGGGCTTGGCAGGGTCAATGCTGACAGGATGATTCCCTTCATGGGCAAAATCTTAGAATTAAAGAGCACCAATTTAAGATGGAGAGGAGGAATTTCTTCTCAGTGTCTTTGGAACACCTTCCCGCAGACAGCTGTGGGGGCAGAGTCCTTAAGTATATGCAAACTGAGTTAGATTCTTGTTCAGTGGGGAATCAAGGGTTACGAGGAAAAAGTGAGGACTGCAGATGCTGGGGATCGGAGCTGAAAATGTGTTGCTGGAAAAGCGCAGGTCAGGCAGCATCCAAAGAGCAGGAGAATCAACGTTTCGGGCATAAGCCCTTCTTCAGGAATACGAGGAAAATGCAGGAAAGCAAACATGAGTGCCGGATCATCCTACTGAATGGCAGAGTAGGCTCGAGGGGCCAAATGCCCTATTTCTGTTCCTTTTTTTAAAATGATATTAGGAAGAGGGTATCCAAAGGTAATGGTTTGGTACCACAGAAAGAAGACTTGAAGATTTTATTTTAAGAAAAGTCAAGGCAATAGATTAGCAAGGAAGGCAGAACTTCCAAGCCTTGCAGAAACATTGTCCCCATGTATCCCACAGAGGACTAACTAGAAAATCCCAGTCAGGATGGAACTGAGAAATCTGCTCTCCTGCTGGCAAATTTACAGCGTTAACCAATTCTGCACCTTCATCGAATTGAATGTTTTTTAATGAATTGACTGTTTGTTTATTAATTGAAACCTGGTTGATGGATCTTTTCATTTTATAACGAAAACACACAATTAGCCATCTAGGGGCCGGGACAAAATATATTTTAGTTTATGTTGCTACCTGTGGAGTAGTGCGACTAGACACATACGCTACTGCAGTGTTTACTTATACCAAGTGATGTCACAAGGAAAGTAGGTGCTATATCTGAAAACAGAACTTTCCACAAATGATGATTGTAGAAAAGAAATTGGAAAGACAAATTAATCCTTCTTAAACAATAGATGTAAAGATGATGATGGGTGGATATAAAAGCAAAATACTTCAGTTGCTGGAAATGCTCAGTAGGTCAGGCTGCATACATATAATGAAAGAACCGCGAGGAAGTAGGTGGCATGCATTGGTATGAACTTGGCAGTCTATACCACGTAGTTTGAAGAGTCAGAAAGGTAAAGAGTATTTACTGGCGTGGTGCTTACTATTTGCTAATACAAACGTACAGTATCTGTATTAATCAGTAGTAAGGTTTTCAAAATATCTGCCAGTAAGAAAGAAACTAAACTAAAGAGTCTAAGAATGTTATCCAGCTTCCTTCATGGTTCAGCATGCTTATTCAGATGGCAGTTAAGTTATACAAGAACAGAAACAGCCCAAATTTCATTTACAGTATAGGCTGAATTATATCAGATAAAATTCACCTCAATTTTCCTGCAAAACTGCAAAAAGACAGGCCCTGCCACTTTTGATTAATATATGACAGAAGAGCCACGTGTAGTTGCTAGGTAAACATTAACTTCACAGACTAAGACAAATCAACAGGTTTGATTGATGCGCTCTATCAATATTGAACAAAAAAAAGGCCTGCATCACCTAACATTACAACAATCTATTTTTAAAGAGTCATTACTGTTGTAATTTTGAAAACAATACAACTAATTTTCACACAGCAAACTCCCACAGTTATGAGATAAGGTTATGAGGTTAGGTGAATTGGCCATGCTAAATTGCCCGTAGTGTTGGTGAAGGGGTGAATGTAGGGGAATGGGTCTGGGTGGGTTGCTCTTCGGAGGGTTGGTGTGGACTTGTTGGGCCAAAGGGCCTGTTTCCATACTAAGTAACCTAATAAAGGCCTAACCAATTTTATTGATGTTTGTTATATCAGCCCAGGGAAAACGTTCCTGCTTTTATTGTTAAAAACAGTGCTATGGCATCTTTAACAATCAGTTTAATATCACATCCTATGTTGTGGTACTCCATCAGTGGTGGCCTTGCTCAAGTCTGTGATGGGGGATGAACTTGAAGAACTTCAAAGCACAGAGAGATAGGAATGGTACAAAACTGACCCATAGTTAACAAGGTTGGCATGAAACCTTGAAACTGCACAGTAGCACAGTTAGTCCTACAGGGAAATGGGAAATGTGGGAAGATTCAAACACGGAAATATATTTTCCAAATTCAACAATTCTGCATGTTCACTGCAGTCGAATTACCTGTTCTGAGATTTTAGTTTCTGTAACAACATTGCGGACATTTCGATCCCAGATCTGACTTTGAGCACATTCTGCACCAATGCCGTTCAAACATAAATCCCTGAGCTTTTCCAGGTCTACAATAAAAGAGGAAAATAATTAGAGCAAATACATTCCAGTCTTAACACAGACTTAATTGTATGTAAATAAGTTCACGCATAGCATGATAAACAAGGCAATTTTCTGAATACGAGCAAAAATGCCATTCATTAGAGAAGGGAGGGAAGAAATTATCATACCAATCCTGTGGGTAGCTCTAACTGTAGCCACCAATTCAAGGAGTGGAGTGCAAAAGTACAGCCTACTGAACTCAAACTCTCAGAAGAGTAGGAGCCATGAAATGAGTCAGTCATTCCCTACAGCAATATGTTACAAAGAGAAGCTGAGACAAACCAACTGTTCTAAGAGATAGTTTGACCATCCCATGAAATTCAAACTGAACTTACTCTCACCAATTTCTAGTATCAGTTCAAAATGGGTTGAAGGCTGTCAATACATTATTTTTCCTGGAATTCTTCAATTTCTTGAAAAGACAGCTTCTCAAGTTGAGTTTTCTTTTAATATGACCTTGGAATTTGAGACATGCATTGTCCACCCCTAACTGCACAGAGGACAGTTCAAGGTCATATCGCAATGGGTCTCGGGTTACATATAGGCCAGACTAGCTAAGGATGGCAGATTTCCTTCCTAAAAAGACAATGAAACAGATTTTGTTTTAATTCATTCACAGAAAAAGAGTATCACTGGTCAGGCCAGCATTTATTGACCACCCGATTGTCAAAAAGACGGTGAACAGTCCACCACATTGTTCTGTGTCTGGAGTCACATGTAGGCCAGACCAGGTGAGGACAGCAGTTTCCTTCCCTAAAAGGTCATTAGTGAATCAGGTAAGTTTTGCCACGGTCATCATTAGACTTTGAATTCCAGTTTTTTTTAAAACCATCTGGCCTGTGGGAGTCATATCTGGGTCCCCAGAATATTACTTGGGACTTGGGATCAACAGTCCAGCAATAATACCATTAAACGTCAATTGGCAATGGTTTAATAATCACCATTAGGCCAAATTCTTTTTGTTCCTTGAATTTTTTTTAAAGATTGAATTCAAACGTCACCATCTATCATTGTGGAATTCAAGCCCACATCCCAGAATGTTTGCTAGGAAGGTGGGGTTCGGCATTATTCTTCCAGTGAAATTACAACTATGTTGCTGCCTCCCTAAATGATTTTCTGGATTCTCAGTCATCTTTTGCTTTCACAAGTGCTTAAGCTATCTTGAACAGAATGATTTGGTTACCACAATGCAAGAAAAAGTGCTGGCGTTTTTATAAACTCAGTTGAAGAATCATTACTTAAATTTCCATCAAAATTCATAAGCCTGTAAAATTACCCAAATTCAACTAATCCGTTATACAACACAATCCCCACACAAATCAAGACAGGTGCTCAACACTATCAGTTGATTCAAATGTTTTCACTGCATCTCCTATAAATACCATTGAAGACAACCAATTTTGCATTTCCCAAGCTTCTGTATTAGTCTGAAAAATTGTTTCATTTAAGAAAAACAAAATAGAATTCACCGAAGATTTGCATTTGTTTTGGTAAGGTCATCCAGTTACAAGGATGGAGTCAAAATCACTTCGGGCAGCGTAATCTTTGAAAAATAAGCATTGGAAAAGCATCTGAGAGGTCTAAGTTTAAAAAAGATGTAAGTTTCCGTTGATAAAAGCATTAATCGCTGTGATAAGAAAAGAAAATCTAAAGTTACACAGTTAAAAATGTAATAACTAGTTAATAATGACAAAGGATTCACGCCAAAAAAAATTAGTCGGCTCCTAATCATGAAACACAACATATGCTACAAGCAATGAGCCAAGTCAAGCACTGTGATATGTTCCCAGGTCACATGGATATTCTTACTGTCAGTTTAGATCTATGCAACATATCAATCTATGTAAACTCATGTCGCAAACAGCACTTAGTTGGCCTTGCCAGGATTCAAACCTGGAACATCTGCATGATAGAACAGAGGCTCTCACTGAGCACAAGACCAGCAAAATGTGCCTAAATATTTGCTGTTATTGAAATCAAACACTGCAGTACTAATCTATAACTTTAGACAGTTAAAACAGGGAAGGGGTAAACAAAGGCATTACAAAACTAAACATTTGTTACTTATAAGCAAAACATACAAAAAAGATGGACAGCAAAAGATTTAGTAATTCATCCAGTCTGTACCATGCCGCATCACATTACAAAGTCTTTCCACTCAACCCAGAGTCTTAATAATCTCCAAGGACAGGGAGGCAGAGAAACAGTAAAGTACAGAGGCTAATTGCTTGGGGAAAAGAAATGGCAAAGTTTCTCTTAGGCACCTCAGACAATCAGACTGAAGCAATATATATGACATGATACCCACCTGTTGTACAAGGTGACCTCCACCCCAGCCAGAAACAAGTCTCGCTTGAAGGAATACAGCGTATCAGCGTTCATTGCCCGAGCTGGCAACCTGCGCTACAGGTCGACTATTCTGTGAAAAAGAGCACCTGCCTAACATCCAACCTTAGTTCTGCATTCTCACAACTTTTACGTACGATGTCCTTAGCAACCTATTTGACCTATTCAGCAGAAATAACCGGAGCACATATGTTCAATCCAGCTTCCTCCACAAATTTTGCCCTTACTTAATAAATTCCAAATCACTCTCAAATCTACATTTCTAATTTTAGAAAATACAGACTTGTTTAGTCTATATGCTTCCTAAACTTTGCAGTCCTCCACACATTCAAATCATCAAATTCTTAGTATTTTCCCATAGACTCTACCAAACATCACTACCCTGTTTTAAAAAACACAATAAATCAAAACAGTTGCAAAATTATCACAAAATGTCAAACATATTCGCTGTATTTCATGGATAGGAGGTTAGAACTGATCATTTTCCTGATAAAACATCAATGTGTAATATTAACCTAGGTCCTTTCCACACACATTGACACATATCCAGCATTTCCTCTTCTTTGACCAGTTCCCTCTTCTGACTCAATCTCATGCCCACATATGTTTTTCTCCCTAAATAAAGAGACTGCAAACTGAACTTCGACATTTGACAATGACAGTCAGAGAGAATAATCCAATCATCTTCATTCTGGGATTAACAGTGTTACCAACAGACACGATTTAGTAATAAAGATGTTGAATTTTCAGACCAAATCATTGCACTTTACTTACTAGTTTGTTTGGAATGTGGATGTTAAAAGTGGGATGACAGAGTTGGGGAAAGGAAAATTTGGATTAAGAATCTGCTAATAGGACAAGTCTGTGCCAAGTGCCAGACATTCCATTCACACACCCTTTGTTAACTGCCCTGTTTCAACGTGAAGTACAAAAACTACATTTAAATTTTTGATTTGCAGCTAAAATGAAAGAAAATGCAGATAAAAGACCTCTGCTGTTTTTAGGGTTTGCCAGATACAAGATGTATTCCAGGTAGGAATTAAATAGAATATGGTTATGAAGAACTCCCAGCACAAACAGGCCTACAGGCTAACTTGACTCCATGACACCATTTTCCTTCTTTTCTCAGCTCATCCTAGTAGCACAACCTTCTATCCCTTTGTCTTCTATTTACCAAGCTGGCCTTTAACATCAACTACTCCTAATTGGAATCAGTTCCACATTTAACCACATTTTGTTGACAGAAGACAATACAAGAGCTTTCAACAAAAACAAAATACTCCAGGAACTGGACATCTGAAATAAACACAAAGTGCTGGAAAAAAACTCAGCAAGTCTGGCAGTATCTGTGGAGACCCTTGATCTCTAATCTACCTTAGCCACAAACCTTTCCCTAACGTACCCTTCCATTCCATTTGCAGTGCCCAACCTTCTTTTGCAACACAATACCCACCTCTCCTCAGTTCTAAAGAACAGCCACATTGGACATAAAACTAATTCTGTTTCGCTCTCTGTAAATGCAGAATTTCTCCAGCACTTTGTATTTTGTTTCAGGATCTTTCATATCACACTCCATAATCCCTGAGGAATACTACCTTCAGGCTGCGACAGGTCTGGAATAGCTGTGGTTCTGTTTTTCGGCATATTTAGACGAGGATCTCCTACAGTAAGTCCAAGCACAGTGCCTGCTAAAATTTCTGCTGGTGAAGCAACCCCTTAAATAAAACAAAAATTGTTAAAGCGTAACTATAGGTTTATAAGTCATTTATGTTTCTTTAGCAAATAGCAACCTTTTATAAACCTTGCAACTAACACAATTAAAAAAAAAATGTTGCACCTCACTAGGAAATTCTTACTAAATTTTCTTAAAAAGGGTAGTTTCTGAAAGAGTCAGCAATTTTATCTACGGATTATTTGACTCACAGGAACCCAGGAATGTCTCATGTTCAACTGGTCCATGCTGGAATGGCACAATTAGTGATCAATGCTAGGAGTGGAGTTTCTGGATGAAGATGTGATTCGGCATTGCTCTGATTTCCCTCAGCAGATCAACATCCTATCAAAGCGCACCATCAAGTATGAATGTGAATTACGCCCCCCTTGAACAAGGCCAAGCAGAACAGATCTCGCAGCTCAAAACTGGACATCGAGGCATCGCGATGGGTCATCGGCAGTGGCAGAATTGTATTCAACAACAATCTAACACCTCTTGGTTCAGCATTTCACATTACCAGTGAGCCAAGGGATTGACATTGGTTCAATGAATAGTGCACGAGGGAATAACAGGATAATGAGGCAAAACTGAAATGAAGTAGTAACCCGTTGAAGCCACGGGAATAATTCCATGCTAAATATTAGTAGGAGTATGTGATATACAAAGTTAAGCAATTCCACAAGAAACAGAGTCAGATCTAAACTCTGTAGTCCTGAAACATCGTGAATGGTGTAATTTGAACAACTAACAACAGAAGGGAGCTCCAGCATATCCCCTCTCCCAATGTCTCCCAGCACATCAATGGAAAAGATAAGGCTGAAACATTTGCAACCATCTTCAAACAGGAGTGTTGATTGAGAAGTTCTCTCACAAATATGGGTAACAACTGAAGATGGTTGTTTCATGCTGGTGAATTAAAACAATACTGCCATCAAGTCTAAACGACAACCAGTCAAACAGACATGTGGCTTTAAATCCCAAAGACTGACAGACCATATCAAACGGCATGTCATTTCAGCTGTTTGTAATCGACAGAATGCTGGATGTACCAGACCAGCCTGTACTCAGAACATAATGTCTACTGTTAGATGTGATTCCGCAATCAGATAGCACTTTACAAACCAGCATGCTAAGAACTACATGATCAACCATCAGTTGAGCTTACAATGGGGTACATGCATATTTGATATAAGAAACTGATATCAGCACTCTTTTATAGTGTAGTATAATCTGGGTGTCCCCTTTAAAGTTTGTTCTTCTTACAATTCTGTCACGATGAGTGCAAGACGTAAAACTTCAATAACACCTCTCTTTTTCACCGATAACTAAACTCTGTACCAACAAGCAACAACTTAAATGTGTTCATCAGCAAAGTTGAGAATCAATTATTTTTAATTATGGTGAATTTTTCCTGAATAAAAGCCAAAAAATAAGAAATCAAACACTCAAATTCAAAATCTACAATTACCAATTCACATATTTGTTACTGGTTCAGTATGAAATCATAATTCATTATTTCCGAATTCTGTATCACGCACCAAGTAGTAACTGAAGGATATCTCTCTGATGATTATGGAGGCTCATCTTTTCAGGTTGTGTGCAATACTCTGACCACCAGCAGCACATTTTTGTCTCTTCCCTCTCTTCAGAGTTCTAAGATTTAAAACAGGAAAGACATCAAAAAAGGTACAAAAAGATATAGATGTCCTTTCTATAGTTCAATTATTTTGTCTTGAAAAGCATAGTAGAGATAACAGTCTATGTTATCGCAGTCTGATGCAGAAAGAGGTCTTTGAAAGGGAATGGAAGGAGCCAAAAAATTCACTTGTGGAATACGGGTATGGATAGATGAGCCTGCATTTATTCCCTACTCATAGGTGCCCTTGAGAAAGTGGTTATGAACTGCCTTCTTGAGCCTGTGCAGTCAATTTTTCATATGCAAAAACAGACTCACTTTTGGGACATCAGCAGCTTGTATAGCTTCAAATATCACACAATGGGATAACGGACCAATTAGTCGAAACCTCAGAATTTCCATCGTCAGATCTCTGAAAGCAAAGGATACCAATAATTCTGCATTAAACCCTTATCACATAGAACATTGCTATTCATTTGTGAATACATGCAGTGGTAAAATCCTCTCTTCTTGCTCAATCATATTTGAAACAATAGCCGTTTCACATTAAGCATCCCATTCAGAGATGTATCAGCAAACAAATTGCAACACTGACCCATGTAAAGAGATATGCAGTCAAGTGATCAAAAGCTTGATCAAAGCGTTAAATTATAGGAGTGCCTCAAAGAGGAGAAAGAGGTTGAGGGATGGGTGGGGAATAGATAGAATTCTAGAGTTTAGGACTAGATCACTGAATTTAGGATAACATGAAACTAAGGTCTCAAGTGAACAGAATTAGAGGAGTGTAGATATCTTGCCACTGTATTTATATGACGAGTCCAGATGAGTTTCTGGTCAATGGCGACCTCAGGTTGTTGATAATGGGGGTTTGGAGGAGCACATGGGTGTATGTTATGACAGAAATAGGGAGAGTTGAGGTGATCTTTTCGTCACTTGCCACTAATTGCAGCATGGACCTTGCCACACTTTTTTATTGGAAGAAACGGGCACTTTCAAATGCATTAAAAGATATCAGTGAGTTTATATTCTGCATAAAGGGGAAACTCGATTATCCGAACGAGATGAGCCAGCAGTATTTTGTTCGGATAATTGATTATTCGGTTAATTGATTAAATGCCTTTCCTCTGGGGCTCGGAGTTTTTAAAGTCTGCTCCCTGTTCAGAAGACTGCAGCAACTCACAGAAAGCGAGACCCAGCCCCCATCGCAGTCCAACCCCGCCCCAACCTGGTCCAACCTGCCCCCCCCCCCCCCCCCAAAAAAACCCAGTCCAGGCCCACACCCCCAACCACGTCCCCCTGCCCCGGTCCAACTACGTCCCCTGCCCCGGTCCAATCCCCCACCCATCCTGGTCCAACCCCGGGTCTCCATTACTTCCTCTGGCAGTTTATTCCATATACATACCACACTCAGTTTTAAAAGGTTGCTTTTTAGGTCCCTTTTAAATCTTTCCCCTCTCGCCCTAAACCTATGCCCTCTAGTTTTGGACTTCCCTACCCTTGGCTATTAACCCAATCCATGCCCCTGAATTCAATAAACCTCTAGAGATCACCCCTCAGCTTCCGAACCTCCAGGGAAAATAGCCTCAGCCTATTCAGCCTCTCCTTTAGCTCAAACCCTCCAACCCTTGCAACATCCTTGTAAATCTTTTCTGAATCCTTTCAAGTTTAGCATTTTTCTTATAGCAGGGAGACCAGAACTGAATGCAGTATTCCAATAGTGGCTTAACCAATGTCCTGTAGTAAAAAGTGAGGTCTGCAGATGCTGGAGATCAGAGCTGAAAATGTGCTGCTGGTTTAAGCACAGCAGATCAGGCAGTATCCAAGGAACAGGAAATTCGACGTTTTGGGCCAGAGCCCTTCATCAGGAATGAGGAAAGTGTGTCCAGCAGGCTAAGATAAAAGGTAGGGAGGAGGGACTTGGGGGAGGGGCGATGGAGATGTGATAGGTGGAAGGAGGTCAAGGTGAGGGTGATAGGCCGGAGTGGGGTGGGGGCGGAGAGACTAATGTCCTGTACAACCACAACATAACTCCTATACTCAATGCACTGTCCAGTAAAGGCAAGCATACCAAATGCCTTCTTCACTAGCCCGTCTACCTGTGACTCCATCTTCAAGTAACTATGAAAGTACACTCCAAGGTCTTTGTTTGGTAACACTCCCCGAACCTTACCATGAAGTGAATAAGCCGTGCCCTGATTTGCCCTATCAAAACATAGCCCCTCACATTTATCTAACATGAACTCCATCTGCCAATCCTCAGCCCCATCAGATCAAGGTCCTGTTTTACTCCGAGGTAACTTTCCTTACTGTCCACTACACCATCAATTTTGGTATTATCTGCCGATTTACTAACCCATACCTCCTATATTCACATCCAATCATTTATATAACTGACAAAAAGCAGTCAACCCAGCATCAATCTGTAGAGCACAGGCCTTCAATCCAAAAAGTAACCCTGTCTCCTATCTTCAAGCCAATTTTGTATCCAAATGGTTAGCTCTCCCTGTATTCCATGTGCTCTAACCTTGTTAACCAGTCAACCATGTGGAACCTTGTTGAATACCTTACTGAAGTCCATATAGACAACACTCACCATTGCCTTCATCAATCCTCTTTCTCACTTCTTCAAAACACTCACTCAATTTCTCACACACAAAGCCACGTTGACTATCCCTGATCAGTCCTTGCTTTTCTAAATTCTATCCCACAGAATCCCCTGCAACAACCTACCCACCATTGATGTCAGGCTCACCGGTCTCTAGTTCCCAACACATCCATACCACCTTACTTAAATAATGGCATCATGTTAGCCAATCTTCAGTCTTCTGGCACTTTACCCATAGGTATTGACAATATAAATGGGGCCTAGCAAGGACTTCCCTAGCTTGCCATAAAGTCTCAAGTATACCTGATCTGGTCCCTGGGATGTTATGAAACATCCAGTACCACCACCTCTGTAATATGGAGGCCTTTCAAGATATCACTACTTATTTAATCAGGTTCCCACATCCTTCACAATTAACGCTAATGTGAAATACTTGTTTAGTATCACTGCAGTTCCACACATGGGCAGCCTTGCTGATCTTTAACGGGCCCTAATCTCTACCTAGTTACTCTTTGTCCTTAAATTATTTGTAGGATCCCTTTGGATTCTCCTTAACTCTATTTGCCAAAGCTATTTCACATTGCCTTTTTGCACTCCTGACTTCCATCAAGTATAAACCTACTGCCTTTATATTCCTCTAGGAATCCACTCAATCTTTGCTGCCTTTTCCGACACCTACCTCTTTTTTGATCAGAGCCTCAATTTCTCTAGTCGTCCAGCATTCCCTACATCTACCAGGTTTGCCCTTCACCCTATAAAGAACATACAGTCTCTGGATTCTCATTCTTGAATGCTTCCCACTTTCCAGCCATCCCTTAATTATATGATATCCACCTCCAATCAACTTTTAGAACATAGAATTATACAGCGCAGAACAGGCCCTTTGGTCCACAATGGCGCACCGACCGGTGCACTAATCTGTGTACTAACCAGTTTACTAACCCTACATGATCCCAACATCATCCATATGCTTATCTAAGGACTGTTTAAATGCCTCTAATGTGGCTGAGTCAACTACATCGGCAGGCAGGGCATTCCATGCCCTTGCCCCTCTCTGAGTAAAGAACCTGCCTCTGACATCTGTCTTAAATCAATCACCCCTCAATTTGCAGCTATGCCCCCTCATACAAGCTGACGTCATCATCCTAGGAAAAAGACTTTCACTGTCAACCCTATCTAATCCTCTGATCATCTTATATGTCTCCATTAAATCCCCTCTTAGCCACCTTCTCTCCAATGAGAACAGACTCAAGTCCCTCAGCCTTTCCTCATAAGACCTTCCCCACCCCCCACCAGGCAACATCCTGGTATAGCCCCTCTGCTCCTTTACAAATGCTTTCAAGTACTTCCTGTAATGGGGCAACCAGAACTGCACAGAATATTCCAAGTGCGGAAAATACAGTTTTGTACAGTTGCAGCATGACACCACAGCTCTGAACTCAATCCCTCTACCAATAAAACCTAACATACCGTATGCCTTCTTAACAGCACTATCAACCTGGTTGGCAACTTTCAGGGATCTATGTACATGGACACCAAGATCCCTTTGCAATCCACACTAACAAGAATCTTTTCATTGACTCAGTATTCTGCCTTCCTATTATTCTTCCCAAAGGGAATCACCTCACATTTATCTGCATTGAACTCCATTTGCCACCTCTCAGCCCAATTCCACACTTTACCAAGTCCCCATGCAACCTGCAACATTCTTCCACAATGTCCACCACTCCACCAAATTTAGTGTCATCTGCAAACTTACTAACCCACCCACCTATGCCTGCTTCCAAGTCATTTATAAAAATGACAAACAGCAGTGGTCCAAAACCAGATCCTTGCGGCACACCACTAGTAACCAGACTCCAGACTGATTATTTTCCAGAAAGCCATTTTCTAATCCAAATTGCTAAATCACCCTCAATCCCATGACTCCGCATTTTCTCCAAAAGCCAAATGTGGAACTTATCAAAGGCTTTACTGAAGACCATGTACACCACGTCAATTGCCCTACATGCTTGGTCACCCTCTCAAAAAATTCAATGAGGTTTGTGAAACACGACCTGCCCTTGATGAAACCATGTTGACTATCTCTAATCAAATTGTTGTTTGCTAGATGATTATAAATCCTATCCCTTATAATCCTTTCCAAAACCCAACAGACGCAAGGCTCACTGGTCTATAATTATCTGGGTCATCTGTGCTGCCCTTCTTGAACAAGGGCACAACTGTTGCAACCCTCCAGTCCTCTGGTACTAAACCTGTAGACAATGACGACTCAAAGATCAAGGCTAAAGACTCCGCCATCTCCTCCCTAGCTTCCCAGAGAATCCTCAGATAAATCCCTTCTGGCCCAGGGGACTTATCTACTTTCACACATTCTAGAATTGATAACTCCTCCCCTCTTTACTAACCTCAATCCTTTAATAACCTGTACCTCAGTCGTCTTCTTTACGATATTCTACTTTTCCTGAGTGAAAACAGATGAGAAATATTGGTTTAGCACCTCACCGATTTCTACAGTGTCCACATACAACTTCCCACTTATCTTTGACTGGCCCTATTCCTACCCCCGTCATCCTTTTATTGCTCACATACCTATCGAAAGCTTTAGGCTTCTCCTTTATTCTACCTGCTAAAGACTGCTCAAGTATTCCCTTGCTCTTCTTAACTCTCTAAATCCTTCCTAACTAATCTTTAGCTCTCCATTACCTCATCCGAACCATCTTGTCTCAACATCACATAAGCCTCCCTCTATCACTTTACAAGAGATGCAATTTCTTTAGTAAAGCACAGTTCCCTTATCACTTCCTCCCTTGCCTGACAAGGACATACTTATCAAGGACACAATATCTATTCCTTAAACCAGCTCCACATTTCGATTGTCCCCATCCGTTGCATTTTGCTACCACATTCTATGCCTCCTGCGTCTTGCCTAATCGCATTATAATTGCCCTTCCCCCATCGATAACTCTTGCCCTATGGCACATAACTGCCCCAATCCCTCGCTAAGTTAAACATAACCAAATTATGGTCACTCTCTCCAAAGTGCTCACCTACCACTAAATCAAACACTTGGCCTGGCTCATTACTAAATACCAGAGCCAGTGTAGCCTCCCCTCTCGTTGGCCCTTTGACATATTGTGTCAGGAAATCCTCGCACACATTGGACAAAAGTTGATCCACCTCACGTACTAGAGCTCTAATATTTCCAGTCAATGTTGGGGAAGTTAAAAGCCCCCATAATGACCACTCTGTTCTTTTCACTCCTACCCAGGATTGTTTTACCAATCCTCTCCTCCACATTCTTGGAATTTTGCAGAGGCCTATAAAAAACTCCCAGTGGTGTGACCTCTCCTCTCCGGTTTCTCACCTCAACCCATACCATCTCAATAGACAAGTCCTCGTCAAAAGTTCTTTCAGCCACCGTTACACGTCCTTGACTAATAAAGCCACAACTCCCCCTCTTTTACCACCTTCCCAGATCTTAATGATAGATCTAAACCCTGGAACCGGCAACACGGGTGGCACAGTGGTTAGCACTGCTGTCTCACAGCGCCTGAGACCTGGGTTCAATTCCTGACTCAGGTGACTAACTGTGTGGAGTTTGCACGTTCTCCCCGTGTCTGCGTGGGTTTCCTCTGAGTGCTCCGGTTTCCTCCCACAGTCCAAAGATGTGCGGGTCAGGTGAATTGGCCATGCTAAATTGCCCGTAGTGTTAGGTAAGGGGTAAATGTAGGGGTACGGGTGGGTTGCGCTTCGGCGGGTCGGTGTGGACTTGTTGGGCCGAAGGGCCTGTTTCCACACTGTAAATAATCTAATCTAACATCCATTCCTGACCCTGGTCTATCCATATCTCCGAAATGGCTACAAATCAAAGTCCCAGGTACCTATCCATGCTGCAAGCTCACTTACCTCATTCCGGATACTCCTAGTGTTGAAGTAGATACACTTCAAAGCAGCTTGCTGACTGCCAGCACACTCCTGTGATTGTAAAATCCTGTCCATGCCCTCCCTACTCACATCCTCCTGTGCACTGGAACTACATCACAGGTTCCAATCCCCCTGCTAAGCTAGTTTAAACCCACCTTTTGAAAGTTCTACCCTAATACTATCAAAATTGGCCTTTCTCTAATTTAGAGATTTAACATTTTGATCTGGTCTATCCTTTTCCATAACTGCTTTAAAACCAAGAGAATTATGATCACTTGTCCCCAAGTACTGCCCCATTGAAACTCAGTCACTTGCCCTGCCTTATTTCTCAAGAGAAGGTAAAGTTTTGCTCCTTCTCTAGTAGGCACATCCACTAAATAAGAACATTTTCTTGTACAAACTTAAATTCGTCGCCATCCAATCCCTTAACTCAAAGGCAGTCCCATTCTATGTTTGGCAAGTTAAAATTCTCTACGACTACCACCCAATTATCCTTACAGATAACTGATCTCCTTCCAAATTTGCTTCTCAATTTCCCACTGCAAGCTTTCAGCTTTCTCTACAAAAATCTTTTCTTCTGGTTGTTCTTGGGTGAATTTTAATTATTGCTATACCATGCAAAGAGTGCCTGCTCCAATCCAAGATATTTTGCAAGTCAGTTCTTTTTGTCTTCATATTCTACTCTCCACTCTCATGCTATGACCTAATTTTTCAGCATTCTTCATCAGGCCAATGTATAACGTCTGACGTTGAATTCAGCTTACATGTTCTTCCAACAATGCTCTGCACTTCCGTTCTCGTTCTTGAAAGTTAAGCTTTCTTTGATCACCATGGTCAGCCATTGCTTGACAGCAGGAACCAAAACATATGCTGTCCTAAGCTGCAGTATGCACATTGGTTTTAAAGGGTGAGTGCCCCTTCATATATTTAAACAAAATTACTACTTTTATTTGAAACACTAAGTGCCAAAGACAACAAAACATGTGAGTTGGCTCAAACAGAAGACATTGGTAACAAAGACTTACTGATAATGAGAAAGCAAGTGCACTTTGGAAAGGCAAAGAGGAAAACAGATTGGGACTTTATGGTTGGCAAAGTGGGGTTGAAATAAACTGTAGCCCTGTTTTCCAGATTTGTTTACTTGAATTTAAATTCTACCAAATGCCACAGAGATATTTTAACCAGTGCTGCCAAATCATCAGCTTCAGTTTCTGAATTACAAGACCAGTGACATCACCACTTCACCACTGTCTCAATAGAAAAAAATAAATAAACTTGCATTTAATCATAATAAAGGCTTCCTGCTTTTACAGGCAATGAAGTATGCTCACAGTTGTAATGTGTAATTACTCTTCTCTTCACATGTATCCCTCATGTTTGGTATTATTTTAGATGCCCAGTTTAAATGCCTTTTAACATTTTACTCTTTGTGGCATTTTTAAATGTAAAAATGCAAGCAAAGTATTTATTTGAAGGAGAGCAAAGGAAGCCGGAGAAAGGTCAGTAAAGACTTAAGTACTGTTGCTAATCTAACATGAAATAAAATCGACAGTAATTCACCTAAACTGAAATGCACAGCTAAGTATTACTGCTTTTAACAGGTGAGCATTAACAGAAGCATCACCAGCAAGGATAAATCGAAAAGCCAGCAAGATAACCAATACCAGGGACAAGACAAGACCCTGATCCAGCGTTTGAATTCTATATTTTCATGCAATGAGACCAGACAGCCAAGATACATTCAATATGCTTCTGGCCTGAGCTCATGAATAAAACAAGCAATTTCAGGAACTGAGTAAAACAATGGACTGGAAAACTCGTCTTTCAATTCTCATTTCTCGATTCAATTTACCTTATACCACAAGAGATCAGAAAGTCAATTTTACCTTCTGGATACGCGCAAACATTTCCAATTTGTCAAAGCAGAAGAAATTTATCTACAGAACCTTTTGCAATGTAACCTCCCATTCAATACAAGATCATGCTTTAGAAACATTGACTAGCTTAATTTTTCAGGCACAATCAGAATTTATAGGTATCACCCAATGGGTGACTTTATAACTTACTTATAGTAGGAGAAAGGTAATGTGTAGCTTGCATTGTGCACTCAAGCTGAATTCTATTACAGAGCAAATTCAGCCATGCATTTTAGCATTCGTGAGTTTCTGAGTATTCAGTTATTTTCCTATTAGAACAATGGATGTGTGTGTAGAGCATCTGAGCAACTCAGGCAAACTTGGCAATGACATTTCTTATAATAAACAATTCCACAAACCTAGTGACCAAACCGCACGCATAGGAAACTTGAATTTCATTTAGAAGTTTGAATTAGGGACCCAAAATAATAAAATCAAATTATATGGCAATAAACAGACCAAATTACTTTCTGGTGATACAGCAATCTCAATTTCACTGTCACCAAGACCAGCTTTCTAAATCTAGATGTATTAAGTGAATTTTAAACTCTCATGCTCACTGACATCAGTCCATGCCACTGGATCACTAATCACCAAGTTAACATTACTGGCAGGATATCATTAATGCCATCTAATTAATAGCTAACATGCAAATTTCAGGCTGTATTTTTTTTTAAAAAGTGTACTCACTCTATTGTAATGCCGTTAGTTAATGATGTCCAAACCACTGTTGCCGATGGATCTCTGGTCCCATTGCCTATTATTTTTTTCTCCGGTATGACCACCTCTCCAGCTTTATCCTGCTGCTTTCTTTTCGAGCCAACTACTTCAGTTTGCTTTTCTGGTGCATATGTTATAGTTTTACATTCATTAGGAGCTGGTTCAGGTACAGGGACATCCAAACATTGACAGACTAACTGAAGCTCAGTCAATAAATCCTAAAAATTTATAAAGTTTAAAAGAAAAGCACAATTTTAAGTACATATTCTGGATTTTACTCAATTATGCAAAATAGTTTGATGCAAGTTCACAGAAGGTGGAGATGCACCAAGAATTATTCTAGCTAGGTTTGTGATATGAGTAACTGGGAATTAACTCTCATACTATTTATCATTTTATGATACTGATCCTCCTCATCTCTGTTACCTAGTTAGAAATATTGCTGCTGTGAATATGCTGGGATATAACACATCCTTAGTTTTAAGGTTTACACACCTTACTTTTGCCAAAATTATAAAGCTCAAATATTTTACAAAATTGAAAAGGCAAATAACCACATCCTCACCAAAAAGTCTTATTTACAGTTAGTTTACTTTGATCTACTTCCACCAACTATTTTCTTAAAATGCAAGTACTTTGTTAACTCTTCCCTGCCCAAAATGATATGTTTACTTCTGTGGTTATTTCTATGATACTATTCTTCTCTGCTTCCGGTGTAACACAAAAACAACCTTCAAAAGAATCCCAGTTTGACAAGCACTTTTAAATTTAATAGTTTATAGTCTGGAGAAGATCAGAAAAACAAACTCTTTATCCATAACTCCCACCTCTTAAGGACGTGCAACTTTTTGAATGCCATAAAATAAATGCAATTTTATCTTTCAGATGACACAATGTGTTGTATAGATTTGAATATGCAGATACACTATCAGTTTAACATCTCACAAAAAGAAAAATTTACACTGATATTTCAGTGCAGCATTATGAAATCTAGATCTGGAGAGAGGTTTGAATTTGTTACCTTCTATACTGCCACTGATTCAAACTAGCATTGGAAAGCTACTCAAGACTGGTTTTAAAAAAGCTGAAAGTGCTGGAGAAACTCAGCGGGTTTTGCAGCATTCATAGACAGAGAAACAGAATTAAAGTTGAATCTGATCTGACTCTTCTTCAGAGCTGAAAGTTTGACTGAAAAGGTTGATTTGTAGTGAGACCGCTGAGAGAGGGGAATGAAACAAAAAGATATAAAGAAATTATAGAACATCATTCAGTCAATTGAAGGCACAGCTGCAACAAAAGAAAAAGAAAGCACAATACTCCTTACATAATATGCAAAGTTATACTAATCAATTCAAGTTAAAATTATTTCTGGTTACAACTTTCAAATTTCAGATGTTCAGCAAGTTACAATTTTCTCTAATGCCCTCGTAAATTCAGGATGCGAATGAAAACTGTGCACAATGAAATTTAGTTACCATTTTAAGTGCTGGATGCATCCAAATCCAAAGCTGTCTGTTTCCTGAAGAGCTATCAGGTTGTGTTTTAGGCCTCCAAAGGAAAGTAACTGGACCGAGAGGCTTCTCAGGATATTGGTCTGCCTTGTAAAGAACCAGTGATCCTTGACACTTCCCGGACAGGCAGGCCACAGAGGCAAAAGTTGTACCTTTAGTGCCACATAACACATCAGCAAACAACATGTATTAGACCATTTAAGGGCATAATAAAATCACAACATAATAAGTTGAACCAAACAAATTTACTTGCATCATTCTCAAATTTTGTTGAATGGTTTTGATAGTTATAAATTACTAACCTTCTACAAAATGCCACATAGAATCACACAATCACTAGAGTGTGGAAGCAGGCTTTTCAGCCCATTGAGTCCACACCCACCCTCCAAACAGCATCTCACCCCGACCCACCCTATCCCTGTAACTCTGCTAATTTCCCCAATGCTAATCCACCAAGCCTGCACATCCTTGGACACTATGGGGAATTTCACCTGGCCAATCCATCCTAACCTGCACATCTTTGGACTGTGGGAGGAAACCCATGCAGACACAAGGAGAATGTGCAAATTCCACAGTTTCCCGTGGGTAGAATTGAACCCAGGTCTCTGCCAATGAGAGGGAGCAGTGCCAACACTGAGCTACCATGCATCCCAAAATGACAAGTCAAAATCAAAAGTCTTCATCAACAGAATAAAGGTTTCTAGCTGTTAAGCTATCTTGACCGCTAAGGCAGGACAGAAGAATCAGAGACTGACTAGAGCCAAGGAAGTGTCTCAATAGAGTGAAGAGAGACCGCATCTATTCACTTTCTCAAATGGCGAACTTCCCAAGCATATTCAAATTTTGACTGATTTGCAGCACAGGAGAAAGAAACTACATTTATTTAGAGTCAGGATTAGAGTAGTGCTGGAAAAGCACAGGTCAGACAGCATCCGAGGAGCAGGAAAATCGATGTTTCGGGCAAAAGCCCTTCATCAGGAATGAGACTGGGAGCCTCAAGGGTTGAGAGATAAATGGGAGAGGGGTGGGGCTGGGAGGGAACCCTTCAACCCAATGGCATCAATGTGGACTTCACCAGTTTTCACTTTTCCCCTCCCCTAACTTACCCCAGTCCCAAACCTTCCAGCTCAGCACCGTCTTCATGACCTGTCAATCTTCCTTCTCACCTTCACCCCTACCTCTATCCACTTATTGCATTCTCAGCTATCTTCCCCCTCAGCCCTACCCCGTCCATTTATCTCTCCAACCCAAAGGGTCTCAGTCTCATTCCTGATTAAGGGTTTTTGCCCGAAACATCGATTTTCCTGCTCCTCGGATGCTGCCTGACCTGCTGTGCTCTTCCAGCACCATTCTAATCTTGACTCAGATCTCCAGCATCTGCAGTACTCACTCTCACTTACATTTATTTAGCTTGAAGTTAATTTGTGCAAAACAAAAATTGTTTAAAGTGGGTGAAAAGTTTTCAATCCACTGAAACAAAAATAACACAGAACAGGTTGGCCTATTACTTAGAAGTTGTATGGATCGGATTTAGTGAACTAGTGTGGTTAACAAACAGAAGCAAATTGTTTTAAGCATTTCGAAGTTCCTAATGCTAAAATCAGGCCACTATGGAGGGCTACAGGTTGCATCTACCTAATTCAGCATTCTGTTAGCCAAGAACTTGGAGCACAGCAGCCACAATGCTTCTGGTTTTCTGAACAACACATTTATAGCGTGGCAAGCAAAGATCCTACTATTTAACTGTTGCACAGGCAGTTCCCAATATTTACGATCTCACAGCAAGTGAGATTGCTGTTATTTAACACCTGTCACAGTTCCTGGAATTTAACTGTTTCAAAGACAGCAGCAAATCACGATAAAGGATCATTATCAATAAAGAACGAACTGTTGAAAATGTGACACGGTGTCTGTACAGACTCAGTCTTTCTGGTGAAATGTTAATTATCAGAACAAAAATACTCGGCAAAGAACTTTACTTGCAGTATGACTATATCTAATACAGTTTTATTCACAAGGATGCAGAGATTTAAGAATAAAAATGCATTAGTCTACACTATGTGTTGGGTATAAGAAAGTGCAGATACTGATGCAGCTGCCAGGGTTTGTCAAAGAATTTGCACAGTTAATTGGCACTGAAATTTCTACAGCAGGTATCCAACACTGATGAAACATCTCTGTTGGCATTTTATGCATTGCACAACTTTAGTCTAAGAGGTTGAGAGCCAAAGGGTGGGGAGACACTTTTTGGTTACAGTTACTCACAAGCTCATCATCAATAGCAAAAATGAGAATTCCAGAGCTTCAGAGGTAAAACATATTGCCAGTTATATACAGTGAGAACAAGAAAGATTGGATAACCACCAAGTTATTGCCGTGGAGTTTGCACATTCTCCCTATATCTGCGTGGGTTTCCTCCGGGTGCTCCGGTTTCCTTCCCACAATCCAAACATGTGCAGGTCAAGTGAATTGTCCATGCCAAATTGCCCATAGTGTTACGTACATTAGTCAAGGGGAAATGAGTCAGAGTGTGTTACTCTTCGGAGGGTTGGTATGGACTTGTTGGGCCAAAGGGCCCGTTTCCACACTGTAAGGAATCTATTCTAATCAAAGTGGTTAAAGATAGTCACACTCATATTACAAGAAATGGAGGTAAAGATCCACAGTTGACAAGATATTTGGGCGGCACGGTGGCTCAGTGGTTAGCAATGCTGCCTCACAGCACCAGGGACTCGGGTTCAATTCCTGCCTCGGGAAAGTCTGTGTGGAGTTCGCACATTCTCCCAGTGTCTGTGTGGGTTTCCTCCAGGTGCTCCGGTTTCCTCCCACAGTCCAAAGATGTGCGGGTTAGGTGAATTGGTCATACTAAATTGCCCGTAGTGTTGGGTGTAGGGGAATAGATCTGGTGGGTTGCTCTTCGGAAGGTTGGTGTGGAAGGGCCTGTTTTCACACTGTAGGCAATCTAATCTAATCCAGAAATATTTTGTACCAGAGGCCAGAAGTCATTGCACAAGTGTTGCGTAGCATCTGGCTTGCAAAATTATGCTCATTCTTGACAACTGTTTTGCCCACCCTAAAGCCAAACTGCTTGTCAAATACAATGTGGTGGAAGTGGACTAACCCCCTAAACGTCCCTCTCCTATTTAACCTTGGGATCAAGTATCTTATAATTTAAGTAGATGTCGGAGTTTATGCACTGATTAACTGCCAAAAACAACGCTCGGAGCTTCAATAGCATCCCAGAAATAATTTAGCCTCAGGAATATGATTTGGACACTAACTTGTGCCTGGGAAAATATAACTCCATTAACTGTGAAGAATGCATCGCACAATTAGTGGCCAGCGTTAACATTTGATTAACAATATTGATGCAGCTCAGGAGACTGGGTTCAGACTCAAGGTAGAAAAAATTCTTAACTTGTTAGAATAGATAGATAGTACATCCAGTCCTGCAGTGATTAAGCTCATTAAAGATTTGAGAGAAGAAACTTTATAAGCTGATTGGATGTGGACAAAGGTGTACCAGTTCTGAATCAAGTGATTGAAGAGAGGATTGTGCTAATGGTTACACAGGTGAAAGTAAAAATGAAAATCACGCAAGGATGATGATGAAGTCACAAAAACAAATGCCTTGCTATATTCTCATGGGACATGGGCATGACTGGCTGGCCAGCAGTATCATCTAGCCCTGGTTGCCCTGGAAAAGATGGATGATGAGCTTCACTCTTAAACCGATGTATCCATGTGCTCTAGGCAAACCCACAATGCTGCTGAGGAAATTCCAGGATTTTGACTCTCAGCGAAGAAACTGAGATATATTTCCAACTCCCAATGTTGAGTGGCTTGGCAGGATACTTGTAGGTAGTGGTGTTCCATATATCTGCTGTCCTTGTCTTTCTGGATTGAAGTAGTTATGGATTTGAAAGCAGCCAAGGATCTTCAGCAAAATTTCTGTAATGTATCATGTCACTAGTACACACTGCTGCTACTGAGCATCAGTGGCGTGGGAGTTAAAGGCAGTTGGCCAAGAGTCATGTCTACGTACATGATACAGAGAAACTCAAAGTCAGACCAAAATACATTAGACAAACCAAGCTGCAAGTTTGGATCATGAAGATAAGTGAGGACAGTGGTCACAAACCTTTACAAATACCTGCACAAGTGCAATAATCGAGGAGAAAGTGAGGTCTGCAGATGCTGGAGATCAGAGCTGAAAATGTGTTGCTAGAAAAGCGCAGGTCAGGCAGCATCCAAGGAACAGGAGATTCGACGTTTCGGGCATAAGCACTTCTTCTGGTATCCTGAAGAAGGGCTTACGCCCAAAACGTCGAATCTCCTGTTCCTTGGTGCGGCCTGACCTGCTGCGCTTTTCCAGCAACACATTTTCAGCAAGTGCAATAATCCTTTGGTTGAGTCACCCATCAAGGGCCACCATCAGAAATTTGAATAAGGGAAACGCATTAGCACCTTCAGGACAGTACAGTCGGTTCTGCTATAACATAGTAGTTCCGTTCTCGTGCAATCCTGTGTTATAAGAAAACTGTATAGTGGCAGCACCATTTAAACAAGTGGGGCTGGAATCACGTTATAACCAGTACACGGTTTAAAAGTTTGTACTTTAGAAGCAGTGTCCCCAATTCAACAATTGCATTCAATGAATTTGCAATAATGAAGGCACATGAAAGTAAAACGACCTGTAAGGGGGATGGGAATAGAGAGTAATAGTTTAGACATCAGGAACTGTGACAGATGTTAAATGAATGGTTTAAAAACTCCTGTGCTCAACATGAAACATGACTTTCTATAGCCTAGCAAAGACCTGATCCCAACGTTGCAACATGTACCAGTAAACTCTGCTTTGTGTCTGCCACATTAATATATCACCTAGCAGCTGTGTTTAACAAAAAGTGTGGCCCAAAAGTTTGGAAGCATATTGCATAGTTTCTTATCTCAAAAAATAGCAGAACAAAATAGAAATATCCTGGATTGAAAATACCTGCATCTATACTGCTCAAACGAGCAAGAGCCTTCAGGAGATTATTCTCTGTCCCATTCAGCTCCAGGCAGCAATAGTAAGACAAATCCTGAAAGAAATTAAAACAGAAAGATGACTTAGAAAAACAATGGTCAAAAACTCCCAGAAAATGATATATGCTGATGCAATTTTAATGGGGACAGAGGCTCCTCTGGGTGCATTTATACACAAATCTTGGAGGTCACAGAACAAGATGAGAAAACTGTTCATAAAGCATACTGTATTTTGGACTTTCTAAATGAAGGCATAGAAGATAAAAACAAGAAACTTATGGTGAATCAGTAAAACACTGCTCTGGTCTCAATTCAGATACTATAACCATTTGTGGGTACTACACTTCATGGCAAGCAGGTGGAAGAATGGGGCTGGGAAACACATCAGCCATAATCATGGCAAAGCAAACTAGATGGGTTTACTAGTCTAATTCTGCTGTTAGATCTTAAGGTCTTATGCAAGGATGTGAAGGCACTGGAGAAGATGCAAAGAGGTTTTTGTTAAGAATGGCTCTGAGGATGGCAGCATTCAGTTACATGGATTGACTAGAAAAGGTGGGATTACTCCCATAAGAGTGCAATTTGATAGGGATGTTCAACATCATAAGTAGTCAGCACAGAACACATAGGGAAAATCTGTTTTTATTAGTGAGAATCAAAAGTCATAAGAGGGAAGACTTTTTTTAAAAAAGTATTGGACTTGATTGTTGCTGAAAAAATGACATTTCATCAAAGCTTTTCAGCTTGCACTCATCAGGACAATTTATAAGAATGACAATTTTAAGAGAACTGAGTGATCAGAGTATTATCCTGGGAACATGTGCACGTACTGTGCTTGTTTCAATTCAAGATCGATGACACCAGTGCACTAGCTCATTTCTCAGGGCAATGCCCTGACCAAAATCAATCTGTCTAGTATAAAATATAACAAACCCTGCCAATCTCGTTCATTAAACTCTCAATCATCATTGATTCATCCCCCATAGCAATACCTCTGCCAGTTGTCCATTTGTCAATCATTCAGCACACTCTTTTCATGCAGAATAAATATTGGTCTTCCCTTTGAAATGATATTTTTGTGAATTACCCGGATGACAGCAAGTCAAAAAGTTTTGGCAAAATGTATCATTTTCATCAATATTGTTATTCTCATACCAAGCGGTTAGGATCAAGAACGTATTGCCAACAATGTGACAGAAACAGATCAATTGTGGCTTTCAAAGGGAAAATAATTACATGGTTATATAGTAAAGGAAAGGGTTTTTGGAGTAATGGAATTGTCCTTTCAGAAGGCCAATACAGACATGAATAGCATCTTTGTTCTGCTCTCGATCTGTGGATCTCTCTGCTTGTATTGACTTACATTAAGCACAGATAAAGGGGTTAATGTGCTGTACTTAGATTTCCAAAAGGCATTTAACAAGGTGTCATGAAGGTTACTATACAAAATAGAAGCAATATGTAAGGAGTAACAAGTTAGAACGGTTGGGGGGGTGTAGTTATCTCACAAGAAACAGAGTAAATCTCAATGAATCGTTTTGGATTGGCACGTATGGCTGAATTAAAAGTTATTACATGTCCTAATGACACAAAGACAGATAGGAAAGTAATTTCTGAAGAGGGTGCAAAGAGTCTGCAAAGGGATATGGACAACTTGAGTTGGGAAAAAAATTGGCAGATGGAGTATAATGTGCAGACATGTGAACTTGCCTACTTTAAGTGTAATAGAAAAGTAACACATTCTTTAAACAGAGAAGTGGAAAGCTCTGAAATACAATGGATCTGGCTTTCTTGGTTTATGAATCATGAAAATGTTAGTTTGTGTAGGTACAGCAAATTAGGACAGCTAATAGAAAGTTGGTTATTCTAAGAGGAATGGAATATGCTGGTGAGACTACATCTAGGAGAACTGTGCAGAATTTTGACTTTATTTAGTGAACAACATAACTGTATTAGCTGATCAGAGAATCCACTGCAGTTCAAAAGGAAGAGAGATGATCTTGCTGAAACATACAATAACCTCAGGAGACTTGATGTGGTGGATGTTGAGAGAATGTTTCCCCTGTGGGAGTGACTAGAACGCGGGGTACAGTTTAAAAATAAAGCGTCTCCTTATTAAGGCAAAGCTGAGGAGAAACCATTTCTCTCTGGGTCACAAGTCTGTGGAACACAGTGGAGACAGTCACAGAATATTTTTAAAGCAGAGTTAGATTAATTTCTTGATTGACCAGGGATCAAACAAAGTTGGGCTTGACAGAAAAACAGAGCAGAGGCCATAAACAGCTCAGCCATGATCTTACCAAATAATCGAACATGCCTGACAGACTGTATGGCCTACTCCTGCTTCTAATTCATTTGTACATATATAAACAATTATTTTCAGGCACTCTAGATAAAAACTTATCATTTATCTTCAAAATGAAAAAGAGGACAAATTTATACTGATCTGCAATAACTACTTTCTTCTCAACTTCATTTTCAGATTTAAAAGTTAAATGTACACTAGTTAAATGGCATGGATTTAAAAAACTCACTTGATGGTAATGTATGAAAATCAACATAAAGCAAGAAATTCTGTGAATAATTCCACACTGAAGACTCCATCCAAATATAACTTAATCTATTCAGCTGTTTGAGACAGAGCAAGTTAGAATTAGATTAGATTCCCTACAGTATGGAATCCCTTCAGCCCAACATGTCCACATCAACCCTCCAAAGAGTAGCCCAGCTAGACCCATTCCCCTGCCCTTTATTTACCCCTGACTAATGCACCTAATACTGTTTAGCATGGGAAGAGACTGGAGGTTATGGGTGTGAAGATGTTGTTGAAGGAGCATGGATGAGTTGCTGGATTATAGTACAAAACAAACCCATATATAAAGTCACTAAGGTAAATCTGTAGGATTTACTAAACCATTCAAGTATTCACCTGCAGCCTAACTTACATTTTGAAATACTTTAAAAAAAAGTCTTCCCTCTTATGGCTTTTGATTCTCATTAATAAAAACAGATTTTCCCTATGTGTTCTGTACTAACTTACATTTTGCCACGGGGCAAGGTATGATTAAATACAATCCATACAAACTACAGTGATTAAGAAATTAGAATCAGCTGAGAAATAGGAAGCAATAAATTTCATCCAATGATTCAATCAACTAGTTAACCATATTGTGTTCTTTCGTATAACACTGATCCAGACTTCTCTAACAACAATAATTTTTCAACAAACTTTTTTTTGGGTGGGTGAAGGAAGAGGAGGCAAGGAATGTTAAATACTAAATATCAAGTTCAGCAAAGAATCTAGATTGGTGACATAACAAATTCAGCCCACTTGGTTCACGTTTGCTTACTTCTGAGCAGCTAGCCCCATTCTGTGGCCTTTCCCTAGAGACCTAGTTATTTAACCTTTTTTTTGGAAGCTGTGACTGTTTGTAATCATTTGCTCGTGTTGCCAATCACATTAAATCTACATCCTCTGGTTCTCAACTCTTTTGCCAGTAGAAGTTTCTTCCTATTTACTCTGTAGAGAACCCTCATGATTTTGAACACCTATATCATAGAAAAACAGACAATAGGAACAGGAGAAGGCTATTCAGCCCTTTAAGCCTGCTCTACGTTTCAATATGATCATATCTGATCTTCTAATTCAGTATCCAGTTTCCTCTTTCTCTCCATATCCTTTGATTCTTTTATACAAAACATTCAATTTTTTTTGGCCTCAACTGTTTTGTGGTAGAGATTTCCACAAACTCATCACTCTCTCAGTGAAGACATTTCTCTTCACCTCAATCCTAAATCCTTAGATCGAGACCCCTGGTCCTGAACTCCCTAGTCATCAGCAACATCTTTTCTGCACTTACCCTGACTGGTTGAGTTAGAATTTTATAGGTTTCTATGAGATGTTCCCCTCATTCTTTAAACTAGAGTGAATTATTCCTAACCAACTGAGTCTTTCATCAAATCTTTCCACTCATACACTTCTCTAAAAAGAACTGTCCATTGGTCTTCATTCTATTGGTCTACCTGAAATCCTTCAACCCAGGAAACCATTGCATAAATCTGTTCTGCACCACATCTAAAATTTGCAGGCCCTTGCTATCAGCACAGTGCTTAGTACTGCACACAATAATCCAGTTAAAATCAAACTGGTGTTTATAGAGATTCACCATGACCTTCTTGATTTTGTGCCATGCCAAAGTTGCATTTGTTAGCAGCATTCAGTTATAGAAACTTTGCAAATGTAACTTGTATCTTATTGTTCTGAATGCAATTCTCCTTCATAAAATTATTTAGTCAGAGTTATACAGCAGAGAAACTGAGCTAAAATGTACTATTTAAGCTACCTGCAGAAGACACTGCTTTGTCATAGAACGATAACATGCTCTGTAACTTTTAGTGGTTGGTTTATTGCCCAAACAGTATCCCCACTTTTTGACCATATGGAATCTTTTTGCATGCCATATGTGAGTCTCCAGCCAAATGTTTTTTCGTTGCCTTCGATTAAATTCCATTAACAGACTCCCGTGTCGTCGACGGGCTTTGCGAGATTTACTCTTTGATTGCTCTTTCTTCAGCTGGGAAACCTTTTCCACCTGCAGAAGAGGGGAGGATAGTAAGAATTAGGACTTTTACAGATTTGTTTTCCCACAAAAGATGCTTTGATACACAACACAATTCACAAACCATTGTCTGTTAACAACACTTGAATAAAAAGCTTCTTAAAACTATCACTATAGTTTTAAAGCAAATACATTTCAACTTCTAAAAAAGGAGCTTTTTTATTATTTGTTCATGGATGTGGCTATCTCTGACTAAGTCAGCATTTCTTGGCCATTCCTAAGTGCCTAATTTCCATTCCTGGAGAAGTTGGTGCAGTCTTCTTGAAGCGCTGCAATCCTTAGAGTGTACAGGCAGACCAAGATAAAATAAGAAACCAGATTTTAAAAATGTTTATTTCAAAAAAATAAAATTCATTCTGTACATTTAGGGTTAGATATGGCACAGTGACAATGCAACTGGACTGTTAATCTAGAGGCCCAGACTAATGATGTGGAGACACAGGTTCATATCCTACTGCTGCAGTTGGAGGAATTTACATGCAATTAAAACCTGGAATTTAATACACAAATTATAATTTCCTCATGACATTTAAGAACTATTTAGATCAGCACTTGCAACATCAAGTTGACTGCAAGTCAACTGCTGGAAAATGGATTAGAATAAGCAGATGTTTGACGACTGGCACAAAGACAAAGGGCCTCTTTCCGTGCTGTACAAACTCTGACTCTAAAATAAGTAAGGCAAGGCCTTCCCAAATTTCACCCAGTGGAAATCAGAATAAGGAAGGCACAAACTCATTCCATCAACCTAACATGGATAACATGAAATCTAGTAGCAAAGCGATTAGCACTTATAGAATGTGCTGAAAGTTGAACGCCAGCAGACCAGCTGGAGGAACATTAATAACTGCTTAAGAAAAAACATGTGCAACTCAATAATAACATCTGCTAAATCATCAAGCGAGCTCATGATTATTTATACACCTTCAGAGCGAATGATATCAGACGAGAAAGTGGGGCTCATCTTGATAATCATAAAGTACAGACATGAGAAGCCATTCATTTCATTGATCTTTGTTTTATGAAAACTAAAAACTCAAACATAGGAATTAACATGCAATTAAAAGCTGGGCAATAAATACTGACATCCCGTAGAAAATAAAAGAAACATTGAGTAACTGCAGAGTTATTGTCTTTATGCATCACTTAATCCAGAAGTGCTTTTCAGATATCAGTAATTTTATTTGCTTCTATTGATATAACCTTACCTCTTTCTTTGCAATTTCTTGAAGCCTTCTTGGGAGACGTTTAATATTATGACTCATGGCTCTTCTGCGCATTGTTGGTGGCAATGACTGCAGAAACTGAGAACCAGATTTGTGTGTGACTGCTTTTATCATGGCATTGATTTCAGCAGCACGGGCTTGAGCAAATGTTGTTGCTGCAATATGAAAAATCAAAAGACATTACGTTTTTAATAAGATTTAATACAATTTTAAGGCAACAGAAGTTCTGAGAAAAATACAGAAAATAGAAGAGCAGGCCATATGATGCTTCGAGCCTGCTCAGTCGTTCATTATGATCATGACTGATCGTCCCACTCAGTAGCCTGCTCCTGCTTTCCCTACCACATCCTTTGATTCTTTTAGTCCCAAGTGTAATACCCAGCTCATTCTTGAAATCAGATAACGGTTTGGACTTGATTTCTTTCTGTGGTAGTGAAATAAACAGCCTCACCAATCTATGAAATCCATCTCCACTATTTTCCTATGCAGTGCATTCCAAATCCCAACAACTCCCTGAGTAAAGAGGTTTCACCTGATTTTATTTAGTTCTCTTGCTGATAATCTTGAAATTGTGACCGCTAGTTACTGACATACCCATTCATGGAAACAGAACTTCCTTCTTTACCCTGGTAAAATTATTTGTAATTCTGAACACCCCAACAGGATCACTGCTTAATCTTCTCCGCTCCAAGGAGAATAAGCCCAATTTCTCTAATTTGGTCTCATATGTAAAATCCCTCATTCTTCTCAACTATAGTGAATATAAACCTAAACAATTCAATCTCCCCTCTTGCATCAGTTCCCTTCCCCATCCAAGTCTTCCATTTGGCAAACTTTTCACTGTACCTAGGTATATGCGGCAATAATAAACCAAATCAAAAATCTTTATTACATTCCCACTATAGCAAGAGCCTCATTTCTCAGATAAGCTGATCAAAACTGCATGCAAAATTCCAGGGATGGTCTCACCAAGGTTCTCTAACTGCAGCGAGACAGAGTCATAGAGATGTACAGCATGGAAACAGACCCTTTGGTCCAACCCGTCCATGCCGAACAGATATCCCAAACCAATCTAGTCCCACCAGCCAGCAGCCGGTCCATATCCCTCCAAACCCTTCCTATTCATATACCCATCCAAATGCCTCTTAAATGTTGCAATTGTACCAGCCTCCACCACTTCCTCTGGCAGCTCATTCCATACATGTGCCACCCTCTGTGAGAACAAGTTGCTCCTTAGGTCTCTTTTATATCTTTCCCCTCTCACCCTAAACCTATGCCCTCTAGTTCTAAACTCAACTTTGTCTATTTATCCTATCCATGCCCCTCATAATTTTGTAAACCTCTATTAGGTCAACACTCAGCCTCTGACGCTCCAAGGAAAACAGCCTCAGCCTGTTCAGCCTCTCCCTGTAGCTCAAATCCTCCAACCCTGGCAACAGCCTTGTAAATCTTTTCTGAACCCTTTCAAGTTTCACAACATCTTTCCAATAGGAAGGAGACCAGAATTGCATGCAATATTCCAACAGTGGCCTAACCAACGTCCTGTACAGCCGCAACATGACCTCCCAATTCCTGTACTCAATACTCTGACCAATAAAGGAAAGCATACCAAACACCTTCTTTACTATCCTATTTACCTGCGACTCCACTTTCAAGGTGTTTGAACCTGCACTCCAAGGTCTCCTTGTTCAGCACACTCCCAAGGACCTTATCATTAATTGTGTAAGTCCTGCTAAGATTTGCTTTCCCAAAATGCAGCACCTCACATTTATCTAAATTCAACTCCACCTGCTGCTTCTCAGCTCATTGGCCCATCTAGTCAAGATCCTGTTGTAATCTGAGGTAACCTTCTTTGCTGTCCACTACACCTCCGATTTTGGTGTCATCTGCAAATTTACTAACCATACCTCTAATGCTTGCATCCAAATCATTTATGTAAATGACAAAAAGTAGAGGATCCAGCACCGATCCTTGTGGCACTCCACTGGTCACAGGCCTCCAGTCTGAAAAACAACCTTCCTCTTGTCTACTACCTTTGAGCCAGTTAGATTAGATTAGATTATTTACAGTACGGAAACAGGCCCTTCAGCCCAACAAGTCCACACCGACCCTCCGAAGAGGTACCACCCAGAGTCAAGAACTTAAACTTAATGACTTTCACCAGGCTGCATAACACCTTTAAGGGAGTAGAAAAGAAGTGGGTGCTAAACTCACTGATAACAGGGATAATGAGAAGATGAAAGAAACATCCACAGAGCAACGTATTGCCTTGATTATTCAGAAGAATGTGACTTAAGTACAAGGATAATCAATGACAAGTGATGAAAAATAAAAACATTGTAATGAAATATGAGAATTAAGACTATAAACTGCTAATTTGTGTGTCAGACAACTTGGCGAATTCTGCAAGAATGACTCCAACATTGTTTGTAAAACAAGGTTAAATTAGCTGAACTCAAGACTCCAAATCGCTGCACACAGCACATCAAGTGCACACCAAGTAACAGCCTATCAGAAGATTTACACTCCCAATGCACTAAGAGATAGCAACATGAAAGAGAGCAATATACAGCGATTTAACTATTACACAGGAAAAAGATTTGTGTTGAAGGTATGCAAATAGGAATCTATTTAAATAGAGAAGTTAAATAGAGTTGCTTAGCAACACTGGCCTTTACAATTTGACATCAAGCAGTTGACAGAATACAGGTCATAGTCCCATGCACTCTGCAAAACCAATAGAGAAGACCCAGGTTAAAGACTATCATTAAACAGAATAGCTAGGGAATTGGATTGTTTTAGAACCAGACCTAGTTCTAACTTATTTTGTTCCCTCAACAACAAAGTAAGCTTCTTTCTAGTATCATATACTTACCAGTTATACTTTTGGGAATTTGAGAATAGCCATGACAGCTTCCTCTCGAGTTTCCTCGGTACCCTCGGAAACCTCCTCTGTATGAACTTCGCCGGTGGTCACCATAAGATGGCTGACTGGACCCCACCTGCTGCTGTTGCACATGACCACCAGCAACGCCTGAAGATGACAAGACCAAACATGAAATAAAGTTCTAAGAATTCTGAAAAGAAAAGACGAACATGTCGATACCTTATCAATCAGATCGAATTACCTTTTTGTGGGAGGGCAGGGGTGATTTATCTCAGATCTATAAAATTCTAATAGGTTTAGATAGGGTAAAGACAGAAAGGATGTTCCTGATAACCTTGGAGTCCACAACTATGGGTTGCGGATTAAGGATACAGGGTAGGCTATTGACAACTCAGATGGGGAGAAATTTCTTCATGCAAACAGTGATAAGCCTTTGGAATTTGCTGCCACAGAAAGCAGCGGTTTTCAAGAAGAAATTAGACATTGTTCTTGCTTCTAAAGGGATCAAAGGGTATAGGGAGAAAGCAGGAAAAGGGTATTGTGTTGGATGATCAACCATGATCATACTGAATGAAGGAGCAAGTTTGAAGGGCCTATGTTTCAATGCACTTTTAGATAAAAGAATGGCACAGTTCACATGAAGAATGAAACAAATGAAGATAAAGCTCATTGGGAATTTTCAAATTTTAAAAACAAATGCCAGAGAAGGTTCACACGTAAACAGAATAAAATTTCCAACGATTGATTCTGCCATATTAGAGGTGGGGTGCATGGAGCAGTAGTACACTTTTACAGGTGGCTCACCACACTCATTGGAGTGACTCATCCTGTACTGCTCCTCATTACCACCCAATTCTCACCTATGGCTCGAGGTAGTTATTCTCTACTGGGATGCAGCTACAGCTGTGTAAGTGGCATAAATGAGCAGACAAACCAGCTCTCCTACTCTTGGGGACTTTCAGCATTCAAAGACTGATTCTGTGTGCATGAGATCAGGGTAAGAGCCAACAGTCCTGAGGGAAAACAACTCACTTACTGTTGCTGTTTAATAAGTAAATAATCTATTATTCTGGTAAGTTTTCCTAGAGTTAATGTTGGACCAATTCTTCTTTCTTTTGTTCGTATTCTTACTCTACAGTTAAAATAAAGTGTGTTTTGCTTAAAGGTGAGCAGTGTAACCAACTGAATTACGTTTGGAACAAAGCCCTTACATTTGCTTTTAAAAAGTTAGGATCTGGACTATCTTCTTGATATATTTGAAGGTGGCTTGGTCTGGGTCATAATACCATTTCATTTTCTGTCAGTAGTTGACTCAGGATGTTGATAATGGGGCATTCAGCAGTCATAATACCACTGAATAGCAAGGGGATAGTTAAATTCACCTGTTGGACATAGTCACTGCATAGCATTTGTGTGGTGTGAATGTTATTAGCTACTCATCCCAAAAATTGTCAATGCCTTTCTGTATGCAGACATGCCCTGCTTCCATACATGGAGTTGTGAATTTTTGAGCTTGGACTTGAACCAAGGCTGTGAAGAGATACAAAACACAGTGGCCATGACAGAAGCCAAAATGAATATCAAAGAGCAAGTTTTTTGCTGATTATCTTGTCAGCCCTGTCAATGACACTTCCATCACTTTGCTGATGATTGAGCAGACATGAAGAGTTGGGTAAGTAGACTCAAAGCTTGATCAAACAGGTAAGTTTTAAGGAGCAAAAGCCAAAAAAAATTGCGCATGCTGTAAATCAGAAACAAAAACAGAAATTGCTGGAAGTGCTCAGCAGATCTGGCAGCATCTGCGGAGAGAAATCAGAGTCAATGTTTTGAGCCGAGTATTCCTTCCTCAAGACCCTTTTAAGAAGCATTTGAAGAGAGCCCAGGAGGTTTTGAGAGAGAATTCCAGAGCTTCTAGCCTGGAGAGATGACAGCATAGCAGTGTTTCCTCTTTTGAATTAAACCAGAAGTGGGAGGCTGGTGTTTAAAAATTCCTTTTAAAACAGAGATGAGATATTTCTCTCTCAGCTGTCTCAGAGGAACGGACTAAGTTCCTGCTTTTGCCTGCAACCTTGTATATTAGTTAAAGTGAAACAATTAACAAATGCCCTTTTGAATGCCTTAACTGAATCTACCTCCATACTTCCAGGGAACGCATTGTGTATACTAACCAGTCACTGTGAAAAGGTTTGCCTCACCTTGTATTTTGCAAAAGATTCAAACATTTTAAATCTTTTTTTTCTGACCCTTGCTTCTTTTACATGTAATTTCTCCCTTTGCAACCACCCAGGTTCCTCATGATTTTGAAAATGCCTACCAGATCTCCCATTAGCCTACTCCTTTCCAAAGAAAACAGTCCCAACTTCTGCTAACATTTCCTCAAATGGTCTCATCACTGGAAAAGATCATAAACCTCTTCTGCACTCTGTAGATAATCACAATGATCTAATTGAATGGCAGAGCGGGTTTGACGGGCGGAATGGCCTACCCCCATGTTTCTATTCAGAAGTTCGGGGTGAGAATGCAAAAGGCTCTATCAGTATTGCTGAACCTAGGAGAAAGGGATAGACAGAATACTGCAGACTCAAAAGTATCAGATCAAATCCGGACATGTGGCTGGATGAGAATACAACAGATGATGAAGCAAAGTCATTAAGATCTACGGATGCCACATACTTTTACAACATGAATTGTTTGGTCTTTTTATTTTTCACCATAGAGCAAGTAAATACATTAAAAATCAGACATCTTGTACCTTGAAGACTTGTAAAGCTGCCACAGCGTGGGTTAGTGGTCTGTGATTCAGACGGTCCCATTCCAGATCTGCCAGCCGTTTGGTCGGTTGAGGAAAAGGTGATATTGCTAGGCTGGTTTCTCATCAACTTGGCATATTTCTTTTCCTTCCGACTGACTCCAGACATAGCTTTGCAAAGAGAATGCAATTAACATACTAGCATAACAGAATTTATACAAACAGAAACAATAAGTTTTCAAAAGCTCTAAACCAATATGAAATCAAGGATTCAGTTATTAGTGAATGTATTTGTTTATGAGTACGTCGCTCAAAGATACATTTCTAAAAGATCGCTTTACTTGTGGACAAATAGTCATTGGGGAAGAAAATCTACTGTCCTTTCTCAAAACGTTAGGGAAGGGTGGTCAACGCAGACAGACAATAAAGGCTAGAATTGTAAGCAATGCCTGTAGTCAAGAACCATAAAAAAAATCTAAACATACTGAAACTTACTGTTTGGTGTACCAAAATGAAATATAGTCACATGACAGGTAAGAGATTGGCCATTGTATTATAATTCACCATGCAACCAAAAATACTTTAAAATATCCAGCATTGAAGTATTTATATATCTTTGGAATTGCTCTGTTCTTTACCACACAATGATTGCAACTCAAAAAGAGTTTGACATCCTTAAGAAACTATTCCACATCACACTGAAGTTAAACACATTTTATGAATTTTTACTGAAATAATGCAGTAAGTTGAAACCATATGACCAAAAATTGGCTCTCTGATCTTGCTTTATTCATAACGACGAGGCCACTTAGTTGCTCAAAGCCTGTACTTCAATACAATGAGACCATCACTGATCAATTTCTACACAGGCCACCACATTAACAGTTTTTAATGTTATGGGGTGTCGTGCTTCCAGCTGATTTCATTACTGAACAGGTCAGATCCCAGACAGGAGTCTAGCTTGATAGATTTGTTTTGACTTTAGCAAAGCAGCATCCTGATGAAACATAAGCACAAAACAGTAGATTTTGCTTCAACAAAATGGAAGCTATAACAGGAAGAAGGATAAAATTGAATAATCCAAACTATCAACCTATCAAACTTAAAGATTTTAAATACACAATAATAATGTAATCCTATTAAACCCAAACCACTCCTTTATAAATTGAAAAGAATCCAAATAGCATTTATGTAGTACCCAAAACCCCAGTACAGTTTCCAAAATATCACTCGTATAAAACTCATACCAGAGTCCCTGGACCTATACTTTGGTAACTTTAAGTCACTTTCAAATTCAACTTTTAAACTAGAACTGAGATAGCTTCTTCATGGAGCTCTCAGTGTTTCATGGTACTTAGTTTTAATGCCTTAGATCATTTCTGTCCTGGGACTAACAGCAATTCTCGAACTGAAGGTAATTTTTAATCATTATATCTACCATTCCCTTCTTTGGAGCATTGCTCTATGCAGCCATCCTACTCCAAACACTTCACAGGACTAATGTTACCCAAAGTCAAAAGTAAAGCTAAAACTTTGTCTCTCATAATGTGTGCTTCTCTCAAGCTAAGAAAAAGCACATTCCAGTACAAACTATCAAACATTTGAGGCCCCATTGTTTAACATGCTGCACTGCAAAACATCTAAAATAAACTGAAAGGTCTAGGAGAAAGTGAGGACTGCAGATGCTGGAGATCAGAGCAAACAGCACAGCAGGTCAGGCAGCATCTGAAAAGGAGAATCATGTTTTGGGAATAAGTTTATCCATTAGTGCACAAAATCCATTCACTCAACAACTGTTCTTTAAATTAAATCACCATTATATAAATACTTACAAGTTAAAAATTAACTTCAGGCACTCAAACACCCACTGGTTACTAACTCAAAAACAAGAACCCAAACACTCTCTCTAAATAACATTTAAACATTACACATGCAAACTCTTTAGTTTATATCACAATCATATACAAAAAAACTCCATGATTATCTGTCATTTTAGATGATGCAGAACCTTTTCCTTTACTGTGATAATTAAAAATGTCACCTCAAATAATAATCGGTAAACACTTAGCAGTTAGAAAGACTTGGAAGGCAAGGTAAATGGGATGAACTCTTATTAATTAGTTATCTGCAGATTTCACTAGTGACTGTAACATTATTTAAAAACCCCTTGGTAGGATGGAAGCTGTCGTGAGGGAGTTGTAAAGCTAACAAGCTCACAGTCGTAACTGTCAAAATGTAATATTGATTTGAAAATTAATCAATGGTAAACATCAGGCTTATCAAGCATACACTCATCTCTAAGCACAAAATAATTTTATTATTACTCTTTTACAAAGGTTCCCGAGTCAAAGTTAACAAAATAAACATTTTCTTACAAGTTTTTTTTCTGTAGTGTCCTCACTTCTGAACCAAGAGGACCAGGTTTGGACTGGGACCAGATTTTGTGGATTAATGGACTTTATTTTGTAAAACAGCATGTTAAATAATAGGACCTCAAACGTTCGTTCTTGCAATAGGCTGAAGGAGGGTCACTGGATCCAAAACATTAACTCTGCTTTGTCTCTAAGATGGTGCCAGATCTGCTGAAAAGTTTCCAGCAGATTCTATTTTATTTGTATTTTTAAAAAAAGTTTCCTTAACAAGAACAGAAATTGGAGAAACTCAGATCTGCAGAATCTGTGGAGAGGAAGCAGAGTTAAACCTTGAATCCAGTGGCCTGAATTCATTCTCCAGTAATTTGTGTTTTTGTTTCAAATTTCCAGCATTTACAGTTCTTTGTTTTATTTTAGTTTCGTTAGCAATGTTCATAAAAGACACCAGTGTATACGTTTGCTCAACTGGAGTACAAATTCAGCTCCAGACACCATGCTTTGGGAAGAACGTGAAGCCATTAGATAGGGTGCAGAAAATATTCATGAAAGCAATTCCAGGGCTGAGGTATACCAGATCTTGACTGGCCACTCACTGATGATGTGGGTAAAAACAATGACTGCAGATGTTGGAAACCAGATTCTGGATTAGTGGTGCTGGAAGAGCATAGCAATTCAGGCAGCATCCGAGGAGCAGTAAAATCGACATTTCCGGCAAAAGCTCTTCATCAGGAATACAGGCATAGAGCCTGAAGGGTGGAGAGATAAGCTAGAGGAGGGTGGGGGTGGGGAGAAAGTAGCATAGATTACAATAGGTGAGTGGGGGAAGGGATGAAGGTGATTGGTCGGGGGCAGGGGGAGGGTGGAGTGGATAGGTGGAAAAGATGATAGGCATGTAGGACAAGTCATGGGGACAGTGCTGAGCTGGAAGCTTGGAACTAGGGCGAGGTGAGGAAAGGGGAAATGAGGAAACTGTTGAAGTCCACATTGATGTCCTGGGGTTAAAGTGTTCCGAGGCGGAAGATGAGGCGTTCTTCCTCCAGATGTCTGGTGGTGAGGGAGCGGCGGTGAAGGAGGCCCAGGACTTCCATGTCCTTGACAAAGTGGGAGGGGGAGTTGGGCCACAGGGCGGTGTGGTTGATTGGTGCGGGTGTCCTGGAGATGTTCCCTAAAACGCTCTGCTAGGAGGCATCCAGTCTCCCCAACATAGAGGGGACCCCATCGGGAGAAACAGATACAATAAATGATATTAGTGGATGTGCAGATAAAACTGATGATGTTACCTAGCATGGTAATGAAACATCTGAAAAACCTTCCAGCTCAGTGAGCAAAGTTACAACCTGAACATCAATTCTGCAGAAAGCTTAGAGATGCTGAGATTGTTCTTCTTAAAGACAGGACATTGAGGAGATTTAATAAATGTGTTTAAAATCATGGATTTGGACTGTGTACAGTAAATAGGGAAAAGCCACACCACATGTGGAGGATCTAGAACTAGAAGGCACTGATTAAAGTTAATTGATAAAAGGCACATTAACAATACAAGGAAAACCATTAGGCAGCAAAGTGGTTACAATCTGGAATGCACCGTCTGAAAGCAAGTTGGAGAAAGATTCAGTTTTTATTTTCAATAGAAAATTAGATAATTATCTATAAATAAAACAGTTGCAGATCCATGGGGAAATGTTAGAAGAATGGGACTAAGCAGATTACTCTTTCAGAGAGAAAGTGAGGACTGCAGATGCTGGAGATCAGAGCTGAAAATGTGTTGCTGGAAAAGTGCAACAGGTCAGGCAGCATCCAAGGAGCAGGAGAATCGGTGTTTCAGGCATGAGCCCTTCTTCAGGGCTCATGCCCGAATCGTCGAATCTACTGCTCCTTGGATGCTGCCTGACCCACTACTCTTTCAGCAAGTCAGCACAGAGAATACAGGACAAACAGCCTCATTTGCGAATCATCCTATGATGTTGCTGTTTCTTTGAAATGGGTTGGAAAAATTTTCCAGTCAACATGCTCAGAGGTGTCATTACATGCCTTTGGACTTGAACTTAGCCCTCCTGGTCCAGAGGTAGGGACACCATAGAGAAACATAGAAAATAGGAGTAATAAGTCATTTAGCCCTTCAAGCTTACTTTGCCATTGAGTATGATCATTGCTAATTATCCAACTCAGTACTCTGTCCCTGCTTTCTTTGATCTCTTTAGCCGTAAGAACTATATTTAAGTGCTTCGTGAAAACATTCAATTTTTTGGCTTTAACTGCTTTCTGCAGCAGAAAATTCCAGAGGTCCACCACTCTGAGTGAAGAAATTTCTTATCTCAATCCTAAATGGCCTACCCTATATCCTTAACTGTGGACTCCCTGGTCATAAAGAACACCCTTCCAGCATTTGCACTGTTTAGACATATTAGACTTTTTTTGGTTTTTATGTGATAATCCTTGATCCTTCCTGGGGGGTGGGGGGGTGGGTTCGGACAGGGGCGGGGGGTCATACACTGTGTGCTACTGCCTAGTCTCCTGAACAGGGAGCGGGCTGAGCAAGAGTTAAGTGAATAGAGTCCTAACTAGTCTAGTCTCTCTTCACTGTCAGTCCAGCCATCTCAAGAATCAACTTGGCAAACTTTTTCTGCACTCCTTCCATAGTCAGAAAATTCTTCCTTCTAAGGAGACCAAAATTGCACATAATACAGGGCCTTGGTGAGACCTGGAGTATGATCACTACCCCATAAATTCCCTACATATGTTAAAGAAATGCCAATACTTTCTTCTGGAGAGTAGGATTTGCTATATTGATTATGACCTTCCAAATTTCATTAGATTCTGGAATGACCCAGAGATCATGAGGTGTGGAAGTAAACCATTCAGCCAGTTTCCCCCATTCAATGAGCTCATGGCTGATCTGATAATCCTCAACTCCACTTTCCTACTTTTTCCATATGATCGTTGATTTGCTTACTGATTAATCATCTCAGCCTTGACTATACAGAGGAACCTCGATTTTCCGAATGAGATGGGGGGGGGGCACTATTTCGTTCGGATAATTGATTATTCGGTTAATTGATTCAATGCTTCTCCTCTAGGGCTCAGAGTTTTCAGATGTGTCCTTTTTCCTCGCTGTGCCTGCCTTGCTCCCTCTCTTTGTCTCAGGGTTTATTTCTGAGCAAACACACACATGCGTAAGGGACCTGCAGCATTGCTGAAGCCCCCCCCCCCCCCAAACCCCATCAGTCCAATGGAATTGGCACATTGAGCACTTGCTAAGTCCACTCCCTGTTCAGGAGACTAGGCAGCAGCACACCGTGCATGAGACCCCTGCCCCTTCGTTCACCCCCCCCAACCCCATCAGACCCCCCATCCCCCATCCACCCCGCCCCCCCCATCCAACCCCCCCAACCCCACCCCTGCCCAATCCCACCCCCAATCCATCTCACCCCCAATCCTGTTTACCCGCACTGCCCCGTGATCCTTAATCCCTTTACCTCTTCAAAAATCCATGATACAGCCTCAGCAGTACATCTCTGATCTTGTATTTAAACCCTTCTAAAATCAATGTGAATATTGTATTTGCCTAACTGCCAACTGAGCCTGAATGTTAACCTTAAGAAAATCCTGAACTACGATTCCCAAGTCCCTTTGTACTTCAGATTTCCAAAGTAATTACCCATTTTAAAAAATAGCCCATGCCTTTATTCTTCCTACCAAAGTCCATTGTTCCTCACTTTCCCATGTTGCATTCTATCTGCAACTTCTTTGTCCACTCTCTTAGCCGGTCCAAGTCCTCCCCACTTTCTCAACACTACTTGTCCCTGCACCTATTTTTGTCATCTATGAATTTAGAAGCAATGCCCCCAGTTCCTTCATCTGTATCGATAACAAATGACAAATAGTTGTGGTCTCAACATGCAGGTACTGCCTGCAATTAGGAAGTTAAATAGTATGTGAACCTTTACTGCAAGTAGTTTGGCACATAAGAGTGTGAAGTCGAAAGTGTGGTGCTGGAAAAGCACAGATCACACACCAACCCAAGAGCTTGAGAATTGACGTTTCGGGCATAAAGCCCTCATCAGGAATGTCAATTGTCCCGCTCCTCGGATGCTGCCTGACCTGCTGTGCTTTTCTAGCACCACACCTTCGACTCTGATCTCCAGCGTCTGCAGTTCTCATTTTCTCTCCCTAAGAGTGAGAAGGTTCACTAGGCTGATTTCTGAAATGGGGGATTTTCTTCGAAGAAAGGTTGAGCACATTGGGCCGATATTCATTGTTATTTAAAAGAATGACAGGTACTCTTATTGAAACATATAAGACTGAGTATTGACAGGTTAGATGTCAGGAAACTTTGTCTCACTGGGAATCTACAGCTAGGTAGACCATTTTCAAAATAAATGGTTTCCCCAATTAAAATAGAAATGAGGAGCAATTTCATCTCTCAGAGGGCTGTTAATTCTTGGAATTCCCTGCCTCAGAGCAACGGACGCTGGGTCATTGAATATATTTAAGTTCGAGTAAGACAAATTTTGACTTACAACAAAGTGAATTGTTATGGGGGCAAAGCAGGTAGGTAGGTAACAATCAGATCAGCGATAATATTGAATGGTAGAGCCAGATCAAGGGCCACTTCTCATTTTCAATTATACAGACTTCAGTGAGACCATATCTGCAGTACTGTGCACAGTTCTGGTCACTTTAGAAAAGGAAAGATATACTTGTCTATGAGGGGGTGCAACAAACACCTATTGGACTCTCCAACAAATGAGAGAATTATCCTACGAGCAAAAGTCAAGTTGAACGAACCTACTTGGGTGTACAAGGGCGATGCCATCAAATTATAGAATTCTTAGCAGGCACAGCAGCATAAATACTGAAAAACCATTCTCTCCTGTTTCTGGAAAATCCAGATTTAAAGTTCATTATCTTAAGATAGTGGGGTCAGCCATTTAAAAACTGAGCTGGAGAAATGTTTTCACTTGAGATTGTAAATCTTCAGAATTTAACAAATCCAAGCAGCCATGAAGTTCAATTATTGAGATTATCAGTGTGTATGGCCTACTCCTACATCCTAAGAAAAACAAAGCCACTTCATGCCCTGCAATGTAAGGGAATGGAATCATTGAAGTTCAACAGCACAACAATGCCTATATTTTGGGCACTCTTTCTGCCCCAGATGCTGCTAAATGTCTTGCAAGAAAATTGGAAGAGTTGACAGTTGTCAATACAATGCAATATACGGAATCAAAATGAGGGAGTGAAATTTGTTTGGCTCAATTCCAATTATTAAGTATAAATAAATATTTTGACCCAATTAAAATGAGTTTGATAAATCCTTCTCCTTTCATCTGCAACCCAACCCATGGATCTCTTTTACTGCAATGAATCACTTCAGCAGTCTCACACCACTTTTTTTGTGCAAGGCTGCGATTTAACCTTGGATCTGTTAAGTCAAAACAATGTTGCTGGACAAAAATATGAACTAGAGTTTGAATTATTGTAGCAAATATGGGTGGATTTGAAAAAAAACCCTCCAATATATACACGTAGATATTGTAAGAAATCAGATTTCAGATCTGTTTTTATTATTTTATCAAAATCCACTATTTTATCCCCTGACAATTAGAAAACGTAAGATAGCACAACCTGCAAAATTGCAGGCATTTAAACACTTGTACCACCTTTTGTGACAATGTCCCAAAGTGTTTAGAATAGTAAAAATATTTTTAAGTATATTCATTTATTCATTTTTTAAATGTGGAAAACTCAATAGCTAATTTGCACACATAAAGCAAACTTCCCAAACGATGAACGGATCATCTGTTCTTGAGATGTTTGTGAAGGGATGAACATTTGGCAGCACAGCAAAGAGAATTTACATGTTCATCAAGGCTCATTCCCAGTGGTGACAGAACCAATGTTACTTCTGGACAATTAACTGGATAACAGAAAATTTGCTAACCACTTTTAGATACAGAAACCAGGAGCAGGTGCAGGCAATTTGGCCCCTCTAGTCTACTCTGCCATTGAATATGCAGCTGATCCTATACTCAAAAAAGATATCCCCACTTTTTCCCCACACTCTTTGATGCCTTTGAAATCTAAAGAGGATAACTTTTGCTGAATATATTCAACATCTTAGCTTCCACAGCCTTCTAAAGTAGTAAATTCCACAAGTTCAACACCTTTCAAATGAAGAGATGTATCTTTATTTCAGTCCTAAAGAGCCAATTCTGCATCCAGAGACCAAGTGTCCTGGTTCTATATGCCAAAGCAGGGGAAGACACCATTCCTGCATCAAGATGGACCAGTCCTTTTGGATTTTTGTACATTTCAATCAGATCCTTTCTCACTCTAGGCCCAGTCAAATCAATCTCCCCTCTTAGGACAGGCCTGAAGTTCAGGCAGCATCCGAGGAGCAGGAAAATCCAACATTTCGGGCAAAAGCCCTTCATCAGGGATGCCTGCCTTGAAGAACTACTCCAGAATCTGCTGGTTTCCAGCATCTGCAGTCATTGTTCTTACCTTTTAGTTGAAAATGTGTTGCTGGTTAAAGCACAGCAGGTCAGGCAGCATCCAAGGAATAGGAAATTCGACGTTTCGGGCACAAGCCCTTCATCAGGAATGAGGAGAGGGTGCCCGGTAGGCTAAGATAAAAGGTAGGGAGGAGGGACTTGGGGGAGGGGCGATGGAGATGTGATAGGTGGAAGGAGGTCAAGGTGAGGGTGATAGGCCGGAGTGGGGCCTATTCTGGCCTATCACCCTCACCTTGACCTCCTTCCACCTATCACATCTCCATCGCCCCTCCCCCAAGTCCCTCCTCCCTACCTTTTATCTTAGCCTACCGGGCACCCTCTCCTCATTCCTGATGAAGGGCTTGTGCCCGAAACGTCGAATTTCCTATTCCTTGGATGCTGCCTGACCTGCTGTGCTTTAACCAGCAACACATTTTCAACTGTGATCTCCAGCATCTGCAGACCTCACTTTTTACTCTTACCTTTTAGGGCAGGCCTGCCAATCCCAAAATCAACTTTCTGTATTTTTATTAAGAACGCCTTGAAGCTGAATTGTTTCTCATATTTCTGTCCCAATTATACAGCTCAATCTAGCCCCTTGTATTTGCCTTCCTCACCTCCAAATGAGAGCCACAGTCAGACATCAGCTGAGGTTTGGGATATCTTGCAAGGTTCAGGTTAAGGTGACCACGTGATTAAGGGGCAGCCGAGTGCGCATGACAGCTGGGCTCGCACCGCACACGCAGGATGTATTATAAACGGCTTTCCCTATACCCTTAACATCAGCTTATTATACAAGAATACATTCCGAATTACAAGCGATAACATACCGAAGATCTAGACTGGCTTCAGAACGAAGTCCAGAGTTAACTCAGTCGTTGCCCACAGGCCGCCCAGCAACACTACCCCACACACCAACGGTCCCTCGTGAGACACCTCCGCTACTGCGGCTGCGCGGGGAATGGCATTCTGGGAGATGTGTCCAATTCGGGACTACACACCCCGTGCTGCACCGCGGGCCAGGTGTCGCATGCGCAGTGTTTGCTGGTGGATCAGCTGGAAAGGGATACAATGGCAGCGTGGCTGAGAAGGATCATCAGTACCAGCAAGGCACCGGGGGTAATTGGTCCCTACAGGTAACTTCCTGAGGATTGAGATGAGCCCTGTTTTTTTTGAAACAATGTTGGCGATTGAAAACTTTTGTAAGGCATTGGATGGAAATAGTGCCCGAGGTATTGGAAAAAAAAAGCAGAAAATTGGCATCTGATAATGATGCTCGTTTTGAAGAGCCCGTACAGGCTTAATGGGCCGAATGGCCGCCTCCTGCGCCTTAACGATTTTGTGATTCTGTGAACATATGTTTTTTTAATTAAATAGTTCCTTTTAAAACCAATTATAACACTTTGCTCTTGCATTATAACACTTTGGAAGAACTTAATCGGTCATACAGCATTTTTGGGAGTTGTGAATGGAGCTAGATAAATGCAAATTCTAACTATAAAATAAGTGGTTGTACTCAACCGCTGCACAGAGCAAAATCCTTTGAAATCTTATGGCACTTTCCCATCTCCGATCATGGAACTGTTTGAACGCTGTGACATAGGGGAAGAGCTTATACTTCTACCATATATTCCAAATGGTTTAAAGAGCTTCGAGGTCAATACATTTTTACTTTTCCACTCAGCTTGCAATGAACAGAAGGTGTTCCAGAGTCTAACCACAAGTAATGGGGCACTTTTAGTCCCACTGCTGTAAATCCAGATTCACAACAGCCAGTTTATGCAGAGCAAAGTCTCTCAAGTAGCACGGAAATAATTATTTTGCATTTAATAATCTCCGACCGTTGAGCAGCCAATTTGTGCCTGAATTTTGTAATGTTAGCACAGTAGTTTGACATCCATAGTTGGAGAAATGAGGTTCTGTGGCCCCGATTCTATGGATTATGCTGTTGCAATGTGTGTTGTTTAATATTACTAAGAATAGTACCTCTGCATTAAGCAGTTGAAGTGGCTGTAGTTTATTAACCAAATTGAGGAACCATTACAGAGTCATGCAGTCTGTAGATAATGTACATAGGAATAATGCAGTGTAAAATCATTGAAAAGAAGTGACCGAGAAAAGAATTTAAAAGGGTCAAAGGGTAAAAAAGCTAAATAAATTCAGCAAATAAGATAAAAATTACTTTCAATGTCTGGAAACAAAATTTTTTTCTGACAAAACAGTCATAAGCAGCACTAGAAAATGTGCGACATAGATTCTTGGCAACAATGTTGTTTTCACAATCATGTACTCCAAAGGTCAGTTTCTTGCTGTAATATTAATCTGATGCTGAAAGCCTGAAACAAGGACAAAATCGACGATGGCTACAAAACTGGTTTACGTGTATACTCCCAAAGCTCCTATTAGAATTGGAGTTTACAGGTATCATAGGAAGCCATAAGATTAAGTTATTGGGTTTACATAGAACTAGGAGGAAGTGAGGACTGCGGATGCTGGAGTACCAGAGTTGAAAAATGTGGTGCTGGAAAAACACAGTAGGCCAGGCAGCATCCGAGGAGCAGGAGAACCGATGTTTCAGGCATAAGCCCTTCTTCAGGAATGAGGCTGGTGTGCCAAGCGGGCTGAGATAAAAGGTAGAGGGGAGGGAATTTGGGGGAGGGGTGCTGGGAATACGATAGGTGGAAGGAGGTGAGGGTGAGGGTGTTAGGCCTGAGAGGGGGTGGGGGCAGAGAGGTCGGGAAGAAGATTGCAGGTCAAGAAGGCGGTGCTGAATCCGAGGATTGGGACTGAGACAAGGTGGGGGGAGGGGAAATGAGGAAGCTGGAGAAATCTACATTCATCCCGTGTGGTTGGAGGGTTCCTAGGCGGAAGCTGAGGCGCTCTTCCTCCAGGCGTCATGTGGCCAGGGTCTGGCGATGGAGGAGTCCAAGGACCTGCATGTCCTTGGCAGAGTGGAAGGGGGAATTAAAGTGTTCAGCCACGGGACGGTTGGGTTGGTTGGTGCGGGTGTCCCAGAGGTGTTCCCTGAAATGTTCCACAAGTAGGCGGCCTGTCTCCCCAATGTAGAGGAGACCACATCGTGTACAGCGGATACAGTAAATGGTGTGTGTGGAGGTGCAGGTGAATTTGCTACGTATATAGAAGGATTCATTGGGGCCTTGGAGGGAGGTGAGGGGGGAGGTGTGGGCACAGGTTTTGCACCTCTTGCAGTTGCAGGGGAAGGTGTCGGGAGTAGAGGTTGGGTTGGTGGGGGGTGTAGACCTGACGAGGGAGTCACGGAGGGAGTGGTCTCTCCTGAATGCTGATAGGAGTGGAGAGGGAAATATAGCCCTGGTGGTGGGGTCTGTCTGGAGGTGGCGGAAATAACGGAGATATGATGTATCCGGAGGTTGGTGGAGTGGAAGGTGAGGACCAGTGGGTTTCTGTCCTGGTGGTAATTGGATGGGCGGGGCTCAAGGGCAGAGGTGTGGGAAGTGGAGGAGATGCAGTGAGGAGCACCTTCCCCTGCAACCACAAGAAGTGCAAAACTTGCACCCACACCTCCCTCCAAGGCCCCAGTGGATTCTTCTATATCCATTGCAAATTCACCTGCACCTCCACATACATCATTTACTGCATCCGCTGCACCCGATGTGGTCACCTCTACATTGGGGAGACAGGCCACCTACTTGCAGAACGTTTCAGCGAACAGCTCTGGGACACCCGGACTAACCAACCCAACTGCCCTGTGGCTGAACACTTTAGAACCCCCCCCGCCCCCCATCACTCCGCCAATGACATGCAGGTCCTTGGCCTCCTCCATTGCCAGACCCTGGCCACATGACGCCTGGAGGAAGAGCGCCTCAGCTTCCGCCTAGGAACCCTCCAACCACACGGGATGAATGTAGATTTCTTCAGCTTCCTCATTTCCCATCCCCTCACCTCATCTCAGTCCCAACCCTTGGATTCAGCATCACCTTCTTGGCCTGCAATCGTCTTTCCGACCTCTCTGCCCCCACCCCCTCTCTGGCCTAACACCCTCACCCGCACCTCCTTCCACCTATTGTATTCCCAGCGCCCCTCCCCCGAATTTCCTCCCCCCTACCTTTTATCTCAGCCCGCTTGGCACACCAGCGTCATTCCTGAAGAAGGGCTTATGCCCGAAACATCGATTCTCCTCCTCGGATGCTGCCAGGCCGGATGTGTTTTTACATAGAACTAGTCATTTCTCTGTAATGAGCAAGCAGCACTGAACTCGAGTAGGTCTATGGTGACTCTACCTTTAGCTAAAGATTTACCATGTTTTATGAGTGTAACATTGGAAAGGCCTGCTATTTAATTTCTACATTACCACGTGTTCTGTGTTTGCCAATTTTGAATTGAATTGAATTGACTTACCTTGATTGTCACACATACTGGGTGAGTATTGTGAAAAGTTTACATGTTGCCATTTTAGGTACAGCTTCTTTAGTTACAAGATCTTAGACAAGAGAGAAATAAAATGTCTAGCATTACAGAAATGAGTTCAGAACAACAGACCACGCTAGTACTTAGCTTCCAGTCCACACCGGGCCCTGACTCCTGACTGTGTTGGGCTTCACCTTGACGATCATGACGATCACTTCAGACCACCACACTAGAGAGAGGATGCCACAATGGGCCGGGAGGATGCCATGCCAGAAGACCACTACAATGGGCTGGGAGGTCACTAGGCCAGGCTGGGAGGTCACCATGCCAGGTCGAGGGCCGTCAGGAATCATCGGAGGTTGTGAGGGAAGAAGTAAGAAAAAAAAGAGAATAAAACGGGCGGAGTAGATGAGCTCTGGATGGATTATCCTACTCCATCATTTTTATCTGTCACAGGATGTGGGCCCTGCTAACTAGGTGAACGTTTCTTTTTCCATTCCTGATTGCCCTTGAGGAGAATAGTGATCCAACCGTAAACCCAGTCTTTCAGATGTAGGTACTGGCGTTGTAGGTGTTGTTAGGAAGGGAGAACTGATTAGTCTGTAACATGGAATATTTCCTGTATTTTTGATTGCGGACTGAACTGGGAAAATGTTTTTAATCAATTTTGATGGTATTAGGCAAGACCTTTCAAAAGCTGATTGGGGGTAGATGTTCACAGGTAAAGGTACAGCTGGCAAGTAGGAAGCCTTCAGAAATAAGATAACAAGAGTCCAGAGAAAGTATATTCCTGTTAGGGTGAAAGGGAAGGCTGATAGGTGTAGGAAATGCCGGATGACTGGAGAAATTGAGGATTTGATTAAGAAGAAGAAGGAAGCGTATGTCAGATACAGACAGGAGAGATCGAGTGAATCCTTAGAGTATAAAGGAAGTAGGAGTATACTTAAGAGAGAAATTAGATAGCTTTGGCGAATAGAGTTGAGGTGAATCCAAAGGGTTATTCCAAATACATTAAGGACAAAAGGCTAACTCGGGAGAGAATAGGGCCTGTCAAAGATCAACAAGGTGGCCTTTGTGTGGAGCCGCAGGAGTTGGTGGGGGGGGGGGAATACTAAAACGAGTATTTTGCATCAGTACTTCCTGTGGAAAAGGACATGGAAGATATGGAATGTAGGGAAATAGAGCGTTACATCTTGAAAAATGACCATATTATAGAGGAGGATGTGCTGGATGTCTTGAAATGCATTAAAGTGAATAAATCCCCAGGACCTGATCCGGTGTACCATAGAACTCTGTGGGAAGCTAGGGAAGTGATTGCTGGGCCTCTTGCTGAGATATTTGTATCATCATTAGTCACTGGTGAGGTGCCAAAAGACTGGAGGCTGGCTAATGTGGTGCCACTGTTTAAGAAAGGTGGTAAGGACAAGCCAGGAAACTACAGACCAGTGAACCTGATGTTGGTGGAGGGCAAGTTGTTGGAGAGAGCCCTGAGGGACAGAATGTTCATGTATTTGGAAAGGCACAGACTGATTAGGGGTAGTCAACATGGCTTTGTGCATGGGAAATCATGTCTCATAAACTTGACTGAGTTTTTTGAAGAAGTAACAAAGAGGATTGACGGGGGCAGAGCGGTGGATGTGATCTTTATGGACTTCAGTAAGGCATTCGAAAGATTCCCCGTGGGAAACTGATTAGTAAGGTTAGATCTCATGGAATACAGGGAGAACTAGCCATTTGGATATAGAACTGGCTCAAAGGTAGAAGACAGAGGGTGGTGGTGGAGGGTTGTTTTTCAGACTGGAGGCCTGTAACCAGTGGAGTGCGACACAGATTGGTGCTGGGTCCGCTACTTTTCTTCATTTATATAAATGATTTGGATGCGAGCATAAGAGGTACAGTTAGTAAGTTTGCAGATGACACCAAAATTGAAGGTGTGGTGGACAGTGAAGAGGGTTACCTCAGATTACAATGGGATCTTGATCAGATAGGCCAATAGGCTGAGGAGTGGCAGATGGAGTTTAATTTGGATAAATGTGCGGTGCTGAATTTTGGGAAAGCAAATCTTAGCGGGACTAATACATTTAATGGTAAGGTCCGAGGGAGTGTTGCTGAACAAAGAGACCTTGGAGTGCAGGTTTATAGTTCCTTGAAAGTGGAGTTGCAGGTAGATAGGATAGTGAAGAAGGTGTTTGTTATGCTTTCCTTTTATTGGTCAGAGTATTGGGTACAGGAGTTGGGAGGCCGTGTTGCAGCTACACAGGACATTGGTTAGGCCACTGTTGGAATACTGCGTGCAATTCTGGTCTCCTTCCAATTGGAAAGATGTGGTGAAACTTGAAAGTGTTCAGAAAAGATTTACAGGGATGTTGCCGGGTTTGGAGTATTTGAGTTATAGGGAGAGGTTGAATAGGGAGCATCAGAGGCTGAGGGGTGACCTTATAGAGGTTTATAAAATCATGAGGGGCATGGATAGGGCGAATAGGCAAAGTCTTTTCCCTGGGGTGGGGGAGTCCAGAACTAGAGGGCATTAATTTAGGGTGAGAGGAGAAAGATTTAAAAGTGACCTAAGGGGCATCTTTTTCATGGAGAGTGGTACATGTATGGAATGAGCTGCCAGAGGATGTGGTGGAGGCTGGTACAATTACCCATTCAGATGCCTTTTAAATGTTGTATGTGAATAAGAAGGGTCTGGAGGAATACGGGCTGGTTGTGGCAGGTGGGATTGGATTGGGTTGGGACATCTGGTCGGCATGGACAAGTTGGATTGAAGGGTCTGTTTCCATGCTGTACATCTCTATGACTTTATAAGTTAGGGAATTTTTAAGTTATGAACTAGTTGTTCTCTACATCCTGCAGCAAGTGAGAGGTACATGAAGAAGAGAAATTGGAAAGTAGCAAATCTTGCCAAGCAAAAAGATCATCTCATCAAACCCTGTGGACATGGGGCCATTGAACTGATCAGTGTGCCTGATGCTATCATGGCAGCCTGGCCTGTATTAATGCCTGATCTCTTGAACATCTTATTCAAAACGTATTTTATTTTTAATACATTCATGAGATGTAGGTGTTGCTAGCTGGGCCAGAATTTCTTACCGATCCCAATTGGCGCTTGAATTGACTGGTTTGCTATGCCATTTCAGCGGGCAGTCATAGCAATCACATTGCTGTAATGGTAGGTATCCTTCTCCAAAGGGCATTTGTGAATTAGATAGCTTTTCACAGCAATTGACAACAGTTACATGTTTGTCATTAGTTGCCCTTGAGAAGCTCTCTGCTTCCTGTACTGTTCTATGGTATGTTTTATGACTATATCCACTTTGTCTTTTATAATTGTGTTTTGCAGCCAAGCAGTGGTGGTGGATCGAACCATGTACATTTCTGGTCAACTGGGGTTGGATCCTGCAACTGGGCAGCTTGTAACTGGAGGAACAGCACAGGAAGCAAAGCAGGTAATGTCTTAACTTCATTAACAACAAAATCCTTCCATGTTCATAGAATACCACAGCACCTAAGCAGCACTGTGGCTCAGTGGTTAGCACTGCTGCCTCAGCGTCGATTCCAGCCTCGGGCATCTGTCTGTATGGAGTTAGTACATTGTTCCCGTGTCTGCCTGAGGTCTCTCTGGAGCTCCGGTTTCCTCCCACAATCCAAAATGTGCAGGTCAGGTGAATTTGGCCAAGCTAAAATTGCCCATAGTGTTAGGTACATTAGCCAGGGGTAAATATAGAGCAGGGGAATGGGTCTGGGTGCGTTACTCTTCGGAGGGTCAGTATAGACTTGTTGGGCCGAAGGACCTGTTTCCATACTGTAGGGAATCTTAAAAAAAACTATGGAGGATATTAGGTCTGTCAAGTCTATGCTGACTCCTTCATTGAGCCAATCAGTTAGATTCACTTTCTTGCTATTTTTCTGCAGTGTTTATGTCCTCCACACACACATATGTATAGAGCAGCACGGTGGCTCAGTGGTTAGCACTGCCGCCTCACAGCGCCAGGGACCTGGGTTCAATTCCAGCCTCAGGCAACTGTCTGTGTGAGTTTGCACATTCTCCCCGTGTCTGTGTGGGTTTCCTCTGGGTGCTCTGGTTTCCTCCCACAGTACAAACGATGAGACGGTTAGGTGAATTGGTCGCGCTAAATTGCCCATAGTGTTAGCTGCACTGGTCAGAGGTAAATACAGGTTAGGGGGGGCGGATCTGGGTGGATTACTCTTTGGAGGGTCGGTGTGGACTTGTTGGGCTGAAAGGCCTTTTTCCATACTGTAGGGAATCTAATCAGCCATTTTGAAAGCCATGATTGAATCTGTACACACCAACAGTGCACTATGGGCCATGAGCTCTCATTATTTAAAAATGTTTTTTCCTTGTGTCACCTCTGGTCCCTTTTGGCAATCACTGGAAACCTGTGCCCTCTAGTTATTGTTTTTTCAGTCATCAGAAACCATTTCTCTTTACTTACTGTCTCTGGAACCTTCACCTTAAACGCCAATATCAAATCTTCTTTCATCTTTGCTCATTTAAAGAATACAGCCCTATCATCTCCAGACTTTGGCAAAACTGTGATCACTCATAGCAATTTTGCATATTTCTTCTCTACCTTGTTCAAAGCCTTCACTTCCTACCCAAAGCCCAAATTATGCACAGCACACCAGCTGTTGCTGGAGCTGCATTTATGTATAACTATAAATAGCTCTGACGTCTCTTTATTGAATCATAGAATCCCTATAATACAGAAGGAGGCTATTCAGCCCATCGAATGATTCATAGTTCAATCATTTCCAGAACTTTAATTTTGTGAACATCTCACTTCCCTCATTCTTTCCGTTCTTTGGTTTTACCGGCATAAAATAACTTCTTGACCATGTTCTCCACCTGACCCATGGTTTCCCTGAAAGGTTCCCGGTTACCCTGCTGCTCTTTGGATTCATTATGTAGTGATGTTTGGCCTAGACTTGAATGCTGGAGCAGTGATAATCAGAGATGTTTCTGCCTTTTGCTTCGTTACTAGGCCTTCCTTACTGCATGTAATTAATCGTTCAATATTGACCACGTGTACACGTCCTAATGTTCGACACTCTTCTCTTGTTGTAGTCCTTTGGACTCTTTAGTCAAAAATAACTTGCATCTTACTGCACTGGTGGATGCAAAAGTAAATCAGTTTTCACTGGACCTACAGGGCTAGAACTAATGAGAATTATTTTCATGCATCATGAGGCTTAGCTACTTTTTCCTCTTTGACCTTTAAGAGAATGTGGATGTCTCTGGCAAGGCAGCATTTGTTGAACCCTTGATGCCCTTGAACTGAACAGCTTGCTGGGCCCTTACAGAGGACAGTTAAGAGTGAATCACATTGATTTGATTTATTATGGTCACATGTAATTGGGTACAGTGAAAAGTTTTGTTTTGCATGCAGATCTCTCCATAGAAAGTGCATTAGGGTGATGGATCAGAGCAAGGAATATAACATTGCAGCTGCAGAAAAGGTGCACAAAAGCAAGAGCAATATTAATTTTGCATTTGAGAGGTCCATTCAGAAGTCTAATAACAGCGAGGAAGAAGCTGTTCTTGAACCTGTTAGTACGTGTGTTTAAGCTTTCGTATCTTCTGTCAGACAGAAGATGTTGACGGAGATTATTAGCAGATGGGAAGCATCTTTAATTGCGTTGGCTGCCTTTTTGGGGCAGTGGGAAGTATAGACAGAATCAATGGATGAAAGTTTCACTTGCGTGATGAATTGGGCGGTGTTCATAACCCTCTGTAGTTTCTTACGGTCATGGGCAGAGCAATTGCCGTACCAAGCTGTGATGGATCCACTTAGAATGCTTTCTATGGTGCATCTATAAAAATTGGAAAGTGTCTTTATGGACAAGGCAAATTTCCTTAACCTCCTGAGGAAGTAGAGGCACTTCTCTGCTTTCTTGACTGTCTCATGAATTTGGGTGGACCAGGACAGATTCACGATGGCAACTTCACGCTCTTGACCATCTTCACTCTGACTCCATTGATATAGGGAGGGGAGAGCCCTTAACCATGCTTCCTGAAGGGTAAGGACAGTATATTTTCTGCCCTAAAGGCCATGAGTGAGCCAAAAGGGTTGTTATGGGAAGCAATTATAGTTTTTCAGACTAGTTTTATGTTACAAATTCCTAAATCCAGCCATTATGGTCCAACTTGAACTTGTATTCCAGAGCATATACTCATAGTCCTCTGGATAACTTGTCCAATGACATTACCAGTACACCACCATCTGCCCTTGATGAAACATTTTAATATTCAAAGTTTGTGAGAAGATTTGTAGCTCGGGTGCTTGTTGTTGTGGTTCTGTTCGCCAAGCTGGGACGTTTCGTCCCTGTCTAGGTGACATCCTCAGTGCTTGGGAGCCTCCTGTGAAGCGCTTCTGTGATGTTTACTCCGGCATTTATAGTGATTTGTACCTGCTGCTTCCGGTTGTCAGTTCCAGCTGTCCGCTGCAGTGGCCGGTATATTAGGTCCAGGTCGATGTGCTTGTTGATTGAATCTGTGGATGAGTGCCATGCCTCTAGGAATTCCCTGGCTGTTCTCTGTTTGGCTTATCCTATAATAGTAGTGTTGTCCCAGTCGAACTCATGTTGCTTGTCATCTGAGTGTATGGCTACTTAGGATAGCTGGTTATGTTGTTTCGTGGCACAAACGAAGTTGCATTGAGGCATTGTTCAAAAGGGCCACAACACACTGCAGTACACCAGAACTGCAAAAAGAGGAAGAAGAACACCTATACAATGTATTCGCCAAAAACGGATACCCCCGCAATTTCATCAAGATGTCTAAGGGAAAGACAACGGAATGAGGACATGCCACAACCCAAAGGACTAGCCACACTACCATACATCACAAACATTTCTGAACTGACAGCCAAACTACTACGGCCACAAGGACTCAACAGCACACAAACCAACAGCCACTCTCAGACAATAACTCACCAGGACGAAGGACCCGATACCCAGCATGAGCAAAACCAATGCAGTGTACAAAATCCCATGCAAGGACTGTACAAAACACTACATAGGACAAACAGGAAGACAGCTAACGGTCCGCATCCATGAACACCAACTAGCCACAAAACGACACGACCAGCTATCCTTAGTAGCCACACACGCAGATGACAAGCAACATGAGTTCGACTGGGACAACACTACTATTATAGGACAAGCCAAACAGAGAACAGCCAGGGAATTCCTAGAGGCATGGCATTCATCCACAGATTCAATCAACAAACACATCGACCTGGACCCAATATACCGCCCACTGCAGCGGGAAGCTGGAACTGACAACCGGAAGTGGCAGGTACAAACCACTATAAATGCCAGAGGAAACATCACAGAAGCGCTTCACAGGAGGCTCCCAAGCACTGAGGATGTCACCTAGAAAGGGGACGAAACATCTGCAACACAAAGTCCCAGCTCAGCGAACAGAACCACAACAACATTTTAATATGTGTGCAGTTTTGAGTCATTATGCCCAATCTTTGAAGAATATTTGTATATTTGGGTGTGCAGGTTATGCTCCTAGTTATGAACCATATCACAATCCAAGACTCTGAAATAAGAATGTTCCCCTCGAAAAGTTGTAGCTATTTAAATCATTTGTAATCTTAAAAGGAGATAAGTGAAGAAAATCTTTTGGGAACAGATTATAAGAACTAATCAGATCTGCAATAAAGAATCATAGAATCCCTGCACTGTGGAAATAGGCCCTTCGGCCCAACAAGTCCATACTGACCCTCCAAGGATTAGAGGTGGAAAGAGGTCAAGGTGAGGGTGATAGGCTGAAGATAAGGCATTGGGGACCGAGGAAGCGAAAATCATGGAGGAGGTGGATGGCGTGGGTGGTGTCCCGAACGTAGGTGAGGAGTTCTTGGACTAAGGGGGACAGGACCATGTCGAGGTATGCAGAGATGAGTTCGGTGGGGCAGGAGCAGGCTGAGACAATGGGTCGGCCGGGGCAGTCAGGTTTGTGCCTTATCTTCACCATGGACATCCAGTCCCTGTACACCTCCATCCCCCATCACGAAGAACTCAAAGCCCTCCGCTTCTTCCTTTCCTGCCGTACCAACCAGTACCCTTCCACTGACACCCTCCTTCGACTGACTGAACTGGTCCTCACCCTGAACAACTTCTCTTTCCAATCCTCCCACTTCCTCCAAACCAAAGGAGTTGCCATGGGCCCCAGCTATGCCTGCCTCTTCGTAGGATATGTGGAAGAGTCCATCTTCCGCAACTACACTGGCACCACCCCCCATCTTTTCCTCCGCTACATTGATGACTGTATCGACGCTGCCTCATGCTCCCACGAGGAGGTTGAACAGTTCATCCACTTTACCAACACCTTCCACGCCGACCTCAATTTCACCTGGACCGTCTCAGACTCCTCCCTCCCCTTCCTAGACATTTCCATTTCTATCTCGGGCGACCGAATCAACACGGACATATACTATAAACCGACTGACTCCCACAGCTACCTAGACTACACCTCCTCCCACCCTGCCCCCTATAAAAACGCCATCCCATATTCCCAATTCCTTCGTCTCTGCCGCATCTCCTCCCAGGAGGACCAGTTCCAATACCGTACAGCTCAGATGGCCTCCTTCTTCAAGGACCGCAGATTCCCCCCAGACGTGATCGACAATGCCCTCCACCACATCTCCTCCACTTCCCGCTCCTCCGCCCTTGAGCTCCGCCCCTCCAACCGCCACCAGGACAGAACCCCACTGGTTCTCACCTACCACCCCACCAACCTCCATATACAGCGTATCATCCGCCGTCATTTCTGCCACCTCCAAACGGACCCCACCACCAGGGATATATTTCCCTCCCCTCCCCTATCAGCATTCCGAAAAGACCACTCCCTCCGTGACTCCCTCATCAGGTCCACACCTCCCACCAACCCAACCTCCACTCCCAGCACCTTCCCCTGCAACCGCAAGAAATGCAAAACGTCCGCCCACACCTCCTCCCTTACTTCTCTCCAAGGCCCCAAAAGATCCTTCCATATCCGCCACAAATTCATCTGCACCTCTACACACCATCAACTGCATCCGCTGCACCCGATGTGGCCTCCTCTATATTGGGGAGACAGGCCGCCTACTTGCGGAACGTTTCAGAGAACACCTCTGGGACACCCGGACCAACCAACCCAACCACCCCATGGCTCAACACTTTAACTCCCCCTCCCACTCCACCAAGGACATGCAGGTACTTGAACTCCTCCATCGCCAGACCATAACAACACGACGGTTGGAGGAAGAGCGCCTCATCTTCCGCCTAGGAACCCGCCAACCACAGGGGATGAACTCAGATTTCTCCAGTTTCCTCATTTACCCTCCCCCCACCTTGTCTCAGTCTAATCCCTTGAACTCAGCACCGCCTTCCTAACCTGCAATCTTCTTCCTGACCTCTCCACCCCCACCCCACTCCGGCCTATCACCCTCACCTTGACCTCCTTCCACCTATTGCATCTCCATCGCCCCTTCCCCAAGTCCCTCCTCCCTACTTTTTATCTTAGCCTGCTGGACACTCTCTTTCCTCATTCCTGAAGAAGGGCTTATGCCCGAAACGTCGAATCTCCTGTTCCTTGGATGCTGCCTGACCTGCTGCGCTTTTCCAGCAACACATTTTCAGCTCTGATCTCCAGCATCTGCAGACCTCACTTTCTCCTCCAAGGATTAACCCACCCAGACCCATTCCTGGAACCTATTACTATACATTTACCCCTAACTAATGCACCTAACCTACACATCCCTGAACACTATGGGCAATTTAGCATGGCCAATTCGCCTAACCTCCACATCTTTGGATTGTGGGAGGAAACCAGAGCACCCAGAGAGAACCCAGTCAGACACAGTGAGAATGTACAAACTCCACACAGACAGTTGCCTGAGGCTGGAATCAATCCCGGGTCCTTGGTGCTGTGAGGCAGCAATGCTAACCACTGAGCCATTCTGCCACTAAGAAATGAATGATTATCAGAAACTCATTTGTGATGTTCTTATTTTTTGGCAGGCTCTCATCAACATGGGAGAGATCCTGAAGGCTGCAAACTGTAACTACAATAATGGTATGAAGCTAAAATGTGATATTCCTGTTTTTGATGATCAGAAGAGTTTTGAATCTAAAGTCAGGAAGTCCAAAGTAGGGAGGGATTGCGTTAAATGATCGGTACTAAGCATGGAACATCATCACATCTACTTTTTGTTGGAATGGGGAAATTTTGAAACAAAAGCTTATTACTTCTAGATGTTGGAGTTCCTAAAATAAGAATGAAAGATATGGAAAACATGCAGCATCTGTGGAGAAGAAACAATAGGGGGATGTGACGGTCTTGTCACTGGGCTGTTAATTGAGAGACCCGATAATGTTCTGGGGACCACTCAGCAGATGATGAAACTTGAATTCAATTTTTAAAAAAATCTGGAATCAATAGTCTAATGATGATTATTGTCAATTGTTAGAAAAACCCATTCGGTTCACTAATGTTGTTTAGGGAAGGAAACTAGCATTCTTAGCTGGTCTGGCCTGTATGTGACTCCAGACCAGTAGCAATGTGGTTGACTCTTAACAGCCTTCTGGTCAGTTAGGGATGGGCAATCAATGCTGGCCTATCCCATGAATGAATAAAAACAAAGTTTAATATTTAAGATCAGAACTGAGAGATCATGTTTGTTTCTCTTTCTGCAATGTTACCTAAACCCAGTCTATGCTCTGGTCATTTTCTGTTTTAATTTAAACGTGTTTAATTGAGAAATATTTTCTGTATGGCAGTAACTTAATTTATTTCACAATTTAGCCAGGAATATTATTTAAGCCATGCTTTCGAAAATAGAAATTCTAAAGAAATTGTGTAAAACTTTGACTTACTGAAGATTTCTTTTTCATTTATAACCTAGTTGTAAAAACAACAGTTTTGCTCGCGGACATCAATGACTTCAACTCTGTTAATGAGGTTTACAAGCAATGTGAGTATACAGCCCATGTTTGTATATGTTTATAACAATGCAAGCATAAGAACAGAAGAACTAGGAGCAAGAGTAGACTTGAGTCCTGAGTAACTTGTTCCATGTTAGTAAGATGAGGTTAAATTTCTATCTCAACTTCACTTTACTATGTATTCTCCTATTCCTTGATTTAATTAGCATCCAAAAGTCGCTCACACTCAGCCTTGGATGGGCTCAATGACTGAACATTGACAACTGTCTGAGGTAGAACATTCTAGAAATTCTCACCTCGCTGAGTGAAGAGATTTCTCCTCAACTCAGTCCAAAGTGTTGACTTTTTACTTTGAGACTCTGATCTGTAGTTCTAGGTGTTGAGCCAGGGGAAGTATCTACCCTGGGAGAAAGTGAGGTCTAGAGATCAGAGTCAAGAGTGTGGTCCTGAAAAAGCACAGCAAGTCAGGCAGCATCAGAGGAGCAGGAGATTCAACGTTTCATGCATAAACGCTTCATCAGGATTCCCAATGAAGGCTTTATGCCTGAAACGTCGATTCTCCTGCTCCTCAGGTGCTGCCTGACCTGCTGTGCTTTTCCAGCACCACGCTTTCAAAGTATCTACCCAGCCAATCTCCTAAAGAATTTTATTTTCAATAAGATTGTCCCCCATTCATCTGAATTCTCAAACATTGGTCCACACTAATCTAGAAATCACTTGTTGCACTCCCTATTGAGACAAGCACAGATTTCCTATTTATGCACAGCAGTGATGGGGAATTTCTGTGAATGATGATCCATGCCAGTGAATATTGAAGTGATATTTTGGTGGTGCTGTTTAGCTGCAATACTGAAAGACTTTCCAACCAGTCTCTGTCATAGGACCTCAGTCTAAGCTATTTCAATTTATATAAAACATATTCCTGTTCATGTACGAGACATTTATCTTTTAATTATCTAGAGAATGGTTGAGGTTAGCAGTATTATGCATTAAAGAGAAAGCTAAATGAAGAAGATCAGAACAGAAGGGCATGTGAGCCATTGTTATGATCCAAGCTGATGTTACTACTGGGCTACTCAGATTCCAGAATGAAATCAGGTTTGATAGATCTTTTACTTAACATGACAATCTTTCAATGAAACATAAATCAGACAAGGATTATAAAGTTCATTATTCAAAAGAATGAAAATAAGATAAACCAAGCAAATTAACCAATGGTGTTTGAAAGGTTTCAAAATAAATGATAAGATATTGTATATTTCCCAGTACCTTCACTTTCCAAGGCTCAAAATCAGATAAAGTTCTTTTTCCTGTCAAAATCTGTAGGTTTGGCCTAGTGTTTTCCTCAATTCCTGTTCTATGAACTGTAAAGTCCTGGAATAAACTCTCCCCTGAGATCTTAGATTTTCTTAGCTTTAAATGTTCATGCAGTTTTGTAACCAAACACTCCTGCTCTGGACGTTTTCACAAGTTACAACCCTGACATTGAGGTAACTTGTTCCCTTAACTGTTCTGAATAAATTTAATTTTCTAGATGAAACTATTCTTGCATGTAGCTTCAACTAGGATTCCCTCAACCTGATTTCAAACATTTTGTGTAAATTTAAGGATCGGTGCTGGGCCCTCTTTGTCATTTACATAAATGATTTGGATGTGAGCATAAGAGGTACAGTTAGTAAGTTTGCAGATGACACCAAAATTGGAGGTGTAGTGGACAGCAAAGAGGGTTACCTCAGATTACAACAGGATCTGGACCAGATGGGCCAATGGGCTGAAAAGTGGCAGATGGAGTTTAATTCAGATAAATGCGAGGTGCTGCATTTTGGGAAAGCAAATCTTAGCAGGACTTACACACTTAATGGTAAGATCCTAGGGAGTGTTGCTGAACAAAGAGACCTTGGAGTGCAGGTTCATGGCTCCTTGAAAGTGGAGTCGCAGGTAGATAGGATAGTGAAGAAGGCGTTCGGTATGCTTTCCTTTATTGGTCAGAGTATTGAGTACAGGAGTTGGGAGGTCATGTTGCAGCTGTACAGGACATTAGTGAGGCCATTGTTGGAATATTGCATGCATTTCTGGTCACCTTCCTATCGAAAAGATGTTTGAAACTTGAAAGGGTTCAGAAAAGATTTACACGGGTTCTGTCAGGGTTGGAGGATATGAGCTACAGGGAGAGGCTGAACAGGCTGGGGCTGTTTTCCCTGGAGCGTCAGAGGCTGATGGGTGACCTTATAGAGGTTTACAAAATTATGAGGGGCACGGATAGGATAAATAGGCAAAGACTTTTCCCTGGGGTCGGGGAGTCCAGAACTAGAGGGCATAGGTTTAGGGTGAGAGGGGAAAGATATAAAAGAGACCTAAGGGGCAACTTTTTCACACAGAGGGTGGTACGTGTATGGAATGAGCTGCCAGAGGATATGGTAGAGGTTGGTACAATTGCAACATTTAAGAGGCATTTGGATGGATATATGAACAGGAAGGGTTTGAAGGGCTATGGGCTGGGTGCTGGCAGGTAGGACTGGATTGGGTTGGGATATCTGGTCGGCATGGACAGGTTGGACCGAAGGGTCTGTTTCCATGCTGTACATCTCTATGACTCTAAATAATTTTCAAACAGATATTTACAAAATAGAATGAGGCCATTCGGCCCAATATGTCCATGTCAGTTAACAAAGGTCTGATGATCCTGTTTTCCATCTCTTGGTCCTTATCCCTGGATGTTATGGCAATGCAAGTGGATATCTAAATACTGCTTAATTGTAACCAGACTTTTTGACTCAATCGCCCTTTCAAGCATCGAGGTCCAGACTCCCACCACCCTCCCAGTGAAACTATTTTTCTTCAACTCTAGTCTTAGCTGCCTCCCTCTTGCCTTAAATATATGTCCCCTGGTTATTGGCGCTTCTACTAATCGGAAAATAATCTTCTCCTGCATTAAGACCACAATCTGAAACCAAACTTCCATTAACACTGCAGGAGACCTGCTCTCTGACACATGCTGGTTTGAAATTGTGATTCTGAAAAGACTGACAGAAGTAGACAAACACCTGTATGCTACTTGTTTAAAATCCAGATTCTTTTCATTTAAAAAAAAATTGACATCTTTCATTACATCCTTAATACTGACATAGAGCATTGGGTTTCTTTGCTGTCATGCTTTGTAAATAAACGTGTTTCTTTCTTAGACTTTGTGACGAACTTCCCAGCCAGAGCTGCCTATCAGGTTGCTGCATTGCCTCGGGTAAGCTGCTGCTTTGGTTGTTTGTGACAATTGATAGCTTCTATTAGCAGACTGACCCAAGGTATTGTGGCAGGAATTGGGAAATGTTGAAAGATTAGATTAGCTGTTCTTTCCAGAGTAATGTTAATAATTGAGTGGCATTTTAAAAAACAAGAAATTGCTCTTGTAATATTTTGAGGGATGAAAATACAAAAACACTGGAAATGTAGTCTCTTTCAACATGAATCAGAATCTCAATTTCCTGCATGGATCTAGCGAAACAAAAGTCCAGATGATTTTGTGTTTATTTTTTGGTGATGGCAAAATGCCATAATAATGGATTAATGTTAACAGTTTGCCATGGTAGGAATTAAATTGTCAAGCTCTTGGTTGATTCCAGTGCATAAGGCTCCCAAATCTTTTTTTCTCTGCAGTTTGCTGCCTGTCACTTCACATTTACAGTATTTAAAATTGATTTTCACCTTAGCCTCGTTCTTCCCAATGTCCAATAAGAAGGCAAGGTAATGTCCAAGTGTGCATTTTTCTTTGCTCAACTGCCTCACAATGTAATTACCAAAGAAATGCAGGTCAGTCGGTTAGTTTGCAATACCAACAGTGTGGGTTCAATTCCCACACTAGCTGAGGTTACCAGAAAGGACTCTCCTTCTCAGCCTGACCCCTCGGTGAAACCGCCACCTCACTCTCATGGTCTGACAGGCCAATGGTGACTACTTCCTTCTGGGTAAAAGTAAAATAAAGTGTCTATTTGAATGGAGTCCCAAACCACAGGCCATCATTGTTTCTTCATTTTTGGCATGTGGGTGGTACTAGCCACATCAGCATTTGTTGTCTATCCTTACTTGTCCTTCAATGTGTGGCCATTTCAAAGGGCAGTTAAGAGTTGATGTGGGTCTGCAGTCACATGTAGGCCAGGTTGGGTAAGGACAGCAGATTTCCCTGCCCTAAAGCATGTACTTTTGTGACAATCAATTGTCATGATCACCATGCCAGGGACAAGTTTTCGATTTCAGATTTACTAATTGAACCAAAGTTTCACCAGTTTACATGGTGGGATTTGGACGTAATGTCCTCCAGACCATCAGCCTCACCTTCTTGATTACTAATCTATTGATATGACCACAATCCCCTATAATCACTACTAAATCAAATAGGGAATTCAGGAGAGACACTTTCACCCTTCAAAGTGGTGAGAATTTGGAGGACGCTTACCACCAGGAGTGCATAGAATATTGCAGCACAGTACATGCCCTTCCGCCCTCGGTGTTGCGTCAACCTGTGGAACCAATCTGAAGCCCATCTAACCCACACTATTCCATTTCATCCATATATTTATCCAATGACCATTTAAATGCTCTTCATGTTGGCGAGTCTATTACTGTTGCAGGCAGGGTGTTCCACACCCCTACAATTCTGAGTAAAGAAACTACCTCTAACATCTGTCCTATATCTATCATCCTGGTACTAGCCATCACCATCTGACAAAAAAGGCTCTCACTGTCCACCTTATCTAACCCTCTGAATATCTTGTATGTCTCTATTAAGTCACCTTTCAACCTTCTTCTCTCTAATGAAAAGAGCCTCAATTCTCTCAGCCTTTCCTCATAAGACCTTTTCTCTGTACCAGGCAACATCCTAGTACATCCCCTCTGAACCCTTTCCATAGCTTCCACATCCTTCCTATAATGTGGTCACCAGAACAGTATGCAATACTCCAAGTGCAGCCGCACCAGAGCTTTGTGCCAGCGTAGCTGAGGTTAATAGCATAGACTCATTTAAGCTGAACCTAGACGAAAAACAAAAGAGAGGTCATTCTGATCAGGTGGAAGGAGACGCATGTGGAACATAAGTCAGCAGAGACATTTGTATTTGAATGGCTTGTTGTGTTGCAACTGCTGGGTAATTTGGCTTTTGTGATCCCATCAGAATTAATGGGTTGCTGTATTTCATAGAGTCCTTGTTACTGGAATATGTTTAGAGATCAAGTATTTGTTCCGACTCTGAGTTTTATTTTGTGTTTTCTTTGCAGGGGGGCAGAGTTGAGATTGAAGCTGTGGCTGTATTGGGACCTATTGCAGACGGGGCCTTGGATCAGAAATTGTGAAATGGCGACTGTCAATGTGGATGCATAATTGAATGAAATCACTGAACTCTGATTTTATACTTTAAAAAATTTAAAAATCAGTCTTGTATGGCTCAATAATATTTAAATGAGCCACTTTTCAAAATGAATACTGTTTTTCAACTTTTAATTGTCTGTAAAGAGAGTCATTATTTTTCAGCAACTAATGGTGCTCGATTTCTAGTAATTGAAGTTTTGCTTAATACACAGAATGTGAAATTAAACACTGAGCTTGTTTGTTTATTGATGACTTGTTCTTCATTTTTCTGAAAAGACTTGCCAGTTTTAAGAGCAATGCTAGAGAGTTTTTCTAGAGAGCTGCTAAACTGAGATCCAATTGAGATGGAGGTAAACTTCCCTTTCTCGTGCTACTTAAAAAGGAACTCTTATCTTCCAGTAGTTCTCAGTCATCCTTCCACCCACTGTCAGAAACAGAAAAAAGGTCAGGCCAATTGAGGCTTCTCCCATCTCTTTGATGCAAATTGACATCGTTTGAAAGATATTTTATATTGTTCATTGGATGCAGGCATTGCTGGCTAGGCCAGCTTTTATTGCCCTTGGTAACATGGTAGTGAGATGCATTCTTCAAACTACTATGGTCCTCAGGATGTAGTTACACCCACTGTGCTATTAGGAAAGCAGATCCAGGATTTTGACCCAATGGCAGTGAAGGAGTTGTGATACAGCGCCCCGAAGACCAGCTGATGAGTGGCTTGGAGGGGAACCTGCTGTTCCAATGATTTTGCTGTCCTTGACCTTCTAATAGCAGAGTCATGGGTTTGGAAAATACTGTCAAGGGAGCATCAGCTGACATATTACAGTGCATTCTGTTGATGGTATGCACTGTGTGTCAATGATAAATGGAATCAATTTGAAGATGGTGGAGGGGGTGCCAATCAAGTGAGATGCTTCATCAGAGATGGTGTTAAAGTTCTTGAGTACCATTTATTACTATTATAGAAAGCAGAAATTTTCAGCAGTCCTTCGCCTGAGGCCCACTGAAGATGTTGCAGATGTTACCTAGGACGGTGACGAAATGTCTGGAAATGAATCTTCAAACTCAGCGAGCAAACCTACATCCAAAACCTCAACTGAGCTACAAATCTTCTCAAAACACGCTAAAACATCCAAGTCTCAGAGCTTTTATCTGCCACCTGCTTCATTCTACACTGTGCCCTCTTTAGGTGCTGTTTAGCTAACTCACCTATTTGATTTAGTCTCTCCCTCACCTCTGATATGTAATCTAAGGGTGCGATCTCAGACTTTGGTCCTGTCAAATTTTCTTTAATTTCAAAGGGCCTCTCACTTCATGGCCAAAAATTAACTCGAAGGGAGTAAACGGAGTAGGTTCATTGGGGCATCTCTAATGGCAAACAATACGAATGGGATATCTTTGTCCCAATCACTCGGGTAATCCTGACAGTATGCTCTCAACATGGTCTTCAAGGTCTGATGTCACCTTTCTAAAGCTCCCTGCAATTCAGGATGATATGCACCGATTTTAAATGTTGTATACTAAAGATATCCATAACCTCCTTAAATAGCCAAGCAGTAAAACATGACCCTTGGTCCAACTGAATCTCCCTGGGTAGCCCATCTCAAGTGAAGAAAGCTACTAGCTAGCAAGTTTTGAGAAGGTTTGTAGCTCAGGTTGAGGTTCTGGATATAGGTTTGCTCACTGAGCTGGAAGGTTTGTTTTCAGACATTTCATCACCATACTAGGTAACATCTTCAGTGAGCCTCTGGATGAAGCCCGCTTTCTATTTATATGTTTGGGTTGCCTTGGGTTGGTGATGTCATTTCCTGTTCTTTTTCTCAGGGGGTGGTAAATAGGATCCAAATGGATGTGTTTGTTGATAGAGTTCCAGTTGGAATGCCATGCTTCTGGGAATTTTCATGCATGTCTCTGGCTTGTCCTAAGATGGGTGTGCTGTCCCAGTCGAAGTGGTGTCCTTCCTCATCCGTATGTAAAGATACTAGTGAGAGAGAGTCATGTCTTTTTGTGGTTAGTTGATATTCATTTATCCTGGTGGCTAGTTTTCTGCCTGTTTATCCAATGTAGTGTTTGTTACAGTTCTTGTAAGGTATTTTGTAAATGGCATTAGTTTTGCTCGTTGTCTGTATAGGGTCTTTCAAGTGCATTAGCTGCTGTTTGATTGTGTTGGTGGGTTTGTGGGATCTTTCTTTGCATCTTCTTTGTAGCTGTAACCCTGTATTCTGCGTTCTGTTATGTTACTCTAACATATTTATGTGAGCTGTGACTTGTCTGGTTAGCACACAATACAACACTTTTCACTGTATCTTGGTATGTGACAGTAATAAATCAAATCCACGGGAATGTTATTTGCCACTTACCAGCCCAAGCCTGGATATTGTGTGCAGTTCTGAAAAAGGATCACTGAACTTGAAACGTGAACTGTTTCTCTGTCTATAGACCTGCTGGGTTCCTGCAGCTTCTTGATGTTTTACTTCTTGATGTTGGCAGGTATTGCTACAATTGGACTTGAATTGCTTCCGTATCTCAGAAGTCATGAATAGTTCTAACTATTTGTCAAATCATCAGTGGAAGGTACGGATGAATCAGTTGAAGTTGGTTAGCAACAAGGAACCTGAGGAACCAGGACTGGTATAGTGGTAGTGTCCCTAATCTGTTCCTTCAGCCGTTCCTTCCAAACCCACTACCATCTCATAAACAAAGACAGTGGATACATGGGAACACCATCACCCTCCTGTTCACCTCCAAGCCATTCACCATCCTGACTTGGAAATACATTGCTGTTCCCATTATTGCCTTTGGATTAAAATTCTGGAATTCCCTCCCTAACAGCATTATGGGTCAACTTACTCACATGGATAACTAAGGCTCAAGACAGCAGCTCACCACAACTTCCTAAAGGGCAACTACAGATGGGCAATAAATGCTGGCCTAGATCGATTAGGGTTAGGGTTAGAAGTTTGTTTTAGAAGAATTGTCTTGGACTGTGTTCCCTGGTTTAGGATGTGTCAAGTTGCCAAGGCTACTGTCTCTGACTATTGTCCAACAGTATATTGCTGAAAATGTGTTGCTGGAAAAGCGCAGCAAGTCAGGCAGCATCCAAGAAACAGGAGATTTGACGTTTCGGGTGTAAGCCCTTCTTCAGGAATCCCAAAACATCAAATCTCCTGCTCCTTGGATGCTGCCTGACCTGCTGCGCTTTTCCAGCAACGCATTTTCAGCTCTGATCTCCAGCATCTGCAGTCCTCACTTTCTCCTCCAACAGTATATTGTCAATCATGGGACTAGGCTTAACAGAGATGTCTGCATGACCAACTAGCCTAGCAATAACACAATTATTAAGAGTTAACCCATACAGCAAGGGAAATGTTCATCTATTTATCTCTAAAACCTGAATATATTTTTAACAACTTGGATTATCACAGGTTCATGAAATAGCTATTCATTCTGCAATCCATCTTCCTTTGGCACGTTCAAACATGTTCTTGTTGTTCATTGTTGTTATGAAGGACATCAATGAGCAAACCTTTCTCCATTGATCATGAATCAGAGGTGAAACAGAATTACAAAAATAGATTAATAGGAAATGGCTTCCCAGGGTAGAGTTTGTACCTGAATGATGTATTTTGTACCAGATAATAATGCCTTCATTATTTGCTTCTGGTGATCTTAAGACTAATTTCACCTCCCAGAAACCTCCTGACAATTTCTACCGCCCTGCCAAATGTGTGGGTGGAGAAGCAGCCACACAAGGGCCCACAGATCCTAGGACCAGCGACATGGAATTCCTACGGTTGGACAATCATACTCATTAGTGAATAATTGCTATCGACGGTGATTTGCTTCATTGCCTTGCATGTTAGTTTTACATTAGGTGATACATTGAGAAGCCACAAGAAGTGTCTAGTTAAACTGCAAGTGAAGAATAAACCACAGGAATACCCTGAATGTTTTAAAGCTGTTGTATATTTCATATCTTGCAGCATTTACACAATAAAACAAAATACAAACCATTTCAAGGAAGTTTGTGATGTCATCCAATTTCTTTAAGTATTGGCTTTCTCCTACTCCTTTTAGCTGTTTAAACCTAGTTCATTATTCACTGGAATTATGGCTGATTTGTATCTTTGATCAATCTCTCACCCCCTGCCTTACAAAAAGTTTTTTAAATCTGTGTTTAAATGATATCCGTACCAGCATCTTCTGTGCTAGAATAGGAATGTATTCATATATGTAAACACAAGAACTCGTTATTGTTAATGTAAATCTAATAATTTATAAAATTCTTATCTTATTCCCTAACATAATTGTGTATTTGGGAGTATATGACATTGCATTGCACAATGAGAAGACACTTTACTGAACCTACTCAACTACCAGGCAGTGCCAGTCCTGCGAACAATATTCCTTCAGCCCCACCTCCCAACAGAAAAGATGCATGGTACATGGTTCTATGTGAAGTTGTGAACGTGTACTTGTGCAGTATTAGCAAGAAAAATTAAATCTCTAATTATGCTTACTGTACTAGTACACAAAATACTGTCCAGATTGTTGCACTTCTACACATTACAAGGTCATTGTGCGACACTATTGTGTCCTATTTTGCTTCATCTGGATTGCCGGCTTTTGTATTGTGAATAAACACCTGCATTAAATTCTTCCACCTGCAGGTTAAAGTCCCAGGTTTGCCATTAAATAGAGTGCCCCATTCCAAATTCTCTGGACCTAAAAGTTAGTAAATCTGTAATGAAGCAAACCAGCTCCCCAGCATTATTTGATTACTATCTCTCATTTGTTGTGACATTAGTGGGCAGTCAATGGATATCATTATCACATCAAGTTATTCAGTCAAATGGATTGCATGGCTGTGGCTTGGCAAGTGATTTGTGTCAAAACCCCAGAATGAACACTTGTCGATTCTGCAGAATTGCTGACACCTCTTGGATTCTCGTCGAGGACAGTAAATTGTATGATAGAAAGCAACAGTACAGGTTCCAGGTGAGCAGAAATATGTTTTCAAAAACTGGAATAGCTGAGGTTTAATCTTCTTTACTTTCTATCAATCAAGAAAGAAAAAGAGAATGATTTTAATTTGCACATGACCAAGAAGCAAACTATTAATTTATTACAGTTAAATAGTCAATTAAAATCAATAAATCTTCTTTATACTGTCCACCAAATGCAAAAGTAATTTTAGGGCAAGATAGATATATACACACACCACATATTTTTTTTAGATTAGATTAGATTACTTACAGTGTGGAAACAGGCCCTTCGGCCCAACAAGTCCACACCGACCCGCCGAAGCGTAACCCACCCATACCCCCACACTTACCCCTTACCTAACACTAGGGGCAATTTAGGGCAATTTAGCATGGCCAATTCACCTGACCCGCACATCTTTGGACAGTGGGAGGAAACCGGAGCACCCGGAGGAAACCCACGCAGACACGGGGAGAATGTGCAAACTCCACACAGTCAGTCGCCTGAGGCAGGAATTGAACCCAGGTCCCTGGCGCTGTGAGGCAGCAGTGCTAACCACTGTGCCACCGCGCCACCCCTATGTGATATGAGGGAAAATCTGGAAACTTTGAGACGATGCAGAAGAGATTTAACAGAATGCTGCCTGGACTGGAGGGTATGTTTTATGAAGAAAGGTTGAGGGAGATAGGGCTTTTCTCAATGGAGCGAAGAAGGAAGAGAGGTGACTTGATAGAGGTGTATAACATGAAGGGAGGCACAGATAGAATGGATAGCCAGAGACCTTTTCCCTAAGTGGAAATGTCTATCACGAGGGGGCATAATTTTAAGGAATTGAAGGAAGGTTTAGGGGAGATGTCAGGTAGGTTCTTTACGCAGAGAGTGGTGGTGTGTGGAATGCACTGCCCGCTGTGGTAGTAGAGTCAGATATGTTAGACACATTTAAGCAACTCTTGAGTAGGCACGTGGAAGGCAGTAAAATGAAGTGTATGTCGGTTAGTCTGATCTCAGAGTAGGATAAAAGGTCAGCACAACATCGAGGGCTGAAGGGCCTGTACTGTTCTATGTTCTGAAATCAAGGCATATTTTTTACCATGTCCTGTTTTTTTTGATTTCAGGAGATTAGGTATAAAACAAAGTTAACAACCTCCCTGATCAACCAGTTGTTTTAATAAAATGGAAGTAAATTAGTTGTTGACAATGGAAACCAGCTTTTATTGATTCACCATTTTGTGATGATAGAAGGAATCCTGGTGCAGCATTAGTGTGGATTCTTTTTGTTTCCTGGAACAACAAGTTATATTTGGCACCTCAGGTTAATGATTCAAGTGACAGCAATGCAAGGTACCTGCATTACAGGAGGCTAGATCTTGGAGCACCATCAATGGAATTATGAGGGTACAGGGATGGGGGAAAACAAATTCAGGATTATGATTAGCTTTGAGAGAAAAATTGACTGCTCGAAAGTACTTCAAGATAAGGAATGCTAGACTATTTTAGCACTGACTGATTGCTGGGATGGCAGGACTACCAAATGAAGGGAAACTGAATTGGTTAGGACTATATTCACTGGAGTTTGGAAGGAGAGAATCTCAGAAATCTATAAAATTTTGACAGGGCTCAACAGAGTAAACACAGGATGTTCCCGATGGCCATTACAGACTAAGGATACAGGATAGGCCATTTTAAATTGAGATGAAAAGTCTTCACCCAGAGAGTGGAATTCCCTGCCACAGAAAACAGTTGAGGCCAAAACGTTGGCATTATGTGTCTACCTACATGGATGGCAGTCATTCAAGAAAGCAGCAATTCAAGAAAGCAGCTCAACACTGTCTTCTCAAGGGCAATAAATGCTGGCCAAGCCAGTTACACACATGTCCCACAATAAAAAACAAGAAGCAGTTAGCTATGCACTTAGGGCTAAAGGGATTAATGAATATGGGGCAAAAGTGAACAGGATACTGAGTTGGAGATCAGCTATGATTGTATTGAATGATGTAGCAGGCTCAAAGGGCCGAATGGCCTAGTTCTATTTTTGATGTTTCTATGTTTAATATGATTTGCAATAACTAATCATTGGTTGAATTATTGCAATGATTTTGGTGGCAGTGAATTAGATTACATTCATTCAGATCTTTTGGTGAGTAGTCATGAATACAGGTGTGTGTATTAAATAAAATTGAATTAAAGTATTTCTTGCAACTGCAAGAGCAACAACTTCTGTTCATATAATACCTGGAATGTAATAAAATGTCACAGGGTATTTCACAGGAGCAAGCAGGCCTTGCTGGCTGAGAATATATTGATGCTGATGATCAAAAACTGAGTTAAAGAGCTAGGTTTTGAGGACGGTCTTGAAAGAGAACAGCGATGGGTAGAGACCTAGAGAAATTTCAGGAGAAAATGTCAGGTTGCCAAAGTGATTAAAATCAGGGATGTGTAAGAAATAGAATGGGAGAGGTACAGTCATCACAAAGAGTTATAAATCTGGTGGTGCTGGGGGCTGAGCCTAGGAGGGATTTTACAGCGAAGAATGAATGAAAAACAATTAAAGATCGTATCAAAATTAAAGAAAAAAAGCATACAATTATGCAATGGTGGGCAGCAGGTCTAAGGATTGGACAAAATTTATATAAAAAAAGCAAAGAATTACGAGAAAAAAATTGGAGGGAAAAATTAGGATGAGAGAAAGCTAGCAAGAAGTATAAAAACATAGTGTAAGTTTCTGTTGGTGTTTTGATTAGATTACTTCCAGTGTGGGAACAGGCCCTTCAGCCCAACAAGTCCACACCAACCCTCTGAAGAGCAACCCACCCAGACCCATTCCCCTACGTTTACCCCTGCACCTAACACTATGGGCAATTTAGCATGGCCAATTCACCTAACCTGCACATCTTTGGACTGTGGGAGGAAACCAGAGCACCCGGAGGAAACCCATGCAGACACAGGAAGAATATGCAAACGCCACACAGCCCGAAGCAGGAATTGAACCCGGGTCTCTGGCGCTGTGAGGCAGCAGTGGTAGCCACCGTGCCGCCCTTCTAAAAAGAAAACTTTTAAAGCGAGCATTGGTGTACAGAAAATGATTCAGGGGAAATAATGGGAAGTAGGACGGTGGAAAATGAGTTCATTGAGTATTTTGCATTGGTCTTCACTATAAAGGATCCAAGTAATAATACAGAAACAGCTACAGGCAGGAAATGAAAAGGAGAGGCCATAAGATGAAAGAACGGAAGCAGGCCTTCAGACTATTGGATCTGCTCTGCTATTCAATGAGATAATGGCTGATCTAATAATTCTCAACTCCACTTTCCTGCCTCCTTTATCCCAACTCTATGTCTTCTATCCATGGTGATATACCAATTCCAAACTATGGATTCCTACCTTATTAAGTAGCCTAACTTGTGGTCCATTATCAAATGTTAATGTTTATAGTAATGGTAATTAACACAAAATTAGGAAGTTTATGCTTCAGTTATATAGAGCAATGATGAGACCATACCTATAGTACTATACATTGGTCTCCTTATTTAAGGAAGAGTGTAATTACATGGGAAGCAGTTCAGAGAAGGTTTACTTGACTTAATACCTGCATTTGGGCAGGTTATCTTATGAGGAAAGGTTAGATAGGTTAGGCTTGTATCTGCTGGAGTTTATAAAGACACAACTTAGAGTGATAAATTCACAGAGAAATACAGCACAGAAACAGACTCTACAGTCCATGCCAATCAGCTATCCTAAATTAATCTAATCCCATTTGCCAGCATTTGGCCCATATCCCTCTAAACCCTTCCTATTCTTGTACCCATCCAGATATTGTTTAGATGTTATAACTGTACCAGCCTTCACCACTTCCTCTGGCAGCACATTCCATACACACACTTCCCTCTGCATGAAAAAGTTGTCCCTTAGGTCCCTTTTTAAATCTTTTTCTTCTCACCTTAAATCTATGCCCTCTAGTTTTGGACTCCCCCACCCCAGAGGCATAAAAAAAACCTTGTTTATTTACTCTATCCATGTCCCTCATGATTTTATAAACCTCGATAAGGTCACCCCTCAGCCTCTGACAGTCCATGGAAAACAGTCGTAGCCTATTCAGTCTCTCCCTATAGCTCAAAGCTTGACTAAAACATCCTGAAAGGTGTTGTCAGTAAGAGTTGGAAAGGATGCTGACAATAGTGAGAGTGTCTAGAACCAATGGACACTCTTTCAAAATAAGGCAGTGCTGATTTAAGATGATGAGATTTTTTTTTCTCGTATGGGGTTATGAGTCTTTGGAACTCCCTTGCCCAGAAAGGTAGATTAGGTGAAGTCCTTGAATATTCTTGATAAGGAAGAAGTGCAATGTTATTGGGGAACAGGCAGGAGTATGGAGTGATTGGATCAGCCAGGATCTTGGCAGAGTGGCCTATTCCCATTCCTAACTCATCAATTGGTATCTTCAATTGATAATCCAGTCAAAATGTAGACACATGAGAAAGCACACCAATAACTAAATGCTCTCCTTTAAGAATCCAGCCAGCATTAGTATTAAACTGATTGTAACCTTTCAGCCTCATCTTGGTTTCTGCCAGTCAAGTTACCAATGAAGAATCTCCCATTTGATTCTATCGATTAAAGGGTAACAAAATTGAGAGAGTTATTTTGTTGAGACACACACTCCAGCTGAAGGGCTAAGGTTCACAGAGCACGACACCACTGAGGAAGAAGGATGAGGTAAATCTCAGGACAGCTGGTGACTATGTAGCGAGCTGTGTTATCAATTAACCCAAGGACAGGGTACAATGGTTTTGAAGTCCTTGTGAAGGATGGGTTTGAGTGGGAGATGGTGCAGAGAGTGTTCATATCAACACCAATGAGGATGAAGAGAGCAAGATCTGCTGTGAGTATGGGGAATCCAGACCATGAGAGACCTGAGATCACCAGTGGGATGGTGTGTTCTGGTTGTCAGCCTCCAGTGTTTATTCTGCTTAAAAGTAGAGTTCTAGGATCACCCTGCACACTTGGCCCATTGTGTCTGGGCCAGCTCTTCAAGAAAGCTATCCAGTTAATTCCAGCCCCTGCTCTTTCCCCATGGCCGTGTGATCTCCTCCTTTCCAAGTATCTGCTTGAAGGATAACAAGCTCTGGAATTACAGAATAGTTGCAGTGCAGAAGGAGACCATTCTACCCCCCGTGTCTACACTAACTCTTAAATGAACAAAATGACTTAGTGTCATTTGCCTATCTTTTTCCCACATTCTTGCAAATTATTTCTACTTAAATAATCACCTAATGACCTCTTGAATATGTTACAAACCAATCCAACAGATGAGTTTGTTTTTAATTAGTATAAACAGTAATGACTTCATTTTGAACATACTTATCTCTGTCACATCAGTAGCCACAGTGTCTTCTGTTTCCTCTTCCTTTATCTCCACCTCCTCAAACGCAGGCTCGACATTTATCTCACTTTCCAACTTTTCTCCGGTCTCACCTGGAGACAATAACCATGTAATCTGAGTCAAACTATACATGCACCACCCTGACACATGCTTATCTCACAGCTGGCTGATCTTCCCAAAGCTTCTCTCTGAAGAATGGAAAGGTGCTGACCCCGAGTATTGTCCAGAACCAGACCAATCCCAGGGGCTATCTCAGTTGCTGCAGCTCACCTGGTAAACAGAACACACTTCAGTCACTGTGCGTTGTTTAAGGTGATGGATGAGGTACTGATCAAAGGGACTATTTTGTGTTGGATGGTGTTGATCTTTAAGAGTTTTATTGAAGCTGCACCTATCCAGCCAAGGGGAGGCAATTGTGATGACTGAGGGATAGATACAGGTCAGGACACCCCTGTGACCCTTTGAAACAAGCAATGGGATTTTATGTTTACATTCAGAAGAGCATAAAATCTTGAGAAGACCAAGAACATAAGACTATAGGAGCAATATTAGGCCATTCAGTCCATCACTTCTGCTCCACCAAGGCTGATATGTTTCTCAACTCCATTCTCCTGCCTTCTCTCTGTAACCCTTGATCCCTTACCAGTCGAGAACCTCTGTCTTAAATACACTCAATGACATGGTCTCAACAGCCTTCTGCAGCAATGAGTTTTGTGGATTTACCACCCTCTGGCTAAAGAAGTTCCTCCTCATCTGAGTTCTAAAGTGTCGTCCCTTCACTCTGAGAGTGTGCCCACAGGTCTTAGTCTCTCCTACTAGTGGAAACATCTTCTCCATGTCCACTCTATCCAGACCTCGCAGCTTTCTGAAAGTTTCAATGAGATCACATCGCTCCCCCCCCCCCCACCTCCCACCAATCCTTCTAAACTCTTTGGAGTACAGAGCCAGAGCACTCAACCACTCCTCATATGATCTTTCTTGAAAACCTCCTCTGGACCGCCACTCCAAAACCAGCACATCCTTCCTTAGATGCAAGGTCCAAAACCACTCACCATATTCCAAATGCAGGCCAACCACAACCTCGTACAGTCTCAGCAGTACATCCCCGCTCTTGTATTCCAGCCAATGAATGCCAATCTTTTGTTTGGTTAAACAAATCTTCTAAAAGATTGCACCTTTGGCATTCCCTTGATACTGGATTAGAGAGTCGGCCTTGGTTTTGATCTTCAGACTTTAAAGAGAAATTCGAGCCCAGAACTTGATACAGAGGTGTGAGAGTCAACAACTGTATCATAGCTCGCCAGGAATGAGCTAACATTGTAGAACCTGGCCAAACTTGCCCAAAGATTGCAACGGAAGAAAACTAAAGAAAATTTTTATTTATTTAGTCCCTTATCAATAAATCTCTTTTGAAGTTGAGTCTGTTGCTTGTAAATTGGCAGCCAATTTATGTGTGGTTATGATTTGGAGTTGCCAGTGTTGGATTAGTGTCACCTGATGAAGGAGCGCCGCTCCGAAAGCTCGTGCTTCCAATTAAACCTGTTGGACTATAACCTAGCGTTGTGTGATTTTTATCTATGTGTGGTTAGATCGCATGCGATCATGTACATTGATGCATAATTTTTATAATGACTTGTACATCAGATGGGCACTTGATTTCAGGGTTCTTTCTAATTTAAGTACAATTTATTAGCCTATTTACATATTTCATTTGTGTGTAACAAAAATTGTGGAGACTTTGTCATTGATCACTGAGTACGTATTCCCAGTTGAAGCTGTAAGGTTGGAATGTAACATAGTGGGGTCACTACGCATCCAGACTTGGGGATGAATTGGATTCGATTCCCTACAGTGTGGAAACAGGCCCTTCAGCCCAACCAATCCACATCAACTCTCCGAAGAGTAACCCACCCAGAACCATTTCCCTCTGACTAATGCACCTAACACTATGGGCAATTTAGCTTGGCCAATTCACCTGACCTGCACATCTTTGGACTGTGAGAGGAAACCGGAGCACCCGGAAGCAACCCACACAGACACAGGGGAGAATGTGCAAACTCAACACAGACAATCACCCGAAGCTAGAATCGAACCAGGGCCCCTGGCACGGTGAGGTAGCAGTGCTAACCACTGAGCCACCGTGCCGCCCCCATGTGACACAGCACATCAGCTCAGTGGTTAGCACTGTTGCCTCCCAGCGCCACATTCAATCCCACCCTCGGGTAACTGTGTGGGGTCTGCACATTCTCCCCGTGTCTGCATGGAGTTTGTCCGGGTGCTCTGATTTCCTGTGTGAGTTAGGTGGGTTGGCCATGGGAAATTGCCCCAAAAGTGTGCAGGCTATGTGGGTTAATTATGGTAAACGTGGGATGATGGGGTGGAATGCTGTTCAGAGGCTGAATGGCCTCTATCTGCACTGTAGGGATTCTATGATTCTCTGATATGAGTTCAAAATCTCACCAAGACAACTGGGGGGATCTCAATCCAGTTAAGCAATAAATCTGGATCAACATATTCCTCAGAATGATTACAAACCTGTCAGGTTATTGTAAAAGGTTTATACAAGGGGTAGGATCAGGTCATTCAGCCTATCAGGCCAGCTCCACAATTCGGTATGATTGCGGCTTATATTCTTTTGGTCATTATTCGGGGATGTGTGATTTTGCTGGCCAGACCAACATTTCTAATTGATCCCGAGTCACCCTTGAGAAGGTGGGGTGAGTTGCTTTCTTGAACCGCTGCAGTCCATGTGCTGTGGGTTGAGGGAGGGAATTCCAGGACTGTGACCCAGTAACAGTGAAGGAACAGCGATACATTTCCAAGTCAGGATGGTGAGTGGCTTGGAGTGGAACCTGCAGGAGGTGTTCCCTTGTATCTGCTGCCCTTGTCCTTTTAGATGAAAGTGATTGTGGGTTTGGAAGGTGCTGTTTGAGGATCTTTGGTGAATTTCTGCGGCGCAGAATTTTGATTACCTTCTCAATTACCTTCTGAAATTGACTCACGAGCCACTCAAATAAGGGCAACAAATGTTTGCTTTATCAGTAAGCTCATGTGCCAAATAAAAAACATAAAATAAACATTAACCATGGAAAATGCTGTTAGTTGGAATGAATGCTTCATTTCTCACATTTGTAAGCTTTATGTGTAACTGTTACTCTACATGCTTTCACTTTATTCCTTTCAAAGCTGGCCAACCCTTTTGCGTTCCACCATATTGAAGTCACGACTTGTCGCAACAGGGACCGGGGTTTATTACCTTCAGACTGTCCCTCTGTCTCAGAGGGCTGAACTTCTCCAATATCATCCGCGTCAGAAGGCGATGTTGCTTCCAATGGAGCCACGGGAATCTCTGGCTTTTGCTCTGCAGCCATCGGACTGAGGCCAGTCTCAGGAGCCACCTCCAAATCCCCGACAGCTTCTGAAGGGCTTGGTTCACTGGTGACAACATCGGCAGGGGCAGTGTCAAAGTCTTCAGCCTCCGGTAGCTGGGACTGATCTGGAATTGTTTCATTTCCATTGGCAGTCAGGCCATTTATATCTGGAGCTCCTGGTTCATTCCATGGATCATAATGCCCATCAAGGGGAAAAGACAAAACACTAAGTTTTGATTGATTAATATACTGTACACTCATTAATTTCATGTTTTTATCTACAAAATAACTAGCAAGTATGTAACATCTCTAATGTGGGACAGCTTTACAAACAGGAGTAGTAACAGACAGGAGTTGCATAAAGAAACAGGTTCTTAAAGGCTTGGTTGGAGTGCTAAGTTATAAGGAGCATGGAGGGGCTCGTGTGATGCAGTGGTAGTGTCCCAACCTCTGAGACAGGAGGTCCAGGTTCACATCTCATTTGTTCCAGAGGTGCATAATGATATCATTGATTAGATTGATTCGAAAATATCTATAATCAACATTGAAAAGAAAAGAGAGAGAAATGAAGAGCTGGAGATGTTTAGGGAGAGAATCCATGAGCTTAAACCTGGACTGGCTGAGGTTATGGCCACCAGTGATGCAGCAAAGAAACTTGATGGTGATTGTACAAGAAGCCAGACTTAGGAGGGGCATACTGGGATTCAAACACACAGATGAGAATTTCAACAATGAGTCATTGCTGGAGATTATCATTCAGCAAGTAATGTGCCATAAACACTGGCCTAGCCAGTGACACCCACATCCTATAAATGAATATAAAAAAGAGTTTGTTGAAGTTGGAGCAGCGTCTAGGTGTGGGGTAGAAATGGAGGGTCGTTGTTTATCAACATGCAGCCCCTCAGGTTAGGGGTGGATGTTGTCACTGGGGGATTTCTGTGAACAATGCAGCATGGATTAAAGAGGAGCCCCCTCTGAGAATCCACTGTGGGGCATGAACGAGGGCCTCCTGGCTCAGAGATAAGGAAACTACAACAGCATTTCCTCAGTTGGGTCATCATGTGGCTCAATTGGCACATGATTGCATCACTAAGGTTCCCACCATTGATAATTGCCCTGGCAACAGGCAGGCAATGGCAGGGTCCCATCTGCTATATTGCCCTCCCCCTGTGGTCAGTCTCATGCCTGTTCACTGGCATCAGTGATACATATGCAGAGCTGTGGGGAGTGGTATAGGAGGCATTGGTCCTGAAGGAGGCATGGGTAAGATGATGAAATTCACCATCAGCAACATGGGGCTGTGTGTTTTGGTTTTTGAAGGAACTCTCAGTATTAGGTTTATGATATTGACTTTGATCAGAACTCTGGAAGAAGATTGAATGAGCTTGGAGCTCAGTGTTGCCAGCAACCTGCCACTCAATTCCTTTGCATGCATTCTCAGAAGCTGCAGGTTGACGATAAACCTCGTATTTGCAATCCTTCCCTCAGTGCCCTGGAGAAGGTGGTGCTGAGCTGCCTTCTCGAGCATGGGGGTGTGTATGCATGGGGTGTGTGTATGCATGGGGGTGTGTATGCATGGGGGTGTGTATGCATGGGGGTGTGTATGCATGGGGGGTGTGTATGCATGGAGGTGTGTATGCATGGGGGGTGTGTATGCATGGGGGTGTGTATGCATGGGGGGTGTGTATGCATGGGGGTGTGTATGCATGGGGGGTGTGTATGCATGGGGGATGTGTATGCATGGGGGTGTGTATGCATGGGGGGTGTGTATGCATGGGGGTGTGTATGCATGGGGGGGTGTATGCATGGGGGTGTGTATGCATGGGGGGTGTGTATGCATGGGGGTGTGTATGCATGGGGGTGTGTATGCATGGGGGTGTGTATGCATGGGGGTGTGTGTGTAAGCCTGTAATGTTGTGAAGGAGCAAACTCCAGATTTAGATCCAGCCGGATTGACAGAACAATGATCCAGTCCCAATCAGGACTGACGTGGAATGACTGACAGAAAACTGAGCACCCATGGGAGAGAAGAATACGCACTCCTCAGGACAGAGAGGGTGACGCTGAGCTGAAAGGTCAGGCCAAGAAGCCTGAGTGTTTTAACCATTGATAGGTAGAATTCCTGATGAAGAGCTTTTGCCCAAAACGTCGATTTTCCTGTTCCTCGGATGCTGCCTGACCTGCTGTGCTTTTCTAGCACCACTCTAATCTTGACTCTGATCTCCAGCATCTGCAGTCCTCACTGTCACCCTGGAATAGTTAGGTGTGTGCTTTTGATTTGATGGGCCAAAGGGCCTTTTCTGTGCTGCATGACTTTCTATGAGCATCCGGTTAATGTCACATGGGTGTTTTTTTTAAATGCAGATTATTGACTGCATTTCTTGTAAGAGTGACTGCTCATCAAAAGCATTTCATATAAAAGCTTTGAGATATCCAGTGGTGAGCAAAAGTGCTTCAGAAATGTAAGAATTATTTTGAAGCTAATCATGTTTAATTTTGCTTCCTGGTTTTTTTTATGTGTGCACTTCACTGGATCCTATTGTTATTAAAACTTGACACAGAGTGAAAACTCCCTAACTGACAACAATACCAGTGTGAGAATTAAGCCCCTGTTTAACAGTTGGGCAGAGTTTGGCTCCACCAGTATTAATTTATTAAACACACTTGCTTGATCTTGTTAGAATCACGTCTTTGCAAATTTATTGATTTGACATGGTTCTGCATGGAAGTCATAAACATAATAGCTTCTAATCTGCAAACAAAACTGTGTTTCATTATTTCAGGCTGAAAAAAAACCATTCTGCTGACATTATGTATAAAAGGGTCTTTTTCAGTAGTGGAGTTCCACAGGGGTCTGTGCTGGCACCACAACTACTCATGTTACTTATTAATAATCTGGATGGTGGAGGGTTGCTTTTCAGATTGGAGGCCTGTAGCCAGTGTGCCACAAAGATCGGTGCTAGGTCCACTACTTTTTGTCATTTGTATAAGTTACTTGGATGAGAACATAGAAGGTATAGTTAGTAAGTTTGCAGATAGAGTCATAGAGTAATAGCAATGTACATCATGGAAACAGACCCTTCGGTCCAACCCGTCCATGCTGACCAGATATCCCAACCCAATCTAGTCCCACCTGCCAGCACCCGGCCCATATCCCTCCAAACTCCTTCTATTCATGTACCCATCCAGATGCCTCTTAAATGTTGCAAATGTACCAGCCTCCACCACATCCTCTGGCAACTCATTCCATTCACGTATCACCCTCTGCTTGAAAACGTTGCCCCTTAGGTCTCTTTTATACCTTTCCCCTCTCACCCTAAATCTGTGCCCTCTAGTTCTGGACTCCCTGACCCCAGGGAAAAGACTTTGCCAATTTACCCTATCCATGCCCCTCATAATTTTGTAAACCTCGATAAGGTCACCCCTCAGCCTCCGACGCTCCAGGGAAAACAGCCCCAGCCTGTTCAGCCTCTCACTATAACTCAAATTCTCCAACCCTGGCAACATCCTTGTAAATCTTTTCTGAACCCTTTCAAGTTTCACAACATCTTTCCGATAGGAAGGAGACCAGAATTGCACGCAATATTCTGTCACAAATTTGGAGGTGTAGTGGATAGTAAAGAAGGTTACCTCAGAGTACATTGGGATTTTGACCAGATGGGCCAATGGGCTGAGGAGTGGCAGATGGAGTTTGTGTTGCTGAACCAAGAAACCTTGGAGTGCAGATTCATTGTTCCTTGAAAGTGGAGTCACAGGTAGATCGAATAGTAAAGAAGACATTTGGTTTGCTTGCCTTTATTAGTCAGTGCATTGAGTACAGGGTTGGGAGGTCATGTTGTAGCTGTATAGGACATTGGTGAGGCCACTTTTGGAATTCTATGTTCAATTCTGATTGCCCTGTTTTAGGAAGATTGTTGTGAAACTTGAAAGGGTTCAGAAAAGATTTATAAGCATATTGCCAGGATTGGAGGGTTTGAGCTATAAGGAGAGGCTGAATAGGCTGGGGCTATTTTCTCTGGAGGAATGACCTTATGGAGGTTTATAAAATCAAGCAGGGCATGGATAGGGTAAATAGACAAGATATTTTCCCCATGGTGGGGGGAGCCCAAGAAGGCTTATAAATGTTTAAGGTGAGAGGTGAAAAATTTAAAAGGGTCCTAAGGGTAAAAATTTCACACAGAGGGTGGAGCATGTATGGAATGAGCTGGCAGAGGAAGTGGTAGAGGCTGGTACAATCACAACATTTACAATGCATCTGGGTGTGTACATGTATGGGAAGGGTTTAGAGGAATATGGGCCAAATGCTGGCATAAGGGACTAGATTAATTTAGGATATCTGTTAGGCATGGATGTATTGGACCGAAGGGTATGTTTCTGTGCTGTACATCTCTAGGATCATATAATTCTCTGACTACACGGTGCTTTGAAATTGTAAGGAAATCTCCAGCAGCAGGTGGCGATAGTGAGGGAATGTAGCTGGAGAAGTTGAATGGACCCTCTCTGGGGTGAAAGGCGGTCTTTGGAGGGGAGGAAGCTCCATGGGGAGAAGGACCAGCCAGACAAAGCATTTCTTGACCAGATACAAACCACAGATGTAATTCTATGTCTTCTGTGTTTTACCTACATTTGGCCTTCATGCTTTTAATGAACTGATATCACTTGAATAAAGAATTCCTGCCCCATGACCTTTGATCCATCTGTGGATTCAAATCCCATGTAACAGAGTCTTCTGAGATCATGAGAGGTGCTACAAAAATGCAGGTATTTAATTTGCGGTACAGTGCAATCAAACTCTCCAGGTTTCTGACACACACTCTAGGTAACCTGACACAATCGTTCAGAAGTCTTTTGCTCAGATTATAAGTCCCTTCCTATTGGAAAGCAGCAGGCTGAAGATTTGAACTTCCTCACACCAGCAGAGTGGTGATTTTGAAATATGCAAAAATGGAAATTTCTGGAGAATTCAGGTCTGTGTCTTCAGGTTGGGTGCCCTTCCACTGCATACTTTGGTATAGCTCACACCATACAGGAGAGATGATGCTCTAGTGGTATTGTTGTGAGACTATGAATCCAGAGTTTAAATCCTGCCATAGAAATGCTGGAATTTGAATTAGGATTAAAAAAAGAAATCTGTAATCGAGTTTCATGGTGAAAATCAATAGTTTTTAGGGAAGGAAACTGCTGTTCTTACCCAGTCTGGTATACATGTGACTCCAGACCCAGAGTAATGTGAGTGACTCTTAACTGCCTTCTGGGCAATTAATATTGGCCCAGCCAGAAACACCCACCTCCTCTGAATTTATAAAGAAAAGGCTTCTGAGTGCTAAATATACAGTTTTGCTTGTGCAATCTAAACACTTGAAGCCCATTATTCAAACGCTAATGACCTTGTTGAGCCATAAGGTGCTGGTTAGTGTTACATTGAGTTCTTACGGGTCAGCTTTTGTCCCCTGAAACAGCTCAGCACAGCTGGTTGGTGTCAAGAACTCCTCAGTTTCCTTCCCAAGAGGGCATTGGTGAACCAGGTGGGTTTTTCCAACAATTGGCAATGATTCATGGTCATCATTAGACTCTTAATTCCAGACTTTTTTTTATTGAATTCAAATTCCACCGTTTGCCATAGCAGGATTTGAACTCAGGCCCCAGAAAGTTACCTGGGTCTCTGGATTAACAGTGATGATAACACTAGGCCACCACATCCCCATTTGGGTACCCTCACTTCCCACACAAGTCCACAGAGTTAGGACTCATCCCCACCAGATCAGATCCACCCACACAGCATGGCCACCAAAAACAGACCCTAAGTAGAGGTGGCTGCTGATTTACATGCCAATATGGAAAACCCGGTCTCCATGGGAATGGGTTCGTCTCTAATTTTTCCCATTTCTGACATTATGTCACAGCCCTGAAACAACACTGCCAGATCTGCCAAATTTCACTGGCACTTTGTCCTTAATCCACTGTTTCCACATTTTATAAAGATTGTGCCTCTTTCACACCCACTGACTTTAACACTCCAGCATTGGTGGTCGTTTCTGGAATTTTCTCTGTCTCACTATCTCTTTTCCCTTTCAGACATTCTAGCTCTTTGATAAAGCTTTAGCTCAGCAGCCCCAATATCTCCTTCTGTTGCTCGGTATCAGATTTTGCCTGACAAATGACTCCAGTGAAAAACCTTGGGATGTTTTCCTATGCTTTAAAATAAAATGCTACATAAATGTAATGTGGTTGTTGTGCAGTGGGTTTAGCCACTGCTGTCATCATGACCAATAGATGAATAGTCGTCTGTTTTGTTTACAGAGAGTCAGAGGTTCCACATGAAATGATGATAATCCATTGAGAAGGAAAAAAAAACCTAAATAATTCATCCTGTAACACAAACTATTTGCAGATCTGCGTGGTGAAATCAGATCTCCTTTACTTTGGCTGAAACAGGCCACAAAGGTCACAAATGTATCAACAGTCTCTCTTCAGTGTTTAAAAGTAACTGTTTGGCAAAACGAGCTTCCTCGAGATATAAAGAAATAAGAATTCAGATAACAGGCAGCTGAAGGATTGAGTGACTCATTGAACTGAGGGGAGCAGTTCCACTGTTTGTATTAAATACTGAAATGTGCAGGAAATGACCTGTAAAAGGGAAAGCTGGGCTATTGTTACTCTGGGAGACTGCCTCTGAACTGGGTAAACTGGCAAACATGACAGGGGCTTTCCAATCATGTTCTGAGGAAGAGACTTTATTTTCCTGCTTTAATTATGAAAAATTTTAATGTTAACTATTACTTTATTTCTTTATTTTTCTACTTATTCTATTAGGTAATGCCTAACATTATAAGTCCCATTTCTCTTACTTATTTTGTAACTGTGTTTTTATTGTACAGAGGTAGCTTGATACCTTAGATGGTGCCACGTGTGGCGACATTATACACTCTTCACTGTTATCCTGTACTTGAATACATGTAACAATAAAATCTAAATCTAAATTGAACATTGGGAGGAGACATGGCATTGTGATAATGTCATTGGACAGATCGTTCAGAGGACATTGGTTTAAGACCCAGCAGAGACATGGGTTTATATTCCAATAGTGCAGTGGCAAGAACTTACACTGAATTAATCATGAAATCTGGAATTGAAAGCCTGGCTCAATAATGGCGCCATTAAACCATCAATTGTCATAAAAATGGGTGAAAACCTGGCAAATGGAATATGAATAGGAAGGTTTATGAGTTTCTCTCTGTACGCTCTATCCAGTCACCTCACAATTTGAAAAACTTCTGTCAATCCCTCCTCTTAGTCCTTTCCTCTCCATGGAAAACATCTGAACTTCTCCAATCATTCCCATGACCGAATTTTCTCATCCCTGGAACAAACTTCATAAATTCCTTTTGCACTCTCTCTGATTTTTCACAGTTTTCCGATAATGTGTGGAGCCCGGAACTGTACATAGTACTCCAGCTGAGGTCTAACATGTGTCTTCTATAGGTTCAGCACAATCTCCTTGCTTTTATAGAATCACAGAGATGTATAGCATTGAAACAGACCTTTCGGTCCAACCTGTCCATGCCGACCAGATATTCCAAACCAATCTAATCCCACCTGCCAGCACCCAGCCCATATCCCTCCAAACCCTTCCTATTCATATACCCATCCAAATGCCTCTTAAATGTTGCAATTGTACCAGCCTCCACCACATCCTCTGGCAGCTCATTCCATACACATACCACCCTCTGTGTGAAAAAGTTGCCCCTTAGGTCTCTTTTATATCTTTTCCCTCTCACCTCAAACCTAAGCTCTCTAGTTCTGGACTTCCTGACCCCAAGGAAAAGACTTTGTCTATTTATCCTATCCATGCCCCTCATAATTTTGTAAACCTCTATAAGTTCAACCTTCAGCCTCTGACGCTCCAGGGAAAACAGCCCCAGTCTGTTCAGCCTTTCCCTGTAGCTCAAATTCTCCAACCATGGCAACATCCTTGTAAATCTTTTCTGAACGCTTTCAAGTTTCAAAACATCTTTCCAATAGGAAGGAGACCAGAATTGCACACAATATTCCAACAGTGGCCTAACCAATGTCCTGTACAGCTGCAACATGACCTCCCAACTCCTGTACTCAATACTCTGACCAATAAAGGAAAGCATACCAAATTCCTTCTTTACTATCCTATCTACCTGTGACTCCACTTTCAAGGAGCTATGAACCTGCACTCCAAGGTCTCTTTGTTCAGCAACACTCCCAAGGACCTTACTATTAAGTGTATAATTCCTGCATAGATTTGCTTTCCCAAAATGTAGCACCTCACATTTATCTGAATTAAACTCCATCTGCCACTTCTCAGCCCATTGACCCATCTGGTCAAGAGGCCGTTGTAATCTGAGGTAATCCTCTTCGCTGTCCACTACATCTCCAATTTTGGTGTCATCTGCAAACTTACTAACTGTACCTCTTATGCTCACATCCAAATCATTTATGTAAATGACCAAAAAGTAGAGGGCCCAGCACCAATTCTTGTGGCACTCCACTGGTCACAAGCCTCCAGTCTGGAAAACAACCATCCACCACCACTCTCTGTCTTCTACATTTGAGCCAGTTCTGTATCCAAATGGCTATTCTCCCTGTATTCCATGAGATCTAACCTTGCTAATCAGTTACCCATGGGGAACCTTGTCGAACACCTTACTGAAGTCCATATAGATCACATCTACCTCATCAATCTTCTTTGTTACTTCTTCAAAAAACTCAATCAAGTTTGTGAGACATGATTTCCCATGCACAAAGCCATGTTGACTATCCCTAATCAGTCTTCTCCTTTCCAAATACATGTACATCCTGTCCCTCAGGATTCCCTCCAACAACTTGCCTACCACCGAGGTTAGGCTCGTTGGTCTGTAGTTCCCTGGCTTGTCCTTACCACCCTTCTTAAACAGTGGCACCACGTTTGCCAACCTCCAGTCTTCCGGCACCTCACCTGTGACTACTGATGATACAAATATCTCAGCAAGAGGCCCAGCAATCACTTTTCTAGCCTCCCCAGAGTTCTTGGGTACACCTGATCAGGTCCTGGGGATTTATCCACCTTTACCCGTTTCAGCACTTCCTCCTCTGTAATCTGGACATTTTGCAAGATGTCACCATCTACTTCCCTACAATCTATACAGTCTATATATTTTCCACAGTAAATACTGATGCAAAATACCCATTTAGTATCGGAGCCAGAATTTATTGTCCATTCCTAGTTGCTCTGGAGAAGATGGTGAGGAGGGACATAATCTCATTAGGGAGGGATTTCCAGGATGTTGACTCAACAACACTGAAGGAATGGCCATATATTTCCAGATCAGGATGGAAAATATCTTTGAGGGGAACTTGCAGGTGATGGTGTTACCATGTATTTGCTGCCCATGTCCTTCTAGATGGAAGTGGTCATGGATTTGGAAGGTGCTGTCTGAGGAGTTTTGGTAAATTTCTGCAGTGAACGATGTAGATGGTACACACTGCTAGCAATGAGTGTTGGTGGTGGAGGGAGTGGTTGTTTGTAGCGACAGTCGAGAGAGCTGCTTTTTCCTGGATGGCATCACGCTTCTTGAGTGTTGTTGAAATGGTACCCATCCAAGCAAGTGGAAAATGTTTCATCACACTCTTGACTTGTGTCTTGTAGGTGGTGGACAGTCAGAAATGAGTTACAAACTGAAGTATTCTGAGCCTTTGACCTGCTCTTGTAACAACCATACATATATAACCAGTAAAGTTGAGTTTCTGGTCCATGGTAGCACCAAGGATGTTGATAGTAATGGTGATACCATTCATTGTTAAGGGGCAATGATTAGATTTTCTCTTGTTGGAGATTGTCATCATTAAATAGAATGAAGGCAGCTCACCACCAGCTTCTCAGGGGCAACTAGGCCTGTGCAATAAATGCTGGCTCAACTAGCAATGCCTACATTCCATAAATGAATTAGACATTAAGTGCACTTTTCCTTCTTTATCTTAATTTCCATCTCTTTTTCTCATCTAGGGAGCTCTGCATTTGTTTGCCCTCCTGTTCATTTTTGAAAGAATATGCTTTTATTTTGTCAGAACCATCTCCTCTTCGAAGGTAGCCCTTAGTTCAGCATTTCCTTCCCACATTTGAATCCAGTTGATCTGGACCAGCCCTGTTCTTGCCCCATTGAAGTCAGCTCTGGCCCAGTTATTCATTCTTATTCTCGATAATTTATTGCATTTTTTTTACCACCCAAACCTTACGATACAACGATCACTGTCCCCCAAATCTTCATCCAGTGGCCCACCTCATTCCCCCCAAAAAATAGGCCCAACAGTTCCCCCCTTTCTCACTGGGCATTCTGCTCTGGAAAGTTTTCCTGAACGCAATCTCAGAATGCTCTCCCTCTCTTCCCTTTACACTGTGTTTAGATAATTGAAGCCCCCATTATTACCACATCAGATAGTATGCATTTCTCTGTAATTCCCTTCCAGATTAGTTTGTCAACATACTTCCCATTGGTTGGTAGCCTAAAAACTACTCAAAGCAATGGAATTGTACACTTTTGTTCCCTGACCCAGGCATAATAAACTTTATTGGTTGATCCTCTGGGACATTCTTGTCCTCTAGCATTTCAAGAAACATCTTAACTAAATCAACCAGCCCTCCTCTTTTTATCTTTCTTGCTTATCTTTCTTGAACTCTTTGTACCCAGCAATATTGAATTCCGAGTCCTGCTCCTCCTTAGTTATTGCAAACATAATGTTTCCACCCTGATGGAGTGCGTATGTAATTCCCCAAACCTTATTTACAATCCTGTGGATTCACATCCAGGCACAATAAACCAGATTTAAGTTTTATTACTTTCTCCCTCACTCCAACTTCAACAAATTAACATGTCTTTGCTCTCACCACAGCATCACAATTCTATACCTGTGCATCTGTGCTTGCAATTTGCCAATTTTCAAGACTAGGGAGCAAAGGTAAGAGGAGAGAGATATAAAAAAGATATGAAGGCCAAACTCTTTATACAGAGAGTGGTTCATGTGTGGAAGCAGCTTCCTGAGGAACTGACGGATGTGGGTACAATTTCAACTTTTAAAAGACATTTGGATGGATACATAAATAGGAAAGGTTTGGAGGTATATGGGCCAAGAGCAGGCAGGTGGGAGAGTTCAGTTTGGGATTAAGTTCAGCATGGACCAATTGGACTGAAGATTCCTGATGAAGGGCTTTTGCCCGAAAGGTCGATTTCGCTGCTCCTTGGATGCTGCCTGAACTGCTGTGCTCTTCCAGCACCACTCATCCCGATTGGACTGAAGAGTCTGATTCCATGCCATGTGACTATGACTCTGACTCTTCCACAAAAATGCACTGTAAACCTTCTTAAGAATATTTTCACTTTTTTCCTTATTTCAACTCCATCTATTAAATTATTGTTCTATATTCTAATGCTAACTGCCCCTCTCTGTGTGCTCTGGTGTTCTCTGATATTCTGTTCTGGTTAGAGTACAACAGAGGAAGCAATATGCAGTAGGGAAAATTGCAAATGGCCAGAACAATAACAATACACATAATACTTTATCCAAGTGTTCACTTATTGCGTCCTTTATGATAGCTTCTAGCATTTTCCTTACTACTTCTGCAAGGCTGATGGGTCTGTAACTCCCTGTGATTTTCCCTTGCTCCTTTTTTAAATGGGAGGGGGACATTTATTAGCTTTCAATCTGCAGGAATCTTTCCAGAATTTGGGTCATTCTGGAAGATGATAACCAAAGCATCAACAATCTGTGTCCATTTCCTTCACCATTCTGGGATGAGAATGTAGACTATCAGGTCTTGAGAAATTATCCACTTTCAGTATTGATTGCTCCAGTATAATTTTCTCATTAATACTAATTTCCTTCCACTCGTCCTTCTTCTTGGTCACCTGGATCTCTCATTCTGGGGGATTTCTGGTACCATTCTCAGTGAAAACAGACAGAAACTAATAGTTAAATTTCTCTGCTTTTTCCCTATTCCCTGTTATAAATTCTCCTGACTTGGTCTTTAAAGGACACACATTCATTTTTGTAATATTTCCTTTTTACTCAGCCACAGAAGCTTTTACAGTCCATTTTTATGTTTCTGCTATATTGTGTTGGCTTCTATGCTCCCATTCCTTATTAGTTTCTTGGTCCTCCATTGTTGTATTCTAAAAATTTCCCAATCCTCATTATGATTTCTGCTACTTTGTAATCTTACACAAACCTAAACTTCCTATTCAGTGACAGTTGGCTGATTTTTTTTTCAATTTTTGCAAACTTCAAGGATGTTATGAGGATGTTATGAAGCTAGAGAGGGTTCAGAAGAGATTTTACAGGATGTTGCAGGGTATGGAAGGTTTGAGTTAGCAAAAAAGGCTGGATGGGCTGGGATTTGTTTTCACTGGAGAATAGGGGGTTGAGAGACAACCTGATACAAGTTAATAAAATAATGACGGATATAGGTAGAGTTAACAGTAGTTGTCTTTTCCCTAGAATGGCGGATATCAAGACTAAGGGGCACATTTTTAAGGTGAGAGGAGAGAGATTTAACAAAGACATGAGGGGCAAATGTTACAGAGAATGATTCATATATGGAACGAACTTGCCAACAAAGTGGTGGATGTGAACACAATTAAAACATTAAAAGACATTTAGATAAGTATATGAACAGGAAAAGTTTGGAGGGATATGGGCCAGGAGCAGGCAGGTAGGACTAATTCAGTTTGGGATTATGGTTAGACCGAAGGGTGTGTTTCCGTGCTGTACGACTCTGTGACTCTATGTAATAGTTCTTTAAAGGCGATCCATTGTCGACATAAGAGTCATGCCTGTTAAATGTATTTTGCCAATTTAACTTAGTTAATTTGTGCTTTGGGCTTTCATAATTTCCCTTCTTTTCAATACATTTACTTCAAAATGAATTACATCACTTCATAACTTAAAGTAAAATGCCATCAGATTGTGGTCACTCATCCCTAAAAGTTCTTCCACAATAAGATTACTAATAAGTCCTTTTTCATCACATAATACTAAATCCAAATTAGTATACAGCATTTTTACACGAGGCAGGGTGGGAGGAGGTGTACTCCTGGTAGCTGTGGGAATTGGTGGGTTTGTAGTAGATGTCCGTGTTGAGTTGGTCGCCAGAAATGGAGTGGAGAGGTCCAGGAAGGGGAAGGAGTTGTCCAAGATGGTTCAGGTGAACTTGAGGTTGGGGTAGAAGCTGTTAGTGAAGTTGATGAACTGTTCAACCTTCTTGTGGGAGCACGAGGCTGCGCCGATATAGTCATTGATGTAGCAGAGGAAAAGCTGGATAACGGTGCCGGTGTAAATGCAGAACATAGACTGTTCCACGTACCTGATGAACAGGCAGGCATAGCTGGGGCCCATGCGCATGCCCATGGCTACCCCTTTGGTCTGGAGGAAGTGAAAGGATTCGAAGGAGAAATTGTTGAGGGTGAGGATCAGTTCAGCCAATTGAAAGAGAGTGTCAGTGGAAAGGTACTGGTTGGGATGGCATGAGAGGAAGAAATGGTGGCCTTGGAGGCCTTCATCATGGCGGATGGATGTGTACAGGGACTAGATGTCCATGGTGAAAATGAGGCACTGGGGGCCAGGGAAATGAAAGTTCTGGAGGAGGTATCCTGAACTTAGGTGGGGAGTTCCTGGACCAAGGGGGACAGGATGGTGTCAAGGTATTCAGGGATACATTCAGTGGGGCAGGAGCAGGCAGAGACAACGTGCCAACCAGGATGGTCAGGTTTGTGAATTTTGGGTAAGAGGTAGAACCGGGCAGTGCAGGGTTGCATAACTATGAGGTTCAAGGCTGTGGATGGGAGATCCCCTGAGGTGATGAGGTTGTGGATGGTCTTGGAGATGATGGTTTGGTGATGGGAGGTGAGGTCATGGTCAAGGGGGCAGAAGGGATTACTGTATTGCTCATACTACCAGCTTCCCTCATCTCCTGGTTTATACTATGTCCCACACTATTTTATAACTTATAAATAACTCTAAGCAATGTCTGCAGCCCCTTGTTGTTTTCTAGTTCCACTGAAACAGATGCCATATATTGCTTTTCCAGATCCTCCATCCTAATGAACTTAGACCGTGTCACATTATCAGTGCACCCCCACCAGCTTTTCCTCCTTTTCTGTCTTTACTTAAATACTTAAATACATAAAATCCCTATAGTGTGGAAACAGGCCCTTTGGCCCGGCAAGTCCACACCAACCCGCCGAAGAGTAACACACCTTGGACTATTCCCTTATTTCTCTACATTTCCCCTGACTAATGCACCTAAACACTATGGGCAATTTAGCATTCACCTAACCTATACATCAAATATCATTGAATATTCCTTTCCCAATACTTGTCACCTGTGTATTAGAAATTACATCATAACCAATTATCTTTACTTGTTCCTTTAGATCAGCTATCTTATCGTGAATGGTATTTGTATTCAGGTGGGGTGCCCTTAGACTTTTAATACCATTCTGCATTCAAGGCAGACTCGATGCTCGACTTCATTTAATCTCCTGACAGCTTTGCTACTTCCTGTTACCAGTTTCACTTTCTTCCAGTTGGGGTTATGTCACTGGTTCCCATTCCCCTGACAAGTTAGTCTAAACAAATCCAACACCACTAGCAAATCTCCCTATGAGAGTATGAGATCTAGTCCTGTTCAGATGTAACCTGTGCAGCTGGTACTGGTCCATACTTCGCCAGAACTGATCCCAATGCCTCAGAAATCTTACATCTGTTCTTCAGCCACATACTCAAACAATCGATCCTCCTCTCTCCTCAACTCTGCAATTTTTGCTCTTTTGTCTGAGTTTAGACCAAAACTGCAATTAAACCTGGAACAGAGTGGATCTGGTAGAATGCAAACTGAGCATTGGGGAGCAGGTTATAAGTGCAGGTGATACTCCTTTATATCATTTTGTTACTGACGGGTGATGGGCTGTTCCTTTCCACTTGTATTAGAAGGATATGAGATGTTCAATTGAGTTTGTTTCCCACACTGAGAAACATTATAGATCTTGTAGCACTATCAGAAAAATGAGCTGGGAATCTCCCCAGTGCCCCGGCCTATTTAATCCTTAAACAGCATCACTCAAAACGAATTGTCTGGTCCTTATCACACGTGTTATTGTGTAATCTTGCAGTGGGCAAATTGGCTGCTGTGTTTCCTACATTTCAACAAAGAGCCAATAATATTGTGGTGGAGTCCAAAACAAGGCATCTTGATTTGGAATTTGGCAAGAATATGGAACTCACTGACACAGCCCACAGCTGAGGTAAATAGGATACATGCATTTAAGAGGAAGTGAGGTAAGTACATGGAGAAAAAGAGGGAAAAACATTTAAAGGGCATTTGGATGGGTGCATGAAGAGGAAAGGTTGAGAGGGATAGGGCCAAAGGATGGTAAGTAGGACTAGATTAGTTTGGGGAACCTGGTCAGCATGGACAAGTGGAACTGAATGGTCTGTTTCTGTACTGTATGACTGTATGACTTTATTATGTTAATGGGGTGTGTTTAAGTGACTTGTGGAGAGCATAAACACTGGGATAGACCAGTGGGACTGAAAGGCCTGGCTCTGCTATGTTAAATGTAGCATCCAACAAGCAGCGAAATCCTGAACTGCTGTGCTTTTCCAGCACCACTGATCCAGAATCTGGTTTCCAGCATCTGCAGTCATTGGTTTTAACCTATGTTGAATGTATCTAACTCTAGATAAAAAACATTGACTATAAAGTGTACACTAGTCACATCTGTGGGATAGGTGGTATTTTATTGCCTTTGGAGTTGCTGTAATATACTTCTTCCTCCAAATTGATGTCTATTCTAACACATACAATCTGGGAACTGTTTCATCAAGGCTTTTGCAATTTCTACAACAAATGCTGCAATTGCTGGGCTGTTGGGAAAATATTTGCTGATTACAGTCAATCACAGACTCATTTACCGTCAAACCAAAAAAAAAATCCAAAGAACTGCAGATGCTGGAATTCAGCTCTGCCACGGAAAAAATTTTACAATACAAGAAGGTGTAAATGAAGTTTGGTAATTGTTTGTACTCACATTTTATTACAAGGTGAGGATGGAACATGTTTTTGAAAGTCATTTTAGTTTTCATTATCTTTTGTTCCATTCAACACTCCCATTTTGATCTCTGATTCTTTCCTTTTAGGTATTTATGTGTAATTATGATTGATAATATGCTATTATTGGGGAACTTCAGTTCTAAAGAGGAGCTGAACAGGATTTTGGTTTTCAATTCTGTGAAGGGGACTTTCCTTTTTAGGGATCAGAAACTCATTTTTGAAGCAACAGGTCAGCACACCATTTCCATTAAATCTTGTGATTTAAGTCTAGACAAGCTACCTGTTACAATCATAGCAAAAGCACTTCTTGAGCTAAGATCCAGAGAGAGAGAGAGAGAGAGAGGAGGGGACAGATGGAGAGGTCAAGAGGACAGAAACAGACTCAGCTCAAATGAAAAGATCCATACCAGTAGCTTAAAAATAGTCCAAGTAACTGGGAGAAGGCCCTGAGTTTTTTTTTTCTGTGTTCAGTAAGAAAATTTAATGAGTTTGTCTGTGGGTATGTGTTTGTTTTGGGGAGATATGGAAAGAATTACATCCAGAGAATGTGCAGACAATGACTGAAATGAAATGCTTGTGACCACATCAGTTCAGTTGAAAAAAAATAAAAATGAAGGAGGAAGAAGTAACAAAGAGGATTGATGAGGACACAGCGGTAAATGTGATCCATATGGACTTCAGTAAGGCATTCGACAAGGTTCCTCATTGGAGACTGGTTAGATCCCATGGAATACAGGGAGAACTAGCCATTTGGACACAGAACTGGCTCAAAGGTGGTGGTGGAGAGTTGTTTTTTTAGTCTGGAGGCTTGTGACCAGTGGAGTGCCACAAGGATCTGTGCTGGATCCACTAATTTTCATCATTTATATAAATGATTTGGATGTGAGCATAAGAGGTATAGTTAGTAAGTTTGCAGATGACACCAAAATTGGAGGTATAGTGGACAGCAAAGAATGTTACCTTAGATTACAACGGCATCTTGATCAGATGGGCCAATGGGCTGAGAAGTGGAGTTTAATTTAGATGAATGTGAGATGCTGCATTTTGGGAAAGCAAATCTTAGCAGGACTTATATTTTTAATGGTAAAGTCCTAGGGAGTGTTGCTGAACAAAGAGACCTTGGAGTGCAGGTTCATAGCTCCTTGAAAATGGAGTCGTAGGTAGATAGGATAGTGAAGAAGGCATTTGGTATGCTTTCCTTTATTCATCACAGTATTGAGTACAGGAGTTGGGAGGTCATGTTGCGGCTGTACAGGACATTGGTTAGGTCACTGTTGGAATACTGCATGCCATTCTGGTCTCCTTCCTATTGGAAAGATGTTGTGAAACTTGAAAGGGTTCAAAAGGATTTGAATGTTGCCACAGTTGGAGGATTTGAGCTACAGGGAGAGGTTGAATAGGCTAGGGTTGTTTTCCCTGGAGTGTCAGAGGCTGAGGGGTGACCTTATAGAGGTTTATAAAATCATGAGGGGCATGGATAGGATAAATAGGCAAAGTATTTTCCCTGGGGTGGGGGAGTCCGGAACGAGAAGGCATAGGTTTAGGGTGAGAGGAGAAAGATATAAAAGAGACCTAAGGGGCAACTTTTTCACGCAGAAGATGGTATGTGTATGGAATGAGCTGCCAGAAAAAGTGGTGGAGGCTAGTACAATTGCAACATTTAAAAGGCATCGGGATGGGTATATGAATAGGAAGGGTTTGGGGGGAAATGGCCAGGTGCTGGCAGATGGGACTAGATTGGGTTGGGATATCTGGTCAGCATGGATGAGTTGGACTGAAGGGCCTGTTTCTGTCCTGTACATCTCTATGACTCTATAATAATATGTCACTGGGGTTGAGTGTCTGTAAAGGATATAACTGGGGAAAGAGGTTGATTTTTTTGCTGCTGTTTATGATAAAATCTTACTAAATTGTCATACATGTGTAGCTTTGCTTAATAAAAAAAGACTGAAAGAACTGTGGATGCTACAAATCTGAAACAAAACCAGAACCAGAAGCCCGGTGCTGAGGAAGGGTCTCCAGACCTGAAGCATTAACTCTGATTTCTCTTCACAGATGCTGCCAGACCTATTGAGCTTTACCAGCAATTTTTGGTTTTGTATAGCTTTGCTTATTCCTTTTTGTATGTAATAAACTTTGATGTTCTTCTAGCAAAGGTACATTGGCAGTGTCTTGTGAGCATGACCAGTGACTGACCTCCACAGAAACCAAACTGCAAAAATAAAATTTAGCAAACCAGATCTGACAGGTCCAATGCTATCATCAGCTGGAATCAAACATGAGCTACTGAATGGACAACATGTTAAACTTGCACACCACCTTTAACATTATCACATGCTTCACAGGATCATCCATCAAAATTTGAGATTTAAGAAGATTTTAGGAAAGGTGACCAAAAGTTTAGTGAAAGAAATGTATTATAAAGGCTGTTTTAAAGAAAAAGGCAGGGGCGCAGAGAGAAAGAGAGAGAAGCAAGGAATAGAACAAAAAAAAACATTAATATGTCTTCAGGATCTTGGAATGTCCCAAAGTGCATTGTAGTAAGTAAAGTACTTTTGAAAGCATTGTGCTGTGATATAGGGTGGGAGGTTAAAGAGTTAATTCCACCAACTTAAGGCATGGCTGACAATGGTAGAATGATAATAATTGGAGACATATAAGAGCAATATTGAATCTACAGCACAAGAACAGACAATTGGAACAAGTGTCTTTAATTCCCTTAGTCTACCATATCCATATACCATTCTATTCTGCTCTTGGCAATATTATGTAAAGTAGGGCATCTGATTTAAGATATCTCATGTTAACATAGGCAGGTGTTCTCTCGCTTGGTGCTCAACTTGTCAACACTCCGAGATCAAATTGTCTCTTCAGCGATTCCTTGTCTTGCTCTGCATCAGTTTATCTCTAGCTCTGCAACTGGTTCTGGGTCTTAAGCAACATTCTAGCCTGGCACTCCCAGTGCTGTTCTAAAGGGGTTGCAGCTCTGTCTGAGAGCTGGCTCTGTGTGCAATACTGAGGGAGTGACACACTTGCAGGGGCTTTCTTTCAAATAAGACATTAAACTGAAGACCTTCTGGCTTCCTAAATGGATTCAAAAGATCCAGTGGGTATTTCATTAAAGAAGTGCAAGGGGGTTCTCATCATTACCAAGCTAACTACAGCAGATTATCTTGTCTTTATTACATTGCTATTTGTGAGAGCTTTCTGCATACACATTATTTGCCATGTTTTTTACACTAAAACACTGGCTGCATTTCTAAAGCGTGTCATTGACTGTAAAATATTTTGGAATGTCCTAAGGTTATGCAAGGCGTCATATAAATGCAAGTCTTTCATTCTGCCCAATCGCTCTGGGATTTCCCTCTCTGCCATATTGTGATGTTTTCCATTTGTACTCAATGGTTTGTTTTCCTCTCTCTCGGTTACAGAGTTCATCTGCTCATCTCTTTACAATACAACTGATAATACTTCCCTCTCTAACTAAAGACTCTAATTAGGAGCCAAGCTTCACAAAGGACTCCAGAGAAAATCTACAAACCTTCTTTAATTCACAAAAACTTCTATAATTCACAAAAGCGATAAAGTATGACTTTTAACAAATGCCATATACCATAGAAACCTTGTATATTTCAAACACAACCTTTTCAAATGTAAACTGAATATACCATGGAACAAGGAAACCATTAGCTGTGTTAATGTGGAAATCCAGCTTATCTGACTGTTGCTTACCCTAAACAGTTATGGTCATCTGAGGGAGCACTCACCACATTTGCTGCCTCCATTTCTTTCCTCCAGTTTGGAGTTTGGCCTGTTGCTGTCCTGGAACTGGGTTTGTGTGCTGCTTGAACAACCCATCAATTCTGCTGGGAAAACTGCCTGCAACAGAGCAAGTTTTAAAAATGCACCCGGGAGGAAAATATCCAAAGAACTGAAGGTGGGAACAGAAAGCAGCCTTTTCTGGGTGTGCCCTCCCTCTGACTGCACTGCAGTTGGGAGAGACAGAGCGGCAAATAGAAACTGTTCACCAGCTTGGAGCCAGGCAACCAAGCAGGCAAGTTGTTTGTGCAGAATTCTGGACACCTCTATCCCCCATTAACCTTGTTTCTGCTTCAGTGAAGATACAATGATGTGCACTGTGTTGTGATCAGTTGCCATATGAGCAGGGTAATCTGCCTGACTAAAGATGGATTGATTTACATCGCTCCAACGGATAATGAGCTTGTAAAGGCAAAGGACTACACATCAGGACGAGCAGCACACTTCTTGACAGCGATGATTCCAATGTCTCTCCTCTTTAGCTTGAACCACTGTCCTCTGCTCTGCCACAGTTTCCAACCAAGGGAGAACATCCAAAATGAACAGATCAAAATAAATATGAGAGCAAATTCTGCTGAAACAACAGTGAAGTACAAAAGGGCACACACCAATGTGTGAATCGACCAGCCATTTGAAACGAGAAAGTATTGCCATTGTGGGGAGATGGTGTCGCATTGGTGTAATCCATTAACCCAGAACTACAGAGTCATGTTCTGGAGTCATGGGTTCAAATTCAAGCACAAGCAATGCTGAAATTGAACCCGATAAAAATCTAGAATAAAAGGTTAGGTTACCCAGTGCTGATTGCTGTGAAAGCCCATCTGGTTCATTCATATCCTTTAGGGAAGAAAGCCTGCTGGCCTTACCTGGAGTGGTCTACAGGCAACTCCAGGCTCACAGAAATAAGGTTGACTCTTAAATTCTCTCTAAGCTATGAGGAATGGTCAATAAATGCTGGCTTCACCAAAGATGCCCACCTTCCTAAAGTAAATAGTAAAAATTAACGTTGCCAGCAGATTACTGAAATAGTTACCAATAAATCTAATTAGGATTTCAGCACTTTTTCTTATTCAGAACATGGTGAAGATATGAGATTTTGAGTAACTGAAGTGACTAAGACACTTGTTAGACCTCAGTTGTGGGCGCCACTTTATGGGGAAGATGTGAACATATTGGAGAGAGTGCAGAAGCAATTTACAAGAATAGCTCTGGGGAGGAGAAACTTCAGTGATGAGGATAGATTGAAGAAGTTGGACTGTTCTTCTCCGATCACAGAAGGCTGAGAGGAGATAGGTGGAGGTTTTCCAAATTGTGACAGTGACGAATAGAGTGGATAGGAAAAAGCTGTTCCTGCTCATGAAATGACAGTGAACCAGGGGACACAGATTTGACAGTGAAATGACAGTGAACCAGGGGACACAGATTTGCTAAAGGTACAAATGTGATGTGCCAAAAATGTCTTTTCATGCAGCAATTAATTAGGATGTGAAACTGCATGGCCAGGAAATATGGAGGGGCAGGTTTAATTGAGGCATTCAAGGTGGTATTGCATGGAAATAAAGTACAAGGGTATGAGGAAAGAGCAGGAAGTTTGCACAAGGTAATAATGCCAGTTTGAAGAGCTATTGATGGGCTGAATGGCCTCTGCTGTAACGATTCTGTGGAGAGCAGAAGAACACTCTGAGGATTCCTGATAAGTACATTTTGGGGAAATGTGCTTCCGCAGCATGGGGTGAGATGAAGCAAGGTTGGTGGAGACTCATAGGAAGCAAAACAATTGCATGAATTAGTTGGGCCAATTGGCCTGTTTCCATAAATGATACTTGGATGTTTCTTAAATATTTATTAAACAAAAATACAGGTACAATGGTTGGAAGGACATCCATCTGTGCCATAACAATACTGTGAATCTGTGACATTAGCTTCTTCTGAAATAAAAGTTCTGAATCAGAAGATTTGCAGGCTGAAGCCCCAATCCAAACAAGTACCTAACCTGGACTGACCACACAGTGCGAGGGAGTTGCATTATCAGATTCAGTACAGAGCCACACTGTTACAGTTCCACCACAGAACACACCAGGTGGCCTCCTTCTTTAAAGACCGCAACTTCCCCTCCCACCTGGTTGAAGATGCCCTCCAGCGCATCTCATCCACTTCCCGTACCTTCACTCTCGAACACCATCCCTCCAACCACAACAAAGACTGAACCCCCACTGGTCCTCACCTTCGGCACGACCAATCTGAGCATAAACCACATCTGCCGACATTTCCACCACCTACAAACGGACCCCACCACCAGAGATATATTTCCTTCCCCGCCCAATCGGCTTTCTGTAAAGACCGTTCCCTCCGCGACTACATCATCAGGTCCACGCCCCCCCAACAACTCATCCTCCCCTCCCAGCACCTTCCCCAGTCACCACAGGCATTGCAAAACCTGCACCCAGCCCACTCCCCCCCGAAGGAGCCTTCCATATCCATTAAAGTTCCCCCTGTGCTTCCACAAATGTCAGTTACTGTATCCGTTGCTCCTGATGCAGCCTCCTCTACTCTGAGGAGACAGGACATCTACTTACAGAGTACTTCAGAGAACATCTCCGGGACACCAGCACCAATCAACCCCACCGCCCCGGGGCCGAATACCTCAACTCCCCCTCCCACTCTGCCAAGGACATGCAGGACCTGGGTCTCCTCAATCACCACTCCCTTACCACCCGATGCCTGGAGGAAGAATGCCTCACCTTCCGCCTCGGCTCCCTCCAATCCCATGGCATCAATGTGGATTTCCCCTCCCCCCACCTTACTCCAGTTCCTTCTAGCTCAGCACTGTCCTCATGACCTGTCCCACCTGTCAATCTTCCTTCCCACCTATCTGCACTACCCTCCACCCTGACCTATCACCTTTACCCCCACCTCCATCCATCTATTGCACTCTCAGCTACCTTTGCCCCCAGGCCCAAAACTCCCTCCCATTTATCCCTCCACCCCCGAGGCTCCCAGCCTCATTCCTGATGAAGGGCTTTTGCCCGAAACGTCAATTTTCCTGCTCCTCGGATGCTGCCTGACCTGCTGTGCTTTTCCAGCACCACACACTTGATTCTAATCTCCAGCATCTGCAGTATTCACTTTCACCGCACTGTCAGACAGTCAGTACAGAGCTATACTGTCAGACAGTCAGTAGAGAGCCACACTGTCACAGAGTCAATACAGAACTACACTGTTAGACAGTCAGTACAGAGCTGCACTGTCACAGAGTCAGTTGGGGGCCGCATTGTCACAGAGCCAGTATAGAGCTGCACTGTCACAGTCAGTACAAAGCTGCACTGTCACAATATCAGTACAGGGCCGCACTGTCAGTCAGTACAGAGCTGCACTGTCACAGTATCAGTACAGGGCCGCACTGTCAGACAGTCAGTACAGAGTCACACTATCACAAAATCTTTTCAGAGCCGCACTGTCAGAGTCTGGACAGAGCCGCATTGTCAGAGAGTCAATTAGTGGCCGCATTGTCACAGAGTCAGTACAGGGCTGCACTGTCACACAGTCAGTACAGAGCCGCATTGTCATAGAGTCAGTACAGAGCTGCACTGTCACAGTCAGGACAGAGCCGCACTGTCACAGTGTCAGTACAGAGCTGCACTGTCACAGTATCAGTACAGGGCTGCACTGTCAGTCAGTACAGAGCTGCACTGTCACACAGTCAGTACAGAGCCGCACTGTCACAGTCAGTACGGAGCCGCACTGTCACAGTGTCAGTACAGAGCTGCACTGTCACAGTATCAGTACAGGGCTGCACTGTCAGTCAGTACAGAGCTGCACTGTCACAGTGTCAGTATGGAGCTGCACTGTCACAGCGTCAGTACAGAGCTGCACTGTCAGTCAGTATAGAGCCGCACTGTCACAGAGTCAGTACAGAGCCGCACTGTCACAGAGGCAGTATAAGCTGCACTGTCACAGTGTCATTACAGGGCCGCACTGTCAGTCAGTACAGAACTGCACTGTCCCAGAGTCAGTACAGAGCGGCACTGTCCCAGAGTCAGGACAGAGCCGCACTGTCACAGTCAGGACAGAGCTGTACTGTCACACAGTCAGTACAGAGCTGCACTGTCACAGTATCAGTACAGGGCCGCACTGTCAGTCAGTACAGAGCTGCACTGTCACAGTACAGGGCCGCACTGTCACTGTCAGTTCAGAGCTGCACTGTCACAGAGACAGTACAGAGCCGCACTGTCACAGTCAGGACAGAACTGCACTGTCTCAGAGACAGCACTGAACTGCACTGTCACAGAGACAGCACTGACCGCACTGTCAGACAGTCAGTACAGAGCCGCACTGTCACAGTCAGGACAGAGCTGCACCGTCCCAGAGTCAGAACAGAGCCACACTGTCACAGTCAGGACAGAGCTGTACTGTCACACAGTCAGTACAGAGCTGCACAGTCACAGTATCAGCACAGGGCTGCACTGTCAGTCAGTACAGAGCTGCACTGTCACAGAGACAGTACAGAGCCGCACTGTCACAGTCAGGACAGAACTGCACTGTCTCAGAGACAGCACTGAACTGCACTGTCACAGAGACAGCACTGACCGCACTGTCAGACAGTCAGGACAGAGCCGCACTGTCACAGTCAGGACAGAGCTGCCTGAAATAACTCCACAAATTAAGAGGCCAATGTCCAATCACTAATCCCCCTTTATTTACACATGGAAAGTCCTTGACACTGATCCAGTTCCCTCAGAGCCAGCTCTCAGAGTGCACGTGAAGTCTGACTCTCTGGTTCTTATCTGTCAGCCAAAGCTCCCTGATTGAACCAGATTAACAGCCCCAATCAGGGAACTCATATTCTTTGAGATTCACCTGGCTAACCTCTTTACAATCACCACATCCCTCCTACCTGAACCTTGTAAGTCACAGGACCTGACCTCGTGTTGACCATGCCCCTGACCCTTCCCATGTTCCTATACCAAACTTTGTCCCCTGAAGTAAACTGTGTCTCCCACTTGGCAGTGTCTTGTGTCCAGCATTGGCATTTCTGATGCCAGTTTACCATCCCCACCCAGGTCGGGGAAGATCAGATTTAACCTGGTGCAGAGTCTTCTCCCCATTAGTAACGCTTCTTTTTTTGAAATTCATCTATGGGATATGAATATCGCTGGATAAACCTGCATTTATTACCCATTCCTATTGGAAGTCAACCACATTGTTGTGGGTCTGGAGTCACATGTAGACCAGACAAGGTAAGGATGGCAGTTTCCTTTCCTAAAGGACATTGATGAACCAGATGGGTTTTTCTGACAACCAACAGCAGACTCGTGGTCATCATCAGACTCTTAATTCTAGATTTATATTGAATTCAAATTCCACCATCTGCTGTGGCGTGATTCAAATCCAGGTTCCCCAGAGCCATCTCCGTAGTTGAGTGAGAGGTGGTCTGATAATCAAATAGTAACAGGGACAGTTTAGTATCGAGTGAAGCTGTAGGCTGTTTCTTTAAGCCTGCCTTCAAAATTCAGACTAGTCTTTCTACCAGACCACTGGACACTGGGCAGCAGTCGAATGCCATTCGACTTTAGGACAATCTCAAATGCCCTGAAGGTTAACAGCGGCCCATTGTCTGTGACCAACCCTGCCAGGAGTCCGTGTATTGCAAAAGATGCTCGCCAGTTTTTCTATCACCATTCCCGTGTTTGATGAATGAACTCTCTGCACACCCGGCTATTTCGAGTGGGCGTCCACATTGACTAATAACATTGATCCCATGAAAGGATCTGCATAATCAACATGTAACTGCGTCCAGGGTTTACCCAACCATTCCCAGGGATGTGGGGAGCTGCTGTTGGAGATTTTTGTCCTTGATGACACTCTAGGCACTGCCCCACCAACACAGCCACGTCGACATCCACCAGACATAACATCTCACCAACATTTTCATTTTGGAAACCCTTGAACGACCCTGGTGGAGTTCAGCCAGTATCCAGCAGCGACCTCTGCTTGGGACAATCACTCATGCTCTCCACAATAAAATACCACCCTCTACGGTAATCTGATCTCACTTGGACCAGAAAGGTTTCACTTCGGGTGGTGATGGCCCTTTTGTTCTCCCCATCACCTCTGGTTGTTTTAGTTTCATCAGGACTGGATATTTTTGCGTCTATAGTCTGATATTTGACAGTGGTGACCAGAGGGTTTTCAAAACATTTAAAATCAGAACATACTTTTTCAGGGGAGACATCACCAGTGCTGTATCTGCTAGCAGGAGGAAGCTCAAAGTATCCACATTTCTTACGTGGCCTCCCTGATGGTATCCCAACTCATAATTGCACACACTTAGCATGAAAGCCCATGGCTGAATTTGGTCTGTCGCTATGGGTGGCAGGGCCTTGATCTCTTTTGAGTAGCCCTCGTAGGGGTTTGTGGTCTGTTACTATTATAAATTTACATCTGTAAAGCTATTGGTAGAACTTTCTCTCACCAAACCTTCCTCCTCTATCTGGGCACACTGCATCAGCCGAAGTCCAGGAAGTATACGCTATCCGGCGATCCTCCCCATTGGGCTACCTGTGAGCCAACACCACCCCAATACTGTATAGAGAGGCATCGCATGTCAGCACAACTCGCTTCCGATCATAGCTGCTTCTTAATTTCCCTAAAGGCTACATCTTGGCTACAAGTTCATTTCTAAGGATGACCCTTTATCAAAGCAGATGTAAGGATTCCAGGACAGAGGCCTGGTTGGGCATAATTTTTCTGTAATAATTCACCAATCGCAGAATAGACCTCAGCTCTGGTACAGACGGGGGAGCTAGGACATCTTTGATTCCTCTCACTTTATTTTTCAGCAATTGTTATTTCTGTTTTCAGCAGCAGAAAGAGTGGGAACTTGGACCAGGGGCCTGCCAGGAAAAGTGAGTCACTAATTTAAATCTCTAAAAGCTTACCTCGGAGAGCAGAGGTTTTTGGGAGAAGAGAGACCGTTTTCTTCCCCCTAGCTATATAAGTGGGTGTCCTCATATCCTGGTTGGGAAATTTGCTAGTGCCATTCGGGTGGGTTTAAACTAACTCAGCAATAATTTGATTGGAGATCGTCAACACGGTTTCATCAAGGACAGGTCGTGTCTCACAAACCTCAGAGTTTTTTGAGAAGGTGAACAAGCATATGGATGAGGGTAGGGAAATTGACGTGGTGTACATGGACTTCAATAAAGCCTTTGATAAGGTTCCACATGGTAGGCTGTTGGAGAAAATGTGGAGGTATGGGATTGAGGGTGATTTCGAAGTTTGGATTAGAAACTAGCTCTCTGTAAGAAGGCAACAAGTGATGGTTGATGGAAAATATTCAGCCTGGATTACTAGTGGTGTGCCACAAGGATCTGTTTTGGGACCACTGCTGTTTGTCATTTTTATATATGACTTGAACGCAGGCATAGGTGGGTGGGTTAGTAAGTTTACAGATGACACTAAAGTCGATGGAGTAGTGGACAATGTGGAAGAATGTTACAGGTTGCAGGGGGACTTGAACAAACCGCAGAATGGGCTGAGAGGTGGCAAATGGAGTTCAATGCAGATAAATATGAGGTGATTCACTTTGGGAAGAATAACAGAAAGGCAGAATACTGAGTCAATGGAAAGTTTCTTAATAGTGTGGATGTGCATAGTGATCTTGGTGTCCATGTACATAGATCCCTGAAAGTTGCCACCCAGGTTGATAGTGCTGTTAAGAAGGCATATAGTGTGTTCAGTTTTATTGGTAGAGGGATTGAATTCCAGAGCTGTGATGTCATGCTGTAACTGTAAAAAAATGCTGGTGCGCTCTCACTTTGAATATTGTCTACAGTTCTGGTTGCCCCGTTACAGGAAGGATGTGGAAGCATTGGAAAAGGTGCAGAAGAGATTTACCGGGATGTTGCCTGGTCTGGAGGGGAGCTCTTATGAGGAAAGACTGAGGGACTTGAATATGTTCTCATCGGAGAGAAGAAGGCCAAGAGGGGATTTAGTAGAGACATACAAGACGAGCAGAGGATTAGATAGGGTAGACAGTGAAGGTCTTTTTCCTAGAATGATGATGTCGGCTTGTACGAGTTGGCGTAGCTGCAAATTGAGGGGTGATAGATATAAGACAGATGTCAGAGGTAGGTTCTTTACTCAGAGAGTGGTAAGGGCGTGGAATGCCTTGCCTGCCAATGTAGTTAACATTAGGGGCATTTAAACAGTCCTTGGATAAGCATATGGATGATGGGATAGTATAGGGCCATGGACTTAGATTTGTTGATAGGTTGGCACAACATTGAGGGCCGAAAGGCCTGTTCTGCACTGTATTGTCTTATGCTCTATGTTACCCAGTCCTGTTATTTCTGTAGTCCAATTAAGGTCACTTGCAGTTCCTGGAACACATAAATCTCACTTCTAAGGTGTATGCCTGTCTTGGAGAATCATCTGCAGGCTCTGTCCAAGTTGTCTAAGTGCTCTTTTTTGGTCTTTCCTGTTATTTGCACATCATCGAGATAAATAGCCACCCTGAGGTAGACCTTGTAAACTGTTCTCCATGGTCTGCTAAACAGCTGATACCCCAAATGGCACTCCTGTGTGTTGGTACAAACCCTTATGGGTTTGAATTATAGGGTACTTCTGGGAATCCTCACCTAACAACAAATGCAGGCACACATGGCTCATGTCCAGCTTTGTCAGGGTGTGCCCCCCTGCCTGCTTTGCTTTTAAGTCCTCCATGTGAGGGATTAGATATTTATCCAGCTGCGAGGAACAGTTTACTGTTTGCTTACTGAAACAGCCATACCATTCCTGAAGAAGGGCTCATGCCCGAAACGTTGATTCTCCTGCTCCTTGGATGCTGCCTGACCTGCTGCGCTTTTTCAGCAACACATTTTCAGCTCTGATCTCCAGCATCTGCAGTCCTCACTTTCTCCCATACCAGTATAAACCTCCATTAGAACCAGGTGACCATGTAACCAGACATTTACTTTGATTGGTTCTGATTTGGATGTTGCTCAGCAATGTATCTGTTCCAAGTGAGCTTTCCAGGGTGTGCACTCTCCTGGATATTGGCCTATGAGTTCTCTTACTCAATGTAGGCCTAGTGGATCCCTTTGCTGTCTCGAGTCCACATACTGGTAGCAAGTAGCTTCCCGAAGAACATTTTAACTTGTTTGGCCAAGGCTTGGCTTTGTTTGGGGTTTTACTGAGCCAGAGTCCCTCAAGTCAGGAAATGGCCTAATGAGGAAATGCAATTGCCTTTATTCAAATGGTGTACCCCCAGTTCAGTCTGTCTGGTGAGGGTATCCACTTCCATCGGAATATCCTGCAACTCATAGACTCCATTTGCCTCATTTTCTAATGACAAAGCCAGTTATAATGCCTGTTTGAAGTCCAATTGGGCTTCAGCTAGTTTGCATGGTTACATCATTAATCCAACACTGGTCACCCTGAAATAACTCCACAAAGGCTGGTATGCTGTCACAAAGTCTCCCTTTATTTACACATGGATAGATCTTGTCACTGGTCCAGCTTCCTCAGAGCCAGCACTCAGAGTGAACAGAACCTCTGACACTCCTATTTATATCTGTCAGCCAGGGCTCCCTGATTGGACTAGAATAACAGCCTCAAACAGGGAACTCATATTCTATGAGGTTCACCTGGCTGACCTGGTTACAATCACTACAGTTATTACAGAGGATATGCTGACAGGTCAGAGGTACAGTACTGAGTGTTGCACTATCAGACAGGGATTACTGAGCCATATCACTGAGGGAGTGCTGCACTGTCAGATGTGCTGAACTGTCAGGGTACTAAGCTATCAAACTTTTCAATGGGCAATATGCAGACAGGAATGAGAGGAAGACCTGAAAATGGTCCATCATGTCATCTTTCTGATATTCCTACCTGTGACCAATTGTGCCAGGAGATAGTGATGGGATCGTACAGATACTTACCAGGGAATGGAGACATCCCACTTAGGGTGAACTTAGGACTAATTATGAGTAAGGTCCTGATCATCCAGGGTCATCCTAAGGTCAGAGGGGCTACATGCAGATAACTGCTGGCATCTGAGGAAGTCTAAGAGACGGGCTGGGATGGGAAGAGGGGAGGAGTGGGTGATATATTAAACTGTGACCATTAATCCTGGCAGCCCTCAACCAGAAACACTAAACACAGATAGCAGATCAGTACAACAGCAAGCTCCCAAAATGTTGTGTCACTATAGTGTTACCAGACCATAGGGGCTGCTGTCTCAGTAGAGGGAAGTGACTGGTGGTGATTTAACCTGTGGGCCACCAGACTCAGGCAAGGGAAGAAGTTGAGAAGGAAAGCCCTTCATGGTTCCCTCAAATCAATGATGGGAATTGAACCTATGCTGTTAGCATCACACTGCTCTGCAAACCGACAATCCAGCCAACTGAGCTAAACCAATTCCCAGCTCACACATACTGCAACGAGATAGTGATTATTAGGAATGTATGTATTAGGAAACTAACTTTTTTTGCAAAAAAATCATTTTGTTCATGATTAGTGGACTTAACTTTAAGATTTTTGATCCGCAGGTCCTCTGTGGATTTAGGGATAGTATTGGTTGGAGCACCGAAGAGAATGTCTGCTCCTCTTTGAATAGTGCTCCGGGCTATTTACATTCTCCATGGGCAAGGAACACCTCTCTAATACATTTCACTGAAAATGCTTGATGATTCCTTTGATGTTTCCCGCCTGAAAAATGCAGCAAACATATTGCACATCATTTGTTTTGTCAAGCCCAATTTCATTAATTGTGCTCTTCAAGAAAAATGTCAGGGAGTGGAATAAACAGTTTCATCATGTTAACTTCTGAGCCCTTCCTTTGTGTCCCAACAAAGCTTGTCACTTTTAATTTTAACAGCTGAGAAGAGATGAATATGGCATACTCCCTATTTCTCACACTAAATTGTCAGTGCAAATCCATCAACTTCCACCATCACTTATCATGATTAATATACTATGACAGAGAAGGTGCATAAAATATTCTGACTGAATGAACCAAGCTGAATTAGTGACACATAAACATTTACTTCATCTGTACATCACAAATAGAAATAATTGACCTTCAAAAACTAGAAGTGCCAAACATTTCATTTATATAACACCTCTCAGAACCTCAGGACATCTCACAAAATGCTCTTGAGGGTCGGACAATGCTGTTAAGAAGAAATGCATCAGCTAAAGGTACACAACAAGCTTCCACAAATATTGACATGATATAATGTCCGGCAATGTGTTTTAATGAGGCTGGTTGAGTGGTAAGTCTTGACCAGACAGAAAAACTCTTCATAGAATGAAGAACAGCGGATACTAGAAATCTAAAACAAAAACAGAAATTACTGAAGAAACTCAGCAGGTCTGGCAGCATCTGTGAAGATCTCGACCCACAGGAGGAATCCCTCGGTACCGCGATCGGTCAAAAGAACACTAGTAATTTGATCTGGTTCTACAAGATTTCACACTTTATTATCACGCCCGGGCTCAGGTTGTTCCAGCAACATAGAGGTTACACACTTCTTAGGCAAAGCTGCACAAATGGCTTAAAACAAAAACAATTTTTATATGGTTCTTAAGGAATAGTACAACCTTAATTACAGAGCAAATCCTATAAAATGTAATAAAATGACATTATAGACATAACCTTAAGCCAATAATATTTCCTGGGACCTAACTTTGTTTTGCACATTTTATCTCTCGGCACCAAGGATGGTTAGTAATGACCTATCTAGCTTAGTTAATTCCAAGAAGCATTGTCCGCTAATCTTTGGTTCAGTTAGTTCAGGAATGCAGCTCTTAGCAGGTTTAAAAAGCCATTTTAAACAGGATTTTCAATTTGCAGCCTAGAAGCCATTTTGTTATGTTACTTTATGCTTCTTGCATTAAGAAGCCATTTTGTTGTTAGTATGAGCATTACTAATAGGTTTAGGGTGAGAGGGGAAAGATATAAAAGATACCTAAGGTGCAACTTTTTCACACAGAGGGTGGTACGTGTATGGAATGAGCTGCCAGAGGAAGTGGTGGAGGCAGTACAATTGCAACATTTAAGAGGCATTTGGATGGGTGTATGAATAGGAAGGGTTTGGAGGGATATGCTGGGTGCTGGCAGGTGGGACTAGATTGGGTTGGGATAACTGGTCGGCATGGATGGGTTGGACCCAAGGGCCTGTTTCCATGTACATCTCTATGACTCTAAATGGTTGCTCCTGACAACAGCCTGTATTCAGATTTTAGATTCTCATCTGCAGAGACAGAAAGCAGAGTTAACAATTCAGGTTAAATGACCCCTCTTCAGAATTGGGAGAACTCTTCTGTTTTTCTTCAAAATAGTGCCATGGGATCTTTTACATCTCCTTCAGACAGCTAATAGGGCCTCGGTTTAACACACTATGCAATAGTTCAGCTACAATATCAAAAAGCTCTGAAATGGTCAGATTTCTGATCTTCCCAAAGTTACAAGTTGTGCCCATGGAGTTTTCATCCTGTGAAACATTGGGATTACACACAAGTAGAATTTGAAATTATGATAATTTTGAAATGGTCTCTGAGCATTTGTATTCTGTAAATTGAGATAGGTACATAAGCAGGCTACTCAGTCTTCAATCTTTTGTGACTGATTTGTATCTTGTATGTTCAATCCTTATTCTAGATTTAAAAGTCTTTAATCAAAACCTACTCCAATTTGAAGTCTAACGTTGAGTTGAACGGTAGGTTTCAATTGAGTGGTCAGACAGCAATGATATTTGCAATCAGTATGACAGTAGAATCTTAAGGGCGGATGTTCTGGTTATTTACTGCTGGCAGCGTACAGTCATGACAAAAAAAAGTATGTACTTTATATGTTGTAATATCATATTTGGAAGTTACATCTCAAAATAGAGTTAGTTACTTCTATGAAGGATTTCTTTTAAAGTGAAAGGTCATAGAATCCTTTTGGAACAGTACCTAATCCAGTATTTGTCATAAAATAAATGACTGAAAACCTCTGTGGAGTAAATGGAAACATGTTATATTGTTGGGTTTATGATAGGTAAGATAAACACGTTATTAGTTTGTTTTCGGTTGAGAATAATCTAGGATTGAGGACATTTTTTTTAAAAAATCACAGTTCAGAAACACCAAGGTTGAGTTTAGAAGCAAGTTTGGTTTATTTCCAAGGAGTTCAGAGCAGCTGAAAAGGACATGCCTCAGCAGAAAAGTTTTGTTTGTGAAACTTCTAAAGTGGGGATGGCAGTTAGAAATCTGCAAGTCATTAGAACTGAGAATATTCAGGATGTCAGATTTGTGGAACATTCACACCAGCAGACTTGGAAGGCCTCATTGACTTGTTTCCACAGTCCACAGCAAAGAAATTATAAGGGGTCAGTTAAATAGAAATCTAAGAGTTTAGACAGGATGGAAATTTCTCTGGAGTTGGTTATGACGGATAACATTGGGAAACAGGCGGAGATTTTGTTTTGCTGTGTGTTCAAAGATAATTAAAGCTGTCTTCTATTTTTTAAGCTTGTTTTTATTTTAAGTTCTTCTTTTCTCTAAAAACATTTTGTCCTGTTGTTAAAGAAAATCCACAGCCTTGTATGGCAATGTTTCAGCGATAGTGAGTTTTGAGAAGATTTGTAGCTCAGGTTGAGGTTCTGGATGTAAGTTTGCTCGCTGAGCTGGAAGTTTGTTTTCAGATGTTTCGTCAGCCTACTAGGTAACGTCATCAGTGAGCCTCTGGTGAAGCACTGATAACCCGCTTTCTATTTATGTGTTGTAATGGCGATGTAATTTCCTGTGGTGATGTTATTTCCTGTGATGATGTCATTTCTGGTTCTTTTTCTCAGAGGGTGGTAAATGGGATCCAAGTCGATGTGTTTGTTGATAGAGTTCTAATTGGAATACCATGCTTCCAGGAATTCTCATGTGTGTCTCTGACTTTCCTACGATGGATGTGTTACCCTGGTCAAAGTGGTGTCCTTCCTCATCTGTATGTGAAGACACTAGTGAGAGTGGGTCATGTCTTTTTTTGGCTAGTTGATGTTCATGTATTCTGGTGGCTAGTTTTCTGCCTGTTTGCCCAATGTAGTGTTTGTTACAGTTCTTGCAAGGTATCTTGTAAATGACATTCATTTTGTTTGTTGTCTGTATAGGGTCTTTTAAGGTTTGTGAAGGTTTGTAGCTCAGGTTGAGGTTTAGGGTGTAGGTTTGCTCGCTGAGCTGTAGGTTTGATATCCAGACGTTTCATTACCTGGCTAGGTAACATCATCAGTGGCGACCTCCAAGTGAAGCGAAGCTGTTGTCTCCTGCTTTCTATTTATATCTTTCTCCTGGATGGGGTTCCTGGGGTTTGTGGTGATGTCATTTCCTGGTCGTTTTCTGAGGGGTTGATAGATGGTATCTAGATCTATGTGTTTGTTTGGCAAGTACTGCCACAAACACTACGTAGGACAAACAGGAAGAAAGTTAGCCACCAGGATACACGAACACCAGTTAGCCACAAAAAGACACGACCCTCTCTCCCTCGTAGCCCTACACACAGATAGAAAAAAAACACCATTTTGACTGGGACAACACATCTATCCTGGGACAGGCTAAGCAAAGACATGCCAGAGAATTCCTAGAGGCCTGGCACTCCAATCACAACGCCATAAACAAACACATAGATCTAGATGCCATCTATCAACCCCTCAGAAAACGAACAGGAAATGATATCACCACAAACCCCAGGAACCCTATCCAGGAGAAAGATATAAATAGAAAGCAGGAGACAACAGCTTCACTTCACTTGGAGGTCGCCACTGATGATGTTACCTAGCCAAGTAATGAAAACGTCTGGATATCAAACCTACAGCTCAGCGAGCAAACCTACACCCCACCCCTCTTTCAAGTTCATTAGCTGCTGTTTTAGTGTGTTGCTGGGTTTGTGGGCTACCATGATACCAAGGGGTCTGAATAGTCTGGCAGTCATTTCCAAAATGTCTTTGATGTAGGGAAGTGTGGCTAGGGTTTCTGGATGCATTTTGCCTGCTTGTTTGGGTTTGTTGCTGAGAAATTTGTTCTTTTTGAATATGCTGTATAGGTGATTTTCCTCTGCTCTTTGTAGTTCTTTGGTGCTGCAGTGTGCGATGGCTCATTGAAATAATGTTCTAATGCAGCTTCATTTGTGGGTGTTGGGATGATTGCTTCTGTAGTTCAATGTTTGGTCAGTATGTGTTGTTTTCCTGCAGACACAGGTTTGAAGTTCCCCATTGGCTGTTCGCTTTACTGTGACATCTAGGAAAGGCAGTTTGTTATTGTTTTCCTCCTCTTGAGTAAATTTTATGCCAGTAAGGATATTATAAAGGTCTTGAAGGTTTCTTCTAATTTATTTCGGTTAGTGATGACAAAGGTGTCATTCACGTAGCGGACCCAGAGTTTGGGTTGGATGGTTGGCAGAGCTATTTGTTCGAGTCTCTGTGTTACTGCCTCTGCAAAGAACGCTGATATCTGAGATCCCATGGGTGTTCCATTGGTATGCCTGTAGGTTTTGTTTTTGAAAGTGAAGTGGGTGGTAAGGCATAGGTCCACTAGCGTGACGATATTGTACTTGCTGATGAAGTTGGTGGTGTCTGGTGTATGTGTCTTTGGTTCTTCTAATAGTGCAATCAGTGTTTCCTTGGCCAGGTTGATGTTGATGGATGTGAACAGGGCGGTTATGTCAAAGGAGACCATTATTTCATCCTCTTCTATCTTGGTGTCTTTGATCAGTGACCAGCCACCATATTAACTAACTAAACAGCAAAAACATCAAGCCATGTTCCATTCTGGAATCTGATTTGTTCAGTCGTAACATTAGCAGGGCTCATAATACAGTCAGTGATCAAACTAGCTAAGAAAGTAATCCACTTAAAATTTTGATTGAGGAAAGTTCTCATTATTATGACAGCACTGCTACTTTGATGCTCAACACAACTGAACTTGATGGTCACTCTCGTAGAAAAGAAATTGCTTTAATGTCAGACACGTCTGACCTGCTGCATTCTAATTTTTAATTATCAGATCAGAAAATCAGTAAGGTTCCTCAGACAGCACCTTCCAAACCCATGACCCCCTCCATCTGGAAGATGCATGGGTACACAACCCCCTGCAAGTTTCCCTCCTCGCCACTCACAACCCGGCTTGGAAATATATCGACATTCCTTCAATGTGTAACTTCCAGAAAAGTGAATCAACCAGGAGATCTAGATCTGACTTGCAGTGCCCTTTTATAGCAATGTTAATTCTCAACTGAGGCTTAACCTCGTTTATTCATAATTTCGTAAGCTCGGTGATCACAGCAGCCATCTTAGTTCAGTCACTCTCCTTTTTAAAATCAGTTTTAGTCCATGAAAGGTTCTGGTATTCAAATCAGATGATGGAAGTTGAATATCAACAGCCCAGAAGAAGGCTGAAAAGCAGGACTTCCAAGGTGATTACCTCCGGTTTGCTTCCAGTTCATCAGGCTAGAGAGGGCAGGAACAGGGAGGTAATGGACTTGAATGTGTGGCTGAGGAACTGGTGCAGGAAGCAAGGATTTAAATTCTTGGATCACTGGGGTGTGTTTTACGGTAAAGAAAAATTATACAAGAGGGACAGGTTGTACCTTAATGGGTGGGGGACCAGCATTCTGGCAGGCAGGTTTGCCACTGCAACACAGGTGTGTTTAAACTAAGTAGTGGGGGGAGGGGACAAACTGGAAAATTAAGATATAAGTTAAAGGGAAAGTGAGAATAAGAGGAGTTAAGAAAGACAACAGAATGAACGGAACAGAAAACTCAAGAAGGGATTCTTTACGCAGAGAGTGGTAAGGGCGTGGAATGCCCTACCTGCTAATGTAGTCAACTCAGCCACATTAGGGAGATTTAAACAATCCTTAGATAAGCTCATGGATGATTTTGGGATAGTGTAGGGGGATGAGCTGAGAATAGTTCACAAGTCAGTGCAACATCGAGAGCCGAAGGGCCTGTTCTGCGCTGTATTATTCTATGTTCTAAAGTATGGTCAGGTGAAATAGGGATTGATAGGAAAGGTGAGGGAGTAACAAATTAAAAATATTATATATGAATACACAAAGCATAAGAAATAAGGTGGATGAGCTTGAGGCTCAGTTGGAAATTGTCAGGCACGATGTTGTGGGGATAACTGAGATGTGGCTCAAGTGGACAGGGCCTGGGAAATGACTATTCAAGGCTATATGTGCTATTGAAAGGACAAACTGACGGGCAGAGGGGGTGGGGTGGCCCTGTTGGTGAGGAATGATATTCAGTTCCTTGCGAGGGGGGACACAGAACCAGGAGATGTAGAATCAGTATGAATAGAGCTGAGAAATTCTAAGCGTAGAAAGACCCTAATGGGAGTTATCCACAAGCCCCAAACACTAGTCTGGATGTAGGGTGTAAGTTGAATAAGGAGTTGAAATTGGCCTGTCGCAAAGGTATTACTTCAGTTGTTATGGGAGATTTCAACATGCAAGTCGACTGGGAGAATCAGGATGGTACTGGATCCCAAGAAAGAAAGTTTGTGGAGTGCCTCCGAGATGGATTCTTAGAACAGCTTGTAGTGGAGCCTACCAGGGAGAAGGCAATTCTGGATCTGGTGTTGTGCAATGAACTGGATTTGATCAGGGACCTTGAAGTAAAGGAGCAATTAGGAGGTAGTGACCACAATATGATAAGTTTTAATCTGCAATTTGAGAGGGAGAAGGGAGAATCGGGAGTGTCATATTGCAGTTGAACAAAGGGAACTATGGAGCTATGAAGGAGGGGCTGGCCAAAGTTCAATGGTGCAATACCCTAGCAGGGATGGCAGTGGAACAGCAATGGAAGGTACTTCTGGATATAATGCAGAAGGTGCAGGATCAGTTCATTCCAAAGAGGAAGAAAGATACTAAGGGGAGGTAGGGGCGGCCGTGGCTGACGAGGGAAGTTAAGGACTGTATAAAGATAACAGAGAAGAAGTATAAGATAGCAAAGATGAGCGGAAATCTGGAGGACTGGGAAACTTTTAAAGAGCAACAGAGGATAACTAAAAAGCCAATATGCGGGAAAAAAAAATGAGGTACGAAGGCAAACTGTCCAAAAATATAAAGAAGGATAGTAAAAGCTTTTTTGGTATGTGAAAAGAAAAAAAATGGTTAAGACTAAAATTGGGCCCTTGAAGACAGAGTCAGGTAAATTTATTATGGAGAACAAGGAAATGGCAGAAGAGTTGAATAGGTACTTTGGATCTGTCTTCAGTGGGAAAGACACAAGCAATCTCCCAGATGTAATAGTGGCTCAAGGACCTAGGGTAATGGAGGAACTGAAGGGAATTTATATTAGACAGGAAATGGTGTTGGATAGACTGTTAGGTCTGAAGGCTGATAAATTCCCCGGACCTGATGGTCTGCATCCCAGGGTACTTCCGAAGGTGGCTCTAGAGATTGTGGATGCATTTGGCAAACATTTTCCAATGTTCTATAGATTCAGGATCAGTTCCTGTGGATTGGAGGGTGGCTAAAGTTGTCCCACTTTTCAAGAAGGGAGGGAGAGAGAAAACAGGGCATGATGGACTGGTTAGCCTGATGTCAGCGGTGGGAAAGATGCTGGAGTCAAATATAAAAGGTGAAATTACGACTCATTTGGATAGCAGTAACAGGATAGGTCAAAGTCAGCATGTATTTGCGAAGGGGAAATCGTGCTTGACTAATCTTCTGGAATTTTTTAAGGACGTAACTATGAAGATGGACAAGGGAGAGCCAGTGGATGTAGTGTACCTGGACTTTTAGGAAGCCTTTGATAAAGTCCCACATTGAAGATTAGTGAGCAAAATTAGGGCACGTGGTATTGGGGGCAAAATACTGACTTGGATTGAAAATTGGCTGACTGACAGGAAGCAAAGAGTAGTGATAAACGGATCCTTTTCTGAATTGCAGGCGGTGACCAGTGGAGTACTACAAGGTTCGGTGCTGGGACTGCAGCTGTTTACAATATACATTAATGATATAGATGAAGGCATTAAAAGTAACATGAGCAAATTTGCTGATGACACAAGCTGGGTGGCAGGGTGAAATGTGAGGAGGATGTTATGAGAATACAAGGTGACTTGGACAGGCTAGGTGAGTGGACGGATGCATGGCAGATGCAGTTTAATGTGGATAAATGTAGTGGCAAGAACAGGAAGGCAGATTACTATCTAAATGGAATCAAGTTAGGTAAAGGGGAAGTACAACGAGATCTAGGTGTTCCTATACATCTGTCAATGAAAGCAAGCAAGTACAGAAAGCAGTGAGGAAAGCTAATTATAAGCTAATTTTTTGTATGCTTGCCTTCATAACAAGAGGAATTGAGTGTAGGAGTAAAGAGGTCCTTCTGCAGCTGTACAGGGCCCTGGTGAGACCGTACCTGGAGTATTGTGTGTAGTTTTGGTCTCCAATAGACATTCTGGCTATTGAGGGAGTGCAGCATAAGTTCACGATATCAATTCCCAGAATGACAGGACTATCATATGTAGAAAGATTGGAGTGACTGGCCTTGTGTACACTTGAGTTTAGAAGGATGAGAGGGGATCTGACTGAGACGTGTAAGATTATTAAAGGATTGGACACTCTGGAGGCAGGAAGCATGTTTCCACTGATGGGTGAGTCCAGAACCAGAGGATAAGTTTAAAAATAAGGGGGAGGCCATTTAGAACAGAGTTGAGGAGAAACTCCTTCATCCAGAGAGTGGTAGATATATGGAACGCTCTGTCCCAGAAGGCAGTGGAGGCCCAGTCTCTGGACATTTAAGAAAGAGATGGATAGAGCTCTTAAAGAGAGTGGAATCAAGGGTTATGGGGATAAGGCAGGAACAGGATACTGATTGAGGATGATCAGCCATGATCATAATGAATGGTGGTGCTGGCTCAAAGGGCCGAATGGCCTACTCCTGCACCTATTGTCTATTGTTTACCATTATCACAAAGGAATATTTCAGAAGCATAGACATGTTTTTTTCATAATGTGACAGCCAGCTTACACACAGCAAGCCCAAAGAACATCAATGTAACAATCACCAGATGATTGCTTCTTTGTTGTATTGGTCTAGGGTTAAATATTGGTTAGAGACAAAAGAAAACTGCAGATGCTGGAATCCAAAGTAGACAAGCAGGAGGAAAGCAGCAAGCCAGGCAGCATGAGGAGGTGGAGAACTCAACATTTCGGGTATTAACCCTTCTTTAGGACTGGCTTTGGCTGGGAAACTAGGAAGAACTCTGTCCTGTTACTTTGACATCCTGCTGGGAAGGTGGTGAGGGACAGGGGCAGGCAGGATGGTATCCTTGTAAGATGGCAGCAAACTTAAGTGCCAGCCTGCTATCTGTCCTCAAACATTGTACCCGGAATGGAACTTGGCCCAATAGTTTCCTGGTGCGGAGGACAGACAACTATGCCCTGGGCCCCAATTGTGATACTTAAAACTTGTAAAGGACACATCAAAGCTTGGTACATTTTTCTGGGCATTCATCAGGCTCATAGTGCTCATCAATCTGAATGGAACCCAAGGTCAAGGGTCATTTCCTCAATAATCAGATACAGCCAGTTCAGTCCAATCAGCTTTCTCCAAATGTATGGATGGAAGATTAGGCAATTAGCCATAAAATGCCTCTGAAATGGTGCTGACTTCTAATCTACGAAGGACACAATAAGACTGTTAAAAATTCACTGTTAATCTGAGGATGAGGCAACTATAATTGCAAAAGTGAAATAAAATGGCTACAGGAGACCTGGAATAAAAAGAGAAAATGCTGAAAAAAACCTCAGTAGGTAGGCAGCCTAGAAAGAAGAGTAAACATTTCAGTGTGATGACCCCTCGTAAAAACTGAGAAAGCAAGCTATACAATAATTGTTTTTTTCATAGGAGGATACCCATCCCTTGTTGTCCTGGAGAAGGTAGTGCTAAGCTGCCTTCTTAAATAGAGTGCAGTCCATTTGATCTAGGGATACCCACGATACTGTTAATGCTCACCATTTGATCATGGCTGATATGTTTCTCAACCCCATCTCCTGCCTTCACCCCATAACCTTGATCCCCATATCAATGCAGAACATATCAGTCTCTGTCTTAAATGCACTCAGTGATAAATGAAAGTGATGCCTGCTCGTGTGGTTGGTGCAGCAGTAATAGTTCGATGTCAAGGGTAACAGTCTATTCCACTGATGCATGTTGTAGGTGTGGATTACTAAAGGCCAGTACTTGGACGATGGGCAGGCACAGGTGCTGCACATAATATTCAAGCTGTTGCTCATGTTCCTCTTGTGAAGCAAGTAGCCGCACACCATCCTGGCCTGTCTTCCCGCGGTTGGGGGTTGTCCACATTTTCTGGGGAAGGTTGAAACCCGGAACTTCACCCATCGGGGTAATTGCCAAGTCGTGCTTGGCGATGTTCAGAGTGAAAGAGGAAGTGCCCTGTCGAGAGATGGGTCAGTCGCCTGTTTGCAACGTGTGGGTTCTTTGTTACAGTCAGGACTCATGGGATTTCAGTCAGGCATCTTGAAGGTTTTTGTTTGACATCCTTGGAGTGGGGCCGAATGACCTCCATTTGCACTAATAAGAATTCTGTGATTCTGTCTATTTGTCTGCTGTCAGCCAGTGATGTTTTTGGAGGGGATTACAGGGACCTATGATTGAGACAGCTCACTCCCTACAAAAAAACACATCACTGCAAATACAGTGAGCTACACTGATCAAATGTTTGGTACATAGCACCCTCTAGGGAGATTAGAACAGGATCATTTCCCACTTGCTACTTTGCTCTGTCCTCCACAGCCTGTAGTGGAAGACTTCTTGCACAGCGGCTGCTACTGGGTACTCCCTCTCTCCAGCTGCCTATGTGTGGGCAGAATGGAAGATTTCATTGCTAATGATGATAAGCCAGGTATCATCAATCAGAAACTGGGCCAGTTCAGGAATAAAATCCAAGCTGTGGGTAAGCGACAACTAAATCCAGTTCTGATGAAAAGCTGAGCATTTCCAGATTGTTAATCACACAGTTCCGCATTCTCGCAATCCAAGTTCTCCTGATGGTGGAGCTGGGGATCCATGGAGATAGGAGTGGGGAGGGGATAGCAGCATGTGATCTCAGGCCCCATAAGACACAGGAGCAGAAGTAGGCCATTCGGCCCATCAACTCTGCACCACCATTCACTCAGATCGTGGCTGATCTGATAATTCTTCTTTCCTTCCTTTCTCCCATAAGACTTGATCCCTTTACTGATTAAACTCATCCATCCCAGCCTTCCACATACTTAATGCCCCAGCCTTGACAGCCCTCTGCAGTAAAGAATTCCACACACTACCCTCTGACAATAGAAATTCCTCATCTCTGTCTTAAATGGGCAAATTCTTATTCTGAGATTCTGGCATTGTTTCCATCTCTCCCACAAGGGGGAGCAACCTGTCTGCATTTACCCTGCCAACCTTCCGAAGAATTGGAAGAGTCATATCAGACTTGAAACATTAATTCCAATTCGCTCTCCACAGAGGTTGCCAAACCTGCTATTTCCTGTGTTTGTTTTAGATTTCCAGCATCCAGAGTATTTTGCTTTTTGTTATCCCCTGAGAAGCTTGGATGTTCCAATAAGGTCCCAGAACTAGAGGGCATAGGTTTAGGGTGAGGGGAAAAATTTAGAAGGGACCTAAGGGGCAACGTTTTTACTCAGAGGGTGGTGCGTTATTGGATAATGAGCGCCACATTTAACAGGCATTTGGATGGGTATATGATTAGGAAGGTTTTAGAGGGAAGTGGGCCAAGTGCTGGCAAATGGGGCTGGATTAGGTTAGATATCTGGTCAGCATGGACAAGTTGGACTGAAGGGTCTGTTTCCGTGCTGTACATCTCTATGACTCCTCTCATTCTTATGAGCTCCAATGAATACAGACCCAACCTACTAAATCTCTCCTCATATGATCATACCCCTATGATCCTGGGAACATCGCTGGACTCCAATGAAATACAGAAAGACAGAACTTTGGAGCAGAAGTCGTCCATTTGCCCTTCAAACCTGCTCCATCATTCAATATGATCATGGCTGCTCATCCAATTCAGTTCCCTTCTCCCCATACCCTTTGATCTCTCCAGCCCCAAGGACTATATCTAACTTCTCGTTGAAACATTCAATGTTTTGGCCTCAGCCACTTCCTGTGGTAAAGAATTTCACAGGCTCCCTGCTCTCTGGGTGAAGACATTTCTCCTCACCTCAGTCCTAATGTTCCCCAGATAAGGAGACCAAAACTACACACAGTACTCCAGGTGTGGTCTCACCAAGGTCCTGTACAACTGCAGCAAGACATCTCTGCTCCTGTACTTGAATCCTCTCATTATGAAGGCAAACATTTTATTTGCCTTCTTTCCTACCTGCTGCAACTGTATGTTTACTTTCAGTGACTGATGTACAAGAACACCAGAACTCATTGTACCTTCCTCTTTCCCAAACTACTGCCATTCAGTTAACAGTCTGCCTTCTTATTTTCGCCACCAAAGTGGATGTTCTCACATTTATCCATGTTATATTGTATCTGCCAATGCTTTTACTCACTCATTCAGCCTGTCCAAAGTGCAGTGCAGCATTTCCACATCCTCCTCACAGTACTCCTTCCCACCCAGAGCATAGGTAAAGGGCTTTTGTCCCATCAATTCTGTGCCCTCTAAAAACAACTGCCAAACTACTGTAACCCATTTTGCAGCATTTGTCCCATAGCCTTGTATACCTTAGGTTGTAAATGTACATTTAAATACGACTGAAATGTTGAGGGTTTCTGCCGCTCCCACTCTTACAGGCTGTAGTGAGTTCCACATTCCCACCATCCCCAGGGCGAAAAAAATATTCTTACATCCCCTCTAAACCTCCTGCCCCTTCTATTCCTTCAGCCACTGCTCCTTACTGTCTAATCTATCCGTGTCCCACATTAAGTTTATATATCTCCAACATGTCCTCCTGAACCCCCTCTGTTCCAAGAAAAACAAGTCCAATCTCCCTTCATAACTGAAACTCTCCAGCCCAAGCAACACCCTGGTAAATCTCCTCTGCATCCTCTCCAGTGCTATCACATCCATCCTATAATGTGGATTCCAGATCTGCACACAATTCTCTATTTGTGGCCAAACTAATGTTTTATACATCACTCCACTGCTCTTAAACTCTATGCCTTGACTAATAAAAACAAGTATCCAATATGCCTCCTTAACTATTTTATCTACCTGTCCCACTACCTTAAGGGACCAGTGGACTGAACACCAAGGTCCCTCTGATCTTTAGTGCTTTTCAGGATCATGTATTCATACAATCATAGACAGAGTCATAGAGAAGTACAGCATGGAAACAGATCCTTCGGTCCAACCCGGCCATGCCGACCAGATATCCCAACCCAATCTAGTCCCACCTGCCGGCACCCAGCCCATATCCCTCCAAACCCTTCCTTTCCATATACCCATTCAAATGTCTCTTAAATGTTGCAATTGTACCAGCCTCCACCACTTCCTCTGGCAGCTTATTCTATACACGTATCACCCTCTGCGTGAAAAAGATGCCCCTTAGGTCTCTTTTATATCTTTCCCCTCTCACCCTAAACCTATGCCCTCTAGTTCTGGACTCCCCGACCCCAGGGAAAAGACTTTGTCTATTTATCCTATCCATGCCCTCATAATCTTGTAAACCTCTGTAAGGTCACGCCTCAGCCTCCGACGCTCCAGGGAAAACAGTCCCAGCCTGTTCAGCATCTCCCTGTAGCTCAGATCCTCCAACCCTGGCAACATCCTTGTAAATCTTTTCTGAACCCTTTCATGTTTCACAACATCTTTCCGATAGGAAGGAGACCACAACTGCACACCATAGTCCAACAGTGGCGTGTTGGAATACAATGTCCTGTACAGCCGCAACATGACCTCCCAACTCCTGTACTCAATATTCTGAGCAATAAAGGAAAGCATATCAAACGCTTTCTTCGCTATCCTATCTACCTGCGACTCCACTTTCAAGGAGCTATGAACCTGCACTCCAAGGTCTCTTTGTTCAGCAACATTCCTAGGACTTTACCATTAAGTGTATAAGTTCTGCTAAGATTTGCTTTCCCAAAATGCAGTCCCTCACATTTATCTGAATTAAACTCCATCTGCCACTTCTCAGCCCATTGGTCCATCTGGTCCAGATAATGTTGTAATCTGAGGTAACCCTCTTCGCTGTCCACTACACCTCCAATTTTGGTGTCATCTGCAAACTTACTAACTGTACCTCTTATGCTCACATCCAAATTATTTATGTAAATGACAAAAGATAGAGGGCCCAGCACCGATCCTTGTGGCACTCCATTGGTCACGGACCTCCAGTCTGAAAAACAACACTCCACCACCACCCTCTGTCTTCTACCTTTGAGCCAGTTCTGTATCCAAATGGCTAGTTCTCCCTGTATTCCATGAGATCTAACTTTGCTAATCAGTCTCCCATGGGGAACCTTGTCGAACGCCTTACTGAAGTCCATATAGATTACATCTACTGTTCTGCCCTCATCAATCTTCTTTGTTACTTCTTCCCTTGTCTTGTTTATCCTCATGAAGTGCAAGACCTCACACTTATCCAAATTGAATTCCATTTGACACTGATCAATCCGTTTGACCTGCCTATCTATATCCTGTTGAAGTGTAAGACTATCTCTTCAATATTTACCTTCCCATCAAGTTTTGTCTCATCCATGAATTTACTGGTCAATACTTCTCCTTTCAAGTCTGAATCATTTATATAAAACACAAATAACAAGGGTCCCAACACTGATCCCTGTGGAACCCCATCAGACACAGGCTTCCAGTCACAAAAATCACGCCTTGCCATTCACCCTCTGCTTTCTACAACTCAGCTAATTCTATATCCACTTAGGTAATGTCCTTGGGATCCCATGGGCTCTTATCTTTACCATCAGTCTCCTATGCAAGACCTTCTCAAAGGACTTTCTGTTGTCTGCCAACTTGGTGACAGTACAATTATTTTCCTTATCTAAAACATTAATATACATTTTGACGGATAGGGACCAAGCACTGATCCCTGTGGTATCCATTAGTCTGTGACTGGCACTTGGGAGAAAATAATCTTGCTCATCCCTGTCTGCCAGTATATATTTCTTTACAAATTGCATTGAAAGAAGGATCTTCACCAACATTACAGATGCACCATAGAAAATATACTGTCCGGGTGCATGACAGCCTGGTACGGCAACTGGTCTGGCCAGGACCGTAAGAAAATACAGAAGATTTGTGCACAGTCCAGACCATCATGGAAGTCAATCTCCTAAACATGGATTCCATTTACACTTCTCATTGCCACAGAAAGGCTGCCAACATCATCAAAGACCCCTCCTACTCTGGTAATGCTCTTCTACAACCTCTTCTGCCAGGAAAAAGATACAGAAGCTTGAACACACACAACAGTTTCAATAACTGCTGAATGGACCTCTCTAACTTCAAATAATATTGATCTTGCTTTGCATACCTCCTGTGCTGTTGTAAACTGTATGCATCGCTGTCTAAACACCCTATAATCTGTATGTCCTTGTTTGCTATGATCTGTCTGTACAGCTCGTAAAACAAAGCTTTTCACTATACTTCAGTACATGTGAATACAATAAATCAAATCAAAGATGATTTTATTGTCACATGCATTCAGGAAATGAAATGAAAATTATTATGTCGCCACACTCCAGCACCATTTTGAATGACTGAATGAATAAAAATAAGTTGTTGAAATAAGAGTTTGTCTTCCATTCAAATTAACATCTTTTGTTTCTACACATCAGCCATCAGATAAAAGGACCAAAACTGTTCACAGTACTGTGTTCCAGCTGTGGACTGACTTTAGCAAAACCTCACACCTTTGATAATCCTTTCTCTTTGAAGTAACAACCAACATTATATTTTCCTATTATTGTGGTTCTGCTCGCCGAGCTGGAAGTTTTTGCTGCAAACGTTTCGTTCCCTGGCAAGGGAACATCATCAGTGCGGTGGGAGCCTCGTGTGAAGCGCTGCTTTGATGTTTCTTCCGGTATTTATATTGGTTTGTTCTTGCCGCTTCCGGGTGTCAGTTTCAGCTGCAGTGATTTGTATCTGGGGTCCAGGTCGATGTGTCTGTTGATGGATGTTCTTGCCGTTTCCGGGTGTCAGTTTCAGCTGTAGTGGTTTGTATATGGTGTCCAGGTCAATGTGTCTATTGATGGAGTTTGGGGATGAATGCCATGCTTCTAGGAATTCTCTGGCTGTTCTCTGTCTGGCTTGTCCTATGATAGTGGTGTTTTCCCAGTCAAATTCATGTTGCTGGTTGTCTGAGTGTATGGCTACTAGAACTGACACCCGGAAGCGGCAAGAACAAACCAATATAAATACCGGAAGAAACATCAAAGCAGCGCTTCACACGAGGCTCCCACCGCACTGATGATGTTCCCTAGCCAGGGAACGAAACGTTTGCAGCAAAAACTTCCAGCTCGGCGAGCAGAACCACAACAACGGATACCTGAGCTACAAATCTTCAATCAGATTTTAAATTTTCCTATTAGCTGCTGAACTTGGATGCCATCTTTTTGTGATTCATTCACAAGGATCCCCAAATCCGTCTGAATACTCTGTATCAACCTGTCCAGAGATGGAACACACTGCTAATAGAGACAAATAAAATACCAACATTTAAGAGGCACCAAGACAGATACATGAACAGGGCAAGAAGAACATGGGTCATGTGCAGGTAGATGGGATTACTTCAGAGTAGCATCATGGTGAGCCGAAGGGCCTGTTCCTGTGCTGCACTGTCCTATGAGTTGTTACACACCTCTGGAGCACTACCTGAATCTGGGCCTCCTGGCTCAGAAGTAGGGACATTACTAATGCAACATTCTGCAGACATTCCCCATTGGGTGAGAGGAGAGGCCTACCTCGCCTTTGCGGACACGTGACCTTTCCCCCACCACCCCGCGATTGGACCACGTGCCCCTCCCGCTTGTCAGGCGCAACCCGTCCTGTGCGGGGCGAGTGACGTCAGCGCGCTCTGTCCTCGCGATGGTTGAAGGCGGGAAGCCTGGAGGATTCTGGGATAGCCTTCCTTTTCTCCCTCCGGCCATCTTGGGTTCGCCTCGGTGCTGCCGCTGCTTGTCCCCGAGCGGAGTCTGAACCCTCCCGCCGCGCCGTGTTGCGCTGCCGGTCCTTCTCCTTCCCCCTCCCGCTCACGTACACCGTTACTCGGGCTCTGCAGACACCGGCAAAGATGGTGGCGGCCAAGAAGACGGTGAGTCTGAGGCGCCTGCGGCCTACGAAGCGCGGCCGAGGCTTCACGTGGAGGAAGCGGCAGCCGGGCGAGAGGGAGCGGCTCCAGCTCCGACCTTCACCTTGTTCCTACCCCCGGCGGGTTCTGGCCCCTACCGTCATGTACCTCCCTCATCCTGATTCCGGCGGCCCGCTTGCAAACCTTTCAGACACGGCGGCGGCTGTGGGGAAAGCTGGTGTTTGTTCATCTTCAACCCTGAGTGCTCGCCCCTCTTCCTTCCCCCCCCCCTCTTCCCCCCCCACCTCTTTCCCCCCCCCCCCTTCCCCCCCCCCCCCTTCCCCCCCCCCCCTCTTCCCCCCCCCCCCCCCCTCTTCCCCCCCCCCCCCCCCCCTCTTCCCCCCCCCCCCCCCCCCTCTTCCTTCCACTTCCCCCAAGCCTCCGGCAGGACTCGGCCGTCAGATGAGTCGGTGCTGTACGGGTTAGCCACCTTTCTCGAGTGCCACGCCGGCTCTGGCCTAGCTTGATTTCAATCACACAGCAGGCCCTCAGTAACTATGCTTCCAGCTCACTGCCTTTATTCCTGATGAAGGGCTTTTGCCCGAAACGTCGATTTCGCTGCTCCTTGGATGCTGCCTGAACTGCTGTGCTCTTCCAGCACCACTGATCCAGAATCTGCTTTCCAGCATCTGCAGTCATTGTTTTTACCTCAGTAACCATTGCCCTGCCTTTTAAAGTCTAGTGCAAGATTCTGGAAGAACACAGTTGAAAATGTGTTGCTGGAAGAGCGCAGCAGGTCAGGCAGCATCCAAAAGAGCGGGAGAATCGACGTTTAGGGCACAAGCCCTTCAGGAAGGGCTCATGCCCGAAATATCTATTCTCCTGCTCCTTGGATGCTACCTGACCTGCTGTGCTTTTCCAGCTCTGATCTCCAACATCTGCAGTCCTCACTTTCTGCTGGAAGCACACAGCAAACCAGTCCTGAAGAAGTGTTGCACCCAAAATGTTGACCTTTCCACCACCTGATACTGCCTGGCTCGCTGTGTTCCTCCAGCCTCCTGCTTGTCTAACTTGGATTCCAGCATATGCTTTTTTTTATCTCCAACTTAGTTTGAGTGCAGTTTAGGCATTTTACCGCAAAGGAGAAAGTTAGGGTAAATAACATTTCTGAATAATGAAAGAATGCGTGATCTAGGCAATTGAAAAAGTGTGCTTCTAACAGATGCCAGACACAACATTTAATCTTGGTTAGAGACAAAAGACCTGCAGATATTGGAATCCCAAGTAGACGTGCAGAAGGCTTGTTATACCTGCAAAGTTGATTTCCTCACCTACTGATGTTGCCTGACTTGCTGTGTTCCTGCATCCTCCCCCTTGTCTACCTATTCAGGCTGGGTGTAAAAGGAAATGTGAAAAAGCAAAGTAGGTATAGATGCTGGTAGCCGACATGAAAATCAACTGTCTTCATGTCATGAATATTGGGAAGGATGGGGAAAAGAAGTGGGGCTGAATAGAAAGCAGAAACAGTTATGAGTTTGTAAATGAATGCTTTTCACCTGTCTTTAACAGCAGAGATGCTGATTCCCAATTTATGGGGAGAGGAGGTTCAAGCACTTGATTTTTTTAAAATTGATAAGTGAGCTGACAAATTGCAAATGGTAAACCCTTTTTCTTAACAAAAGATGTAAAGATGAAGTGACAAATGCAGACCAGTCAAGTTCACTTCAGTGGTGGAGAAACTTTAACAATTAGAAATAAAAACAGAATCTGCTAGAAAAGCTTAATAGGTCTGGCAGTGTCTGTGTATGGAAATCAGTTAACATTTTGGGTCAAGTGTCCCTTGCCTAGAATTTAGAATAAAATTTGTCATCTGTTTAATGATAGAAAAGTAGCTGCGAACACAAGAACAAGCATGGAAATATGTTAACTTGTGTGCAACATTGGCTCAGCCTCAACTGGGTTAGGCCATGAAAAAACAGAAAAAGGACAATTGTGGTAGCAAAGCCAGGAGCCAGTGTAGGTAGATGTGGTATGCGAATGGTAGCTGACACAAGTTTGGAAATGGGAAGCAGAATTTTTCAGAGTTTAAGTTTGAGTTGTGGAAAATGCAAGGCTAGTTGTACAAAATTAAAATGAAGTTTGCCACTAAGCGGATGTTTGATAATGAAGCGGAAAACAGTTTTAAGCAGCAAAAGAGCCATGAAGGAGACAAATCTTAATGCAGTTGTGATCTGAAAGGCTGGGGGAATGCATATTTTAGATCTTCCAAAAGCAAGTTGCCAGGTGTAGAATTTGCATGATTTAGGGAGGCAACAGAATGTCAATCTGATTTGATACACCCATATTGACTCTTCAAAAGATGTAATGAGCTGAAATAATTATAAAATATACTGTAGTTTGGGCTAGATGTTACTAGCGAGATATAACATTTGAAGTTTTGATCTAATTATAAATACATTCATTTAACCTGTATATATTTTTGTAGAACAATTCGAATGAGCATCTTCACTGTTTTGGTGTTCATTGAATGCCATTGAACATTTAAAGTTCATTGTTTCATTGCATTTGTAGACTTTTTAAAATGGGGTTTGCTTTTTGAATGCAGAAAAAGTCTTTGGAGTCCATCAACTCCAGGCTCCAGCTGGTTATGAAAAGTGGCAAATATGTGCTGGGTTACAAACAGACTTTGAAAATGATTCGTCAGGGCAAAGCCAAGCTAGTTATTCTTGCCAACAACTGTCCAGCTTTGAGGTAAGTGGAGCTATTTTGTGAAATAAATAGCAAGATATAGAATGGGTTTGCTATTATCCATCCTCTTCCTTGATTTATCTCATTTTATTTTAATGTTCCTTCCTATTGAGAAAAGGTAAATATTTATTTTCTAATTAAATCTGTAGTCCAACTTGATTTGCCATAATGTCCCTTGCTAATAGTGCAGTTGGTAGTTTGTTATGCAATGTATTGTGTGCAGTTTTGGTCAATTGTGTGCAGTTTTGGTCGCCATACTATAGGAAGGATGTGGAAGCTTTAGAACGAGTGCAGAGGAGGTTTACCAGGATGTTGCCTGGAATGGTAGGAAAATCTTATGAGGAAAGGCTGAGGCACTTGGGGCTGTTCTCATTGGAGAAGAGAAGGTTTAGGGAGATCTGATAGAAGTGTATAAGATGATTAGGGGTTTAGATAGGGTAGATACTAAGAACCTTTTACCGCTAATGGAGTCAGGTGTTACTAGGGGACATAGCTTTAAATTAAGGGGTGGTAGGTATAGGACAGATGTTAGGGGTAGATTCTTCACACAGCGGGTTGTGAGTTCATGGAATGCCCTGCCCGTATCGGTGGTGAACTCTCCTTCTTTATGGTCATTTAAGTGGGCATTGGATAGGCATTTGGAAGTTATTGGGCTAGTATAGGTTAGGTAGGATTCGGTCGGCGCAACATCGAGGGCCGAAGGGCCTGTACTGCGCTGTATCCTTCTATGTTCTATGTATGTAAATGTCACATAGGCCAAATGTTTGCTTAGGTTTTGACCCATTTGTCACCCTGAAAATTCAGGAAATTAAATATTAATCAGGTTGAACCAGCTCATTCACAGTGCAAGAGAAAAATTTCCAAAAAAGTACTGGATAGCCACAAAATGCTATGAAACGTTTTTTACTCCCATCAAAGCCCAAAATATTTCTGCTGCTGTAAAGACTGCTGATGAAGACACTGTTACCAGATGTTAGATGAAAGGTTAAAAACAGGTTCACTCGGACCAGACAGAAAGCAAATGTTAGACCTAGGACCTAAGGCATTGTTGAAATATGTAAGTTAGTAATCTTACGATATGTCCCCTTAAAAATAAATAGGATGCAATAGTGAAAGTTGACTATTTATTTGATGGTGAAGGTGTCAAGAAGTCAAACTCTGATTTATGTATGCCTTTTAAATCGTTGGGATGTTTGAAAACAATTTGCAGACACTACTAAATTAAATAATTGTATAATTCCTGTTGTAGACTGATATGGCAACCAAATCTCGCACATCAAAGTACCAGAAATGCCACTGAGAACAATTGTAACTTTTTATGATCATAGTTGATATAAATAATGGCCATGACATTCAATAATTTCTGCTTTCTTCAGAATATTGAATGTAGGTATTGGGTTGTCATTTTGCGACTGTACAGGACATTGGTGAGGCAGCTTTTGGAATGCTACAGACAATTATGGTTGCCCTTGTGTTGGAAAGTCTTAAGAAGAACCTAGGTGGTAACTCTTTCATGCAGAGGGTGGTGTATGTATGGAATGAGCTGCTAGAGGAAGTGCTGGAGCTGGTAATAATAGCACTTAAAAAGGATCTGGGTTGGTACATGAATGGGAAGGATTTAGGGGAAATGGGACTAGGTCAGATTGGGATGTCTGATCAGCACGGACAATTGGACTGTAGGGTCTGTTTTTGTGCTATATGACTCTATCACATACCTTTGGTCGTAGCTAATCATAGAATGGTTACAACACAGCAAGACCATTCAGCCCTATCTATGCCTGCTCTCTGCAAGGTTATATTCCATGCACCACCTTTGAGAAGATTGAGGGATGATTCTGGTAGAAGTGTTCAAGATCGTATGGGCCCTCGACAGCATAGAAAGTTTCCAATGGTAGTGGGGCTGGCACAGTGGCTTAGTAATTAGCATTGCTGCCTCTCAGCACCAGTGTCCCTTGCTTGTGTGGAGTTTGCACATTCTCTCCATGTCTGTGGGTTTCTTCCAGGTGCTCTGGTTCCTTCCCGCAATACAAAGATGTGCAGGTTAGGTGAATTGGCCATGCTAAATTGCCCATAGTGGGAGATGTATTAGTCAGGGGTTAATATAGGGGTTAGGGGGAATGGGTCTGGCTGGGTTGCTCTTTGGAGGGTTGGTGTGGGCTTGGTCCAAATGGTGTGTTTCCATACTCTATAGGGAATTTAATCTAATTACTGGAGGAACTGATTTTGAGATTGGATCAAGAGCTAGTGGCAAACTGGAAATATTTTTTGAAAGTCTATCTCAAATGGTTAGAGTCTGGAATTTGTCGAGCTTGTAAATTCTTTCAAGAGGTCAAGGCTGTGGCCGCAAACATATGAATACAAGTTCTGCCACTGCAACTGGAGGAATTTAATCCACTAATCTAGAATTGAGATATCATCTTAATCGAAACTGTTGTAACCCTCCCTTTTCACTGATTCTCCAAGGAAGATGGTCTACTGTCCTTGCCTCAACTCCAAATCCCAGGTGTATCTTTCCTTTATGAAATTACCTAATAAGTCATTCTCTTGTTGGCTTACCACCTGTTCAGGGGCAATTAGGAACAGGCAACAAGTTCTGGCTTTAACAGCAATATGCTCATCCCTAAAGTGAAATTTTTAAGCTAAGGTTTTGTGCTTTTTTTTTGTGACTTGGAACCATTATAACTTGTACATTTCAGTTGGCAGTAGCTGCTTATGCCACAATCGTCTTCAGTGTTGTTTACAGTACCTAATTAGTGTTTAGTCCATGTTCGCATAAGATTGTCTCTGACAGGTATTAAGGCCTAATATCGATCCATTTGTGTGCTTCAAATTCACCTTTTTGGACTGGAGCATTAATTTGGTACTATTAGGCCACCATAATAATGGACAGATTTTTCTTATTTCACTTATGTGCAGTAACTGACTTTGAAGTCATCAGATAAATGTCCTTTCATGATTATAAAAACTTTTTTTTGTCCCTGTGCCTTTGTCTGTGTTCGGAGAGCCTTGTTTTACATTGAACTATTTGTCTGTTTTCATGGCTGATCTTGACTGACTTAAAATGCAACATTATCATGGTACTGTTTTAATGGTGAATTGTATTTATTTCAGGAAGTCGGAGATTGAGTATTATGCTATGTTAGCCAAGACTGGAGTGCATCATTACAGTGGCAACAATATCGAACTAGGTACAGCTTGTGGTAAATACTACAGAGTGTGTACACTGGCTATCATTGATCCTGGTAAGTTCTTCCGAAAGTATACTACTCTGGCTGAACCAATGTTAAAGTGTATTGAGAGTAAGGTACATAGTATAATGTACCTTTCTATGCTTGTGCTTTAATTGATTGTGGAAGTGTCTGTAGGGTTTGAATGTTTGTTGCTGTATGCTGAGTACATGCCATGTGTGAATGAGAGGTATGGCAATTTGTGTGCTTAGCCATTAATACTTAGTATCTAAAAGAATTTACTTAATGCGAATATTCTCGCTGTCTTGATTCTTGTCTCCAGTCAAGTCAGGCTAGACATTCGCTAGATTAATGCTGTGCTTATTGTCCACAAGCCTAGTTTGTTAAGTCCTGTGGTAATATTTGCCAGCAACAACTTTTACATTGTGACTTTTCTGTCACATCTCATCTGTGGCAGGGTTTTCTTCTCAGTGGTGTGATGGTACGTTTTAAATTGCAACTGGAGTGGGTAGTAATGTATATCATTGACATTCCTTTGAGCAATTGCTTTGATTTGGCCTTGGTCCCGACAAATACCTGTTTGCATTGGTTTCTGTAGCTGAGATTGTGAATTGTGCCTCCTTGGCAGAGATACCTTTTCCATTCTTACTACTTGCATTGCACCAAGTGTAACTGTGTACATCTGTTCACATGATTTGGGGCAGGGCTAATGTGCATTTCCTTGATACAAGTATTTTGAGGCACATGGTATGTTAATTTGGAGAGAGGGCCTGTGGTGGTTCAAGAAATTCTCTCGCCACATCTTTGAAAACCGTTCAGGATGGACAAAAGATGCTGACTGTCAGCCACACTTACCAAATAGTCACCTGGTGATGGCGGTTAACTGAATATTCTTGAAGCTCCTCATAACCATTACCCTTTGTGCTCTATCCATATTTATGGAGACCAGTATTTGCTGCTATCTTCAATGATTTGAGTAATATGCCTTTAGTAGCAAAATTAATTAAATTTAGTCTGCCTTGTGCCCAGACTTATTCTGCCAGTGTATCTGGCACCTTGAAATTTATCATTTGATTTCTCACTTCACAATCCTGCCAAGTATTGTCATCTGTACGTATTGAATTTGTGCCCTGCACATTCAAGCTTGTCATTAATTTAGATCAAAAGAAGCAGCATCCTATTACTGACCCTACTGTGTACTGTTCTCGGTCCATAAAACAGCTCATATCCATTTCCTATCAACTTTGTTTCCATATTGGCACCATTCCTTTTTACTCCCTGTAGTTGAACTTTGTTGATAGGCCTGTTTTGTGACAGTTCATTGAAAATGTGTCTTTCATTCGTCTGGCTTTCTGAAAGATAACAGTAAAGCCCTCCAGCCTTTTATTCAGTGACATTTGCTTCGACTAAACTGAATTCACTTCTCTTTTCAGGTGATTCTGACATCATCAGGAGCATGCCAGAACAAATCAGTGAGAAATAAACTGGGCTGCAACTCTGAAATGTTTTACAAATAAAGTTATTCTGTTAAAAAGGCACTTGCTTTTGTTTTTAATTTAAATGCACATGACATTTCAGATATTTACAGAAATTAATTTATTTGAAGATACAATCATGTTGTTCTATAATATAAAAGTTGTGTAGAAATTTAAATTGGGAATTAATCTGCTTTAATGGTGACACAAATGGTAAATGGATTTGATAACTCCTCTACACTTTTTCTTTGGAAATGAAGAACAGTGGGCCTTATTACTAAATCAGTTGATTAAGAGTGAAGTCAGGAAACAATTGACTGCAATGGTGGAACAACTGCATTCCCCCAGACTGTTTGTAATTGATTTGGGTATTTCAAATTGGGGTTGATAACCTTTTGTTAGGTGACAGTAGAAGGGAATATAGTCTCAAGGTACAAATCAACAGAAATCTGACAATGCTGGAACAGTTCTCCAGGTCAATAAGGAATGGGCAATAAAAGCTATCCTCGTAAGTTGTCCATGTCCCATGAACAAATTTTAATTCTGGGAGGGTCTAAACCTGTTTCTAAGAATCATGTTTGGTACTGTACTGAGCAAAATAGTTTTTGTTGCAAGGCAAGTTTTGTTTCCTTTCCACCTGTGGTTAAGGAGTCTTAATGCATTGCATTGAGGAATGCTTAAGATTTAAACAATAACTAACATAAACATGGGTTATTCTGTCTATATGTCTGTCCTAGCATCAATAATTGTCCACTTAAATGTATATTGTTAAAATTAGCAAGAATAGTTAGTGGCAGTAGGTTCAATATTTCAGGATGAGTGACTGATCTTGATTGCATCTGGCAGTGGGCAGAAAAGTTTGTTATACCTAGCTTAGTAAAATTGGGTTTATTCAATTATATTTAAAATTCTATGTATCCAAATCCTATCACCATAACCATATATTTGCAACATTCCTGTAGATCTGGCATATTTTTCAATGCCATAAGCTTACTCACCTCTTGTAGAAACTGACTTTAATATTGAGGGTTTAAAGCGTGTTGCAGCTTGTTGAATAAGTTACTGCTAATCTCAGGTTTGGTACCATGCTCCTGTCAACACTTAGGTCACTGCTGCTGCATTTCAAGGAGAGATTGTGTCTGAAGACTTCTTTGTCTGACTTTGGAATATTGGCCATTTGATTGTGAGAATAGGACCTAGCAGGAAGACAGCTTTCAGGTTTGTGATCCTGATTTCTAGTGTTTAAATGGGGTCTCAGATCAGGAATTATATTGGAGGCATTGCTAAAGAAGTTTAACCTTATCTGCTGAATCACAATCTAGGTCTCTCTAAAGTGCAGGAATGTGATGCTGACAGTACTAGATGACTACTTTTAAGATTTCTGTTGGTTTAAGGAGGCTTTTGTAAAAGAGGTGACTGCCGAGGTGTGGGAAGTGCTCAACATATTCCAGCAGCTCTGCGTATGGGAGGTGAAAGTTTTGGCTGGCCAGGTTGAAATGAGTTTTATTTTGGTGACATTTAAGGTCAAGCTGTGTATTTGGTATTTGTGTGGTTTGTTGCTTGCCTTTAGCCTCATGATGATTCTAGATGTTAGAGAAGTTAATGGGAAGGTTGTGCTACTAAATTAACTGATGTTTTATACATACGACCATACAAATGAGGAACTGGAGCAAGCTACTCAACTCATTGAGCCTGTTAAATCTTTCACTAATATTGTTGTTCTGTTTACTAGCATCCACCACACATTGGAGTAGTGAATTCCACAGATTCTCAACTATGAGATAAGTAATTCCTCCTTTCCTCTTAAATTTGCCACCCTGAGTTGAAAACTAAACCTCTTGATCTTTGAACCTCCTCTCTCCAACTTATGGCAAGTATATTCCTCTTTCTATAAGACACACACAGTACACAATACTTCATGCAAGGGTTCACTAAGGCTCTGTATGTCGCAGCAAAACATCTTTACTCCTGTATGCTCATTTCCCTTGCAATGAAGACCAACCTATCATTTGCTTGCTACTCCTGCATGCTGTAATTTAGTGACTCTTGAACAGGGCCACCCAGGTTTGTCTTGGATCCCTGCATTTCCCAGACACACAGTTTCATAAATGTCCTTTAATTCATGCTACTTTGCATCTGCCATAATGGAGCCCAGTCAGTGAGCTTGTCCAATATCTGTTGAAATCTTCCTCATGGTGTTCACAGCAAATCTGGTGATATTACAATTGGTCCCCATGTCCAAATCATTTGTGTAGATTGTGAGCATTAAGGTGCAAATACTAATACTCACGACTGAAAGTTAGTTTATTCTTGCTCTATTAGTCTATTAATCAATACTCAATTCATATTTGCCTATTTTCCCATTCTTGTGTGCCCTTATTTTATTTACTAGCCTTTAGTATGCAACCTTATCAAAAGCCTTCTGAAAATTCAAATTAACAAATCCAGTAGTTCTCCTTTGACTTTGCTAAAGTAATATCCTCAAAAGAGATTGCCAAACATGATTTCCATAAATCTGCCCAATTTTAGCATTCTTTTCAGCCCTCAGTTATCATCTACTTTTTAATAAGTTCTAACATTTTTCACTCCTGCCATCAAACCAAAAGGTCTATTGTCTATTCTTTGTTCCTCAAAATAATCAGGGTTGTAGCTGCTATTTTCTAGTTGTAGGAAACTTGATAATCTGGAATTTAGAAAGGTAGCCACACACATATCCACAGGTTCTCTAGCCACTCAACTCTGGGATGTAAATCATCTGGCTGGGGATTTATCAGACTTCTCAAATACTATGTTTTAAATTTTGTTCGTGGGTCCCTTGGTCACCTGTTAATTCAGAGATTTTCTGTATCCTCTTACAGGTAGATGCAAAATAACTTTAGTTTTCCTGTTTTAGAGTCATACAGCGTGGAACAGATCATTCAATCCATGTCTTTGTAGCCCACATTTGTCCTATCAAATCTGTTCCTTTTCACATATATAATGAAGATTTTACAATTCTATTCTATCTCTTTTGCTAGTTTGCACTTGACTTTGTTCTCCTTTCATCAGGTTCTTGGTCCTCTTTTGTCTGATTCTCATTGCTTGCATTTTTCCAGTTTACCACGTTTCCTGCTATTATCTGCTTCCTTTCATCTAATGCAATGTTTAACTCTTCCATTAACTATCGTTGGTTTACCTTTGTTTTTGATGTTTGTGTCCTTATTACACAGTGCTAAATCTAAATTAACCAGATCCCTAAACAAAAAAACTGCAGATGCTGGAAGTCAGGAGCAAAGACAGAAATTACTGGAAAAACCCACTGAATCTGAAAAATTAACTCTGCTTTCCTTCCACAGGTGCTGCCAGGCCTGAGTTTTTCCAGCAATTTGTTCTTTGTGACATGATTCCTGGTTGGATTCTCAATCTATTGCTCCAGAAACCCTTTTCGTACAGTCAAGGAATTCATCTTCCACATTTAGTGCTGATTTGGTTTACCCAGTCAGTGCCTAAATTGAAATTGCCCATTGTTACTGTGCTGTCCACATTACATCTCTGATTTTCCCTCAAAACTAATACCTGTACTGTTGTTTACTACAATTCCCTCATAGTTTGCTGCCCCTTCTTTCTTTGCTCACTCAAACTGAATCCATGCTTTATTATGCATTGATAAATTATAGTATAATTTTAATAGAAGTTGGTTGTTTGATTAAGAGCTGTTCATTCCCAAAATGCTTCAGAAACATTGTAAATTTAGATGGTAGGGGTCACAGATTTGGAAGGTGCTAATCTGTCCTTGATTTATTGTAACTGAATTCATTGTGTTGCTGTTCTTAAATGGGGAGAAGAGATCTAGAAAATATTTGTGATCTTTTGGCAGGGTTTCTTTTGTGGGGCTGATAAAGTGGGGGAAAAAAGACTATAAAATGGATTAAACACAAACTACGCATTTGGTTGACATCCTCTTTTTATTTGTTTTAACATATAAACTGTTAGGTGTGTTAACTCATCAACCAGTGGGAAGGATGATGAGAACAATAGCTTTCTGCAGCAAAAGGCAAACAGCCCTGAATTGTTTTTGCAATAATCCTGGCAATATTCATTAAGTATGCACATTTCATTCATGCTGAACTATAGTAGCAGTCTTAAAATTAACTAATACTTCTCTACAGATTATCGGTGAAGTGGAAGTGAGTTGTCTATATTTCTAATAAAAATATGTAACACATGGTAAAAAGGATTTCGTTTCTTTCAGAAATGGATGAGGCACTAATCATTTTCCCTTCGCCAGTTTGTAAATACCATATCATCAATAAAATGTACAAAATGAGTTGTCTAATCACCTGATCAGAAAACAACTCTATCCACCAAACTAAAGTCTTTGTTTATAGGAATTAAAGAGAGATGTATATTCCATTTTACTTGGCTTTGAAAGAGTTCTCCACGATCTTCAGCCTGTTCATCACTTCTTCCAGTAGTTCTAGTTAAGGAACTCAAAAGATAAAATGTTGGCAATTGCTGTTAAATATTATATACAATAATCATATGCATTGTACTGGTATAAGTTGTTTCAGCAATTTTAAAAAAGCTTTGACCCTATTCACCCAGCAAGTTTAGGATCAAAGCACTGAATTTCTACCCGGTGACACGTTTTGCATCATGTAGTCAAGAGGAGTTAATTGTAAGTTACTGATTTGACTGTAAATTCATATAGTCTCCCTGACATGGAAACACAAATTGGGTTATTGCTGCAGCTGTATGGGGTGCTCATGAGGTCACGCCTGGAGTATGGTGTACAGTTTTGGTCTCTTTACTGGCACTGGAGGGGGGTACAGAGGAGGTTCACTAGGTTGATTCCAGAGATGAGACGGCTGGTTTTGTGTGTAGACTGAGGCTATTCTCATTGGAATTTAGAATGAAGGGAAATATTACAGAAACGTATAAAATGAAGGAAATAGATAAGAGAGAAGCAGGGAAGTTGTTTCCACTGGTAGGTGAAACTCGAACTAGGGGCATAGCCTCAAAATAAGAGGAAGCTGGTTCAGGACTGAGTTGAGGAGCTGCCTCACCCAAAGCGTTGTGAATGTGGAATTCCCTGCCCAGTGAAGCAATTGAGGCTACTTCATTTAATGTTTTTAAGGCAGTTGGGTGTTTGAACAATAAAGGATTTAAATGTTACGGTGAGCAGGTGCGTTCACGAAAAGATCAACTATGATTTTATTGAATGACTAAGCAGGCCTGAAGGGCCAGATGGCCAACTCCTATTATGTTCTTATTAGGAGAATTAGATTAGATTACTTACAGTGGGAAACAGGCCCTTCAGCCCAACAAGTCCACACCGAAGCAATATTCATTAAGTATGCACATACCCGTACGTTTGCCCTTTACCTAACACTATGGGCAATTCAGCATGGCTAATTTACCTGACCTGCACATCTTTGGACTGTGGGAGGAAACTGGAGCACCTGGACACCCACGGAGAACGTGCAAACTCCACACAGTCAGTCGCCTGAGGCGGGAATTGAACCAGGGTCTCTGGCGTTGTGAGGCAGTAGTGCTCACCACCATGCCGCCCACTAAGCATTTGACCCCTTATGCCTGTTTTCCTATGCAATGAGATCAGGCTGATCTGTCTGTTCAAATTCCACTTTCCCATATAGAGCTTGTAACTGTTTCTCTCTACAAGCCAGTTATGACTTCTGTGTCCCCTTCCTCTTTAAAATTATTCAATGACCCCTCACCGCCCCCCCCCCCCCCCCCCCCCCCCCCCCCCCCCGCCACCTGCAACAGAATTCCAAAGTCACAATCATGGTCACAGCAGACATTGCATGTTTAATAAATCAATTGAGTAAAGTCATTTAGACCCGTTGCTGGGAAATTTGCTATACTACCCAGTGTTCCTCCACAAACCTTTGCCTACTATCTCACCACCGTCCCTCAATACACTCTATTGCAGCTTAAATTCTTTCCAACCAAATGTTGGGATTACTGCATACAGTCATTGGTCTGAAGACAAACTTAGTTGCCTTGCCTCTCCTTTGCAATTATCTGTTGCTGAACAAAGATTCGATGGGCCAAAGGGCTTCTTCTGTACTGAGATTCTAAGATTGTTTCAGGATAACTATCAGATGTTCACCTCTGTAACATCGCTTGACTTCATTCCTGCCTCAGTTTAGATCAGAATGGTGCTGGAAAACTGCAGCAGGTCAGGCAGCATCCGAGGAGCAGGAAAATCGACGTTTAGGGCAGAAGTCCTTCATGATTTCTGATGAAGGGCTTTTGCCTGCAACGTCGACTTTCCTGCTCCTCGGATGCTGCCTATCCTGCTGTGCTTTTCCAACACCACTCTGATCTAAACACTGGTTTCTAGCACCTGCATCTTCACTTCTGCCTTTATTCTTGCCTCAGCCTATCTGCTGAAATCCTTATTCGTGCCTTTCGTATCAGTAGACTTTCCAATATTCCCCTGGCTCTACTCCTATATTCTATCCTCGGAAAGCATGAGGTTGACCAACTTGTATCAAGTTTAGTTCATTCATCACCTTGTGCTTGTTGACCTACATTGGCCCCTGGTTAACCAGCGCTTTAATCTTTAAAATACTATCCATGTTTTCAAATTCACCATGATCTTGCCCCTCTGCTAAACCTAATCACCTCTAGCTCTACAACTATCCAATTTCTGCCCTGTTCCAGTCCTGAACTTTTGATCATCCCTGATCCATGCACTAGGGGACAAGGCTGTTTTAAATTCAAGTCTTTAGGATGGCACAGTGACTCACTCACACACAGTCTCTGGCCCAGGTTTGAGTCCACCTCTGTGCTACTGTTTGTGTGGAGTTTGCACGTTCTCCCTGTGTCCGTGTGGGTATCCTTCCATAATTCAAAGATGTGCAGGTTGGGTGAACTAGCTATGGGAAATGCAGGGTTATGGGGATAGGGTAGTAGGTGGGTGGGTATAGATAGGATATCCTTTGGAGAGTCTGTGTGGACTCGATGTTCTGCACTGCAGAAATTCTGAATGAGACCTGAACCCAGAACCTTCTGACTCAGGTAATAGTGCAACCAATTACCTAAATGTAAATGTGTCTCCCTCCTTGCCCTTTTTTTAATTATAGACTGCGATAACCACATTCCCAGTGCCTATAGCCACCAGAATATTGAGAAAATGAAATTAATCTACACGTACTTACAGACACTCAGAATAAATCTAGGTCATTATTTTGCATTGTGAAGGAAATTAAAATTTCTTTAAAGTACTGTTGCACAGTACATCGAAAGGATATATTTCTGGTTTAATGTCCGTATTTCTTCTTTAGCTTGAATCTGGAACAACACAATTGCTTCACATTTGCATTGATCACCAAGTGATGGAGTTCCTGTAATAATTTGTGTACACTTATTAATTTCATTCTTACTGTGTAGAGTTTCATACAAGACAAGTCTGATTCCAGAGTGAGGTCTGACTTGATAGACTGTAAGTTTAGATTTTGCAAACTGCAGTGATCAATTGTGATAGTCATGTGGAGATGCCAATGTACTTTTATAGTTTATTACATGAAAGGAAGGAGAAAACACAGATATAGGAACAATTTGAAAGGGTTTTATTACAAATATCAAATAAAGATTTTACCCTTTTACACTCAACAGCAATCTTGTAGACACTCGAACCTGTGTTTGTTTGTCCAGTTTCCACTTTAAAGTTTGTCAGTTGGCACAGCTGTATCTGGTTTATTTCAAACCTACGTATTCAGAATTGAGTGGTGCTGGAAAAGCACAGCAGGTCAGGCAGCATCCGAGAAGCAGGAGAATCGATGTTTCAGGCATAAGCCCTTTGTCAGGAATTCATTCCTGACGAAGGGCATATGCCCAAAACGTTGATTCTCCTGCTCCTTGGATGCTGCCTGTCCTGCTGTGCTTTTCCAGCACCACATGCTTGACACTGATCTACAGTCCTCACTTTTTCCTAAACTTTTGCATTCACTCTTATCATCTTTGTTTAGCAGTCTTATCAATAGATGTTAACTAAACTGCTAAAACAGGTGACTTATTCCTTAATGTGTTCCTTAAATTCGTGTTCTCAACATCCTTGTAGGACATCCTGCTCTCAGGCACTTTAAAGCCTTTTGTTTCTGCATCCTCTCTCTCATTCTCGGCCACTTAGAACTTTTCTTCTACCCGGGCTATTCTGGAGACTGCTAACCTGCACTGCCGTTGGTCCAGGCCTTTTCTGACCTGCTGCTTGTACATTCACTGATCTGCTCCTTTCCTATGAGAGGAAACTCATTTCTGTCTCGTTCTCCCTGTCTCCTAGGCCACCTTGTTGCCAAGCAACAGACCTTTTTTTTAATCATTCACCTTTTTTAAAGTATGTAAACAGATTTCCAGATAACTCAATACCACTGAAAAATGAAACTAAGACTATATCCTTTCTTTCTTGTCACACAACATAGAACGATAAATCAAACTTAAAGATGTATATAGTTTTGTCCATTTCAGAACACATTTCCAAATAATAACATATATCAGGAACCTTCATCACAAGCTCAGAACGTGATGGTGGGGATTGTTTATTGGACTGGAGGCCTGTGACCAGTGGTGCGCTGCAAAGATCGGAGATGGGTACACTGCTTTTTGTCATTTATATAAATGAATTGGATGTGAATTTGAGGAATGGTTAATCAATTTGCAGATGATGCCAAAATTGGTGATGTAGTGGACAGCAAAAAAGGTTATTTCCGAGTGCAACAGGACCTTTGATCAGATGGACCAAGGGATGGCAGATGGAATTTAATTTAGATAAATGTGCACTTTGGTAAGGCAAATCAGGGTAAGATTTATAGACTTGACGGTAAGGTTCTGGGGAGTGTTGCCGTACAAAGAGATCTTGGAGTGCAGGTTCATAGTTCCTTGACATCGGAGTTGCAGGTTGACAGGATATTGAAGGAGGTGTTTGGTACACTTGCATTTATTGACCAGTGCATTGAGTATAGGAGTCTAGATTAGAGTGGTGCTAGAAAAGCACAGCAGGTCAGGCAGCATCCAAGGAGCAGGAAAATCAATGTTTCGGGCAAAAGCCCTTCATAAGGAATGGAGGCAGGAAGCCTCCACGGTGGAAATATAAATAGGAGGGGGTTGGGCGTGGGGGGAAAGTAGCAAAGAGTACAATAGGTGAATGGGGGTGTGGATGAAGGTGATAGGTCAGAGAGGAGGGTGGGGGATGGTAGCAAAGATCTACAGTTCTGGGTGGACCTACACAATGGGTGAATGGGGGTGGGGATGAAGGTGATAGGTCAGAGAAGAAGGTGGAGCGGATAGGTGGGAAGGATGATTGGCAGGTAGGACCGGTTTTGAGGACGGTGCTGAGCTGGAAGTTTGGAACAGGGGTAAGGTGGGGGAGAGGAAATGAAACTGGTGAAGTCCACATTGATGCCCTGGGGTTGAAATGTTCTGAGGTGGAAGATGAGGTGTTCTTCCTCCAGGTGTCTGGTGATGAGTGAGTGGCGGAGGAGGCGCAACACCTGCATGTCCACGGCAAAGTGGAGGGGGGAATTGAAGTGTTGGGCCATGGGGTGGTGTGGTTGATTGATGCGGGTGGCCTGGAGATGTTCCCTAAAGCGCTCTGTGAGGATGCGTCCAGTCTCCCCATTGTAGAGGAGACCTCATCGCGAGCAACAGATACAATAAGTGACATTGGTGGATGTGGAAGGGTCCTTTGGGGCCTTGGATGGACGTGAAGGGGGAGGTGTAGGTGCAGGTTTTGCAATTCCTGCGGTGGCAGGGGAAAGTGCCTGGAGAGGAGGGTGGGTTGTTGGGGGGTGTGGACCTGACCAGGTAGTCACGGTGGGAACGGTTGGGAGGTCATGTTGCAGCCGTGCAGCACATTGGTTAGGCCACCTTTGGAATACTGTGATAAATTCTAGTCTCCCTGCTTTACGAAATACATTGTTAAACTTGAAAGGGAGTGCAGTAAAAATTTACAAGAATGTTGCGGAGATTTGAGCCATAGGGAGAGGCTGGATAGGCTGGGGCTGTTTTTCCTGGACCCAGGGAGACCTCTATAATCCTTATAGAGGCTTATAAAATCATAATGGGCATGGATAAGATGAATAGCCAAGATGTTTTCCTGTGAGTTGGAGAGTCCAAAGCTAGAGGGCATAGGTTAAAAGGGAGGGGGGAAAGATTTCAAAGGGACAACTTTTGCATGCAGAGAATGATATGTAAATGGAATGAGCTGCCCAATTTGATAAATTGCAGGTACAATTGCAACGTTTAAAAGGCATCTATGGGTATTTGAGTAGAAAAGGTTTAGAGGGATATAGACCGAATGTTGACTGATGAGACTAGATTAATTTAGGATATCCGGTCGGCATGGACGAGTTGGACTGTAGGGTCTGTTTCTGTTCTCTACTTGAAATTGCAAAATTCTCCCCTTCCAGATATTTTGAACCTTGCCACCAATTGCACCTAGAAACAAATGGTACCGAAACATGACACTAATTGGGTCAAGAGCTATTATGCTGTACTTCAGTTGAATTAATGTCACAATATTAATACTGACTTCAGAATTCTTCTATATATGACAGGAATTATTCTGACTTATAATGTTCCCTTGGAGGGAATTCCCACAGAAATTACAATACATGTTACTTAAGTACCTTGACAAATTTGTAGTTTGACTGTTTCTGCTATTTCCCCCATGGTCCTGAAGTCTTTTGTGTAATGCAGGTATTCATCATGTGGCAATGAAGCAATTTGTTGTAGTTGTTCTTCAGTTGCCTTGCCAACTCCAATAGCGAATATATTGATACCTGTAGAGACAGTTCCCATGAGTATGTTGTTTCTCTTCACCTTCAATGCACTATAGAGCCACAGAGTGGGTTATTGTGTGAAACACACCAACTGAACAGGTGATGAAAGCAGATGTGATTTATAACTTCCAAAGAAAATTAGATAAAAACTTAAAGCTTTGCAGGATTTTGGGGAAAGTACAAGGAGAAGGACTAATTGGATTGCATTTTCAAAGAGTTAGTACAGTGATAATGGGCCAAATGGCATCCCGTGCTGTATAATTCTGAAGAACATCTTGTCCTTGGCTGTCAATCAAGGAAAGGTGGACAATTGTGTAATGGGGACGCATATAGGTAAAGAGTTTACCAAAGAAAAAAGGACTCCAACCAAAGTGGTGTCTGGACTGGCCCTGTACTGAATGCTTTGATTTGATGATACAACTGAAATGAAGACACTTGGTCAATTTCAGATTCATGAGGTAGTTGCCTCATGCCTGTTCAACAGTTCACTCAACTTGCAATTCATTTTCAATGGGTTGTAAAGGCCACAAGTGAAGCATTAGTAAGGTGGTGTAACTGTGCAGGTTAACTACTTACTGCAGCTTTTCTTAGCTTCAGCCTCTGAAAGGTGACAGCACATTAGAATTAGGCAGCTGTCCTGGACACTATTTAGTCATCAATCAATATCACTAAGGATTTATAATTATGATTTTACAGTTTGAGAACTTCATACGTGTAAATTGGCTGCTGTGTCTCTTAAATATTAAAAATACAATACCTTTGGTGAATGATAATCTATCAATCTCAGACTTAAAAATTAATTTGGTTTCAGTCACCATTTGCAGTCATCAAGTTCCCTGACCTCATAATGATCTATGTACCTAGAACCAACTCAATTTTCTGCAGATGTTGAGATGTTTAGCTTTATATAGAAAATAATTTATCCTATGCTTTCAAGATCCAAAGTGCATTACCTCAAATAGGCCTACATTGAAAACCTTTTGCCATGGTTCTGCCCAATCACTTCATCAATATCTTGATGTGATTTTCCAATTTCATCTACCCAATTTACAATAGTGTCTACCCTTATTCAACAGCTCTCATAGACAATCATGCGACAGTGGTGAGAATGTACAGTTCCTGTAGCAGATTGGCCATGATCCCATTAAAAGGGAAAAAGACCTGAGGCACTAAATAGCCCCGTGCTACTATGTTTCAGCGTCTTTTGTGCTGATCTGAATAGATAGGACTTTGGTTAAATTCCCTAATTATAAACACTGCAGCAGTCGCTATATTGCACTTTGAGACTTTAGCCATGTCATTGAGCTACATATATGGGTAAAATTATTGCTTTGTTACAATGTTGTTTTATCTGCTATTGAAAACCAGTATTCATAAATAATTAAAATTTAATCAAGTTAAAATAGAAGATTGGGTCCTTAAATGGCCTGACTGAAGAACAGAATGGCCTACTTCTGCCTTAAAGGAAAAAAAGACTTGCATTTATAGAGTGCACTTCCCAACCTTTCAATGCCCTGCAGGACATATGAAGACTTGTGCTGGAACACAACTGGCTTTATGCAGGAACCCAATGTGATACTGAGCAGTGATCTGTTTGTTTTAGCGGTGCTCACTAAGAGACAGGTATTGGCCAGGGCACTGTGAAGAACTCCGCAGCTACATTTTGGAAGATTGCCTTTTGAGACTTTCGATGCCCACCCAAGGGGCCTCAGGCAGCACTCCACTGACACCAGAGCTTAGGTTTTCTAGAGTGGCATTGAACTTATGACTAAAATGCGAGAACGTAAGTCAAGACAATGTACAAAAGCAAGCTATACGATTCTCTGGGAGATTCTTTGCATGGTGTAAAATGTGCATTACCAGTCTGCTTTGCTTCAGTTGCCCATTCCACAACATCGGCCTGTTGCCGGCTATCAGTGAGCACGATCGCTATCCTTGGAACGTTTTCTGCAAGGGCTCGAGCTCCTTCGGCCACCTTGAAGCTGTTTTTAAAGATCTGTCTCCGAGGGCGTCCTCTTGTGGGCTGTTGGCCTATGGATTTAGCTCGACTCACTGCAGCCTTGACCTGGTTGACAGTGCTGTAGCGTCGGAGAGGAAACTCATTCCGGACCTTAGAGGAATACTGCACCAGACCCACTCGAGTTGCGTTTGGTGCAACTTCCAAGCCATCCACGATGCTGTTGACAAACTGTTTCACTGAGCGGAAATGATTTGTTCCAAGGCCTTTGGATTCGTCAATGAAGAAGACAAGGTCCATAGCTCCATGGATACACTCTACAGCATCCAAACAGAACATTAAACAGAATGTGGGGGAAACACACACCGATAAACCCAATCTTAAACAAAAGTTAACGTATGCTATTTAACTTTTGTGCAGATAGATATCTTTTAAAAATGGTTTCTTGAGAAAGCATTGTGGCAGAAAGTGCTAAATTGTAATGACAATTAAATAAATCAAGTTTAAGAATTTACAATTTAGAGATAAAATAGTTGAAATAGAATAAAGTATAAGCTAATAAAAAGCTGGCACCATTGTGTGTGTAGAATTGATCACATTTTATTGCAAAATCAAGGTCTTCTTACTTTCAACCTATTGACGGGATTGGACAAAGTCTGCATGGATTTATGGAAGGGAAATCATGCTTGACAAATTGATTGGAACTATCGATTATATTAATTACATTCTTGACAAATTGACTGGACTTGTGGTAAGTTGGTACAACTCAGATATCCAGACAGTGATAGAAAGAACATTGGAGCCTAATCGTTATATTACAAGATAATGAGAGGCATAGGTAGAGTCGATAGCCAGAGACTATTTCCCAGGGCAGAAATGGCTAATACAAGGGGTCATAGTTTTAAGCTGGTTGGAGGAAAGTATAGAGGGGATGTCAGAGGCGGATTCTTTACACAGAGAGTTGTGAGAGCATGAAATGCGTTGCCAGCAGCAGTTGTGGAAGCAATGTCAGTGGGGACATTTAAGAGACTGCTGGAAATGCATATGGTCACAGAAATCTGAGGGTGCATACATGAGGATCAATGGTCGGCACAACATCGTGGGCTGAAGGGCCTGTTCTGTGCTGTACTGTTCTATGTTCTATGTTTGTTACAAATGTGTTTGGTGTATTAATGTGCCTATATAGAGGAACTCAGTTATGTCCCCATTTCACACCGATTCATCACCAATTCAATGTCTAATTAACCAGGCAGACTCCAATTTTGGATCACTACATTGAGAGGCTAGAGGGTCTCTTGTGGTGAAGCGAAAATGACCGTCTCTCTGAGCCTAGAGGTGTGGGTTCAAGCCCCACCTACTGCAGAGATGTGTGAGATACCATCTCTGAGCAGTTTTAATAGAAAGCATCTAATGAAGCTACAACACCAAAAGAGGCCTTCAGTCCTAACTGATGAGACCCTGTTCATTACTTTTAATCTATCCTGGTACTCCTTTCTTCTTTTCCAGCTTCTCCAAAATAAGAGCTCACATAGAGACACTGCACAGCAATGGCTTTACAACTCCAATAATGATCAATGTGAGGTTACACAATGCTGAGAGATCTCAGGCTTACCTTCAGATGGTTATTTATCCAGTTAAAGTGATGAGCCATTCACTAATGAATACAAAATGATAAGGGGCTCTTGTAGTGTAGGAGTAGTATCCATCTCTCTGAGTCAGGAGGTCTAGGTTCAAAACCTACCTGCTCCAGAGAAGTGTAATGACATCTCTGAGATGAGGTAATATGTAGAAATGCTGGAGCATAACAATGGGTTTAGTGAGGCTTCCTCTGGAAGGCTGTGTCCAGTTTTGGTCGTCCAGTTATAGGAAGGATATTATTAAGCTAAAAAGGTTTGAGAAGAGATTTACCAGGATGTTGCCAGGTATGGAAGCTTTGAGTTATAAAGAAAGGCTGGATAGGTTGGAACTTTTTTCACTGGAGCATAGGAAGTTGAGAGGTGACCTTATAGAGATTTATAAAATCATGAGGGATATCAATAGGATTAATGGTAGGTGTCTTTTCCCTCGGATGAGAACTTTCAAGACTAGGGGCATATTTTTAAAGTGAGAGGAGAGAGATTTAAAAAAGACAAGAGACAAATTCTTTCACACAGAAGGTGGTTTGTGTGTGGAATGAACTTCCTGAGGATGTGGGTACAATCACAAAGTTTAAAAGACACTTAAATAAGGATGTGAATAGGAAAGGTATGGAGGTAGATGGGCTGAAGGGACTAGTTTAGCTTTGGGATTATGTTCAGCATGGCCTAGTTGGACCGAAGGGTCTATTTCCATGCAGTATGCTGATCTGCATAACTTATTTGTTTAACAATTCAGCATTTTGCGATCTGCATTCCATTTTGATTCCTTGTAATTCCCAAACAATGAGTCTCCGATGTATGTGGTGCACAACTGACTCTGGGATTGTGATTTAGGCAAGTTTCAATCAAGCACATCTGTTTAATTTAGTGTTTCTTGTCAATGAGGATTGAATGACTGTTTCTACATCATTGAATCCCTACAGCATAGAAATAGGTCATTCGGCCTGTCAAGTCCACACTAACCATCCAAAGAGCATCCCACCCAGATTCACCCCCCCCCCCCCCCCCCCCCCCATCCTTGTAACCCTGCATTTCACACAGTTAACCCAGCTAGTTTGTACATCTCTGGACAATTTAGCACAGCCAGTCCATCTAACTTGCACATCTTTGTGACTGTGGGAAGAAACCAAAGCACACATGGGAGAATTTGCAAACTCCACACAGACTGATGATGGAATTGAACCTGAGTCCCTGGCGCTGTCAGGCAGCAGTGCTAACCACTGAGCCACCCTAAATACATTGTTTGGATTGGAATAAAAAGGAATTTGGCTTGTTATGAGACAGGGTCTAGAAGAAGATGAAATGTATGTTGTGAGAGTGAGTAGTTACTGAGGGACATACTCAGACATGTCTTGCCATCGGGGTGAAGTTTATATCCTTTCCGACATCTGCAGAAATAACTGTCCTCCGTGCTCACACAATCATGTTCACAGTGGTGCCTGGCCTGGACACAGAAATCAATTCCTGTAAAAAGGACAAAGAACGTATTGAATTGTGTTAATTTAAAGCAGCTGTTACTCTTTTTTTCCCCAGTAGTATAGATATTTTAAATCAAGTTGCTCAGAGATGTTATTAGGCCTGACCCCAGGTCTCCAATCTCAGAGGTAGGGACACTACCACCATACCACAAGTGCCCTACAAGCAAGCTACTGTATATTAAGCATATACAAGTCATTTAGACTTTTCAGTTCGAACTGGGGGCATGGTTAAGCTGATAGAAGTCTGTAAGATTCCAACAGGTTAGGTCTCAAGGGTGTGTCAGGAAATATATCAGAATATAATAATGCCATGTGAAAAAACCCAATCATGGTGATTTTAATCTTGCTGTAAATTGGAATATTCAGATTGACAGAGATAACCATGAGGAATAATTTGTAAGTGAATTTCTTAGAATAATATGTTATGAATCTGACCCAGGATAAGGCTTTTCTTGGATCTATAGATGTGTATCGAGGCATGTTTAAGAAATGATGTCAGAATAAAGGATCCCCAAGGAAATAGTGATCATAACATTTAGCATTGTTTGAAAGGGAAAAGTGCTGGTTGGAAATTAAGCTTAAATAACAATAATAACATGGGAATGAGGACAGAGCTGGTCTGATTGGAGGGGGAAGGAGTTTAACAAAAAAAGATGGTTGATGAACAATGGCAAACGTTCAATAAATTAGTTCATGACTCACAATAAAGGTATATTCCCATAAGAAAGAAGGATTCTAAGAAAGGGATAAGCCAACCATGGTTAACCAGGGAAGCTAATTAGCATAAAATTGAAAGAAGAAAAATATACAGTATGGCAAACCTTAGTGGTAAACCAGAAGATGGGAAAGTTTTTAAAATCAACAAAAGATAACTAAATGAATAATAAAGAGGCAGAAAATAAACCTTCAGCAGCAAATAATATTAGGATGGAAAGCAAGAGCTTTCTAAATAAGTAAAAGAGAGTGGGAAAAGTGACTGTAGATCCCTCACAGGATGACATTGGGGAATCAATAATAGGGAAATGAAAAAAAGACAGAGGACTTGATTTTTGTTTATTAGTGTAGGAGACCCAAAGAATTCCAGAAATATTAAATAATTAAGAGGCAAAGGATGAGAGGAACTAAATTCAATAATTAACACAAGGGCAACAAATGGGGCAAAAGATTAACAAATTCCCTGGACCTGATGGATTGCATCCTAGATTATTAAAGGAAATAGCCAGAAGTCACACGACACCAGGTTATAGTCAAACAGGTTTGTTTGAAATCATAAGCTTTCATTCAGATGAACTTCACCTGACAAAGAGGCAGCGCTCCGAAAGCTTGTGTTTTCTGACTTTATTCCCCCTCCCCTATCCGAATCCAACAATGGAACCTCCACATCAAACGAAATAGCTACAGAAAGAGTGATAGTAATTCTCCAGGAATCTTTAGATTCTGGAAAAACAACATATAATCCCCCTCTTTTAAAAAGGGGTCGGTAACAAAAAGCAGGTTACTAACGGCCAGTTAGTTAAATGTCTGTTATTAATATCTCATTACACTCTACTGGAAAGGATGTAATAGCAGAGCATGTCAGAATAAATGATATGATCAAGCAGAGTCAGCCTGACTTCAGGAAGGAAAAATCATGCCCCTGGCAAATCTATTAGAATTCTTTGAGGGGGTAACAAGCAGCACTGCAAGGCATTGGACACACTATGCTGTCTCCTTTAACCCTTCAGATCTGATTGTAACCTTCTTTAACACTGTTGAACCTCACCATCACATTCTCAGCTACGACTAGGACAGGCTTTTTATTTATTCACAGAATGTGGGCATCACTGGCTGGGCCAGCATCTACCGTCCATCCCTAATTGCCCAGAGGGCAGTTAAGAATCAACCACATTGGCTGTGGATCTGGAGTTACATGTAGACCAGACCAGGTAAGGATGGAATCTTTCCTTCCCTCAAGGACATTGGTGACCCAGATGTGTTCTTCCTGACAATCAACAATGATTTCAAGGTCCTCATTAGACTCCAGATTTTATTGAATTCAAATTCCACCATCTGGATGGATTCGAACCCAGGTCCCCAGAAAATTACCTACTTCTCTGGATTAATAGTGTTGTGATAATACTCGGCCATAGCTGACTAAACACTGGCCTATAATGCAACACCCATTTCACATGAAAGTGTTTAAAAAACATTCCCTTCAAATGGTCAAAGCGATTTAAACTATGACACCAACTGGCCTTACTTCGGCAGGTTTTCTGATCACTGTTGAGGACGAATCCTTTTTTACATTTGCAAATGAACGACCCTGGTGTATTGACACATATCTGTTCACATCCATGGCCAATCACTCCGCAGAGATCCGTATCTGTGCACAAAAAGAGAAAGGTTTATCGTTAGTGAAATATTTCTCAAAGGTACATGATGAAAGACCACGAGAGGAAGATGAAGAGATGTGGAATGTTGTGCTTGAAAAGGTGTGGGAAACTGATTCAAAAGGAACTTTTCCAAGGATTAAAAATAAAGCAGAAGGCAGTGTTATACTGGAGGAGGGACGTGTGGGATGAATTGGATAGCTGTTTCAGAGAGCTGGCACAGGTTCAATGGACCAAATGGCCTCCTTTGGTGCTGCATTAATCTATTTATCTACACTTCCTGCATAAGCAAATCCTGTGCATTACCTTCTATCTTAACCAAGACAGATTACTCCTTTCAATTAGTGTGAAATCGGTGCTAAATGATTGACATTAGGAAATTATCCTGAAGGAATTCTTCACAATACTGACAAGTACAGCCGTGAAGATGCATCAATTGTAGTGAATGAAACTTCAAAGGGTTTCATTGAGCTGGATTCCACTTAAAGGCAAAACAAAGTGGGCCAGCAAACTTCCAAAGATTTTATCAATATCTGCTCGTGGATTGGACTTTCATGCAGTCCCTTCTCAAAGTTAATTCACTGAGAGAACTTGCATTTCTACAGCACCTCTTCCACCAATCTTCCTAAAAGGACTCCCGAACGCTTACAATGCAATTTGACATTACCTCCTCTCGGTCTTGCTGCAGTTTCAGCAATGACCACTGCTCCAGGTGGCACTGTCGGAATGAGTGAGTTGCTTGCCTCTTATTGGTCAGCTTTCTGAGGTGTAACTTCCTGTACCAGTCTATCATCAGCCAATGCTTACTGATGGTTGCATGGTTACCCTTCTTTGCCTGGTGATATTTTGAAAGCAGAGTTCACAAGACCCCTTAAAACCCATCCTTTAGACTGATGCAAAAAAAAGGCCATTTGTCTATCTAGTCAGTCCTGGCTCTCTCTACGGTGATCCTGACAGTCCCTAACCTCAGGCTTTAGCCCTGTATCCCTGCAAGTTTATCTCTTTCAAGTGCTCATGATTTCCTTCTGGAATCATTCATTATCTCCATTCTCACTCTCCTCTGCTAAAATACCTCTCCTGTAGGCAGTGAGTTTCAGATCTTTTCAAATCTATTTGCTATAATAAAAATCTTCTTGATCACATTCTGATGCAAGGTCTTAAATCTGCAACTCTAGTCCTTTGGATGACAGCCAATGGAAACGGATTATTTTTGTTTATGTCTCTAAATCTCCCGTAGTTGGGAACAATTCTCTCAGATCTCCCCTCATTCACCTTCACCCGAGGACCTACTCAGATTCTCCAACTTCATCCTTCAGCTAAATTCGCTCATCCCCGGTAAATGTCCTCATCCCTCTCTCAAGTACTCCTCCTCAGGCCTGGTGACCAAACAAATTAGGTGCCACACTCAAGTTGTGGCCTATTGAGAGTTTCATAAACATTCAGCATAGCATGCCTACTTTTGCACTAAACATCTCTTTATATGAAGCCTAAGAGAGCACACAATTTGCCAAATAATCTCTCAATATGAGCTGGCGCTCTCAAAGATCAGTGTACTTGCACCCACTGATCCCACACACCCATCAAACTCTTTTGACCCATGCCATTAAGTGTATATTACCATTCCCGCTCTTTGGGATGCACTTCGGATTTGGACAGATACATGGATAGGAAAGGTTTCCAGGGACATGGGCCAGACACAGGCAAATGGGGCTAGTTCAGTTTGAGAAACCTGGTCAGCACGGGCAGGTTGGGCCGAAGGGTCTGTTTCCATGCTGTATGGCTCTACGATTCTCTGTATCAAATCGCATTCTGTCAGTCTGTCGCTGTCTTGCTGCATTAGATTGACATCATTCTCCCTGTCTGCCACATCTCCAAGGCTAGCACCATTGGCAAATTTTGGAATTTTATTCTGTAATCCAATATCCAGGTCAATTGGACATATTTTTGAAACAATAGCAGTACCAGGAAAAGCCATCATTCTGAAAGTCAAAAATTGTTGTGACTTGCTGTTTTCTGTATTTGGCCAATTTTTGACCCAAGTTGGAAGTCTTGCTACTTGAACCTCAGTTTAAGATAGTGTGGTCTTTTGCACACACTTGAGAGGACAGATAGCATTTAGGTTTAATGTCTCAACTGAAACACAGCACCTCTGGCAATGCTGCACTCCCTCAGTGGTGCACTGGACTGTCGGTTTACATTTTGTGCCTAAATTTTTTGGTGTAAACTCACAATCTTGGGAACCTCCTGATGCTAAGGGTGAGAGCATTGGCCACAAAACCCTCTACATGGCTAAATGTTAAACAGTGCATTTGAAACATAATGGTGCTATTCCCATCCCGTCCCCACTTCGCCCCCCCGCGCCCCCCCCCCCCACTGCCCAACATACCACATATTTTGGTTTGGAATTCAGAGAGGAGAGTTTGGATCATGCTGAAATTCTGCACAAAGAACACGTGTTTCTCATGTGGCTCGCTCCCAATCAGCTGGAGTGTCTGCATATCGACTCTCCCTACACCCACAGCGAATATCAGAATTCCTGAGTCTCTTGCTTGAGCTGCTACTTCTGCCACCTTGTCCTGGGGTCGCCCGTCCGTCACAATAATCGCCACGCGTGGCACGTTCCAATCGAACGGCCTTGCCCCTTCCTGAGTGGAGAATGCCACGTTCATCGTGTATTCGATGGCCAGCCCTGTCATGGTACCAGTTGCCAGGTGCACCATCTCGTCAACTGCTCTCATCATGTCCTCCACCTTCCTGTGGGTTTTGAGGGAGAACACACTTTCGACAGTGCTTCCATAGAGGACAAGGCCCACTCTTGTCTTGGCCAGACCGATGTCCAGGAATTTAAGGATGTTTTTGATGAATTCCTTCACTTTCTCAAAGTCAGGAGGAAGTATACTTCGGGAACTGTCAATGATGAAGACTAAATCTAAGGCCTTGCCAACGCATCGTTCCTCTGTAAAATAAAACACAATATTTACAGTCTAGAAAATGCATTGGAGTACAGGTAGTTCTTCTATTAAGTGATTGTTGCTTTGTCATACAACTCTGTGTTATAGAAAAATTGCATTTTAGAAACAGCACACAAAGTGTTGGCGACGTAATTGCATCACAGCCAATACATGTTTTAAAAGTTCACACTTTAGAAACTGTCCCCAATCGCGTTACAGCGAATTCGTGTTATCGAAATGCACTTGTAGCAAAATGATCTGTAGCTTCTGTCATGGGTAAATACCACAGGAGCAGGCCATTTTACTCCTTGAGTGTGTTCTGTCAATCAATGGCTGATCTAGAAGACACCCTCCTTTATTCTTCCACAGAACAGGTCATAATTGGCAAGCCCAACATTTGTTGAACAATCCTAATTACCTCTTGAACTGAATGACTTGCTCGGCTATTTCAGAGGGCAGTTAAGAGTCAACTACATCACTGTGGATCTGGAGTCATATATAGGCCAGACCAGGTATGGAGGGCAGATTTCCTTCCCTAAGGGATGTTAGTGAACTAGAAGTGTCTTTTTAAATTTAAGCACAATCAATAGTTGTTATCAATTCCAAGACAAGTTTTCAATTCCAGCTGCCCATGGTGAGATTTGAACTCATGTCCTCAGAGCAATGGTTTCAGGCCTCAGCATTGCTAATCCACAACAACATCACCATCCTTCCTGCCCCAGATCCCTTAATCACTTTGGGTAATAAGAACCTCTCAATGTATTTTAAAACTGACAACAAATTTAGCATCAGCTGCCATTTATGAAGAGAATTCCAAGTTTCCAAATTTCTTGATTTTACTCCTGAAATTTCATTTTTTGATTAAAGCTCCTAGATCAAGATCCACACCTCATCTCCATGCCTCCAAACAGTGAAAATACTTTTTCCTGACTACCTATTTTTTGTTCTCACTAATATCTTGAAAATTTCCATCAAATCGTCCCATTCCAACCATGGTTTCGTTCAGTAGTTGTTTGGTGCTGTCCTCCCAAGTACAATAAAAATTTTATAATTGAGATTTCTTTCACTCCTTTCCTCCCTCAACACCTTATCACAAGGATTTCGGCCTTCACGTCACCTCATCATCTTCTCACTCCTCTGAGATTACTGGCCTCTGATCCACTCGAAATGTCTTCCTCTGAGATATTCCCAGCCCATGTCCAAAGCCATCTCCTTGTTCTCACTGTCTGCTCCTTACAATACCATAGTTTCAATCATAGACAAGTTTAGCTCTGTTTACATCTTTAAGCATCTAAGGCCCCCTTTGACACCTCCAACCTTCCCTCCATCCATATAGCCCCTGGAAAAAATGAGCCCAAATTCATTCACAGCTGCACTTTCATCATCTAGCCTTTGACCTTCCATTTTGCATGACATTCCTCCAACAACTGATTCACTCTCTGCATTGTATCTGATGTTCCCATCCCCAGTGAAATGGTACTTTCTCATGTGACGATGCTGTCGCTTGGAAAAGGTTATTTTGTCCTTGGTTTTTTTAAAAAGAGGTCATAAAGGCAGAGATGCCGAAGGGTCTGTTTCATCAATGGAAGGGGAGTGGTCAGTTCTTCCAGTTCAGGTTTCTCTAGTTTGTGAGACTCCGGGGGAGTTATAAGCTTCAGTAAAGAATTCCTCTGACTTTCTTCTAAAATGTCTTGCTGGAAATTGTTCCCTCCTGCCAGTAAGAATCTGTGTTTGAATTTACCTTTTTGTCAAAGGGTGTGTCTATGGGATGTTACTGTATCAGGTCAGTTAAGTTTTCCAATAGTTGAGTGGGTTTCTCTTCGGCGGGTCGATGTGGACTTGTTGGGCCGAAAGGCCTGTTTCCATACTGTAGGTAATCTAAATCTTAAGTTATTCTAAATTCTGCTTCCCTTTGTTCATGTTTTAAGTGTAGTGTTTAAATAAATACTGTTTTGCTTAAAGCCAAGTGGTTTGAGGAGCTGCATCACATCTGGAATATCCACTTCACATCTACCTTTAAAATAAGAAAGAATTAGGATCTAGGCTACCCTCTTAAATATTTTGAGGGGGTTTGGTCTGCTCCATAATGCTCTCTCATCCTGACTGTTCCCTTACAGCAAAGGACGCAGGCATGAAAGGAAATGACAGAGAATGGTTTGGACATCGTTCAGCAGATTTGGCTGGAAAATACCATCGGATTCTGTTGTCATCTGTTAAAACCACTGACTATTCCAGAATCCTGCTGGAATACATTCCAGATCATAACATACTCACTGTGCTACCATTAGCAGCAAAAACAACAGGACAAACAACATTAAGGATAGAGGATTAGCTAACTAAGACGAGACAGAGAAATGGGATAAGGTGGACATTTTCAGGATGGCCACCTGTAAAACAATGATATGCCACAGGGATCAGGAATACCCATTATTTTCAATATATAAAATACAAGGATAAAGTGCTGAAGATCAGAGTCAAAAAGTGTGGTGTTGGAAAACACAGCAGGTCAGGCAGCATCCGAGGATCAGGAGAATGGACGTTCTGAGTGTAAGCTCTTCATGAAGGATGTGGATGAGGATAGCCAGGTTTGTGGATGACACAAAAATAAGTGGGAAGACAAGTGATGAGAATAACACAAAGAGTTTGCTGAGAAATATAAACAGGTTAAGTGAGTGGGTAAAAGTGTGGCAGATGTAATGTGGGGATGTGTGAAGTTATGCACTTTGGTAGGAGGATTGGAGGAGCTGAATATTACTTAAATAGAGAAAGACTGCAGAACGCTACAATACAAAGTGATTTAGGATTCTTCGTCCATGAATCACAAATTGCATTTTCCTTCCTAACTGCCAGCTGAACCTGCATGTTTTCCTTTAGGGAACTCAGACTCCTAAGTCCCTTTGTGCTTCAGATTTCTGAAGCCGTTGCCACATAAACAATAGCCCACACCTCTATTCTTCCTACCAAAGTGCAGAACCTCACACTGTATTCCATCTGCCACTTCTTTGCCAACTCTCATAGCCTATCCAAGTCCTTCTGCAATCTTCCCACTTCCTCAGCACTATCTGTCCCTCCCACCTAGCTTTGTGTCATTCGGATGAAGGGTCACCAGACTCAAAATGTGAATTCGACTTTCTTCCCAGAGGTGCTACCTGACTTGCTGAGTTTCTGTCACATTTTCTGATTTTGCTTCAGACCGTAGCATCCACAGTTGTTTTATCTTTGTGTCATTAGGTTTCCTCTTAACCTTCTCTAAGAAGAACAACTGCATTCTCTCTGGTATCTCCACATTACAGTGATAACTCAGCTCTGGTATCTCCATGTGAACTTTACAGGATCGTTTTCAATATGCAGGAAGTATGGATGGAAGATTAGTTGTTGCTGCTTATTTAACTCACTCACAGTTTTTTGATGTGGTCCCTTTTCCTTACCGAGATGCTTTAGTGCCAATTTGTGTGACCTGTTGTTTTGAGCTATCTGCCAGTACTCACCAACGTATTGTTGTGCTGCGATTTCATCTCCTGCGTTTACTTTGGATTGTTTTGCATGCTGTGTTTTTCTGGCCAATGCAACATTCTCAACCAGTGCAATTTCCAAAAGAAGCAGCAGGAAGATATTTCGTGGTGTCATCTTCACACCTGAGGAGTTATCAGAACAGACGAACATTAAGAATAGGGAGGTCAGCCATTATTCCCACCTCAAGCTTCTTCAGTAACATCAGTGCTCAACTTCATTGGCTCCAGCTGAGTCTTACAGTTCTCCCTGCATCCCAAATTCACAAAATGCTCACCCATCTATTGCTGTCAATACTGAACACTCCGCAACCCTCAGAGGTAGAGAATTCCAAAGGTCTGCTGCTCTCTGAGTGAAGAAATTCCTCCCCATTTCAGTCCCAAATATCAATCTCTTAATCTGTGATCATGCCCCAGTTTCTAGACTTTCCAGTTGGTGGGTGGTGGAGGGGTGGGGGACATACAGTCTCCATCTATTCTACTAAGTCCTCACGGAATCTGATAAATTTCAATGAGATCACTTCCCATCCTTCTAACTCCAGAGAGTATAGGCTGTCTCTTCCTTGACCTTGGGAACCCATGAGCCATGATTTGAACAAAGTTGCCCTTTGTCTATTTTTAATATATGATTTCTGTTATTAATATAGGCACCAGAGTATAGTGACTTAAACACTTTTCACTGTACCTTTTGCAAATGGTAATACATTACTGTTCTATTTTATTCTATTTTGTGATGACATGGAGAAAGACAACTGAACCAAATCAGCAACATGGTAACATTAAAGCATTCAACGATCTTTAAAATTGACCCCAATGGTTCCTCATTAGAATTTTTGAATAAACAATCCTAAGCTGTGAGAATAGTCAATCTTTGACCACCAGTTTGTATTTTAGAACAAAAAATATTGTAATTTATTAACAATATAATAATGTTGGTAGTGTAAGATTAAACGACAAAGTAATGTAGTTGGTTGATGCTAAAACCCAAAAACCTTTGATATCAGCTCAATTCACACAAAAGTGAGACAGACAGACAGACACACACACACACACACACACACACACACACACACACACACACACACACACACACACACACACACACACACACAGTTAAAGGATGAGTAAAAGAAAAGAACAAAACTGGCTGGATTGCTTCAGTGGGTTTCACAACGTCTTGTTCTACAGGCTTGGGCCATGCTTCCTTGGTTGATTATCTGAAGATGTTGATTATGGTCGATTTTACAGTTCACCCAGATAAAGGCAGGAATACATCTAGCTTGGTTTTCTATTCTCTGAATGACTAAGAAGATGCTTGTGGGAGGTTAGATATGGAACTTCCAAATCTTCAAGTTGTAGCTTCAATAATCAGAGAAAACACAGTCCAAAACTCAATTCAAATGTTGTCCTCTCCCTGACAGACTGAAGGGCTTATGCCCGAAACGTCGAATTTCCTTTTCCTTGGATGCTGCCTAACCTGCTGTGCTTTAACCAGCAACACATTTTCAGCTGTGATCTCCAGCATCTGCAGACCTCATTTTTTATCCAAAGATTTTGACCTTCCCCTCCATCAGGTCTCAGTTCTCATTCAATATCTACCATCTGTTAGGGCATAAGGTCCATTCCAAATTTGCTGTAACCACCTCCCAAGGACTGGCTGCATTAATAAACAACTTCAGTCAATCTGTTTACATGTAATGCTCTTATCAGATGATGCCACATCTGTAGAACCTTTTGATCAGGAACCAATCTGCAAATAACTTTCAGGGATGGCCTCACAATTAAATAAAAGCTTTTCGTTTACAATTCAATGGTCTTTTTTTCATTGTAACACAAGTTGTTACTCACAGTCCAAAAGTCATTGTTAGTTTACAATTCTTAGTTTCCAGCTCCGTACCAAAATTGATAAAAGAATAAAATAAAAGCAAGGAAAATCAGCAAGGGCGTTAGCAAGGTCCTTGCTCATTGGAAGCTTTCAGGAATAATGTTTCGTTGCACTATCTATCAAGAGTAGCTGATTGAGTTAGACCTTTATTCACCAAAGGGCTGATTTTATTGAAATGTACAAGATTCTGAGGTGGTATGACAGAGTAGATGTTGAGATGTTTCTACCAGCTGGGCAGTCTCAAACCAGGACACATTGTTGCAGAATAATCACTGAAAACTGCGATGTGAGGGAATGTCTCCTCCCAGAGTAGAGTGATTGCCTGGGGTGCCTACTCAGACAGTTTAATGATCCAGCCCAAATTATGGATCAGATTCGTGGACGATACCTTTGTTATCATTGAATGGTCCAATTTGGAAAGTACACACCATCTCATCAATACCATACTCACCGGGATCAGGTCCACCAGAGAAGAACAGGACAACAACCAACTCCTGTTCTTTGACGAACAGTGGGGAATTCCTTACCAGAGTGTATAGAAAGGCCACACGTACAGACTAGATCCTTAATTACAACAGTAACCACCCCAATGTCCACAATCAGAGCTGTGTCAAGATCCTGCTTAAACAAGCTATAACACACTGCAACACCCCAGAACTCCACATAAAAGAAGAGGAACACCTATACAAAGTTTTTGCCAATAATGGGTACCCTAGCATCTTCATCTGCCGATGCCTGGCATACAAACAACACCAAGAAGACACTGTGCCCCTCGACACATTGACCACCCTATCCTACATATAGAAACGTCTCAGAACTAACAATGAGACTTTTGTGCCCTCTGGGAATGAGACTTTTATGCCCTCTGGGAATAATGACAGCACTCAAACCCACAGCCACACGTCGCCAGCTACTATTCAGGCCAAAAGACCCCATACCCGCAACATGCACGGTGAATGTGATGTATAAATCACCGTGCAGTGACTCTGAGAAAATTACATAGGACAAACGGGCAGGAAACCTACCAGCAGAATACATGAGCATCAGCTAGCAACAAAATGACATGACCAATCCTCCCTCATATTAATATACACTGACAATGAAAGACACCAGTTTAACTGGGACAACATCATGATAATGGGACAGGCTAAACAAAGACAAGCTCAGGGAATTCTTGGAGACCTGATATTCATCCACTGGTGCCATAAACAAACACGTTGAAATCAACCCCATTTACCAGAACCAGAACCACCTGCCATGACAAACAGAACCGTATAAATTCTGGGCAGACCACAATGACAGCACTTCTCAAAAGGCTACACAGCACTGAAGATGTCACCCAGAAGGGTGATGAAAATCTTACAAGATAACCAACCAGCTTAGCGAACCGACAAACAACTTCAAATACATGGTGTAGCTGAAAAGACAGGCGTATGGCTGCTCCATTTTGCAGTCATCCATAGAGTTCTAATCCAAGATCCTTATAGAGACAATGAAGAAAAGGTTCACAACAATGGTTTCAGTTACAGGGAGAGATCAGAGAAGCTGGTTGGGAAGGCTCTCCTTAGATGAAGAGGGGAGATTTCCTTTATTCTTTCATGGAACGTGGGATGTCACCAGCAAACTAAGCATTTATTGCCCATCCCTAATTGCTTGGAGTTAGTTAAGAGTCAACCACATTTGCTGTGGATCAAGTCACATATAGGCCAAATCAGGTCAATGCGGAAGATTTCCTTCCCTCAAGGAAATGAATGAACCAGACAGGAGTTTTGTTTAAAATTAATCATTGAGCTTTACGATAGTCACCATTACCGTTAATGTCCAGTGACGTTACAGTGAAATCACTATCGTCATTTTGATAGATCTGTTCAAAATCCTGAGGATCTGGACAAACAGAAATGGTTACCTATTGGCAGAAGGGTTGATAACTGGAGAACGTGCTTTCAAAATGATTAGGAAAAATATTGAAAGCAAGATGAGGTTTTTTTTATACAATGAATTGTATGCTTTGGAATGTACTGCCTGAGACTGTGGTAGAAGCAATTCATTGTTGATTTAAAAGAAAATTGAATAAGCAGCTGGACTTAACAACCATGGAGAAAGGTGGGGAATGTGTCTAAGTTCCTTTTTGGGAGGGTTAGTGTGATGAGGTTTTTAGTCATTTGTTACAGTCCTGGGTGTGCCCCCAGTTTTATATTACAGTCTGTTTAGGTCCCAGTAACATTTTTGTCTAAGGTCAACAGTTTTTTTTGAAATCCTAGGTACTTATTAAGAGAGTAAAGCCACAACTTCCAGTTTTGAACAGACTGCAAACGTTTATTGTATATTGTCAGGAAAGGAAAACAATCTACAAAATGCTTGCAATTTATATTCTAATATTCAAAATTATCATGAGGTAAAATGAATGAACAGTTAAAGATAGCGAAATACTCCCCAGAGCACATCAAGATGCAGTCATTAATTTCTCTGTAACCCAGCTAGATTTTAGTGACACTATGGATAACCAAATCTCATTAAAATTTTCTCTCCTTCATGAAAGATTAGAACTCTTTACTCTTGAAGATCTAGTCTGTGAAGTTCCTCAAAGGCTGCATCAATTAGATTACTTACAGTGTGGAAACAGGCCCTTCAGCCCAACAAGTCCACACCGACCCACCGAAGCGCAACCCACCCACACCCCTACATTTACCCCTTACCTAACACTACGGGCAATTTAGCATGGCCAATTCACCTGACCCGCACATCTTTGGACTGTGGGAGGAAACCGGAGCACCCGGAGGAAACCCACGCAGACACGGGGAGAACGTGCAAACTCCACACAGTCAGTCGCCTGAGTCGGGAATTGAACCCAGGTCTCAGGCGCTGTGAGGCAGCAGTGCTAACCACTGTGCTACCGTGCCGCCCACAATTGTCACCTGCTGGTGGTTCAATCTCTTCTCCTGAAACAGAAACCCTGTGGACCCGTTAAGTTGCACTCCTGCCTTTAATTACAAGCACAACTGTGAATGTTTCACAGACAAAAAATCTCCCAGTAACTCTTCTCGCTTGGCAGGTAACTAGGAAGAGCAAATTGCCTGTTGAAAGGATTAGGGTGAAAAACCACCTTCAGAAGCACTGAAAGGGGGAAATGCCCAATCAGTGAATGAAAGATAGCATCGCTATGGAAACATCACGGTCTGAGGAGGAAGGAAGTGATTCAATGTGCGTTACTCAAACTGGGTTCAAAATTGTTTTCTCTTTCTTTTACTTTCCCCACTGTAGAGACCTGGACCTTCTCTTGTCTCATTGTGTGGCTGTATCTATGTGCATGGGCATTTTAGAAACAGATAGTTTAAGATTTAAAAAAAAATCATTAATGGGATGCAGAAGCCTGGGCCCAGTATTCATTGCCTGTCCCTAATAATTCCTTGAGAAGGTGGGGGTGAGCTGCCTTCTTGAACTTCTGTAGTCCATACTGTGGCTTGTCCCACAATGCCCTTGGTAAGAGAATTCCAGGATTCTGACCCAGCAACAGTGAAGATCCAGTGAAATATTTCCAAGTCAGGTTGGTGAGGGATATAACAGATCCAGCTGTTTATAATCAATGGTAACCCCCAGAACATTAACAGAAAGGAATTCCAAAAGGTCATACAAGAAAGAGCAGACTTTAGGCCATTCAGCCCATTGTGTCTGCTCTGCTATTCAATCATGGCTTACGTTTCTCAACCCCATTCTCCTGCCTTCTCCACGTAACCCTTGATCCCACTACAAATCAAGAACCTGTCTTAAAACCCCTCAATGATGGCCTTCACAGCCCTCTGTAGCAATGTGTTCCACACTGTCTGGCTGAAGAACTTCCTCCTCATTTAAAGGGCCACCTCTTCACTCTGAGTCTGTGCCTTCAGGTCCTAGTCTCTCCGACTAGTAGAAAAATATTCTTCACATCCATTCTATCCAGACCTCCCAGAATTCCATAACTTTCAGTCAGATCTCTCCTCATCCTTCTAAACTCTATTTAGTACAGATCCAGCGTCCTAAACTGTTCCTCATATTCTAAGCCCTTCATCCCTGGAATCATTCTTGTATACCTCCTCTGGATCCCCTTCCAGAGCATGTCCTTCCTTAGATACAGGGCTCAAAACTGCTCACAATATTCCAAATGTGGTCTGCACTATTAGTGATAGTAATTCAGTCATAGTAATGCTATTGAACACCCAGGAATCATGGTTAGAAGGAGTGGTGATATCTTTCCATTCAGATGGAGAGAAACTCTCAGGTAATAGTGTTCCCACGTATCTGCTGTAAATGATCATGGGTTTCGAATGTTATATAGTTATAAATCAGCAATTCTTGTTTCTTTTTTGTTGTTGTTTAAAAATAGTTCAATTAAAATAAATAGTTATTTTCTTATTAATGATTCCCTGATTGGGGCTGTTAACTGATCCAATCAGGGAGCCCTGGCTGACAGACATAAACAGGAGTGTCAGGGGTTCTGTTCACTCTGAGAGCTGGCACTAAGGGAGCTGGATCAGTGTCAAGGACTCTCCACATGTAAATAAAGGGGGATTTGGTGACAGGATACTGGCCTCTATGGAATTATTTCAGTTACAAGTCAACCACATCACTGTAGGTCTGGAGTTACAAGTAGGCCAGACCAGGTGAGGATGGCAGATTTCCTTTCCCTAGAGGGATTAGTGAACCAGATCTGATCTTATAACAACCCAATAATTTCATGGTCAGTGTTGCTGAAGTGTTTTATTTTGATTCCAAATTTATTTAATGCTTTGAATTAGAGGTGGTGGTCAAATGGTATACTGGCTAGAACATTAATCCAGAGATCCTGGTGACATTCTGGGTATCTGGGTGTGAATCCTGCCACGGTAGATGGTGGAATTTAAATTCAACAAATATCTGGAATTAGGAGTCCAATGATGACCATGAAACCATTGCCGATTGTCAGGAAAATCCCACCTGGTTTACTAAAATCCCACCTGGGACAGCACGGTGGCTCAGTGGTTAGCACTGCTGCCTCACAGCGCCAGGAACCCAGATTCAATTCCAGCCTTGGGTGACTGTCTGTGTGGAGTTTGCACATTCTCCCTGTGTCTGTGTGGGTTTCCTCTAAGTGCTCCAGTTTCCTCCCACAGTCCAAAGATGTGCAGGTCAGATGAATTGGCCATGCTAAATTGCCCATAGTGTCAGGTGCGTTAGTCAGAGGGAAATAGGCCTAGGTGGTTTGCTCTTCGGAGGGTCAGTGTGGACTTGTTGAGCCAGAGGGCCTGTTTCCACACTGTAGGAAATCTAATCTCTAATACCCTTTAGGGACGGATATCTGCCATCCTTACCTGCTCTAGCCTATATGTGACTCCAGACTCACAGCAATGTGGTTGACATTCTATTGTTCGCTGGACAATTATGGGTGGGTAATACATGCTGACCTAGCCAGAGACATCCATACCCTGTGAATGAATTTAAAAAACCTACAATATCCCAATCAGTAGTCCAGATCGCTAGGTTACTGACCCAGTGACATTAGTGACTTTTTTCCATAACCCTCACACCGTAGCTCCGTATTCATATCCCTCAACTTCAAATTCATCATTTTTTGTTATCCTTCCTACAACTTAAATGATGCTGGGGTGACCTAAATCCAACATGGGCAACACAACTTTGTCAACCCCAACACATACTACCCAGAGGCTGGAGGGAATCTGGACTCCCTGTGTGTCAGCCTGGTACAGACACAAACCCTGATAGCATTTCAATGTATATAATTGTGCATTTGCAATGCCAAGACATACATGGTATGGGTCAAGTGTTGGAAAATGGGATTAGAGCAGTTAGGTGGTTGTTTTTGAGAAGTGTGGACACAATGGATAAAGGTTTGTCTGTGCTGTAAACCTCTATGGCTGGGTTAGTGCAGCAACACTGGTAGCTGATGTATTCCTGAGCTTCACAAGCCTGTGGTGCGTTGACACTGCCCGATCATTAAATGTGCACAGGATTTCAACTGCTTGGCACCACAATGTCTCTGGGAGTGGGTGCAAGAGGCTTATTGAGGGGGACACACTTTGCACAGCATTCCTGCTCAGCAGACCACTAAATGTGTACTAAGCTGGTCAAAAAAACTGTTCAGGATGCACTGCCAAAAATTACATAGCTTACCTTACTACAGCACAGTAACTCTAACCCTATCACAGACATAGGAGCAGAAGTAGGCCATTCAGCCCATCAAGTCTGCTCCACCATTCAATGAGATCATGGCTGATTAATAATCCTCAACTCCACTTTCTTTTCTTTGCCCTATTGCCCCTGATTCCCCTTACTCATTAAAATTCTGTCTATCTCAGCCTTGAATGTACTTAATGACCCAGCCTTGAAAGCCCACTGCTGTAAAGAATTCTACAGATTGCAACTTCTTAATCCAAAGATGTACAGGTTAGATGAATTGGACAAACTGAATTGCCCATTGTGTTCAGGGCTGTGTCGGTTAGGTACATTAGTCAGGGGTAAATGTAGAGTAATAGAGTAGGGGAATGAATCTGGGTGGTTTACTCTTTGGAGAATTGGTGTGGACTTGTTGGGCCAAATAGTCTGTTTCCATACTGTAGGAATTGGATGATTGGATCATTGGGAAATGAACAAGGGGGGCATCGTGGAGAATTTATGCTAAAACCTGGTGTCGTGATCAGCAGTGAACTGCCTGAAGAGGTGGCAGAAGCTGATTCAGTCATAACATTCAAAACAAGAATTGGAGGGTTTGAGCTACAGGGAGAGGCTGAATAGGCTGGGGCTGTTTTCCCTGGAGCATCAGAGGTTGAGGGGTGACCTTATAGGATATGGATAAGATAAACAGACAAGGTCTTTTCTCTGGGGTGGGGGAGTCCAGAATTAGAGGGCATAGGTTTGAGGTGAGAGGAGAAAGATGTAAAAGGAAGCTAAGGGGCAACTTGTTCAGCAGAGGGTGGTACGTGTATGGAATGAGCTGCCAGAGGAAGTGGTAAAATTACAACATTTAAAAGGCATCTGGATGGGTGTATGAATAGGAAGGGTTTAGAGGGATAGGGCCTAAGAGCTAAATTCATTTAGGATATCTGATCAGCATGGATGAGTTGGACCAAAGGTTCTGTTTCTGTGTTGTATCTCTCTACGACTCTATGATTCAATGATGCTCTCTGCTCCTAGATTCTTCTGCAAGGAAAAACAACTTCCTATATCTACCCTCCCATTCTTTTATATATATATTCATCTCCTCTTATTCTTCTATATTCCGACGAGTAAAGACCAATCTCCTCATAAGACAGTCCCTCCATGCCCAGGATCAGCCCAGTCAACCTTCTCTGGACTGTCCCCAATGCCAGTATATCTTCCTTCAGATAAGGGGCCCAAAACAGCTCTGGTCTGACTAGTATCTTGTATAGATTTAGCGAAACGTCCCTCATGCCTTGGAGGTTTTACAAATACCTGGAATTATTTAGTTGAGCTTCCACCCAAGGAGGTCATTTGACCCACCCTGCCTGTGCAAGCTCTTCAAAAGAGCAGAGCAATTAACTCCCCTTCCCCCAGAGCCCTGCAAGTATTTATCCAACTCTTGTTTTGAACATTATGACTGAATCAGCTTCCACCACCTCTCCAGGCAGTTCACAGCTGAACACAACGCCAGATTTTGGCATAAATTCTCCGCAATGCCCCTCTTGTTCGTTTCCCAATGATCTTAAATGTATTCCTTCTGATTATAGACATTAAAATTCCAACCATTCCACCTACTAGAATTCCAAACATGAATTCCTCAGATATCCCATTGGGATCAGGTCCACATTGTTGGAGATCATTCCATCATTTATTTCTGCAAACTCTGACCTGGCGAAGCATTTAACGTTCACATCTATTTAAAACATTTCAACAAAGCAGGATACCTGATTGTGACTGTAAGCTGACAGAATGTGAATCAAGAAATAGTCGACTGTTTTCGGTGTTGGAGTCCTGTGGTGTAGCCCCTTGCCCAGTGGGCTCTCTGGAGAGAGGGTTGGAATTGGCAAGAGTTTAACTTGAACTTTGCAATCACTTCTACTGCAGCGCAGCAAATTTAGAAATCCATAAAATCGATTTCTTCGAGAAGGAAAGCCACAAAATTTAAAGACAGGGTGGGGTGAAAAGTCTAGCCTTTCATTGGAAACAACCTGGAAATATTTCAGAGAAAACAACCAGTTTTTTTTGTGTGACAGAACATTACAGCTCCCCCAACAATTATCCAGCTAATGTTTGATTTGAAAAGAAAGGGTAAATATGTAACTTCGTACCTGCTGCAGCGTGAATCTATCCAGACCTCGGAACCCAGTTACACGCTGGACCAAGAGCTGGTGTTGCTGCTGAGCTCTGAAACCACTCTGAAAGCAAAAACCTTATCCAAGGATGCTGCTGCACTCGGTTGGTTAGAGTCAGGCGGGCAAATTTCCAGATGCGAAAACCACTTTTTAAAATTCTCGTTGTGTTTGTGGAGCTGACTATTCCATTGAGGTAAAGCCCAGTCCCTTTTTGCTTTGAGATGGGGTGGAGATTCGTGTTGCTAAACTAGACTATTATGGCCGATTCACACACTGCCAGGACTAATGATAGCCAATGTTATGATTTCCGTGATGCTAGAGAAAGGATTAACAGAGAGTGTGGAAATAGTAAGCTCCACGAACTACTGCTGATTGCCAGAAGAGTGGTTTTCGAAATTAGGACTAACTAGCTGACAGCAACGAAGAAAGCAGAAGGTCAACATGATCAGACAGATACACAAAATGAAAATTATCACTTCTCATTGTGATGATGCACTAGAAATCAAGCTCTGCTATTTCCAGAGTCATCACAAAATTGAAATGTTTTACTATTAATAAATAGATTCTAGCTACAGGTAAACAATAGTGAACAGATAAATCTGATAATTAAAACTCTAACCTCCTTATAATACACATACAGAAGTACGTGAACAGGCACCAAAGAAACATTGGTGTTAGGGTTGGAGGGAAAGACCGAAAAGGCAGTTCAGTGATCCCTGTTCACAGGACTTGCTGAAATGATTCTTTTGACTTGTCAGGATTTGCTGATGGTCAATTTCTCTCTAGGACAATTGTTTTTACATTGTTACAGAGCTACTGGTCAACAAATTATAAAGGCTATGCCTTATCTGTTAAAAGCAACAGCTTATAGCTGTTGTTGAGGGAAAATGGCTTTCTTTGGTCTTCAGTTGTGTTTCCACAGCAGAGAAAAGGACATCACCTCCCCTTCTGGAGGTCAGATGGATTTTGTTTTATCATTCACAGTCACAAAGTAGTCAGCTGGCTAGGAGCCAATCACATTGTTGTTGGCAGGCAGAAAGCCTTTGTCATCGAGAACTGGTCACCATTCCACAGACCAATCAGCTACTTGTTGCTGGTCAAATCTCACTTTGTAATACTCCCTGGCACCATTTGCCGGCAATTAATATTTCTCTCCTGGTTGAACAAGCAGCGCTGTAAGCAGCACTTACAATAAAAGTGCATTTAAACAATGCAGAAATCCCTTCCACAGTCCTGTTTTTAAAACAACATTTTTCCCATTTCAGTTACCAATCAAAAATACAGGTAAAGAGAGGTTAGAGTCATCACATGCCTCCAGCCTTATAAGATGAAACATTAGACAGAAGGTGGTATGTAAGGGTATACACCTCTGTAAGGATATAGGGACATGGAAGAAAAAGACTGTAGGAATTAATAATAGAAATTTTTAAGGCATTAGAGGAAACAGGAAGATGACAGTGAGGAGAAAGTGAGCAACAGGTTAAACCTTGTAAGGTCAATATCTGGGAGAGATCTGGGAGTTCAGGTCCATTGTACTCTGAAGGTGGCTGCACAGGTGGATAGAGTGGCCAAGAAGTCATATGGTATGCTTGCTTTCATCAGACGGGGTATTGAGTATAACAGCTGGCAGGTCATGTTAAAATTGTACAAGACTTTGGTTCGGCTGCATTTAGAATACTGTGTCCAGTTCTGGTTCCCACTTTACTAAAAGGATGTGAACGCTTTGGAGAGGGTACAGAGAAGGTTTATGAGGATGTTGCCTGGTATGGAAGGTGCTAGCTATGAAGAGAGGTTGAGTAAGTTAGGATTGTTTTCATTAGAAAAAGGGAGATGAGGGAGGGACCTGACTGAGATCTACAAAATCATGAAGGGTATGTGCAGGATAGATAGAAATCAGCTTTTTCCCAGGGTGAGGGATTCAATGCTTTCAAGGTGAGGGGAGGAAAGTTTAAGGGGGATACACATGGAAAGAGGGTGGTAGGTGCGGGAGCAGAGGGATACAGATGCTTAGAAATTGGGTAAGAGGTTTAGACAGTGGACTTGGATCGGCACAGGCTTGGAGGGCCGAAGGGCCTGTTCCTGGGCTGTAAATTTTCTTTGTTCTTTGCTCAATAGGAAAGTATTAGGGAAAAGAAGTCTGAAGACTTACATTTATGTAGCGCCTTTCAGGATCTCAGGACAGCCCAAAGGGTTTTACAGCAACTCGTGTACTTCTGTTGGTTGTTTAGGATACACAGCAACTACAGGAAGCTCCCACAAACATTAATAAGATGAAGCACTATTTTAAATATATGTTTCATCACTAGATATGTGATAGACAACAAAACACAAGAAACACATCCATTCATTCCCTTATACAACTTTATACATTCTTATCAATTTGTAAACCTTTAATTTACTCCAACAATTTACACTCGGTACAATGCACCTGCAAATTGCAATATTTATTCCAGCAATGTGAACACCCTTGGCAATAAATGGTTGAAATAAATGACTCCACCTCATGTTTGGAGTTTATAAACTTTTCAATGTAGGCCAGTGCATTGTGATCAGTGAAAGTTAATGTTTCATTATGACAATGTCAGAGGCTTTTTCCTAACCTGTTCCGAGATGTAATGAGACATCTCTGGATCAGGTGGGACTTGAACCTTAGTGTAATAACTCAGGAAACTTGACTGGAAAAGAGCATCATTTATTGTTGAACACCAACATAGAGCTACTATTCATGGTATACATAAGCTAGGCCCAGCCTGGGAAATAATGATCTGTCGATCTGTTTCTCGGTGATGTGGATTGTGTGATACATATTGGATGCCAGAAACAAGTCCCCATCTCTTCGTCCAATAATATCATGTAATCCTTACATTCAGAGTCAAAATGTGTGGTGCTGGAAAAGCACAGCAGGTCAGGCAGCATCTGAGGAGCAGGAGAATCGACATTTTAGGCACAAGCCCTTCATCAGGAAAGTGGGCAGAGGGGCTGAGAGATAAATGGGGGGGGTGGGAGTGGGGAGAAGGTAGCTGGAAAGGTTCTCAATGTAGTCTCCTCTGCATCGGGGAGACAGGACGCCAATTCATGGAATGTTTCAGGGAACATCTCAGGGACACACACACCAAACAACCCCATCGTCCTGTGGCTGACCACTTCAACTCCCCCTCCCACCACACCATGGACATGCAAGTCCTGGGCCTGCTCCACCATCAAATCCAAGAGTGGAGAAAGAATGCCTCAGCTTCCGCCTTGGGACCCTCCAACCACACAGCATCAATGTCGATTTCACCAGTTTCTGAATGTCCCCTCCCCCCACCCCATCCCAGATCCACCCTTCCAACTTGGCACTGCCCACTGACTTGCCCTACCTGTCCACCTGCCTTCCGACTTGTCCCCTCCACCCTCTGCTCTGACCTATCACTATTACACCCTGCCTGCAACCACCTATCGTCTTCCCAGATACCTCCCTCCCCCCACCCCCCACCCTCACCCTCCTATTTATTTCTCAGTCTCCTTCCCCCTCCACATTCCTGATGAAGGGCTCATGCCCAAAACATCGATTCTCCTGCTCCTCAGATACTGCCTGACTTGCTGTGCTTTTCTAGTGCCATACCTTTGACCCTGATTTCTCCAGCATCTGCAGCCCTCACTTTCCCTCAGATCTTTATATGCACCCAAGAGAGGAGACAGACCCTTAGTTTCACATTTCATTTGAAAAGTAGAACCTTCAACAATGCAGCCCTCTCTTTGTAGCACACTGAGAGGATTAATTTAGATATTGTTGATAGATGTGAGGCTGGAAGAGCACAGCAGGAGAGTCAACGTTTCAGGCTGAAGCCCTTTGTCAGAGCTGGGGAGGGGGAGGGGAGCCCAGAAGTAAATAGAGAGAGGAGGGTGGGGCTGGGGGAGGGGTAGGTGGGATGGTGTTAGGTGGATGCAGTCCGGGGTTATTGTGATTGGTCAGTGGGAAGGATGGAACGGATAGGTGAGTAGGAAGATGGACAGGTTAGAACAGGGAGGCGAGGAGGATGGGTGGGGTTAGATATAGGATAAAGCTGGGAGGGACTTTGAAGCTGGTGAAGTTGATGTTGAGGCCATTGGGCTATAAGCTTCCCAGTCGAAATATTAGGTGTTGTTCCTCCAGTTTCCATTTGGCCTCCCTCTGACAATGGAGGAATTTTTCGTTTATCTAAGTTAAGACTAAGATTAAAAATGGCAGGAGATCTCCGACCTGTGTTATGCTCCACTTTCTGAATGTGGGAGCTCAGGGACCAGCTGATGGCCCTGGCTCCTTCATGTGCAGGAAGTGTGTCCAGCTGCAGCTCTAGTTTGACCGCATGGCGGATCTGGAGCTGCGGATGGACTCACCGCGATGCTGAGGAGGTCGTGGATAGCACGTTCAGTGAATTGGTCACACCGCAGATTAGGATTGCTGAGGGAGACAGTGAATGGGTGACCAAAAGGCAGAGAAAGAGCAGGAAGGCAGTGCAGGTGTCCCCTGTGGTCATCTCTCTCCAAAACAGTTATACCATTTTGGGAGAGATGGCTCACCAGGGAAGGGCAGCAATAGCTAGGTTCATGGCACCATGGCTGGCTCTGCTGTACAGAAGGGTGAGAAAGAAAGTGGAAGGGCTATCCTCACAGGGGATTCAACTGTTAGGGGAGTAGCTAAGTGGTTCTGTGGTTGAAAATTAGACTCCCAAATGGTGTGTTGCCTCCCAGTGCACGGGTCAGGGATGTCTCAGATCGGCTGCAGACAATTCTGAAGGGGGAGGGTGAACAGTCGGTTGTCGTGGTGTATATAAGCACCAATGATAAAAGTAATAAATGGGATGAGGCCCAACAAGCAGAATTTAGAGATTTAGGAGCCAAGTTAATAAGTAGGACCTCAGAGGTAGGAATCTCAGGATTGCTACCAGTGCCACATACTCGTCAGAGTAGAAGTGAAAGAATAGGCAGGATAAATGCATGGCTTGAGGGATGGTGCAGGAGGGAGGGGTTCAGTTTTTGGGATTGGGACCGGTTCTGGGGAAGGTGGGACTATTATAAATTGGATGGTCTACACCTGGGCTGGACTGGAACCAATGTCCTTGGGGGAGGAGAGGGTTTAAACTAATATAGAACATAGAACATAGAAAAATACAGCACAGTATAGGCCCTTCAACCCTCGATGTTGCTCCGACCCAAGCCACCTAACCTACACTAGCCCACTTTCCTCCATATGCCTATCCAATACCCATTTAAATGTCCATAAAGAGGGAGAGTCCACCACTGCTACTGGCAGGACATTCCATGAACTCACGACTCGCTGAGTAAAGAATCTACCCCTAACATCTGTCCTATACCTACCACCCCTTAATTTAAAGCTATGCTTTAAAGCTCCTCGTAATAGCTGACTCCATACGTGGAAAAAGGTTCTCATGGTCAACCCTATCTAAACCCTTAATCATCTTGCACACCTCTAACAAGTCACCCCTAAACCTTCTTTTCTCCAATGAAAACAGCCCCAAGTGCCTCAGCCTTTCCTCATACGATCTTCTTACCATACCAGGCAACATCCTGGTAAACCTCCTCTGCACCCGTTCCAGTGCCTCCACATCCTTCCTATAGTATGGCAACCAAAACTGCACACAATACTCCAGATGAGGCCGCACCAGAGTCTTATACAATTGCAACATGACCTCAGGACTCCGGAACTCAATTCTTCTACCAATAAAAGCCAGTACACCATATGCCTTCTTCACAGCACTATTTACCTGGGTGGCAACTTTCAGAGATCTGTGTACATGGACACCAAGATCCCTCTGCTCATCCACACTACCAAGTATCCGACCATTAGCCCAGTACTCCATCTTCTTGTTACTCTTACCAAAGTGAATCACTTCACACTTAGCGACATTGAACTCCATTTGCCACCTTTCTGCCCAGCTCTGCAGCTTATCTATATCCTGCTGTAACCTGCCACATCCTTCCTCACTGTCAACAACTCCACTGACTTTCGTATCATCCACAAACTTGCTCACCCAACCTTCTAGCCCCTCCTCCAGGTCATTTATAAAAATGACAAACAGTAATGGTCCCAAAACAGATCCTTGCGGAACACCGCTGGTAACTGCACTCCAAGATGAACCTTTACCATCAACTACTACCCTCTGTCTTCTTCCAGCCAGCCAATTCCTAATCCAAACCTCCAACTCCCCCGCAATGCAATACCTCCGTATTTTTTGCAGTAGCCTACCATGGGGAATGGTAGGCTACCGATATGGCAGGAGGATGGGAACCAAATGAGGAAATTAGTGGATAATAAGGAGGTAGTAACCAAAACCTGTAAGGACCTAGATAATGAAGTCAGCATGACTAAGGGGAATAGTAGGCAGGAGAAAGTGAGGACTGGAGATCTGGAGATCAGAATCGAAGTGTGGTGCTGGAAAAGTACAGCAGGTCAGGCAGCACCCAAGGAGCAGGAGAATCAATGTTTCAGGCTTAAGCCCTTCATCAGGAAGAGTAGGCAGGGAGCAGATAATGAATGTGCTCTGAGATGCATTTGTTTTAATGCAAGAAGTGTAGTAGGTAAGGCAGATGAGCATAGGGCTTGAACTTGTACCTGGGAATATGATATTATTGCTATTACTGAGACGTGGTTGAGAGAAGGGCATGATTGGTAACTAAATATCTCAGGATAAAGAGGGAGGGAATAGAGGTAGTGGAGTTATATTACTTGTCAGAAATGATATCACAGCTGTGCTGAAGGAGGGCACTATGGAGGACTCGAGTAGGGAGGCAATGTGAGCAGAGCTCAGAAATAGGAAGGGTGCAGTAACAATATTGGGGCTGGATTACAAGCCTCCCAACAGTAAGCGTGAGAGAGATACAAGTATGTAAACAGCTAATGGACAGATGTAGGAGCAACATGGTGTTGGTGATGGGTGATTTTAATTTTCCCAACACTGACTGGGATTCATTTAGTGTTAGAGGTCTAGATGGACCAGAATTTGTAAGGATCATTTGGGAGAGTTTTCTAGAGCATTATGTAAATAGTCCAACTCGGGAGGGGGTCATACTGGACCTGGCGTTGGAGAATGAGCCAGGCCAGGTGGTTGAAGTTTCAGTAGGAAATTACTTCGGGAATAGTGATCACAATTCCGTACGTTTTAGAATATTCATGGACAAAGATGAGTATTCCTAAAGGAAGAGTGCTAAATTGAGGGAAAACCAATTATAGCAAAATTCGGCAGGAGCTGGGGAATGTAGATTGGGAACAGCTATTTGAGGGTAAATCCACATTTGATATGTGGGAGGCTTTTAAAGAGAGATTGATTAGAAATCAGGACAGATATGTCCCTGTGAAAATGAGGGATAGAAATGGCAATATTAGGGAACCATGAATGATAGGTGAAATTGTGAGACTAGCTAAGACGAAAAAGGAAGCATGCATAAGGACTAGACAACTGAAAACAGATGAAGCTTTGGAAGAATATCAGGAATGTAGAACCAATCTGAAATGAGGAATTAAGAGGGCTAAAACGGGTTATACGATACTGTTAGCAAACAGGGTTAAAGAAAACCCCAAAGCCTTTTATTTTTTATATAAGGAGCTAGAGAAAGGCTTGGCCCACTCAAGGACAAAGGAGGAAAGTTATGCGTGGAGTCAGAAAAAATAGGTGAGATTCTTAATGAGTACGTTGCATCGGTATTCACTGAAGAGAGGGACATGACAGATGTTGAGGTTAGGGATAGATATTTGATTACTCTAGGTCAAGTTGGCATAAGGAGGGAGGAAGTGTTGTGTATTCTAAAAGACATTAAGGTGGACGAGGCCCCAGCTCCAGATGGGATCTAACCCAGACTACTGAGGGAAATGAGAGTGGAAATAGCTGGGGCCTTAATAGACACCTCTGCAGCATCCTTGAACATGGGTGAAGTCCTGGAGGACTGGAAAATTGCTCATGTTGTCCCCTTGTTTAAGAAGGGTAGCAGGGATTATCTGTTAATTACAGACCTGTGAGCCTCTCGTCAGTGGTAAGGAAGCTGCTGGAGAAGATACTGAGGGATAGGATCTATTCCTATTTGGAAGAAAACGGGCTTATAAGTGATAGGCAACATGGTTTTGTGCAGGGAAGGTCATGTCTTACCAACTTAATAGAATTCTTTGAGGAAATGACAAAGTTTATTGATAAGGGAAGGGCTGTGGATGTCATATACATGGACTTCAGTAAAGCATTTAATAAGGTTCCCCATGGTAGGCTGATGGAGAAGGTGAAGTCGCATAAGGTCCCGGATGTACTAGCTAGATGGATAGAGAACTGGCTGGACAACAGGAGACAGACAGTAGTAGTGGAAGGGAGCTTCTCAAAATGGAGACCTGTGACCAGTGGTGTTGGGACCACTGTTGTTTGTGATATACATAAATGATCTGGAGGAAGGTGTAGGTGGTCTGATTAGCAAGTTTGTAGATGACACTAAGATTGGGGGAGTAGCAGATAGTGAAGGGGACTGTCAGAGAATGCAGTGACAGTGTGGTGCTGGAAAAGAACAGCAGGTCAGGCAGCATCCGAGGAGCAGGAGAATCGACATTTCAAGCCCGATGAAGGGCTTATGCCCGAAACATCGAATACTCCTGCTCCTCGGATGCTGCCTGATCCGCTGTGCTTTTCCGCACCACACTCTTGAGTCTGATCTGTAGTCCTCACTTTCTTCCTGTCAGAGAATGCAGCAGAATATAGACAGACTGGAGAGCTGGGCGGAGAAATAGCAGATGGAGTTCAATCCGGGCATATGCGAGGTGATGCATTTTGAAAGGTATAATTCAAGAGCAGTAAATGGAAAAGTCCTGGGGAGAACTGATGTACAGAGTGTTCAGGTCCATTGTACTCTGAAGGTGACAATGCAGGTCAATAGAGTAGTCAAGAAGGCGTACGGCAGCCTTTCCTTCATTGGACAGGGTACTGAGTACAAGAGTTAGCAGGTCATGTTACAGTTGTATAAGATTTTGGTTTGGCCACATTTGGAACACTGCCTACAGTTCTGGTCACCACATTACTTAAAGGAATGAGGATGCTTCGGAGAGGGTACAGAGGAGGTTCATCAGGATGTTGCCCAGTATGGAGGACACGAGCTTTGAAGAGGGGTTGAGTAGATTATGATTATTTTCATTGGAAAGACAGAAGTTGAGGGGGGACCTGATTGAAGTCTATAAAATCATGAGAGGTATAGACAGGGTGGATAGCAAGAAGCCTTTTCCCAGATGGGGCACTCAATTACTAGAGGCCATGAGTTCAAGGTGAGAGGGGAAAAGTTTAGGGGAGATATGCTTGGAAAGTTCTTTATGCAGATACATGAATGGGCAGGGAGCAGAGGGATACAGATCCTTGGAAAATAGGTGACAGGTTTAGATAGAGGATCTGCATTGGTGCGGGCTTGGAGGGCCGAAGGGTCTGTTCCTGAGCTGTAATTTTCTTTGTTCTTTGTTTATTGAGGGGGCCAAGGATGGACGTGTTGCTGAGGGATTGGAAAGGGGAATTAAAATGGATGGCAACCAGAAACTTGTTCTCAAGGCTCAGGAGGAGGATTTGAGCACACAATCATCTGACCGCCACAGCTAACAATTACAGATAGCCTTATTTTTAATTCATTGAGGGGATGTGGCTGCTGTTGGCAGGGTCAGCATTTATTGCTTTCCCTAGTTGCCCTTAAGAAAGTGGTGGTGAACTGACTTCTTGAACCATTGCTGTCCATATGACCCACAATGCTGATGGGAAGAGAGTTCATTATTTTAATTTTGACCCAGTGACATCTAAGGAACAGCATTGATATATCTCCACGTCAAGATGGGGAGTGACTTGGAGGGGAACTTGATCATGGATTTGGAAGGAGGAAGTGAGGACTGCAGATGCTAGAGATCAGAGCTGAACTATGGGTCTTTTTTTTAGATTACTTACAGTGTGGAAATAGACTCTTCGGCCCAACAAGTCCACACCGACCCGCCGAAGCGCAACCCACCCCCCTACATTTACCCCTGCCCCTAACACTACAGGCAATGTTAGCATGGTCAATTCACCTAACCTGCACATTTTTGGACTGTGGGAGAAAACTGGAGTACCCAGAGGGGACCCACGCAGACACGAGGAGAACGGGCAAACTCCACACAGTCAGTCGCCTGAGGCGGGAATTGAACCCGGGTCTCTGGCACTGTGAGGCAGCAGTGCTAACCACTGTGCCACCGTGTCACCCACCGTGCCGGTACTTGGTGAACTGCTGCAGTGCGTCTTGTAGATAGTACACACTGCTGCTACTGAGCGTCGGTGGTGGAGGGAGTGGATGCTTGTGGATGTGGTGCCAATCAAGCAGGGGCTGCTTTGTCCTGGATGGTGTCAAGTTTCTTGAGTGTTGTTGGAGCTGTACCCATCCAGAGCATGGAGCTGGAAAAGCACAGCAGGTCAAACAGCATCTAAGGAATCTTGGATGAAGGGCTTATGCCCGAAACATCGATTCTCCTGCTCCTCAGATGCTGCCTGACCTGCTGTGCTTTTCCAGCACCATACTCTTGATTCTGATCTCCAGCATTCGCAATCCTCACTTACTCCCAGCTGCACCCATCCAGGGAGTATTCCATCACATTCCCGACTTGTGCCTTATAGAGGGTGGACAGGCTTTGGAGCGTTAGGAGCTAGTTAGTCATCATAGGCTTCTACACACTATAGGGATTCTATGATGAAGGAAGCTGCAATGAAGCCAAATGCTTTGGTCTGAATGTGGTGACTTTTGATCGCACGTTGGAGAAATAATATTTGAAAATTGAACTTGTTTAATTGCCACACACTTCTCTGCCAAAGAAGCCAGGGCAAGCTGTCAAGTAATTAATATTTCCATTTATTATCTGAAGAATACTGTTGCTTTCAGTATTTCTTGTATTTTTGTAACTTAGTGGAAAAGATGTTATTTGCCAAATATTTCATTTCCATTCTGAGATTTTACCTTTCAAATGTAGATTAATTTGGCAAGGGTAATGTAGTTCAGGAATTCTGAATAGAAAATAGGTTGTTTGTCTGATGTTAACCTCCACATGCTAATCCCAACATGGACAATGGAGGATAGATGTTCCATAGACGTTTGTATCAATGGAAAGGATGGGTTTGGTTTGGGAAAATTAGGAGGAAATGCAATGGATCATTTTGTAATATTTCTCCATGAATTGTGAATGTCACTGACAAGTTCCAATCCTAATTACTCTGGAGAAAGTGGTAGTGAGCTGCCTTCTTGAAACACTGTTGACCATGTGCTTTAGTAGACCCACAATAAGACTGTAAGACCATGAGATGTACGGGCAGGGTTAGGCCATTGGGCCCAGCTAGTCTTCAATCATGGCTGGTATGTTTCTCGACCTCATTCTCCAAACCTTCTCCCTGTAACCCTTGATCCCCTTATTAATCTCCCCATGTCTGCGTGAGTTTCCTCCGGGTGCTCCTGTTTCCTCTCACAATTACAAAAATGTGCAGGTTAGGTGAATTGGCCATGCTAAATTGCCCATAGTGTTAGGGTGCATTAGTCAGGGGTAAATATAAGTTGGGGGAATGGGTCTGCATGGGTTACTCTTCGGAGGAGTGGTGTGGACTTGTTTTGGCTGCAGGTCCTGTTTCCATACTGTAAGGGATCTAATCTAATAAAGAACCTACCTAGCTATCTCTGTCTTATATACAATCATTGACTTCACCTCTACAGCCTCCTGCAGCAATGAGTTCCATTGATTCACCACCCTCTGGCTGAAGACACTCTTCCTTCTCTCAGTTCTAACGGTCCCTTCACTCTGGGGCTGTGCCCTCAGATCCTCATCCCTCCTACTCGTGGAAATATCTTCTCCAAGCCCGCTCTGTCCAGGCACCTTAGTGTTCCGTAAGATTCAATCAGACTCCTCCCTCATCCTTCTAACTCCATCGAGTACAGACACAGAGTCCTCAGTCACTCCTCAGATGACAAGGCCTTCACCCCAGGATCATTCTAGTGAGCCTGTTCTGGACCCCTTCCTTTGCCAGCACATCCGTCCTCAGATATGGAAAGCTGCTTACAATGTTCCAAATGCGGTCTGAACAGAGCTTTATATAACCTCAGCAGTACATCTCTGCTCTTGTAATCTAACCCTCTTGAAATCTAACTAGTAACTAACCAAATAAATACTATTGCATTTGCCTTCCTGACTGCCAACTGAACATGTATTTAACCTTAAGAGAATCCTGAACTAAGTCTCTTTGTGCTTCAGATTTCCAAAGACCTTCTTCATTTAGAAAATACACCTCTATTCTTCCTAACAATGTGCATTATCATCCACTTTCCCACATTGTATTCCATCTGTCACATCTTTGCCCACTCTCCCAACCTGTCCAAGTCCTTCTGCAGCCTCCCTGCTTCCTCAGCATGACCTGTCTCTCCACTTATCTTTGTGTCAACTTCAATGTTAAAAACAATGCCCTCAGTTCATTTGTCCAGACTGTTAATGTATAATATGAATAGTTATGGGAGAAAGTGAGGACTGCAGATGTTGGAGATCACAATTGAGAGTGTGGTGCTGGAAAAGCACAGTAGATCAGGCAGCATCCAAGGAGCAGGAGAATCGATGTTTCGAGCATAAGCTCTTCATCAGGAATGAGGCCATGAAGAGTTATGGTTCCAAAACTGATGCCTGTAGAACTCCACTAGTCACCAACTGCCATCCTGAAAAAGACCCCTTTATCCCCATTCTCTGCCTTCTTCCTGTCGGCCAATCCTCTATCCCTGCTCCTAACACCAGGGGCTCTTTTCTTATTAAGCAGCCTCCTATGCAGCACCTTGTCAAAGGCCTTTTAGAAATCCAAATAGATAACATCTACTGGATCTCCTTTGTCTAACTTGATGCAGGAAAGGGAATTCCAGGATTTTGACCCAGCGACACTGGAGGAACAGCTATATACTCAGGATGGTGAGTGGCTTGGAGGGGAACTTGAAGGTGGTGGTGTTCCCATGTACCTGCTGCCCTTGCCCTTCTAGATCGAAGTGGTCATGGGTTTGGAAGGTGCTGTCTGAGGATCTTTGGTGAATTTCTGCAGTGCATCTTGTAGAAAGTGCACCCTGCTACTACTGAGCATCAGTGGTGGAGGGAGTGGATGTTTGTGGATGTGGTGCCAATCAAGCGATGGTGTCAAGCTTCTTGAATCTTGTTGCATCCATCCAGACAAGTGGGGCGTATTCCATCACGCTCCTGACTTGTGCCTTGTGGATGGTGAACAGGCTTCGGGGAGTCAGGAAGTGAGTAAGCACTGCAACATTCCTAGTTTCCGACTTGCTTCTTGTAGCCACTGTATTTTTATGGATAGTCTAACTCAGTTCCCAGATAATGATAACCTCCAGTTGTTAACAGTGGGATATTCAGGGATGGTAATGCCACTGAATATTGAGGGTGAGTGCGGCATCCTCTCCCGTTGGAGACAATATTTGTCTGGCAGGTGTATGGCACAAATGTTACTAAAACTTGTCAGCTCAAAACCGAACACAGTTAGTTCTGCTTAACGTGATAGTTCAATCTTGTGCAATCCCGTGTTATAAGAAAATCGTGTAATAGTAGCACCATTTAAACTAATGGGGCCAGAATCCCATTGTAATCAATATACACTTTAAAAGTTCATGCTTTAGGAACAGTGTTCCCAATTCATCAATTGTGTTACAGCGAATTCACATTAACGTAACAGACGCTGCATCAGAATGACCTGCACTGTCCAACTCTTTCTGCATATGGGTATGGACTGCTTCAGTATCTGAGGAGCAGAAAATGGTGTCAAAACATGTGCAATCATCAGTTAATGTTCCAACATTTGACTTCTTTTGGTTTCTCACAGTATGTGGGTGACACTACCGAGGCCAGTGTTTATTGCTTATCCTGAATTGAAGCTTGAGAAAGTGGCGGGAAGGTCATTGGTGAAGCAGCTGAGGATGGTTGAGTCAAGGACACTACCCAGAGGAACTCCTGCAGAGATGTCCTGGAACTGAGCTGACTGACCTCCAACAACCGCAACCATCTTCCTGTGTACCAGCTTTGACACCAACCTATATGTGCAATGGCAACAATCAAATTCACCCGAGGGTAGGATGAATTATTGACCATAAGCTGAAAACCAGTCACTTTGGTAACATTCCATATTATCTTTGCACAAGGATTTTTATCAACATCAAGCTTACATGTTAGCAATTGATTAAGAATCAATAGTTATTTGCAGAGGAGAGTTCAGAGCCTCCATTGCCCATTGTGAGTAGAGACGTTTCCTAATCACACTCCTGAAATATCTGACTCTAATTTTTAGACGCCTCTCCCTCTGTGATTAATGTTAACCCCGGGAATTCACAAACCTCCTGACAAACAGAAATAAATTCTGTCTTCTTGCAAGTATTTCTAGGGTAAGGTAATGTTTCAGATATTTCACATCACCTCTAACCCTAAAGCAGCCCATGAGAAGGGGTGAACTGTCTGTTCCCTGGTTATCCACTCATCCGTAATTGTAAACAGATCCCTTCTCTTGTGGATCCCTTTCTCCCAGACGACTGATTCAGAAGGAGCCAGTTTAATCATTCTCCTAAATTAACAAAAGGGTGGGCTTAATAATGACTAAATAATTAATGACAGAAAATAAATAAAATTACAGCACAAATATACACAGATTGGATTTTTTTTCTTATTCTATTATCGTAGGACAGTTATTCTGAACTTTTTATCTAGATTAGGTTCTCTCCAGTGTGGAAACAGCCCTTCAGCCCAACCAGTCCACACCGACCCTCTGAAGGGTATTCCACCCAGGCCCATTTCCCTCTGACTAATGCACCTAACACACGATGGGCAATTTAGCATGGCAAATTACCTAACCTGCAAATCTTTGGAGTGTGGGAGGAAACCGGAGCACCCAGAGGAAACCCATGCAGACACGGGGAGAATGTGCAAACTCCACACAGTCAGTCACCTGAGGCTGGAATCGAACCACTGAGCCACCATGCCACCTCTCTTTTATTCTTTCCTAATTTAGTGTTATGATTTTTGTACTTTTGAAGGTCTGTAATGCAGAAATTTTAATTTATTTTGTTTTCCTAAGAATTTGTATTCCAGGTTCTATACTTAGGTACTTTTGTACTGAGATGGCTCTGTAAGTGATGACTTGTAACCTTTTCACCATACTCATGTGAGTAGATATGACAATAGAGCTAATTCATTCATGCATTCATATTGATATTGGAAATGCGAGATAGGTCCGAAAAAAATAAAAGAAAGGAAAAGTCTCTGTATTGCTTGTGAGGAGAAGAGAGTTGAATCTTAGGTCTGTTGATAGAATTGAGGTTGATGATTGAAGATGTGGTTTTGAGGTTCCTAGCTTTGTAGTTTACTGAAAATCCTTTGGTTCTGATTCCTTTTGGCAGTGGCTGATGAGTGTGGCTTTCAGCAGGTTACTTGGTCCTGGCTTTTTTTGAAGAGAGATTGGCTACTGAAGACCACTTGAATAAACAGCATGGGAGGCCTTGAGGCATTTTTTTAAACATTGGAACAACGGAACCAGCCTGGATGTGACTAGCTCTCACAGACCAGGCTTCCCAGGTTTTGTTAGTTTTTAGATTTAGCTTCCTACAGAAGCTATTGGCGTCTCAAAAGAGTAGGAAGCTTCAGTAACCGTCTTCTGGACACCTCTCTCTGAATTTTCTCTTGATTTTTTTTCTCCTAAATGTGACTGAATTTGCCTTTTTGCCAAGGGGTGTGTTTATGGGATATAACTGTATTGGAACAGTTCATTAGTAATAGTGTCTATTATTCTGTTAAGCTTTCCAGTAGTCATGGTCACAGAGTCATACAGCACAGAAACAGACCCTTTGGTCCAACTCATCCATGCTGATCATAATCCCCAAACTAAACTAGTCCCACCTGCCTGCTCCTGGCCCATATCCCTCCAAACCTTTCTTATTCACATGTCCATCCAAATGTCTTTTCAATTTTGTAATCGCATCCAACACTTCCTTAGATTTTTAGATTAGATTACAGTGTGGAAACAGGCCCTTCGGCCCAACAAGTCCACACCGACTCGCTGAAGTGCAACCCACCCATTCCCCTACATTTACCCCTTACCTAACACTACGGGCAATTTAGCATGGCCAATTCACCTGACCCACACATCTTTGTGACTGTGGGAGGAAACCGGAGCACCCGGAGGAAACCCAGGCAGACACGGGGAGAATGTGCAAACTCCACACAGTCAGTCACCTGAGGCGGGACTTGAACCCGGGTCTCAGGCGCTGTGAGGCAGCAGTGCTAACCACTGTGCCACTGTGCTTCCTCAGGAAGCTCATTCCACACACTAACCATTCTCAGTGTAAAAAAATTGTCTCTCATGTCTTTTTTAGAAACTCTCTCCTCTCACCTTAAAAATGTGCCCTCAGTCTTGAAATTCCCCATCTTGGGGAAAAGACAACCCTCATTAACTCTATCAATACCTCTCATTATTTTATAAACTTCCATCAGGTCATCTCTCACCCTCCTACACTCCAATAAAAGAAATCCCAGCCGATGCAGCCTTTCTTTATAACTGAAACCTTCCACACCGGGCAACATCCTGGTAAATCACTTCCTCAATTCCTTGTACTTTGATAGTATTTAAACTGCAGTGTTTAAATAAATTGAGTTTTGCTAAACATTAAGTAGTTGACCTGTCACATTGCACCGGGAACAGACATTTTAGTTTTGCCTTTAAAATAAGAGAAGGATAGAGTTTAGGCTCCTTTCTTAAAATATTCTTGGGGTGGGGGAGGGGGTCTGATCTAGTCTCACTGGCTTCTACCACTCACGGCAAAAGAGAAATTTTACCCTTTGTCTTTCCTGCGGCACAAGATTGTTTGAACGGCTATTCCCCGGGTTGTGATGCTCCCAGCAGTCTAGCCCACATATAGGATGTCAGGGCACCATCTGATTCACCCGGGGATGGGACGAGTTATTGACCATAAGCTGAAAACCAGTCACTTTGCCCCATATTCCACCAGGATTTTTAGCAACGTCAAGCTTACACAGGCTCGAGTTGCAGTCAGTTTTTAACCTTTGTTTAATTTTCTGCAAAGCCAAAGTCTGCAAGAGGTGCAGCGAGGGAGAGCTGGCCATCCTCTCGTTACCTTTTCCTGTCATGGTTCTCTCTGTGTTTGAGGTTTCCTCAACACTCTACATGTGTGACAATCCATAGGCCCCACACTGGACTTTGTCAGGTAGCAGCTGAATTTATATCTGCACCCATCTTTTGGCTGTAGCAGATTTCTTTTTTTTTCAGAAAAGAACTATGTTTTGAAGTTAAAAGTTAACAGTCAAACCAGACAGATCACCTGGCATTGGCCTGGGCAGTGGAAAAAACAATAGCAGAAACAGCCACATCAACCGTGGCACAGTGGTTAGCACTGCTGCCTCACAGCGCCTGTAGACCCGGGTTCAATTCCCGACTCAGGCAACTGTCTGTGTGGAGTTTGCACGTTCTCCCCGTGTCTGCGTGGGTTTCCTCCGGGTGCTCCGGTTTCCTCCCACAGTCCAAAGATGTGCAGGTCAGGTGAATTGGCCAAGCTAAATTGCCTGTAGTGTTAGGTAAGGGGTAGATGTAGGGGTATGGGTGGGTTGCGCTTCGACGAGTCGGTGTGGACTTGTTGGGCCGAAGGGCCTGTTTCCACACTGTAAGTCTAATCTAATCTAATCTAACCCTGTACTAAAATCTGGGGGGCAAGTGCCAACACTGGGAGAGCTGTCTCTCAGAAAAGCCAAGCAACAGCCTGATACAGGCATAATCCATGGGTACTGGGGCTTCTGATGTGTCATCATGATACTATCTGTTCTCTTTAATATCTAGATGGCTTAACTAATGTGCGAACATCATGCATTAAATCAGCAGAACCATTTTTATTGAAAAGTTTCACTTTCGACAATGACAGTGCGCATTCATATAGTTCCTTCACTGCAGTAAAATGTGGTCAGTTGGCTTTGCAAGAATATAGCTGAAAATGTGTTGCTGGAAAAGCGCAGCAGGTCAAGCAGCATCCAAGGAGCAGGAGAATCGACGTTTCGAGCATGAGCCCTTCTTCAGGAATGAGGAAAGTGTGCCAAGCAGGCTATGATAAAAGGTAGGGAGGAAGGGCTTGGGGGAGGCGCGTTGGAAATGTGATAGGTGGAAGGAGGTCAAGGTGAGGGTGATAGGCCGGAGTGGGGTGGGGGCGGAGAGGTCAGGAAGAAGATTGCAGGTTAGGAAGGCAGTGCTGAGTTCAAGGGTTGGGACTGAGACAAGGTGGGGGGAGGGGAACTGAGGAAACTGGAGAAGTCTGAGTTCATCCCTTGTGGTTGGAGGGTTCCTAGGCGGAAGATGAGGCACTCTTCCTCCAGCTGCTGTGTTGCTATGGTCTAGCAATGGAGAAGTCCAAGGACCTGCATGTCCTTGGTGGATTGGGAGGGGGAGTTGAAGTGTTGAGCCACGGGGTGGTTAGGTTGGTTGATCCGGGTGTCCCAGAGGTGATCTCTGAAACGTTCCACAAGTAGGCAGCCTGTCTCTCCAATATAGAGGAGGCCACATCGGGTGCAGCGGATGCAGTAAATGATGTGTGTGGAGGTGCAGGTGAATTTGTGGCGGATATGGAAGGATCCCTTGGGGCCTTGGAGAGAAGTAAGGGAGGAGGTGTGGGCGCAAGTTTTGCATTTCTTGCGGTTGCAGGGGAAGGTGCTGGGAGTGGAGGTTGGGTTGGTGGGGGATGTGGACCTGACGAGGGAGTCAAGGAGGGAGTGGTCTTTTCAGAATGCTAATAGGGGAGGGGAGGGAAATATACCCTGGTGGTGGGGTCCGTTTGGGGGTGGCGGAAATGACGACGGATAATATGATATATATGGAGGTTGGTGGGGTGGTAGGTGAGGACCAGTGGGGTTCTGTCCTGGTGGCGATTGGATGGGCGGAGGAGTGGGAAGTGGAGGAGATGCGGTGGAGAGCATCGCTGATCACGTCTGGGGGTCTTTGAGGAAGGAGACCATCTGGGTTGTGCGGTATTGGAACTGGTCCTCCTGGGAGCAGATGTGGCGGAGACGAAGGAATTGGGAATATGGGATGGCATTTTTACAGGGGGCAGGGTGGGAGGAGGTGTAGTCTAGGTAGTTGTGGGAGTCGGTTGGTTTATAGTAAATGTCCGTGTTGATTCGATCGCCCGAGATAGAAATGGAGAGGTCGAGGAAGGGGAGTGAGATGGTCCAGGTAAATTTGAGGTCGGGAATGAAGGTGTTGGTAAAGTGGATGAACTGTCTCCCACAGCTACCTAGACCACACCTCCTCCCACCCTGCCCCCTATAAGAATGACACCCCATATTCCCAATTCCTTTGTCTCAGCCGCATCTGCTTCCAGGAGGACCAGTTCCAATACCGCACAACCCAGATGGCCTCCTTCTTCAAAGACCCCCAGACGTGATCGGCGATGCTCTCCACCGCATCTCCTCCACTTTCTGCCCTTCCGCCCTGGAGCCCCGCCCCTCCAATCGCCACCAGGATAGAACCCCACTGGTCCTCACCTACCACCCCACCAACCTCCAGATACATCATATTATCCGTCGTCATTTCCGCTGCCACCAAACGGACCCCACCACCAGGGAGATATTTCCCTCCCCTCCCCTATCAGCGTTCCGAAAAGACCACTCCCTCCGTGACTCCCTCGTCAGGTCCACACCCCCCACCAACCCAACCTCTTCTCCCAGCACCTTCCCCTGCAACTGCAAGAAATGCAAAACTTGCGCCCACACCTCCCCCCTCACTTCCCTCCAAGGGCCCAAGGGTTCCTTCCGTATCCACCACAAATTCACCTGCACCTCCACACACATCATTTACTACATCCGCTGCACCCGATGTGGCCTCCTCTATGTTGGGGAGACAGGCCATCTATTTGCGGAACGTTTCAGAGAACACCTCAGGGACACCCGGACCAACCAACCCAACCATCCCGTGGCTCAACACTTCAACTCCCCCTCCCAATCCACCAAGGACATGCAGGTCCTTGGACTCCTCCATCATCAGACCATAACAACATAACAGCTGGAGGAAGAGCGCCTCATCTTCCGCCTAGGAACCCTCCAACCACAAGGGATGAACTCAGACTTCTCCAGTTTCCTCATTTCCCCTCCCCCCACCTTGTCTCAGTCCCAACCTTCGAACTCAGCACCACCTCCCTAACCTGTAATCTTTTTCTTGACCTCTCTGTCCCCATCCCCACTCTGGCCTATCACCCTCACCTTAACCTCCTTCCACCTATTGCATTTTCAATGCCCCTCTCCCAAGTCCCTCCTCCCTACCTTTTATCTTAGTCCGCTTGGCACACTTTCCTCATTAAGTAAAAAATGAGGTCTGCAGATGCTGGAGATCGCTTTCCTCATTCCTGAAGAAGGGCTCATGCCCGAAATGTCGATTCTCCTGCTCCTTGGATGCTGCTTGACCTGCTGCGCTTTTCCAGCAACACATTTTCAGCTCAGATCTCCAGCATCTGCAGTCCTCACTTTCTCCTTTGCAAGAATATAATCAAATACAATTTTACTGAGACATGTCAGGAAATATTGGGATGGGTGATTAAGAACTTAGACACGTTAAGTATTATAGAATCATTGAGTCACAGAGTTGTACAGCATGGAAACAGACTCTTCAGTCCAACCAGTCCACGCTGACCAGATATCCCAACCCAATCTAGTCCCACCTGTCAGCACCCGGCCCATATCCCTCCAAACCCTTCCTATTCATATACCCATCCAAATGCCTCTTAAATGTTGCAATTGTACCAGTCTCCACCACTTCCTCTGGCAGCTCATTCCATACACATTCCACCCTCTGTGTGAAAAAGTTGCCCCGTAGGTCTCTTTTATATCTTTCCCCTCTCACCCTAAACCTATGCCCTCTAGTTCTGGACTCCCCAACCCCAGAGAAAAGACTTTGCCTATTTTCCCTATCCATGCCCCTCATAATTTTGTAAATCTCTATAAGGTCAACCCTCAGCCTCTGATGCTCCAGGGAAAACAGCCCCAGCCTGTTCAGCCTCTCCCTATAGCTCAAATCCTCCAACCATGGCAACATCCTTGTAAATCTTTTCTGAAACCTTTCAAGTTTCACAACACCTTTCTGATAGGAAGGAGACCAGAATTGCACACAATATTCCAACAGTGGCCTCACCAAAATTGAGAGTTCAAGTGTTTTAGAGAGAAAACTGTTAGGACTATTTTCACTGGAGTTTAGAAGAATGAGAGACGGATGTCATAGAAACTTATAAAATTCTAACAGGACTAGACAGGATAAACATAGGGTAAGGATGTTCCTGATGACCAGGGAGTCCAGAATCAGGGGGTCACAGTCTAAGGATATGAGGTAAGCCATTTTGGACAGGGATGAGGAAAAATGTCTTCACCCAGAGAGTGGGGATCCTGTGGGATTCTCTGCTACAGGAAGCAGTTGAGGCCAAAACATTGAATGTTTTCAAGGAGTTAGATATAGTTCTTCGGGCTGAAGGGATCGAAGGGTATGGAAAGCGGGAACAGAGGACTGAGTCAGATGATCAGTCATGATCAAAGGGTCGAATGGCCTAGTCCTCGTTTTATTTTCAATGTTCACTAGAATGTTTCTGCTGAAGCCAAAGATGGAAATAGTTTTCCAAGCTCATTTTCATTTTACACTGAAGCATATCAGGAAACGAAGTGTGAACCAAGTACTATTAGTTTATAAAAGCTCAGGGATTTTTAGGAGGTAGGAGTATGCTGAATTTCTTCTGTTTGTTTTTATTCTAACTTTTATGCCTATTTTGTTTTGAAAGTCTATAAATGAATAAAATTCACTCACCTGAATTTGAAAGTTTACTTAAAACTTGACTAAAATTATTTGCAGCATTAAATGGTTACTTCAGTTTGAAATTGATAAATCTTTACTTTTTGGATAAGACTTTCATGGGATCATAAATCCTCTTTTTAATTTTGGACTGTAGACTGAAAATGAAAAAAAAAATGGATACTAGTTTAAGAAAGAAAAACGTTTGCAACTTTGACAAATGAGTGAAAGTGCCAAAATTGAGTGTATTTAAGATAGAGATAAGTAGGTTCTTGATTAGTAAGGGGATTAAGGGGAGAAAGTAGGAGAATAGAATTTGGAATCATATCAGCCATGATCGAATGTTGGAGAATACTCGATGGGTTGAATGGCCTGATTCTCCTCCTATATCTCATGGTCTTATGATATAGGGGTAGACTATTTCAGATAGAGATATGATGCAATTTCTTCATGGTGGGAGCGAATCTTTGGAATTGTCTGCCTCTGGGGATGTGGAGGTTCCATGGTTCAGTATATTCAGGACAGAATTCCAAAGACGTCTTGATGTTAAAAGGATAAAGGATCACTCCAGGATTGGGTGTTGAGGTAGAGGATCAGTCAGGATCCTGCTGAATGGTACACAGGGCTCGAGGAGCCTAATGGCCTCCGCTCATTCCTACTGAAGCGTTCTCATGGTACCTCACTATTTGTCATTCCCATTCTGATGGTCTTGGTCCAGAACCTGTACAATGCTGCTGTTCTTGAACTCTACGACTAAACCAAAAACAGACCAGCAATGCCAAAGAACTGACAGGGATTTTGTTTTCCCAGTAAAGTCTTTGAAATACATCGTACCTAAATATTATTGAACAAACCTTGGCAACATCTCATTCAGACATTCCACTCAACATTATAAACCCCTTTAGACATTGGTTTGAGATGCCCTTGCGGCTCACAACTGTGCGAAGCTCCATCTACTAAAGTATAAGGACATACATACAAGAGTTAGGTCTCACTGCCCACTGGCCTGAATTTGTGTGGAATGGGCAGGAGCAGGACAAGAGTAGGTGGCAGATAAAGTCCACGCCCAATGCAATGAATTGGGTAGAGACTGATCGTCGATTCTACCTCAGACAATGTCGCCACTTGCTTCCAGAACCTGACATAGATGGCATGGGTTGGGGAATGGGCAAAGGCAGCCCCACCCCCCCACTTACAGAGGCAAACACACCAGCTTTCACCCGCATCGTGGTGAAGGACTTGGGGTATACATCGCTGGTCTAGTTTTATACAAAACTCACTGGACGGTAACAGGCCATTCGGCCTAACTGCTCTGTACTGATCCCCACCAACCCCACTCTCGCTCCTACTATTCCTGCCCCCAACATCACACCCATCGCATCCTTTCTCCCCTCATGTATATGTCTACCTTTCCCTTAAACATACCATTTTAACCACATTCACTTTAACCGCTCCCTGTGGTAATAAATTCCACCTTTTAAAAAACCTGAATTTCCGATTGTATTTAGCCATCCTACCCCTCGGACCTGCTGTGCTTTTCCAACACCCCACTCTCGACTTTAGTCATTAACAGGCTAGTGTCAGCAGTGATGGCCAGGAGCCAATCAGATTATTGGAAAACGTCAGCTTCACTAATAACCTTTAGAGAGGAAACCCAAAGTCCTTTTCCCAGTCTGGGCCCTACGTGATTCCAGACCCACATTACTGTCACTGACTCTTTAACTGTTTTCTCAATGAGTTTCATAGGAGAAATAAATTGCTGGGGAAGCTTCATAGGTCTGGCATCATCTGTGGAAAGAGAAATATAGAATCCCTACAGTGTAGAAGCAGGCCATTCAGCCCTCACCTGGCCCTCCAGAGAGTTTCCCACTCAGAATCACCCCTCATTCCATCCCTGCAGTACTGTATTTCCCGTGGCTAATCCACCTAGTCTCTTGCAGGTCTGTAGTAGTCTCAGGGCCTGGCCCAGTGGTCGCTCGCAGGCCTGTAGTGGTCTCAGGGCCTGGCCCGGTGATCTCTCACAGGCCTGTAGTGGTCTCGGGGCCTGGTCCGGTGGTTTCTCGCAGGCCTGTAGCGGTCTCAGGGCCTGGCCCAATGGTCTCTCGCAGGCCTGTAGTGGTTTCAGGGCCTGGCCCAGTGGTCTCTCGCAGGCCTTTGACAATCTCATGGCCCGGTGTGACCTTCCAGCCCCTAGAGCCTCGGCGTGAAGCCTATCGCAGTTTGGAGTCACAGCCCAGCGCAGTCTGGTGTCACAGTCCAGCACAGTCTGGAGTCACGGTTCAGCGCAATCTGGAGTCACGGTCCAGTGCAGTGTGGAGTCACGGCCCTGCGCAGTCTGGGGTCACGGCCCTGCGCAGTCTGGAGTCACAGCCCAGTGCAGTCTGGAGTCAGAGCCCAGCGCAGTGTGGAGTCACAGCCCAGTGCCGTCTGGAGTCACAGCCCAGTGCAGTCTGGAGTCACAGCCCAGCGCAGTGTGGAGTCACGGCGCTGCGCAGTCTGGAGTCACGGCCCTGCGCAGTCTGGAGTCACGGTCCAGTGCAGTCTGGAGTCACAGCCCAGTGCAGTCTGGAGTCAGAGCCCAGCGCAGTGTGGAGTCACAGCCCAGTGCAGTCTGGAGTCACAGCCCAGCGCAGTCTGGAGTCACAGCCCAGCGCAGTCTGGAGTCACGGCGCAGCGAGACCTGAAGTCACAGCCCAGCGCAGTCTAGAGTCGTAGCCCAGCGCAGTCTGGAGTCACAGCCCAGCGCAGTCTGGAGTCACAGCTCAGTGCAGTCTGGAGTTACAGCCCAGTGCAGTCTGGAGTCAGAGCCCAGCGCAGTCTGGAGTCAAGGCCCAGCGCAGTCTGGTGTCACGGCCCAGCGCAGTCTGGAGTCACAGCTCAGTGCAGTCTGGAGTCACAGCTCAGTGCAGTCTGGAGTTACAGCCCAGTGCAGTCTGGAGTCACAGCCCAGCGCAGTGTGGAGTCACGGCGCTGCGCAGTCTGGAGTCACGGCCCTGCGCAGTCTGGAGTCACGGTCCAGTGCAGTCTGGAGTCACAGCCCAGTGCAGTCTAGAGTCGTAGCCCAGCGCAGTCTGGAGTCACAGCCCAGCGCAGTCTGGAGTCACAGCTCAGTGCAGTCTGGAGTTACAGCCCAGTGCAGTCTGGAGTCAGAGCCCAGCGCAGTCTGGAGTCAAGGCCCAGCGCAGTCTGGTGTCACGGCCCAGCGCAGTCTGGAGTCACAGCTCAGTGCAGTCTGGAGTTACAGCCCAGTGCAGTCTGGAGTCAGAGCCCAGCGCAGTCTGGAGTCACGGCCCAGCGCAGTCTGGAGTCACAGCGCAGCGCAGTCTGGAGTCACGGCCCAGCGCAGTCTGGAGTCACGGCCCAGCGCAATCTAGAGTCACAGCCCAGCGCAGTCTGGAGTCACGGCCCAGAGCAGTCTGGAGTCACGGCCCAGCGCAGTCTGGTGTCACGGCCCAGCGCAGGTGGAGTCACAGCTCAGTGCAGTCTGGAGTTACAGCCCAGTGCAGTCTGGAGTCAGAGCCCAGCGCAGTCTGGAGTCACAGCCCAGCGCAGTCTGGAGTCACGGCCCAGAGCAGTCTGGAGTCACGGCCCAGCGCAGTCTGGTGTCACGGCCCAGCGCAGTCTGGAGGCACGGCCCAGCGCAGTCTAGAGTCACAGCCCAGCGCAGTCTAGAGTCACGGCCCAGCGCAGTCTGGAGTCACAGCCCAGCGCAGTCTAGAGTCACAGCCCAAGGCAGTCTGGAGTCACGGCCCAGAGCAGTCTGGAATCACGGCCCAGCGCAGTCTAGAGTCACTGCCCAGCGCAGTGTGCAGTACAGCCCAGCGCAGTCTAGAGTCACAGCCCAAGGCAGTCTGGAGTCACGGCCCAGCGCAGTCTGGAGTCACGGCCCAGCGCAGATTGGAGTGACGGCCCAGCGCAGTCTGGAGTCACAGCCCAGCGCAGTCTGGAGTCACGGTCCAGCGCAGTCTGGAGTCACAGCCCAGTGCAGTCTGGAGTCACGGCCCAGCGCAGTCTGGTGTCACGGCCCAGCGCAGTCTGGAGGCACGGCCCAGAGCAGTCTAGAGTCACGGCCCAGCGCAGTCTGGAGTCACGGCCCAGCGCAGTCTAGAGTCACAGCCCAGCGCAGTCTAGAGTCACAGCCCGGTGCAGTTTGGAGTCACGGCCCAGAGCAGTCTGGAATCACGGCCCAGCGCAGTCTAGAGTCACGGCCCAGCGCAGTGTGGAGTACAGCCCAGCGCAGTCTGGAGTCACAGCCCAGCGCAGTTTGGAGTGACGGCCCAGCACAGTCTAGAGTCACAGCCCAGCGCAGTCTGGAGTCACAGCCCAGCGCAGTCTGGAGTCACAGCCCAGCGCAGTCTAGAGTCACAGCCCAGCGCAGTCTGGAGTCACAGCCCAGCGCAGTCTAGAGTCACAGCCCAGCGCAGTCTGGAGTCACAGCCCAGCGCAGTCTAGAGTCACAGCCCAGCGCAGTCTAGAGTCACAGCCCAGCGATGTCTGGAGTCACGGCCCAGAGCAGTCTGGAGTCACGGCCCAGAGCAGTCTAGAGTCACAGCCCAGCGCAGTTTGGAGTGACGGCCCAGCACAGTCTAGTGTCACAGCCCAGCACAGTCTAGAGTCACAGCCCAGCGCAGTCTGGAGTCACAGCCCAGCGCAGTTTGGAGTGACGGCCCAGCACAGTCTAGTGTCACAGCCCAGCACAGTCTAGAGTCACAGCCCAGCGCAGTCTGGAGTCACAGCCCAGAGCAATCTAGAGTCATAGCCCAGCGCAGTCTGGAGACACGGCCCAGCGCAGTCTGGAGTCACAGCTCAGCGCAGTCTAGAGTCACGGCCCAGCGCAGTCTGGAGTCACGGCCCAGAGCAGTCTGGAGTCACGGCCCAGCGCAGTCTGGTGTCACGGCCCAGCGCAGTCTGGAGTCACAGCTCAGTGCAGTCTGGAGTTACAGCCCAGTGCAGTCTGGAGTCAGAGCCCAGCGCAGTCTGGAGTCACAGCCCAGCGCAGTCTGGAGTCACGGCCCAGAGCAGTCTAGAGTCACGGCCCAGCGCAGTCTGGTGTCACGGCCCAGCGCAGTCTGGAGGCACGGCCCAGCGCAGTCTAGAGTCACGGCCCAGCGCAGTCTGGAGTCACGGCCCAGCGCAGTCTAGAGTCACAGCCCAGCGCAGTCTGGAGTCACGGCCCAGCGCAGTCTAGAGTCACAGCCCAGCGCAGTCTGGAGGCACGGCCCAGCGCAGTCTAGAGTCACGGCCCAGCGCAGTCTGGAGTCACGGCCCAGCGCAGTCTAGAGTCACGGCCCAGCGCAGTCTGGCGTCACGGCCCAGCGCAGATTGGAGTGACGGCCCAGCGCAGTCTAGAGTCACAGCCCAGTGCAGTCTAGAGTCATGGCCCAGCGCAGTCTGGAGACACGGCCCAGCGCAGTCTGGAGTCACAGCCCAGCGCAGTCTAGAGTCACAGCCCAGCGCAGTCTGGAGTCACGGCCCAGCGCAGTCTGGAGTCACGGTCCAGTGCAGTCTAGAGTCATGGCCCAGCGCAGTCTGGAGACACGGCCCAGCGCAGTCTGGAGTCACAGCCCAGCGCAGTCTAGAGTCACGGCCCAGCGCAGTCTGGAGTCACGGCCCAGCGCAGTCTGGAGTCACGGCCCAGCGCAGTCTGGAGTCACGGCCCAGCGCAGTCTGGAGTCATGGTCCAGCGCAGTCTAGAGTCACAGCCCAGCGCAGTCTGGAGTCACGGCCCAGAGCAGTTTGGAGTCACGGCCCAGCGCAGTCTAGAGTCACGGCCCAGCGCAGTCTGGAGTCACGGCCCAGCGCAGTCTAGAGTCACAGCCCAGCGCAGTCTGGAGTCATGGCCCAGAGCAGTCTGGAATCACGGCCCAGCGCAGTCTAGAGTCACGGCCCAGCGCAGTCTGGAGTACAGCCCAGCGCAGTCTGGAGTCACAGCCCAGCGCAGTTTGGAGTGACGGCCCAGCACAGTCTAGTGTCACAGCCCAGCACAGTCTAGAGTCACAGCCCAGCACAGTCTGGAGACACAGCCCAGCGCAGTCTGGAGTCACAGCTCAGCGCAGTCTAGAGTCACGGCCCAGCGCAGTCTGGAGTCACGGCCCAGAGCAGTCTGGAGTCACGGCCCAGCGCAGTCTGGTGTCACGGCCCAGCGCAGTCTGGAGTCACAGCTCAGTGCAGTCTGGAGTTACAGCCCAGTGCAGTCTGGAGTCAGAGCCCAGCGCAGTCTGGAGTCACAGCCCAGCGCAGTCTGGAGTCACGGCCCAGAGCAGTCTAGAGTCACGGCCCAGCGCAGTCTGGTGTCACGGCCCAGCGCAGTCTGGAGGCACGGCCCAGCGCAGTCTAGAGTCACGGCCCAGCGCAGTCTGGAGTCACGGCCCAGCGCAGTCTAGAGTCACAGCCCAGCGCAGTCTGGAGTCACGGCCCAGAGCAGTCTGGAATCACGGCCCAGCGCAGTCTAGAGTCACTGCCCAGCGCAGTCTAGAGTCACTGCCCAGCGCAGTGTGCAGTACAGCCCAGCGCAGTCTGGCGTCACGGCCCAGCGCAGATTGGAGTGACGGCCCAGCGCAGTCTGGAGTCACGGCCCAGTGCAGTCTGGAGTCACGGCCCAGCGCAGTCTGGAGTCACGGTCCAGTGCAGTCTAGAGTCATGGCCCAGCGCAGTCTGGAGACACGGCCCAGCGCAGTCTGGAGTCACAGCCCAGCGCAGTCTAGAGTCACGGCCCAGCGCAGTCTGGAGTCACGGCCCAGCGCAGTCTGGAGTCATGGTCCAGCGCAGTCTAGAGTCACAGCCCAGCGCAGTCTGGAGTCACGGCCCAGAGCAGTTTGGAGTCACGGCCCAGAGCAGTTTGGAGTCACAGCCCAGCGCAGTCTAGAGTCACGGCCCAGCGCAGTCTGGAGTCACGGCCCAGAGCAGTTTGGAGTCACAGCCCAGCGCAGTCTAGAGTCACGGCCCAGCGCAGTCTGGAGTCACGGCCCAGCGCAGTCTAGAGTCACAGCCCAGCGCAGTCTGGAGTCATGGCCCAGAGCAGTCTGGAATCACGGCCCAGCGCAGTCTAGAGTCACGGCCCAGCGCAGTCTGGAGTACAGCCCAGCGCAGTCTAGAGTCACAGCCCAGCGCAGTTTGGAGTGACGGCCCAGCGCAGTCTAGTGTCACAGCCCAGCGCAGTCTAGAGTCACGGCCCAGCACAGTGTGGAGTACAGCCCAGCGCAGTCTGGAGTCATGGCCCAGCGCAGTCTGGAGTCACAGCCCAGCGCAGTCTAGAGTCACGGCCCAGCGCAGTGTGGAGTACAGCCCAGCGCAGTCTGGAGTCATGGCCCAGCGCAGATTGGAGTGACGGCCCAGCGCAGTCTGGAGTCACGGCCCAGCGCAGTCTGGTGTCACGGCCCAGTGCAGTCTGGAGTCATGGCCCAGCGCAGTCTGGAGTCACGGCCCAGTGCAGTCTAGAGTCATGGCCTAGCGCAGTCTGGAGTCACGGCCCAGCGCAGTCTGGAGTCACGGCCCAGCGCAGTCTGGAGTCACGGCCCAGCGCAGTCTGGAGTCACGGCCCAGCGCAGTCTAGAGTCACGGCCCAGCGCAGTGTGGAGTACAGCCCAGCGCAGTCTGGAGTCACGGCCCAGCGCAGTCTAGAGTCACGGCCCAGCGCAGTCTGGAAGGTAGGGGCCAACATGGACATGGATTGGAAGAACTGTTACTCTAGGCTTTTTAATTTCTTTATTTTTTAAATTGTTTTCTCTAATGATTTGTACTTAGAAATCTGTACCTGGATACCTCGTACCTAAGATGGCATCGTAAGTGGCAACTTGTAGGCATTTCCCTATACTCATGTGGGTACATGTGACAATGAAGCTAATTCTAAGATTCTAGCATCTGTTGATGCAATTGCCAAATGGATCGTTATGAACGGTTGGAGACATCACCACCTGCAAGTCCCACTCTCAGCAACTCACCATCCAGAGCTGCAATCCATTCTGTCTCTGTAATTGGATCAAAATGCTGGAATCAAACCCACCCTCACAGCATGGCCGGTACCCTGACGCCCAATGGACTTCATTGGTTCAAGTTGATCAGCACTTTATCAGGGTAATTAGGGATGGGCAATAAATACTGTTCTGGTCAGCAACACCTACACCCTTCCCTTAATTGCCCTGACCTGAGTGGCTTACTAAAATATTTCAAAGGGCAGTTAAGAGTCAACCACATTGCAGTGGGTCTGGAGTCACATGTAAACCAGACAGGGCTGGCAGATTTCCCTCTTTAAAGGACATTAGTGAATCAGCTTTTAACAACAATTGATGAGAATTTATTGGTTACTTTCCTGTAACTAACTTTATATTCTATAGTATTTCATTGAATGAAAATTCCATCAGCTGTGGTAGTGGGATTTGAACCCGGAGCAATCGAACTCGAACCCAGTAACATTACCCATGTATGATTTCTCTCTGTCTACTTCCTCCACCACTGGCGCACAGCGATAGGCAATGCTGCGAGTGACCAAACCTCCTCTGTTGCCAAGAAGCTGAAAGATAGAAGGTGCACAGGAGTTCCACCATCACCTCCAGGTTCTTCTCCCAGATCCATGCCATTGGGTTTTGGAAATACACTGCTGTTCCTTTCGGTGCGGTCAATTCACACTCTCCCGGAACTTCCTCCCTCGTAGCACTGTGACCTTACCACCCTCAAGTAGGTCGATCATTATTACCTTCCCCAGGGCCAACAGGAATGGGCAATAAATAAAAGAATTTGAACGCTGGCACGGGCCTGAGGGTTGGAATATGCCAATGCTTTTCTGATGGCAGTGTTCATATTTATTGTGCTTTTGACACAGAACATCCCAATGCATTTATCAATTATCCTTCTAAACGTTCCAACCATTGACTCCATCTTCACTTCTCACTGCCTAGGTAAGGCAACTGGCATCATCAAAGACCCCTCCCACCCTGGTTATATTCTCTTCCAACCTCTTCCATCAGGCAGAAGGTACGAAACCTTAAATACACAAACTAACAGATTTAAGAACAGCTTCTTCCTCGCTGTTATTAGACTTTTGAGTGGGCCTCTCAAATTTCAAACCTAATGTGGATCTTACTTCTTGCGTACCTTCTCTGCAGCCGTAACATTGTACTCCTCGTTCCGTTCTATCACCCTGTGATCTTTGTATGGCATGATCTCCCTGTGTTGCTCACAAAGCAAAACTTTTCACTGTACGTAGGTACAAGTGAGTACAATAAATCAAATCAGATCAAATAAAAGGAGCAATGGTGGTTAGAAGCAATCCCAAGAGAAAGGATGTATTTGCAGTAGGATTGCTGTGCAGCAGAGGTTCGCCAGATTGGTTACAAGGATGGCAGGACAGTCCTATGGGAAGGGACTGAGGAGACAGGGTCTGCACTCACTAAAGTCCAGAAGAGTACGAGGGGATTGGACTGAGATCTGCAAAGTTCTGGTCAGTACATATAAAGTAGATTCAGAAAGGGTGTTCCCCCTGGGAGAAGGGGCCAAAAACCAAGGGGAAACAGTCTTTGAATTAAGCGTCAGCCATTTGGATAAGGGTGAATTTCCTCACACAAAGGGGCTGGATCTCTCCCAAGGGGCTGTGGAGGATCAGCACCAAGAGTGACAGAATAAGAGGGTAGTGTGGAAGTTGTGTCATTGAATCCTAGAGTCATACAGCACAGAAAAAGATCCTTTGGCCCATCACATTCAGAGATGAGGCGGTTGATCTAGAATGGCAGAAGGGCTCAAAGGGCTGAATTGCCTACTCCTGCTCCAGGTGTATATCCTGCTCCAGGAGTATATCCTGAAAGTGTATACATTGAAGCTAAATACAACAAAACAGTATTGTCAAAAGGAAGTTGCGAAAAGTGGAGGAGATGTGCTGGAAGGCATCGTCAATGACGTGGGATGGGAAATTATGATCTTGGAAGAAGGAGGCCATCTGGGATTTTCTACGGTGGAATTCGTCATTCTGGGGACTGATGCAGCGGAGGTGGAGGATTTGGGAATAGGGGATGGAATTTTTTATCACCACATGGTCGATGATGCCCTCCAGCACATCTCCTCCCCTTCCCACACCTCCGCCCTTGAACCCTACCCCTCCCGACACAACAAGGACAGAATCCCCCGGTCCTCCGTTTCCATCTCATCAACCTCCACATACATTGCAACATCCTCCGCTACTTCCGCCACCTACAAACAGACCCCACCACTAGGGATATATTTCCCTCCCCACCCCTATCAGCATTCCGGAGAGATCATTCCCTCCGTGACTCCCTCATCAGATCCATGCACCCCCACCAACCCCACAGCACACTCCCAATACCTTCCCCTTCCACCGTTTGAAGTGTGAAACCTGCATCCACACTTCCCCCTCCCCCCCCCTCACCTCTGACCAAGGTCCCAAAAGATTCTTCCACATCCGACTGAAATTTACCTGTACCTTCACAAATGTCATCTATGGTATCCATTGTACCCGATACGGTCTCCTCTACATTGGGGAGACAGGACACCAGCTTGCAGATTGTTTCAGAGAACATCTCTGCGACACCTGCACCAACAAACCCAACCATCTTGTAGCTGAACACTTCAACTCCCCCTCCCACTCCATCAAGGACATGCAGGTGCTCGGGACTCCTCCAGCATCAAACCCCACAACTAGACACTTGGAGGAAGAACACCTCATCTTCCGCCTTGGGACCCTGCCACCACATGGGATTATTGTGGTTTTCACCAGTTTCCCCTTTCTCCCTTCCCCCCACCTTACCCTATTCCAAGCTTCCAACTCGGCACTGCCCTCTTAATCTGTCCATCGTCTTTCCCATCTATCCGCTCCACCCTCCTCTCTGACCTATCACCTTCTCCCCAGCCTTCATCTACCTATCACATTCCCAGCTACCTTCCCTCCAGCCCCATCTCCCTCTCATTTATCTCTCAGCCCCCCCGGCCCACAAGCCTCATTCCTGATGAAGGGTTTATGCCCGAAACGTTGATTCTCCTGTTCCTCGAATGTTGCCTGGCCTGCTGTGCTTTTCCAGTACCACACTCTCGACTCACGTACCATTGGGCCAGGAATATCATACAATTTGGAACGATTGTGTATAAAGCAGGCGCACTTCTGTTTTTGAACCACAATTGTCAGCCTTGTTTGGAGGAGCAGCAACAGAAATCGCAGGGCTCCAGGGCTGCTCCGGAACCACGTCCTAGGACTGCTCCTGTACAAGATTCAGGGCTGCTCCTGAACCAGGCCTCAGGATTGCTCCTGTACATCATGTCAGCGCTCCTCCTGACCAGGCCTCAGGGCTGTTCCTGAAGCAGGCCCCAGGGTTGGTCCTGAACCAGGCCAGGGTTGCTTCTGGACCAGGCCTCAGGGCTGCTCCTGACCAGGCCCCAGTGCTCCTCCTGAACAGGTCTCAAGGCTACTCCTGGACCAGGTCTCAGTGGTCCTCCTGACCATACCTCAGGACTGTTCTTATACCAGGCCCCAAGGCAGCTCCTGGACTGGATCTCAGGGTTGCTCCAGAACCAGGTCCCAGGTTGACTCTGACCCAAGCTCAGAAGGCCACCATTGTACCTCAGGTCTCAGTTCTTGGACTATGGTGTCCCATACTGACCCAGGCCCTGCTTCTTTGTATTAATGAAGGTAAACTACTGCTGCATATCACAATCCTGAAACAATTACATCTCCTTCAATACATTGAGGGTACAATGTGCAAATTATTCCCATTACATCTCTGATGACCAAAGTAATAGTTAATCACAAAATCAAATTCAAAGCATACACAGACTCAGTTTGCACAGGATTTATTGAACCAGGAGTATTTACAAGAACGTCTGTATTCAAACAGACAAATCTTTAAGTAAAAGTGCTGTGATTTCAATACTTAACAATTTGGTGCTTAACGTGCTAATAGCTGATTTAGTTTTCTGTTTTATTAAACATACATAAAAGATTTTTTTGAAATGCTGACAGTTCTGACCAACTCATACATTATTTTCGATCCCAGGGCTAAATAGTTTTGGCCATGCTTTAATTCTAACTATTTGAATGTTTGATATGTGAACACACCAGGGAGAAACTCAGCGGGGACGGGTAACATGCAAAAAGATCCTGCAGTAAAATTTGCAATCCAACAGGGTACAAATAAATATGCTCAATTAAGTATAACATCTTCCTGTCAAAGAGCAAAAAATCATGGAACTTTTTTGATAGGGTACTTCAGAAGGGTTGGTTAGCAGAGGATATAGGTTTGAGCGAATTGGTGAAGGAGATGTAGAGGATTCTTTTCTTATACAGTGAGCTGATATGATTCAGAATGCACCACTTAATGAGATGTGTCCCTTGCCTGTACGAGAGACATCTTTAAGGAACCTAGTGATCTTGACAGCAAGATCCTTGATTGGGGTAGTTAACCTGGGCCATTCAGGAAAACCCTGCCTGATCAAAATAACCAGGAGGTACCAGGGCGGGCTGTGCTAGAGGTGGCCAGAAGGTGCGAAGAGCAGTTAGGGACGCTGTAAGGTGGGTAGGCCATCCTGATTGCTGTCATCCTGGGGCGGGTGGGGAAGCAGGTCTGGCTGTCCTAGTGGTGTCTGGAAGGTGTGTCAGGGCGGACCGAGAGCTGGAAGGGGCATGGGGTGGACCGAGAGCTGGAAGGGGCATGGGGTGGACCGAGAGCTGGAAGGGGCATGGGGTGGACCGAGAGTTGGAAGGGGTGTAGGGGCAGGCTACCTTTAGAGTGGCTGGAAGGTGGGAGGGATGGGTGGCTTGCTGGGTTGTTTGGAGGCTCTGTCTTTTATGCACTTTTTTTTCTGTAATTGGACTATCTTATGTACATGTCATTGTTACTGTTTTGTGACTGAAAGTGGGATTTGAGGTTTGTCCTCATTTCCCTGAAAACTGGTTGAACAGGCGGGTTTGGGGCCTGGTTTTACTGCTCCTCTCCCTTGTAAAATTGCTGTTTCTTTGTATAAAGCTGTTAATGTCAACTGTTTTTAGTAAACTGTGTATTGTTTAATTTAAAAAAATAACCAGGAGATACCAGGGCGGGTTATCCTAGAGGTGGACAGAAGGTGTGAAGGGCGGTGAGGGAAGTCAGAAGATGGGTAGGCCGCTGTCCTGACCGCTGTCGTCCTGGGGCGGCTGGGGAAGCAGGTCTGGCTGTCCTAGAGGTGTATCAGGGTGGACCGAGAGCTGGAAGGGGCGTAGGAGCAGGCTGCCTTTAGAGTGGCCAGAAGGTGGAAGGGACTTGCTGGGCTGCTGGGGGTCTGTATTATATGCACTGTTTTTTATGTAATTGGACTATTTTATATATACTTACTGTTTTGTAATGATGGAAAATGGGATTTGAGGTTTATCCTCATTTCCTGTAAATTGGTTGAACCTGGCTTTGCTGCTCCTCCCCCTTGTAAAATTGCTGTATCTCTGTATACAGCTGCTATTGTTAATTGTTTTGTAAACTGTGTATTGTTTAATAAAATTTTTAAAAACTAGGAGATAGCACTACCGATGTTAGGAAAAAAAACAGGGGATTTAGAATCTCCTCAGTTCAGGGACTGACTCTGAGCTGGCTGGCTACAGCCTGTGTACCGTGAATGCGTAAATAAAGGGTGACTTGGGGATGGGATACCAGCCTCAGTGCAGTTATTTTCAGTGCAGTCCAGAAACAGAAATCACTGGAAAAGCTCAGTAGGTCTGGCAGCATGGAGAGAAATCAAAGTTAACCTTTCGGGTCTGGTACCCTTTCCTCAGAACCCTTCCTCATCTTTAAAGGCAGCACAGAGTCAACATTGTGACTCTGTCAGTGAGTCTGCTGTGGTTTTGGAAGCTACACAAATAGAAATTAGCTGGTTCATCTCATATCTGGTTTATAGATTATAATATGTTTTACTGTTTTAAATAAATGAATCTACAGAGTTAATCGATCCCTGATGAGCAACTGATAATAGTCTAGATCAGAGTGGTGCTGGAAAAGCACAGCAGGTCAGGCAGCAACCAAGGAGCAGGAAGGGCTTTTGCCCGAACCATCGATTTTCCTGCTCCTCGGATACTGCCTGACCTGCTGTGCTTTTCCAGCACCACTTTATTCTAGACTCTGATTTCCAGCATCTGCCGAGCAAATGATAATAGTTTAATTATCATAATAATAACTTTTTAAAAGGAAATTGGATAATTATTTGAAGAGAAAGAAATTTCCAAGGCTATTGGGAAAAAAACAGGGCGTGGGATAGCATCGTTTCAAAAAGAACTGAGTGGCCTTGATGCAATGAAATGTTACCCTTGTCTGATAATCATTAGAAGGTCAACAATTGTACCTTTTTGTTGAACAGTTACGTTGCTGTAAAGGTCAAGTCTCCATAGTCTCAGAGGAGCATAGGTCTGGCCTCTCATAGGAGAGAGATGACTAGTGGTGAGTTTAATCTGAGGATCACCATAGCTCAGGCGAAGGACAAGGTTGAAAAGGAATGTATGTAAGCACAGCGTTTACTAACAAAATATAATCTATTTTAAACCACAACAACAATTAGAGAAAGTGCTCAGAGTTACCTACCGATAAACTTGGTTCTCTGTTAAACACTGAATGTGGTTTATTTCCTCAATCATACTTGTGTTTTTAACTCAGTACAATAATCTCTGAGATTTTAGGGACTGGGATTTATAACCAATGTTAAGTGGCAAGTTCTCGTTTTAAACATTACACCGAATGAATAAAGTGCAAATCATTGCTCTTGAATCTTACTCCTGACAGCTATACCCAGCAGCATAAAACAAATCATGTTTCTAGAAAGTTTCACTCCCAGGATAACGCAAATGTTTTTCACAATGGAATACAAGTATGTTTGAAATAGTTTTTGGTCAGACAGTGTGCGTGTAAAGATTGTTTCAATCCTTGTGTGGGTGGTGGTTGTTCTAATGGTCTCTAAGCTGACATATAAGGTGGAGGTGGACCTTTGGTAGGCATCGTTACAGCTTCATCACTGGGTGGCAAAAGGATCTAAAGGAAAAATAACAAGATGGTTTATGTCAAAAAAAAGTCCATGTGTTCCAACTTGCAGGTGCCTCACCACGACACCATCCTAATTACAAAAAACGGAAAGTGCTGGAGAAACTCGACACATCTGGCAGCTTCAGTGGAGAGAGAAAAACAGAGTTAACATTTCGAGTTCCAGAAGAGATTGTAGCTGGGAAAAGGGTAGTATTGAATTTGTTGGCAGGGGATTGTGGGGACGGAGAGATGGGAAGGAGTGAGTGGATAGGTGGCGACTGAGCCCAGAAACAGAGAGACAGGCAGACAAGGGAATGTTTGATAGTAAGCCAGGGAGGAAGAAAACTGCTAATGGGGACAATGAAGAGGTGAGGGTGGGTTGGTCACGCTGAAAGCAGCCCATGTGATGACAGGTCCTGGGGTGTGGGCATGGGTAAAGGACATGGAAGAAAGTGTTCAGTCTTCAAAATTATTGATCTCGATATTGAGTCCTGAAGGCTTGAGGATCCCCAAGCAGAAAACGAGATGCTGTCTTTCCAACTTGCACTGAACCTCTGAGTAGGCCCGATACAGAAATGTTGGCCGAGGAACTCAGTGGTGATTTATCCTAGTTACTCTGACTGAAAGACAAAGGATAAGCTGACAGTTTTATAGCACCTTTCACAACCCCAAGACACCGCCAAGCTCCTTCCAACCTTTCAGTGCTTCCTGAAATTTGTTGTAATGCAGGAAAGGGGGTGGCCATTTTGCTTGTACAAACAGCAATGTGAGAACTCAGCTAGCCAATCCCTGCACAGCTACTTCCAAGCCCTTGACCCTTCCCACTGAGAAGGACAAAGGCAGCAGATCTGTGCGATCAACACTAGAATCAAGAAAGCACACCAACGCCTCTACTTCCTCAGGAGGCGAAGGACATTCGGCAAGTCTGCAATCACCCTTATCAATTTTTATAGATACACCACAGAAAACCACCTATCAGGGTGCATTTCAGCTCGGTACGGGAACTGCTCTGCCCAAGACCACAAGAAATTACAGAGAGTTGTGAACGCAGCCCAGTCCATCACAAAAAACAGCCTTTCTTCCATTGACTTTGTCAACATGTCCCACTGCCTCAGGAAGCAGCCAATATAATCAAAGACCCCTCCCACTCCTGTTAAACTCTCTTCCACTCTCTTCCATCAGGCAGAAGATGGAAATTTGGAAACATGGACCAACAGATTTAAGAATATCTTCATCCCCACTGTTAACAGACTTATGAACAGACCTCTTATATAATAGAGTTGATCTCTCTCTCTGCACCTTCTCTATAACTGTAACAGTGTATACTGCATTCTGTTATATTACGCTGATATACTTACGTAAGGTATGATTGGTCTGGATAGCACACAAAACAATACCTTTCACTATATCTCACTGCGACAGTAATAAATCAAATCATGTCAAATCAGAATATCCATAAGTTCCCCTCCAAGGCAGGCACATTGTTGGAACTACATCACTGTTTCTTCACTGTCAGTAAAACAATAACTCACAACCCCTTCTCTAACAGCACTGTGACTGCAACCATTCAAGATGGCAGGTTGATCATTTTCTCAAAGGCAATTAAGGTTAGGCAAGAAACATTGGTCTCAGCAGCAATGCTCACATCCAGTAGGGAAATAAAGAAGAAAGTGACTTTTGTTAAAAGATAGGTCTTATCTAAGGAAACTGGGCAAAAGCGAGGACTGCAGATGCTGGAAACCAGAGTCTAGATCAGAGTGGCACTGGAAAAGCATAGCAGGTCAGGCAGCATCTGAGGAGCAGGAAAACCAACGTTTCGGGCAAAAGCCCTTCATCAGGAATGGAGGCAGGAAGCCTCCAGAGTGGGGAGATAAATGGGGGGAGGTGCGGCTGGGGAGAAGGTAGCAAAGACTACAATAGGTAAGTGGGGGTGGGGATGGAGGTGATAGGTCAGAGAGGAGGGTGGGGGATGGAAGCAAAGAGTACAATAGGTGAATGGGGGTGGGGATGGAGGTGATGGATCAGAGGGGAGGTTCTTCCAAATAGTGTCAATGTACTCCACCCCAGAGAGTGGGCAGAATCTTGGTTTGACATCTCATCTGAAAGACAGCCTCTCAGGCAATATATCCCCCTTGGCTCTGATGCATCTGCTTTGATTTTTGTGCTCGTGTTTCTGAGGCCGATCATCTCAGCTCCAGGGCATCTCTGCAGGAGTTCCTCAGGGTAGTATCCTCAGCCCAACCATCTTCAGCTGCTTCATCAATCACCTTCCCTCCATCATAAAGTCAGAAGTGGGCATGTTCACCAATGATTGCAGAGTGTTCAGCACCATTCGCGACTCCTCAGACACTAAAGCAGTCCGGGTTCAAATGCGACAAGATCTGGACAATATTCAGGCATGGGCTGACAAGTAGCAAAAACATTCACCAGGCAATGACCAATCCCAGGTCATCAGCAAAAGGAAGACAAGACGTGATAATCACCAGGAGATGATTACATTACCCAAATGTGACCTAATGTATCCGGAGTCAATGGTGAGGCATCCCACAACAGCTCTCACCTTACCGTACCCCAGTGCTGCTGCTAACTCTGCTGGGTTTGTCCTGCTGGTGGGACAGGGATGGTGATGCTGGTGTCTGGGACATTGTCTATAAGGTGTGATTCCATGTGCATGACTAGCTCAGCCTTCTGTTTGATTGGTCAATGAGATACTTATGCTGACATAGTGGAGAAGGGCATTCACGTTCCCGAGCTGCAATTTGATTCCAGACTTTACTGAATTCATCCACCATGAGGAGAAGTTCGAAACCTGTGACCCTTAGAATGTTAACCTGGGTGACCAACTCAGTGAGAGGGCCCAGAAATGGCAAATGGAATTTAACAGAGAGAAGTTGCATTTTGGAAAGTCAAATCAAGGTAGGTGTTTCAGGGTGAATGGTAAGGGCTCAAGGGAGTATGGTTGAGTAGAAGGACTTTGGAGTTCGTGTGCACATTTCTCTGAAAGTGGAGTCCCAGATAGACAGAGCAGTGAACAAAGCCTTGGGCACACTGGCCTTCATCAGTCAGGACACTGAGTATCGAAGTTGGGAAGTTATGTTGCGGTTGCAGGAAGTGCTGGATGTCTTGAAATGGTTAAAAGTGGATAAATTCCCAGAACCTGATCAGGTGTACCCGAGAACTCTGTGGGAATCTAGAGATATTTTTATCATTGATAGTCGCAGGTGAGGTGCAGGAAGACTGGAGGTTGGCAAATGTGGTGCCACTGTTTAAGAAGGGCAGTAAAGACAAGCCAGGGAACTGTAGACCGGTGAGCCTGACCTCTGTGGTGGGCAAGTTGTTGGAGGGAATCCTGAGGGACAGGATGTACATGTATTTGGAAAGGCAGGACTGATTTGGGATAGTCAACATGGCTTTGTGCATGGGAAATCATGTCTTACAAACTTGATTGAGGTTTTTGAAGAAGTAACAAAGAGGATTGATAAGGGCAGAGCAGTAGATGTGATTTATATGGATTTCAGTAAGGCGTTTGACAAGGTTCCCCATGGGAGACTGATTAGCAAGGTTAGATCTCATGGAATAGAGGGAGAACTAACCATTTGAATACAGAACTGGCTCAAAGGTAGAAGACAGAGGGTGGTGGTGGAGGGCTGTTTTTCAGACTGGAGGCCTGTGACCAGTGGAGTGCCACAAGGATCGGTGCTGGGCCCTCTACTTTTTGTCATTTACATAAATGATTTGGATGCGAGCATAAGAGGTACGGTTAGTAAGTTTGCAGGTGACACTAAAATTGGAGGTGTAGTGGACAGCGAAAAGGGTTACCTCAGATTACAACGGCATCTTGATCAGATGGACCAATGGGCTGAGAAGTGGCAGATGGAGTTTAATTCAGATAAATGTAAGATGCTGCATTTTGGGAAAGCAAATCTTAGCAGAACTTATACACTTAATGGCAAGGTCCTAGGGAGTGTTGCTGAACAAAGAGACCTTGGAGTGCAGGTTCATAGCTCCTTGAAAGTGGAGTCGCAGGTAGATAGGATAGTGAAGGCAGCGTTTGGTATGCTTTCCTTTATTGGTCAGAGTATTAAGTACAGGAGTCGGGAGGTCATGTTGTAGCTGTACAGGACATTGGTTAGGCCACTGTTGGAATATTGCGTGTAATTCTGGTCTCCTTCCTATCGGAAAAATGTTGTGAAACTTGAAAGGGTTCAGAAAAGATTTACAGGGATGTTGCCAGGGTTGGAGGATCTGAGCTACAGGGAGAGGCTGAACAGGCTGGGGCTGTTTTCCCAGGAGCGTTGGAGGCTGAAGGGTGACCTTATAGAGGTTTACAAAATTATAAGGGGCATGGATAGGATAAATAGACAAAGTCTTTTCCCTGGGGTCAGAGAGTCCAGAACTAGAGGGCATAGGTTTAGGGAGAGAGGGGAAAGATATAAAAGAGACCTAAGGGGCAACGTTTTCATGCAGAGTGTGGTGCGTGTATGGAATGAGCTGCCAAAGGATGTGGTGGAGGCTGGTACAATTGCAACATTTAAGAGACATTTGGATGGGTATATGAATAGGAAGGGTTTGGAGGGATATGGGCCGGGTGCTGCTGGGTGAGAATAGATTGGGTTGGGATATCTGTTCGGCATGGACGGGTTGGACCGAAGGGTCTGTTTCCATGATGTACATCTCTATGACTCTATGACTCTATGACATTGGTGAGTCTGCACTTGGAGTATTGTGTTCAATTTTGGTTACCTTTTTGTTGGAAGGATGTTATTAAACTGGAAAGAGTGTAGAAGAAACTTACAAGGATGTTGCCAGGACTCAATGGTCTGAGATATAGGGAGAGGCTGGACAAGCTCAGACTTTTTTCTTTAGAGGGTAGGAGACTGAGATCTTATTGAAGTGTATTAGGTCATGAGAGGCATGGATAGGGTGAATGTACTCAGTCTTTCCCCAGGGTTAGGGAATCGAGGACTAGAGGGCATCAGTTTACGGTTAGAGGGAAAAGAATAAAAGGGAACATAAGAGACGACATTTTTATGCATATGGAATGAGGTGCCAGTGGAAACGGTTGAGGCTAGTACATTAATAACATTTAAAAGGCATTTGGACAAATACATGGATAGGAAAGGTTTAGAAAGGTTCGCCACGTGCAGCGAAATGGCTTAGTGTGGATGGCCATTTTGGTCAGCATGGACCAGTCTGGGCCAAAGGGCCTGTCTCCGTGCTGTAGGACTCTATGGCTGTAAGTGAAAACCCACCAATCAGAAAGATTTAGCCACCGAGCCCTTCTTTCTTGAGTGTGTTTTATATTAACGAATGAAACACCAAGCAGATCTTTCTTGAAATTGTGGGATGTAGAAAGTATACTCCAATGGCAATATCGCCCCTTCTACTTTTGCTGTTCCCATCTTGCTGTTGGTTGACTGTCTCTCATGGTTCGGTATATACAGTGACACTATTTATTCTGGCAATGTTCTCAGGGTACAAATGGGAAGGTACTCTTGGAGCTAAAGGCTGGAAACTGAACCCATTTGTCTTTCACACCTCAATCCAAACCACGAGCTACAATCAATATCCTCCCTTGCTACCGCAGTTAACCTGCCTGATCGAGTACTCAAGCCCCAACATTAATACAGGCAGCCTGGCTCCGAGCTGGACAAAGACTGTCTGACGTGTGCTTGAAGCATTAATCCACATGCCGTGAGTGAGACACAAGATGCATTGAGAGAAGATTGTTTCAAGATCTTTACACATTCAGCAAGAAGAGGGCATGGTTGCTTGTTATTAATAAACTGGGATGACTGTGGAAGTTTGCAAGAATCGCAGAATAGTTACAGAACAGCAAAAGGCCATTCTGCCCATCGGTGCCTGCACTAGTTCTATCCCCTGACAGCACAGTCTCAGCGAAAGGGAAACGCTGAGGCCTCACAGCCTATTGGGTACCTGTCACATTGCATATTTTGCTTCTGTCTCCTTGCACCAAATAGTCTCACTGACTAATCAAAAGAGTTCAGACAGAGAAAGACTGCACACTGCTTTTTATCATTCATTCACGGGATGACAGTGTCACTAACTAGGGCAACATTTATTGACCATCCTTAATTACCCAGAGGGCAGTTAAGAAGCAACCACATTGCCGTGGGTCTGGAGTCACATGTAGACCAGCAGGGGTAAGGATGGCAGTTTCCTTCCCTCAAGGACATTAGTGAACCAGATTGGTTTTTCCCAATAACCAGCAATTCATGATTGTCATTCGAATCTTAATTCCAGTTTTTTATTGAATTCAAAATCCACCATCTTCCAAAGTGGGATTTGAGCCCAGTCTCTGGAATGTTACCTGGATCTCTGAATTAATAGGGTAAAAAATGAGGTCTGCAGATGCTGGAGATCACAGTCGAAAATGTGTTGCTGGTTAAAGCACAGCAGGTTAGGCAGCATCCAAGGAATAGGAAATTCTTGTAGAGGGAGGAAGAGAGCTTCTTCAAGGAAGGCATCCTTGTAAGAGGATTCGCAGTAGGTTAAAATCTTCGGGTAAAAAATGAGATCTGCAGATGCTGGAGATCACAGTCGAAAATGTGTTGCTGGTTAAAGCACAGCAGGTTAGGCAGCATCCAAGGAACAGGAATTTCCTATTCCTTGGATGCTGCCTAACCTGCTGTGCTTTAGCCAGCAACACATTTTCATCTCTGAATTAATAGCCCAGCAATAATACCAGTAGGCCATTACCACCCCGCTGTTCTTGTCCTTTATTCTTTGGTTATTTGTGGGCCTTGCTTTTGTTGCCCATCGCTATTCACCCTTGAACTGAATGGCTTCTTCAGTCATTTCAGAGGGCAGTTAAGAGTAAACCACATCTCTGTGGGTCTGAAGTCACGAGTAGACCAGCCCAGGTAAGGATGACAGATTGCCTTCCCTGAAGGACATGAGTGGACCAGATGGGTTTTTTTACAACAGTCAATGATAATTCCATTGTCACCACTGGAAGGGCTGAATGGCCTACTCCTGCTCCTATATCTATCGTTCGGTTACTGAGACCAACTTTCATTTTCAGGTTTCTCTTTCATTAATTGAATCTAAATTCCACAAGTGCCTTGGGGTAGAGAGGTGGTCGGAGTGGGGTGGGGGATGAATTTGAGTCCTTGTTGCCAGGCCCTTAGCTGGTAGCATGGTGGCTCAGTGGTTAGCACTGCTGCCTCATAGTGCCAGGGTCCCAGGTTCAATTCCAGCCTTGGGCATCTGTCTGTGTGGAGTTTGCATGTTCTGCATGGGTTTCCTCCCACAGTCCAATGATGTGCAGGTGAAATGTGTTAGTCTGAGGGGGATGGGTTACTCTTTGGAGAGTTGGTGTTGGACTGAAGAGCCTGTTTCCACACTGTAGGGAATCAATCTAATCCCTGCATTACTGGCCATGGGATGTTACTCCACCACCATCTTTAACTTCATCATCAAGATAAGGCTCTGGTAAGTTGCAATTATATTGTTAGGTCAGTTCTCTCTTCATATACAATTACATTCAGGCATGTAATGGAACTGCTGTGTATTATTCAGAGCGACTGCCTTATAAGTAAATTGATGAAACTGAGAGAAACTGTGTCCATATCAGGAGCTAGCTTGTGTTTATAATATTCACTTAGTTGCCAACCAAAATTAATTATTAACAAAATAAACAATGGCACTAAATGCTCAGTACATTATATCTGTTTCAGTCAACTAATTAAAGATTAAAAACTAATTAAATGAAGAATTCGATCTCCTTTGCTCTCTTGCAAAGACATCTTTCCCCAGCCCAGCCACTCTCCTCATCCCTGTCCCCAGCTCTGCCAAACCCCCTTTAAAACCCTCTAAAACTCCACATCCTTGGGATGGCACAGTGGTTTGCACAGTGGCATGTTGGTTACCACTGCTGCCTCAAAGCGCCAGGGTCCCAGATTCGATTCCAGCCTCAGGCGACTGTCTGTGTGGAGTTTGCACATTCTCCTTGTGTCTGCATGGGTTTCCTCCCATAGTCACAAAGATGTGCACGTCAGGTGAATTGGCCATGTTAAATTGCCCATAGTGTTAGATGCATTAGTCAGGGAGAAATGAGTCTGGGTGGGTTACTCTTCGGAGGGCTGGTTGGGCCGAAGGGCCTGTTTCCACAGTGTAGGAAATTTAATCTAAGCTTAAAACCCTGTCTCCATTTCGGATCATTCATCTACACCAATAACTGAATGCAATGCTATCCTGCTCAATAGTCATCCCTCAACCAACACTGCAAACAAACAGACTATCAGATAATTGTCATGTCGCTTTATATGGGAGGTTGTTGTGTGGAAATTGGTTGCTGTTTTTCCCACATCACAACTGTGACTGCATTTCAAAAGTATTAGAATTGCTGCAAAGTTCTTTGCAACCTTCAGTGGTCATGCAAGGTGCCACATAAATGCAAGTTTCGTTTTGCTTTCTTTCAAATTAACCCTCTGCATCTTGGTATCACTTAACCACAATGAAAGCATCCTCTGACAGCCAGCACTGATCACATCCACTGACCTGTTTCAATGTATCTGATGAAGTGGCAATTTGAAGTCCTTATGAATTTATGATTTGGAGATGCCGGTGTTGGACTGGGGTGTACAAAGTTAAAAATGACACAACATCAGGTTATAATCCAACAGGTTTATTCAGAAGCACTACTGGCTTTCAGAGCGCTGCTCCTTCATCAGGTGGTTATATACCACAACTATCTGATAAAGGAGTGGGCACTCCGAAAGCTAGTGCTTCCAATTAAACCTGTTGGATTATAACCTGGCGTTGTGTGAGTTTTAACCTTATGAATGTATGCCTTTAAATTTTGGTTTCTGTGGAAATTATTTAAGCGATGAGTAGTGGCAATGGCTGGCAGTAGGGGTTATATTGTGAGAGGCTTTGATTTATTTTTGTGCACACACACTGGTCCAGCTCCCTCAGAGCCAGCTCTCAGAGTGACAGAACCTCTAACACTCCTTTTTTTTTAAAAACCCTCACACTACCGCCTAACTGCGGTAGTGCTTATTTTTCCGCAGTGCCCATGTTATGCGTGTGCAGGTGTGAGAGGCTGCGCATTCCCTTATCAGAGCTGCTCTGAGGGACATAGAATCAGATGGGAGGTCCCAGCACCCCTTAGATGGGCAGAAGGTAGTTAAAACTGGAAGACGAGTAAGTGATGCTAGCAGCTGATTCCAGGAATAATTAATAATAAATAATTCTGTACTCACCTTCTTACATTCTGACCTGCTGAACAGATTCAAAAGATATAATCTTTTCTAAAAACATTTCCATCTTACCATTTTTATGATATAATAAAGTGGCCTTTTTAACCTGTCCAAAGATGTTTCCTTTCTCTCTTTATTCAAGATGCTTCGCCAAAAGTGGGTCAACCATCTTCTATTTTCCTTTATCGTTCACAGAATGCGGGGTCACTGGCTGGACCAGCATTTATTCCCACCTCAGGCAACTGACTGTGTTGAGTTTGCACATTCTCCCCGTGTCTGCGTGGGTTTCCTCCGGGTGCTCCGGTTTCCTCCCACAGTCCAAAGATGTGCAGGTCAGGTGAATTGGCCATGCTAAATTGCCCGTAGTGTTAGGTGAAGGGGTAAGTGTAGGGGTATGGGTGGGTTGCGCTTCGGCGGGTCGGTGTGGACTTGTTAGGCCGAAGGGCCTGTTTCTACACTGTAGGTAATCTAATCTAATCTAATTTATTGCCCGCCCCTAGTTGCCCCTTGAGAGGGTGGGGATGAGCTGCCTTCTTGAACCACTATAGTCCACATCCTGTAGGTGGACACACAGTGTTCTTGGACTCTAGCATCTCTAGGTCAATCTTGTCCTCGAGTGAGGCTGTCTAACCCTCTTCACCACCCCTACACTCTAACACCAACATACCATTCCCAAATTTCAGGAGAAGGTGCAATAATGGTATTCTCATTGGACTAACAATCCAGGGACACAGGCTAATGAGCTAACAGGTGGTATGGCGGCTCAGTGGGTAGCACTGGTGCCTCACAGTGCCAGGGACCCGGGATTGATTCCACCTTCGCGTGATTGTCTGTGTGGAGTTTGCACATTCTCCCCGTGTCTGCATGGGTTTCCTCCCACAGTCCAAACTTGTGCAGTTTAGGTAGATTGCCCATGGGAAATTTCCCATAGTGTCCAGAGACGTGCAGGCTCGGTGGGTTAGCCATTGGGAAATGCAGGGTTACAGGGATTGGGTGGGGGAGCTGAGTCTGGGTAGGATGCTCTTTGGAGAGTCGGTGTGGATTGATGGGCCAAATGGTCTGCTTCCACACTGTAGGGATCCTATGATCTGGTGACACAGGTTCAAATCCCACCCTGACAGCCAGCAGAAATTAAATTCAGTTAATCAACCTCAAAGAAAAGGTTTCTCACAGTAATGATGACTCTGAAAGTATCATCGATTGCTATAAAAACCCCTGGAACGTACTAATGTTCTTCAGAGAAGGACATGCACCCTCATCTGGTGGGGAGGGGGACTGCACACAGTAAGGAAACACTGGGTTGAAGTTTGGAATGTTTACAGGGGGTGGAATTTGTGAGGCAGACCAGGAGTGGGTTTGAATAACCAATTCCAGAGTTACCAAAGGAATGGATAAGGGATTCAGGAGCAGGGGAGATGAGGCAGGGGCGAACTATGAGGATGTTATAGAGATGGAAATAGCCATTTCAGTTACAGGACAAAGATGTGGCCAGATACTTACTCTGGGATAAATAGAAGACTAAGGTTGTGAATAGAACACTTTTAAGTCTCATACTCTTGTCAGGGAGACAGATAGAGGAGATGGGTAGGGACTAAAGATAGGTATTGGTGGGAGGGGGCAACGCAGCAAACATGGCTTGACAATATTGGGCAGAATGGTGGAACTGAAAAGCATTCTCATTCATACTGTTGGAAAGGAGAGGTGGCAGGAATGACTCATCTCTGAGGTGCATTCTATAAGTAGGGGGTGGGATGACAGGGTTGGAGTTGGGAAAGGACAGGTATGACACCGAAAACCTGGAAGGTAATGTCTTACCAACATCCTACACTGTCTGGTTGGTGAGCAGCTGGTGCTGGTTTGGGGAAGGGGTGGTGGATGTCTATGGCTGTGAGGGTGATGGAGGAATGGGGAGATTTTCAGACTCACTTGCTGGACTGGAGGACAAACTCCCTCTTCCTTGTGACCCTCAAGCAGTGCTGTAAAGACGTTAACAAATTGAATTTGGCCCGTCTTGTCTCATTTCACTTGTTGTGTTTCCTGACGACGTAGGTTAAAATGGAATCCTTGTCAAATCGGGACATACCCCCTAATTATAATATTTGAAATGAATGAACCTTTTCCTAATATCAGATTGGTTGTCCACACCCTGCTCCACCAGTCGTAAAACTAAAAGTGGAAGCCTTTGAAGTGGAAAGGGTTCAGGTGCCAAATTTCTATCCTCCCTTTCGAACAAAATTGCTGCTTTTTTTGAATGATTAAATTTAATTATGAGCTGTCACTGAAATAAGAGAAGGACAATAATTAGATTGTCTCACGTTATAGGTCAGTTTGTCTGAAAGCCCTCACAATGAGGATATCCAGTGTTATTATGTGTGGGAACTGTCGATGTAATAGGAGACTGGATACTGATCAATAATGGAGTAGGAAACTGTCCTGTCTCTTTTTGATGAACCATTGAGTGTAGTCAATCATTGAAGGCGGCAAAGCAGGTTAGTAAGTGGTGAAATGGAATCCTGAGCTGTAGAAATAGGCACATCAAATACAAAATCAAGATTATTATGCTGAATCTTTATAAAGCAATGACTTGCTCTAAAGTTGCCTTATTCAGTCATTGAATGGCCCCAGTACTTATTGCCCGTCCCTAGTTGCCCCTTGAGAAGGTGGAGGTGAGCTGCCTTCTTGAACCACTGCAGTCCATGTGCTGTAGGTAGACCCACAATGCCCTTAGAGAGGGAATTCCAGGATTTTCAGCGACACTGAAGGAATGATGATATATTTCCAAGTCAGGATGTTGAGCGGCCTGGAGGGGAGCTTGCAGGGGGTGGTGTTCCCATGTATCTGCTGCCCTTGACCTTCTAGATGGAAGTGGTTGTGAGTTTGCAAGGTGCTGTCTGAGGAGCCTTGATGAATTTCTGCAGTGCATCTTATAGATGGTACACACTGCTGCTACTGAGCGGTAGTGGTCAACGGAATGGATATTTGTAGATGTTGTGCCGATAAAGTGGGCTGCTTTGCCCTGGATGGTGTTGAGCTTCTTGAGTGTTGTTAGAGCTGCATCCATCAAGGCAAGTGGGTAGTATTCCATCACACTCCTGACTTGTAGATGGCAGGCATGTTTTGGGGAGTCAGGAGGTGAGACACTTGCTACAGAATTCATAGCCTCTGACCTGTGTCTTGTAGCCACTATATTTATATAGTTAGTGGCTGCCTGGATGTGCCTCCAAGTGTTTATGCTGCTCGCTTTTTGAGGATTCTGCCTACTCGTTTCAAAAAGGCAGCAGCAGGCTCTAAGATGGCTGCCTTCCGCCTTTACCTCTAATGCTAAGCAGGCAGCTCCTGGTGACACTTGGCACCACTGTAAGTTCCTGGGTACTTACAGTTTAAAATGCCACCATTGGAGGAACAAGTCAGGATTTGGAATCTATTCATCCATCCCATCCTTTCAAAGTACAGCTGAGGAATGGTGTAGCATCCATTCAACAATTAGATAGCAAAAAGGACTACACCCGATGTGATTTCCTACACCTTCAGGTCAACAAGAGGGTAGTGTTTTCCCAGAGGAGAGGATAAAGTGAAAAGAAATGAAAGCATTGAATTTTACACTTACCGCAGTGTCATTGGTGACGTAGACTAAAACATCTGCCGAGCGTCTGCCATTGATGTATCTGTAGCAGTTCCAGACACAACCAATTAGGTAGGCCTGGCAAATACAAGAGATTGATGTCTTAGTTCAAATTTCTAAACCGACAGAGTGTCCATATCTGCTCAGCTTTGATCTAATGGTGTACAAGATAACACAGAGGAAGCGATCAAAGTGCTTCCAACATTTTACGCTTTGTTTGTCAAGCTGTGACATTTGTTAATGTGGATGAGAATGTGGTTGTTGTACACCTCAGGAATTCCTGTCAGGCCCACAGACTTTATGGTTTTCCTGGCAGCATGTCCTGGTGATGGAGGGAGAAGACCACACTAGATCTCTGCAAATGGAAGATGTTCCGATTGCTGTTAGGACGGGGAATTCCCAACTGGTACATTGGATGGTCCACATCCTGGGGCCTACCTGTCTTCCCTCAGTCACTGTCCCAAACCATGGAAACCATCTCCTTTCTCAGAGATTGTCCAAGCTCCCCAACTCCACCTTTCCCCTCCCCAAGCTTCTGTTTCTTGTCCTGTTACCACGCCCTTCCACTAGTGACCCTATTTCCATTTCATTTCTCCTGGCTTACACCCTATCACAGACGATCCTAGTAAATAAGGAACAGGGAATGAATGGGTCTTTCTCAGAGTTGAGGGCAAGTGAGTCATCAGTGTTTGAGCCCCAGATAGTTACAATCTTAATGAGGGAATCAAGCTCAATATTTCCAAGTTTGCTGCCAACACAAAACTCTAAAATGGATTATAAAGACCATGCCGTTGCATTTTTCTGCATTTTTGATTATGAAAATGAAAAAGAACTGTTTTTAAAATCAAAGAGCTTGAAAGGATTGCTGTGCTTTTTAAATGTGCTGGTATTCATTGTAAGGGCTGTTTATATATCTTCTTGCTCAAGCAGCTGAGAGTTGAGGGGACGTTTAGTTACAGATGAGCTGGATCCGGGGGCTGTGTATGAATGGAAATTCAGCCAGCAACGTACAGCTGATTGGTCTGCAGAATGTGACCCGTTGTCAATAATAAAACATTTCTGCCTGCCAACAACCATGTGATTGGCTCCTGGGGAACTGAACAGCGTGTGGGTGTGAATGAGATCGCCATAAAGCTTTGGACATCCAGGAAGGAAGGTGCATTCGTTGTCTCTGTGGTTAAAAGAAAACCCTAAAGCCTGAAGTTAGCCAATCTATTTTCCCTTACCATTTACTGTAAGCTGAGACTTTTAGCCAATAAGTAAGAGGCATTATAAATTTGTGATCCAGTCGCTGTGTGCCTTCTGAAAGGAAGTGAAGAACGTTGGGAGAAGAGAAATTGGTGACAGCATAGCCTGACAGACAAAAAGATCATCTCAACTAATTCTGGGGACAGGATCTATAAAATAGCCTTCCCAGTCTTTCCCTTCATTCATAATACCAATGCTTTTTTGATGTGTATCCATGTTTGTCTGCATGTCACAGAGTAATAGAGATGTTCAGCACAGAAACAGACCTTCAGTCCAACGCATCCATGCTGACCAGATATCTTAAATTAATCTAGTCCCTTTTACCAGCATTTGGTCTATATCCATCTAAACCTTTCCTATTCATATACCCATCCAGATCACTCTTAAACGCTGTTATTGTACCAGCCTCCACCACTTCCTATGGCAGCTCATTCCAGACATAATCATCCTCTGTGTGAAAAGGTTGCCCCATAGGACCCTTTTAAATCTCTCCCCTGTCACCTTAAACCTATAGCATTACTGCTGTACCTAGGGAGGATATTCCTGGGAATACATCCAGTGAAGTTATTTGGATGGAACTGAGAAATAAGAAACGGATGATCACCTTATTGGGATTGTATTATAGACCCCTTAATAGTCAGAAGGAAATTGAGAAACAAATTTGTAAAGAGATTTCTGTAAGAATAATAGGGTGGTAATGGTAGAGGATTTTAACTTTCCAAATATAGACTGGGACTGCCATAGTGTTAAGAGTTTAGATGGTGAAGAATTTGTTAATTGTGGACAAGAAAATGTTTTGATTCAATATGTGGATGTACCTACTAGAGAAGGTGCAAAACTTGACCTACTCTTGGGAAATAAGGCAGGGCAGGTGACTGAGGTGTCACTGGGGGAGTACTTTGGGACTAGGGACCATACTTCTATTAGCTTTAAAATAGTGTTGGAAGAGGATGGACGAGATCTAAAAGTTGAAGTTCTAAATTGGAGAAAGGCTAATTTTGATGGTATTTGGCAGGAATTTTCAAAAGCTGATTGGGGCAGATGTTCGCAGGTAAAGGGACGGCTGGAAAATGGGAAGCCTTCAGAAATGAGATAATGAGAGTCCAGAGAAAGTATATTCCTGTTCAGATGAAAGGAGAGGCTGGTAGCTATAGGGAAAACTGGATGACTAGAGAAACTGAGGTTTTGTTTAAGAAAAAGAAGGAAGCATATGACATGGGAGATCAAATGAATCCTCAGAAGAGTATAAAGGCAGTAGGAGTATACTTAAGAGGGAAATCAGGAGTGCAGAAGGGGAACATGAGAGAGCTTTGGCAAATAGGGTAAAGGAGAATCCAAAGGGATTTTATAAATACATTAAAGACAAAAGGGTAACTCAGGAGAGAATAGGGCCCCTCAAAGATCAGGGTCAAGAGCGTGGTGCTGGAAAAGCGCAGCATCCGAGCAGCAAGACTTCCTGATGAAGGGCTTTTGCCCGAAACGTCAATTCTCCTGCTGCTTGGATGCTGCCTGACTGGCTGCGCTTTTCCAACACCACACTCTTGAATCTGATCTCCAGCATCTGCAGTCCTCACCTTCCCCTCAAAGCTCAGCAAGGCAGCCTATGTGTAGAGCTGCAGGAGATGCTAAACGAGTATTTTGCATCAATGTTTACTGTGGAGAAGGGCATGAAGATACAGATTATAGGGAAATAGATGGTGGTATCTTGAAAAATGTCCATATTACAGAGGAGGATGTGCTGGATGTCTTGAAACACATAAAAGTGGATAAATCCCCAGGATCTGATCAGGTGTACCCTAGAACTCTGACCCCCTTGATGAGATATTTGCATCATTGATAGTCACAGGTGAGGTGCTGGAGGTTGGCTAACATGGTGTCACTATTTAAGAAAGGTGGTAAGGAAAAGCCAGAGAACAATAGACCAGTGAGCCTAATGTCAGTGGTGGGCAAGATGATAGAGGGAATCCTGAGGGACAGGAGTTACATGTATTTGGAAAGGCAAGGACTGATTAGGGATAGTCAGCAAGATTTTGTGTGGGAAATCATATCTCATGAACTTGATTGCGTTTTTTGAAGAAGTAACAAAGAGGATTGATGAGGGCAGAGAGGTAGACATGATCTATATGGACTTCAGTAAAGCATTTGACAAGGTTCCCCATGGGAGACTAATTAGCCAGGTTAGATCTCATGGAATACAAGGAGAACTAGCCATTTAGATACAGAACTGGCTCAAAGGTAGCAGACAGAGGGTGGTGGTGGAGGGTTGTTTATCAGACTGGAGGCCTGTGACCAGTGGTGTGCCACAAGGATCTTTGCTGAGTCCACTGCTTTTCATCATTTATATAAATGATTTGGATGTGAGTATAAGAGGTATAGTTAGTAAGTTTGCAGATGACACCAAAATTGGAGGTGTTAGTGGCCAACGAAGAAGGTTACCTCAGATTACAATGGGATCTTGATCAGACGGGCCAATGGGCTGTGGAGTGGCAGATGGAGTTTAGATAAATGCGCGGTGCTGCATTTTGGAAAAGCAAATAAGAGCAGGATTTATACACTTAATGGTAAGGTCCTAAGGTGTGTTGCTGAATAAAGAGAACCTTGGAGTGCAGGTTCATAGCTCCTTGAAAGTATAGTCATAGGTAGATAGGATAGTGAAGAAGGCATTTGGTATGCTTTCCTTTATTGGTCAGAGTATTGAGTACAGGAGTTGGGAGGTCATGTGACTGTGCAGGGCATTGGTTAGGCCCCTTTTGGAATATTCCGTGCAATTCTGGTCTCCTTCCTACCGGAAAGATGTTGTGAAATGTGAAAGGATTCGGAAAAGATTTACAAGGATGTTGCCAGGGTTGGAGGATTTGAGCTACAGGGAGGGGCTGAATTAGCTGGGGCTGTTTTCCCTGGAGCGTCAGAGGATGAGGGGTGGCCTTATAGAGGTTTATAAAATCATGAGGGGCATGGATAGGATAAATAGACAGTCTTTTCCCTCGGGTTGGGGAGTCCAGAACTAGAGGGCAGAGGTTTAGGGTGAGAGAGGAAAGATATAAAAGAAACCTAAGGGGCAACTTTTTCACACAGTGGGTGGTGCGTGTATGGAATGAGCTGCCAGAGGAAGTGGTGGAGGCTAGCACAATTACAACATTTAAAAGGCATCTGGATGGGTATATGAATAGAAACGATTTGGAGGGAAATGGGCCGGGTGATGGCAAATGGGACTAGATTTGGTTGAGAAAACAGGTTGGCATGGATGAGTTGGACTGAAGGGTCTGTTTCCATGCTGTATATCTCTATGAGTCTATGACTCTATTCTGTGACCCCTAGTTCTAGACTTCCCCAGCACTGGGAACATTCTTCATGCATCTGGCCTGTCCAGTCCCATCAGGATTTTATGCGTTTCTGTGAGATCCCACCTCATTTTCTAAATTCCAGTGAATACTAGTCCAGTCGATCCAGTCTTTCCTCATATGTCATTCCTGCCATCCCGGGAATCAGTCTGGTGTACCTTCACGTGGGCGGCACGGTGGCACAGTGGTTAGCACTGCTGCCTCACAGCGCCTGTGACCCGGGTTCAATTCCTGACTCAGGCGACTGACTGTGTGGAGTTTGCATGTTCTCCCTGTGTCTGCGTGGGTTTCCTCCGGGTGCTCTGGTTTCCTCCCACAGTCCAAAGATGTGCAGGTCAGGTGCATTGGCCATGCTAAATTGTGTTAGGTAAGGGGTAAATGTAGGGGTGTAGGTGGGTTATGCTTCGGCGGGTCGGTGTGGACTTGTTGGGCCGAAGGGCCTGTTTCCACGCTGTAAGTAATCTAATCTAATCTTCACTGGGCTCCCTCAATAGCAGGAATGTCCTTCCTCAGACTGGGAGATCAAAACTGCACACAATACTCAAGGTCTGCCTTCACCAAGGCCCCGTATGCTGTAACATGAACGTGACCTTTCTAGTCATGTGATAGAGACTCTGGTAGAAGATTGGAACTGGAGTCTGAAAAAATGACTTGAGGTCTGGTGAGAGATTATCAGAGCTGATGAACTCATAACGAAACCAAGGTTTATTCACATCTTTCTGTTGTAGACTAATTGGTAAAGATTGACTGCTTTCAGTTAGTCAACAATCCTTTTCTTGTATCATGAAACTAACTGTACACGAACAAGATGACCCTGATCTTTATCTAGCAATTCTTATTCTCCTATTAAGGGAATAGAAATTGGCTGTAAGTCAATCTTCAACAGACCATGAAAGATTTCTGCTGAAACTGGTCCCTTTTGCTTCACTGTGCATCCTCCTTCGGAACTGTATGAATTCTGTGATCTGCTTTCATTCCACTTTTCCATTGATTTTATTTTAAGAGTTCCACAAATTCAAAGCTTTCCATCTTGCATTCATCAGGGACAGAAGAAACCAATTGTACAAAAGGAACACCATTTTATACAGTAGGTAAAGAGAGTGCTGATTGGTTACACTGGATAGAGCTACAGCAGGAACTATTCACTGTCCATCGTAGCAGGTTAAACTCTGACCAGCAGGTAGACTTTGATTCTGTGAGCTCTTGTGTGGCTGAAGAGCCCAATCCAAGAGTCACATCTCCGAACACACATTTTATACTTTACAATATTGACACAATATTGACATAAACAGAAAGTGGGTCATAACATCAGTGCTTCACCAGAGGCTCACTGACAATGTTACCTGTTATGGTGACGAAATGTCTGAAAATGAACCTTCCAGCTCAGCGAGCAAACTTACATCCTCAACCTGAGCTACAAATCTTTTCCAAACTCATTGACATAGTATCTCCCTCGATGGCAAAGTTGCAAGATGTGAACAAATTCCTTTCCCGTCAGAGAGCCAGGTCCTGTGTGAGAATGTAGGTGGCATTTGCTGCACACAAATCACTCTGAGAGCCATCAGACCATAAGACATAAGAACATAATTAGGCCAATCAGCCCATCAAGTCTGCTCTGCCATTCAATGAGATTACAGCTGAACTTATAATCCTCAACTCCAATTTCCTACCTTTTCCCATAACCCTCAACTCCCCTTCCTGATTAAAAATCTGTCTGTCTCAGCCTTGAATGTACTTGATAACCTAACCTTGACAGCCCTTTGTGGTAACAAATTCCACAGATTAACTCCCCTCTGAGAGAACTGAAAATGTGTTGCTGGAAAAGCGCAGCAGGTCAGGCAGCATCCAAGGAGCAGGAGATTTGACGTTTCGGGCATAAGCCCTTATGCCTGCTCCTTGGATGCTGCCCGACCTGCTGCGCTTTTCCAGCAACACATTTTCAGCTCTGATCTCCAGCATCTGCAGACCTCACTTTCTCCTCCTCCCTGAAAGAACCCAACTATATTACAAGCAACTATGTTTTTGATTGCTAATCTTTCCGGGTTTGATTTTCAGCTCCACAGAGAAGTTTCGTTCTGCATAATTTTACAATCCCAGCACTGATGGATAAATCACTGCTACCATTTGATGTAGATTCCAATTTGTTAAAAGCATCGTAGTCAGTCAGACACCATTGATCTTTACATCCTGACACAAGAATATAATGACTGTAAGAGAGTCCAGTTACCCAGAGTAGAAAATACCTAAATCCAGCCAATGACAATATTATTCTATGGGACTGTGTTGACTCCAAGTCCTTTAACAGCAGCTTAATCCATTGACTGTTAATTTTTTTTGGCACCTTCTAATATTTATATATATATATAAATATTTTCAAATCCTAAAGAAGAAAATCCTCCTGTCATGACAGGTACGAAGAATAAAATTGCACTTTGTGTAAAGTAGGAAGCGACTCCAGTTCAAAATGCACAGAAAGGTATTCTTTGATCTGAGAAAGATGCAGTAGCATTTCTGGTCTGTTCCCATTCATAATCTGACAAGTGAAAGCACACCCATTCCAAGTCGCCCTCCCCGTTAATCTATCATCCCATTAAAAAAGGAATATTTGTTCATTTGTACTGGGCATTCACTCACATCAAAATCTAGTCAAACAGAAATCCACTTATGTGGGCTGTATGCCTGAGTGTAAAAGCAGGAGAGAGTGAGGACTGCAGATGCTGGAGATCAGAGCTGAGAGTGTAGTGCTGGAAAAGCACAGCAGGGCAGGCAGTATCTGAGGAGCAGGAGAGTTGACGTTTCTGGCATTGGCTCTTCATCAGGAATGTAGGTGGGGGTGGGGGTGGGGGGGTGGGGAGGGTAGGTGGGAAGGGGCTGAGAAATAATTAGGAGGGTGGGGATGGAGGTGGGGGGAGGTAGCTGGGAAGACAATAGGTAGATGCGGGGGGGCAGGGAGGTTGATAGTGCTAGGTCGGTGCGAATGTGGAGCAGATAGGTGGGAAGAAAGATGGACTGGTAGGACAGTTCAAGAGGGTGGTGCCAAGTTAGAGGGTTGGATCTGTGATGAGGTGGGTGAAGGGGAGATTTGGAAACTGGTGAAGGCTACGTTGATGCTGTGTGGTTGAAGGGTCCCAAGGCGGAAGATAAGGCGTTCTTCTTCCAGTTGTTGGATGACTAGGACTTGGCGGTGGAGGTGGACCAGGACTTGCATGTCCTTGGGGGAGTGGGAGGGGGGTTTGAAGTGGTAGAGTTGAGTGTAAAAGTACTCAGATATAGAGGAATATTCTGACTATGGAACATATAACTCTAAAATTGTTTTATTTGGGTGGGAGAATATTCAGAAATAATATGTGAATTTGCATAAGGAATGATTAAAGGATAGGAGCTCGGAGAGGTGTGCCATTCAGTGTAACTTGTCGATTATAAGTATTTAGTTGAATGCATGTAGTGGGCACCAACCAGGGAATCATTTGTGAACCTATTCAGAGGGGCAAGATTGAAGCCATGGTACTTGGTTAAGGAGGTGTTACTTTATAATGGGCATCTCTCGTACATTAGTGCTTACAAGAGATAATAAAGATTGGAGTAAAAAGTGAGGTCTGCAGATGCTGGAGATCAGAGCTGAAAATGTGTTGCTGGTTAAAGCACAGCAGGTTAGGCAGCATCCAAGGAACAGGAAATTCGACGTTTCGGGCCAGAGCCCTTCATCAGGATGGGTTCTGAAGATGAGGCATCTTGGAATTCTTCTCGAACTAGGGGTGGGGTATTATAGTTTAAAAACAAAGGGCCGCCCATTTAAAACAGAGATGAGGAAACATTATTTTCTCTCAGAAGGTTGTGAGTCTTTGGGATTCCAAAAGATATTGATGCAGAATCTCTAAATACTTTTAAGGCAGAGATAGTCAGAATCTCAGGAATGAAAGATGAATATGTCAGAATGTAGAGTTGAGATTAAAATCAGACCAACCACGGTCTTGTTAAATGGTGGAGAAGACTCGAAGGGCCAAGGGGCTGACTATTGTTCCTTGTTTGTGTGTAACATCAACCTTGTTCCTCTCTCTGTAGACTGAGAGTTCCTTCAGCATTCTGAATTGCTCTTCAGGTCTTAATTATGGTCTTAATTTGGTAAGAATATTACAAATGTCCAGTTCAGAAACCACTAAATATCACATAATGTTCAATCGATCATCCCTATTGTGTTCTTATTTTTTAAACACCAAAATCCTTCTCTTCCCCACACATTTGCTCCCCCCTTTTTAAAAGGCGCTAATAACTACCTGGGTTCAGTGTCAAACAAACTGAGCACTATAAAAATGTTGGTATTTTGTTTTGTTTGAAACTTGTCAAGACCATAAGTCAGAGGAGCAGAAATTAGGCCATTCAGCCCATCAGATCTGCTCTGCCATTCAATCATGGCTGATATTTTTCTCAACCCCATTCTCCTGCCTTCTCCCAATAACCCTCGATCCCCTTGATACTCAAGAAGCTATCTATCTCCGTCTTAGTTATACTGAATGACCTGGCCTCCACAGCCTTCTGTGGAATGAATTCCATAGATTGACCACTCTCTGGCTGAAGAAGTTTCTCCTTATCTATATTCTAAAAGGTCTTCCCTTTACTCTAAGGCTGTGCCCTAGGGTCCTTTTCTCTCTACCAATGGAAACATCTTCCCAACACGGTTATGGAGTGGCATGGTGGCTCAGTGTTAGCACTGCTGCCTCACAGCATCAGGGACATGGGTTTGATTACAACCCTGGACAACTGTCTGTGTGGAGTTTGCACATTCTTCCGTGTCTGCGCAGGTTTCCTCCGGGTGCTCCTGTTTCCTCCCACAATCCAAAGATATGCAGGTTAGGTGAATTAGCCATGATAAATTGCCCATAGTGTTCAGGGATGTGCAGGTTAGGTGCATTAGTCAGGGGAAATGTAAAATAATAGGACAGAAAAATGGGTCTTTGGAGGGTCAGTGTGGACTTGTTCGGCCAAAATGGCCTGTTTCCGCACTGTAGGGATTCTAAGTTCTAATTTTTAAAAAAATACTCTGTCCAGGCTATTCTGTATGTTACAGTTAGATCTCCCCTCATCCTTCTAAACTCCATCAAGTATCAACCCAGAGTCTTCATATGTTAAGCTTTTCATTCCTGGGACCATTCTCGTGAACCTCCTCTGAACACAGTGCAGGGCCAGTACATCCTTCCTGAGATATGGGGCCCAAAACCGCACACAATACTCCAAATGTGGCCTGACCAGAGTGATATGGAGTCTCAGAAGTACATCCCTGCTTTTATATTCAAGTCCTCTCAAAATAAATGCCTTCATTGCATTTACATTCCTTACTACTGACTCAACCTGCAAGTTGACCTTGAGAGAATCCTGAACTAGAACTCCCAAGTCTCTTTGCACTTCAGATTTCTGAATTTTCTCCCCATTTAGAAAATAGTCCATGCCTCCATACTGGGAGAAAGGGAGGACTGCAGATGCTGGAGATTAGATTTGAGAGTGTGGTGCTGGAAAAGCACAGCAGGTCAGGCAGCATCTGAGGAGCAGGAGAATTGACGTTTCGGGGATAAGCCCTTCATCAGGAATGAGGCTTCACTGTCGACTCATGCTTCTATTCTTCCGAACAGCTTGCATGATCTCACATTTTCCCACATTGTATTCCATCTGCCCTATCTTTGCCCACTCTCCAAACCTGTCCAAAGCCTTCTGCAGCCTCCCCACTCATATATTTTAGTTTTAGACTCAATATCTAATTTGAAGCACCTACTTCTATCTACATTTTGAGTAATCTTCAAAATTTTGGGTTATGTCTCACCTCCATCATCTTTCCCCTAATCAAAGAAAACCAACGCAGAGAGTTTTGTCTCAATATTATAATCTCAGACATTGGAATTGCTTGAGTCAAACCTTCCCAATGCAATATTTTCTTCAGCAGATAAAAGTCTGGCTGTCTTATCAACACTTATGCAATGCTAGAATAACTTTCTTCAGACTGCGATAAGTGACCTTGTGGTGGATCTCTGTAGTCAGTCAACACTGGCAACATCTGGTCCAATATATCCACTGGATAGCAGCTAACCACCACCTTCTCCTTCTCTTACAGTTCGACTTAAATGTTTGCCTAGCCACATATCGAGAGTGTGTTGCTGGAAAAGCACAGCAGGTCAGGCAACATCCAAGGAGCAGGAGAATCGACATTTCAGGCATAAGCCCTTCATCGGGAAGGGGCCTAGCCACATCCTTATTATGGATTAAACAAAGGAATGTTTTTATACGCATCAAGATCTAGTCAGACAGAAATCCACTTATTTGGTCCATATATCAAAGCAGTCGAAAGGCACATAGATTGGTGCCGTCAACGAAATCTGCTAAATGTCAATTGTATATCCACCAGTGCTGCAGTTCCTCAGTACTGCAGGGGCAGAGTTCTGCAGATTATGTACCCATGTCCGAGAGTGAGTCTTACATTCACAATGCTCTGATAATGGGGCATCAGAGCTGGGTCAAAGCTCAGACAATGAATGAGAAATGATACCTCAGGTAATCTCTGTCCTGTATGTAGTAACAGGAAAAGGTCACAAGTGAATCAGAAAAGTACCGGATGTACTTGAAAGCTTCGACACATGTTGCACTATCACTTTCTGATCAGAGGCAGAGAAGTGTTATAGATTAAGGGCAGCACGGTGGCTCAGTGGTTAGCATGGCCGCCTCACACCGACAGGGACCCAGGTTTAATTCCAACCTTGGACCACTGTCTGTGCGGAGTTTGCACATTCTCCCCATGTCTGCATGAGTTTCCTCTGGGTGCTCCAGTTTCCCCCCACAGTCCAAACTTGTGCTGGTTAAGGTGGATTGGCCACGGGAAATGTAGGTTTACAGGGATAATGGAGCAGGGTTGGATCTGACTGGAATGTTCTTCAGAGGGTCAGTGTGGACTCAATGGGTCGACTGGCCTGCTTCCACACTGTGGGGTTTCTATGAATCTGAGTCATACAGCATGGAAACAGACCCTTCGGCCCAACCAGTCTATGCTGACCATAATCCAAACCAAACCAGTCCCACCCTGCCTGCTATACCCCTCTGAACATTTCTTATTCATGAACTTTTCCAAATGTCTTTGTGATGTTGTAACTGTTGCCAATGCTTCCGATTTGTCTTTCCCTATCAGCTATAGCTAAGACTCTTCAACCAGTGTATGAATCTGAGGGTCTAAATTTTCTGATTATTTATTATGATTATTTATTCTGATTTTATTTAATATGATCTCTGCTTTCACCAGCTTTCCCTTGAAATCCAGCTGTGTGGCTAGTTATGCGTGGTAAACAAATCGAGGCAAATGGTACGGGATACATCTGATTATGAAACACAGTTAAAATCTGCAAATGTCCATAGAAACCAAAATAGCCTTTTTACAATTCTATTGTATGAGATTAGGTGTCAAGACAGACTCTCTACATTGGTTTGCTTTCGTTAGGGGAAAGATGATGGAGGTGAAATTTTGGAGCTTTCTCAGAAATGTAGACAGAAGTAGGTGCTTCAAATTAGATATTGAGCCCAAAACTAAAACATACAAGTGGGGAAGCTGCACCCACCACTTCCTCTGGACGAACAACTCTGTATTAAAAAAACTGTCCCTATGTCTTTTTAAAATACTTCTCCTCTCACCTTAAAGTGTGCCCCTCGGTTTGAAATTCATTGTAACTGAAATTAAAATTTAATGTTCCAGTACAGATGGAGGCCATTTGACCCATCTTGCCTGTGACTGCTCTCAAAATGAGTAACGCACCTCATGCCTCTGCTCAGCCATCCTTATCAGGCAATAAGGAAGCCCGAGATTGAACCTGTCTCTGCATTCCAGATTCTAACTACTTGCTGTGTGAGAATACATCCCCCTATGTTACAATTTCCTTCTTTTATTTCTTAAATCTGCATTCTCTTTGTCCTGTTCCTTTCACCCATGAGAACCATTTCTCCCTATCTACTCCGTCGATAGGAGTAAACGATAGGTGATTGGGAATAAAGTCTAAAGCGAGAGAAAAACAGATGGATAGACAAAGGAATGGATAACCATGTGGCCGGTAGGCTGAGTAGCTGTTAGTGGAGACTGTTAGTGGCTAACAATGGGTTTTGTGTAATGGCAGACAATGTGATTTGTGGGGTAGGTGGCTGGGACATGGGAAAGCTCAAGCCCTGAAATTATTGAACTTGATATTGAGTCCAGAGGGCTGCAGGGTCCCCAAGCAGAAGATGAGGTGCTGTTCTTCCAGCTTGCTGTGAGCTTCACTGGAACACTGCAGCAAGCCTGAGACAGAGATGTTGGCCAGGGAACAGGGTGGTGTGTTGGAGTAGCAGACAACTGGAAGCTCAGGTCCGTTTTTGCGAGCAGAACGTACTTATTCTGTGAAGCAGTCACCCAGTCTACACTTCATGTAGAGGAGACCACATTGTGAGCAGCGAATGCAGTAGACTCAATTGTGAGAAGCGCAAGTAAAGTGCTTCTTCACCTGGAAGGTGTGTTAGAGCCCTTGGATGCTGGGGAGGGAGGAGGGAAATGTGCAGGTGCTCCATCTTTTGCGGTTGCAAGGAAGGTGCTGTGGGACTGAAGGCAGAGGTGAATTGTTGTTGGGAGTGAAGGAAAAGTGAACCATCCAAGATGCAAGAAGGATGGTCCAGATGGTGGGGATGTTCAGAATCAGGTATCATAGTTTAAGGGTAAGGATTAAACATTTCAGGATTGTGATGAGGAAAGATTTCTTCACCTAGGGACTGAGAGTCTACGGAATTCATTTTACCACAAGAAGTGGTCAAGCCAAAACATTTTATTTTCAAGAAGGAGGTAGATATAGTTCGCCTGGCTAAAGGAATCAAGGGATATGGAGGACGGTGGGATTAGGGATTGAGTTTGATGGTCGATTATGATCATATTGAATGGCCAAGCAGGCTTGAAGGGCCAAATGGCCTACTCCTGCTCCTATCTCCTATGTTTCTCTAAAGTTCCACATCCCTGGAACCTTTCTCAAAAACCTTTTCTGCATCCTCTCTCATGCCTTCATAGCTTTTAATTAATCACATAAGTTAATATTTGGTAATCACAGCAAGTGGTTTGAGAATGTGTGTAGCAGCCAGCTAATGTTCCTTCTTAGAGCTGAAATCAGCACATTGCCTCTTGAATGCGTGTTTTACAAATTTCTGCAGGTGGAATTGTTCAATTTTTAGCTTTTTCCATGATATTTTTGGCTGGATTATGTTGCTAAAAGATTACTTCCTGGAAAATTAAAGTATGAGTCATTTATGAAAATGATGGATTAAAATGAAAAAGGTAACAGTCACCGTCAATGGTGTACTTGAAGGCCTGAGTCAGGATAGGGAGCATCAATCACATATCATTGTTATAGCTCATACAGTCACTCTGATAAATGAAGAGGCTCAAGCTTACCTTAAAGGCCAGAATGATGCCAATGAAGGAAAGAACAACAAACACCAGACACGTTGGGTTCATTGACATAAGGTGCTCCTTGTAGGGGATATTAGCAGGCTGCGAAAAAGGAATGTGAAAAATAAATGCTCACAGAGCTGCCTCTAGAGTGGCATATCCAAAACGTGGACAGCACAGAAACAGACCATGAGGCAAACTGATCTATACTGGTGTTTCCACAGCTCCTTATCCCTCTCCCACCAACCTGGAAAGTGAGATAGTGTGAATGAGCTAAAGAGCTTTATCTGTGCTATATAACTCTATGACCTAACCAATCCTTACCAATCTGACCTACCCTACTCTTACCAATATGACCTGACCTAACCTTATCAATATGAGTTAACTTACCCTTACCAATCTTACCTAACCTACCTTTACTAATCTGACCTAACCTACTTTACTAATCTGACTTGACTGACTTTTACCAATATGACCTAACTTACCCTTACCAATATGCCCTGACCTACTCTTACCAATATGACCTGATCTACCATTACTAATCTGATCTAACCCACCCTTACCAATATGACCTGACCTACCCTTTCCAATATGACCTAAATTACCCTTACCAATCCAACCTGACCTACCATTATCAATCTGACCTAACCTACCGTTACCAATCTGACCTAATGTAGCTTTACCAATATGACCTATCTACCCTTACTAAACTGACCTAACGGACTTTTACCAATCTGACCTGACCTACCCATATCAATATGACCTAACCTACCCTTACCAATCTGACCTGACCAACCCATACCAATCTGACCTAACCTCGCTTTACCAATCTGACCTAACCTACCCTTACCAATCTGACCAGACCTACACTTACCAATATGACCTGACCTACCATTATCAATATGACCTGACCTACCCTTACGAATCTGACCTAACGTAACCTATCCTTACCAATACGACCAAACCTACCCTTGCCAATATGACCTGACCTACCCTTACCAATATGACCTAACACACCCTTACCAATCTGACCTAACCTACCCTTACCAATATAACATGACCTACCTTTTCATTCCCCCTCACATGTTTATCAATTTCTCCTTAAATGCATTTAATATTACCTACTTTTAACAAATTCTTTCGGATAATGACTTCCACATTCTCACCACTCAGTGGGCAAAGGCCTTTGCCCCTTTTTTCAATTCATTCTTGTGCATCGCTGCCCAACCCTGGTTACCCTGTGAAGGAAGTGGTGAGTTGCCTTTTTGATTGTAACTCAGTAGCTCACTACACAATTTTAGATGGCTATTAAGGGTCAACCACATTGCTATGGGTCTGGAGTCACGTTGAAGGCCAGATTGGGTAAGGACAGCAGATTAGGTCTTCCAAAGTGAGTTAATGAACCAGTTGGGTTTCTATAACAATTGATGGTAGCTCCATGTTTGCTATGACTAAGTTTACTTATAATGATCAAAGTGAAACTTAAGTGTGACTGGGACTGGTTTTGCATTCCAGGTTTTATTCATTAAATATAAACTTCGGCAACTATCAGTTTGGGATTTCAGCCTGCATTGCCATAGCATTAGCCTCAGCCCCCAGATTACTGAAGCTTTGATTATGTCATTCTGCTACCATAGAATATAGAACAGTACAGCACAGGAACAGGCCCTTCGGCCCAACATGTTTGTGCTGATCATGACGCCATTCCAAACTAATCCTATCTGCTGCACACGGTCTGTACCCTCTACTCGCTGCCTGTTCATGTGTCTGCCTAAATGCCTCTTAAACATTGCTACTGTATCTGCTTCTACCATCTTCTCTGGCAGTATGTTCCAGGCACATTCCACCCACTATGTATTAAAAACACTTGTCACTCATATGTCCTTTAAACTTTGCCCCCCTTTTCCACCATCCCCCCCCCCACCCCCCCCACCCCCAACTCCACTTTCAACCTTTACCCCTTAGTATTTGACATTTCCATCCTGGGGAAAAAGATTCTAACTTTCCTCTCTATCCATGCATCTCATAATTTTATAGACAGGTCGCCTCTCCGCCTAGAGTCATAGAGTCATAGAGATGTACAGCATGGAAACAGACCCTTCGGTCCAACTCGTCTATGCCGACCAGATATCCCAACCCAATCTAATCCCATCTGCCAGCACCTGGCCCATATCCCTCCAAACCCTTCCTTTCCATATACCTATCCAGATGCCTTTTAAATGTTGCAATTGTACTAGCCTCCACCACTTCCTCTGGCAGCTTATTCAATACACATACCACCCTCTGCGTGAAAAAGTTGCCCCTGAGGTCTCTTTTATATATTTCCCCTGTCACCCTAAGCCTATGCCCTCTAGTTCTGGGCTCCCCCACCCCAGGGAAAAGACTTTGTCTATTTATCCTATCCATGCTCCTCATGATTTTATAAACCTCTATAAGGTCACCTCTCAGCCTCTGACGCTCCAGGGAAAACAGCCCCAGCCTATTCAACCTCTCTATACAGCACAAATCCTCCAATCCTGGCAACATCCTCGTAAATCTTTTCTGAACCCTTTCATGTTTCATAATATCTTTCTGATAGGAAGGAGACCAGAATTGCACGTAACATTCCAACAGTGGCCTAACCAATGTCCAGTATAGCCGCAACATGACCTCCCAACTCCTGTACTAATACTCTGACCAATAAGTGAAAGCATACCAAACGCCTTCTTCACTATCCTATCTACCTGCGACTCTACTTTCAAGGAGCTATGTACCTGCACTCCAAGGTGTCTTTGTTCAGCAACACTCCCTAGGACCTTACCATTAAGTGTATAAGTCATGGAGTCATATAGTCATATAGTACGGAAACAGACAATTCTGATCAACTCACCCATGTTGACCAAGTTTCCCAAACTAACCTAGTCCCACTTGTCTGCATTTAGCCCATATCTCCCTAAACCTTTTCTATTCTTGCACCTGTCCAAAGGTCCTTTAAATGTTGTAACTATATCTGCATCTACGACTTGCTCTGGTTCATTCCCTGTACCCACCATCCACTGTATGAAAGAGTTGCCCCTCAGGTCCCTTTTAAATCTTTCTCTTCTCACTTTAAAAGTATGTCTCTAGTTTTGAATTCCCCCAACCTAGGAAAAAGACCTTTTGCTGTTCCCTTTATCTGTGGCCCTAATGACTTTATAACCCTTTATAAGGTCACCACTCAACCTCCAGCCTCTCATTATAACTCAAACTCTCCAGTCCCAGTAACATCCTTGTAAATATTTTCTGCACCCTCTCCAATTTAAGAATGTCTTTCCTATAGCAGGGTGACCAGAACTGGACACAGTACTCCAAAAATGGCCTTATCAACATTCACTATAATCACAACATGATGTCCCAACTCTTATACTCAATGGTCTGAGCAATGAAGGCAAGCATGCTAAACCAATCTACCTGTGATGTAAGTTTCAAGGAACTATATACTTGAATTCCTAGTCTCTCTGTTCTGAACATTCCCCAGGGCACTATCGTTAACTGCATAAAACCTGCCCTGTTTGCCTTATAAGAATGCAACACTTTGCATTTATTCAAATTAAACTCCATCTGCCACTCCTCGGCCTATTGGCTCGGCTATCCAAATCATTTATGTAAATGGAAACAACAGTAGACCCAGCACCAATCCCTGCAGAACTCCATTGTCACAGGCCTTGAGTCTGAAAAATGAACTCCACCACTACCCTCTGTCTCCTACCATCAAGCCAATTTGTATCCAATTGGCAAGCTCTCCCTTGATCCCATATGATCTAACCTTACTAACCAGTCTGCCGAGCAGAACCTTGTCAAAGGCCCTGCTCAGATCTGTGTAGACAACATCTACTGCTCTGCTCTCATCAATTTCTTGGTGACATCCTCAAATAAAAAAATCAATCAAGTTTGTGAGACGCGATTTCCCATGCACAAAGCCATGATGACTATCCCAAATTAGTCCTTGCCTTTCGAAATGCATATAAATCCTGTTTTTTGGAATCCTCTTCAACAACTTACCCACCACTGATGTCAGACTCACTGGGCTGTGGTGCCCTGGTTTCTCCTTGCAGACTTTCTTAAATAAAGACACGACATAGTGTTCAGGGATGTGCAGTTTAGGTGGATTGTCCATGTTAAATTGCCCAAAATGTCCAGGGATGTGCAAGTTGGGTGGATTATCCATGGGAAATGCAAGGTTACAGGGATAGCGAGGGTGGATCTGGGTGGGATGCTATTCAGAGGGTCGGTGTGGATTTGAAGGGCTGAATGGCCTGCTTCCACACTGAAGGGATTCTATGATTTTATAATTAACCAGCCTCCAGTCTTCAGGCACCTCAGCTATGGCTGTACATGGTACAAATAGCTCTGCTGGACACCCTGCAATCTTTTTCCAAGCTTCCCACAACATTCTGGGATACACTTGATCAGATCCCAGGGACTTATCACATGAACCTCCCCAACACTCCTCCGACTCACTCCAACTACTTTATCCTTCTGTTCTTTCACAGGGGCAGGAGTAGGCCATTCTGCCCTTCATGCCTGTTTCATCATTCCATATGTACACAGCTGATCATCCAACTCAGTCCCTGCTCCTGCTTTCCTTAATTTCCAGGGCTCTTTCTTGTTTAGAAATAGATATCAACCTACATTTTGAGATTAATCCATATTGCTTTTGGAGGCAATGCAGTGCTGAGCCATCAGAATGACATCGAGGCTGAACAGGTTAAATTACCGAGACTGATTGGACAGACTCGGTCACTCTGCACTGGAGTAAAATAGTTTAGGGAACGTGGTGATCGAACTTTGTTGTTTAGAATGGACAAAGACTTTGGTAGGATGAATGTGGACTGAGTTGGATGACCAGACATGTTCATACTGAATGGTGGAGCAGGCTCAAGGGGTTGAATGGCCTACTCCTGCTCCTATCTTGTATGTTTAAGGACATTATAATCTGGTCTTGCATTATTATATGATTTTACAACATTGTACATTTCATACCAGTTGTCGCAGGTAGTCTTGAATAGAGTTTGGATAGATGACCACACTGATGGCTACAAGAGTATTGAGGGCAAAGTCAAAGATCTGGTAACAGAAGAATGGGACAATCCATGCACTGAGTTGCTGAAAGACAAAGAAGAAGCAAAAAAAATGTTAAGTTTTGCAAAACTGAGAGAGTGACACAGACACTGTATTTACACTAGAATATGACACCTTTATATCAGTATCCTGATAGGATTGGCCAGGCACCACAGTTGCCCCTTCAAGAATGTACCCCTGATCAACACGGGTGACACTGGCGAAGGATTAGTGTTTCTTTAACTCATCTGTAAATGAGAGTAGGGTGCTGGAAAAGCAAAGCAGGTCAGGCAGCATCCAAGGAGCAGGAAAATTGACGTTTCATTCCTGATGAGGGGCTTATGCGAGAAACGTCGACTCTCCTGCTCCTCGGATGCTGCCTGCCCTGCTGTGCTTTTCCAGCATCCCACTCTCGACTCTGATCTGCAGCATCTGCAGTTCTCACTTTCTCCTCTGCTGTAAATGCCCTGAAACTGAGTGGCTTGCTCAGCACTAACTGGTTACGAATCAAAAATTAACAGTTAAGGGTCAGCCACGTTACTGGAGTTATATAAATAACCAGACCAGGTAATAATGGTAAACTGACTTTGCTAGGGGACATTAATTAACAAAATGAATTTTTACAACAGCTGATGAGAGCTTCATGATTGAGATGATGTTTTTGAATAAACTGCCCTGTTGGGAGTTGAAGCCTATTTGCCAGGCCATCACTCTGGGCCTCTGAAGGTCTATTCTAGTGACATGCTCAGTACCACATATACTCGAGTAATAGCCAATCTCATGTCAATGTCGACCCCCTATGTTTGGCCAAATAATCTGGAATTTTCCATACATCTCGTGTAAACGTCGACCCTAGTTATTCATAGATAACAGATCGATGTTTATGAGTCCATGTGCTGGCCATCACATTCCCACTTCAGTTTTTCAGTCTCTCAGTTGTTCCGCTCTGCGCCTAGTCTTCCAGTCTGCTGGCTGTTGTGTTCCGCTCTGGGTTTTCAGAATGACCATAATTCAATTTTTTTTCATTAATTCGTTTAGAGATCAGTTGGGCTCCTGCTAATGATACTTTTGACAGGCATGAATTTCAGCCCCGCAAAAGCAGTATCCATGCAATAGTCAACCCCATAAAATAAACCTTAGAAATTACTCAAAACATTCAACTAGGGGTGGCACGGAGGCTCAGTGGTTAGCACTGCTGCCTCACAGCACCAGGGTCCCAGGTTCGATGCCAGCCTTGAGTAACTGTCTGTGTGGAGTTTGCACATTCTCCCCATGTCTGTGTGGGTTTCCTCTGGTTTCCTCCCACAGTCCAAAGATGTGCAGGTCAGGTGAATTGGCCAAGCTAAATTGCCCATAGTGCGAGGTGGGTCAAGGGTAAATATTAGGGTCTGGGTGGGTTACTCTTCGGAGGGTCAGGTTGGGCTGAAGGGCCTGTTTCCACACTGTAGGGAATCTAATCTAAACTATTATTTAAGTATATATCACCATCTCATCCAAATGCAAGAAAGGGGAGCTCATAGTTTAGTCAGATATTTTTCCTTGTGTTTCCCTTGTCTTTGCATTGTAACTTGTTGAGAGTGTGGGCTGATAAGAATGGGGAATGTGGCAGTGGGACGGAGATGAATGGTGGGATCAACAGCCCGTCTACCCAACAAATAATATTTCAGGATTGTGAAAAAAACTTCAGCTGGCTAAGCAGCATCTGTGCATTCAGACAGAGAGAGTGGATTAACATTTCAAGTCAATGACCTTTCATCAAAGCTAGCGACAGTTAGAGATCCAGCAGGTTTCAGGCAAGGGGTTGGATGGGACAAGAACAAAATGGTCATGTGACGTAGTGATAGACTCAGTATGGATGAAAGATCATCAAACTGAAATGTTAATGCTCCTTCTCTCTTCACAGAGGTTGCATGATCAGCTGAGTATTTTTTGTATTTTCTGTTTTTATTTACAAAAACTGGGCTGTTAGGGTGGAAGGGACATGTTTGTAATGTATATCTTTTAAAGAAATGCTTATCAGCCTGTGTAAAGATTGGATCCAGTTCTATCCTTTACCGCCCCTAACTTTCTGGTGTATAACAGCGGTGAAAGAGTCTTCTTGCATTTTCTGATTCTATTTCCATGATACACAGTATTTTGGATTTTGCTTTAAGATTTGTCTGACGCTGATTTAATAATGCATGAAGTCCAACAAAAAAATAATAGAATTGGCTGGGAGTGAATAGTAAGTCAATGGAGATTTGGAATGCAAACAGAAATTGCTGCAGAGTTAACTAATGACTCTTCCTAAGAATAGATGAGGATCTGGAATAGATAGATATACTATTACACCCAAAGCATTGAATCTATCTGTCACTTTTAAGTAGCAGAAAATGTAACTTTGTTTTCTTGCCATCTCATTGACAAATCATGGAGAAAATGCATTCCAAAGCAATTTACAAATTCAGATTGAAGCACTTTTAGTCAGTCACCACATCATAAAACATTAAACATCAAAATGCACAAAACAGGAATCATGAATCCTAGCCATTAACAGTGCCATTAATACAATTGGCACCACATCCCCACCCTTCACTACTGACATTCAGTAGACGCACTGCAGAAATTCACTCAAGTTTCTTGGACAGCAGCAGTCACATGGGAACACCACCCCCTGCAAGTTCCCCTCCAAGCCACTCACCATCCTGACTTGGAAATATATTTGCTGTTCTTTCAATAACACTGGGTCAAAATCCTGGAATTCCATCCCTAAGGGCATTGTGGGTCTGTCTACAGAATATAGACTTCAGGAGTTCAAGAAGGTTTAAAAACTGGGTTGTTTGGTGGGAGGGACATGTTTTTGATCTATATATCTTTAAAGAAATACTTATAAGCCTGTGTAAAGATTGGGTCCAGTTCTATCCTTCACTCCTTGCTTTCTGAGGACACCTTCTTGAGGGCATCTAGGAATGAGCAATAAATATTGGCCCAGCCAACGATGCCCACATCCCACAAGTGAATTTTAAAAATGAGCTGCTCTACACGGCTAACCATGAGAACAAACTGGTGCTCCAGATTTTGTGGCAATGACGAGAGTGAATTTTACAGTCATTATTCACCTGAAACTGTCAGCAATTACTGGGGTCTACATGAGAACTGTTAAACATAAAAATCCAGAGCTATTGGAAGCTCATAGAATCAGAAACCACTGAACTGAGTTGATTTTTCCCATGTTACAGTATTATTCTTTGTTGTCACAAACAAGAACTTGGACTTCACTTGCTCAAGTCAGAAAGGTTAGAGAATTTAAAGCCATCTTGAAACTGCTGAACAACTATTAACACCAAGCCACTCATTTTCCCTTTATTCATTCAGGGGATGTGGGTGTCACTGGCTAGGCCAGCATTTAGTGCCCTTTCTCAGCTGACCAGGGAGAGAGTTAAGAGTCAACTACATTGCTGTGAAAATTTCCTAAAGTACATGAGTGAATCAGCTTAGTTTTTACAACAACTGACAGCGGTTACAGGGTCACCCTTAGGTCACTAAATTTTTATTGAAATCACATTTAAGATGGCGGCTCCTCAACCTGCAGCTAATCCATTCCCTCCTCATTTTGCATTTTCCTTTTTCCCTTCTTCCTCTGTCTTTTATTTTAAGTTTCTTTCAGTGTTTTTGAAAAAACTTGCCTTGGAGCAGCAATTGGAGTTGATATGTGTGGTGCTGGAAAAGCACAGCAGGTCAGGCAGTATCCGAGGAGCAGGAGAATCGACGTTTCAGACAAGAGCCCTTTATCAGAAATGTGGGGTGGGGGGGGGAGCTGAGAGATAAATACGAAGGTGGAGGTGGGGCTGGGGGGAAGGTAGCTGGGAATGCGATAGACAGACGAAGGTGGGGGGATGACAGTGATAGATCAGAGCGGAGGGTGGAGCAGATGGGTGGGAAGGAAGATAGACAGGTAGGACAGTTCAAGAGGGCGGTGCTGAGTTTGAGTGTTGGATCTGGGATGAGGTGGGGGAGGGGAAATGAGGATACTGGTGAAATCGATATGTCACGTGGTTGGAGGGTCCCAAGGCAGAAGGTGAGGCGTCGGGTGGGTTGGATTAGGCGATGGAGGAGGTCCAGGTCTTGCATGTCCTTGGCAGGGTGGGAGGGGGAGTTGAAGTGGTCAGCTGCAGGGCAGTGGAGGCGTTTGGTGCGGGTGTCCCAGAGATGCAGAGCAGGCTAGAGGCTCATGTGGAGCAGGGACAGGACTGAAGATCCGGAGCAGAGCGGGGATGTTCGGAGGGCCCCTGAGCAGAGTGGGGACGGTTTTTGGACTGGGGACAGGGTGGGCTGTCAGTGGTTTGTGAGCCTGGTCAGACCACATGTGGAAGCCCCTTGTGCTGATCTACTATTGGCCCTTTACACAAAGACTGCAATGTTTATCTTTTTAACATTATTTCTTATTTTTCTAACTTATACTATGAATCACAGTAAGGTAATGTAACCTCTTTTCCTTTATTTTTCTATTTCTGTTGAGGGCCATTTTCTACCTAAGATGGCACCATATAGGCAATATTGTAAACTTTTTACAGTACTCCTGTACTTGAGTCCATGGGACAATAAAGGAAATTCTAATTCATTTCCAATTACTCCAAGTGGGATTTGAACCCATGGTCCCCAGGACATTTTCCTGAGGCTCTGAATTGTTAGACAGTCAGATGACCACTATGCTGCCATTCCCTCAGCTATGCTAAATGGGTAGCAAGCTGTCTCCTTCAAATGGGAATAGTGTCACTGAAAAAACAATGAAGAAGCAAATCTGGAAAGAGTGAAGATCTTTTTATTATGCCACCTCACTCACATCAGGAGGGTAATTGCAACAGGCAAGCTGTTAGACAGCTATCTTCTCCAACGCAATCCTAGCCCTTATTGAATGGCCTCACTCACATGCCACCCCAGGTCATTAACACCACCATGCTAAGGAGTAACAGCTATGGATTTATTAAGGGGGGATTGGCGGGAGATAACATCCACCCCATCGTTGTTGACACCACTGTTTATTCACATGGCCTCAAATCGACACAGGCTCTACTAAACCACTCCAGATGACACTAGGCTTTGGGTAACTACCCAACAGCAGTGGGGTGTCTGAGGTACCAGGACGGTCTGGTCTATTGTGGAAGTGGCCAGTCCTTTCATTTGCCGAAGATGCCATTCAGGAGAAGCACGACTCCTTCTGGGAAGGCAGTGGTGCAATTATCGCTGTCCTAGCCCTCCAGAAACTCAAGCCAATGGTCTGGGAGCATGGGTTCAAATCCATGTAGCGGTCAGTGAAATGGAATGGACAGTTGGCCTAATAGTGGCCATTTGATGGCTGTCATTTGTCATCAAAAACTATTTGCTTAACTGACGTCCAGTAGGAAATCTTATTTATCCATGAAATGTTATTTAACCTTAGCTGCCTTCTGGGATGGGCAATAAATGGACAAGCCAGTGACACCCACATACCATCAACAATTTTGTTTTAAGAGAAATGTGAAATAAGTTTTCATTTCAAAATGCATAGACTTGCTAAAACTGCATTCAACTGGCCCAGATGGAATATCATATCGAATTTAGTCTATGCTGCTATAGTACCTGTTTCTTCAACGCCAATTGGCTTTGACGCGATTGAAGAATTTAGACCGTTATTTGTAGAACACAATCTTTCCTTACCATATTGGCTATAACGCGATTCTGGCCCCACTGGTTTAAATGGCACGGATATTGCACGATTTTCGTTAAACACAAGACCCGCACGAGAACTGAACGATAGCATGAAATCAGAACTGACTGTACATCCATATTGGTTACAATAGCATCACCAAAATAAAAGCCACCAAATTTGGCTGTTGGGATCCTGATTTTAACCATTCATTTGCAGTACCTTATATGCGCCATAAGTGGCCATTCCACAGATCGTTATCATAAGGAGAGAAACGGCAGTAGCAATGCAGATATCTGAAACAGAAAATAGGACGTAGACACAGAAGAAAGCACACATTATTTCGAGGCACCACATCCAAGCAAGTTGTCGTAGAAAAATGGGAGAACAGGTCAGAGAAATTAATTTTCCTTAAACATGTCAAGTCAGTTGATTGCATTCCTCTCCTTTCATGAGTGTTCTTGCATGAGCCATAGAACCATGAGGACATAGACACAGAAGCAGGAGTTGGCCATTCGGCCCATCAAGTCTGCACCGACCCACTGATCCCCACCCAGACCCAGCATAGCCACCCATAATCAGATCACTGACTGAATGGTCGATTGGTTCAAAGGGCTGTGTGGCCTATGCTCGATCCCTGTTCAGGTGTTTGTATCTATTTTGTAGGTGTATCTGCGTTCTGTCACCACAACTCATACCTGAGAGAGTTCAGTGGCTGAAAAAAAATGCTCATGAAATAAGCCCTTAGAAGGTATTTTAGGTGAATCTGAGGAATCCAGTGGACCAGTTACAAAAGAATATGAACAAGTCTATACAGGGAAAGATCCCATTTTAAATTACTACAGAGTGAGTTGCAATGGGAATACAAGACTGATGGCTAGAAGTCAAGTTATCAACAGAATTTTTTAATATACATGCAGCAGATGTAGGAAGCTTACTGAGAGACTGCTGGATAATCAAACAGTCATAGAACCGTAGACAAAGAGTCATACAGCATAGAAACAGGTCCGTCTGTCCATCATGCTTATAGTGACTAACCATCACCAAACTATACTAATCCCATTTAGCTGTACTTTGTCTGCAGTCTACTGAGCCCTGGCATTTTAACTGTTCATCCAGATGTTTCTTAAATGTTATAAGAGTACCTGCCCGCTCACCACACTCTCAGGCAGCACCAACCATATTCCTACCACCCTCAGGGGGAGAATAGTTCACCCCAGATCCCTCTAAACCACTTACTCCTCACCATAAGCGTGTACTGACTGATAATAGACATGCCTGCCATGGGAAAAAGATTCTCATGATTGACCCTGTCTGCTGCGCCTCTCATAATTTTGTACACCTGAATCAGATCCTCCCTCAGCCTCCTGTGCTCCAGGAAAAACACATCCCAGCCTGTCCAGCCTCTCCTCATAACTGAGACTTTCCATTCCAACAATATCCAGGTGAATCTCCTTTGCACTCTCTCTGATAGTGTGCAATCACATCTTTCTGATAGTGTGGTGACCAGAACTGCACAGGGTATTCCAGCTGTGGCCTAACTAATGTTTTATAAAGTTGTAACAAGACTTCCTTGCTCCTATATTCCTGATAAAGGGCTTATGCCCGAAACGTCGAATTTCCTGTTCCTTGGATGGTGCCTGACCTGCTGCGCTTTAACCAGCAACACATTTTCAGCTCCTATATTCCATGCCCTGGGTAATGAAGACAAGCATCCTATATACTCTCTTCCCCATCTGTCTACCTGTACTGACTCCTTCAGGGAAGTATGGTCTTGTACACTAAGGTCCCTTTGTTCCTCAGTACTCTCTCGGACCTATCGTTATTGTGTACATGCTTCTCTTATGAGACCTCCCAAAATGAACTTCTCAGGATTAAATTCCATCTGCCATACTCTGCCCAATTTACCAGCTGATCAATAGTTACATCTCCTGATGCTGCCTGGTTTGCTGTGTTCTTCCAGCCTTCTGCTTGTCTATCAATAGCCTGAAACCATCCTCCTCACTATCAACAACACCGCCGGCTTTCACGTCATCAGAGGGAGGCAATGGCTTAGTGGTATTATTGCTGGACTGTTAACCCAATGACCCAACTAATGTTCTGGGGGTGTGGGTTTGAATCCTGCCAGAGCCGATGGTAGAATTTGAATTCAATAAATATCTGAAATTAAGAGTTTATTGATGACCGTGAATTCATTGTGGATTGTTGGGAAAAACACACCTGATTCACTAATGCCCTTTGGGGAAGGAAACTGCTATCCTTACCTGGTATGGCCTACAGGTGACTCCAAACCAACAGCCAATGTGGTTGACGCTTGACTGCTCTCTGGGCAATAAATACTGGCCTGGCCAGTGGTGCCATCATCCCAGAAATGAATAAAAAATGTGACCTTCTACACCCACATACATTGGAAGCTAGTGCTTCCAATTAAACCTGTTGGACTATAACCTGGTGTTGTGGGATTTTTAACTTTGTACACCCCAGTCTAATACCGGCATCTCCAAATCATCCAAGTCATTAATCTACATAACAAGGCTGTCAGCTCTCAGTTCTGAAGAAGAATTATACCAGACTCAAAATGTTAATTCTGTTTTTTCTCTCTCTACAGATATTTGGATGCCAATTTCCAACATCTGCAACATTTTGGTTTTGTGATTTTTGGAAACATTTGGCAGCCAATATTTGAGATCTTCACAGGGATAACACATGACGGGCAGAGTCTGTGCTTTTCAGGCCATCCCCGGGTGAAAAGGCAGAGCTGAATGTAGAGCAAAGCTCTGTGACATCTTAGTGAGTCGAGGGAAGTTTCCGAGCACAGCGAGCAGCCACTCCAGGAGGACATTCCAGTTTCGCAGTCACGCAAAACAAAGTGAGACACCATGACATGGGAAAGACCGTAGGGTTGCAGAGGATGAATGTGGAGGGGTGCAGCAACATTTACTTACTGGCATCATCGGTGAGGTCAAAGTCAGTGCCGAGTTCAGTATGGGTCAGGTAGTACCGTTCTGGGTCACTGAGGGCAGACAACAAAATCAGCAGCACCACACCATTGATCAGCTAATGGGAGAGAAAGGAAAAGTCAGTGAGCCACTTAGAATCAAGTTATACCCTTATCTGACCGCACGGGGAAGAGAATACCAATTGTTTTCAGTAATCTTCACCAATCAGTAGACATCTCATGATACTGATGGCAGCTTGTCTACATCCGGGTCTGATGCTTCCAGTTTGAGCTACTTACCCTGGCTCCCCCTCCCCCTATTCCCCAGGACGTGCTCCCCCTCCCCTACACCCTGGGACTTGTTTCCTCTCCCTGCCATGATAAAATAGGGCTGAGTCAACATGTTTTGTCAAGGGGAGGACATGTCTGAATTCTTTGAGGTTGGAACAAGCAAGTTAGATAAAGGAAAGCCAGTGGGTGTGATCTATTTGGATTTCCAGAAGGCCTTTGGCAAGGTGATACACAGAAGGCTGCTAAATAAGTTAAGAGCTGCAAATGTGTTGCTGGTCAAAGCACAGCAGGCCAGGCAGCATCTCAGGAATAGAGAATTCGACGTTTCGAGCATAAGCCCTTCATCAGGAATAAGAGAGAGAGAGCCAAGCAGGCTAAGATAAAAGGTAGGGAGGAGGGACTAGGGGGAGGGGCGATGGAGGTGGGATAGGTGGAAGGAGGTCAAGGTGAGGGTGATAGGCCGGAGTGGGGTGGGGGCGGAGAGTTAAAAGCTCATAGTGATAGGGGTAGGCTACTAGTATGGTTAGAGGACTGGCTGACTGGCAGAAGGCAGAGAGTAGGGATAGAGGGGTCTTTGAGCGTTTGCAAGTGTACAGGGCCTCAGTGAGACCACACCTGGAGTATTGTGTGCAGTTTTGGTCTCCTGATGTTCTGGTTATTGACGGAGCATAATGAAGGTTTACCAGGCTGTTCCCCTGGGACAGCAGGACTTGGGAGTCCAGAACTAGAGGGCATAGGTTTAGGATGAGAGGAGAAAGATATAAAAGAGACCTAAGGGGCAACTTTTTCAAGCAGATGGTGATGCATGTATGGAATGAGCTGCCAAAGGAAGTGGTTGAGGCTGGTACAATTGCAATACTTAAAAGGCATCTGGATGGGTATATGAATAGGAAGGGTTTAGAGGGGTATTGGTCAAATGCTGGCAAATGGGACTAGATTAATTTAGGAGATCTGGTTGGCATGGATGAGTTGGACCCAAGGATCTGTTTCCATGCTGTACATCTCTATGACTCTATGACTGACATATGAAGAGAGACTGGGTAAGTCAGGATTCACTGGAGTTAAGAAGAATGAGGGACATCTCAAAAACCTACAAATTTCTAACAGGACTAGACAACAAAAACACAAGAGGGATGTTTCTGATGACTGGGGAGTCCAGAACTCAGGGTCACAGTCTAAGGATATGGAGTGGGCCATTTCGGACTGAGATGTGGAGAAATGTCTTCCCCCAGCGAGTGGGGAGCCTGTGGAATTCTCTGCCATGGAAAGTAGTTGAGGCCAAAACATTGAACGTTTTCCAGAAGGAGATAGATATCGTTCTTAGAGCTGAAGGGATCAAAGGGTATGGGGAGAAAGCAGGAACAGGGGATTGAGTTTGATGGTCAGCCATGATGGCCTACTAATGCTCCTAGTTTCTATGTTATAAAGTCCACAAATCTTTTATTTATTGTTTTCTGGGACATGGACATTGCAGGCAAGGCCTTACGTTCTTTTGAATCGTGGGGCTTGCCATGTGTCTGGAGTCACATGGAGACCTGTCCAAGTCAGGGACGGCGGACTCCCTTCACAAGAGGACTCTGTGAACCAGCTCAGATTTTACAGCAGTGAATAAATAGTCACCGTGGTTACTATGTGATGTTTCCAATTTAATTGAATTTAAAATTCCGCCATCTGTCAGGGGTGGGATTTGAACCCATGCCCTCACAGTCTTAAACCTCAGGATCATGTGCCCAGTGAGTTTATCACTACTCCAGCACCACAATCATTACATGGTACTCAGCCATGATTTGGCTCATATTACAATGTAGTATTAACTGTTAGACATCTGCCAGGGCACTTCAGATTTTCCCATCTGACCAATCTGGAACATTTATTGTCTTATTAATTGTCCAGTCTCTCCATTGAAGCATAAATACAGTACTTTTCAGAACAATTAGCATCCATCGTTGAGAGGAGACATTCTCTCTGAAGCTAAATGCAAAACACATTAAACGTAATTAAGTCTGCAATTGTGCTATCACATCTGTTAATGCAAAACTGTTTTTTTCATCGGCACTGATGCAAATGATAAAGCTGTGTCCCTCAAATGTCAGATGTGAACTGGATTGTTGCACATACTACAGCAAGTTAGTGAAAGAATATCATCTCAAATTCATCTCTCACTTCTCTGCGTTAACCAACAAAAGTGACTTTCCTTTATAGGGTAGGCCCATTGATGCATGTCCCCCATCTACGATCATTCATGATATTTTCATTTTTACAATTCCAGCCTCTTCAGTAACCATATTAAATCGATTGCCCATTGCCATGAGTCTTCAGCTGCCTTGGCTGACCCCGTGTTCTGTATTACCTCTCCACTTCTTTGCCCTCATTAAGGGACACTCCTCTTACCCCTCAACTTATTTCATGAAGCCTTCAATGAACTGAAGGCTTCAATGTCTCCTAATGTGGCTCCGTATCAATCTTGGTAATATTCCTAAGATGCCCCCTGGCTGGTGAACCAGGATAAAACCTCCATAAATACATTGTTTTGATCCTGCTGGAAACATTGTAAAGAGAGGTGAACAAGAGTAGATTTCCAGAACTCATGAGGGGTAAGAGGAGTGGTTTTTTCCCTAAATTTATTGTTTTGTACGAAATAAGTGACACTGGCTAGACTAGTGTGTATTGCACATCTCCAGCTTCCCTTGAGAAGGTGGGAGTGAGCTGCCTTCTTGCAGTCCACCTACTGTGGTTTGACCCACAATGCCCTTAGGAAGGGAATTCCAGGGTTTTGACCCAGCGACACTGAAGGAACAGTGATATATTTTTAAATCTGGCTTGAGGGGGAATTTGTAAGTCGTGGTGTTCGACTGTCCTTGCCCTTCTAGATGGAAATGGTCTTAGGTTTGGAAAGTGCTGTCTGAGGAGCCTTGGTGAATTTCTGCAGTGCATCTTGTTGTTAATGCGCTCTGTTGCTACTGAGGTTGGTGGTAGAGGGAATGGATGCTTGTAAATTTGGTGTCAATCAAGTGGGCTGCTTTGTTCTGAATGGTTTTGAGCTTCTTGAATATTATTGCCATCCAGGCAGGTGGGGAGTATTCCATCACACTCCTGATTTATACCTTGTAGATGATGGACAGGCTTTGGGGAGATAGGAGGTGAGTTACTTGCTGCAGAATTCCCAGTTTCTGACCTGCTCTTTGAGCCATTGTGCTTATATGGTGAATGCAGTTCAGTTTCTGGTCAATAGTAACCCCCAGGATATTGATAATGGGGGATAGAGTGATGGTGATGCATTGCATGTCAACCGTTGATGATTAGATTCTCTCTTGTTAGAGATAGTCATCACCTGGCATTTGTGTAACATGAATGCAACTTGCCACTTGTCAACCCAAGCCTGGAGATTGTTCAAGTCTTGTTGCATTTGGTCATGGACTGTTTCAGCATCTGAGGAGTTGCGAATGGTGCTGAACATTGTGCAATCATCTGCCAGTTTACATTCATTTCCTGGACAGTGATGCAGAGTAACATTTTTCTTTTTGGTTATAGCTTCAACAGTCTCTATTATCTTAAATGTTCACTCTATCGATCTAATCAGAATGAAGTGCTTTGGAACTTTGAACATTTTGGGGTGTTTTTTTAGCATATTACTCGTATAACAATAATTGTTGATTTCCCAAATTGACCTTATGTACCAGACAGTGACGAAGGAGTCTGGGAATCCCGGTACATTGTTGTGGTGGTGAGGTTAAGATATAAATATAGAAAAGACAAACGAGAGAGACACAACTGTCAGTGTCTGGAATCACAAAATCAATCGCTTCACCTTACAATTCGGAAGTCATCATACTCAGAGAAATCGGATTTGTGGGTTTGCTAATGAATGGAAATGATGGCACGTTGCCAGTATATTAGTCCCCTTCCAATTCAGGTGCAGTCCATCTTTCATTTACAGGTCAGTACCACTCTAAAAGAGATTCCAATCATCCAAAAATGTGAATCCTTCTCCCCCGAACCAGCTTCTCAACCACGTGTTCATCTGCTCTATCGTTCTATTCCTACCCTCACTAGCTCATGGCACCAGGAGTAATCCAGACATTACCACCCTCAAGGACCTCCTTTTCAAATTCTTGCCTAACTTCTTATATTCTCTCCTCAGAACCTTCTCTTCCTCTGTTGTTAGTTCCAATATGGACAACAATCTCCTGCCTGATCTGCCACAGAGTTTCAAATGTCTACCACCCTTTGTATGTAGAAGTGCTTCCTAACATCTATCCTGAACAGTCTGGCCCTAATTCTCAGACTATGTTCCCAGTTCTAGAATCCCCAGTAAGTGGAAATAATTTAGCTTTATCTGCCCTCAATTTGTTGGAGGTGGTTCAAAGAGGATTCAATTAAATGGTGCTTGGGATTGGGGTGCTACTTATAAGGAAACACTGGACAGGTTGGGCCTATACTGAGGTGAAAGTGAGGACTGCAGATGCTGGAGATTAGAGTCAAGGTTAGAGTGGTGCTGGAAAAGCACAGCAGATCAGGCAGTATCTGAGGAGCAGGAAAATTGACGTTTTGGTCAAAAACTCTTCACCAGGAATGAGGCTGGGACTTCGAGGGTGGAGAGATAAAGGGGAGGGGGTGGGGCTGGGGGAATGTTGATAGGTGGATGGAGGTGGGGGCAAAAGTGATACATCGGAGGGAATGTGGTGCAGATAGGTGGGAAGGAAGATGGACAAGTGGGACAGGTCATGAGGTCGGTGCTGAGCTGGAAGTTTGGAACTGGGATAAGGTGGGGGGAGGGGAAATAAGGAAAGGGGTTGGAGGGTCTCAAGACAGAAGATGAGGCATTCTTCCTCCAGGCATTGGGTGGTGAGGAAGTGGCAATGGAGCAGGCCCAGGACTTGCATGTCCTTGGCGGAGTGGGAGGGGGAGTTGAAGTGTTCAGCCCCGGGGCGGTGGGGTTGGTTGGTGCGGATGTCTTGGAGATGTTCCCTAAAGTGTTCTGTGAATAGGTGTCCAGTCTCCCCAGTGTAGAGGAGATCGCATCGGGAGCCACGGATCCAGTAAATGACATGTGTGGAAGTTCAGGGGAAACTTTAGTGGATGTGGAAGGTTCCTTTGGGGCCTTGAACAGAGGTGAGGGGGACGGTGTGGGAGCAGGTTTTGCATTTCCCGAGGTGGCAGGGGCAGGTGCCGGGAGGTAAGGGAAGGTTGTTGGGAGTCACAGAGGGACCGGTCATTACAGAAAGTGGATAGGGGTGGGGAGGGAAATATATCTCTGGTGGTGGGGTCCGTTTGGAGGTGGTGGAAATTGCAGAGGATGATGCCATGTATACCGAGGTTGGTGGGGTGGAAGGTGAGGACCAGGGGGATCCTGTCCTTGTTGTGGCTGGAGGGGTGGGTTTGAGGGTGGAGGTGCGGGACGTGGGTGAGATGCGCTGGAGGGCATCATCAACCACGTGGGAGGGGACATTGCGGTCTTTAAAGAAGGAGGCGATCCGGTGTGTTCTGTGGTGGAACTGGTCCTCCTGGGAGTAGATGCAGCGGAGGCAGAGGCAGGCCTATATCTCCTCTTTAAAAGAGCGAGAGGTGATTATCTTGAGACCTACGAGATATGGTGATGAAATGGCAGAGTGAATACTGAGAGGTTGTTTCCCCCTTTTGGGAAAGATCAGAGCTAGAGGGCACAGTTTGAAAATAAGACATCTCCATGTAGGAGGGAGTGAATGAGAATATATTCTCTCAGGGTAGTTTTGAGTCATTCAAACTCAGTGGTGGCACTGTCATTGAATATTTGTGAGGCAGAAATAGAGAGAACTTCTTGGCTGACAAGAGAGCCAGCAGCTAGAGAGGATAGGGTGGAGTTGAGGCCATAATCAATTTAGCCGTAATGCTATCAACTGACAGAGCAGGCTGGAGGGGCTGAATGGTCTATTTTAGCTCCTGATTTGTATGTTTGCATGCTCAGAAACTGACCAGCACCAATTAATGCATTGGAAATATGTGACCTCAAAAGGTAATTATCAACAAAACAATCTACTGTGAAGCCATTCTGATTTGTTTGGATGTAATTATTTTGCTTGGGGCTAGAAACAAGGGCAGCCTGCCAAAACACTGGCCAGCAGCTCAGCTTAATAATAGCTTGCTGCTACAATGTTTTTCCATTCATTTGTGGGATATGGTCATCACAGGTTTGGGGTCAGTAATTAATTGTCTGTCCCGAGTTGCCCCTTGAGAAGGTGGGGGTGAGCTGCCTTCTTGAAATGCTGCAGTCCATCAGCTGTTGGTAGACCCACAATGCCCTTAGGGAGGGAATTCCAGGATTTTGACCCAGTGACACTGAAGGAACGGTGATATATTTCCAAGTCAGGATGGTAAGTGGCTTGGAGGGGAACCTGCAGGGATGTGGTGTTCCCACGTATCTGCTGCCCTTGTCCTTCTAGATTGTATAAGATCACAGTTGGAGGCAAAGGGATCAAAAGGTATGGGGAGAAAGCAGGAACAGGGGATTGAGTTGGCTGATCGGCCATGATCACATTGAATGGCGGAGCAGATTCAAAGGGTCGAATGGCCTCCTCCTGCCATTACTGTCTTTGTTTTGTTGTTTCTATCACCAACATGAAGCAAAAACAAAATTAACAAATGGTTTTATGAAATGTTGCATCAAACGTAGAATTAATTGTTATGGAGATGAAGGAAACATGACTATTTTATTGCCTCCTTCATGTGTGCTTGTTACCTTACTAAGGCTTGGGGGGATTTCATGAGTTTAAATCTTTCATTATTGATTGATTTACTTCCTGCGTGATTTATCCATAGATCAATGGCAGAGGTAAGTAACTGTTCCCATATTACTGGCAAAATGATCTCGCCATTATTTTCCGAATTATTGGACAACTATGTTTACTGTTGTAGAACAATCTCAAGATACAAGGCGGTAATAGATAGGGGGTAATGAATGTAATCTCCCTCCCAGATCAAATTCCAGTGCAGCACAATTGTAGCTCATGTTGCACAGTTTCCAACATTAAAAGACCTGCCAATCTTCTGTCGACCTGTGTTAAATGATCAGATTAGGAGCAAAAAGCTTCTCTGAATATTGTGGCATTGCACCATCATTAAAAAGAAAACCTTCATCTTGTTCCTATGAGTGGACCAAAGTGCTGCAGATGCTCAAAATAGGGAAGGATGACTGAAAATGCAGGAGATACAAAGTAGGCCAGTCAGCGTTGCTGAGAGGAACAAGCAAGGGGAAGCCATTGAGATAGAAAGGGCTAGAAGGACTTAATAAGGGGCCCCAAACTGTTCGCACTATTCCAGGTGTGGTCTGATTAGTGCTTGCATAGTTTTGGCAAAACCTCTCCACTTTTATAGCCCATTCCTGTGGTGCAGGCACTGGGGTGTTGGTAAGTCAGAAGCAGAGATCTGTAACGTTGCACTCTGTGAATAAACCTGGTATCAAGAAATGAGTACCTGTCTCGTTTGATAAATCAAAGTGTCTCGGATTTGTTTAACCAGATCCTGCATTCAGTGAAGCATGGGGTTATCAAACAGACTTCAAAGCAATCACTGACTGAAAGAATAGCCTATGTAATATACATAAAATACTCCATTGTGTTATTGACAAGCAAGAGGACACAGCAAGGCCAAAAAACATTCGAAGTAATTAATCCGCTCGCTGGGAAACCACAGGAAACTCAACTCCAAAGCTGCACTCTCATCCACATCTTTCAGAATTTATTTTTAAATGCTGCTTTTTTTTTGTTAAGCGTTTGATTTGTTTATGTTGGATTCTGTGTAGCAGGATTACCACATATTGTAAAGGACCTGGATTCTTAATAAATTGGCATTTTCTAAATCCACTTTTATTCCAAGGGTTTCAATTTCCTTAGCTGGTCTGACCTACCTGTGACTCCAGACCCACAGCAATGTGGTGGACTCTTAAACTACCCTCTGGGCAGCTAGGGATGGGTAACAAACACTGACCTAGTCAGTGACATCCATCTAAACCAGTAACACCCAAAGACTGTGAATCAATATTAAAAAAATTATTGCACCTTTAATAATCATCTGACCTATTTGTAAAATGTTGCTGAATGTTCTATGACTCAAGCAGCAGCTTAGAAGTGCGTCTAGTCTGAAGTATTATCTTAATAACTCTGGGGATATAAAGCTGTGTGAAGGTTACACAGTTCCAGAAATACCCTTCCAAGGCCAATAATAGTCCTGCTTCCAATTTCCATTTGGAAGGGGATTTATTGTGAAGGGGCTTTCTCCAGGACAATGTCACCTGTTCTCAGGTAGAATTGGGACCCACAACATGCAGTAACCTCCTGTCTATTTAGCCAACAGACCAGCCTGTATATCCAGGTGAGACAACATCCCCCTGGGCTCTATTGGGATTCGACTGGACATTCCATTTGTTCTGACAGCTCCTGACCGATCAAGGACAGCTGTCTCCCTTCCTCCTGGCCCTTCATTCATTTCCTCTCACACTTTCCCTCACTCTCCTCCCCCATCCCTCACTCTCCTCCCCCCTCCCTCACTGTCCTCGCCCCTCCCTCACTATCCTTCCCCCTTCACTGTCCTCCCCCTCCTTCACTGTCCTTCCCCCTCCCTCACTGTCCTCCCTCCCTCACTGTCCTCCCCCCTCACTGTCCTTCCCCTCCCTCACTCTCCTCCCGCCTCCCTCACTGTCCTTCCCGCTCCCTCACTGCCCTCCCCCCTCCTTCACTGTCCTTCCCCTTCACTGTCCTTCCCCCTCCCTCAGTCCTCCCCCCTCCCTCACTGTCCTTCCCTCTCCCTCACTGTCCTTCCCTCTCCCTCACTGTCCTTCCCCCTCCTTCACTGTCCTCCCTCCCTCACTGTCCTCCCCCCTCACTGTCCTTCCCCTCCCTCACTGTCCTTCCCCTCCCTCACTGTCCTTTCCCCTCCCTCACTGTCCTTTTCCCTCCCTCACTGTCCTTCCCCCTCCCTCACTGTCCTTCTCTTCCCTGTCACTCTTTCCCCCCCTTCACTTTCCCCCTCTGCCCTCACTATCCTCCCTCTCCTTCCTCTCTATAACTCCTCTCCCTCTCTCTCACCATCCGTCCTTCTCACTCACCTGTTCTTCTCCACTTCCCTCATTCTCACACTGTTCCCCTCCCTCAGTCTCCTCTCCCTTGCACTCAGTCTCCTCCCTCTCTGTCACTTTCTTCCTTCTCCCTCACTCTCCAACCTCTCCCTCACTTTCGTTCTCCTTCCTCACACCACCCCTCTCTCCCCTTCTTCATTCTCTCCCCTCTCCCTCACTCTGCCCCCTCCCTCACTCTCTCCCTCACTCTCCTCATTCATTCCCTCACTCATCTCCCTCACCCTCACTCTCCTCATTCATTCCCTCACTCATCTCCCTCACCCTCACTCTCCTCCACCCTATCCCCCTCCCCCTCACTCTCTTCCTGCGTTCTCCCACTCTCCACTTCTCCCTCACTCTCTGCCCCCTCCCTCACACTCTCCCTCTCTCCTCCCTCTCCCTCACTCGCCCCCTCCCTCACTCTCCTCACTCTCTCCCTCACTCTCCTCATTCACTCCCTCACTCACCACCCTCACCCTCACTCATCCTCACTCTCCGCCACCCTATCCTCCTCCACCTCACTCTCTTCCTGCATTCTCCCACTCTCCACTTCTCCCTCACTCTCAGCCCCCTCCCTCACACTCTCCCCCTCTCCTCCTCTCCTCCCTCTCCCTCACTCTCCTCCCTCTCCCTCACTCTCCTCCCTCTCCCTCACTCTATACCCACTCCCTCACTCTATACCCCCCTTACTCCCCTCCCACTGCCTCACTTTCCTCCTTCACCCTCACTCTCCCCACCCTCCCACTCTCCTCCAATCCCCAACACTCCCTCACACACAGACGCACTTCCTCTCCTTCCCCCTCCTCGCCATCTCATTGACCCCTCATCCTCCCCTCGGTGCCACTGCTGGCTTCCTTGCTCACTACCCTGTCCCTCTCTCTCTCCCTCAATCCCTCGCTGAGTTCCCCCTCAGACCCCCTGCCCCTCCCCCTAGCCCCCAGTGCAAACACTCACCATGTACCATGTTCCCAGAATGATTGTCCCGGTGCGGACATGACAGCAAAAACAGCAGCGGCTGGAATACCAGCCTCCAAACCGAGACTCCATCCTCATAACTCCTGCCAAAGCCACACCAGCAGAGAGGAAAACAAATAACAAAACAAAACTGGAAAAATCCAAAAGAAAGAGGGCTGCTGTTAGCCCAGGGCTGGAAAAGCTGAGGCGGCCGTTTCTCTCTTGCAGTAAAACTAACAGAAGCTGCACTGTGATCCTGTCACTGATCCTGCTCACAGACTCTCTCCTGGAACAGATGGAGAGGATTTAACCCTCTCTCTCCCCTCACACTCTCTCTCTCTCACACACACACACAGACGCGCACTCACACACACACACATGCACACACACTCACATGCACTCACACGCACTCTCTCACACACACACGTGCACAAGAACATGCACTCACACACATACTCTCACAGATACACACACACTCTCATAGACACACACACACACTCTCATAGACACACACACACACAAACTCATGCACACACACACACACACACTCTCACTCTCACAGACACACACTCACATGCACTCACACACACTCTCTCACACACACACACATGCACAACTCACACACATACTCTCACAGATACACACGCACTCTCACAGACACACACACACACGAACTCATGCACACACACACTTACACACACACACACACTCACAGACACATACACTCACACACACACACACACACACTCCTGCAATCTAAGCTGCTAAGACAGGCTGGGGAATCCAGCAATTATACAAACCACCCCCTCTGTGAACATTATACTTGGTTACCCCTACTCCCCCAACCTCCCTTCTCCTTCCAATGGCCCAAGTATTTTTTATCCCTCCAATTGCTCATCATGGGTCTCACTGGCAAGTCCAGTACTTGTTGTCCATTCCTTTAATTTCCCCTTGAACTGAGTGTAGCTCCATATCTGAGGGCAACTAAGAGTCAGTGACATTGCTATGGGGCTGGAGACACACGTAGGTCAGACTAGGTAAGGAAGGCAGATTTCTTTCCCTAAAGAACATTAGTGGGTTTTCTTTTCACACAAAAAAATCACTGATAATTCCATGATTATCATTGTGAGACTAACGTGACATTTCAGGTATAAACATAGAAACTCAGCAGGTCTGGCAGCAAGTGTGGAGGGAGAAGCAGAGTTAACATTTTGAATCCAGTCTCCCATGGGGAACATTGTTGAACACCTTACTGAGGTCCAAATAGATCACGTCTACCGCTCTGCCTTCATCAATCCTTTTTGTTACTTCTTCAAAAACTCAATCACGTTCATGAGACATGATTTCCCATGCACAATGCCTTGTGCTCCCCCATCCAAGGGAAGAGACACCTACCATCAATTCTGTCTGTACCCCTCATTATTTTATAAACTTCTATCAGTTCGCCTCTCAACCTCCTACTCTCCAGTGAAAGAAGTCCCAGCCTTTACAGCCTTTCTTTATAACTCAAACCTTCCACACCCAGCAACATCCTGGTAAATCTCTTCTGAACCCTCTCCAACTTAATAATATCCTTCTTATAATTGGGTGACAGTATTCCAGAAGTGTCCTCACAAATATCCTGTACAACCTCAACATAATGTCACAACTCCTATACTCAAAGGACTGAGCAATGAAGGCAAATGTGCTAATCACCTTTTTAAACACCCTGTTTTTATGTGACACAAACTTCAAAGAATTATGTATTTGCACCCCTAGGTCCCTCTGTTCTACCACACTACCGAAGGCCCTACCCATATACGTCCTCGTTTGTTGTACCAGAATACAAAACCTCCCATTTATCCAGATTTAAATCCATCTGCTGTTTTTCAGTCCATTGACCCATTTGATAAAGATGAGGAGAGGTTGAACAAATTGGGCCTATATTTGATGGAGCTTAGAATTTTCAGTAAGATCCCCTCTTATTTTTCTCAGTGGAAAACGAAATCAAAGAAAGGTGAATGCTGGAAATCAGAAACAAGAACAGAAATTGCCAGAGAAATGTGGCAGGTCTGGCATCATCTGTGGACAGAAAACAGAGTTAACTTTTCAGATCTTCTTCAGTTTCTTCGTAGACCTATCAGGATAGACATGGAGAGGTTGTATCTCCTTGTGGGAGAGTCTATGACCAGGGGGAATCATCTCAGAATAAAAAAGTCATTCAAGACAGAGATGAAGACCTTTTTTTTCAGAGGGGACTGAATATGTGGAACTCTTTACCACAGAGGGCTGTCGAGGCTGGCGCATTGAGTAGATACAAAGCTGAGATAGATTTTTAATCAGTAAGGAATATCAGTGGTTACAGAAAAAGGTGGGAAAGAATTGAACCATAGAAGAATCTCTATCATTGAATGATGGAACAGACCCGATGGGCTGAATGGCTTATTTCTGCTCCCACATCTGATGACCTTGTGGTGAAGTGGTGCACAGCTGGGTTTTAAATGTGGCACCTGGGTCACGAAAACAGGACGGCCCATGCATTAGCTAACACTGCCCATCTCTCCATCCTCACAATTCTCCAAGGAGGTGCCCAGTTGATGAGTGATAGATGGTGAGTAATGAGGGTTGGGGTTTGGGCACAATGGACCTCCCTCGACAAAACACCTTAACCACACACGGGAACATTCCACCCACTGGGTTCAAAACATGGAAACAAAAACCAAAATAAAGATTTAGGTTCGTCTCACATTTTAACTGGTGATATTTGATCAAGAGTTGGTGTATGTTTACCACACAGTGCTTCCAGGTGATGATGATATCAAGACAATGTGACTAGATGGTCACAGGTTCAGATCCCAGAATGGCAGCTGGTGGAATTTAAAAAAACAAAATCTGAAATATCAAATAAAGGCTAGAAATCCGAAACAAATCGCAGACAATGCCAGAGAAACCCATCAGGTCTGGCAGCATTTATGGAGAAAGAGAGAGAGAGAGAGAGACGGAGTAAATGTTTTGAGTGCAGTCTGATTGTTCTTCAGAACTGAACTTCTGAACACCAGCTGACTACCGTAGGAGACCCACACCAGCCGAACGAGCCAAGCTGGACGGATGACAGCCCAAGTGATGCTGGGACACCCAGCACTGCAGAATAAAAGCCAACGATCTTTGAAAAATTGGAGCAGGAATTGGGCCATTCAGCCCCTCAAGCTGCGCTGTTGTTCTCAATGGCTGATGATCATCCTTCATACTCGCCCACGATCTCTATATGGCTTGATGCCATTGGAAACAAGAAATTGAGCAATCTCTGTCTCAAATTTATTTAATGACTGATCTCGCCCAGTCCTCTGGGATGGTAACTTCTTAACATTTGCCACTCTCTGAGTGAAGACATTCCTCCCTATCTTGGTTCTAAATGGCTTCTCCCTTATTCTGAGACTGTGTCCCCTGGTCCCAGACCCTATAGCTTGGAGAAACATTCTTCCCGTTTCTACTTTGTTCTTTTTAAGAATTTCGTTAGTTTCTCTAACGTCACTTCTCATTTTTCTGAACTCCTGAGGAGACAGACCCAGACTCCTCAATCTCTCTTCATCCAGAAATTGGTCAAATGAGCCTTCACCGCACCTCCTCTCAGGCTTTCCATCCATGGGCAAGGTACCAGACCTTCACACAATATTCCAGGTGCTGTTTCACCAGTATCCTCTGAGAGAAGGAATTCCTTCTCATCTGAGTCTTAAATGTGTGACGCTTTACTCTAAGATTATGCCCCGGTTCTAGGTTCTCTTCCTGTATCTAGGAGAAAGTGAGGACTGCAGATGCTGGAGATCAGAGCTGAAAATGTTTTGCTGGAAAAGCGCAGCAGGTCAGGCAGCAGCCAAGGAGCAGGAGATTCGATGTTTCGGGCATGAGCCCTTCAGAAGAGAGCTTCTTCAAGGAAGGCATCCTTGCAAGAGGATTCACAGTAGGTTAAAATCTAGGAGAAAGGAGAAGGGCTCATGCCTGAAACGTCGATTCTCCTGCTCCTTGGACACTGCCTGACCTGCTGCGCTTTTCCAGCAACACATTTTCAGCGCCCTTTCTGTATCTACCCTGTCATGTCCCTTAAGAGTCTTGTATGTTTCATGCCTCTCATTCCTTGGAACTACACTGAGTATAGAACCACTGTCTGCTCCCTTACCTCACCTACAAGAATCCAGACATGTGACAATGTCTTAACTGCCTTCTGAGACGCCCATAGCAAGCCACGCAAGTCCAAGGGCAATTAGGGATGGGGAATAAATAGTGAACTTGCCAGTGAGATCCACACGAGGGAAATAATGAGCAATCTCTCTCTCTCTCTCTCTCTCTCTCTCTCTCCCAGCTCTTACCTCCACATAACCTGGTACGTATTGATCCCATTTCTTTTTGAAAGTTGGCTGTGTCCCTTGGAAGTACCAGCAGGTACTCACTGCACACGTACAAAGTTCTGCGCATTTCTAGGTTTGCTGACAACACAGAACTCGATGGGATTGTATGTTGTGAGAAGGAGCAAGGAAACAGATGTCAGTGTTGGGCTGGGGTGTACAAAGTTTAAATAAATCACACAACACCAGGTTATAGTCCAACAGGTTTATTTGGAAGCACTAGCTTTCGGTGTGCTTCTCCTTATAACATGGCTAAATGTGAGGTTACACACTTCAACTAGAAAAACAGCAAGGATTGTTTAAATGGTGATATATCAGGAAGCGTGGTTGGACAAAGGGACCTTGGTATCTTGTACACCAGCTAATGAAAATAGACAGACAAACAGACAGGTGCAGCAAGCAATTGGAAAGGAAAAGGTCTATGAGCCTTCATTAAAAGAGAATTTGAGATCAGAAGTAGGGATGTCTTTCTATGTTATAAAGGACCTTGTAGGGCCACAGTTGGAGTATTGTGTGCAGCTCTGGTCACCCCACCTAAGGAAGGATTCACTTGCTACAGAGGGTGTGTAGTGGAGGTTCATTAGGGCTATTACTGGAGATGGAAGGAGTGTCCCATTAGGAGAGGTTGGTTAAACAGGCCTTATATTCAGAGTCAAAAAGTGTGGCGCTGGGAAAGCATTATTCCTGATGAAGGGCTTATGCCCGAACCGTCGACTGTCCTTCTCCTTGAATGCAGTGACATGCTGTGTTTTTCCAGTGCCACACTTTTTGACTCTGATCTCCAGCATCTGCAGTCCTCATTTTCTTCTAGGTCTTGTATTCACTAGAATTTAGAAGGATGACAGAGATCTAAAAGTCTAACAGGGTTGGACACATTGAATGCAATATGGGTACTTCCTCTGGTTGGGAAGATGAGAACAGTCTCACAACATTGGGGAGACCGTTTAGGATTGAGATGCAGAAACATGTCTTCATTCAAAGGTTAGTGACCTTGTGGAAATCTCTACCACATGAGACCACATCACCAATTAAATTCAAGAAAGAGATAGATACACTTTTAGATTTCAATGGCATCAAGGGGTAAGGGGAGAAATTGGGAATATTGGATACTGAGAGCAAAGATCAGCTATGGTCATATTGAATGGAGGAGCAATCTCAAAGGGCTGAGTTTTAACATTCTCCCCGTGTCTGCATGGGTTTCCTCCGGGTGCGCCAGTTTCCTCCCACAGTCACAAAGATGTGCAGGTCAGGTGAATTGGCCATGCTAAATTGCCCATAGTGCTAGGTGCATCATTCAGAGGGAAACGGGTCTGGGTGGGTTACTCTTTGGAGGATTTGTGTGGACAGGTTGGGCTGAAGGGCCTGTTTCCACACTGTAGGGAATGGAATGTAATCAACCATGTTGCTGTGCACCTGGAACACAGGATTAGGAGTGGGAGTAGACAATTCAGCCCTTCAAGCCTGCTCCGCCATTTAGCATGGTCATGGCTGATCTTATCCTGATCTCAACGCCACTTTCCTCTTGCTCTGAGTTTCTATGTTGCTATGTTTCTATGTCCTTTGTGAAATCTCCTGCCAGTTAAAAAGAAGATTGGTGACCAAACAAGCACAATAGATTGGGACAGACTGACGTCACTACCATCCTGTCAGGGGTGCTGCGCAGAGTATTTTGAACACTCAGTGAGATCCATCTGACAGTGTCGGCAGACACAACCTTGAAAGTTATCATTGAATCAGCTCCTATCACATGTACAGACCAGCAGAACAATTTGTTTCATCAACAAAAAAAAAATCTTTATGTTTTGGCCCTCTGGCTCTTTTGCCAATTACTTCAAATTTGTATCCTCTCTTGCCAATGGAAATAGTTTCTGTACTTACATACAAATTAGGAACAATAATAGACTGCCCAGCCCATTGAGTCTGCTCTGCCATTCAATAAGATCATCGCTGTTCTGATCACTCCACTTTCCTGCTTACTTCACTCCTGATAACCTCTCTCATATTATCTGTATCAAAACCCAATTAAAAAAAAAATCTCCAGTAACCTTCTCTGCTTGAAGGAGGAAATATCTATTGCCATCTTGGAATCATCCTCTTCTGCTCTGTTTTATTTTGTCTTTAGTAGGAGTGAAACAAGACAAAAGTTCTCCAGTTACAACACACTCTGTTCCAGTGGGAGTTTAGTTTGTTCACTGAATAATGTGTGTGTTGCTCAGTGGAGCTATGAATGAAAACATACTGAATTTTTCATAAATGTTTTCATTTTTGCCCAATGGCTTAGCAATTTGGTGAAGCAACTTATCACGACACCTTGCAAATTTAATTGATTCGAGTTATGTTACAGCACAGATGAAGACGATTTGACCAGTGTGTCTGTATTCACTGCTCAGCTAGTTCTACATTGCCCCAGCCCTGAAGTTGGTTTTTAAATTAACTCATGGGATGTGGACATCACTGGCCAGGCCAGCATTAATTGTCTGACCCTGATTCCAGAGAGCAGTTAAGAATCAATGGGTGGCATAGTGGCTCAGCACTGCTGCCTCACAGCAGCAGGGTCCCAGGTTCGATTCCAGCCTTGGGCGACTGTCTGTGTGGAGTTTGCACATTCTCCCCGTGTCTGCATGGGTTTCCTCCAGGTGTGCCAGTTTCCTCCCACAATCACAAAGATGTGCAGGTCAGGTGAATTGGCCATGCTAAATTGCCCATAGTACTAGGTGCATCATTCAGAGGGAAATGGATCTGGGTGGGTTACTCTTCAGAGGGTCGGTGTGGATAGGTTGGGCTGAAGGGCCTGTTTCCACACTGTAGGGAATGGAATGTAATCAACCACGTTGCTGTGCACCTGGAACACTGGGATTAGGAGTGGGAGTAGACAATTCAACCCTTCAGGCCTGCTCCGCCATTTAGTATGGTCATGGCTGATCTTATCCTGATCTCAACGCCACTTTCCTCTGCTCCCCACAGCCCTTTATTCTGCTTTTCATCAGAAACATATCGATTGCTTTCTTGAATCTGTTGTTCTGCCACCAGTGGGGCACAGAGTTCCACAGATTCACTGTCCTCTGAGAGAAGGAATTTCTCATCCCAGTTTTGAACCTATCTCCTCTCACTCCATATCTATGACCTCTCGTTCTAGACTGTCCCACAAAGGGAACATCTGTTCAATGACCTCTGACCAACCCCCTTTAGCATTTTATATACCTCAGTCTGATCCCTCCTCATTCTTCTGAACTCCAGCAACTACAGGCCTGAGCTGTTCAGCTGCCCCTTGTCCGACGCCCTTTCACCCCTGGAACCAACCTGGTGAATCTGTTCTGAACTGTCTCCAGTGTCACCGCATCCTTCCTCAAATAAGGGGACCACAACTGGACACAGTATTTAAATAATGGTAGCAACACTTCTTTACTTTCATAATCTGGTTCTTTTGCAATAAATGCGAAGAGTCTGGAGTCACATAGAACCATCGAATTTCATGTTACAGAAGGAGGCCATTTGACCTATTATGACTGTTCTGGCTTCCAAAAGAGCTACCCAACTCATCTCATTTCCCAGTCCTATCTCTGCAACCTTCTTTCTTCTGAAAGACTTGGGGGTGCAGGTTTATAGTTCCTTGGAAGTGGAGTCACAGGGTGGTGAAGAAAGCATTTGGTTCACATGTCTTTATCGATCAGTGCATTGCATATAGGAGTTGGGAGGTCATGCCGTACAGGACATTGGTTGAGCCACTTTTGGAATACTGCATTCAATTATTGTCTCCCTACTATAGAAAAGACGTTGGGAAAGAGTTCTGGAAAGATTTATAAGGATGTTGCCAGGGTTGAAGGGTTTGAGCTACAGGGAGAGGCTAACTAGGCTGGGGTTATTTTCCCTGGAACATCGGAGGCTGAGGGTTGACCTAAGAGAGGTTTATAAAATCATGAGGGTCATGGATAGGGTGAATAGAGAAGATCTTTTCCCCTGGGTAGGAGAATACAAAACTAGAGGGCATAGGTTTAGGGTGAGAGAAGAAAGATATAAAAGGGACCTAAGGGGTAATTTTGTTTGCACAGAGGGTGGTACGTGTATGGAACAAGCTGCCAGCGGAAGTGCTGGAGGCTGGTACAATTACAGCATTTAAGAGGCATCTGGATGAGTATATGAATAGGAAGGGTTTAGAGTGATATGGGCCAAGTGCTGGCAAATAGAACTAGATTAGTTTAGGCCATCTGGTTGGATGAATTGGACTGAAATTTCTCTTTCCATGCTATACAGTTCTATGACTCTATGAAACCTCCTGTCGAATCCATCTCCATCACTCTCTCAGGCAGTGCGTTCCAAATCCTAACAACTCTCATTACAACATACATTAGTGATTTGGATGAGGAAGGTGAATGTATTGAAGGAAAGTTTGCGGATGAAACAAAAAAGGATGGGAAGGTAAATGGTGAGGATGTAGACAGAGGGATATAGATAGGTTAAGCAAGTGGGCAAAATATGGCAGATGGAATATGATCTGGGAACCTGTGAGACCTTCTACATTGGCGTGAGGAATACAGGAGCTGAATATTACTTAAATAGCAAAAGACTGCAGAAAACTTCAGCACAGAAGGATTTAGGAATCCTCATGCATAGAATACTAAAACGTAGCATAGAAATTGGGGTCCCTTTAAGTTCCTTTTGTATTGCATCTTTAACATTTTCTGTACAGTATGAGACCTCAGTTAACTGTGTTACACCAGTAACTAACCTTCTCCACATTCCCATCTAATCCCAGTCTTTCTAACTCATTGAGCCTGTCCACTTCCACCACCATTTCCCTCTTTCATGTCCCCCTTCCCTGTAATCAGCTGACTGTGGTGAGTGCAAATTCCACCAAAACAAGACACAACAATTGAGTTTAGAAAATCTGGAACTGTGTCAGCTGAAAGCTTATGGGTTATTGCAAAAACCCAACTAGTTCACCAACGTTAAAAACCAATAGTCTGTAATTAAAAATCGACTTTAACACAGCAAAACATTCCAAAACCCTTTGCGAGAGCCAAATAAAGAGAAATTAGGGCAGATGATTAACACCTCTGTCAAAGAGCAGTAGAGAGATTTAAGGACTCAATTCAACAGCTTAGCTGCTTAAGGCAAGTCTACCAGTGATGGTACAATTAAAACTAGGGAGCTCAAGAGACCAGAATTAGAGAAGCACAGAAATTGCAAAGGATTAGGAATTTACAAGGGCACAGAGATAGAGAGATTTGGGCCCCCGGCGGGATTTGAAAACAGAGTTGAGAACGCTAGGAATCTTGTAAATGAGTTGCTTGAGACAAACAGGCCAAGGAATGGGATAAAGTGAGGCTAGGGCATACAGAGGTGTCATCACATGATCTTCAACTGCCCCTGCCCAATACACCCAGAATTCTCACCCCAATCAAATCACAAATCACTTCATTATTCAAGCAGGCAGTCTGTTAATCAGCCTCCCTCCACTGCCTCAATGTCTGGCACTGATTGGAAAAAGTGTTCAAAGGAAATGAAAAAGAAATATAATTTTTAATGTCCCAATGACTCTCCTCTTGTTTCCCGTAGCAGTGTCTTAGAGATTACTCTTTAACTGAGTGTCAGTAAATCTAGAGGACGAGAAAGAGAATGAGTAGAGAATGTGTAGAAAAGCTTTGTAGAAAAAGGTGTTAGGCAGTGCAAGGACAGACAATCTCCAGGTGACAAACAGGTTCCATTCCTGACTATATTCCTAATTTGATTTGGACGCAAGTCACTACACAGCCCGAAATAACATATCTGTTCATAAGTACGGACGAAAGTGTGCATGTTGGATCCTTAAAATTAATAGTAACATCGGATGTTGTGCATAAATGTGAACATTGGTAAGTGCTATGTTCATAAATCAGGGGACCACCTGTACCAGAAGAGGTTTAGACAAAGTGCAATAGCACCACTAATTGATTGGAGGTCTGTACTGCAAGTCATGATGGCAACTAAACTTCCCAAAGTGAAAGTAAAAAATGAGGTCTGCAGATGCTGGAGATCACAGCTGCAGATGTGTTGCTGGTCAAAGCACAGCAGGCCAGGCAGCATCTCAGGAATAGAGAATTCGACGTTTCGAGCATAAGCCCTTCATCAGGAATAAGAGAGAGAGAGCCAAGCAGGCTAAGATAAAAGGTAGGGAGGAGGGACTAGGGGGAGGGGCGATGGAGGTGGGATAGGTGGAAGGAGGTCAAGGTGAGGGTGATAGGCCGGAGTGGGGTGGGGGCGGAGAGGTCAGGAAGGGCGATGCTGAGTTGAGGGAACCGACTGAGACAAGGTGGGGGGAGGGGAAATGAGGAAACTGGAGAAATCTGAATTCATACCTTGTGGTTGGAGGGTTCCCAGGCGGAAGATGAGGCGCTCCTCCTCCAGCCGTCGTGTAGTTGTGTTCTGCCGGTGGAGGAGTCCAAGGACCTGCATGTCCTCGGTGGAGTGGGAGGGAGAGTTAAAGTGTTGAGCCACGGGGTGATTGGGTTGGTTGGTTCGGGCGGCCCGGAGGTGTTCTCTGAAGCGTTCCGCAAGTAAGCGGCCCGTCTCCCCAATATAGAGGAGGCCACATCGGGTGCAGCGGATGCAATAGATGATGTGTGTGGAGGTACAGGTGAACTTGTGGCGGATATGGAAGGATCCCTTGGGGCCTTGGAGGGAAGTGAGTGTGGAGGTGTGGGCGCAAGTTTTACATTTCCTGCGGTTGCAGGGGAAGGTGCCGGGGGTGGAGGTTGGGTTGGTGGGGGGTGTGGATCTGACGAGGGAGTCACGAAGGGAGTGGTCCTTGCGGAATGCTGATAGGGGAGGGGAGGGAAATATATCCTTGGTGGTGGGGTCCGTTTGGAGGTGGCGGAAATGGCGGCGGATGATACGTTATATGCGGAGGTTGGTGGGGTGGTAGGTGAGAACCAGTGGGGTTCTGTCTTGGTGGCGGTTGGAGGACCGGGGCTCAAGGGCGGAGGAGCGGGAAGTGGAGGAGATGCGGTGGAGGGCATCGTCGATCACGTCTGGGGGGAATCTGCGGTCCTTGAAGAAGGAGGCCATCTGGGCTGTGCGGTGTTGGAATTGGTCCTCCTGGGAGCAGATGCGGCGGAGACGAAGGAATTGGGAATATGGGATGGCGTTTTTACAGGGGGCAGGGTGGGAGGAGGTGTAGTCCAGGTAGCTGTGGGAGTCAGTCGGTTTATAATAGATGTCTGTGTTGAGTCGGTCGCCCGAGATAGAAATGGAAAGGTCTAGGAAGGGGAGGGAGGAGTCTGAGACAGTCCAGGTGAATTTCAGGTCGGGATGGAAGGTGTTAGTAAAGTTGATGAACTGTTCAACCTCCTCGTGGGAGCACGAGGCAGCGCCGATACAGTCATCGATGTAGCGGAGGAAAAGGTGGGGGGTGGTGCCAGTGTAGTTGCGGAAGATGGACTGTTCCACATATCCTACGAAGAGACAGGCATAGCTGGGGCCCATGCGGGTGCCCATGGCAACTCCTTTAGTTTGGAGGAAGTGGGAGGATTGAAAAGAGAAGTTATTCAGGGTGAGGACCAGTTCAGTCAGTCGAAGGAGGGTGTCAGTGGAAGGGTACTGGTTGGTGCGGCGGGAAAGGAAGAAGCGGAGGGCTTTGAGTCCTTCGTGATGGGGGATGGAGGTGTACAGGGACTGGATGTCCATAGTGAAAATAAGGCGTTGGGGACCGGGGAAGCGAAAATCCTGGAGGAGGTGGAGGGCGTGGGTGGTGTCCCGAACGTAGGTGGGGAGTTCTTGGACTAAAGGGGACAGGACCGTGTCGAGGTATTGGGAGATGAGTTCGGTGGGGCAGGAACAGGCTGAGACAATGGGTCGGCCGGGGCAGGCAGGTTTGTGGATTTTGGGCAGGAGGTAGAAACGGGCGGTGCGGGGTTGTGGGACTATGAGGTTGGAGGCGGTGGAAGCACAATAACATTAACGGAACATGATGCAGAAACTAAGGAAATATTTGCAGTTGCAATACTTTTAAGTATACAGTATGAAATGTTCACAATATATTTCAATCACAAATTTTATTGGAAAAATGGGTTGAACCAAATCACACTGATAGACGTTTATTTGTGATAGTCAGTGGGAAGATAATTAACATAAAATCAGACTGAACTTTTGTGCATTTTGTGTATCATTTTCAATTTAACGTGAGGTACAGAATTAAGCACCAAGCAGTAAAATATTAATGTTAATTCTCAGTGTGAACGATAAGTGCAATTTTTTCTGATGTTTTTCAGAAAGGTTTTAGATTGTTTTAGAGAAGTTAATATGAGTCTACCCCAACCAGAAACCCTGGATAAATCAGAGCATCCACTCCCTTTACAGGATACCTAGGTATGAACTTTGCAAAGCTATCAGGGGCACCAAAGGACAATACCAGACTAAACTAGAGTCCCAGCCTAACCACATGAACACACGTCTATTGTGGTAAGGCCTACACAATAAAATGGGCTACAAAGCAAAGTCGCTCAATCGCTGACAATGATGTATTCCCCACCCCACCACCTCCAATGAGCTGAATGCATTCTATGCTCATTCTGAACAGAAGGTCAATGAAATGATGTCACCTGCGCAGCAGCCTCAGGTGCACCTTGCAGACAGTCAGTACTGCAGACATCAGATCAGCCTTCTGGAGAGTGAACCCACAGAAAGCAACTGGCCCGGATAGAGTTCCCAGCTATGCACTTAGATCCTGGATAGCATGCCAAACAATGCTTTTCACTGTATCTCGGTACATGTGACAATAATAAATCTATTCAAATCAAGATCATCAGATGAGTTCTCCTAACTTTGCTCGCCAACATTTATCTCTAACTAATATCATTAAAACCGGATTATCTGTTCATACTTTTAATTGCTGTTTTATGAAAATTTGCTTTGTACAAATTGACTGTTGCTGTAGATTGGCTGTTGCTCCTCAAAATTTAGTCCCTCCAATCCTTGTATCAGGTATTAACCTTCTCTGGTCTGCCTCCAATGCCAGTACATCTTAGAGAGGTGGCCCAAACTGTTCACAGTATTCCAGCTGTGGTCTAACTAGTGCCTTCTACAGTTTAAGCAAAACCTTCCTATTTTTATATTCCATTCCATTGAAAGGTTAACATTCCACTTGCCTTCCCTATTAACCTCTAAACCTGGATTTGGGATTCATGGATAAGGACTGCCAAATCCCTCTATTGCATAACTAGCTGCAATCTTTCTCCCTTTAAATAATGTTAAGTTCATATACTCTTCCTGCCAAAGTGATTAACCTCACATGATGCTCCATCTGCTAACCTTTTACCCACATGTTTCACTTGTCTATATCTCGAGCATAAGCTCCACATTCCTGAGAAACGTCCTGCTCCTTGGATGCTGCCTGACCTGCTGTGCTTTTCCAGCACCACACTTTTTGACTCTGTCCTCCAGCATCTACAGTCCTCACTTTCTCTCACCTGTCTGTATCTATCTGCAGACTCTTCATGTAATCCTCACTACTTGCTATCCCTTCCCATGTTTTTGCATCTTTCGTAAACTTGGCTACATTATATTCACTTTCTTCATTCAAGTCATTAAGACATATTATAAATAATAGTGGCCCAGCACTGATCCTTGTGGCACTCCACTTTGTTACAGGTTGCCACCCTTATCCCAACTCTCCATCTTCTATTGGATAACCAATCTTCTTTCCAGGCTGACATACTGTCCTGACACCATCGCTCTTATTACTTGGCATAATGTGCAGGACCTTATCAAATACCTTTTGGAGATCTCAAAAACATGATGTCTACTGCTTCACCTGAATCTATCCTGTTTGTTACCAACTCCAATAAATTTGTCAGGCATGACCACCCCTTCATGAAGCCATGCTGACTCTGCTTGTTCATATTATATATTTCCTAAGTACTCTGCTATTACATCCTTTATAATAAACTCTAATATTTTTCCAATAAAAAGTGTTACGCTAACTGGTCTATAGTTATCTACTTTTTATGTATCCTTCCCGTTCTAAATAAAGGGGTTACTTCCGTAGCCTTCTAATCCTGTGGGACTATTCCAAAATGTAAGGATTCCTTGAAGGTTACTCTCAGTGTATTCACAATCTCTGTAGTTGTTTTCAGATTTTATTTGATTTATTATATTCATTTATTTATTGTCACATGTACTAAGTACAGTGAAAAGCTTTGATTGTGAACAGTACAGGCAGATCATGGCAAGCAATGAAGTACAGATCATAGGGTGAAACAAAAACTTGGACAGAGTAAGGCAATCAGGCTGCACCGCACAGGGCGTACACTACGCAAGATCAACATTAACAAGAGCAACACTATTTGAAGTTAGAGAGTCCATTCTTCAGTCGAATAACAGCAGGGAAGAAGCTGTTCTTGAACCTGCTGGTGCTAGTGTTCAAGCTTCTGTATCTTCTACCTGATGGAGGAGGTTTCAGGAGACCATTGCCAGGGTGGGAGGGGTCTTTAATGATGTTGGCAGCCTTTCCACGGCACCAGTTGTGGAAATGCAGTCCAATGTACTGAGGCGGAGTCACCGGACCCGAAAGGTTAACTCTGATTTTCCTTCACAGATGCTGCCAAGCGTGCTGAGGTTTTCCAGCAACTTCTGTTTTCATTCCATGGATGAGAGGTTTGCTTCTGTGATGGCCTGGGCTGTGCACACAACCTTCCTTTAATATTCTACACCAGCTCCAAAATCAAGAACAGCTAAGGCCAGTTTCGGAAAGACTCTGAGAAAATTGTCTTTGACTCAATGCACAAAGGAAACTAACCAAACTCCAGGAGTTGGCAGTAACTCAAGGCTGAGAGTTCCACAGCCACCCAGAAATTCACCCTGAGATGATACATCCCTCAAGAATATATCCAGCTTCTTTCTGAAGGACTTTCAGGAATTTGAACTGACTGTCTGCCTCAGTAATCTGTTCCAGACACTGAAGAATCTTTGTGAAAAGAAATATTTCCTGCTCTCCAAATGAACATCTGCAGATGTTAATCAAATGCCCTTAACCATCCCAAAAGATTTCTCCAACTGGAGAGAATCAATTCAAAGACTCAACCGTGTCCTCTCCATCTATCCAATTTATTTTATTCTTTCATGGGACATCAGTCGTCGTTGCTAGTGCCAAATGATTCTTGAGAACCAGTGGCTTGCCAGAGCTGTTAATAGTCAACCAATTCAGAGTCATGTGGCACATATAGACCAGATCAGTGAAAGACATTACCACGGAATTATTGAATTAGCTTAACTGTCACATATAGTTTACAAGTCGCCATTTATGGCCCCATCTTAGATACAGGGATACCTTTTTTTTAGATTAGATTCCCCTACAACAGTGTGGAAATAGGCCCTTTGGCCCAACAAATCCACATTGACCCTCCAAAGAGTAACCCACCTAGACTCATTTCCCTCTGACTAATGCACATAACACTATGGGCAATTTAGCATGGCCAATTAAATTAAACTGTATTTATTTCAATGCAAGAGGTCTAACATGTAAGGCAGTTGAAGTCAGGACATGGCTGGGAACATGGGACTGGGATATCATAGCAAATACGGAGACTTGGCTCGGGGATAGACAGGACTGGCAGCTTAATGTTCCAGGGTATAGATGCTATAGGATGGACAGAAAGGGGACAAGAGAGGAGGGTGTGGTGTTTTTGATTAGGGATAACATTATGGCTGTACTTAGGATTTTCCTGGGAATATGTCCAGGGAAGTTATTTGGAAGGAATAGAGAAATCAGAGAGGGATGATCACCTTATTTAGATTGTATTATAGACTCCCAAATAGGAAATTGAGAAACAAACTTGTAAGGAAATCCCAATTATCTGTAAGTATAATCAGGTGGTTAACGTAGGGAATTTTAACATTCCAAACATGGACTGAGACTGCCATAGTGTTAAGGGATTAGATGGAGAGGAATTTGTTAAGCATGGATGGGTTAAATAGACAAAGTCCTTTCCTCTATGTACAACAAAAGTTTCTGACTCAGTATGTGGATGTACCTACTAGAGAAGGAGTAAAACTTGACCTACTCTTGGGAAATAAGGCAGGGCAGGTGACTGAGGTGCCAGTGGGGAGCATTTTGGGGCCAGTGATCGTAATTCTATGAGTTTTAAAATAATGATAGAAAAGGATAGACCGGATCTAAAAGTTGAAGTCCTAAATTGGTGGAAGGAAAATTTTGATAATATTATGCAAGAACTTTCAAACGTTGGTGGTTTGTTGGTGAATGTTCGCAGGTAAAGGGATGGCTGGAAAATAAAAAATCTTCAAAAATCAGATAATGAGAATCCAGAAACTCTATGTTCCTGTTAGGATGAAAAGACTGGTAGGTGTAGAGAATGCTGGATGACTCGAGAAATTGAGGTCTTTGTTAAGATTACTTACAGTGTGGAAACAGGCCCTTCGGCCCAACAAGTCCACACCGACCCGCCAAAGCGCAACCCACCCATACCCCTATATTTACCTCTTACTAACACTACGGGCAATTTAGCATGGCCAATTCACCTGACCCGCACATCTTTGGGCTGTGGGAGGAAACCGGAGCACCCGGAGGAAACCCACGCAGACACGGGGAGAATGTGCAAACTCCACACAGTCAGTCGCCTGAGTCGGGAATTGAACCCGGGTCTCAGGCGCTGTGAGACAGCAGTGCTAACCACTGTGCCACCGTGCCTAAGAATAAGAAGGAAACATATGTCAAGTATAAACAGCGGAGATTGAATGAATTCCTATACGAGTATAAAGGCAGTAGGAATATACTTAAGAGGGAAATCAGGAGGGCAAAAAGGGGACATGAGATAGCTTTGGCAAACAGGATTAAGGAAAATCCAAAAGACGTCTACAAATATGTTAAGGACAAAAGGGTAACTAGGGAGAGAATAGGGCCCCTTAAAGATCAGCAAGGCCACGTATGGGTGGAATAGCAGAAGACGGGGGAGATACTAAACAAGTATTTTGCATTACTGTTTAATGTGGAGAAGGATATGGAAGATACAGAACATGGGGAAATAAGTAGCAACATCTTGAAAAATGTATATTACTGAGGACAAGGCTGGAAGGCTTAAAACAAATAACATTAGATAAATCCCCGTAACCTGATCAGGTGTACACTAGAACTCTGGGAAGCTAGGGAAGTGATTGCTGGGTCCTTTGCTGAGATATTTGTATTATCGATAGTCACAGGTGAGGTGCTGGAAGACTGAGGGTTGGTTAACATGGTGCCACTGTTTAAGAAAGGTGGAAAGCAAAAGCCAGAGAACTACAGACCAGTGAGCCTGACATCAGTGGTTGGCAAGTGTTTAGAGGGAATCCTGAAGGACAGGATGGACATGTATTTGAAAAGGCAAGGACTGATTAGGGATAGTCAACGTGGCTTTGTGATTGGGACATTATGTCTCACTAACTTGATAGAGTTTTTCTGAAGGAGTAACAAATAGGATTGCTGAGGATTGAGCAGTGGACGTGATATATATTGGCTTCAGTCAGGCATTTGACAAATTTCTTCATGGTAGACTGGTTATCAAAGTTGGTTCACATGGATTGGAGGGAGAATTAGCAGTTTGGATACAGAACTGGCTTGAAGGTAGAAGTAGAGGGTTGTTGTGGAGGGTTGTTTTTCAGACTGGAGGCCTGTGACCAGCGGTGTGCCACAAGGATTGATGCTGGGTCCATTGCTTTTTGTCATTTTTGTAAATGATTTGAATGTGAACATTGGAGGTATGGTAGTAGGTTTACAGATGAAACCAAAATTAGAGATGTAATGGACAATGAAGAAGGCTGCCTCAGAGTACAAAGGGATATTCATGAGATGGGCTAATGGGCCGAAGAGTGGCAGATGGAGTTTAATTTAGATAAATGTGCGATGCTGCATTTTGGAAAGGCAAATCAGGGCAGGACTCATACACTTAATGGTAAGCTCCTGGAGAGTGTAGCTGAACAAAGCGACCTTGGATTACAGGTTCATAGTTCCTTGAAAGTGGACTCACCGATAGATAGGATAGGCATTTGGTACACTTATCTTTATTGGTCAATGCATTGAGTAGAGAACTTGGGAGATCAACCTGTGCCCTCTAGTTCTGGACTCCCCGATCTCAGGGAAAAGACTTTGTCTATTTATCCTATCCATGCCCCTCATAACTTTGTAAACCTCTATGAGGTCACCCCTCAGCCTCCGACACTCCTGGGAAAACAGCCCCAGCCTGTTCAGCCTCTCCCTGTAGCTCAGATCCTCCAACCCTGGCAACATCCTTGTAAATCTTTTCTGAACCCTTTCAAGTTTCACAACATCTTTCTGATAGGAAGGAGACCAGAATTGCATGCAATATTCCAACAGTGGCCTAACCAATATCCTTTTTAGCCGCAACATGACCTGCCAACTCCTGTATTCAATACTCTGACCAATAAAGGAAAGCTTACCAAACGCCTTCTATACTATCCTATCTATCTGCGACTCCACTTTCAAGGAGCCATGAACCTGCATTCCAAGGTCTCTTAGTTCAGCAACACTCCCTAGGACCCTACCATTAAGTGTATAAGTCCTGCTAAGATTTGCTTTCCCAAAATGCAGCACCTCGTATTTATCTGAATTAAACTCCATCTGCCACTTCTCAGCCCATTGACCCATCTGGTCCAGATCCTGTTGTAATCTGAGGTAACCCTTTTCGCTGTCCACTACACCTCCAATTTTGGTGTCAAATGCAAACTTACTAACTGTACCTCTTATGCTCACATCCAAATCATTTATGTAAATGACAAAAAGTAGAGGGCCCAGCACCAATCCTTGTGACACTCCACTGGTCACAGGCCTCCAGTCTGAAAAACAACCCTCCACCACCACCTTCTACCTTTGAGCCAGTTCTGTATCCAAATGGCTAGTTCTCCCTGTATTCCATGACATCTAACCTTGCTAATCAGTCTCCCATGGGGAACCTTGTTGAATGTCTTACTGAAATCCATATAGATCACATCTACTGCTCTGCCCTCATCAATCTTCTTTGTTACTTCTTCAAAAAACTCAATCAAGTTTGTGAGACATGACTTCCCAAGCACAAAACCATGTTGACTATCCCGAATCAGTCCTTGCCTTTCCAAATACATGTACATCCTGTCCCTCAGGATTCCCTCCAACAACTTGCCCACCACCGAGGTCAGGCTCACTGGTCTGTAGTTCCCTGGTTTGTCTTTACCGCCCTAGAGGGGAAAGATATAAAAGAGACCTAAGGGGCAACTTTTTCACACAGAGGGTGGTACGTGTATGGAATGAGCTGCCAGAGGATGTGGTGGAGGCTGGTACAATTGCAACATTTAAGAGGCATTTGGATGGGTATATGAATAGGAAGGGTTTGGAGGGATATGGGCCAGGTGCTGGCAGGTGGGACTAGATTGGATTGGGATATCTGGTTGGCATGGACGAGTTGGACCGAAGGGTCTGTTTCCATGCTGTACATCTCTATGACTCTATGACTCTATGTTGCGCTTTACAGGACATTGGTTAGGCCACTACTGGAATATTGTGTGCAATCCTGGTCTCCCTGCTGTATAAAGGAAGTTGTGAAACTTGAAAGGGTTCAGAAAAGATTTCCGAGAATGCTGCCAGGATTGGAGGGTTTGAATTATAGGAAGAGGCTGAATAGACTGGGGCTATTTAACCTGGAGAGTCAGAGGCTGGGGGATGACCTTATAGAGATGTATAAAACTGAGGGGCGTGGTTAGGGTAAATAGACAAGGTCTTTTCCCAGGGTTGGGGGGAGTCCAAAACTAGAGGGCATAGGTTTAAGGTGAGAGGGGAAAGATTTAAAAGGGTTCTAAGGGGCAGCATTTTCATGCAGAGAGTGGTCCGTGTCTGGAACGAGCTAGGGAAAGTAGTGGAGGCTGGTACAATTATAACATTTAAAAGGCATCTGGATGGATATATGAATAGGAAGGGTTTAGAGAATTATGGGCATTGACAAGTTAGACCGAAAGGTCTGTTTCCGTGCTGTATATCTCTATGCCTGTATTGTATAATTCACCTGACCTGCATATCTTTGGACTGTGGGAGGAAACTGGAGCTCTTGGAGGAAATCCACACAGACATGGGGAGAATATGCAAATGCCACACAGACTGTACCTAGGTGCAGATTCTTGACTACAAATTCTGAGGAAAAAAGAAATTAGAAAAATAAAGAAATCAAACATCCAGCCGGTACACATCTGAAAAAGTAATTATAGTAAAAAATTACGAAAATAAACTCATGGTGGGATTTGAATCTGTGCCCTGTTGACTTAGATTGCCAGCTCAATGACGTTACCACCACACCACCATCTTCTCACACCCTCATACAAAATTCCCTACCTCCCTACCTCACTGAGCCGACTGAAATAACTCAGCTCTTGTTCCATATATGGTTTTGACCAGCAGTCTCTTGTACCTTAAACTGGGTATTTGTCTCCACTGTAGTTACGATGTTCTTTGGTCTAAATAAGTCATTGTGGGTGCACTTATGGGGAAGCTAGACAGGTAAATGAAGGAGAAAGGAATAGGAGGATCTGCTTTTAGGGGGAATTGGTGTGGGAGGGAAATCATGTGGTATATAAACACTGAACTAGATGAGAGGGCCAAATGGTCTGATTTTGTGTGAAATTCAACATTATTCTATATATCATCACCTTTGTATTGTTTGAACCTGAAACCTTACCAATGCAAAATTCCTGTCTGTCAAATCATTTAGCTTTGCACCCTACAACTATCATAGGGCAAGCCAGACAGAGAACAGCCAGGGAATTCCTAGAGGCATGGCATTCATCCACAAACTCCATCAACAAACACATCAACCTGGACCCAATATACCAACCACTACAGCGGACAGCTGAAACTGACACCTGGAAGCGGCAAGGACAGACCACTATAAATACCGGAAGAAACATCAAAGAAGCGCTTCGCAGGAGGCTCCAGAGCACTGATGATGTCGCCTAGCCAGGGGACGAAACGTTTGCAACAAAAACTTCCAGTTCGGCGAACAGAACCACAACAACGAGCACCCGAGCTACAAATCTTCGCACAAACCTTGAACCCTACAACTTTTGACAGTGATGAGGAGATCCTAAAATCTTGGTCAAATAGATAGATTTTAATGAGCACCGTCAATCCAGATATGTAGGGAAGAGGAGAGATTGAGGGAGGATTTTTCATAACTGAAGACACAACTAACAAAGATGGTGCGGTGAAAATGTCTGGAAAGGGAGGAATGCAGAGACATTGGAAGGTGCAAGGCTGGAGGGGATTACTGAGACTGAGAGGGGAGCATTAAGAAAGCAGGGATAACAATCCAGGCACGGAGGCATTGCTTAGTCAGGAGCCAGGGTGGGGACAGCGAGCACAGGGACGTTGGGTGAATGAGACTGAGTATGAACTGTGACACAAGCACCAGAGTTTGGAATAACCTCAGGTTTACTGAGGATAGAATAAGGGAGACGAGTCACAAGAATGTCAGTATCATCGGATTTTAATCCAGCGACAGTGAAGGGAGAGCAATATAGCTCCAAGTAATAATCGTATGTGACGGAGAGGAAAACATGCAGTTGGTAGTGCTGTCATGCATCTGTGGACTTGGCCTTCTATATGGTAGTGCTCACGGGTTTGGAATGTGTTATCAAAGGAGCCTTGGTGAGATAAGCAAAGCGGTACATTGGTCAGTGGTTGGCACTGCTGCCTCTCAGCACCAGGATCCCAGGTTTGATTCCAGCCTCGGGTGGCTGTCTGTGTGTCATTTGCACATTCTCCCTGTGTCTGCATGGGTTTCCTCCCACAATCCAGAAGATGTGCAGGTTAGGTGAATTGGCCATGCTAAATTGCCCATAGTGTTAGATGCATTAATCAGAGGGAAATGGATCTAGGTGGGTTACTCTTCAGATGGTCGGTGTGGACCAGCTGGTTCAAAGGGCCTGTTACCACACTATAGGGAATCTAATCTAAACTTGCTGCAAATGTGTTGCTGGTCAAAGCACAGCAGGCCAGGCAGCATCTCAGGAATAGAGAATTCGACGTTTCGTGCATAAACCCTTCATACTAATCTAAACTTGAACCATTTCTACCATTGTGCATTGGTGATAGAGGAAGTGAATTTTGAAGGTGGAATGGGCAATCTGCCTTGATCTGGATTGTATCAAGCTTTTTAGGTGTTGTTGGAGCCAGACTCATCCAAGCAACTGGGGAGTATTCCACCATACTATTTTTTTAATAAAGGTTTTTACTGAAAAGAAAGATTTTAGGTTTTTTACAAGACCGGTACAAAATAGTATGACAACTTTATAATTAATAGCAATAATAGAAAACAAACTACTACTCTATTCCACAGACTACTGAAACATGAAAAAAGACAAAAAAAACCTCCTATATAAACTACAATTCAATAAACAACCAAGGAGAAAGAAGAAAATAAATAAATGAAATAAAATTAAACCCAGTTATAACAAGGTAATTTAAATTATATTCAATTAAATTACTGCACTCAGCGTAATCTCATTGCAGCTCCCCACCACTGGGAGCAATAGTAAGTAAACTTGTATTTGTTTAGGATTCTTCCCCCCACTCCCAGTGGGCCCCAGACCGACAAACACAACCCTCATGGCTGACCAAAGGCCCTGGATAATATAGCCGATATGTCTGCATCAATATAATTCAAAAAGGGCCGCCATGTTCTGTAAAACAATTCCGTTTTCTGGTGCACCATTCTCGTAAGGAATGCCAGGGGGATGTGCTCCATGACTATCCTATGCCAACTCAAGAGTCCTGGGGGATTCTCTGACACCCAGCTCATTAGAATGTTCTTCCTCATCCACAAAGAAAGAATATTAAACAATTTTTTTCCCATGCTCTTCCAGGGAGGAAAGATTTGGAAGACCCAAAAGGAGGGACACTGGAACATAACCTCAGTTCCCAAAACCTTTGCCAAAACACTCGCTATATTATCCCAATACTTGCAGAGCTTGTGGCGTGACCACAAGCAGTGAGTAAGAGTACCAACCTCCATTTTACATTTGCGGCACACTGGGCCACTCTTGTCTTAAAGTTTGCAAGCTGTTCCAGTGCCAGGTGAGCCCTACGAAGTACCTTCAGTTGAATAGCCTGGTGAGATATTCCTCACATTTTCCCAGATATTCTCCCACATCTCTGAGGAGATTTCCACCGCCAATTCTTGAGTCCAGGTCTTATATAGCCGTTCAATGTCCTTCAAGATATTACTACCTAACAAGTGATAGAGGGTGCTGAGGGGGCGCCCGTAGACTGGAGCACTCTCTTCTCCATGTCTGACTTGTAGGGGTTAACCATCAGTGTAGCCTTTTTGTGTACAAAGAAGTAATGAAAGAGATCCTTCCTAGGTAGCTTGAACTTCTGACTCAGCTGTTCAAAGGACACCATGACCTTCCCATCAAATAGATCTCCCAAACAGAAGATTCCTCTGGACTCCCAGAGCTTAAAGCCGGAGTCCATGGAACCCGGCTGGAATATCAACATTCCCACTATGGGAGTGAAATGGGGAAGTTTTTTGTAAATTGCTCTTGCCCTGCTGCATTATTCTCCATGCTTTAACTGTGTTTAGGACAATCAGGTTTTTACAGTGATCCATAACAGTTCTCATCTTGTCCATAAGCAACAAATTAGTAAGAGGGCATTTTGTCTGGGAGGCCTCAATGTCTAGCCAAATTGATTGCGGATCGTGACAGGCCCATTCAGCCACATTGGATAACAAGAAACTCAATTGGTACCTCCTAAAGTCCAGAAAATCTAGATTCCCCCTTTCTTGCGGAAGCTGCAATTTATCCAGCTTAATTGATAAATTAAGCCAAATAATGCAATTTATCCAGCTTAGTTAGAGGTCGTCGATGATGCCAAATAAAAGACCGGAGTCAGCTGTAAAACCTGCACAGTGTTTGCCTTGGAAGCATCAAAGAGAGCATTCACATGGGATATAATAAAAGTGGAAGAACATTCCTCTTAACCAGAGCTATTCTATCCAACCAGGATATCGGAAGATCTTCCTGAAGGTCCTGCCTTATCTTCCTGAACAAATGAAATAAAATTAAACCAAGTTATAACAAGGTAATTTAAATTATATTCAATTAAATTACTGCGCTCAGCGTAATCTCATTGCAGCTCCCCACCACTGGGAGCAATAGTAAGTAAACTTGGATTTGTTTAGGATTCCTCCCCCCAGGGGGCCCCAGACCGACAAACACAACCCTCACGGCTGTACAAAGGCCCTGGATAATATAGCCGATATGTCAGCATCAATATAATTCAAAAAGAGCCGCCATGTTCTGATATAACTCAAACAAATAATTGGCTTTATATAATTTATCGAAAACTAGGGTAATAAAAATACCTGAAAATGTGTTGCTGGTTAAAGCACAGCAAGTTAGGCAGCATCCAAGGAATAGGAAATTCGACGTTTCGGGCATAAGCCCTTCATCAGGAAGTTCATCTGATGAAGGGCTGAAGTTTCTGAAGTTTCCTGATGAAGGGCTTATGCCCGAAACGTTGAATTTCCTGTTCCTTGGATGCTGCCTAACCTGCTGTGCTTTAACCAGCAGCACATTTTCAGCTGTGATCTCCAGCATCTGCAGTCCTCACTTTTTACCTTAATAAAAATACCTAAAGACAGAAAACCTCCCTGTGACCACTGGAAGGGGAAAGTTGGAGATACTAGGAAGACTCCGCCCCCCCACAGGCATGGCCTCTGACTTCATGAAATTAATTTTATACCCTGAAAACAAACCAAATAGATTAATCACTTGTATTAAGCGGGGCACAGATGTCATTGGATAGGTTAAAAAGAGGAGGACGTCATCCACATAGAGAGTGATTTTATGCCTGCCTGACCGTACCTCCGGGGCAATTATATTGGGACCCGTCCGAATGATCTCCGCCAGCAGCTCAATCCCCAATGTAAATAATAGTGGCGACAGGGGCCACCCTTAATGGCAGCCTCTGCCAACACTAAAACGATCTGATCTTATATCATTAGTGAGCACCGCTGCTTTCAGGCCACTATACAGCACTGCCACCCATTTGGTAAAAACCTCTCCAAGACCAAACCATTCCACGATGTAAAAGAGGTACGGCCACTCCACCTGATCAAATGCTTTCTCTACATCCAGGGAGAACACCAAACCCGGGATCGCTCTTTTCTGACATATTTGGACCATATTTAATACTCTTCTTATATTATTTGTATTCCTATGACCCTTATTAAAACCCGTCTGGTTCTCCTTTACAATAAAAGGCAATACCCTCTCCAGCCTTAATGCCAACATTTTTGACAGGATTTTAAAATCCACATTCAGTAACGATATGGGCCTGTATGAAGTGCAATCCTCTGGAGCTTTTCCTTTCTTAATAAGAGAAATATTTGCTTCTCTCAAAGAAGATGGGAGGCAGCCCTGACTGAATGAGTAATTGTCCATATCTAAGAGTGACCTGGCCAGCTTGTCTATAAACTCCTTATAAAACTCACGTTGAAATCCATCTGGTCCAGGTGCTTTACCACTCTGGAGCAGCCTCACTGACTCCTGTACTTCCTGAATTGTCAGTGGGGGGGTGGGGGCACTCAAAAAGATCGCCTGCTCCGAGGTTACGCCCGAAAGGTCCAGGGTCTTAAAAAAGGACTCCAGCTATCATTCTATCCTCTGACTGATACAGCTCAAAATAAAACTTTCTAAACGCTGCATTAATCTTTTCGGCATTACAAGTAAGAGTACCAGCACTCTCTGATTGATGTAATAGATTTGGGGGGGAGGGTGGATGGGCATTCTCCTATCTGGCCAAGTACACTAGATATCTTCTCAGGAATAGAGAATTCGACGTTTCGAGCATAAGCCCTTCATCAGGAATAATTCCTGATGAAGGGCTTATGCTCGAAACGTTGAATTCTCTATTCCTGAGATGCTGCCTGGCCTGCTGTGCTTTGACCAGCAACACATTTGCAGCTGTGATCTCCAGCATCTGCAGACCTCATTTTTTACACTAGATATCTACCTGGTTTATCATCATATTCTAATAACCCCTGCTTCGCAAAAGAGATTTCCCTCTTTCCTGTTTGGGTAATTGCAGCATTCAAAAAAAAAACTAAGGGCTGTAATCCGCTGGAATTTATTTATAGATGGCCTATCACAGTATGCTAACTCAGCTGCCTTCAGGTGACCCTCAAACAAACGTTGCTGTTCTCCCCACTGTCACTTCCAGATCACCGAGTAAGAAATAATCAAACCCTGTGCATAGCCCTTGGCAATCTCCCACAGTACTGATGAATTACTGGCCGTACCTAAATTAATATCCCAAATAATTTTAAACTCCCGCAAAAAATACTCTATAAACTTGCTATCTTTCAGGAGGAAAGGGTCCATGCACCAGTGCCGGGAGCCTGTCCCGACATCATCAGCTTTGACCTCCATATACACTATTGAATGATCAGAAACAGCTATGCTCCCTATTCTGCAAGACAGCACAGAGTTCAAAGAGGACAAAAAAAAGGTCAATTCTCATATAGCACCTATGTAGGTGAGAAACAAAGGTAAAGTCCCTACCTTCGGGGTGACATCTCCACACGTCCACAAACCCCAACTCCCTGTTCAGGTCCACCAACTGCCGGGATTGCGAAGACATAGCCGCAAGGCCCCGAGGCATCCTGTCCACCTTGGGGTCAATAATATGATTAAAGTCTCCCCCTATAATTGTATGATGCGCCCCAAACACAATCAATCTAGAGAGGGCATCCATTACTAATTTAAAGGGATGTGCCAGGGAGAGGGCAATATACATTCTGAATCCCATATTCCTCTCCATGTATTACAGTTTTAAGTGTTATGAATAGCCTGGACTCATCCTTAATTTGGCCGAGCATTTGAAATGGGAGGTTCTTCCGGATGAGAAAAGCCACTCCTCTACTTTTTGAGGAAAAGGGAACACCCGGCCGAATCCTTCCAATTGCAACTTCAAATGCTCCTTATCGGTTAAATGTGTTTCTTGTAACAAGGCCACATCGACCCTCTCTTTTGTAAGGCTTGAGAGTATCTTTTTTCTCTTAATTGGCGATTGACTTCCCTTAATATTCCAGGTGCACCAATTAAATGAATGGCTAGCCACGATCATCCAAAACAGTCCGTGACCACCCCCCCCCCCACCACCCCAGGAGGAAAAACTCCACACATAGCGCGCCAAGTGAAAACCATTAATAGTTCATATAAGTTTAATAATACAATTTCCAAAACTATTAAATTAAAACTTCTAGCAACTACATCTACAACATACCAACATATAACATATCTGAAAGGAGATTTTCCCCCTGTTCGCATGGGGCGCTCATACCATCCATTAATCCCACCATGACTCCTTTTAGTTGGAGCCATGCCCCCAACCCCAGACAACACAAAGTAAGGGGAAAAAAACAATGTTTTATGACAAGAAAGTTAAAAGTGGGCACCCAACCCATCCCCTCCATACTGAAATCCTAGGCACTCCTGGTACAACAACAAAAAAAACCCTCCCCCCCGCTTCCCCCCCACCATACTCTTGACCTCTGCCTTACTGATAGTGAACAGGCTTTGGGGAGTCAGAAGACGAGTTATCACAGAATTCCAAACCTCTAACTTACTCTTATAGTCACTGAATTTATATTAGTGGCTAGTTTACTTTCTATTCAATGGCAACCCTCAGGATGTTGATAGTGAGGGATTCAATGATAGTCATGCCATTGAATATCAAAGGGTGATGTTTAGATTCTCCTTTTTTACCCACTTGGGGGATGTGGGCATCATTGGCTGGCCAGAGTTTTATTGCCTGTCTCTAGTTGCCCTTTGAGAAGGTGGTGGTGAGCTGTCTTTTTGAACTGCTGCAGTCCACTTGCCAAGGGTTGACCCACAGTGCCATTAGGGAGGGAATTCCAGGATTTTGACCGAGTGACACTGAAGGAACGGTGATATATTTCCAAGTTGGGATATTGAGAGGCTTGGAGGGAAACTTGCAAGGGGTGGTATTCCCATGTATCTGCTGCTCTTATCCTTCAAGATGGAAGTGATCACAGGTTTGGAAGTTGCTGACTGAGGATATTTGGTGAATTTCTGCAGTGCATCTTGTAAATGGTACATACTGCTGCTACTGAGTATTGGTGGTGGACGGAATGGATGCTTGTGAATGTGGTGCCAACCAAGCGGGCTGCTTCGTCCTGGATGGTGACAAGCCTCTTGAGTTTTGTTGGAGCTGCACCCATCCAGGTAAGTGTTGAGTATTCCATCACACTCCTGACTTGTTCATTCTGGATGGGGGACAGGCTTTGAGGATTCAGGAAGTGAGTTACTCACTGCAGTATCCCTAGCCTTGTTGGTCATTGCCTAGCATTTATGGAAAATGAATGTTACTTGCCACTTTTCAATCCACGTCTGGATATTGTCCAGAGCTGAAAATGTGTTTGCTGGAAAAGCGCAACAGGTCAGGCAGCATCCAAGGAGCAGGAGAATCGACGTTTTGGGTATGAGCCCTGCTTCAGGATGGGTGCAGCTCCAACAAAACTTAAGAAGCTTGTCACCATCCATTCCTGAAGAAAGGCTCATGCTCAAAACGTTGATTCTCCTGCTCCTTGGATGCTGCCTGACCTGCTGCGCTTTTCCAGCAACACATTTTCAGCTCTGATCTCCAGCATCTGAAGTCCTCACTTTCTCCCGGATATTGTCCAGGTCTTGATGCATTTGAAATGGACTGCTTCAGTGTCTGAGGAGTCGTGAATGGTTCTGAACATTGTGCAAACATCAGCGAACATCTTATGATGGAGGAAAGGTCATTGATGAAGCAGCTAAAGATGGCAAAAATGTAACAATGAAATTCAGATACAATAGTCCAAATTTTACTGAAGATTAAAAGAAAGTTCAATTTAATTCTAAAGTATATATTTTGTTTTAAGTTTGGTATTTTTGCTGCTTAATTTTGTTTTCAATTAACTCTTACAGATGATTCTTAAACCATCATGTCTTTAAGGGAATGTGTACATGTCTTGAACAGATTTCCCTAACAATTCTGACCTATTTGTATGATGGTGCGATTGAGGTATCAGCTGTGTTTCACTAGGCAGCACCGTCAGCGTCAAGGAATGACAAACTTGTTGATATTCTTATATGTACATTAGGTGTCAGTGTTGGCTCAGTTATAAAATGTTTCTCTGAGTCAAAAGGTTGTGGCTTGAACAAGTAAGACTCCAGAGCCCAGGAGAAACAGAGTTGAAAGTGGTGCTGCACTGTCAGGGTGTGGTTCCTACATACCAACCCCCTCCCTCCCTGTAGATGGTGACTGCAGAGGGGACACTGGGAGAGTTGGCCCAGCTGAGATATTCTACCTCTTTCTCACCAATTAGGTTCTGGGCAATGTGCTCAAACTGCCAGGAGGAAAGGTCCTTTAGAAGGTCAATTAAAGGCCTCAACGCACCACCTTAATGAATACCTACATCCTCAGTGGTCAAAAACGGTGGCTGCTGCCCTGTGAAAACAGGGGCAACCTACCTGTTGGGTTGTCGGGGGAAGAATCTGGAGCCAATTGGACACACTGATATTGGGTGTGCAAAACAGGAGACAAGGGTAAGGACAACAGTTTCCACAGGAAGTGAACCGGGTGGATTTTTATAACAGTCAATGGGAGGTGTCATGGTCACTATTACTAGGAATATTTTCATGTTCTGCAATTTAAAAATTAAACCTTTAAATACCACGGTGGGATTTGAACCCATGTCCCAAGAATATTAGCTCAGGTCTCTGGATTACTCACTGACATGCGCACCAGGTCACTATCCTCACCTTTAGGGTCTCACCCCAGCTGGTGCCAAACATGTTCAGGAGGACAGCTGTTTAAATCAACAAGAATATGAAAACACTCCCTCACTTCCCTGGGACCCCTTGCTTCTTAGCATTGTATTTCTAGAATCTCTCCCCTCCTGGCATCCCCCCATGCCTCACTCACACACAGCAGTCCGATCTCTCTCTTGGGTACCTCACTCTCCACTCCCTGTTTCCTGCGGGTGTGGCAGTGGGGAATTATGGGCTGGAGGTTTGGGGGTGCTGAGAGGAGGAATTGGAATTGAACAATGATTAAAGAAATCATTGAAAACCACTTATTTATCATTCAGCCTGAAGAGCTCAATGGGCTTGACTTCTGGCTCATGCTCTTGAAAAAAGCTCATTTTCACTAGGAATGGCCTCTGCCTCAAGACTTCCCAAATTGGGGGTCATGACCCCATGGGGTCACGTGATGAGGCTGAGGGGAGGGGAGAGGTCACAAACCCTGAGGCTCAGACTGAGTGCTCACTGTTTGGAGGCCCCTTTGAGTCCTCTTTTGTTTCTTTCTTTTTGCTGGATGTCCTGTAGTGGACTTTGACGCCTAACAGCTGCAAAACAAAACCCCGTGAAAAGGTAGATGTTGGCTCATTTTCAGAAAAGTCCTGCAGTTCAAGCAGTTCTCGTGATATTTTATTGGAGGTGGCATCATCTTCCACCTCCATGCTGACCGATAATGTACAGTATAGGAGGAAGCCATTTGACCCATCCAGTCCATGTTAGCTTTCAATGAGCAATCCAGTCAGTCCCACTCCATCTCAATCCCTATGACACAACTGGATTATTTCCTTATTGCATCCATTCAATGTATTTGTGAAATGATTAATTGTTTCCACATCTACTGTCATTGTGGACAAGAGTTCTCAAATGGAATATGAACAGGAGTTGACCATTTGGCCCCTCAAGCCTGTTCGGCCTTTTGTTAAGATTGTGGCTTTTCCCATATTCCCATCTACTCCCAATAAACCCTTGATTCCCTTGCCTAATAAGAATCTATCCACCTCAGTCTTAAAAATATTCAATCGTCCCCCCTCGATCACCTTTTGAGGCAGAGTTCCAAAGCCACACAACTTTTTAAAACATTCTCTTCATCTCCATCCCAAAAGAACGATCCCTCTTTTTAAAACATTGCCCCCGAATTCTGAATTGATTCTCAAAAAGAAACCTCCCCATCACATCAACTTTGTTAAGACCACCTTGTAAGTTACCTCTTACTCTTCTAAACTGCATTGGAAACAAACTCAGTCTTATCCAACAATCTTTTTGACAACCTACTCGCTCCACATATCAATCTGGTAAACGCCTCTGAACTGCCTCCAATGCACTTATAACCTTTCTTTCACAAACAGACCAAAACCACATGATATTTGAGATGTACACTCATCAATGTGCTGCATAACTGAAGTGGCAATCAACGTACTTTGAGACTGTGGTATGCTATTCGTCCTTGCCTATTGATCAACATTCAACACATTCCGACCACAGCGGCCTCCTCAAATACCAGTGTAGCATTCAGCCCCATGAGTTATTGAGAAAAGTGAAGATTGAGAAGTGATCCATAGAGATCTTTTGAAAATAATGAAGGGACCTGATAAGTTAGATGTAGAGATGAAGTTTTCACTTGTGGGGCAGTCCACATGAATGTAAGTTTATAGTTATGTTGAGACCATCATTTTTTTAAAATTTTGCTCGGTTTTGGTTTGGAACAGCAATTTGAACCTAATTGAATTTTGAACAGCTGCTTGTTTTAAATAAGTAGAGAACAAGAGACAGATGTACAGATGTTCACTGTGGGAACTAGTTTGGAAGATTAATACAGATCAATCACTGCTTGAATGACACGATAGATGATTCAGCATCAAGATGGTGTTATGCTCAGGGACTGATCGCTGGTTGGATGTTGAAATGGTCAATCAAGGAAGGACCAGTGCTGGCCAGCCACAGAGAAGGTTGAAAAAAGAGATAACAAAGAATAAATTGGCTCTAACTGGGTTTTGGGCAAGATGCAGATTTGTTGTGGAAGCTTCTGGATTGGGCTTGTTTTTGGTCCTGTTGTCCCTAGTTCATCGCCAGTTATTGATATGTTGAAAGTTCTGAGAAAATAACCCCAGTCTGCAAGAAATAACTAAAATTCTCCAGTGGCAACTTCAAAATTTAGGAAAGGTATATAGTCCTTTGCGCCTGTTAAAAAAACTCTTCATCCAAGAATATTATGAAGACCTAGTATTCATCTTTGAAGTGTTCATTGAATTCCAAGTTACAATATTTTTAATTTACCACTGAACTGTGTCCACCTGTCAATTGGTGGGTGGAGATTTATAATCAAATAAGATTGGGCTTAGATCGTATCTATTAACTAGACTGTCTTGTAGTTTATGTGTTCTGCTAAAGTTACATCCTTAATAATAAATTGTTAATTTTTGTTTAGACTTGGTGTCAAAGATCTGTTATTTTTAAAGACGACTTAAGAATAATTGAGCAATTTTGGGGGTTATTGAATTTTTAAATTTCATTGTGCCACAAATCCACAATGTGGATAGTGAGGTTGATTTGGTTTGACTTGCTGTCCCTGTGTTCGTAAGACCATAAGATATAGGAGTGGAAGTAAGGCCATTCGGCCCATCGAGTCCACTCCGCCAGTCAATCATGGCTGATGGGCATTTCAACTCCACTTACCAGCATTCTCCCCGTAGCCCTTAATTCCTTGTGACATCAAGAATTTATCAATCTCTGCCTTGAAGACATTGAGCGTCCCAGCCTCTGAGGCAATGAATTCCACAGGCCCACCACTCTCTGGCTGAAGAAATGTCTCCGCATTTCTGTTCTGAATTGACCCCCTCTAATTCTAAGGCTGTGTCCTCGTCTCCTCGCCTAACGGAAACAATTTCCTAACGTCCACCTTTTCCAAGCCATGTATTATCTTGTAAGTTTCCATTAAATCTCCCCTTAATCTTCTAAACTCCAATGAATACAATCCCAGGATCCTCAGCTGTTCCTCAATTATATAATGTCTTTAAAGTAGCAAAGCATTTCAGGGTGATTAATGTAAGCATTGGCAATAACATTTTGGCACCTCAGCAAAGAAAATGTTCAGAACAGTTGGTCAAAAGCTTAATCAAATAAACAGGTTTTAAGGAACAGCTTAATACAAGAGAGAGGGGTTTACAGAACAAATTCCCAAGTTTAGGGGATTTGCAGTTGAAATCATTGGCGCCAGTGGTGAAATGACTAAAATCAAGGATATTCTAGAGGCTAGAATTGGAAGATTGCTAAGTTCTTGAAGGGTTGCAGAGCTAAAGTAGGTTACAATATAAAGACTGTTTCACCTTGTTTTTCTGTATTTTTGATTGCAGACTTTGGGAAAAGGACTCTTAAGAACCAAGATTTGTGGAAAGGTTGCTGCATTTTTTTTTAAAAGCAGGTTACTAGCACTCATTATAAGTGCTGTTCTCATAGCTCCTTGATCAAGCAGTACTGTAGACAAAATGGAGTGAGCCTGGGAGTGTGGATGAATGTAGATTTGGCTAGCAACAGGTAGCTGATAGAACAATGACCAGTTGTCAACAGACCAATCACAAATGTGTTCTGCCTCCAACAACCATGTGATTGGCTCCCAGGTAGCTGAATGGCTTGCTGGTGTAAATGTTTGGGCAGAAATCTCATTATATCTCCCATTTTTTCAATCTATTGCTATTCAGGTAATAATCTGCCTACTCGTTTTTGCTGTCAAAGCACATAAACTCACATTTATCCACATTATACTTCATTTGCCCACTCACTTAACTCATCCACACCACACTGAAGCATCTCTGCATACTCGCATCTCACCTTCCCGCCCAGCTTTGTCTCAGCTACAAATTTGGAGATATTGCATTTAATTTCCTCTCATAAATCATGAAAAAATATCACACTGATCTCTGTAATACCATACTAGTCACTGTCAACCACTAAGAGAAAACTTGTTTATTCCTACTCTTTGCTTCCTGACTGGCAGTTCTCTATTCATGTCAATAAACTACCCTCAAACCACATGCCCTAATTTTACATGATAATCTATGCGGGCCTTCTGAAATTCCAAGTAAACCGTATCCACTGGCTCCTCTTTAACAAACCAGCTAATTACATTCTTGAAAAATTCCAATAGATTATTAAGCTATGCTGTTTCTTTCCAGTCCTGTCATTGCTTTTCATGTGCTCCACTATAACATGTTTTATAATGCACTCTAGCAGTTTCCCCACTACCGATGCCAGGCTGATGGGACTATAATTACCTGTCTTCTTGCTATATCCTTTTTTAAATAGTGGAGTTACACCAGCTACTCTCTAATACCTAGGAACTCCTCCGGAGTCTATAAAATTTTGAAAGATAACCGCCAATATATCCACTATTTCTAGGGCTACATCCTTAAGTACTCTGGGATGTAGACTATCGATCCTTGGGGATTTGTCCTGTTAATTCCATCATGCTCCCTAACAATTTCCCTACTGATTTCTTTGTTCCTTCTCTCACTACACAGTGTGCTCACTATTTTTGGGATATTATTTGCATCCTTCTTTGTGAAGACAGAACTAGAGCGTATATCTCCTTGATCCACCATCTCTTTGTTCCCCATTAAAACATCCCCTTTTCTGACTGTAAGTGACCTTCATTAATCTACTCTAAAATTATAATTATTGCTAAGTACAGAATGATTCCAGATCCATGTTGTCACCCTGGCATGAAAGGAAAATAAATCTGGGAATTTTGCATACTTTTCTGAAGGCTTTTTGTGATTATGTGAATAATGGGACTTGATTTCCAACTCACTACCCCAGTAAAACATAACAGGAGAGGGAGAATGGGCAGTAGCGTCTTGCTAACAACACGGCATGGATAATTCAGGCGCTGGAAACATTGGTTCAAACCTCACCATAGCAGATGATGGAATCTGAAATCAATTAAAAATAAAATGCGAGCCAAATGGTGACACACAACTACCACTGTTAGGAAAACCCATTTGGTTCATTAACGTCTTGTAAAACTGGCCTACTTGATGGAGGAAAGAGAAACTTATTTCCTTCTTTCAACTAAGTCTAATCTAATCTAGTTTAAACTTTCCTATGAGACATGAGGGTCACATGTCTGTCCTGAATGCTCACACAGCAGTGATGGTTACCAATATTTTTGGATTTGGCAGCTAAATTTGACAGCAGATGCCCCTCTCCACCATCAACCTTCCCCATTGATCCAAGGCTTGAACTTGTAGCACAGCTCAAGAGGAAATTCCCCCACTCTTGCCACAGGCCTGTTGTTAGGATTTAAAGGATGGTAATCAACTTGGCTGGCCATGTTACAAATGCACTTTCTTCAATGGCCATCAAATGCCCAGACTGGGATTAGATTAATTATATCTGACAGATTTCAGACTGTAATCGCTGCCCCAGTTCCTTCCCTTTTCTTGGAATACTTTGGCCTTGTTCTTGTTTGTGCTTTCCAACAGAAATTGTTAGTCACTCAGGAACTCTCATCTCCGTCGGACATATTTGTTTCTATGTCCCATTACCACTCCCTTTTGTCATTTAAACCCTCTCCCATTTTGCCTACTTTAAACCTACACGCCCAACTCTTCCTGGTTCTGATAAAAAGACATCAACCCGAAAAATTCTGAAGATTGGTCACTGGAACCGAAACACAGACTCTACTTTCTCTTCACAGATGCTGCCAGAGCTGCTGAGTTTCTATTACAATATCTGTTTTTGTTTCTATCTGAAATTTTAGCCTTGTTTCTCTCTTCACTGATGACGCCATGCCCTCAGGGTATTTCCAGAATTCTTTCTTCATCATGTTCTATTTGCTTATTATGGTTTGCTGCCTTCTCTGTTGGAACATGAATTAGGGCCTGCCAGTTTGCACCTCAGTTCATTAGACTACCCCGTCCTCAAGATCACTGTGCCTTGCCACCTCACCTCAGTCTTTCAGCCTCATGTTTGTAAGAGGGGTATTTAGTTGAGAGTTTCAGGCACAAGAATTCATCGTTCACTTGGAACCTTTGCAGTTGACTTTGTATCATCTGATTTTAGCCACATCCTCCATTTCCTAACAGTCCAGTGAGAGATAGTGTATGTTAACATCACTGGATTAATAATCCAAAGTTCCAGGATAATTCTCTGAGAACACAGGCACCAGGAAGCTAGATTTGTTACATTCAATGAATTAACTTGGAATACAAAACAATAGTAACCATCAAACTACAAATTATTCTAAAGCTCCATCTGATTCACCAATATTCTTTAAGTAATCTGTTGTCTTTATCCGGTCTGGCCTACATGCGACTCCAGATTTATAGCAACACAGCTGACTCTTAAGTGCCTTCTGAAATGGCCTAGAGAGCCATTCAGTTCTAGAGTACTAAGGAACGGGCAACAAATGCTGGAGATACCACATCCTATGAATGAGAAAAGAAATTAGGTTCTGTCTATTTTTATAAATGCTCCAACAATTCATCCACCTAGCCTTTAATTTCAATGTTTAAGTTGAGCATTAACATCATCCAGCAATCATTTGTTTTTATTTGAAGACTATTCGAGTTAATAGTTAACTTTATGATTTCAGCATATAGTTCCCTTACTGTAGTTTATTTCAAACCACTCTCTTTTCCCTTCTGGATTGTATTGAATTGCTTTTTAAATTTTCTGCTCTTCAGTTCAGAAGGTCCAAATAGCAGTAGTTTCTTCTCTCTCAGATGTTGTGACCTGCTGTGCATTTCCAGCAATTTTTGCTTCTGGATCTGCAGGTGGCTCAGTTCTCACTGTCTGGTCTGTCAACAGATATCTCTTCACCATCAAATATAATAGGGGTAGGCAGGAAAATGGAGCTAAGGCCACCACCAGATTTGGACACAATTAGACTGGTGTGCAGGCTCAAGGACCTCCTCCCATTTCTATTTCTCTCCAGCTTCCCTACAGCAATGCGGTTGACTCTTCGCTGCTCTCAGGGACAATTAAGGATGGTCAACAACTGCTTACCTTGGTACATCCTACGAACGATTAAAAATAAACTGACCGCAACTACTTCTATAAACTGCTGCAAGACCCCTTGAAGAAACAAACAATGCATGAGTATTAATTTGCTAAATTTATTTGAACAAATCAACTTAGAAATTCATTGCATTTTAACAAACTTTAGAACATGTAAACATACTCGCTATGTTTCTGAAACAGGTATAAATACATTTGTTTAACTTTAGTAATCAAGGTAATTACGAAAGCACAACAAATACCACGTCATAACCAATTAAGGCAGGTTACTGGGAGCATAATGACACTCATTATTTAAACTTTGCAAAATCTTAGCAATCTGGTGTCACCAAACTAAGTAACAGTCATGACAGTAGATTAGTGGACTAAGTACCATTAGTATCAGCTCGCTTCAACGTTATGCTCCATTGTTCTCACTGTGCAGCATGAACATTTTACACCCATTCAAAAACAATAATCATGGCTTACGATGATCAGGTTAACTCAAGTAGGTGGTGTAAAATACCATGGTCCTCATCAAGTGAATGTACATTTGGTAAAGTTATTAAACAATGCACATGGCATAACATGCACCAGTCACTCCAAACAATACTCAGATGCCAACACTGTAAAGCAGAAACTGGAATCTTTACCTGCAGGCTTTTGGTTGAGGTTCTATCCAGACTATTTCAGTTTAATGATTTGTTAACTTTGTCTATGTATAAACCTTATATTTCAAGTATTCCCATTTGTTCTTATCCAATTTAGTTTTCTTCCTTCTCTGTCATTAGTTTTCTTAACAGTGATAAGCTGTGCGACAGCACTAATAATGAGACGCTGGGACCAGTAGCAATTCCCTCTGCTGCCACTGACTGATGGGTGTCCATCAGATTTATGCTGCTTGGCAAAGTCTAATGCAGGGCTTCCCAAAGTGGTGGCATTGAATCCCAAGTGGGACAAGCTGAAATTCTGGGGTGGTGGTCTCCAAGGCAGCAGTAGTGGCTCTCATGGAGCTCTGACGGAGTTAAAACAACTACATGCACTCTCTCACATCACCCTACTTCCCCCAAACCCATTCTCTCAAATCTCGCTGAGAGATTGTGACAATTTTCAAGGCTCAATAAGAGGCAACCCGGGGTGGGGAACGAGCTCAGGAAGCGCTGGTCCAGTTAGCGATTTGACTACTGAATGGTGTCAACTCCCACACCATTCTGATTTAGGAGCAGGGGCAAGTTTTCAGCAGAACCAAACTGCAGGTTAGACGAGGCCCACTTTAATCAGCAGAGGAATGGCATCTTGAGATTGACAATGATTTTTATTTTAAAAAAAGAAAACATCCACCTGAACAGTTGGATATTTTACAGTGTCTTTCTAATGTTAATTGGTGCGAAACATCTTCCCAGCTTATGCAACTGCTAATTTCTCCAAATCCACCCACTGTTATGAACCAGCGCTTATGGATTCATTGAAAACTGGAATTTCCCTTTAGGTTATCTAAACATCTTTCTCTCTACACACTACAGGTTAAGGCAGTAAAATGTCATTCCTGATATAAATTGTAATTCTGTCCACAAATATTAAAGCTATCTAAATGTTTTCGTTCCCTTTTTATCTGCTTTAGGCTCAACCTGATACCACTACGATGTGATCTAATTTTAACTGTTTTCCCCAAAGTTTTTGGGGGGAAAGGTGGGGGAGAGGAGGAGCAGGACGTTAGATGGGACGGGGAGCATAAAGCAGAACAGAAAACTCAAAGCCTCCCTTGCAATTGCTCATCACATGGCCCAGTTTCTTCATTAAAGAAGGCAACTTTTCATTACAAATTTCTACTGTGGAGCCAAAGGTCATAATGTATGATGCAGTTCTGCACAGACTTGCCCAAACTCTTACAAAAAAAATGAAAGAAAAGACAAAATCACATTTTCTAGTGTCAACAAACTCAGACCCAGCATGAAAGTGGCTGTAGACAGCATCAGTGTGTTTCACTTGAAGTTTGTTACATGGTATCAAATCAAGTTGCTCATGCGCATTGCAATAAGGTTTAATAAAAATTACAGTCAAATTTTCTTCTATAAAATTCTGTACATTTTCACAAATTATTGCATAAACAGATTTTTTTTTTCTTCAAGATCATTTTGCATAACAACTGACCACTGAATACAAAAAAAAAGCTCATGTTTCCCTTCTTGCTCTCTTCTTTTTCTTGATCTGCTTCGGGGACTCCCAGTTTTCATCCGATTTTGCTGGAAAGCACAAAACCACAGGATTCAGGCACAGATATAAGGAACCACATTTATTCATATCTTCGCTCTTTATTAGAATACACACATGGTTTGTTTCTCATCCATTCATCAACAGGGGAAAGGGGGGCATCGCTGGCCAGGCCAGAATTTATTGCCCATTCCTAATTACCCAGGAGATGGCGTGTTGAGCTGCCTCTTGAACCGCTGCATTGGGAATTTGTTTGGGAGGGAGTCCTAGAATTCTGACCCAGTGACACTGAAGGAAAGGCAATATTGTTCTTATCAAGACGGTGAGTGACTTGGAGATGAACCTGCAAGTGGTGGTGAATATGTATCTGCTGCCCTTTTCCTTCGAGGTGGTAGAGGCCATGGGCTTGGAAGATGCTGTCGAAGGAGCCTTGGCTAGTTACTGTATCTTGTAGCTGTACACAGTACTGTGTTATGCATTGATGGTGGAGTGACTGAGTGTCTAAGATAGTGGAGTGAAGCGTCAATCAATCTCTGCATAAATAGAAAAAGCACTGTAGAGACTACAACTCTTACATTAACCTGTCTCCCACCTCAATATTTAACCTAAAAACATTAATAGAGCAATACTATCTTAATCTGCATTTACTGATGAAAATAACATCTCTGAAGGACGTAATTCTGGAAAGCAATTTTAACATTATCTGAAAACATATCTGAACATTAAAGACTGGTCTTGAAGTTACTGTATATTTTTTAATATAGTGACATTCGTCATCATATATTCATCATGGGTCCAACTCCCTGTCTAACAACACTGATTTAACCAAACCTTAAAAGAACTGCAGCTCAAGAAGGGACCTCACTACTGACCTTTCCAGGGCAATTAGGGATGGTACAGAAATGCTGGCCCAGCCAGTGATGCCCACATCCCAAAAATGAATAAAATAAATTTCTTATACTGTATCATCTCTGCAAGAAACAACAGGGACTGTTACTTTCTCAAGGATAATTAAGGATGGGCTGTATCTGTGCTGGTCACTTTGAACCATTCTCGATCTAGAAATAGTCATGAGATAGACTCACGACTTATGCATACAACGGCATAAAAAAGTTCCCTGAGCCTGCCTTCACTGCTCCATTAATCTGAATTACTCATCAACCTCACCTTCTTGCTTTATCCCTGCGTGCCTCTATTACCTTGGAATGCAAAAGGCTATTGAGTTCAGTCTATGAAAGAGCATCCACAGCTCTCTGGGCTACAGAATTCCAAATGCACAGCTCTCAAGTGAAGAAATTTCTCTTCATCTCAGCCCTGAATGGCTAACCTTTTACCTTGAAACTATGGCCAAATCAATGTTGAATAAAAGTTACTCAGGAGGAAAACACACAGTCCTTGCTCAATCTGCCTTAAACTGGACTTCAGGTCGTCACTCTGGCTGACTGGTAAATGAGCTGAAAACGTGTTGCTGGAAAAGCGCATCCAAGGAACAGGAAATTCGACGTTTCGGGCATAAGCTCTTCATCAGGATGATTCCTGATGAAGGGCTTATGCCCGAAACGTCGAATTTCCTGTTCCTTGGATGCTGCCTGACCTGCTGCGCTTTTCCAGCAACACATTTTCAGCTCTGATCTCCAGCATCTGCAGTCCTCACTTTCTCCTGACTGGTAAATGACCCTGGAATTGCCTAGCTGCTCTGAACGGTCACTAGACTCAAAGCATTAATTCTGTGTTCTCTACACGGATGATGCCAGATTTGCTGAGTTTCTCCAGTAATTTCGGTTTTTGCAGCAAGCCTCATTACTGGATTCAACAACATGGTTTATCTTCAACTTCTAAAGGGCAATTAAAGATGAGCAATAAATTTGTGTTAGCAGCAATACCTGCATGGTGTGAATGAAAAAAATGTTACTAGGTTATTACTGGTATATACATAAGCTGTACCTCAAAGAATGAAAATGCTGGACTTTTATGTTCATTTGATGTGGAGGTGCCAGTGTTGGACTGGGGAATGGACAAAATTTTAAAAATCACATAATACCAGGTTATAGTCCAACAGGTGTATTTGGAAGCACTAGCTTTCAGAGCGCTGCTCCTTCGTCAAGTAGCTGCTAGTGGGGCAGGATCATCAGACACAGAATTTATAGTAAAGGATCAAAGTGTCATACAACTGATGTGATGCATTGGGGTGAATTTGCATTTGCAGATGCATTCTATTTTGTTCAAAAAGCACCCAATCTTCGATATGCGACATTTTATAAATTCCTACTTTGGAGAAAGAACTGGCCTGACTCAAGGTTGGAATACATACAGACCCTAACACCATACCTTTAATGCATTGCCTGAGCTGAGATGTCCCCTTTTTCAAAATAAAACTTCATCTCAGGAATGTGACTTGAAAGTAGTTCTTGGATTTACATATGAATGAATTGAAACCTGGAACCCCATTTTAAATGATTCAGACTTAACAGCGATCTAGGTTTGTTCAATACATCGCATCAGTTGTATGACATTTTATTATAAATTCTGTGTCCTATGATCCTGACTCTCAAGCTACCTGACAAAGGAGCAGTGCTCCGAAAGCTTGTACTTTCAAATAAACCTGTTGGACTATAATCTGGTGTTGTATGTTCATATGAGGTGAAGGGGATGAAAATCTCTCTCTCTGCCACTGATTCAAGTTGTAAGGTCTCCTTTCAGTTGAGCCCTGTAGCCTCATGGCTCAAAGTTATTGAATTAAGAGGTTACGAAGGAGAGAAACCTCGTCCAGTGCCCTTTGCTGTGACTGAGGGAAATAGTGCTAGAGTTGAGAAGATGGATGTAGAGAATACGATCACAAAAGTTGAACAGAGTAATTTGCCCTATTCTCAGGTAAGTGGCAGCATAGTTGGGAGACCTAAGCTAATGCTCCAGGGTGCTGAGAAACCAACCACAGTAGATAGTGAAACTCGAAGGCAATAAATTCTATAATTAAAGGCTCTTCTAATGTCAACCATGTACTCACTATCAATTGTTGTAAAAACTAAGCTGGTTCAGCACTGTCCCTTAGGGCAGGAAATCTTGTACATTATGATGTGTCCGCAAAGATTAAGCTAATGCTCCATACAGAATAAGTGCTATGATTGCTCATGTTTAGGCTAATTGTGGTCAGAGACAAATTGCCATTACCTTCTGCACCCTCACTGTCAGTGAGTAAAATAATGCTCAGACAGAATTTAAAGCATTGTCTATAATTTTTGGAATAAGGCAATCTTAGAGATAATTGAATGGTGTTAGTTTCACAATTGAAACTAATTATACACCACTGAGAATTACTTTGAATCACAAATTGCAGCTTACAGTACCTTTTATTTTGTTTGATTTTAATATCATAGGCACACACAGCTTTGTCCACACTGAGTGATTTCAAATACTGACCTTGTGAAGGAGGCAGGTTATTCTGTTTAGTGGCAGAGACAGGTAATTCTGTCTCTGAAAGTGTGTCTGGCACTTGGGAAGTAATATCCTGGGAAGAACTTTCCATAATTACAGCTGGTTCTTCAGTGATTTCTACCAGCTGTGCCTCTTCAACCTGAGAAGAATCAAAAACCAGAATAAAAAGTTTTAGATTTAAATCTTCCCTGCCAGCCCAAAACAGCTTTAGAGCCAGAAGCAGGAAATTCTCAACTGTACAAGTGAAGGATGTCACCTGAAATACGTAACCACCTATTTCTATCAACAATTTTATTGACAAAGCAAAATTAATGTACAGAAATGTTTGAGAGAAGAAATTCACCTAATATCAGTCTTAAATGAGACACATTTTAAGATTCTCTCCTCTAGTACGAGATTTTCTCACGAACCTTTCCGCATTCGTGCGGTCAAGACTTTACGGATCTTATTTGCTTCAATTGTTTATTCTTCTAAACTTCAATAAGTACAGACAGAATCTAGTCAACCGCTCCTTATAAGACAGTCTTGCTGTTCTGGGATCAACCTACTGAATCTTCTCTGTACTGCCACCAATACCAGCATTTATTGCCTTAGATGAGGGGAACAAAACAATGAAATATTTTAGGTTTGGTCTGCCTAGTACCTTGTATAGTTATAGCAAGACTTCCCTGTCTGGATGCTCCATTCCCTGTGACAAAGGCCACCATTCAATTTTCCTTCCCTACTACCTGCTCAACTTGAATGATTTGCAATTCTTTTTTCTGTTAAAACAACATTCAGTTTTTCTATTCTTCCTGCCAAAGTTGATAACCTCACATTTTCCAATAATATACTCCATCTACCCCATGTTTTGTCCACTCAGTTAACTTGTTGAAAAGTGTGGTGCTGGAAAAGCACAGTTGGTCAGGCAGCATCCGAGGAACAGGAGAGTGACGTTTCGACCATAAGCTCTGCATCATGAATGAGAGGGACTGAGAGATAAATGGAAGGGGCTGGGGAAGGTAGCTGGGAATGGTGGGGGGTGATGGCGAAAGGTCAGAGTGGAGGGTGGAGCAGATTGGTGGGAAGGAAGGTGGACATGTAGAACAGTTAAAGAGGGCATTGCTGAGTTGGAAGGTTGGGTCTGGGATGAGTTGGAAGGAGGGGAAATGAGGAAACTGGTGAAATTGACATTGGTCCCCTGTGGTTGGAGGGTCCCAAGGCAGAAGATGAGGCATTCTTCCTCCGGGCATTGGATGGCTTAGAGTTTGGCAGTGGAGGAGACTGAGGACTTGCACATCCTTGAAAGAGTGGGAAGGGGAGTTAAAGTGCTTGGCCTATGGGCAGCGGGGTTGTTTAGTTCATGTGCCAGAGTTGTTCTCTGAAATGTTCTGCAAGTTGGCCTCCTGTCTCCCCAGTATAGGGGAGACCACATTGAGAGCAACAGACATAGCAGATGACATATGTAGAAGTGCAGGTAAATCTCTGTTGGATGTGGAAGGATCCTTTGGGGCCTTGGACAGAGGTGAGGAGGGAGGTGTACGCGCAAATTTTGCACTTCTTGTGGTGGCAGAGGATGGTGGCGGGAGTGGAGGAAGGATTGATGGGGGGAGTGTGAACCTAACAAGGGAGTTGCAGAGGGAACTGTCTCTGCAAAACACAGACAGCGTAGGGGAGAGAAATATATCCCTGGTGGTGGGGTCTGTTTGTAGATGGTGGAAACCATGGAGGATGATGTGTCGTATCCGGAGGTTGGTGGGGTGGAAGGTGAGGACCAGGAGGGTCTATCCTTGTTGCGGTTGGAGAGGTGGGGCTTGAAGGCGAACTGTGGGAAATGGAGGATATTGTTGATTACATGGGAGGGGAAATTGCGATCTTTGAAGGATGTTCCATGGTGGAATTGGTCCTCCTGGGAGTGGAGGCGGAGCATCGCGTTTTTACAGGAGGCCAGGTGGGAGTTTAGTCCAGCTAGCTGTGAGAGTCGGTGGGTCTGAAGTAGATGTCTGTGTTGAGTCAGTTGCCAGAATTGGAGATGATGAAGTTTAGGAAGGTGAGGGAGGTGTCTTAGATGGTCCAAATGAACTTGTAGTTGGGGGTGGAAGGTGCTAATGAAGTTGATGACCTGTTCAACCTCCTCGTGGGAGCACAAGGTGGCACCAATAGTCATCAATGTAGTGGAGGAACAGGTGGGGGGTAGTGCTGGCGTAGCTGGGGAAGATGGACTGTTCCACATACTGACAAAGAGGCAGGCAAAGCTGGGGCCCATGCGGGTGCCCACGGCTACCCCTTTGATCTCAGCTAACCTGAAAAGTTATGTATTTAAAGACTGGCCCTTTAGAATCAGTTCAGCTCTCTCACCAATCACCTTCTCCCCTCTCATTTGCCAACTTTCCTTCCCAGTGCTGTTCCGAACACAGTTCAGAAGACATTTGGAACTGGAAAACTTCTGGAACTTTTCAGATTTCTCTGCAGATCGTGTCATCCTCACTATGTGCCTTCCCACCTATTTCAAGTCATCTGCAAACTCAGTAATGGTACACTTACTTTCTCATCCAATTCATTAATATATATTGTAAATAATTATGGACCCAGCACGGCCATGCTGCACTCCACTAATTACAGATTTCCAATCTGAAAATGCCTCCTTTATCCCAACTGGCTGTCTTCTACTAGTCAGTTAATCCTCTATCAATATCATTTAGAACATTAGTTTTATAAAGTGGCTTTCAATCGCACTGTTGGAATGGAAGAACACATCATGAGTTTGTGTGTATGGGGAGGGGGGGATGCAAAATGGTCACTTCCTGTTCCAAGACAATGCAAATTTTGAGTATGTTATTAAACATTGACCCTGCTGTGTCACTGTCACTCTTACCTCTGCTGGTTCACTAGTGCATATTGTTTCAACAGGTGGAGCTATCTCCTTTTCAGGCTGGTCTTGGACAATAAGTTGCTCCTGTTCTCCACTGATGGATTCCTTCTCTTGTTCCTCAGTCTCCTTTCATAAATTCAGAAAACATTGAAATAGTGATACATTTAAAACCCAAGAAAATAATTCCTTAATTGTTAATGGTAATGAAGGTTAATGATGCAGCACAGTGCTTACATTAATATTTTTCTCAATCCTTTACGTATTTAAAGACTGGCCCTTTAGAATCAGTTCAGCTCTCTCACCAATCACCTTCTCCCCTCTCATTTGCCAACTTTCCTTCCCAGTGCTGCTCCGAACACAGTTCAGAAGGTATTTGGAACTGGAAAACTTCTGGAACTTTTCAGATGTTGCGCAACTTGGGGAAGGTCTTGCAGGTTGTGGTGTTCCCCTGTACCTGCTGTGCTTATTCTTAAAGGAGGAAGCCAATTAGCCCCTGGAGCCTGCTCTGCTCTAGGTGATATTGTTCATGGGTTTGGAATGTGCTTTTCAAGGCAGCTTGGAGTGTTGTGGCAGTGCACCTTGCAGTTTGTACATAGTGCAGCCAGTGTACACTTGTGGAGGGAGTGACCGTTTAAGGTGGGAGATGTGGTGCCAATTGTAAATAATTATGGACCCAGCAATGCCATTACAATGACAAAGCAAGAGAGCTTGCTTTATCCTGGATGGGGGCAAGCTTCTCAAGTTGGACTGAACTAATCTGGCATTCCATCACACTCCTGACTTGTGCATCATAGACGGTAGACACGCTTTGGGGAGTCAGGACGAGAATTACTTACTGAATTGCCAGCTCAAATACATGTTCAAGTTCTGGCGTGGGGTGTCACCACACAACAAGAATTAAAAATAATTACATGCAACTACACTGACTTGGTTTTATCCATGGCATTGCTCATTCAACTCATATGATTGGATTACATTTTTGTCAGCCTCTAATTGCCACTTTATTTTTTTATTCATGTTGCTTAATTCAATTTCACAAATGAGACCATTTGTCTGGATTTCATGTACTTGAGGCAGCTGTGAAGTCATTCTGAATGTAAAACAATGAATCTGCAAATAATAAGGGTTTAAGCCACAGGTTCATTATGATAACAGGGATGAAAACACATCTTGGTGTAACTGGAACTTCACAATGGCCGAGCAAGGAGTTTCCATGTGCAAACCCACAGGATTCCAGCATGTACCATTAAGAAAACTAATAAGGATCTGAAATAAAATATATTTTAGTTATGTTCAAATACAAATTAAATATTTGTATTCAATATAGTGGTTTGTGCTGAATTTTACCCAAAGATTGATCCAACCAGTGTAATCACATACTATCATGACTGCACAATCTGTCAGAATAAAATAAGGCCAATGACCAGTGATTTAAAACAGCTTCATCTTGCGTCACCTTTGAACAAAGTCTGAAGTTTGCACTGCACATCATTTCTCTGCTCTAATGCGTGACAAAATAATTAAACAGCAATAACTAATATATGGACAAGAATGAGGAACAGTCGGCCCTTCTGCCTCTCAAACTTGTCCCGCCATTCCATAAGATCATGGATGATCCGATTACTCCACAATTCTGCTTGGGAAGACCAAAGATAATCCACAGTCATGAATCAAACCAACAATGTTCTGCAAAATCTCTACAGCTTCTAGTTTCAAATTTCTACAGTTGCCTGTCTGATGATCTGGCACTTATCCAATCTCTTCGGGTGAAACTTAGCTCAGATTTTTGCATGTGGTCATCACCTCACGTGAAACTGTTCCTCCATGTTTGAAGGACCATGCTCAGCGATATAGCCAAGTTATCATGCCTATCAAAATATGGGGTTTAGATAGGGTTGACCATGAGAACCTTTTTCCACGTATGGAGTCAGCTATTATGAGGGGGCATAGCTTTAAATTAAGGGGGGGTAGGTATAGGACAGATGTTAGGGGTAGATTCTTTACTCAGTGAGTCGTGAGTTCATGGAATGCCCTGCCAGTAACAGTGGTGGACTCTCCCTTTTTATGGGCATTTAAACGGGCATTGGATAGGCATATGGAGGATAGTGGGCTAGTGTAGATTAGGTGGGCTTGGATTGGCGCAACATCGAGGGCCAAAGGGCCTGTACTGTGTGCATCTTTCTATGTTCTATGTTTAATGACTAAGATATACAGGTTCTTCCTTCCATTAACATGAGCATTGGTTACTTTAAACTTCGTAGCTCTCACTGGCAACCTCCATTTTCATAGCACCTTTGATATCTTTAGCATAATGAAGCATCTGAAGGGGTATTATAAGAACATTCTAAAACAAAATCCCCATTTAATTTGTTCAGAATTTTTAAGGAAGAAAATCTGCTGTCCATACTTGTTCTGGCCAACATATGACTCCAAATATTCCATCATAACTGGCCCCCAGCAAGACACTCATTTCAAGGACAGTTAGGAGTGAGCAACAAATACTGGCTTTGGTCAGTGATGCTCACATCTCATAGAAGAATAAAGAAAAGTTTTGAAACGGAATCCATTAGCGATGATCAAAAGCTTGGTCAGAGAAAGTTCAAAGAAAGCCAACTGTGAAGTGATTAAAAAATCAGGAAAACTCAACAGGCCAGAAACAGAGAAGTACAAATTTCAGAGTGTTGTGTGGCAGGAAAAACTCCATCACACACAAAGGAAATAATACCAGGAGTGAGGCCATTCAGCCCATAAAACCTCCTTCGTCATTCAACTAGATCATGGTTGGTCTTCCACCTCAATACCATTTTCTTGTACTATCACAGTCCTGACTATCCTTAATAATTTGAAACTGATCAACCTCAGTTTTGGATATACTCAATGACTGGGCCAAAATTTATTGCCTGCCCCAAGTTGTCCTTAATAGTGAGCTGCCTTCTTAAATGCTGCAGTCCATTTGCTATAGTTAGATGCACAATACTGTCAGGGAGGGAATTCCAGGATTTTGACACAATGATACATAAGAAATGATGATATAATTCCAAGTCAGGACAGTGAGTGGCTTGGAGGGGAAATTACAGGTGATAGAATCCAAATGTATCTGCTTCCCTTGAGCTTCTAGATGGAAGTAGTCATGGGTTTGGAAGGAAGATGGTTATTGGGTTCTTGTGGAGTGGTGATATCATCCCTCCCTCTGAGCTAGAAGGCCTGTGTTCAAGTCCCACCGGCTCCAGATATATACAATAATATCTCAAACAGGTGATTAGGAACTATCTATCTTGAGGAATTCCTACAGTAATGTTCTGGGTTGAGCTGCCTTCTTCAGAATATTCTCCCTGTACTGGAGAACGCTACATAATATTCTAGGTGTCAATGGCAGGATTATATCCTAATTTGGGCCCAATAATTATCTTTTAATTCATGTTTCCCAACATCAGATTTGCTTTATTCATTGAACATTGCTGTGTGTGATACCTTTGGTTTGTGACACAGGATAGCTTGGGTCACGTTATACATTTTCTTTATAACTCAGTAATAAGTCCCTTCCTCTGGGTTTGTCCCATTTGCACGAGATGGTGTTGGATTTCATCTGTCACCTTTATTCTGAAATATATTCAAAACACCCTGTGGCATATCCTGCTCAGCTCTGCAGCCCAATATCTTCAATTAGCTTGGCATCACATGAAAATTATCGATTGTACTCGTGAAGTCAAGCCCCAGGCAATTTAAACTCGTTATACTTTCTCAAAGCATCTCAACATTATGATCTGGTTTGTGCAGCTATGCTTATTCTGAAGTCGTTTTCCTGTTTAAGTTAGGCAATCTCTGTGGAGCAAGAATTAATGCTTCAAGAAAATGACCATTCATCAGAACTGGAGAAACAATAACTATAACAGCTATTAAAGCAAATAAACAGGCAGGTAAAGGGTGAAGTGCAGAAAGAACAAAAAGGAATAATAATGGAGTAGTTGACAGGAGAGCTTAAATGACGAAGCGATGATATGATGCATCGCTATTCCTGTTAGTGTTTAATCTCTCCTGGCTTTCACTCCATCAGATTTCCTATTTGGCTCTTTCTTCTTCTTTTCCTATCTTTGACTTTGTAGACCTATTAAAACCTATTATACTTCAAACACTTGCCAGTTCTCAAGGGTCACTGATCCAAAATGTTGACTCTTCCTTTCTCTGTATATATAAGCTCAGATGCCATACCCCTTGTGGACCATAGACCACTAGATGACTAGTGATGGGTTTGACCTGAAGGTCACCACGCCACAGCCGAGTGGCAACGTTGAGAAGGCAAAACCTTCATGGGCATCTCAGCTGGTATGGAGTTGGCCTGGCATCATAGTGCTTTGCAAACCAGCCAAGTGAACTAACCAACCACCAAACTGATGCCATACCTCAGTAATTCTACCATTTCCTATTTACACTTTAGATTTCCACCATTCACAGTATTTTACTCTTCCATTTTGTGATTGCTGATCCTTTTCCTCAGGAACATTTCAGATAATACCTTACAGCCCCTTCATCACTCGGGCAAAGCCATTCCTTCAAGTTTAAAGTCCACATGTTCACTGTTTGTCAACGGCTTGATGTTTGTCAAAAAGCACACTTTCAAAGCTTTATCACACTTTCTGTTGCTTTGCTATTTCTAAAACTACCATCCATTTCTGTCACTAATCTAATCAGCATATTGCTTAATGAGCTCTCACCTCCAACAGAGGGGTCATCCCAGGAGCTATTTCACACAATCATATAACATGGAGGGAGGACTACTGAACCTGTATGGATGTAATGGCTCTTAAATTACTCAGTTAATCCCTCTGCCATTCCTTTTTCCTTACAGCTCTCCAATCTGATAATCTTCAAAAATAGTTAGTCAAGTCTTTCGAAAGAAATGATTGAAATATTAGTGGAAGCAGATTCAGACAGTGCACCCAAGATTACGTAGGGAAATAAAAAATAAGGGGGAGTGGGCCATTCAGATCCTCAAGCCTGCTCCATGATTCAACAAACACCATTTGAAATGGATTATAAGACAAAAGCTTCTGGACACAGGGTTGTCCAGAGGTCAAGAACAAACAACCCTGATCTCAGTATACATAGTGAGGAAGGCTGATACTGTGTATGAAAGGACTGCCTTATGAGCACAGATTTGAGTTTAGTAGTACGAGAGGTGACTTTATTGAAACATGTAAGATTCTTAGGAGACTTGACAGGCAGATGCAGTAAGGTTGTCTCCCTGTTTGGGACAGTCTTAATACCAGAGGGCATAATCTCAGAATCAGGGGCTGCACATTTAAAACAGATGAGGGTTGAGGGTAGTGAATCTTTGAATTTGGAGAAAATTTGTAGCTTAGATTATGGATCAGGTCGTACGCTTGCTAGCTGAGTTGGTAAATTTGTTCTCAGACGTTTTGTCACCATGCTAGTAACATCAGTGTGCCTCCAATGAAGTGTTCCATTTGCTATGTGTGTGTCTTGGTCTGTTGTGGGGGTGATATCACTTCTGGCTCTTGTTCTGAGAGGTTTGTAAATGGGGTCCAAATCGATATGTTTGTTAATGGAGTTCCGGTAGCCCACAAACCTACCACCACACTGAAAAAACTCCTGATGAATTTAAAGGACCCCATACCAACAACCAATAGAACAAGTGTCACACACAAAACACCCTGCAAGGACTGCAACAAACATTACATTGGACAAATAGGCAGGAACTAGCCATCAGGATACATGACACAAAAGTCGGTGGAGTTGTGGATAGTGAGGAAGGAAGTGGTAGGTTACAGCGGGATATAGATAAGTTGCAGAGCTGGGCGGAAATGTGGCAAATGGAATTCAATGTAGCTAAGTGCGAAGTCGTTCACTTTGGTAGGAATAACAAGATGATGGATTACTGGGCTAATGGTAGGCTACTTGGTAGTGTGGATGAGCAGAGGGATCTTGGTGTCCATGTACACAGATCTCTGAAAGTTGCCACCCAGGTAAATAGTGCTGTGAGGAAGGCATATGGTGTACTGGGCTTTATTGGCAGAGGAATTGAGTTCCGGAGTCCTGAGGTCATGTTGCAGTTGTATAAGACTCTGGTGCGGCCTCATCTGGAGTATTGTGTGCAGTTTTGGTCACCATACTATAGGAAGGATGTGGAAGCTTTAGAACGAGTGCAGAGGAGGTTTACCAGGATGTTGCCTGGAATGGTAGGAAAATCTTATGAGGAAAGGCTGAGGCACTTGGGGCTGTTCTCATTGGAGAAGAGAAGGTTTAGGGGAGATCTGATAGAAGTGTATAAGATGATTAGGGGTTTAGATAGGGTAGATACTAAGAACCTTTTACCGCTAATGGAGTCAGGTGTTACTAGGGGACATAGCTTTAAATTAAGGGGTGGTAGGTATAGGACAGATGTTAGGGGTAGATTCTTCACACAGCGGGTTGTGAGTTCATGGAATGCCCTGCCCGTATCAGTGGTGAACTCTCCTTCTTTATGGTCATTTAAGCGGGCACTGGATAGGCATTTGGAAGTTATTGGGCTAGTATAGGTTAGGTAGGATTCGGTCGGCGCAACATCGAGGGCCGAAGGGCCTGTACTGCGCTGTATCCTTCTATGTTCTATGTTCTATGAGCACCAGATAGCCACCAGAAGACATGGCCAACTATCACGAGTATCCATACACACAGACAAAGAGAAACACCAGTGCAACTGAGACAATACATCCATCCTGGGACAGGCTTAACAAAGACACGCACAGGAATTCTGAGAGGCCTGGCATTGAAACCGGAACGGAGGTGAGGGGGGAGGTGTGGGCACAGGTCTTGCACTTCTTGCAGTGGCAGGGAAAGGTGTCGAGAGTGGCAGGAGTGGACCTAACGAGGGAGTCACGGAGGAAATGGCCTCTGCGGAATGCTGATAGGGTTGGGGAGGGAAATATGGTGTTGGGGCTTAACTGTGGGTGGTGGAAACGGTGGAGGATGATGCATTGTATCTGGAGATCGGTGGGGTGAAAGGTGAGGATCAGTGGGGCTCAATCCTTGTTGTCGTTGGAGGGGTGGGTTCAAGGACAGAAGTGCAGGAAGTGGAGGAAATGCACTTTGGGGGGCATTGTCGATCACATGGGAGGGAAAATTGAGGTAATTGAAGAAGGAGGACATCAGGGATGTTCTGGAGTGGAATTGCTCCTCCTGGGAGCAGATGTGATGGAAGTAAAGGAAATGGGAGTAACGGACAGTGTTATTACAGGAGTGTGAGTGGGCGATGGTGTAGTGCAGGTAGCTGTGGAAATCAGTGGGTTTGCAGTAGATGTCTGTGTTGAGTCGGTCATTGGAAATGGAGACGGAGGGTTCCGGGACGGGGAGGCAGGTGTCTGAGATGATCCAGGTGAACTTGAGGTCAGTGCGGAAGGTTTGTGAAGTTGATGAACTGTTCAATCTCCTCATGGGAGTATGAGGTGGCGGTGATACAGTCATCAATGTAGCAGAGGAAAAGGTAGGGTATGGTGCCGGTGTAACTACCGAAGATGGACTATTCCACGTAGCCGAAGAGGCAGGCATAGCTGGGGCCATGGCTCCTGAATAGTCTGGCCCCAATTCTCAGACTGTGCACCTTAGGTCTACAATCCCCAACTAATGGAAATAGCTTATCTTTATCTACCCTTTCTTCTCCTGTTAAAACCGTGAGGACTTTGAGATATTATGGAATACACTGCTTGGAAATAATAGAGAGAGGTTCAATTGAGGTGTTTAAGATGTTGTTGGAGAATTATTTCAAGAGAAGTAGCATGCAAGAGGATTTAGAAAATGCAGGACATTGGCAATATGAAATGATGCTAATTTGAAGAGACGATAGGCCAAATGGCCTCAGTCTGTGCTGTAACACCTCTGCAATTCTGTGAAGTAGACCTCTTACTGTCTTTTATAACTTGAGGGTACAGTTTGGTTTTTTACGTGACTCACCTGCACAGGAGCAGCAGCAGCTTCTTCGCCCTTTTTCTTCTTCTTTTTCTTCTTCTTTGATTTGCTGGTTGCAGAACCTTGCAGACCAGAGTCCGCTTTCTCTTTTTCTTCATCTGACAGCTAGAAATGGAACACACCAGTTCTTAAACATTATGTAACTTCTTCCACATACCAATCAAGTTCCTTTGCTAATTTGTAAGCCTCTTTGTCGGTTGTAAGGGTGGACTATGTTATTGGTAGATCAGGACTGAAGGTTCATAAAACAGGAGTGCAAAGAATTACATTTTATTCTGGAATAAAAACTTCCTTTTTTTGCCACAACAATTTAATACATAGATTTTACTCTGACATGCATGCCTTCAAACGTATCTTCCTGAAGTTATCAACTTAGCTTGTATAGAATCAAACACACAGTAGGCATTCAGCCCTTTCAGCCATTGTTGGCTCTGAAGAAACTATCGAATCGGATACATTGCCATTTGTCTTTCTCTACAGCCTGACAAATTTTACTTTTTAAGTCAAGGTTCAATTACCTTTAGAAAAGCACAGTTAAATCGAACTTCACTCTCATCTGAAACAGTAAACCCCAGATCAGCACAACATGCTAATCAGAAAACAACGCTCATCACACTGGCTTTTTTTCCCTTTGGCCACTTAGTAATGCTTTCTTGGTTAAATTTCACATCAATTTCATTGTGGAGCACCGATACTTTCATACTTCTAAAGTCAGAAGGGGGTTTTCCCTCAACTGATGTTGCTGATGGCAATGCAAAACGTTTTATTTTAAAGCCTTGGGTGGCATCTGGGAGGAGGCTCCATAAGTTGAGCATAGGGTTGTCACTCAAGAGTCAGGTGTTACTGAAGGTCTCCAACTCAGGTGGCTCCCAAATGGCATCTGGAACCATTAAGGATACCACTCCACATTACTCCTGTCGTGCGAGTCACTGACAGACTTGGCTGCTTCTGACAGCTGAGCAACTCCCTATTGAATACAAGTACCCAAAATAGCAAATCTCAGTGGCAAAGAGAGATCAAAATACCATAAATAAATATCAAAACATCTCTGCTATCAGCAATGCTTTTGAAGAAAGGTGTTTAGTACTGTTAGGGCTATTAATTCCTTTCATTCACATTCTACAATCCTATTTTTATCATTTGTTTCCAGTTAACAGCTTCTTAAATTCAGGGAGAAAAATAACATTGCTAAAAATAATTCAACCATGAATTAATTATTTTCTTAACTTCGCGTTTTGGCGCTTGAGGTAACTGTATAATTTGCAATCCCAAGACAATCAACATGCTCATAACATAATTTACTAGGTAAATACATTGACATTAGCGCAGACTGAACAAGTTCATTGAAATATCTGCACACAAATATTGCATTAATCATGATCTCTCAGCCCCCTGAATTTGTTTCTTTCTGCTTCTTTGTTCAAGTGTTCTAACAATCTACCTGAAAGTTAAACTGACTGGCAAGCGACTCTGCTAAAGTCCAAAAAGTGCTAGGTGAGGTTTCTCAGGAGAAGTAACCCCCTCATCACTCCACCCACCCTTCCCAAAAAGTTCAAGTACTCCAATACTCAATGCAGCTGGGAATTCCGAAGTTACAAATGGAACAGCTGCAAATTTGACAGCCTTGCTTCTTCAGTTTGACTCTGCATAGAGTTCCTAGTGTTGAAAGAAGGAATGACGATATCTGGTTAAAACCTAGACAGTGGTTTTTCAAAGCAAGTGGGATTCTTCAGCTGATATGGATTCTGGAGGGGTGGACAAAGCAGCAGGCAACATCAGATCCATCTATTCTAATGTCTTTTCCATCTCATTCTTTTGTTTGCTGTCTTATAATCTTATTTCCTTTTCTTTTGCTTTTGTTTATCTCATTTCTGAACTGTTCACTAGTGTTGCTCTGACATGTTGCCCAGTCTGCTCATGTTTTTCCCTTTTGTTTTTATTCCTTCCATCAGGCTTGAATTCCCTGTTTGGTATTTGTCCCTTCTTCCATTTTGTCCTCACAACATTGCCTCAGGGATTACTTTTAAACACTCATCTTCCTTTGAGCAGAGCAATTCAAAGCCAACATAGGGGGAAGGAAAAAAAAAGCCATTTTGAAGCAAATCCACTAGAGGTGGCACAGGGGATGGTCAACATTGATGCTGCCAGAAATTGAGAATTCTAACTGATTAAAAATGAAAAAAGCTGGGACTATCTTCATTGGACAGATGAGACCGGAATATAATTGAGTGGTCAAAAATTATGAGTAGCCAAGAGAGATAGTGGGCGGCACGGTGGCACGGTGGCACAGTGGTTAGCACTGCTGCCTCACAGCGCCTGAAGACCCGGGTTCAATTCCCGACTCAGGCGACTGACTGTGTGGAGTTTGCACGTTCTCCCCGTGTCTGCGTGGGTTTCCTCCGGGTGCTCCGGTTTCCTCCCACAGTCCAAAGATGTGCGGGTCAGGTGAATTGGCCATGCTAAATTGCCCGTAGTGTTAGGTAAGGGGTAATGTAGGGGTATGGGTGGGTTTCGCTTCGGCGGGTCGGTGTGGACTTGTTGGGCCGAAGGGCCTGTTTCCACACTGTAAGTCTAATCTAACAAAAAGTGGAAACAAAGGACCTATTCCCATGAGCAGAGGCTGGGACTGGTGGATGTAGATCATACTCTGAAGTATTTGTCAGAAAGACTAGACAGAAGTAGGATAAGGTTTTTATCCAGAGGTTAGCAGGTATATGGGACACACTGTCTGAAAGGATGGTCGAGGGAGAAACTATTGTTGCTTTCAGCAGTATAACCAGCAAACCCATAGACCAAAGCTGGAAAAGTGAGTTAGGATGAATTGCTTCAATTTTGTGGAGTGGGGTGGGGAAAGCACAGAAGCCTCTTCTTGTGCCATGAACTTTCTGAAACTTTTACTTCCTGTTGCCATTAAAGAGCCCAAGTCTCACAAATTTAAAAAAAATCTAAACAAAATACTGCCATAAAATATGGTTTTGGAATTTGAAATGATATTCACGAGTAAATTATGTGCAGCAGCTTTTTAAGGCAGGAACTATCCATTGCAACTTCAATGGGTTTGAAAACTCCCTGTGATCAATGTGCAATCCCAGTTAGGAAGTGATAAAAATAGAAGCTAAGTACATGCACACTATTTCTATCACTAACATTGCACGCAACTGATTTAGTGCAAAATGGAAAGGTCAAAAATAGGAACAGGGGAGGCCATTCAGCCCTTTGAACCTGATCAAATATTCAAGATGATCACAGTTGAGTATTAAACTCAGTAGCCTGTTCCCACTTTCACCTCACACCCTTTGGTCTCTTTAGCTCTAAGAACGAAATCTATCTCCTTCTTCAAAACATTCAATGTTTTGGTCTCAACTACTTTCTTTGCAGAGAATTCCCCAAGCTCCCCACTCTCTTGGCAAAGAAATTCCTCCTCTCCTGCATTTATCCTGTTTGTGCTGTTAGAATTGAATAGGATTTTATGAGGTCTATCATCATTCATCTCAACTCCAATCAGTATAGTCTTAATCGATTCAACCTCTCTTCCTATGTCAGTATTCAAGGGTAATCTAAAGCCCTGTACAATTCTAGCAAGACATTCTGGCTCTTTTACTTGAATTCTCTCACTAAATTAATGACTGTAATTGATATTGAACATCTGTATGGATCACCTTGGGAAATGGGTTAAGTAGGAGCTGACATTGACCAATACTTGGATTCAAGTCAAACATGTAGATGCAAACAAATGAGAGTTTGTCGAGGCATTCCCCACTGCGATTTCAACTATATAAGCTTTGGCGGTAGTGAGGAGGGAAGGTCACTGAAGGAAGCAGCAATGGCCAGGGATACTAACTTTTTGAGTTTCTGCAGTAACATCCTCAGGCTGTGCTGGTGAAGTGCTTTCTTCCACCAGCCAGTTTCCCCACTCTTCTGTTGGAGCGTTCCAGTCAGAACTTGGGTCAACTGTCGAAATCCCATCTGTTGAATGGTGGGAAAAATATGAAATCAAGTTAATAGGTGCAATTACTGAACTAAATCAACTTCCAACTTTATTTGGATTGGTTTATTCCAGCTTCTGTCATAGCTTTCATGATAAGCACAGAAACATGCTCAACATTTAAGGACAGTAACTTAAAATCTTTGGGACGTTTTAAGGCTCCTCAAATCAGTGATCAATTATACATTTAAATGAGGTGAACGGTTGCATATAGCAATTACGCTGATTTCAAATGACTAATGCTGAACACTTTAATCCCACGCTTACAGGCAAGGCAGACTTGCAATTCTGGGGTTAACCACCAACTGAGAATCTTAACAGATCAATGAGGCTGTTGGTATTTCTGCAAATACCCTCCACTTGTCTTTATCATAACCAGCTTTAAAAGAAAACCACAGCAATTAGGGGGCTCGTTTCAGACAGACAGATCTTGGCAAATGATACTTAAAAGAAAACAACTGAAGATGAGATAGCCAATAAAGGGACAGAAGAAATCAAATTAGATTAAATCAAGCCAACTGCAGAATGGAGAGAAACAAAGTAAAAATTCCAGACCTTTAATAAAGACAGAGCATAAATTGTTAATCTTTCATTCATGAACAAAGAAGCTCAGCACATAAAAAGTAAGTAATGAAAAGGTGGAGATATACAAATGGGTGGAAAGGAAAAACAAGATTCTTGAGAAACACCAGCTTGACATTTTTCCAACTACATTTGTGTTAGGCTCCCATCAATATGAATGTAAATTTTGGCAGAACAACATAGAATATATCCCTAAAATAAACCCTGGAGGGAATTTAATTACAAGTAAACACCAATTTATAACCACTCTGGGGAAAACAGCAATTACAACTGCAACTTGCCAGGTAAAATCCATATAAGATATGTTAGTGCTAAGTACTTGGCCTGACATGTGCCTCAAGATAGAAGCTTTCATATGCACCTCAGATTTTCAAAAGTTTTCTACTGCTGAAAGACATCTTTGATAAGCTAACTCTGTGTTATTTCACCTCAGGATACTGAGTACGTACATACCTTCAGACACAGAAATCCTAATATTGTGTTGATTATCAAGGAATAAGTTTGAAAATGTTTGTGGAAAAGACTGATTAAACCAAAGCATGAATGGGCCTAGATACTGGACACCCAACATGGTTTGGTTTTTGACATAGCAGCAAAGTTATAGCCAGTCAGACAGTAGAGTAACATCGGCCATTTGGTCTGCCAAATGTGTGCAAGCTCTTTGAAAGAGCAAACCCGATAGTCTCACTGCCTACACCCCTGTAATTATCTCCAGTTGTAAACCTGTTCCACCCAAACACTTCAAGATGAACAGACAAGCTTTGATGCACTACGTAGCTGTTCTTACTCCAAGACCTGTATTCATCAGATCATGAACTAATTAAAAATGTTTGATTAGGAATTCACGTACTGCAATCATAACCAGCTGAAGATTGAACATTCATGACCTGGGCCACAAGCTGCCTTTGGGGAAAATAGACACAAATAGAAAAGTTCTATAGAATTCAAGCTCTATCTTTCCTGGCACTCGAACATTCAACACCTCTTCTACCACTCAATGACCTCATGGTTGCACAGCATCCCAATTTTATTTGCTCACCTGGGCCCCAGTACACTCAATATCCAAGGAAGTGCAAAAATCAAACTACCCGAGATTTAAAATTTATTAGCTGCTTTTGTGGGAATCTTCCACACCTTTAACATCTCGTTACATGAAGAAGGACTTCTTAACTAACCTCTTTGGAATAATCTGGCTCCAAATTTAAGGCCATATTTCCTCCTTGCACGCTCTCCCACAAACAGAAATTATTTTCCAAATCCTAGAAGTTTAACTAAATTCCTGCTTCAATCCAAAAGTCATACCAGACTCAAAATGTTAACTGTTTCTCTTTCCATAGATATTGCCAGAAATGCTGAGTTTCTCCAGTATTTTCCATATTTGTCCCAGTATTTCTACTATTCCCTGACTGCAAACTAATTTTCAATCCATGCTAACATATTACCATCAATTCATTAAACTTTGATTTTGCATGCTAACTTCTTACATGGAACTTCCTCAAAAGCTTTCTGAAAACCCAAATCCAGTACATCCACTGGTTCTCATTCATCTCTACTGTTGTTAGACCCTAAAAAAGACATCAATAGGGTTTGTCAAATGAGATTACACTTTCTTTTGGTTTAGGGATGATACCAGCATAATGCATCCGAAATGCGCCTCATGGGACAAATGTCTGCTTTTTAACTACGTAGCTTTTGCGACAAAATGTGGTCACTTAATGCTGCCATTACTTTTCTTTGGAGTGGGTGACAGGTTGCAATATTTTGATGACTTCTGTTTTCCTTTTTATCATGTTCATCAAACATTAATTTTACTTTGTCCAATATCAACATGTGATTCGCTCACTATTAGGGAAAAACACGTACTTATTCCAGACCAGGCATCGTCAACAGGGTTGGGTGTCGGGTTAGCATCCCATTGATGATCAGCGGTGCTCGACTGGGAGGCTGGCTCGCTAGAGGTACCTGGGGAGGGGAAAGGAAAAAGCAAATTATACACGAACAAACTGGCATGAAATAACAGGTTTCAAAGGTAACTGCTCAAACTGGAAGGGAGGATCCATTTAGACTCTTGACTCTGGTGAACTGATATGGGTTCTTATGGAGAGGAAATGTAAAATTAATCAACTTTTGCTGTTTTTGGTTAAAAACTCAACTAAATCCACATTGTTTACTTTCTGAAAACAAAACACTAACACCAATACTCGAGATCGAATTACAGGATGCTAAAACCATGGCAGGCAGTTGTTTGGTTACATATCACCTGAGTAATGTTGGGGGAAAAGAAAAGACATTTTGTCAAAGCTTTTCATCTTGTGTTTATCAGGACAACTCACAGGAATATCAATTCAAGGGAAATGCAGCATTTGCGCTGCATGGGAGAACAGTACTGATTGGCTGGTAAGTAGACTCTGAGTGGTAGGGGCATTGCTATAGAAAATTGATGCTGTTTGATTATTACCTGTGAGGCTTTGCAAACATTTTAAACCAGGTAGGGTGATCCTGACTAGACAGGGCAATGCCCTGAGAAATCACCCAGCAAAGGCTGACCCCAGATTGCCCAGGAAGGCTAAGGTATTGCAAGCTTTGAGCATGTCATGTTGCAATGCAGTAACAATATGAATTAATGTTTGCCACGAAGAGGATGCTGCTGTTGGGCCAAAAAGACATCTTAACTATCACACAAACAAATAATGTGGTATATGAACTCCTGTGACAGTGTGATGCCAGCTATATGTACATCTCAAAGACTGGATAATTAGCAAACAGCATGTCCATTGAGCTGCTCACAATAAGCAAGGTACTGACTGCACCAAACCAAACTCAAAACTTCCAACAGTGACTTATATGAGGTTTTATTTTGCAATTGGACAGTTGTTGGGTAATCCTGAATATGCAAGGAATGGCGGTAATAACTAATTTAGGATTGCAAAGGCAAACAGTTATGCTTGAGTGAGACATAGTGTACATATTAGAAGCTACAAATATTCATCCACAGGGTTCCATTCCTTTCAGACAGAAAGAACAAGGACAGGCACTGCATCTGTTTCAATTCAACAAAACAGCTGCCAGCTATTTGCTGACTCATTTCTCAGGGCACTGGTATGTCAAATCAGAGTTACCCAGCCTGGTTTAAGTTTAAACAAAGCTTGGATGTAAACCGTCAATCAGCATTAATGGGGCATTCTCCATGGCAATGCCTCAAATTCACTTGCTAACCAACACTCCCCTCACGCAATACAAATGTGAGTTGTCCCTGTGAATTTATATTCTTGCAAAATATCCTGATGAGAAAAGACCAAACACTTTGACAAAATATTTATATTTTAGCAATACAATGGCAAGTGTTGAGAACTATCTTGATTGAAATGATTGTGACAGGGCCTTCTGATGTAACTGATCCTTCAAAAAGTGTTTTGGTGATGGGAAATGAAGAAACATTCAGCAATGTGTTAAACCGGTAATATTGGATAACACTAGCTGGCTACAATTTTAAAAATAAAACTGGAGGGGGGGGGATGTTGACCTCAAAATAACAACTTCATATCAGTAATTGTCAACTCAAAAGTATCGCTGACTTGACTGACAGAAATCTAGTGGAATTACTTAATTGCAAAATTCAGTGTTCAAACAAACCCAGCAGAATGTGGCACTCAGAAAGATGCCATGTTGTCCATCATGTGTGTTCTGGCTAAAGGCTCTTGTGCCCTAGCCGTTTTGGTTAACATTAAAGCTGATTAAATCTGACGAGGGCTTCTGTCCCTTGCATTCCTTCAGTGTGTGCCACAGACCCACTCCCCTTTGGTGAATATACTTACTCATTAATCCTGATATTGCTTATTTTCATACCATGTTAACGTTAACTCTAAAACTTTTAACTTGGGCTGGTGAGAAACTTGAACCTTGCTATTTATTGCCACATTCTGGATGGTTTGTGGTACTGAAATCACAGTACTCCCAACAAGAATAAAGTACAGTAGTGCCAGAAACAGGCTCTCCATATCACTAAGACTGTGCCGACACGATGCCTTTTCAAACTAAAATCCGTTGCCTCCGTGAACTCTGCATCCCCTTATTTCCTGCCTCTTCCTTTATCACTTAAATGTTGCAATTTTATCTGCCTCCACCACCTCCTTTGGCAGCACATGCCAGGCACTTACCACCGTTGTGTAAAAAAGATGACCTTTCACATCTGCTTTAAACATTCCCCTTTTTAGCTTATTCATGTGTTCCTAATAAATATGACATTTCTGCCTTGGGGAAGAAGATTCCTACTATCCTTGCCTCATAGTTTTCAAAACTTTCATCAAGTCAGTTTCTTATCCTTCGACCCTCACCTAAAAACTAACCAAGTTTGTCCAACCTCTCCTCATAGCTATTACCCTCCACACCAGGCAACATCCTGAAACCATTTCCTTACCCTCTCCAAATCCATCATTCCTGTAGTGTAGCAACCAAAACTGAATGCAATATTCTAAATGTGACCTAACTAAAGCTCAATATAGCTGCAACATGACTTGCCAATTCCGATATGCTATGCCCCAATGATGACAACAAGCATGCCATTGTCTCAACTAGCTTATCGATTTGTGTTGCCACTTTCAGGGAACAGTGGACTTGTATGCTTCCAGCCTTCTATATGTTGATGCGATTAAGGGCTCTGCCATTTACTATATATTTCCCTTCTGTATTAGACCTTCCAAAACACATCATTGCACATTTGTCTGGATTAAACTCTATCTGCAACTTCTCTGCCCAAGTCTCCAGCCTACCTATATCCTGTTATGCCTTCTGGCAATCCTCTGTGCTATCCGTAGCTCCCTCAATGTTTGTGCCATCTAATCAGGCCAACTACATTCTCCTCCAAATAATCTCTACATATTACAAACAATAGGGATCCCAGTACTGATCCCTGTGGAACACCCCTGGTCACATCTCCAATCAGAAAAATGCCCATTGACCACGCTTTTCACCTGACCAAGTCAGTTCAGTAACCATGTTATCAGCTCAGCATGGATCCTAGGTGACTTCACCACTTGTATCAGCTTGCCACAAGGGTCCTTCTAAAGACCTTACTGATTTGGAACAACATTCAAATAGACAACATCCACTGCTCTCCCCACAATTATCATTGTCACTTCCTCAAAAAACTCAAATCAACACAACCTCCCCAGCACAAAGACATCCTGCCTATTGCTAATAAGACAATATTTTATCAAATGAGAGTAAACCCTGTCCCCAAGAAGCTTCCCCAATAATTTCCCTACCACTGACAAAAGGCTCACTGGCCTGTAATTTCCCTCACTATCAAGGAAACCCCTCTAATAGTATCCAAAACCAATATATCTGTTCAAGGGGGAATGGCCAAAGGAGACTCCGACACTGCCTGCCCCACGCTTATTTGTCTTCCTGGTGGTCAAGCAACTCTTCTGTCTGTTTAGTTGTTAAATCTGGTGTTTCATTAAATCTCTCTCTCTACACGTATAATATATAGAATTCATGATCATATCATGATCTTTTCTAGTAACCTTTGTTTTCATACAATCCTTGATACATTTACTTTCAACCCAGTTTTATTTAGTTCATTCCCAAACAAGTAGGAGGGTTGATTAGCCTACCAAGACTGAATTATCCTCAGTATGTAAAAGTACTCACAAATTATTCAAGAACTTCACTTGTCAAATTAGCCAAAAAAGAACAAAGGATATTGGCCTATAGATGACTCCAGACCCAATGCAATGTAGTTAGACTCAAGTGCCTTCTGGCAAAAATTGATATCGAACAGTGAATATTGGGCTTTTCAGTCATGTCTGTATCCCCTGACTGAATACCTTTTCAAAATGAGACAACTTTTGCATTTCTTGATTAAGACAACAGTTTACATAGTATATGATAACCTTACACTAGTTAAACTAGTGAGAAAATTGGCATTTCTTTATTCCGATGAGTTCTTCATTTTATTTATTACTGCAAATTTATGGCCTATGGTTAATGATACAAATAGGTACTTCCGTCATCTAGGTCTAAATGGCTTGTTGCCTCATCCATCATTACATTTATTAAGAATTGGACAATTAGTTAATTCATCATCCCAAGTCACACTCAATGAAAATTCTGTGTTTCTCCTTTTAAATAAAAACTTTGCTATGGACAAAATGGTCTTCAGCACTCAGTCAAAGATGCCATTGAGCAATGGTTCACTTAAGGACTGGATGCCTTTATTACATACACAATCCATCATTGAAAAACTATTACAAGATTACCAAGTTTGATTTGACCAAACTTGGTATCCTTATCTGAGGAGAATATGAATCCACTTTAAAAGTAGTAGTCTTAGAAATAAAGATCTCCCTTTGTAAAATTTGGTATCTCGTGGCATTTCAAAACAATACTATAATAAGCTTGTTTCAGTTTCTTTCTCCATTCCAACAACACAGCAAGAGGAAGCCACTCAGCTCTCAAGTATCTCAGCTATTCATTTAGATGATGGCTAATCAGTCTCTCAATCCCTTGCCTGTTATTGGTACTCATAGGATGGGAGGCCTGTTCAATTTTTTCATGCCAACTTGACAATTAAAGTTAATGAATAATTAGTAATGACCATTTTAAAATCAATAGAGGGCAGTTCAGACTTATCTCAGTGTTTTAATTGATCCTCCCAATATCCAGTCCAACATAAATTCCTCAAAGCTATGTGCACATTGGTTGCTGCAACATTAGAGTCATAGAGATGTACAGCATGGAAACAGACCCTTCAGTCCAACCGGTCCATGCCGAACAGATATCCCAACCCAATCGCGTCCTACCTGCCAGCACCCGGCCCATATTCCTTCAACATTCCTATTCATATACTCATTCAAATGCCTCTTAAATGTTGCAATTGTACCAGCCTCCACCACTTCCTCTGGCAGCTTATTCCATACACATACATGCCCCTTAAGTCTCTTTTATATCTTTCCCCTCTCACCCTAAATCTATGCCCTCTAGTTCTGGACTCCCTGACCCCAGGGAAAAGACTTTGCCTATTTACCCTATCCATGACCTTCATAATTTTGTAAACCTCTATAAGGTCACCCCTCAAGAAATTCTTTGGCTTTAAAAGCGCTTGGGACAACTTAAGGATAGGAGTGCTTCACGAATTAAAGTTTTGTCATTTCTACATCAAACCATTTAACAAAGGAAGAAAAAAGGACAATTTACTTTAATTTAAAGTAAATTTGACAAGTTCACACAGACACACACACACACACACACACATCAATATATTATTCCCTTAAGAATTTCTGTAATTGATGTAAGAGAATTTGAGTGAAGAAAGAAATGTATCACTTCATTTTAGATTCAAGATCTCGCAGAGCAGGTATAATGAAGAGAAACATTCTCTTTAGTCTGTCATAGCAAGCGGTTTTAGTTCTATTATCATAAAATCAATGTAGCAATTTGAAAATCATCAAATTGTCATAATAGTCACCATTTAATCTCAGAGGAAGTAGGCAACTATAATGGCTACATTACTGGAGTAGCAATCTCAACTAATGATTCAGAGATTTAAATTCAAATCCCACCATTGTAGCTGGTGGAATTTAATTTCAACTGACTAGAAGGTGTAGAATCAGTTTGGGTAGAGTTGAGGAACTGTAAATGAGAAAAGGCCATGACAGGAGTTATGTGCAGGCCTCCAATCAGTAGTCAAGATATGAGGAAGAAAATAAATCAGGAGATTGAAAAGGCATGAGAGAAAGGCATTATTATAATCATCATGGGGGACTTCAATATACAGGTGGACTGGAAAAAAATTGGGCTGGTAGTGGATCCCAAGAAAAGGAACTTGTGGCATATCTATGAGATGCTTTTTTTTTTGGGAGCAGCTTGTGGCAGAACCACTTTGGGAACAGGCTGTTCTGGATTTGGTGAAGTGCAATGAGGTATACTTGATTAGGGAACAGAGCGTGAATGAACCCCGATCTTGTACTGACCATAATATGAGAGAATTCACTCTGCAGTTTGAGGGAAGAGCTGGAATCAAATGATTGAGTAAAGGTAACTACAAAGACATAGGGAAGTGTTGGCCAGAGTTGATTGGAAGGGGAGCCGAGCAGGGAAGATGGTGGAGCAGCAATGGATTGATTTTCAGAAACTCCTGTCAAATCCAAGGAAGAAGAAACATAGTAAGGGCAGGTCAAAGCTGACAAGAGAACTCAGGATCAGCATAAAAACAAAAGAAAAAAAGCTAACTATGTTGGTGAAGATTAGTGGAAAACCAGATTATTGAGAAACCTTTTAATTCCAGCTGAGGATAAGTTAAAAAAAGTGCTGGGGTGGTAGTGGAGGTGTGTGTGTGTGTGTGTGTGTGTGTGTGTGTGTGTGTGTGGCAGGGGGGATGAAGTGTGAGGTATGATCTATGAAGGATGAAGTATAAGCTAGCTAGTAATACAAGAGAGTCTTGCAAGAGTTTTTTTCATACTTAAAGGGCAAGGGAGAGGCAAGAGTGAACAGTGAAGCACTGGAAAATGAGGCTGAAAAAGTAGTAATGGGGGACAAAGATATGACGGAGGTGTTGAACACATGCTATGCATCAGTCTTCACAATGGAAAACACCAGTCGCATACCAGAACATCAAGAGACTTGAGGCAGAGCTGAGTGTAACAACCATGACTAAGGAGATGGCACTGGGAAAGCTGAAAAGTCTGAAGGTGGACAAATCTCCCACTCCAGACTACACCCCAGACTATCTCCCACACCAGACTACACCCCAGAATTCTAAAAGAGATAGTGCAGGAAATTGCAGAGACATCGGTTCAGGAAACACAAGTCAGGGAGCTTCCCAGAGGACTGGAATATAGCAAATGTAACACCCCTGTTTAAGGAGGGAAGGAGGTACAAGTCTGGAAATTATAGACCAGTTACCCGGATCTAGGCTGTTGCTAAGACTTTGGAGTCCGTTATTAAAGATGGAAGTGCATGGTAAAACACGGTTGAGTCAGTACGGCTTCATCAAGTGGAGGTCATGTCTGACAAGATTGTTGGAACTCTGATGACATAATGAGCAGTTTAGATAAAGAAAAGCCAACTGACGTGATCTATTGGGATTTTCAGAAGGCCATTGACAAAGTGCTGCACAGGGAAACTGCTAAACAAACTAAGAGTCCATGGTGTCAGAGACAAGGTACTGGCATGGAGAGAGAATTGGTTGACTGGCAGAAAGCAGACAGTGGGTATAAAAGGGGTCATTTTTCAGGATGGCAGCCAGTGACTAGTGGCATGCCACAGGGGTATATATTGGGACCAAACTATTCACGTTATGTTAATGCTCTGGATGACAGAACTGATGACATTGTTGCTAAGTTTACATATGAGTTAGAGATATGTGGAGAGACAGATGGTCTTGAGGAAGCAGGGAGGTTGCACAAAGACGTGGACAGGCTAGGAGAGTGGGCAAAGACGTGACTATAGAGTATAGTGTGGGAACGTTTGAGGTTATGCACTTTGGTAGGAAGAATAGAAGCACAGACTATCATCTAAATAGGGAAGGGATTTGGAAATCTAAAGCACAAAAGATTTTTGTTCTGGATTCTCTTACGGTTAACATACAAATTCAGTAGGCAGTTAGGAAGGTAAATGCAATGGTAACACTCATTTCAAGAGGATTACAATATAAGAGCAAGGAGGTACTGCTGAGGCTATATAAGGCTCTGGTCAGATAGCATGCAGAATATCATGAGCAGTTTTAGTTCCTGTATTGAAGGATGGATATGCTGGCATTAGTGGGGATCCAGAGGTTAACAAGAATGAAGGGCTTGTCATATGTGGAACTGTTGATGAATCTGGATCTGATGAGTGAAGGATTGGCAGCGGGAGGGAAATCTGGTTGAAACTTAGAGAATACTGAGGGGCCTGGATAGAACAGACATGGAGAAGATGTTTCCACTAGTAGGAGCGACCAGGACCTAAGGGCACAGCCTCAGAATGACGGAACAACTCTTTAGAAGTGAGGGGCAGAAGAATTTCATCAGCCAGAGGCTGGTGAATCTGTGGAACTCATTGGTGCAGAAGGCCAAGTCATTGAGTGCATTTCGGACAGCGATCGATAGATTCTTGATTCGTAAGTGGATCAAGGGTTACAAAGAGAAGATAAGAGAATAGGATTGAGAAACATATCAGCCATGATCGAATAGTGAAGCAGACACAATGGGCCAAATGGCCTAATTCTGCTCCTATACCTTCTAGTCTAATTATATAATTCTGTGAAATTATGAAACTAAAAAGCTAATGTCAGCAATGTTGACCATATATCTACTAGACCATTATAAAAATCTATCTGAGAAAGGAAGGAAACCCGCCATCCTTAATCAGTCTGGTCCATCCCAGCAACGTGACTGGCTCTTAACTGCCCGCTGAAATGGTCCTTTAATTCATTCACATGTATTTTGGGCAGCACCTCACCATTACCTTCTCAAGAGTCTTGGCACTGACACCTACACCCCACAAATGATTTTAAAATTACAATTTTACTTTATTTTGTGGAAAGTGCAGCATCTCTACAATGCCTGGAACACAGCGACTGAAAAAAAATCAGAACTTAATACTTGCTGTATACTGCATGTAAAATGGTACACTAACAAAATCCCTATATATCTGAACAACCAAGTGTGTAGTGTGTGGAAATAACAGTTAAACATGCACAGGTTCATGATTAGATTAATTTGTCTATACAGTGAAGGAGTGGATTCAAAACAATTTTCAGGTGAAATATCAACTATAAAACAATATTTACTGGCTACTGCAGCATTTGTCCCCGTGGTTGAGAAAGCAGGTTTCTGCTCTGAGGTATTCATCCTGTTATTGACACCTGCCCAAGCCCCTGTTAAAAAAAAAACAAAATATACAATTAACATCAACAGATTGTTTACTGTAAAAGGTGTTTATATAGCTGCCTTAATGTATCAAGATACAGAAAGGGAGCCTATAGGATCAAAAATATTTGACACCAAACTAGAGAGAAACATAAGGACAGGTGACCAAAAACCTGGACAAAGAGGTAGTTTTAATGAATTTCTTATAAAGGAGAAAATTGTAGGTAGACATTTGAAGCAAATAAACTTGCAGGGTGACTAAGATGGGAGAGAGAAATATTGAAAATGGATTGTTTCACAGAGAGCCGGCGTGGAACACATGAACCTAATGGCCTCCTTTGTAGGATAATAAATAGAGGGGGAAATGGATGACAATTTAGCACCAAAATAAACATGAAGTTACATATACACCATAATAGAGTAAAATCAGATCTCACACTACTGAGGACAGAACCCTAGCTTTGCTAACATCAGCCAAGCAAAGATTCATCTCTTGTCCCATAATATTTCCACCCAGTCACAAGGCAGTTGGGTCTCCTGGGAAACAGCAGAAATTTGAAGCACCTATGTCAACATGTCTGCTTACACTTCTAACACCAGAACTTAAGCAAAAAATGATCTCAAATCAATCTAGAAGGTCAAAATTAAAACTAAATTCAGAGTACAAATCAAAGAGCAAATCAAGAGATAAAGCATACGTTAACAAAGATAATAAAAGTAATAAATTAATAGCTCTCTAAATGAATGCTAGTTGCATTTGAAACAAAACAGATTCACTGATAGTGCCAAAAAAAATCAGTACGAACTGATAGCCATTATAGAGACTGGCATGGAGTTGGAGTGTTAAGGCTGAACGACAGTTAGTAAAGATACATAGCTACGAAAAGGTGGAGGGGCTGGTTCTGTTAACTATTGACGATAATGGCAAAATAGGTGGGTTTTACAGGAAATCGGGAATTGGAAACAGTTTGGAGGTAACTATGAGAAATACTATAGGCAAGAAGTCATTTGTGAGACTGGTAATCAGGCCTCCTAATTGTAACCATAGGGTGGGATGGGGCATAAAGGAAGAAATAATGGGAGATTAAACAGCAATTATTATAGGGGATTTATTCTATATATGGAATGGAAAAATAATATATGCAAAGGTAGCCTTCATGAGGAGTCTATGGAATGGTTTTTGTTTCTGAGAACAACATGCCTTGAGCAAGAGAACAAGCTACATCATATCTAGTGGAAAGGAATAGGATTAATGAATGACTATGTAGTGAAGGCATCCCCAGCTTGCAGCTACCAAGATAATACTTTAAGACTTAAACAAAGGCAATTATGAGAACATGAAAGCAAATAAAATGAACTGATAAATTAGATTACGGTCAACAGAATGGTTGTACTGGTAATGCCACTGGCCAATGATCTAGTGGCATGGGTTCAAATCCCACTATGACAGATGTTGACTTTTGAATTCAATTTTTAAAAACTGTAATAAAGATGATGACCATGTTGATTGTCCTAACAACCCATCTGGTCATTAATGTCCTTTAGGGAAGTAAACTGCCATCCTTACTTGGGTGTGACAGACCCACAGCAATGTGGTTGATTCTTAACCGCCCTCTGGGCAATTAGGGATGGGCAGTAAATGCAAGCCCTGACCAGAATGTGGAGGAGCTGGTGTTGGACTGGGGTGGGCAAAGTTAAAAACCACACAACACCAGGTTTATTTGGAAGCACTAGCTTTCAGACCACTGCTCCTTCATCAGGTAATTATGGAGCAGGTCCATAAAACAAAGAATTGATAGTAAAAGATTAGTGTCATGCAACTGAAATGATACATTGAATAAACCTAGATTGCAGTTAAGTCTTTCATGGTTTAGAATGGTTGCAGGTTTTAGTTCATTAATATGTAAATCCCAGAACTTCTTTTAAGTCACTTTCTCGAGATAATTTAAGGTTTTATAAAAAATGGTGACATCTCAGCTCAATGTATTAAAGGTGTGAGGTTAGAGTCTGTCTATATCCCAATCTTGAGTCGGACTATTTCTGCTTCCAAAGTGGAATTTACAAAATATTGAATGGATTGACTGTCTGTAAGTTGTACGTTTTTTGAGCAAAATGGAACGTATCTGCAAACACAAATTCATCCCACAGACTTGTGTGTGCGCACATGCATATGAGAGAGAAAGAGAGAGAAAATGTGTGCGTGCGTGTGTTTGTGTGTGCGCGTGTGCGGTAAACTGTGTGTGAGAATGCGATGGAGTATAAGCCTGTGAGGGTGTAAGCGTGGGTGACAGTGTGGGGGTGTATGTGCATGAGAGAGAGCGCGTGTGTATGAGAGGGGGTCTGCGTGAATGTGAGAGTATGTGTGTATGTGTGCTTGAGAGTGTGTATCGTGTAGTGGGGTCACCTGTAATGCGACATGAACCCAAGGTCCCAGTTGAGGCCATCCCCATGGGTACTGAAATTTGCCATCAGTCTCTGCTCGGGCACATTGCGTTGTTGCATGTCCTGATGTCTGCCTTGGAGGATGGTCATCTGAAGTCTGAGGCCAAATGCCCCTGACCGCTGAAGTGTTCTCCCACTGGGAGGGAACAACCCGGTCTGGTGTTCCCTCCCAGTCAGGGGACACTTCAGCAGACAGGGACATTTGGCCTCGGATCTTCAGGTAACCATCCTCCCAGGGAAACTTCGGGATAGTGTTATTAAGATGTGGATGTACTGTACCTTCAAGAGAGTTAAAAGCTAGCAGAACTACCTGACAGCACCAAGTGTTCTGAATAAGACACAATGTAACAGCGAGGGTAGTTGGTTGCCTGGAGACAAAAACAAATTTGAATTTGGCCAATCAGTTCAAAAAATATCAAACTCCAATCAAGAGTGAATTTAGTATATTGACGATATTAAAAACCAATGACACAATCGGATGCTTTGGGAGGTGTAAGACTGGGAAAAATTGAACATTTGGGAGAGAGCTGCCGAAAGACCAACAGATGTAGGCTGCCAGTCAGTACTTTCCGAGAGGTACCTGTCTAGAGAAGAAGTTTACGTAGAGAAAAAGCATCAACACTGATCTGGAGAGCAAATCTACAGAGAAAGATATACCAAGAAGATTCGGCTGCTGGCTGGTTTTTAAAATTTGAATTTTTTCAGTAAATCTTAATCGGACTAGTATTACTGAAAGGAAAGTAAAAGATAGGGTAGAGGAAGGAGTTGTAAATAGTTGTTAGTTAATTATTCTCTGTTATAATTTAAGAAATAAAGTTGTTAAATGTAAAGTAATTTATTTTAAATAGTTCTTTGCCTCTCGAAATTTCACAGATTACTGCATGGGTTAAATCTTTCTGTTGCTGGTTTAAATTAAGCAGGGGGGTTTACCCAGTGTTGTAACAATCGGCAACAATGCAAAGTGGCTGAGCAGAGGCTGATTGCAAGTTCGTTACCCATGGGAATGGCCTCAACCAGGACCTGGGGTTCATGTCACACTACCAGTGTCCCACTACACTGTATACACACACACACACACACACACACACACTTTTACATACTCATGCAGACCCTCTCATATCCACCACACTCCGCTACTCTTTCTCCTGCACGCGCACACACACACATTTAAGTCTATGGGGTGAATTTGTATTTGCAGAATTACATTTGCAGATACATTCTATTTTGCTCAAAAAATGCACAATCTGCAGTCAATCCACATAACATTTTGTAAATTCCACTTTGGAAACAGAACCAGTTTGACTGAAGACTCAGACAGACTCTAACCTCACACATTTAATGCATTGTCTGAGAAGAGATGTCGTCTTTATTCATGAAACCTTAAGTCATCTCGAGAAAGTGACTTAAAATTAGTGCTGGGATTTACATATTAATGAACTGAAATCTGCAACCCCATTCAAAAAGATGAAAGACTTAACAATAACCTAGGTTTGTTCAATATATTATTTCAGTTGCCTGATGCTGTCATCTTTTGCTATAAATTCTGTGTCTTATGGTCCTGCTCCACAACTACCTGATGAAGGAGCAGGACTCCAAATAAACCTGTTGGGCTATAACCTGGTGTTGTGTAGTTAACTTTGGCCTGGCAAAGATATATCCCTTGACAAGTAATAAAAAAAAGTCCCATAGGGAGGATCCACATTCTTGATTAACTAAAAAAAATTAAAGACAGTATCAAAGTAAAATAAGGATCACTTACTAAAATAAAGATGGGTGTCATTCAGCAAGTAACAAGACCTTCTGAAAAAAACTTTTAAAAGTTAACAAGGTGGGCATTGATCCTATAGAAAGCGAGTCTGGGGAACATAATGCAAGACATGATGGCAGATTAATTGGACAGGGGATGCATATCAGTCTTCAGAGCACATAAGTGACATCCCAGAAATAAATGTCATTTAGGAAATGGAAGTGAGGGAGGAACTCAATAAAATTACAATCTCCTGGAAAGACTACTGAGCAAACTGTTGCAGGGTGACAAGTCTCTGGTACCGATACATAAATCCCAGGGTCTTAAATAGCTAGAGAAATAGTTCAGGTGCTGACTGCAATTATCCAAAATTGCTTAGATTTGGGAAGCCGCCATTAAATTGGAAAATAGTGAGCTATTCATAAAGGGAGGGAAACAGAAAATTCCAAGATACAGGTCATAGGGAAGATATTGGAAGATGTTAGAAGCCATTATAAAAGTCATTATAGCAAGGGACTTAGGGAAATTCAAGATGATTATGCTGAATCAACACTGTTGAAAACAAGTTGGATGAGTTGAGACAGTTCTTTTTGGAAAAGAGATGAAGAGGTGATACAACAAAGGTTTTCAAGATGATGAGACATTTTGAGAGAGATCAAGAAATAAAAAAAATCCCCTGTGGTAAATGATTCATTAACCAGAGGCCATAGATGAAAAGTAATTAACGGAATATCTACAGGAGAGAGGAGGACAATTTCTTTTCCTCAAGCACCATCTGAAAACGTGGTGGTAGGTTATTCCACAAAACATTTGAAAGGGAATAAACAGTCAGTGAGTGTGTTGAAGACTAAAGTCAACTAAGGTCTGAATTCTAGAGAAAACGCCACATAATATTCTTACCAAAGCTTTGTATCATTGCAGTAACATATGTTTATTCTTTTACTCAAAGCCTCTCTTGATGAAAGCTAACAGAGCATTTGCCTCCTTTGTTGCTTGCCATACCTGTGTGCTAGCTTTCATGAGCAAGGACACCCAAGTCCTTCTGAAGTTCAACACTTACCAACCTCTCACCATTTAAGAAATACCTTGCACTTCTGTTTTCCAACGAATGTGGATAACATCAAATGCCCATTAACTCCACCTTTCCAAATTCTGTTCAAGTGACTTTGCATCCTTGACATAACTTATATTCCTATCTAGCTTGAGTCATCTGAAAACTCAGATGTATAACATGTAATTCCCACATCTACATCAATAGAGATTGTGGATAGCTAGGACCCAATCAATCATCCTTGTAAAACCCCACTAGTCAGCGTTCTAACCTGAAAATGAATTATATTCAATCGAGGCATTGATTTAATGCCTTTCATGATCTTATACACTTTCATAAGGCTCCCCCCCCCCCTCAATCTCTTATACTCTTAATCAAAACGTCCTAGCTTGTCCAACCTATAACTCAGAACCTTGAGTACTGGCAACATACTTGAAATTTCTTCTGCACTCTTTTCACTTTAATAACATCCTTCCGAGAGCAAGGTGACTAAAACTCAACACAATACTCCAAATGCGGCCTCACTACCACCCATAGGCCTCACTACCATCCCATACAACTGCAATATAACTTCCCAACTTCTATATTTAATGCCCTGACTGATGAAGGCCAGTGTGCCAAAAGCCTTCTTTACTGCCCTGTTGACCTGTGACTCCACTTTCAGTGAACCATGCACTTGAACTCCAAGGTCCCTCTGTTCCACTACACTCTGAAGGCCCAACCATTCACCATGAAACTACTACATTGATTTGACTTTACAAAATGCAAGACTTCATGCTTATCTATATTGAACGCCATTTGCCATTTCTCAGCCCACTTCCCCAGTTGATCAAGTTCCTGCTGCAATTTCTGATAACCGTCCTCACTGTCCACGATACCACCTATTTTAGTGTCATTTGCAAGCTTACTAACCATGCCTTGGACATTCTCATTAAAATCATTGATCTAGATAACAGACAGCAATGGGCCCAACACTGACCCCTGAGGCACTCCACTAGCCACAGGTGGAGCATTTTCCCTGTTGGTTTGTATTTCTGTTATGAACTAAGCATTTGTTCTTAAATGTTTGCATTTGTCTATCACCATAATATTTTGTAAATGGTTTGCCAATGCAAAATACAGTCAATTTCACTGGCATAACTTCATAGACTTTTGCTTAAAATTGAGATCTCAATTTCTGATTTAACCACATCCCTTCTAACCTTAATGCAAAATTGCTTTTATATTATGATCGCTCTTTCCTAAAAGCTTCTTTACAACAAGTTAGCTGTTTTTTTTCAACTGCAAATAACCTGTTCTCTACGGCGTACTGCACTGAAAAATCATGTTGCAATCATTCCAAGAATTCACACTCCACAACTTGTACTTAGTAGTTGATCAGATTAGATTCCCTGACAAGCATCCTTCCACTATTACCCTCTGCTTCCTATCATCAAGCCAACTGTGTATTCAATTTCCCAGCTTCCCCTGGATTCCATGCGATCTAACCTTCCAGAGCAGCCTACTAAGTGGAGCCTTTTCAAAGGTCTTACTGAATCCTATAGACTATGTCTATTGCCCTGCTCTCATCAACTTTCCTGGTCACTTCATCAACGAACTCTCTCAAATTTATGAGGCATGATGTCCTACTCACTAAGCCATGCTGACTATTCCTAATCAAACCCTGTCTTTCCAAATGCAGGTATGTCTTCTTGCTCAGAAATCTTTTCAAGTAACTTACCTACCATCGAAGTTAAGCTTTCTGGTCTATAGTTCCCAGGTTTTCTTTGCAGCCTTCCTTGAATAAGGGCATAACATTTGCTAATCTCCAGTCTTCCGGGACCTCAGTCGAGGCTAGCGATGATGCAAAAATATCAGCCAGGGCCCTGCAATTTCTCCTCTAGCCATTTGCAGTGCTCTTGGATATATCTGCTCAGGACTAGATTTATCCACCTTCATACACTCTATTATATCCAATACTGAACTTTATTTCTGTATTACGCTAATTACAAGCACCTCTAATTTTCTGATTGATACTGTAACTTGCATCGTCATTGTTATTCCCATCAACAGCCCCTTGTGTTTCTTTGTGCTATCAAACTGATTCAACATTCTGAATTTTAGAACTAAAACCATCTCTCACATTAGTACTAATATTCTCATTTACTAATGAAACAAGACTACCACGGTCTCCAAGACATCTGTTCTTCAAGAATGTCTATAACTCCTTGGATATTCAGGTCCCAGCTTTGGTTTCTTTGTAGTCATGGCAGAGAAGTGTCGATTAAATCATACATACGTATTTCTATTTGAGCTGACAATTTATTTTCCTGTGAACATAATAGGCATTCAGATGCAGGGTCATTAATTCAGCTTTCTAAAATAATAGATATTTTGGTAAACTCTGGTCTAATCCGCAGACACACACTTAAGTTTGCAAACACTGTCATTTCTGCCATACTCAAAAAGGTCATGGTAATAGTATCTTTCATCTATTGTTTTACCACTTCCTCTAATTTACTTCATATTCTCTTTCAATGATCCCTTCTCTTCCTATTTAGTTTAAAGCCCTTTCTACTTCCTTAGTTATATTACTCACTGAAACATCAATCGCAGAACAGTTGAGGTGAAGTCTGTACCAAAGGTACAGCCCTCCCACTTTTCCTCATGCTAGTGCCAGTGCTCCCTAAATTGGAACCCACTTCTCCCATCCTAATCCTTAAGCCATACCGTGACAAAAGTCTATAATTAATGCTGTGGAGGAGTACAAGAATTTTAAAAATTGACCACAAGCATAATTTCCAATATTTCACTATATCTTGCATCATTTGTGATGATTGGGTGAACACTCATATCTAGAAATCAAGTCTGCATTGGGTCATGTATAATCTAATGAAAGTAAATAAAATGGAATGCTTAGATGCTAATAAGATTACTTTTTGATATGGGCATCCAAAACTGTAAACTATAAACACACTCCGAAATTATGTTCAAAAAGTTTAAATTGAAATAGAAACAAGCTTCACGAAGTTTGAAATCGTCTGCACCCTATACTGAGCTCAGGTGCTTAATCTCAACACTTCAGTTATTATTCAGCTTCTCATATTTAGAACATGTTAAAAGTAAAAGATGTAGAAAAAAATCAAAGTTTTTTTTCATCAATCTGGCCAGACTTACAAATGTAGTCAACCTGGATTAATCTTTAACTTTGCATTAAAATAAAGAAAACAGAAATTGAATATTAATCCATGCATGCTCACAAACCTGCTAGTGTAGGGCTGGCTCCATTGTAACTACTGTGCTATGGCTATTCTTTGGCATAGTCCCACACTAATTCGTAAATGATGTTCAACTGCAAAAATATTGGTGCATACTTCCCCCTCTCTAACCACAGGGTGTTCACTATTGTCAAGTACTATCCTTTGAGATCTAATGAGTTAGCAATTAAAACCAGAAATCCTTTGTACTATGAATGAGGATCAACATTTACTGATAAAGCCTAAGGTTTAGTTTGAAGAAAATGACAGGCATATAAAAATCTTCAATCTTATTAAGAATTAATTATTTCAATCTCCCTCATGTTGAATTTAAGTATATTTCAATTAAGAGACACACAATTCAACACTCACCAATGCTGGGGTAAAGTGCATGCTCACTCCAAGTCTTATCAACTAAGGGTACTGCCCATTCTTTTGACCCTGCATTGGTATCACTGCTTTCCTGGCCCCAGGCAGGCTGATCCGGGCTTCTTTTTGCATTTGCCAATACTGGGATTTGTCGCCATTTATCATCCTTAGTTGCATTAATCTGAGTGGGCAGTTTCACTGGGATTTCACACCAGCTTCCTCCATTCACTGTTAGCTGTTCACCCCACCCGGGAGCAACTTTGAAGAAGAGAAAAAAAAACATATCAACAAGCCTTATTCATTGCCAGAAAATTGACTCGGCCTGAAACAGTGGCTGCTTTTACTGTTTTGCCAAAGAGACATTTAAAATTCATTTTGCACCAGAAATCTATGTCAAGCTGACTGATGCTAATAATAGATTCAATATGTACAACTAGTTTAGAAGTTAAGTAAACTAATCTGCTTCTACAAAGGTTTGAGTCTTATGATGATAGTAATCTTTGACCTAAATTAGGACCAATCTAATGGAGCTAACTCAATTTTTTTGGTAATTACTGATTCTTGGTTATTATTATTCAAATAAGGCAGAGACAATTATCATTGAAACTTGATGCAACTCTGCTTCAAAAGAAAGCACCAATCATCGATCAGTAACACTCTTGTCTCTAACTTAGAAAACTTTAGAGTCAAGTCCCACTCCAGAAAATGAAACACAAATATCGAGTCTGACACCCCAAATGCATTGCTGATGAAGGGCTTTTGCCTGAAATGTCTACTTTCCTGCTGCTTGGATGCTGCCTGACCTGCTGTGCTTTTCCAGCACCACACTCTCAATCCCAAATGCATTACAGAGGGAGCCCTGTACAGTCAGAGGCGCCATCTTTCAAATTAGATGCTAAATTGTGGGCCTGTCTGCCGTCTCAGATGAATGGAGAGGCTCCCATTGCATGATTTCAAAAAAGACCAGGGTTGTTATCCCCAGTGTCATCAATGATGTTCATTCCTCAATCAACACCACATAAAATAAAAGCAGGCTTGCAGTTTTTCCTCTCATTGCCATTTGTGGACATCTTCCACTACACAAACTGACTGCCACATTTCCTACATCACAACAGTGACTAGACATTCTATATTAATTCACTGGCTGCAATGTGCTTCAATATGCCATGAAAACCACTGCACAAAATCAAGTTTTTGCTCCTTTACAAATAAGATGATTCTAGAGACATTGCCTTCTGGGAGGGCATAATTAATAAAATGTTATTGCAACAACTGAGCCCTGAAATTAGTGCCCAACATTATCAATTCATTGCACACTCCTGACTTGCAAATACATATGGGGGGGAACACATGCAGCAAAATTCTGACCAATAAGGGAGTGGTTCTGGCATCGTAGTTCACTAACGTTCTTTAAGGGAGGAAATCTGCTGTGCTAACCTAGTCTAACCTACATTTGACTCCAAATCCACACCATGGTTAATTGTTAACTTATCTCGGAGATGGCCAAACAAGCCACTCGGTTCAAGGTGGGATCAAGAATCAACAAATGCTGACTTTCCAGATGTCTGACGCAGCAACATCCATGTAGTAAATCAGGTCGGTGATGACAATTCAAGGTTTAACTGTTTAGTTGCTAAACTGTAATTCAGTGGTAGTATCAATTTCACTTCTGGATGTTCTCCCTATCCAGCTGCCAACTAGCTACTGGGCAAGATCTCAGGCTTTTTTTTTATTTTAGAAACCCAAACATTACTATTAAACAAAACACCCAATCACTCAATTATAAACAATAAAAACCCATCTCTCTAGGCTTTTAATCAACCTGCCCAGTTATGTTGTGACTTGACCCTGGAGGTAGGACTTGAATCTGGACAAGAGGTAGGGGCACCACAAGAAGCCGATGACCCAGGTCTCAAATACAAACTCTCACGAGCATCACATTAAGATTGAAATCGCTTAAAGGGGCCTACTTTTTAATATAAAAACACTGGCACCAGACACCCACAACCCAAGAAAGAATATAAAGAAAACAGAAGACCTCCCTTTTCTAACCAACCTGCAGTTTCTACCCCTTTGGTCTTTCGAGGGCCCAGCCCAGCTGAGGCTATTGTGTGTTGCTGTGCAGGAACAGCTTCAGATCCAACTGCAGGGAGACTAGAATCAACGGAGGGAGATTCATTTATTCCTCTGTCACGCCTGCGCTGCTGTCGTTTTTCCCGGCTACTGATTTTGGTCTCCCATGCCCCTGTGAAAGAACCAAAGTGAAGTCCAGTTAACATTTAGCTTAATAATTGAACAAAAACCATCCTTTTTAAAAAGCATGGTAACTTTAGATAGAGAACTGGCAAATTACTAGAAAGGGGAAACTGTATGCTGACGGAAAGGGCAGGGTGAAGTAAGGCTAAATAGCTTGCTTATTCAGAGAGTTGACACAAACGCACTGATCCAACAGTCTCTGATGGTGCTGCATTATTTTATGATTGCATGAAACTCAATCAATGTGGCATAGTGCACCAGATCTTCAATACTGTACCACTGTCAGGATGCTGTGATGAGGCCTGTTAAACTTTATTTCACCCAACATTGGTAATACAGCGAGCCTAAAAGTGGAGACATTTCACTTATCTGATTCTACACCTAAATTCATGCCAGCAAAAATCGTAACATTCCTTTATCATGTGTCGGAATGCAATCAATTAACAGTATTGATCCAAACAGCGAACTATTTCATTCGAAGTGACTGGATTATATAACTTGGTTTAGACACGTGGTGTGTCAGCTTAAAGCACCGCATAATCTTAAAATGGTTTATCTCTACATTTCTCATTACTTTTCTTGTACAGAGAAAGCTAATAACTCCCTCAGCAAAATGGTACAACAAAATTAAAATTCAACATATTTTAACCTGTTAATAACTGGTGAAAGTGTCGCTCACAACAAGGTACTCAGTCTGGAGTTGTATTGTTGCGAGAGCATGGTAAGAGTCAGGTGGAATCAAATGGAGTTGTGAAGTCTTCATTTCATGAGTATTGGGATATATGAAGAGATGTGTGGCATATTAGAGAGATAGAATGGAGAATATCACATCTGCCACTCGTGTTCAACAAGGATATAGCTAAGGTGCAAGAAGTAATCACAAGGCTGGACAGCTGTTAGATGTGTCTCGGTGGGTAGCACTCTGGATCAGTAGGAAGCATGCTCAAGTCCCACTCCCAATATCATCCTGACTGACACTCCACAGGAATGTCAGAAGAAAAAGAGTGCATTACAGTTGCTTTTCAGTTTAAGGGTAATGTGCAGCAGCTTTTCTGAGAATCGTACACACAACTCGTTCTGATGCACATTATTATTCTGACTTGGACATAGCGGTCATAATTTGAAAGTTTGCAGATGACATAAATACCTGAAAAAGTGGTAAGGTGCACAGCAGTATACTTCAGGTGACAGGATAGACAGAGGACATTGTACAGAAAGTTAAGGGAAGACTTAAAAAAAAGGGAGAAAAGCAGTAACCACAGGACAAAGTTTGAAGAGGACTCGTAAAAATAAGATATAAAAACCTATCAAATTCAACAAGTTTAGTTTTCATTCTTTCGTGGCAAGCATGCACTGCTGGCAAAGGCAGAACTTGCTGCCCATCACTCAGTGCCTTTAAATGGAGTGTCTTGTTTTACCTTTCCTGAAGGCAGTTAGGAATTGCTGCGTGTGTGGAGTCACATGGGAGAGGATGACATATCTCCTTTCTCAAAGGGCATAAGTGAACCACAAGAGATTTTTCAAACAATCGGTGATATATGTCACGGTTACCAGTGCCAAGACTAGCTTGATATTACAATTTTATTATCAATTTGAACTTCACCAGATCTGAACCATCATCCCCACAGCATTAGCCTGGGACTTTGGATTACTAGTTCAGTGGAAGAAGCACATCAACCAGTGCCTAATGATCTGGGATATACTACTTGAAAGAACACTGAAAGCAGATTCTACAGTAACTTTCAAAAAGGAATTATAAAAGACTTGAAAAGGAAACAGCAGTTTGCATAAAGTATGTGAATAGGACTAAATGAATAGCCTTTCGAACAGCAGGCACATGCATAATGGGCTAAATGGCCTCTTTTTAAGATCCATCAACTGATGATTCCATGACCCTTACAGATCGTGCCTCTGACCTCACATCCAATGCAATGCATAATTCTCAGCCACGAGTGAGGATCTGCACTCAAGGGATGGTGGGAGGGAAGGGAAGGAGTGTAGTTGTGAGATATGATGGAGGGGATGGTCCTTTGGATCATGAGAGTAGATTCTGTCGTAGAGGAGAAAAATAAGATCACAGACAATACAATAAAATTCAATAGAAACATCTGAATAGATTAATTCGCCTGTGACTGGATTAAAGTGTTAAGTGCTAATGTTGAGGGCTTAAACACCACCTTACACTGGGTTACGAGCTTTCACGCTTCAGAGAAAGATTTACTGCTGCAGGAACATAAGACAGCAGTGTGAATATGACATTCCAAAATAACAAGTACATTTTCTCTTGGGAATGCAAATTATACTAGTTTGAGTTTGTACTTTTTGTTGTGACACGGAGTAAACCGCTCTGCTAATTTAAACGCAACACACAGAGAAGCTCACCCTGTACTGTAATCTGTTAAATTTCAAGAGGCAAAGAAACATCCCAGATTTCACTATTTAAAATAAAAACTAACAATTTATTCTTTAAGTCCAACAGAAAACTTTAAAAACACTAATTACAACTCCTTTCTCCTGAACCGATCTTTTACCTCCCACTCTACAATACTGGTCCAAAAATAAACGCCAATTAAGATTTACAAAACAAAAATAATCATATTTTAAAACCAGTCAGCTTTGTTGATTTTCCTCAGTAGATTTTTCTCCAGGTTTTCCTGGGTTGCCTCTTCTGTTGCACAACTTTTCTTATGGACAGGTACCTTTCAGAGCGCTATTTGGCTAGCAGTCTATACTTGTTGGATTTCTTGGCAGTTCTCTCCCCAACTGTTCAAAATGTCCAGTTTTATACCCCAAAACATTGGATCTTTTAGATTCTCTACAGTGTGGAAACAGGCCCTTCGGCCCAACAAGTCCACACCTACCCTCCGAAGAGTAACCCACCCAGTCCCATTTCCCTCTGACTAATGCACCTAACACTACGGGCAATTTAGCATGGCCAATTCACCTGACCTGCACATCTTTGGACTGTGGGAGGAAACCCGAGCACCCAGAGGAAACCCATGCAGATACGGGGAGATTGCGTAAACTCCACGCAGACAGTCACCCGAGGCTGGAATCGAATCTGGGACCCTGGTGCTGTGAGCAGTCGTGTCGCCTCATTGGTTTGATGTCACCAAAATGCTAAAATCCAATTCAATTGGATTTTGGTATCAGGTGCATAATTTAAACTGTTTGACCATATTTGAATTTGTTTTTGCTCCATGGCCTCGCAACTCCAGCTATCGGTTTCAACCAAGTATTACATTTTTATCTTGTTCAGAACTCTCTGCGCTTTCGGCCAGTCCTTGCTAGCTTCCTCCCTCTCTTTCTCTCACCTTCATAACATTATAATGCAAAAAAATGTTTTATGTATTTTATTATGGGTGGCACGGTGGCACAGTGGTTAGCACTGCTGCCTCACAGCACCTGAGACCTGGGTTCAATTCCCGACTCAGGCGACTGACTGTGTGGAGTTTGCACGTTCTCCCTGTGTCTGCGTGGGTTTCCTCCGGGTGCTCCGGTTTCCTCCCACAGTCCAAAGATGTGCAGGTTAGGCGAATTGGCCATCATTTACTTAGATACATCATTTACTGTATCCATTGCTCCTGGTGAGGTCTCCTCTACACTGGGGAGAAGGGACGCCTACTCACAGAGCACTTCAAAGAACATCTCTGGGAGTCCTCACCATCCAACCTCACCGGCTGAACACTTCAATTCCCCCTCCCACTCTGCCGAGGACATGCAGGTCCTGGGCTGCATCGATTGCCACTCCCTTACCATCAGACGCCTGGCGGAAGAGCACCTCATCTTCTGCCTCGGCGGCATCAATGTGATTTCACCAATTTCCTCAGTTCCCCACCCCCCACCTTATCCCAGTTTCTACCTTCTAGTTTGGCACTGCCCTCATAACCTGCCCATCTTTCTTCCCACCTATTTGCTCCACCTCCCCTCCGACCTATCACCTTTACCCGCACCTCTATCCACCTATCGCACTGTCAGCTACCTTCCTCCCAGCCCCATCCCCTCTCCCATTTATCTCTCCACTCCCCAAGGCTCCCACCCTCATTCCTGATGAATGACCTTTGCTTGAAATGTTGATTCTCCTACTCCCTGGATGCTGCCTGCCCTGCTGTGCTTTTCCAACACATTTTCTGACTCTGACTTTCCAGTATCTGCCGTCTTCACTTTCTCCTAGGGAGTTACCTGGGAGCTGCAGAATTCTAGCCTCTGACTCGACCTTGTAGTCGCAGTTTATAAATTGATAATTTACTTTCCTGAAGGAGGGCTTATGCCCAAAATGTTGATTCTCCTGCTCCTCGGATGCTGCCTGATCTTCTGCCAGCATCTCATTTTTCAGCTCTGGTCTCCAGCATCTGCAGTCCTCACTTTCTCCTCCTTTATAAATATAGTCCATTTCAGTTTCTGGTCAATGGTAACCTCCAGGATATTGTTAATAGGGGATGTAGTGATATTTATGCCATTGAATTACAAGGGACCATGTTGAGATTCTCTTTTGTTACAGATGATCATTCCCTAGCATCGGTGTTGCACAAATGTTACTTGTCTTGAGAACATTATTTTGCTTTAATTTTTCTCTTTTTGTTTAGAATTGAGTTGAAGTCAATAACTGAATTATGAATAGCAGTTTGTTCTTAAAAGTCTGATATTTGCTCATGGGAACTACCCTGGAAAGATAATTCAGGTTAATTGCTGCTCTGATGATACTGCAGACCATTTATCATTGAGATGTTGTTACACTGAGGGACTGGCAGCTTGCTGGATGTTGAATTGGTCAAATAAAGGAGGTTCAGTTCTGGCCAGCCAACGACAGACCATATTTAAAACAAAAAAGAAAACAAAGTGTAAACTGGTAGTGACTGGGAGTTTGGATTGGAGACAGGTTTGCTTTGGAAGCTGCTGGACTAGAAAGGTTTACTTTGCTTTGCTCTCTCTAGTCATTCTCCGCTAATGATTTGTTGAAAGTTCTGAGAAAAGAATCCCAACTGTGACATAAGTATGTCTCTAGCAGTCTGTGGAAGCTATTTGTATTGACCACTGACTTCAGAGTTCAAGCCACATGTACATTCCTATGTGCCTGTACTAGGACTTCATGAAGACCTGGCATTCTTTTATTGCCTTTTCTAAAATTTGTCCTTCAACTGTGTCTGTTTGTCTATCTATGTCCATATCATAGTGATGTTAATATTCAAAGAAGACTGAGCTTTAATCATGGATGTTGATTAGACCGCCTTGCAGTTTGTGTGTTCTGCTAAAGTTACATTCTTAATAATAAATTGTTCATTTTTGCTGAACTTACAAGATTTGTTATTTTTACAAGTCTGGTCAGGAACAATGGAGCAACTTTGAGGATCACTAGATGTTTTAATCCTGCTGTGTTGCAATTACAAAGCGAATTTGGTTGGTTTGCTATTCCTCAGTCTCAACACTTACCACTTTTCAGCACAAATCTGGACATGATCCAGGTCTGGCTGCATTTCGACATGCAGCGCTTCAGTAACTGTGTAGTCACAAAAGGTATGAACATCTTCCTTCTGTGTCAGAAATGACTCGAACCAGGTTTTGCCTGATTCCCACTGACTCCAAGCTTGACGCCACGCTCGGTCAAAAGCAGCCTTGATAACAGAGGCAGTCATTCATGCATCATCTCTGGAATTCAGCTCTTTTGTCCATGTTTGAATCAAGGTGGCAATGAGGTCAGGAACGAGTAGCAGAAACCAAAGGTTATTGCTGACAAGTGCTGCTGGATAGCACTGTTGATGACACCTTCCATCACTTTTATGATCAAGAGTGATCTGAGGGGTCAGTAATTGGCTGGGTTGGATTTTACCTGCTGTTTGTATACATGAATTACTTGAATAAATTTCGACATTGTTGGGTAGATGTCAGTGTTGTAGCTGAACTAGAAAAGCTGGGGGAAGAGGTGTGACAAATTCTGGAGCACACATCATGTATGTCTATTGTCAGAATGTTGTCAGAGGCCATAGTCTTTGCAGTACCCAGTGACTCCAACTGTTTCTTGATATCACGTGGAGTGAATTAAGTTGGCTGAAGACTTGCATCTGTAATGCTGGTGACCACTCGGCACTTCTGGCTGAAGAGTGCTGCAAACACTTCAGCCTTCTCTTTTGCAATGAGTTACTCATTGCCCTCATTATTGAGGATGGGGATATTTGTGGAAGTGACAAAACTTGGCATATAAACATACGAATAGGATAAGTAGGCACTTCAGCTCCTTGAACGCACACCATTATGCAATCAAGGCTGATCTGATTGCATTTTCAATCCCACATTCCCTGCTATCCCTGAAAACCCTCGATTTCCTGCCCAATAAAAATCTATCCATTTTGGTCTTAAAAATATTCAATGACCTAACCACATTCTGAATATTACACTGGTAAATTTATACTGCACTCCTTTTAAGGTCAACATCATCGCCACAAGAAAAGCTGTAAGGACATTACACCCCCAACCCACCAGACTATTCGAGTGTTCACTGTATCCAGATTTTATCATATAAAAATATTCTGTTGTATCCATTTTTGTTTGTAAGCAATGGCCTCACATTTGCAAACTTTGAGATCCATTTGCTGTCATTTTTCCTATTCATTAATCTGTCACCATTTCCTTGTGATTTTATACTTTCAGCAAAACTACTTGCTATGCCACATAACTTTGCATCATTGAAAAACGCTGATTCATTCAAATGACATGGGTCAACTTCTTAGAAAACTCAAATTTAATTTGAAACTTGGAAGATTTAGCTGTAATTAGGGTAAACCTATAAGCAAAATAACATTCACTACAAGAAAGAGGGATGACATTAATTAATAACATAATTAGAACCATAATATAAGGAACATTTTAAAACTGATGGAGGTGAAGTGTTCTGTGACAGAATTGTTAAATGGATGACGAATCCCATGAGGAAGGGAGTGTGCTGCACTTGGGGTCTTCTGCTCAGTTGAACTACTGTCATGGGGATGATCTTTCAGAGCACACCTGGTTAACTGAACCAGATCATGAAGGCAGTAAATTAACAGCAGCCCTAAGGAATCATTAACTGACAAGAATACACCTTACTTAAGAACAAATTTTCTGCATTGCACTGGATCATAGAAAATTGTTACAGGAGTAGGCCATTCGTTCCTTTGAGCCTGCTCCACATTCACTATGATCATGGCTTATCATCCAACTCAGTCCCCTGTTCCCCAGTCCCTGACTCCTTTAGCCCTAGGGACTAAGTCAAACTCCTTCTTGCCAACACTGAATGTTTGACCTCAACTGCTTTCTGTGGCAGAGAATTCCACAGGCTCACCACTCCCTGAATGAAGAAATTTTCCCTCATCTCAGTCCCAAATGGTCTACTCTGCATCCTTTGACTGCGACCTCCATTCTGGGCTCCCCAGTCATCGTGAATATCTTGTGCTTACCCCAAGTAGTCCGGTTAGAGTTTCCAGGTTGCTCCGGGCTCCCTCTATCTCACCCTCAGTCTTCTAAAGCCCAGTGAAGATAGTCCGAACTAATACAGTCTCCCTTCATAACTAAGTCTGCTATACCAGAAATTAGTCTGGTAGACCTCTGCTGCACTCCCTCCATAGCCAGAATATCCTACCTCAGATAAGGAGAAAAACTGCACATAATAGGCAATTTGAAGTCTTAAGATCATGTACAATAAGACCATAAGAAATAGGAATAGGAGTAGGCCATCTGGCACTAAAGTCTACTCCACCAAATAGGATCACGGCTGATCCAACATTCCTCGTATCCACTTTCCCTTGTAACCCTTGATTTCAAGCATCTATCTCAGAGGAAGGCATTACTATTTCGGTACTCAAATCCTCTTGATATGAAGGTTAACAAATCATTCGCTTTCTTCGTCTGTTGCATCTGCATGCTTACTTTCAGCAGCTGGTGTAGAAGAACATCCAGATCCAGATGCACTTCCTCCTTTCTCAATATATCACCAAATAATTTACTTTCCTGTTCTTGCTACCGAAGTGAAGGTGATCCAGGTAGAGAGCACAGAGATGAAGAGAAATCTGATTCCCTTAGAAAACTGTGCAATTTTGGGATTCTGCTTTAGAAGGTGGTGGAAGTGAGACCGTTGACTACTTTGAAAACAATGAATGATAGATTCTTGTCAGGCAGACAATCAGAGGTTATCAGGATAGATGGGAATGTGAAATTCAAAACATAAACTGTTCAGCCACAACCTTATTGAATAATGGAGTTGACTTAGAGGGCCAAACTGTCTACTTTTGCCCTACTTTGTATGAAATAAAAAAAGTGGCCAATTCTGATTGTTCTGTCGACCAACTACTTGGCTCACTTTGAGATCCATATCCAAGATCAATTTTACCAGATTCCTCTGCCATTTCCTGAAGAACTCACCTTGAACAGCAGACAACAAGTGCTGCTATAAAAAACACATCACCTCTGATCTACTAATAATTTAATCAGATTTAACTGGCCAAGTTACAGCTGAATTGCTCTTCATGAAAAAATGTTTAATCTCTACATGGTTGTATTCCTTGAATCTTCATAAGTGAAAATGGATTTATGAATATATACCTTGGCAAGAATTATAAATCCCCCTGTGAATAAATACTACTTTAGCTGACTGAAGTGTTAAAAAGACATTTTTGTTACTTAGTCTCTTACTTTGAAATGATCAGAAAAACAAATACTTCACTGGCTGCAACCTGCAGAAATATTTCAGTGAATGCACTAACTTACAGGTATATTTTCTTCTCAATTGAAAATATGTTTTCTTTCTTCAAAAAAAAAATGACCACTGATGTACACTGTCTTACACCTATGCTTATAGGAATTCAATTGATACGAAGTTAGCTGCAACTGTGCCACCTTCAGTTTAGGACTGTGTTACAGCGTGTGGTACTCCAGCCTTAGAGTTTATGACTCACTTCAGGACAGAGCACAATTTTATTAAAGTCTGTTCATGGGATGTGGGAAACGTGGCCAGCATTTACTGCCCGTGTTCCTTGGCCAACATATGTCTCCAGCTTGCTGCAGTGCTCCAGCGCAGCTCAGCGCAAGACAGAAGAACAGCACCTCACTTTCAGCTTGGGAACTCTCCAGCCTTCTGAACTCAATGTTGACTTTGTCACAAAGGTATAGGTACGTACTGTAGTCTGAAGAGGGAGAGGAAACCAGCAAGGTCTGACTGAAAGCGTAGAGTTGGAATAATTTAAAAATATAACACTTGGTTGAAATAAATAGCTGGAGTTGTGTTGTCATGGAACAAAAACAAATTCACATTCGACCAATCGGTTTAAATCATACTGCAGATACCAAAATCCAAATGAACTTGAATTTTACTATTTGGGATGACATCAAACCAATGAAACGATCCAATGTTTTGCAGTATAAAATCGGACATTTTGAACAGTTAGGGGGAGAACAACAAAGAGCACCCACAAGTATAGACTGCTAGCCGAATACTTTTCTGAAAGGTATTGGTCCACAAGAAAAGTTGTGCAGCAGAAGACCGAAAAAAAGACGACTCAGGAAAACACAGGGAAATCTACAGAGAAAAATTGGCAAAGATGGCTGGTGTTAAAACGTGATTTTTTTTTAATGTTCATCCGGGTATTTTTCTCAAATTATACCAGTATTAGAGAGTGTGAGGTGAAAGGTATGTTTAAGAGAAAACAGTTGTTGATAGTGGTTGTTTTAATGTTCTTTGTTGGACTTAAAGAATAAAACTGTTAATTTTTACTTGAAATAGTGACATCTGAGATAGTCCGATTACAGCGTGAGGTGAGCTTCTCCGTGTGTTGGGTTTAAATTAGCAGAGGAGTTTAGCCCCTATCATAACAACTTCAACAATTTTAGGGATTGAGGCCCCTTTGCCTATATCTTTACCTCAACCCCCACAAACTAGGCTTTGTTATCACACTGCCTACTATTACATACAACCAATGTAGAGCCAGTAATTATCAACTAAGATATTCATTCATCCATGCTGATCATTAAAACCACTTCTTTGTCTGTCTGACTATTCTTCTCCCTCTTTGGACTCTATCTCCACCCATTATTTACTCCTTACTCCAACTACCCTACCTTGTGCATAAAAAACAACTTTTCTCTAGCCACCATCAGTTCTGAGGAAGGATCACCGGGCCTGAAACGTTAACTCTGATTTCTCTCCAAAAATGCTGCCAGACTCTTAATGGCTTTCCAGCAATTTCTGCTTTTCAGCATCTGCAGTTCTTTCGGTTTTTATTTATCACCTGATCTTAGTGTCCTGAACAATACTTAAACTTCAACGAACATCAGAAGAGAAAGAGATCTCCTGGTCACTATTGTTAGATGAAAACAACTTTTTGAATTAGTTTCTGTCTTTAAATGTCAGTACACTTCAAAAGTGGCTTAATGTGCCGTGTGCAGGGACATCCTGCGGGCATAGAAGACACACTAATTGCAATTTCCTTTAACAGCTGCACACTCACATGAAGACCAGTTGAGCTAGTAGACTGAACTCAGCTCCTGTACAACATCAAAATCTCCACAAGCTGAAGGAGGGCAACAGAAGAGAAACTGGTGGCAATCAAGAAATTGCTAATGCAGTGAGCACAAATAAAAAGTGTTGTTAGAACAATAAAAGTTCTCTTTTTTTCTTTCCGGCTCTAAAATACATCAACATTTTTTTCCCCCTTTTAACCTAGGAGTAGAAACCAGATGAATAAATATTTCATACAGGGGAAACATCAGCTTAAGAATGAACATTCCTTGGGATTGTTGCCAGGAATCTGTTCCAAAATTGTCAAAAACAAACAACCCCTTATCGAACAAGGCATCCTTTTTGTACAACCCTAAATAAGGTGTGAAGAGAGATTCTAAAATATTCAATACAAACAGTTGGCAGTTAAATAAATTCTTTCATTTAGCTTTCCCCCCATATAAACTGTTGAATGATTCTAGCTTAAATATTGAAGGAAAATGCTGAAATGTTGGAACACGTACCGAAAAGATCCAATATCTAGGGACTCTGAAATAGTCTTTTAAACCCATTGGGATTATATTTGGTAAGGATCATGCAATTGCAATTCAATTTGATCCTGTGGGTTTGAACATGAACACTGCTACTGTTATTCCCCATGACATTACTTTTCCACCAACTAGTTGCTATTTGCTTTGCTAGAAGATTCCAAGATCTTGATTTATTTATTCGCTGTGGTCCTTCAGCTAGATTTTTAGTTTGTACTTAAATTTTGCACAGTTGTACATTTCAATGAAGCCTGGCACACAGTACTGGAATTACAGTTTTTCAGAGATTCTTTCCATCCACAAACAAGGAAGCAAAGTTTAAATTTTTGGAAAAAACCTTCACAGAAAAATTAATCTTTAGTGGATTATTACAAGCAAAATTGATTTACGATTTTGATTATCTGCTGACTCAAATTGAAATACCTTATTATTATTAAAATTCAATCTCTGCCCCCTTTAAACGGCATGGGCAGCAGATGCATGGGAATAGCACCAGCTTCCCTCCTGGTCACACACGATCCTAACAGACAACTACAGCATCACTCTTTCACTTATTACTCTTCTCTCCCTACTCATGTGGCATGCATATCGCTGGTTTATTTCCTGTCCTAGTTGCCCTTGAGAAGATAGTGGTGAACTGCCTTCTTGAACCACTGTAGGTAGACCCACAAAGCCAGTAGGGAGGGAATTCCAGAATTTTTATCCAGTGACACTGAAGGAATGGCAATATATTTCCAAGTCAGGATGGTGACTGACTTGCAGCGGAACTGTTCTGAAGAACATTCATTGAACCAGAACAGTAACTCTGTTTTCTCTCCACTAGATGCTGCCAGACCTGCTGAGATTTTCCAGGATTTTCTGTTTTTGCTTTTGGCTTCCAGCAACCACAATTCTTGGGTTTTCTTGGAATGTCAAGGGACAACGGTTCGACTGCCTTTTACTGGAGTTGGACATTGCCTGGCATTTATCTGGCCTGAATCTTACTTGCCACTTTTTAGTCCAAGCCTGGATAGTGTCTAGGTCTTGCTGCGTTTGGACATAAACTGCTTTAGTATCTGAGGAGACGTGAGTGGTGCCAAACACTCTGCAATCATCAGTAAAATCCTCACTCTGACCTTAGGTTGGAAGGAAGACCATTGATGCAACAGCTGAAAATGATTGGGCATATGCTGAATCTCGTACAGCAATGCCCTGGAGTTAAGGTGACTGACCTCCAACAACCATAATCATCTTCCCACATGCCAAGTGTGACTTCAACCAACAGAGAATTTTCCCCCTAATTTCCATTGATTCAGGTTTTGCAAGGACTCCTCGATGCCATACTTGGTGAAATGCGGCTTTGATGTCAAGGGCTGTCATTTTCAGCTCCTCTGGATTCTGGAACTCCTTGCATAACAGCACTAAGGACGCACCATACCAAAGCAACTGCAACAGTGGAAGGCTACAGCTCATTACCACTTAAGAGCAACTAGGGTCAAGCAATCAATGTTGGCCTCGCCAGTGACACCCACACCACAAGAATTAGTAAAAACCAGTTTATCACTGAAAAGAGACATATGTTGCCAAAGCTTTTCCACCTTGTACTTATCAAGACAAATAAAGAATGCAAAATTTCAAATGATCATAAATTATACCTTAGGAGAACAGGGTACTGGCTGGTCAGCTAGTCAACTCTGATTTGCTAAGGTGATGCCATCATGGGAAAAGTGATGGGGAATAACAAGACTCCCAGATATTTGAAAATAAATGCAACATTAACATATTCTTGAACTATAAGACTAATATCCCACCTTCATCAGTTTCTTTCCCTTCAGCCCAGTTCTGTGGCTCCGCCTGCAATTGTTTCATGTCTGCCTTTGGCTTCTTCTTGTTTTTCTTTGTCTGTCAAAAAAGATGAAGGATCAGTTTTTCCCAGACAAATGGCCAACTCGACTCAGAGCTGGTAAATATGAGGCCAAATCTATATTTATACCTCTGTCACTTAAGTGCTGTGACCTTTTTAGCAATGTTGCATATCTGTTTGACTGGGTGCACTGTAGCACAAGAAAAGGTCATTTCATATAGATTTAACAGCACAGAGAATATTAACATTGCCTTATTTTCCTTTTGTCTACATATGCCTGCAAAAACATTACAACTAACACTACGTTTAACATGGGGGAAAAAAAATCATATTACATTATATTACTTCAATAACTTTGGTATTTTTGGCTCTGCAGTCCGTTGAAAATGAAGAAACCTAAAACAGGATTTCAAAATTTTGGCTGCATCACGGAAATGAAGTGACTTTCAAAAGGAAACATTGGAGATTATCAAATTACGGTGATCCATTCACATGCATCTGTACAAATTATACCACTGTAGTTTGGACAATGTATGCCTTGGTTAGGCAATAATGCAGAGGACAAGGGTTCAAATCTCAGTGTAGTGGTTTCTGAATTTGACTCGCGACTGAAAACTGCTCAAAAAAGCTGATATTACTTTCAAATCAACATGTTCAAAGCTGGGTTGCAACTACCTAGAAAGAAAGAAAGACTGGTAATACAGAAACCATTACCAAACAGTCTGCAACCTTGGCATTGCTATCTTTGGCTAAAGCTTTGTCACAAAAAAAATCTTTCACTTCACTAATATCCGTTTTTTCCTTTGCATCAGCTACAGGTGTAGGTAGATCACTACAGTGTAGATGGAAACAGAGGACTACCAGACTAATGCCATTTACAAGTCCGCTGAAGACACCACCGCTGATGGTAGCCTTTCGAATCTCAGATGGCAACGAAACAAACTTCAGACGGGAGATGGAAGACTGGAAAAACAGTGCACGAAGAACAACCTAGCTCTCAATGCCAGCAAAACCAAGGAACTCATTATTGACCTTCAGCAGGATGTTACTCATGCCCTTCTACAGATGTACAGCACAGAGGTGGAACAAGTGGAGTGTGTCAAGCTCCTGGGATTGGTCATCCACAACAAGCTTTCTTGGGGGATCTAAAATGGTGGCGACCTGAGAAGATCACACTGCAGAGCTTCGCATCGCAGCAGGAGCAGGACGGTCCTTTAACCCGCCCAACCCAGGTCATCAGGATTTCTTGGGGCGTTGGAAAGAATGTGGAGCCCCAAGAAACATTTAAAAATTGACTTACCTGTATTTTCAGTTGTCCAGAAAGGCCTAAAAAGGGAGGAGGAGCATCCAAGGCTGGGTCTGCAGTGCAGCCTGCAGCAGCCTCGGAGCTGATTACTTCTCCAGGACCTGGTGAACCAGCTCCCGAAATCTCGCGAGATGTTGGGGCAACAGATAGAAGAGAAGCTGGCTCCAATCTCTCTCATGCTGCAGAAGAATGAGCAGCAGCTGGGAGACCTGGAGAAGAGGACGGATGAGGTGGAGCACAAGGTCACAGCGGTGGAAGCTGATGCCAGTTCATTCAAGGATGAGATCCAAGCCCTGGAGACGCAGGTTCGTAATTTGCGTGACCAAGTGGATGATATTGAAAACGGGGCAGGAGAAAAAACATTCGGATCATGGGTCTGCCTGAAATGAACGGCCTGTGGAATTTGTTGAAGACTGGCTTCCGAAATTCCTTGACTTGGAGACTGGCATGAGAGGATTGAAGATAGAGAGGACTCACTGGGTCGCAGCATGGAGGTCGGGTCTGGGTCAACGCCTTTGTACTTTCCTGGTGCGGTTCCACCATTACTGAGATAAGGATAGAGTCATGGAGGATTCCAGACTCCAGGGGAAGGATCCAAACGTTCTGATTTACGAGGGGTCTAAGATTATGTTTTTTCAGGACTTCTCAGTGGCGGTGATCCAGAAACGAAAATCATATGATAGTGTCAAGAGAAGACTGAAGGAGCTTGGGATTCAGTACTCCCCGAGATATCCAGCAGTACTTTGGATCACCTTAGATGGATCCATGCATTTCTTTGACACATCGGAGAAGGCAAGAGACTTTGTGGACAAACTCACCTAATTTAAACAATTGTAGTATGTATAAATATTGTTGCTTGGGTATGCGTTTATCATTCTGTAAAAGAAATGGAGGAAATCCGGTTGGAGCTTTGTTTTTCCCCTTTTTTTGTCTATTGATAATAATTTGGTCCAAACTATGGTTGGCAGTGGTTAAGGTGTACATTTTAAATTTCTAAGTTAGGACATACCAAAGGATGGGTGGGTATTTATTCTTTTTTTTTATAAAATAATGTTTTTTTTATTCATATTGATATTCTATGGGGTGTTTATTCTTTTTAGGTGGGAGAAGTGAAGGTGGTTGAGGTGGTTAGATGCCTATTTATGGGCAGTTCAGGACAGGTAGTTGCCCCCTCCGGGCAGGGGGCGAGTTCCCCTACTCAGCACTATTGGCGCTTTATATGTTGGTTTGTTTTCTGGTTTTTGTTGTTTTTTATTTTGAATAATTTTGTATGTTTGTTAAATGTAGTGGTTTTAGTTTATGTAGCTTTTATATTTGGTGGACCATGCGACACTAAGGCTCAGCAATTTGTGGTTCAAGTTCCTCCTCTGTGGAATTTAAATGTAATTGCAGAAGATTATGGCTAGTGATTTGATTAAATGATGTACCTGGAATATCAAGGGAAGTCACTCACCAATTAAGAGGAAGAAGCTACTCTTGAGTCTTAGAAAGGAAAAGGTGGATATTGCTTTGTCACAGGACACACATTTGGAAGACAAGGAGCATCTGAAATTACAGCAGAATGGCTTTGACCAAGTTTATTTTTCATCATTTAATACCGGAAGTAGGGGAGTGGCTATATTGGTTAGGAAAAATCTCTCATTTAAATTGTTGGAATGTGTTAAAGACACAAATGGGAGGTTAGTATTTCTTAAAGCCTTGATAAATGGGGAAGAATATGGTATTTTAAATGTTTATTGTCCCCCAGCTTAGCATCTACCAAGAATTTAAGAGGATTTTTCTAAACTGAAAAGTCTTAAGTCTCGGCACATTATAGGGGGAGATTTTAACTGTCTCATGGACCCCACAGTAGACAGGTTGCCTAAATGTCCCTCGATACCCTCTGTACAAACTAAACAGTTATTGGGTTTGTGTGGGGAATTAGGGTTGGTGGACGTCTGGAGGTGTCTCCACCCTACAGGCAGGGATTTCACGTTTTTCTCCAATTCGCATAGGTGTCACGGGGGGGTTGATTTTTTTCTGACCCCTGCAGTAACCCTGGATCTGGTGGCATCCTGTACGATTGGTAATATTGTCATCTCTGACCATGCTCCAGTGTACCTCATGGTTAAGATTAAGGATGTTACACTGGATTCAAGGTGGATGGACCCCTTTATTCTCATGGACAGTAAGTTTGTGGCGTATTTCTCTAGGGAATTTTGGGCATTCCTAGACATCAACATAGTCTCGGTTGATAGCTCATCTGTTCTCTAGAAAACTGCCAAAGCTTATGCCAGGGGGTTAGTTATTTCATATTCCACCAGTAGGAAGCGGCAGAAGGGTGAGCAGAAACGTCTCCTTGAAGCACGATTGAAGGCAGCCAAGAAGGCTTATTTTGACAGACCCTCATCGGTCAAACTACAGAGGATTACGGCACTGCGGTCTGCACTAAATTCGATGCTCACGCAGACGGCAAAGAAAGAGCTGGCTTTTGCAAAGCAAAGGTTATACCAGCATGGTGACAAGCCAGGCAAATACTTAGCATACCTTGCCAGAAAGAGAAGTGCCCCACAAACCATTACAGCGATTAGGGAAGGGTCTGGGAACCTAATATGTGATTCTAAAAAGATTAATGTGGCATTCCAGAGATTCTACTCTAAGTTATATCAGTCTAAGAATTGTGAGGAGGGGCAGGCCAAAATGGAATCCCTTTTTTTAGAGATCTGAAGCTCCCGGGTGTGACTCCCAAACAACAGTCCTTTCTCAATGCCCCATTATCAGAGCAAGAAGTGCAGGAAGCTGTGAGGCAGCTTCAGAGTGGAAAGGCGCCTGGCCCCGATGGATTTCCCAGTGAATTCTATAAGGAATTTATAAGCATACTGTCAGGCCCGTTGCTGAATATGTTTAATGATTCATACAGTCATGAATGCCTCCCACCATCTCTAAGAGAGGCCAATATTTCACTTATCCTTAAAAAAGGGAAGGATCCGGAAGACTGTGCTTCGTACAGGCCCATCTCGCTCTTAAATGTGGACTTTAAGATCCTCTCTAAGGCTCTCATGTTAAGGCTGGAGACTGTTACCCTCTATTATTAAAGAAGATCAGATGGGCTTCATAAAGGGTCACAGATCCTCCAATAATGTTAGGAGGCTGTTTAACATAATTCAAGCATGCCAACAGCAGACAATACAGGGATTGGTGATTTCTTTAGATGCAGAGAAGGCATTTGACCGAGTTGAGTGGCCGTACCTATACTATACTCTACACTGGTTTGGTCTGGGTGAAGTTTTCATAAGATGGGTAAAGGTTCTCTCCAGTGTGCCTCTCGCGGCAGTCATTACCAACAGGATACGATCAAGCAATTTTAATATTTCTAGGGGCAGTCGGCAGGGCTGTCTCCTTTCACCATTACTTTTTACATTGGTGACTGAACCATTGCCGGAGGCCATTCTTGGGGATCTCAATATATCAGCTCCAGAAGTGGGGTCAAAATTATACAAGATCTTGCTGTATGCAGACGATGTTCTTATTTTCTTGACAAATCCAGCAGTTTCAGTGCCTTGCCTGATACAACGCATTCAAGCGTTTGGTGCTTTTTAAAGGTATAAGATTAATTTTGCTAAATCAGAAGCTATGCCTATGGGTGGTGTTATGAAAGAGTTGGGGCTTGAGAATGACTATAGATTCCCATTTAGGTGGTCACAGGGGGTTTTGTGTATTTGGGCATATTCGTTACTCCAGTTCTGGATTGGCTGTTCAAAGCCAATTTTACTCAATTATTTGAAAAAATTAAACAAGATCTCCAAAGATGGGAGGCACTTCCAGTCTCATGGTTGGGTCGGATAGCACTTATTGAGATGAATATTCTCCCTTGTTTGCTATACCCTATATGGATGCTCCCCCTGATTTTCAATAAACAAACACTCAGGAGACTGAACGGTTGGTTCAGCTCCTTTATCTGGCACCGTAAACACCACCTCATTAAATTGGCCAAACTGCAGTTGCCTCACAGAGTGGGGGGAGTAGACCTTCCGGACATTAAAAATTACCAATTAAGCTCGCTTTTGACACACGTGAGTGATTGGGTTTGTGGGGACCCTCTTTCAATATGGCTAGATATCAAAGCATCCCAGGCACGGTGCCCCCTTACTAGTTTGCTGTTTTTGGACAAGGTGAGGACAGTTAGGGAATATTGCCATAACCCAATAGTCATCAATACTGTTAAAGCATGGAGGGCAATTTGGCAGAGGGAAGGTAATATTGGCAAAACATCTTTGTTTACACCTTTAGTGGGTATGCTGAGTTTTCAACCGGGTATGATAGATTCAGGATTTAAACGTTGGGCAGCTAGGGGTATATCTTGCATGGGTGATTTATTTGGGGGAGATATAATGATGTCCTTTGATCAGTTGGTACGGAAATACGAGTTACCTAATAGAGACCTCTTTCGTTTTCTTCAAGTTAGGGATTTTATTCGAAAAAAGACCACACTTTTGACTGATCCCTACAAACCTGACATAGAAAGAGGGATACTAAGGGCTAAGAGTACACACTCTGTCAGTACTTTACATCACCAATTGGGGGTACCACTTCAGATGAGTCTGATCGACTCTGCAAGATATGGGAAAGAGAGCTGGGTATTGAAGTTTCTTCAGAGGCATGGGAGGATATTTAGGAGAATGCAAGGAAGATATCACTTTGCAATAGGACCCATGCTTTACAGTTGAAGATTCTCCACAGAGTCCACTTAGCCCCAGACCGTTTGTCAAAATTTAAACCAGGGGTATCTTCAACATGTCCCAAGTGCAAGGTTTGCACAGGCACTCTTACGCAATGTCTTTGGTCTTGTGACAGGCTTCAAACATATTGGAGCGCTGTGGCAGGTGCAATGGAGAGGATTTTAGGTGTAGGGGTGGAGAAGGACTCCTTTTGGGCCTACCCATAGTATTTCCTGCAGACGCACTTAAGAAAAAACTTTTCAATATTCTTACATTCTGTGCAAGGAAGAATATCTTGCTCGGTTGGATATCTGAAAATCCCCCAGGCCTGTCGGGTTGGCGGAAGATTGTTATGGAGCATATTCCCCTGGATTTTCTCATAAAAAATGGAACACCACAAAACTGAGAATTTTTACAAGACAAGGCAACCCTTTTTGAAATACCTGGATTTATCTGCCACACTAACAAGGGCTTTTATATAGCCGTAACGATTGTGTTTCATGAGTCCAATATCCAGGGAGGAGGAACTGTGAATGTATGAGTGTTTTGTTTGGCTGGGCTGAGTTATTACTATTTATTTGTTTGTTGTTAGGTATTTATTTATTAAGTTAAATAGCTATTTTAGGTTTTTTAAAAATTTTATACTTCTCTATATATGCTTATACATTCGCATAGGAGGGTGGGTTGGGGAATTTCTTTTATTATTTGGGTTTAATTTTGTACTATTTTTGTACTGTTTTGAATTGCATTGTTTTGTATTTGTTGTAATATTTAAAACTCTATTTTTTCTTAATAAAAATATATTATAAAAAAACAAGCTTTTTTGGACTGTTCATGTGGACGCACTGGTTACAAAGGCCCACCAACGTTTCTTCTTCCTCAGGCAGCTGAGGAAATTTGGCATGACAATGAATACCCTCGCCAACTTTTATAGGTATGCCATCAAGAGCACTCTCTCTGGATGTATCACTAACGGTTATGGCAACTGTACCATTCAAGACTGGAGACGGTTACAGAGAGTGGTGAACTTGGCCTGGACAATCACAAAGGCCAACCTCCCATCTACAGAATCCATCTACTGGGCCGGCTGTTAAGGTAGGGGAGAAGGTACAGAAGCCTGAACACGCATCAGCTGATTTTGAAACACTTTCTACTCTATTGTTGTTAGAATACTGAATGGACTCTCAAACTCTTAACATTCGCCTGTACCTATGTTTTTGCTTTTTCTGCTGTTTACCTATCATTTACTTATCTATGCTACTTAACTCTGCGATTTACCTCTACTGCTCACAAGACAAAGCTTTTCACTGTGCTTCGGTACGCGTGACAATAAATTCAATTCAATTCAGGAGGCCATTAAGCCCATTAATTGTGATCTAATTGGATAATCTGCCATTGAATTAGATCACAGTGCTCATCTTCTTCAATGCAACTTTTCCATAGTATCTCCATTTTCCTTGTTGATATTAGTCTCCAGAAACCTTTTGACTTTGTATTTAACATGCTCAATGATAGAGCTTCCACCATCCTCTTGGGTAAACAGCGCCAAAAATTCAGAGGTGGAAAAGAGACAATTCTGGCATGAGTGCTTTTGATAAATTTTTTGATCGATAAAAAAACTGTAATCAACAGTTATCCAATGGCTAACCATTGCCAATTGTCATAAAAACTCATCTGGTTCATTCATGTCCTTCAGGAAAGGTAATCTACCCTTCTTAACTGGTCTGGTCTATACGTCACTCCAGATCCACAGCAATTTGGCTCTTAACCACTACTCTGGGCAATCAGAGAATGGCAATAAATGGCAGCTTGGCCAGCACTGCTCACATTAGAAGAACATCTTTTTTAAATTGTGCCTCTTAGAGGAAGAAGCCAGTTTTTCTTTCACATACCAGCCTATCCCCTGCTCTAATCCCATAATCCCATCTCAAAGAAAAGCAACAATACTAACAGGAGCATCATGGTATTGCTAGTAATCAAAAGGCCTGACTCAATGATCTGGGGTTTCAAACTCAAATACTGCAATACCACCTGGGGAAATTCAACTGGGAACAAAGCAAATCAGCACAATAAGACCTAGTATTAGTAATGGGGATATGTAGCTTCCTGATGTCCATTAAATCCCAAAACAAAACAAACAACTTGGATGCTGTAAATATGAAAGAAACAAAAATTGCGGGATAAACTCAGCAGGTCAAGCAGTATCTGTGAAGAGAAAGCAGGGTGTATGTATTGGGTCCAGTGACCCTTCTTCAGAACCTCTTGGTTCACCAATGCCCTTGAGTGGAAACTCTGCTGTCCTTACCTGGCCTGGCCTGGATACAATTCCTGACCAACAGCAACATGGAGAGAGAGAAAAAAAAACTTGCATTTCTGTAGTGCCTATCATGATCACTGGCCATCTCATCGCCCATTTACAGCTATAAAATACTTTTTCTAAGTATAGTCATGGCTGTAACACAGCTGTCAATCTGCACGTAGCAAATGTCCACAAACAGTGTGCAACTTGAGAACAATTAGTTTTGTTATGGTGAGAAACGACATTCTCACAAGAATACCAAAATTAATTGTTCCCTTTAGATTGGTATTCTTGCAAGATGTCGTGATAAATACAAAACATTTCATCAAAAAGTAACTTCTTCACAGCTACATTTGTTCCACAACTGATTAAGGACAAATACTGGCCTGAACAACACAGACAATTCCCCTGCTCTTCGTTGAAATTGTGCTGTTGGATTTTGTGTTCACCTGAGACTGCAAAGGGGTCTTCAGATTGACACGTTATCCCAAAGACAGCATCTCCAAAAATGTAGTAAACATGTCAGCCTAATGTGTGTGCACAAGTATGAACTGGGACTTCAACATACAACCTTCTAACCCAGAGACAGGAATGCTATCACCCAGTTGATTCTTAACTGTCCTCTGAAATGACTTAAACAAGCTACAAAGCTAACAAAACGTTAGCTCAGCACCAGTTTCTCAAAGATAATTAATGCTGCTTTTGTCAGACATGCTCACATCTTGGAAGTGAATAAAAATTCAAAGCATCACTGGAACACCTTCATACAGTTGGCAGTGCCTCGAGACCCACCACCACCTTGTTAAGGGACTTCAGAGAACCAATAAGGGGAACCTCGATTATCTGAACATGATGGGCAGGCTCTATTTCGTTCAGACAATCGATTCTTCGATTAAATGCCTTTTCTCTAGGGCTCAGAGTTTTTAAAGTCTGCTCCCCGTTCAGGAGGCTGCAGCAGCATGCAAGACCCTGCCCCCCACCCCGTCCAAAGCTGGTCCACCCGCCCCCATCCAACGCCGGTCCCCCGACCAATGCTGGTCCCCCCTACCCCCCGACCAACGCCAGTCCCCCTGCCCCCAACCTGTCCCCGCCCTACTCCCAACCCCGTACACGCCTGTCCCCTCTCCGGGGCAGTGGACTGGACACCAACAAGACAGCTGCTGCCCTAGTGGGGTAAGTCTCCCAATAGCACACTCTCACACAACTTTTTACTGCAACTTTTTGACTGGTTCCACCTTTGCCCTGTACAGGACAATATTGGAGGGATTATCTAAAGTGGGGTGTTAGGGTACATCCCTGTGTAGAACTCCCGGGAAAGTGTGGCGAGAGAGAGGAGGCGGGAGGTCAGTCATTTGGAGACGGTGCCTGTTTAATCACTGTAAACAAAAGATGCGACCACTGCTGGAAACACAACTTTGACGTAATGTTTCCATTGAGACCTCGATATCTCCTTCGGATAATCCAATTTTTGGATAATTGGCATTCGGATAATCAAGGTTCCTCTGTAAATTGCAACATTACTTATCCCGCAACTTATTCAGAGATTACGTTCCTCCCTCAATTACCATTGCCAAAACCCAAAAAACTGGCCATTCATCTGATTTGCTGTTTGCGGGCTGTTTGATAGAAATGCTGTCCTGTATCCACCAACATAACAACAGGATTTACACTTCAAAATTGTTGCTGGGTGTGAACTACTTTGAGAGTCCAGAGGCTATGAAATTGGAACAAATTTCTTTCATCTGTGAACTCACTGCAAAGCCACACTTTTCCCAGGCTTTTCAGTCACTGGTTAATTTAATTTGCTGATATCTGCAATCAACTCTTCAATCGCTGTGCAAGGTAGCAGTTGGCTTCAGAGCCTCAAATCTGAGCATGAATCAGCTGTATATATTGTTTCCATCCTTCTTGGCATAAAACTAGGTTGTAATTTTGTGACATTTTGATGCAACATCAATCAGACCTAATTAAGAATTAATTGCAAAGTTACCTGCCTTTTTTCCTCACTTGCTTTGCCCTTCTATTTCCCAACCCAAGTCCATAATAAACATTCTCATTCTGCACATGCCTTCCCCGAACCTGACCTGGAACCCTTCAACTCAATGCTCTTTCTTGTAAGTTTGAAGCCTCCCGTTAGAAAGGCTTGTATAACCAGTGGCTCTCCATGAAAGACATCAACGCATCTGCTTCAACCACATAGCTTTGGCATTCTTCCACTAAACTAATCTTGAATATTTTTCTTTTAACTTTCCCTTTCAGTTCATTTGCTTCTTTATCTGCCTCTTATCTGCCTTCACAAATCTGAGAGTCATCAACAGTTGAGTGGTGGTACATCACTAAGAAATGGGTGGACAGGCAACATTGCAGGGAGCATCAGGTGTGATTTAGTGTACTCTGTCGAGAAGCTGAAAAGTCTGGAGAACTACAGTCTGCACTGTGAGACTGTTGAATGGAAAAATACACATGTATGACATTTTGAAAGAACCATAAGGACATAACTGAAATGTACTAATGGTAAAATACTGCAAAGTAAACCATGGACTCAAGTTAATGCTCTGGGGTCATAGGTTCAGACCCCACTAAGACAACCGGTGAATTTAAACTCAATTATTACAAGTCAAATTGAATGCTAATCTTATTAATGGTAACCATTGAGCTAATATAGATTGCCATAAGAACACATTTGATTCATTAATATCCTTCACCGAAGGAAATCTGCTGTCCTCACCTCGTCAGGATGACATGGGACTCCAGACCATAGGACTCTTCGCGCACAGCGTTTGTGTCCCTACCTCTGGCCCAGGAGGTACAGCTTCAGGTCTCACCAGCCCTGGAGGTGTGTCATGGCTGATTAATTTCACTATGATTCCACACCCACAGGAATGTGGTTACTTTAAACCACTCTGAAAAGGCCTAACAGGCCATTCAGTTCAAAGATATTTAGGTATGGGGAACAAAGTGCCCATGAAAGAATCATGTTTACACATCTTTTTTAGAAGGATTTTTTTTTGAAAAACGACTGCAGCCTTCGTTTTGCTACTAAAAGGCTCATACGTTTATTTGAGTACAAGGAAGTACACATTGGATTCTTGCCCATTGGCAATTAAAACTTCCCTAATGAGGTTGGACTCTATATCAGCAAGGTTGCAGGAGGAAGCAACGAAAGTTGGCTGCCATCCAGAGTGCCGGAGGTCAGCCTGCTCCTTCTGAGGGAGGTGAAGTGGTGGATTTAACACAACTGGGGTCTAATATGTGAGGAAGTTGTTTGAGGGAGAAAAGAACAAATCAGGAAAAAAAGTGACAAGTCATACTCGCTTGAGCTGTGGCAGTTTGTGTGGCCAAGCTGATTTGGAAAGACTTTTAGCTGTTGCAACGTGACTGGAGAAACTCTGCAGGCTTGTGTAAAACTGAAAGTTCCCCACTGCCTTAAAAACAAAATTGGCCGGGATGCTGTTATTTATAACGTTCTTTCCTGCTTCCAAGTAAAACCTGGGGTTCTACCTCCAATATCTGAAGAATCTACCACAAAAATGAGCTTCCTACATTTAAAAGAAACAAATACAATCTCTACTGCAAGTGTTTAGAGTTCAACTAAATATTATTCCTCGCTATAAATTGATAAAAGCTAAGTAAACTATCATATTTATTGTTCATACTATCTCAGATATTTAACTGTACATCAGCACCAGATTTAAACTGGAGTAAGTGATTTTAACTGTGCATTTAGAGTTTGAAAGCATTTACAGCAGAGAGCAAGGATATTCAACTCACTGACTGCCAGCCCTCTGTGGAACAAATCATTCAATTTCTCTGCTGACGAGCTATCTAGACACTAAATGTTAGCTTGCTCTCTCTCCATGGATGCTGCCTGACCCGCTATGATCTGAAAAATGTGTTGCTGGAAAAGCACAGCAAGTCAGGCAGCATCCAAGGAGCAAGAGAATCGACGTTTCAGGCATAAGCCCTTCTTCAGGAAATCCCGAAACGTCGATTCTCCTGCTCCTTGGATGCTGCCTGATCTGCTGTGCTTTTCCAGCAACACATTTTTCAGCTCTGATCTCCAGCATCTGCAGTCCTCACTTTCTCCCTGACCCGCTATGATCTCAAGCATTTTTTGTTTTCAGTTCAGATTCCAGCATCTGCAGTAATTTGCTCCTACATCCCATTTCTCTGTTGTACCCATGCAGCTTTTTAGGTTTATTTCACCCACTTGCCCACTGGATTTACTTTTGAAAAATTATAGCGACCCCCATCCTGAATACATAGCACTTCCAATTCATTACCACTTGCTGGATTAAAAAAATTCTTCCTCACCATTCTCTTGCAATTCTTGCCCAGATTGTCCTTTCACCTAAAATGTAATTATGGTTTACTCCTGTTCCTATTTCTTATGTTCTAGAACCATCAACCACATTACACTATCACATTATGCTGTAAGGCATAACCAAAGTATTTCAAAATGGAGGTGGTCAACTGACATCAAGTTGAAGGTAAAATTCTAACTTCAACCATGTTGTGCTTTGAACTTATTTGTGAGACATGGTCAAGACCTGTACATTATCGTCAAAACTTGATGCCCAAGATTATGATGGGCCATCCCTTTGAACCACTGCAATATGTGTTTTTATTATTGGATACAAGGATTCATCCACGCTCACCCATTCAGTTGTTTCCAAACACATAAAGCTGCAAAATGAATCCCACCCATCTTGTTCCAGTAACTACTTTTTGAATACATCTTTGAAATGTTCTATAATTAATTTTACTAAAAGGCATTGAATACAGGTTGGTATAGTGGAACATCACTCACAATTACTTATTTGAAATAGCTGGTTTAGCACATGTGCTTACACAAACGTCATATCCAAAAATTAAAACATCTGACACACACACTTTAACAAACCTTTTCTGTTTTCTTCTCAGCGTCCAGTTGTTGTTTGACAATTAACTTTTCAAACGGGTGAAGAATTTCCTCGTCTAATGGTTCAGTTCCCGCTCGCCCATTTGGCTGCGATTTCTAAGAAACAAAGACCAACCATAAATACACAGCCTTTAGATTCTTCATGAATGTCAGAACAAGTGCAGTAATATTATTTCTTAATTTTTCACTGCAAGTGGCATAAACAGCTCTAACAGAACAAGTCCTCCAAAGTCAAGAACAATGGTAACCCCCACCCAGTATTCAAACTTGATACAGTTATTCCTGTGTCAAGTACTGCCAACCAAAGTCCTCAACTTGGAAATAATTCCACACAATAACCAGGCATATTCTGAAAACAAATTCAATTCATTTTGAAATATGCTCGACAGCTACAACTTTCACAGAAATTTGTCTTAAATACAGGGTGTTTCACTTTGAAGTGTCAAACAATGAGAACAAAAGAAATTATTGCAACTTTTTGATTTCTTCCAAGATCAGTTGTAGACAAGAAGGTAGAAAAATCAAAGAGCCAGAAGTTTTATGTTGACTAACAATTCTTGCCCAGATTGTCCTTTCACCTAAAATGTAATTATGGTTTACTCCTGTTCCTATTTCTTATGTTCTAGAACCATCACATTACACTATCACATTATGCTGCAAGGCATAACCAAAACATTTCAAAATGGAGGTGGTCAACTGACATCAAGTTGAATGTAAAATTCTAACTTCAACCATGTTGTGCTTTGAACTTATCTTTGAGACATGGTCAAGACCTGTACATTATTGTCAAAACTTGCTGCCCAACAATACACACTTGGCTCAAGCAAATTCAAGATGCTGCCTGCCTTCAAGCAAATGACATTTACCCACTCTCTTCACATATTCCTTTTCCCTTTCTTCATTCACTTAAATACCAAGTTAACTTTTGATGTTGATACAGTTGGTTCCTCATCAAATAATCTCAATTTCACAACCTCAACTCTTCGTTACAAATTTTATTTCACGCTCTCTTCACCTCCAGTCCCAAATTCTGAACACCTCCACTGCAGAGAATTACACTCACCAGCTTCTGTCCACCTTGCCCCATGCACATAAAACCCATGTTTCTATTATATTACTCCCATAATTTGCAATGTTACAAAAAGCCCCAGTTCCTCCTCTCAATTTGTTGTGCTTGTATTTTATACTAGAAAGCATTCTAGCAAAATCACTCTGTGTTCTTATACTCATTCTTGATAATTTTATCGCTATTTCAAGTTATAATGGGGGAATTCACTTAATCAAATATAGACTGGGATACTGGTAGTATAATAGCCAGTGAGGAGCAAGTGTTCCTAAACTGTGTTCAGGAGAGCTTCTGACAGTGAAGTGTGCCTAATCCAATAAGAAAAGCTACATTGTTGGACATGATCCTTCAAAATGAGGTGGACTAAGTGGATCAAGTGTCAGTGGGAGAACATTTAGGAGATAGTGAGTATTGCATCGTACAGTTCAAAATGGTGAGGGAGAACGACATCCAACAATCCAGTGTGAGAAACACTGGCTAGCTGCCTGGGGACAGAATGAGGCTCTAAAGCTTGTGGTTTCAAATAAACCTGCTGGACTATAACCTAATGTTGTGAGATTTTTGACAGTGGGAGAAAAGTCAACTGGCAAAGAGCTGTCTTCAATGGGGCAAAAACAGAGTTGGCCAGAACATAGAAAAGATAGCACAGAACAGGTCCTTCAGCCCACGATGCTGTGCCGAGGATTATTCCTAATCTAAAATAAAATAACCTAACCTACGCTCCCTTCAATTCACTGCTGTCCATGTGCATGCCCAGCAGTTGCTTAAATGTCCCTGATGACTCTGCTTCCACCACCACTACTAGCAACACATTCCACACACATTCACAACTCTCTGCGTAAAGAACCTACCTCTGACGTCTCCTCTACACATTCCTCCTAACACCTTAAAACTATGATCCCTTATACCAGTCTAACCTGCCCTGAGGAAAAGTCTCTGGCTATTGACTCTATCCATGCCTCTCATTACCTTGTATACCTCGATCAGGTCATCTCTCTTCTTCCTCCTCCTCTCCAGAGAAAAAAATTCGAGCTTAGTCAACCTCTCTTTATAACACAAGCCCTCCTGTCCAGGCAGCATCCTGGTAAACCTTCTTTGCACCCTCTTCAAAGCCTCCGAATTTTTGCTATAATAGGGTGACCAGAACTGGACACAGTTTTCCAAGTGTGTTTTCACCAGGGACTTAGAGCTGCAGCAAAACCTCGTGGCTCTTAAACTCGATCCCCCTGGGCCCAGATGGTTTTCAAGCTGAATTCTATAAAGAATTTACAGAAATATTGGCTGCTCCATTTATGAACATGTATAACTATGCATATAGTCAGGGCTGTCTCCCGCCTTCGCTGAAAGAGGCAAATATCACTCTTATCCTTAAAAAAGGAAAGGATCCAGAAAATTGTACGTCATACAGACCAATATCCTTGCTAAATGTAGATTTTTAAATCCTTTCTAAAACGTTAGCATTGAGACTAGAAAGGGTACTGCCATATATAATAAAGGAGGATCAGACGGGGTTTATTAAGGACTGTAGATCATCCAATAATATTAGAGGGGTTTTGAATATGATCCAAGTCTGTCACCAGGGAAAGATACCAGGAGTAGTAGTTTCATTCGACGCGGAAAAGGCATTCAATAGGGTTGAATGGTCATATTTGTTTTACACATTGGAAAGGTTTGGCGTTGGACAGGTGTTTACCAAATGGGTCTCAACATTGTATAGTGATCCCAAAGCAGTTGTGGTTACCAATGGAATAGGTTTGGATAGCTTCAGTGTGGGTAGGGGCTGTCGTCAGGGATGTCCTCTCTCGCCATTGTTATTTACGCTAATAATTGAACCACTAGCAGAAGCTATATGAGCTGATCCTAATATAACGGCCCCAAGGATTGGTACAGGTAAACATTAAATTACCCTTTATGGAGATGATGTTCTTCTATTCCTCAGTAATCCTCTGATGTCCGTACTTCACCTAATCCAAGTTATTAATACATTTAGCACATTCTCAGGCTATAAAATTAATTTTTCAAAATCGGAAGCTATGCCAATAGGTGGCCTTGCTACGATACCCCACTTAGTGGACGGATCCCTTTTTCCCTTTCGTTGGTCCCTGGAGGGTTTCTTATATTTAGGTATTTTTATTACCCCGGTATTTGGTCAGTTGTATAATGCTAATTTTGTGCAATTACTGGGAAGAATAAAGCAGGACCTCCAGCGATGGGGAGACCTTCCAATTTCCTGGTTGAGTAGAATAACACTAATTAAAATGAATGTTCTGCCCTGTCTCCTATATCCTATGAGAATGCTTCTGGTGATGCTGCCGAGAGTGGCTCTATGTAAATTATATGGCTGGTTGGGTTCCTTTATCTGGAATCATAGACGGCCCCTCTTTAAGCTGAAGAAGCTACAGCTTTCACAGGCAAGGGGAGGAATTGGACTTCCCAGATTTTAGGAAATATCAGTTAAGTTCCCTATTAAGTTACATAGCTGATTGGGTCTTGTCTGTTCCACAATCAATCTGGTTGGATATTGAGGCCTCTCAGGTAAAATATCCACTTATTAACTTTTTATTTTCAGACAAGAGGAAAATCATTACAGATCACTGTAAAAACCCTATAATACTAAACACAATTAAGGCTTGGAATATAATGCGGCAAAATGAGGGTAATTCACATAAAACATCCCCCCATGCACCGATAGTGGGAGCATGGGGATTCCTACCGGGGTTTACAGATGCCACTTTTAAACTCTGGAGATCCAGGGGTATCTCACGTCTAGGGGACCTATTTAAAGATGGGGTCCTGATGTCTTTTGAACAGCTGCGTCAGAAATTCGGATTACCTAATGGAGACCTCTTTCGATACTTCCAAATTCGAGACTATATACAAAAGAAGACTACGTTATTAGATCGTCTTTATAAATCAGATAGAGAATGTAATGTCCTACGACCAGTGGGGGTATCTTCCGTCAGTACTATTTATCATTTACTACATGATGAAGTATCGGGAGATATGGATAATCTGCTTAAAACATGGGATCAGGATTTAGGACTAGAAATCTCGATAGAAATATGGAATGATATTTGGGAAAACGCTAGAAGAATTACTACCTGTAACAGGACCCAGGCTATCCACCTGAAGATACTTCATAGGGCCCATATAGCACCGGTTCGATTGGCAAAATTTAAGGCAGGAGCATCCCCAATGTGTCCCAAATGTAAAATAGAGGTGGGCACTCTTGTACATTGCCTATGGACCTAAGATCTAATATCTAAGACCGGAAAGATATTGGACTAAAGCAGCAAGTACCCTGACAGAAATTTTAGAAACGGAAATTAAAGTGGACCCTGTATCTCTCCTTTTGGGCTTTTCGAACTTTCCCTCCCTGGACATGTACGGGAAGAGACTATTTTCTATTCTCTCTTTCTGTGCAAGGAAAAATATTTTGGTGAACTGGGTGGCTGAGGGCCCCCCTGGACTTTCAAATTGGCACAGATTAATTATGGAATGTATTCCTCTTGACTTCCTTACAAATATGGTGCACTGAAAGACCAAATTATTTTATAAAATATGGCAGCCCTTCTTGAATTACATAAATACAGATATTTCGGCTATCCTAACAAGGGTTTTTATTTAATTGAGATTACAAACCTGGCTGGTCCGGGGCCCCTTAGGAGAGGAATCCCGCGCGAATACGGGTTTTATTACATTTGATGTTAACACATTCCGAGCATGTAAGAGACTTAGGTATACACTCTGGTTAGTTGTAGGTTAGTTGTAGATAGTTGAGTTTTTTTTTCCTTTTTCAGTATTTTTTTTCTTTTGTTAAATTTTGGCTATTGTATATTTGATTCAATGTTTGTATTTGAGAGTTTTGTTTATTTTTGTAAACTTGTAAAAATGTTAAATTTCTAATAAAAATATCTATTAAAAAAAACTCGATCCCCCTGTTAATGAAATACAAAAGACCATATGCTTTCTTAACAACCCTATCTACTTGGGTGGCAACTTTGAGGGATCTATGCACCAATATCCAACTGTTCCTCCACTCTGCCAAGAATCCTGTCTTTAATCCTATATTCAGCATTCAAGTTTGACCTTCCAAAATGCATCTATCTGGGTTGAACTCCATCTGCATTTCTCAGCCCAGTTCTGCATACTGTCATTGTCACGCTGCAGCCTGCAATAATCCTCGATACTATCAACACCACCTCCAACCTTTGTGTCATCTGCAAATTTACTAACCCACACCTCACCCTCCTCATCCAAGTCGTTTATAAGAGCAGAGGCCCAAGAACAGAGCCCTGCGGGACACCACTCACCACCAACCTCTAGGAAGAATACAACCACTCTCTGCCTTCTGTCAGCCAAATCTGCCCGTATCCCATACCTCCTGACTTTATGAATGAGCCTACCATGGGGAACCTTATCAAATGTCTCGCTGAAGTCCATATACACCACATCCACTGCCCGACCTTCACCGAGCTGTCTCGTCAAGTCCTCAAAGAACTCAATAAGATTTGTGAGACATGACTTGCCCCTCAAAGCCATGCTGACTGCCTTTAATCATGCTATGCTTTTCTAAATAGTCATAAATCCTTTCCAATACCTTGCTGACCACAGACGTGAGACTGACTGGTCTGTAATTGCCAGGCATTTCCTTATTCGCCTTCTTGAAAAGAGGAACAACATTTGCCTCCCTCCAATCCTCTGGAACAATTCCTGTGGAGAGTGAGGAAGCAAAGATCTTCGCCAGTGGCTTAGCAACCTCCTTTCTAGCTTCCTGGAGCAGCCTAGGATAAATCTGGTCTGGCCCTAGGGACTTATCAACCTTAATGTTTGCCAAAGTTTCCAGCACATCAACTTCATCAAACTTGATCTGTTGTATTATTGTATCCCAGCTCCTCAAAGTTCTCTTTCATGACAAGGTCCTTTCCTTAGTGAAAACCAAAGCAAAAAACTCATTTAGGGCTTCCTCTATCTGCACAGACTCCACACACAAGTTCCCTACGTTATGCCTGACCGGCCCTACCTTCTCCATGATCATTCTCTTATTCCTCATGTATGAGTAAAATGTTTTTGGGTTCTCCCTAATCCTCCCCACCAAGCCTTTTTCATGCCCTCTCCTGGCTCTTCTCAGTCCATGTCTAAGATCCGTTCTAGCAAGCCTGTAATCCTCTAAAGCTGTGCTAGATCCTTGCTTCCTCCACCTTACATAAGCTGCCGCCTTCCTTTTGACGAGAAGCTCTTCTGTTCTCGTCATCCCAAGGCTCATTAATCTTACCCCTTCTTGCCTGTCTCAGAGGAACAAACTTATGCACTACTTGCAACTGCTCCTTAAACAGCCTCCACATGTCTGTTGTCCTCTTTCCGTGGAACAATTGCTCACAGTCTGTACTTTCCCAACTCTTGTCTGATAGCATCATAATTTCCTTTTCCCCAATTAAATATCTTCCCATGGTAACTGCTCATTTCTCTCTCCATGGCTATGGAAAATGTGAGGCAGTTAAGGTCACTGTCACCAAAATGTTCTCCCACTGTGAGATCTGACATCAGTCCTGGCTCATTGCCAAGCACCAAATCCAAAATGGCCTCTCCCCTCTTCTGCCTGTCTACATACTAACGTTGGCAGGATTAACAGTAACTAAGCAATGGGCCACTTTCAAAGAGGTGATGGCTTGGGCATTTTTCCTCAAATGGGAAACGTAAGACAAATAAATCCGGAGTTCCGTGATGACAACGGAGGGAGAAATTAATGTCAGAAAGAAAAAAAGAAGCATTCTTGACAAGTTTAATGCAGAAAATACAATTGAGAACCAAATGAAATACTCAAGGTTTAGACAGGAGATGAAAAAGTGTATAAAGATAAATAAAGGGGAATTATGAGAAAAGACTACCAGGTAATACAAAAGGAGAATCCTAACATCATCTCCAGACATATAAATAAGAAGAGGTGGTTAAAGGAGGTGCGGGCTAATTCAAGGCTTACATTTGGAGGCATGGGTCGCACCAGGGATTTTAAATGAATACTTTGCAGCTGCCTTTACAAAAGATGATGCTGTGCCAAAGAGGGGGAAATACTGTCAACAGGAGGGGTCAAAAATAATAAGGAAAATGTTCCGGAATATATGGTTTGTGTAATGTTGACAACGTACTGGAACTGGATGAGATGCATCTGAGGATTTTGAATGAAGTCAATGTAGAAACTGCCAGAGCACTGGCCACAATGTCTCAGTATGACCAGGATAAAGTTAGTAGTCAAATGGAAAAAGCTGAGTTGATTAATAAGAGTCATCATTGATTTCTAAATGAGAAATCATGTTGAATTAATTTGCTGACATTGTGTGAAGTGGTACCAGAGAGATTGAATGATAGTAATGCTGTCAGTGTGGTATACATGCACACATGATAGTGTCACATAATTGAATTGTGAAGCATGTTATAGGTCAAGTAATAAGAGGTATAGGAGCAACACAGATACAAAAATTGGTTGAGTAATAGGAAACAGAGAAAAATAGCCATGGATCTTTTCCGGACTGGAGAAAAGTTTGTAATGGAGTTCTACGGGTGTTCGTATTAGGATCCTTGCTTTTTCTTATAATACGTTAAGAATTTGGATCTTGATGCACAGCGTACAATTTTAAACTTTGCAGATGAAACAAAATTTGTAGGAACCATAAACTGTGAGGAGGAGAGTGCGGAACTTCAAAAGTACATTAACAAGTTGGTGGACTCTGCGTATAGGTGACAAATGAGGTTCAGTGCAGAGAAGTGTGAGGTGATGCACTTTGGTCGGATGAACATTGAAAAACAATGTAAAATAGAAGGTACAATTCTAAAGAGGGCAGAGTGCGCATGTGCACAGATCATTGAAAGTGACAGGACAAGTGGAGAGAGCAGTTAATATTAATAATAAAGTTCTGGCTTTATTAATAGGGGTAAATCATTAAAGGGCATGGGGTGACACTGAACTGGTTAGATGTCAGCTGGAGCATTATGTACAGTTGCGGCTGCTGAATTATAGGAAAAACGTGAATGCGTTGGATAAAGTGCAGAAGTGATGTACAAGAATGGTTCCAAGAATGAGAAACTTCAATTAGGAGGAAAGATTGAAGATGTTGAGACTAGTCTCCTTGAAGAGAACATGGTTGAGAGGAGATTTGATAGAGGTTTTCAAAATCATGAGGTGGCTAGATGGAGGTGTTCCCTGTTGTAAAAGAAACAGGAATGAAGGGCATAAATTTGAAGTGATTTACAAATGAAGCAACAACATTGTGAGAAAAAAAAATTTCACTCGGTAGTTAAGGTATGGAATGCTCTGCCTGGAAGTGTGGTGCAGGCAGATTCAATTAAGGCAATCAGATGATTATTTGGATAGAGTGATGTGCAACATTATCGGGGCAGGATGTGGAAGCAGGAAATCGGCACCATGTCATAATGCTCATTTAACAAACTGGCACAGGCACAATGGGCTGAGTGGCCTCCTTTTGTGTCATAACAACTGACAGATTCTGTGTAAGCTCAATACACTGGAGTACAAGCAAATTTACATAGGGCGAAATAGATTCGGAAAGCTGACATGTGGCAAAGATATTTGAATAAGAAAGTGGTTGCATGTGATAGGATTTTGATAGTTGTATTGGTAGGAGCACACTATGGTTCTGGATGGGCATCGTCTAAGCCAGGCAGGGACACAGTTCAAAGCTGAAAGGCTAAATAGGGTTCTAGAAAGAACTTTAAATCAACATAACTGAGGGGAAGGGCTCTGGCAGAAGTAAGATTAAAAAGAACGACAGCAAAGTCAACTAATAAGTTTAAATCGGGGATAGTCTAATGAGCCAGCGCTGTTAATGGATATAGAGTTAGCATGCAGGTCAGGTATGGCATCACAACATAGCAGAACAGGTTAACAGGGTAAATAGACAAACAAGAGAAACCAATGCTGATTCTAATCCACTCAAGAAACTATCATCGATTTATGTGGCCTCAGTTAACTTTTCGTTTACACTTCTTTAATAAACCTAGCTCCAGAGAATTGATTTTAATATCACCACATCAACCCCAGGTACTCTCTTTAATGTTCCATCAAGCTGTGTACATAAATTCCTCATCACTGAGCTTACTTGCATTCCAAGAGTAACTTTTTCATTTATCGTTCATGTGGGTGTGCTGGCAAGGCCGACATTGCAAACAGCTCATGCACTGAGTGCCTTGCTAGGCTATTTCAGAGGGCAATTAAGAGTGAACCACATTGCAGTGTGCCTGGAGTCGGTCATACCGGGAAAGAATGGCAGATTTTCAACCTTAAGACCATGGGATGCAGAAGCTGGTCATTTAGCCCACTGATTCTGCTCCACCATTCAACAACATCCTGGTCGATTTTTCTGCCCTTTCTCCAGAACCGTTTATTCCCGTACTGATTAAAAATCTATCCTAACTTTGAATATACTTAATGGCCCATCTTCAACAGCCCTATGCATTAAAGAATTCCACAAATTCACTACTTTCAAAGCGATTCTTCCTTGTCTCAGTCTTAAATGGGTGATTTCTTACTTTGATACAATGCTTTCTGGTCCTCAATTCTTCCACAAAGGGAAACAACATGTACCCTATCGATCACCTTAATTATAAATTTCAGCAAGGTTCTTCTAAACTTCTACGAGTACAGGCTCAACTGACACAATCTCATCTCATTAGCAGGCCCCTCCAGATCTGGATTTGACTTCATGAACCTTCTCTGAAATGACTCCAATGCCAAAATATTGCTGCTTTGGTAACAGGACGCAATATGTTCACAGTACTCTGAGCGTGGTTAAACTAACGCTGTGTATCGTTTTAGTAAGACCTCCCTATTTTTACACCCAATTCCCAAATGAAATAAAGGCAAACCGTCCATGATACACAATGAACTTGCACGTTAGCTTATTGTGACTCAGGTAAGAGGATTCAAAAATCCCCTGGTGCTGCATCTTTCTGCTGTCTCTCTTAATTTAAATAAGGTTCTGCTCTTTTCCCTAAATAACATCAATAAGCTAGTTGGAGTTTTATAAGAATTGGTGATAGTTACCATGGTCACTAGCTCGATATTCCAGATTGAATATAAATTTCACCAATCATCATGGTGGGATTTGAACCCATGTCTGCACAGAATTAGATTGGTTACCTCGCTGACTGATTAACTGATATTCCCACCACACCAATATCTCCTAACCACTATTTTCAGTTTTCGAAGTCAATCACCTCATTCCAGCTGACGTCTCCCGGTAGTCACTTTTTAAACTATTGCTAATCCGCTCCGCAAATGTTGCATTTGATCGTATGTCCTATTTCAGGATCAGCTGTTAATTACAACATTGACCATGGAGGCCACTGAATCATTGCATCCATATCAGGGATTTATTTCCTTATTTTATACCAGAAAAAATTAGGACAAGAAGTTACATACTTGCTTGATAAGATGACAAGTATGCTGGCAGACCAACAATATCACTACCCACATTGGTCCTTGACCTTAATCTGTAGTAAATACACCTTATAGGGCAGTTTACTTTAAAAGGATTAATTCATATTGCAGCATTTATAGTCAGACTGATTATGGATAAGGCCCACCTTTAATTGATTGCAATGGGCAGTTGACTTAATTGTCCAAATAAATGATGGAATACTTCAATATATAATTACATATTGGTGCATACTCCAAGGTTTTACTCTGAAATCACCACCAAAAACATATTTAAATGTGCCTTGATTTAAGGACGTCATCTCTCCAGGATCGCAGTATACTCTGGTAAATGCTTGTACCTGACTTTCTTCAACAAGGGAGCATGCAGTGCCATCACTGTCCACATATTATTAATGGGTTGGTAATCATATTCCTTCCACTGACACCCTCCTTCGACTGACTGAACTGGTCCTCACCCTGAATAACTTCTCATTCCAATCCTCCCACTTCCTCCAAACTAAAGGAGTTGCCATGGGCACCCGCATGGGCCCCAGCTATGCCTGTCTCTTCGTAGGATATGTGGAACAGTCCATCTTCCGCAACTACACTGGCACCACCCCCCACCTTTTCCTCCGCTACATCGATGACTGTATCGGCGCTGCCTCGTGCTCCCACGAGGAGGTTGAACAGTTCATCAACTTTACCAACACCTTCCATCCCGACCTCAAATTCTCCTGGACTGTCTCAGACTCCTCCCTCCCTAGACCTTTCCATTTCTATCTCGGACGACCGACTCAACACAGACATCTACTATAAACCGACTGACTCCCACAGCTACCTGGACTACACCTCCTCCCACCCTGCTCCCTGCAAAAACTCCATCCCATATTCCCAATTCCTTCGTCTCCGCCGCATCTGCTCCCAGGAGGACCAGTTCCAATACCGTACAGCCCAGATGGCCTCCCTCTTCAAGGACCGCAGATTCCCCCCAGACGTGATCGACGATGCCCTCCACCGCATCTCCTCCACTTCCCGCTCCTCCGCCCTTGAGCCCCACTCCTCCAACAGCCACCAAGACAGAACCCCACTGGTTCTCACCTACCACCCCACCAACCTCCGCATACAGCGTATCATCCGCCGTCATTTCCGCCACCTCCAAACAGACCCCACCACCAGGGATATATTTCCCTCCCTTCCCCTATCAGCGTTCCGCAAAGACCGCTCCCTTCGTGACTCCCTCGTCAGGTCCACACCCCCCACCAACCCAACCTCCACTCCCGGCACCTTCCCCTGCAACCGCAGGAAATGTAAAACTTGCGCCCACACCTCCTCCCTCACTTCCCTCCAAGGCCCCAAGGGATCACTCCATATCCGCCACAAGTTCACCTGCACCTCCACACACATCATCTATTGCATCCGCTGCACCCGATGTGGCCTCCTCTACATTGGGGAGATGGGCCGCCTACTTGCGGAACGCTTCAGAGAACACCTCTGGGACGCCTGGACCAACCAACCCAACCACCCCGTGGCTCAACACTTTAACTCTCCCTCCCACTCCACCGAGGACATGCAGGTCCTTGGACTCCTCCATCGGCAGAACATAACAACACGACGGCTGGAGGAGGAGTGCCTCATCTTCCGCCTGGGAACCCTCCAACCACAAGGAAGGAACTCAGATTTCTCCAGTTTCCTCATTTCCCCTCCCCCCACCTTGTCTCAGTCGGTTCCCTCAACTCAGCACCGCCCTCCTAACCTGCAATCTTCTTCCTGACCTCTCCGCCCCCACCCCACTCCAACCTATCACCCTCACCTTGACCTCCTTCCAACTATCACATCTCCATCGCCCCTCCCCCAAGTCCCTCCTCCCAACCTTTTATCTGAGCCTGCCTGGCACATTCTCCTCATTCCTGATGAAGGGCTCTGGCCCGAAACGTCGAATTTCCTGTTCCTTGGATGCTGCCTAACCAGCAACACATTTTCAGCAGTGGTAATCATATTGTGGCGAGCGACTGGGACCATCGTCTGGCCTCGGCCTTCTTTGCCCTTCACAACTAAGAAGATCCACAGTCATCCTTTACTTGTTCTGTTGAGGATCTTTTGGACCATATATTGTCTGGAACCTCCAATTCTTTGGTCATTTTGATTAAATTTGCATTCCTTGGTTAGCGACCTTTCTGCCAAAACGAGGGCCAGTAATTCATGAATGAACTAGGGGAGTGTTGCAGCACCTCATTAAAGCTCCCGTTAAGGTATTTTACTTTAACATTAACAATGCCATTGCTCCACATCATTCAAGCCACTGATTTCAGGAACCATTCTGATACTATCCAGAGAATTAAGATTTAGATCCACCTTCAGAAAATGATGTTTAATATTTGACCCAAGGCCTCCTCCAGATCCAATTCAACATCTATTTTCGTATCATACATTTTAGCCTTATATACACTTTTAATTTAACATTACTTATAGCTAAATAGCAACAGCCTTTTTTTTAAAAGCAGATAATTTTAAACCTTTTTATCCATTCATAGGCTGTCAGCATTACTGGCAAGGTTGGTATTTATTACTCATCCTAACTGCCCAAAACATGCTCAGCCAGCTCAGAAGGCAGTTTAGGAGTTAGTTAAATCATTGTTTGACTGAAATCAGGTAGCAGCCCAGACTAGAAAGGACAACAATGCACCAGCTGGGTTTTTACAACACATACTATTTCAACACTCAAACCTTATTATTTTCAACAATCGGGTGATTGTGAACTGGTTAGCAGTTCTTTCAGTGGGAAACCCCCCCTCCCCTTACAGAATTGGTTCAACTTTTGTGTAGAGCAGGTGTCGCGAAATGGAAGCACTTCAGCAGGAGGATGGCATTACACGTTGACCAATAAATTCATTTTTTAGTGTCTCCTGCCATTGCACTGGTACAGGAATTTGGTGACATCAGATTGGATTAGATTCCCTACAGTGTGGAAACAGGCCCTTCGGCACACCATGTTCACACTGACTCTCCGAAGAGTAACCCACCCAGACCCGTTTCCCTCTGACTAATACACTAACAATATGGGCAATTTAGCATGGTCAATTCACCTAACCTCCACATCTTTGGACTGTAGGAGGAAACTGGAGCACCCTGAGGAAACCCACACAGACACAGGGAGAATGTGCAAACTCCACACAGACAGTCACCCAAGGCTGGAATCGAACCAGGGACCCTGGTGCTGTGAGGCAGCAGTGCTAACTACTGAGCCACCACGCCGCCCAATTAATGTGTGCCTGGAATAGAAAGTTGACAACCACCTTGCCAAAAGACAACTGCAATGTCAGTGACATTATTGCGCGCACACATGCTCAGCACTCCAACAGCCATGGTGGTTGGCTGCTGCCTGCTTGGTTCAGCTCGCTATGCTATCTAGCTCTACACTCTGCTGCCCCGCTTGGCTCTGTGAACTACAATTCGGAGGTTCATATCAGAGCAAAATCTCACAATATTTGAAAAAGAACACATTTTGGCAATTGTCATCACAGGTTTGGATTGTTGTGTGTTATAGATGGACCCAATCTTTGATGCAGGAAGCTATGTACAGCACAGTCGCACAGTGGTTAGCACTGCTGCCTCACAGCGCCAGAGACCCGGGTTCAATTCCCACCTCGGATGACTGTGTGGAGTTTGCACATTCTCCCCGTGTCTGCGTGGGTTTTCTCTGGGTGCTCCGGTTTCCTCCCACAGTCCAAAGATGTGCTGGTTAGGTGAACTGGCCATGCTAAATTGCCCGTAGTGTTAGGTGAAAGGGTAAACGTAAGGGAATGGGTTTGGGTGGGCTGCGCTTCGGCAGGTCAGTGTGGACTTGTTGGGCCGAAGGGCCTGTTTCCACACTAAGTAATCTCATCCAATCTTTGCTGCAATCAAATCTTTGCAGTTGTAATCCCTGCTGCTGCCTAGGCAGGTGACAGCAACCTGTGTAGTTCTGGAGGCAGAGCGCACAGACTTTTGTTTTATACGCAGACAAATCCATTGATAATGACAGGTTTGTCCAGAGAGTGCACATACTTTTAGGCTAATATATAATAGCTGATGAAGGGCATTCCTGATGAAGGGCTTTTGCCCGAAACATCGATTTTCCTGCTCCTTGGATGCTGTCTGAACTGCTGTGCTTTTCCAGCACCACTCTAATCCAGATTCTGGTTTCCAGCATCTGCAGTCATTGTTTTTACCTAATATATAGCAGTGGTTGCTTCTTAACAGTTGCATAATGGATTTGAAATTAAGTGAAGTAGAATTAAAGACAGGAGTAAATAAACCAGAGGAGACTATTGCAATTCAGTCCCCCATTTTTCAAGGTTATTTTTAGCCATCCAGTACAAATTTCCACATTTAAAATTGAAATTCCCAAGTTGTAATTATACACTTCTCCCACTTGCATACCATGACCATCTTAGCGTTTTCCCCACTGCCCTGCATCATTGCTCCATTAATCTTTCCTGCTACCTAGCCTATCACTGCCCACCTCAATTATTCTTTACAGCCCGCTTTTCCTATCTGTTGCAACTGCAAAGCCAGACCCATCTCGAATTTTTCCCAGGTTCAACAAAATGGCACCAATCCAAAATGTTAACTCTGCTCCTCTCTGCACTGGTGCTGCCTGACTTACTGCATACTGCCAACAACTATAGTATTTTGTTTATGCATCAGTTATAACTGTTTGTATTGGGAAAGGATGGTACGTCCATCAATTTCTCTAAAATTTATTACAACTTGTTGTCAGAAACGGAGGTTTAATGGTGAGGTAGCAGAGTGGAGGGGGACTTGTTAAAGGGCTCTCCAAGTAGGGAGAGTGCACAGCAGCAGATGAACATAGCAATCATGAAGGTAATGGGCATACCACTCAGAAACAAGTTGTTTTGTCTAAGATACCCCATGGACAGCTACAGAAAAGTAATTTCCTTGAACTAAAACAAGCAGCGCATAATGAAAATTCAGATGGAACGCTGGTCAGAAACAAAGCAACTATTCTTCACATTCAAAAGGACTAATGAACTTGTAATTGTCTAGCACTTTCTAAGTCTCTAAACTGTCTCAATGCTACTCATGACCAATTATCTTCATGACATGTTCAAGGGATGTCACTAGCAAAGTGACAGTATCTGTTGTTTGTCCCTGAATATCCTGGTGGTGAACTGCAGAGCATAACGGCCATTGGATGGGGTGCTTGAGTACTTTCACCCAACTACAAGGAAGAAATGACAATATAGATCCCAGTCAGGAAGGTATGCGGTTTGGACTGGTATTTGCAAGGCATGTTTCAATGTGCCTGTAAACCATGAGAAATACCTTGAAGAGACATGAGAGGCTCTTTTTTTTTTAAACACAGAGTGGTTTGTGTGAGGAATGAACTTCCAGAGGAAGTGGTGGATGCTGGTACAGTGACAATGTTTAAAAGACATTTGGATAAGTTCATGGATAGGAAAGGCTTGGAGGGATGTGGGCCAAGCACAGGCAGAGAATACTTTAGTTTGTAATGATGGTTGGCATGGACTGAAATGCCTGTTTACGTGTAGTATGACTATGTCAACTTGGACAAAGAAGGATCTGAACACAGGAAGCACACCATAGACACATGGTTGTTAACATATTTTGAGAGTTGATTCCTCACTGGCATCTATTTCTGTACATTAATTAATTATTAGTTTGACTGGGTAAACTCATTCTAAAAATTAAATGTTGTACATACAGTGTCAAGTTTATAAACCTCGCCAAAAGGCAAATACAGGCATGAATAAAAAAATTATTAGTGTGATATGTGCATCATATAAAATAAACTTAGATTGATCTCACTGAACTGAAGGTTCAGTTGCTGCAAGCACCTTCTAATTATTTTAAGGGAGATAAACCGACTCTCACACTGACATGGAGTCTATTTAGATAAGAGAGTTTTTTTTTATTCTTTAAAGTATCCAGGAAAAGAAATCTAGTTTAATGTTCAATGATCAGAAAATCCTTGAACAGAACCTAGGTGCTGAGGATGTAACAATTGCAGGGAAAAGGATTAAAAAGACACACAGTTACACACTTCAACAAAATAGCACTTTGTGTACTACACCATGGAAGATGACTGTGATCACTAACCCATTTGCGCCAAGAGAGGTTTAAAAACCACTGAGATAGATCTTATTACAAGCACACGATACATAGGAACACCACTATCTGAATGTTTCCTTCCAAACCACTCACCATCCTGACTTGGAAACGTAAAGCTGTTGCTGTGTCAAAATCCTGAAATTCCCTTCCTAAGGGCTTTATGGATCTATCCCACAGCAGGTGGACTGCAGCGTTTTAAAACGGCAGCTCACCAGCACCTTCTCCAGTGTAGTTGGGGACGGTTAACAACTGCTGGCCAGCTAGCAATGTCCACATCCCACAAGTTTAAAAAAAAGCCCGCTTCTGCTCTTATTATGCTGTATGCCTTTAGCGAAAAAGCAAAGCAAACTTCTTCATGGGCTTAAACTGCAGAATATGCAACAATTCCAATTCGGCAATTATCATCAACAAAACCAACCTTGTTATTTATGCTTTTAACTCTTATCATGCTTTTATTACTTCTATACTCAATTCCAATGCACTCCCAATTGGTCTCCAACTCTAAACTTGGGGTTGAGTTTATCTAAAACCCTGTTGACCATGCCTAAACCCACACTTGCTCCTCGTCAATCACAGTTATGATTTTAAAATTATCTTCAATTTCAAACCCCTCCAGAGTCTTGTCCCTCCATATCCCAGTAATATCCTCCAGCCTCTTAATTTGAGAAATCTGCACTCCCCCAATATGGCCTTTCCAGAGTGCCCTCAACTTTAATTGCTCTACCACCAGCAGCTGGGCTTTCACTGGTAGAGCCCCACACTCTGGAATTTCCTCCTGACACCACCTCACCTCTCTGCTTCCCTCCTTACAAGTCAGTCCTTAAAACTTATCTCTGACCAAGTCTTGCTGATATACCATAATGTCCCCTTACATGGATCAGTATCATACTCAACATTATAATACACCTATGGAGCACATTGGGAAATATTTATTACATGAACTGAGGTGTATAAATTTAAGTTGTTACAGTTGATCCATTTTGAATGGACACAAAGCTGAACCTTCTGCTGGCACATAGCAAACATTTCAGGTCTAGAACACCCTTTGCCACAAATTCTCTCTAAAGCACTCACAAATTCGCCTTTAATTTCAAACTCAGAAGAGACTTTTTTCATATCTTTGTGCCGAAGTGAGGCTCTCTCACTCACTCCACCTCCTGTCAACCTCAGCCAGGAACTAACTATATGAAGATACTCATGTCATTTAGAATCAACTGAGAGTTGAAATAAAAGGTAAGCCTTGCAATTTTGTCGTGACTTGCATGACTGGAGGATGTCCAAGAGTGCTTTATAGCCTTTGAACTGTAGTGATGGTTATAGACTAAGAAAAGCTTCATGCAATGTGAAAGAACTTTGTTTATTGAAAAGATTCTTTTGCTTAAAAAAATTTCAAAAATGAAATAAAGCCTGTCTAGTTAATCATCAACAGCATCAGAGTCCTGGGATTTATCGTAGCTAATTATGTGCAACATATGTGCAACTGTAATTAAACTGACCTGATAGGGATCTTTAAAACTCGATGGATTTGTTAGGATCAATTTAGAGAGCACCTTTGCATCTGTGGAACAGTCCAGAACTAAGGGCCATAAAAATAACAGGTACCGATACTTACTACAGGAAATTCTAGGAGAAACATACATCAGTATTAATTCAGGATTGTGGGCATCATTAGCTAGGGCACATTTATTGCCCATGCATTATTGTCCCGGGAACGTGATAGAACATAGAACAACAGTGCAAACAGACCTTCGGCCCTCGATGTTGCACCGACCTGTGCACTATTCTCAGCTCAATCCCCTACATTATCCCATCATCATCCATGTGCTTATTTATGATCACGAGCTGCTATCTCAAACTGCTACTGTCTATCTGAAGGTACCTCAACCTAGACAACGGCTAGAATGTGGAGTAGTTTAGGCAAACAGCACAGATACGTTTAAGGGAATGCCTTAATTACAAAAGGGACCAAGGTGTAGAACAGATTGGGTTTCATATGAAAAATAACGGCAGCTTATATGAAACATAATTACTGACATCACTGTTTGGCTGAACAGTCTGCTTCTGCACATAAAGCTAACGTAACTGTCACCATAGCAAAGCTATATAATAAAAAGATTTTCATGTAAAATACAGCAGTGCAAGTTCACTGCTGTTACACTAAAACTCTCCAATACACTGGCGAGTCCAAATTGAGAACAAACACCAGTACTGTCACCGGCATGAAGATAAAGTTTCTTTCAACAGGATACAAAATGCAAAAAAGATTAGAGGGTTTAAAGTTTCACAATCTTAAGTGTAATGGAAAAATAATTTCAAAATGATTATAAACCAGCCTTTAAAATGAGTCAGCCTTGAATATACAGAACAAACAAGCAACCACTCTGTGTGGTAGAAAATTTCAAAGATTCAAAACCGTGAGAGTGATGAAAGGGAAATCATGTTTGACAAATCTATTAGCTTTTTTTTATATTGAGGATGTAAGTAACAGGGTAGATAAAGAGGAAACTCGTACAAACGGGCATTTGGATTTTCAAACAACATTTGATAAGGCGGCACATGAAAGCTTGTTGCACAAGATAATCGCTCCTGGAGTTAAGTCTAATAGCATGGATTGGATAACAAGTAGGAAGCAGAGAATCAAGATTAACAGCTCACTTTTAACTTGGCAGGCTGTAACTAGTGAAGTGTCACAAGGATGAGTGGTGAGGTCTCAGATATTTACAAAATACATTAACAAACATAATGAAGGCAACAAATATGCATCCCAGCTTTCTGATGACAAAGGCTAAGTGAAAGAGTAAGCTCTCAGGAAGGCATGAAGCATTTGCAAAGGCTTATAAGACAAGCGAGTAGACCAACAGGTAGAGTATAGTATGGGGAAATAGAATCACAGAAGGATCTCAACAAAAGTGGAGGCCATTCAGCCCATTGAGTCCATGCTGGCTGGACATCCATAGTCCAGTGTGTAGCGTTGGTCTCCCTACTTGAATAGCACAAGAAGTAGTTGAGAAACAGTTCACTCAATGGATTTCTGAGATGAAGGGGTTGCTTTATGACGAAGGATTGGACAAACTGGACTTACACCCAATGGACTTTATATCACATTGGAACTTATGGGATCCCAAAGGGGCTCGATAGTGTAGATGTTCAGAGGATGTTTCCCTTTGTGTAAAACTATTAGGTGTCTCCCATGTAAGACTGAGACGGCAGAATGTTTTATTTTTCTTCAAAGGTCATTCGATTGTAGATTTTCTACCCGAGGTGAGCTCCTGCTGGATTCTAGAATTGGTACACAACGCAGGAGCAATCCAGCCAGTCTCACTCTTCCACCTTCGCTTGAAGCTCTGCATATTTTATCCCTTCAATTACTTTCTAATTTCCATTTGGAATCCGTAATTAATTTTCCTCACCTTGACAGGAAGAGTAAGTAAAATGTGAGAAACCAATAAACACTTGTTTAATTAGATATGATTAGAGTTCATGCACTCAATGTGGGATCAAATAGTCTTTTTCATTTCTGGCGTACTGTTCTTTCTTACAAATTCACAGAGCAAGAGTTTGAAAAAGAAAAAGATCAGACTGGAAATGCCAAGTCTAAAAGATATACTTTCCAAAGAGGAAATGTAAAGTTTCACCAGACTGATTCCTGGGCTCTCAAGTTTTTTCCCCTAAGGAGATTGCATTGACTGCATCTGTATTCATTGGAGTTTTGAGGACGAGAGGGAATCCCACTGGTTGCAGTGATGAGTCCCTGTGCCAGAGGACCCAGATGGGATAGGCCGTGAAAAATATCTTCACTCAGAGATGGCAACCAAGAGCACTCTCTCCCACAGAAAAGCTGTGGAAGGCAAGTTCCTGAATATATTTAAGAATGAAACATTTCTGGCAGCTTAAGGTGTAAAGGGGTCAGTATGGTGTTGAGACAGAGCATCAGCGATGATGGGCTGAATGGCCTACTCCCACTCCTATTTCTATCTTTCAGTGGTTCGGTTTCTCTCTTAGAAGCAGAGAATCATAGAATCCCTACTGTGGAAAGAAGCCAATATGCCCATCAAGTCTGCACTAACCCTCCAAACAGCATCCCACTCAAACCCACCCCCTCATCCTATCCCCGTAGCCCCGTATTTTACCATGGCAAACCACCTAGACTGAAAATCCCTGGACACTACCAACAATTTATGGCCAATTCACCTAACCTGCACACCTTTGTACTGTGGGAGGAAACCGGAGCACCCCAACAATATGAGAATGTGCAAACCCCACACGTTATCCAAGGCAGGAATCAAACCCAGGCCCCTGGCATTGTGAGGCAGCACTGCTAATCACTGAACCACCATGCTGCCCCACAGATGCTGACAGACATGTTAAGTTACTCTAGCACTTTCTATTTTTATTTCTGATCAAGCAGTGTGATGCATCTTGTAGATGGAGATAGTCAGCATACTTTTGAACCACGGTATTCTCCTTACAAACAGTTACAGCGAGTTAAATTAACAAATCCATGTGCAAAAACCATGCCTGACAGGGGAACTGCAAAACAAAATTCCATCTTCATGTCAAACCAGCAAAAAAGGTTTCCATCAGCATTTTTACAGCCTGACCCAGCGTGCCGGCACTCATGTAGCTACAGAGGCCTTTTGTTCTGATAGTGCAGGGTGAAGGAATAGCAACAACTCTGGTAGTGCAAAGTTGCCAGCGAAATTCTGCTGTGACACAGCAGCACACAATGTTGTACTTGATAAAGTGCGCATTTGCAAAGAAGTTTAAAAGATTTTCAAACATAAACAGAAAGTCTGAACTACAGATTTCCCCTTCCCACATCTGATAAAGGGCAACCTCTCTCTCTCAGGGTGAACCCCTACAACAGAGGGAGTTCCAAACAGTGGAAATGTTTCAGATGCAAAGCAGAAATTCAATTTCATTCTTGCAAATTTTAAGAGTAACATTTTTGTAGGTTAAAAGTTAAGATACAAGTTAACAATGATAAAGCAAAGTCTACAATGTTCCAAATTGTGGATGCAGCGTTTCATTTTCTGAAATTTATTCTGGGCTATTTCACTCCCTTCCACCCCACCTCAACACAAGAAAGCCACTGTATCACCCATGCCTTCAAACTTGCAATGCTGTCTATTAAATAAGCACACCTTGGGATAACAGAAGTTTAAGCAAAGCAATTTAAAAGGCTCTTAAAATGAAACTGAAGTGGCATAACTCAGTGCATCTTCAAACGTGACCAATGTATCCAAACCTCTGGGTCAAACCTGGAGTACAAAATGCCAGATACTGCTTTCTGAAGCATTATCTTTCACTATTTATAATATCACCATTGTCTGCTTCGTACAAAAAACTCATTTCTGTTCATGTTCCAAGACAGAGGCCATTATTTTGACTTCACATCATTCCATTCCCTTGCCACCAATCCCACTTCACATGTACTCGTTAAGCCACTGTTCTGATGTTGCTTGTCCAAATAGAGTTGCAGTCTTACACTTCAACAATTGCCAAGTATTCTTCTGAGCAGTACTGCCCTTGTTCACCACAAATACAGCTCTTTCACCACTGAAATCACTGACCAGACTACTATTTGAATCATCACTGCCCTTATCCATAGTCACAGGTGAGGTGCTGGAAGACTGGAGGTTGGCTAATGTGGTGCCACTGTTTAAGAAGGGTGACAAGGACAAGTCAGGGAACTATAGACCGGTGAGCCTGACATTGGTGGTGGTCAGTTGTTGAAGGGAATCCGGAGGGACAGGATGTACATATTTGGAAAGGCAAGAACTGATTAGGGATGATCAACATGACTTTGTGTGTAGGAAATCAACCTGATTGAGTTTTTTGAAGAATTAACAAAGAGGATTGATGAGGACAGACTGGTAGATGTGATCTATATGGACTTGAGTAAGGCATTCAACAAGGTCCTCCATGGGAAATTGGTTAGCAAGGTTAGTTCTCATGGAATAAGGGAGAACATTTGGATACAGAACTGGCTCAAAGGTAGAAGACAGAGGGTGGTGGTGGAGGGTTATTTTTCAATCTGGAGCTTGTGACCAGTGGACTACCACTTTTCATCATTTACATAAATGATTTGATGTGAGCATAAGAGGTACAGTTAGTACGTTTGCTGATGACACCAAAATTGGAGGTGTCGTGGACAGCAAAAAAGGTTACCGCAGAATACAATGGGATCTTGAGCAAATGGGCCAATGGGCTGAGAAGTGGCAGATGGAGTTTTATTTAGAAAAATGTGAAGTGCTGCATTTGGAAAAGCAAACCTCAGCAGGACTTATACACTTAATGGTAAAGTCCTAGGGAGTGTTGCTGAACAGAGACCTTGGAGTGCAGGTTCATAGCTCCTTGAAAGTGGAGTCGCAGGTAGATAGGGTAGTGAAGAAGGCTTTTGGTATGCTTTCCTTTATTGGTCAGAGTATTGAATATAGGAGTTGCAAAGTCATGTTGGGTTGTACAGGACATTGGTTAGGCCACTTTTGGAATATTGCGTACAATTCTGGTCTCATTCCGACTGGAAGGACGTTGTGAAACTTGAAAGGGTTCAGAAAAGATTTACAAGAATGTTGCCAGGGTTGGAGGATTTGAACTATAGGGAGAGTTTGAATAGGCTGGGGCTGTTTTCCCTGGAGCATCGGAGGCAGAGGGGTGACCTTATAGAGGTTTATAAAATCCATAAGGGGCATGGATAGGATAAATAGACAAGGTATTTTCCCTGGGGTGGGGAGTCCAGAATTAGAGGTTTAGGGTGAGAGGGGAAAGATATAAAAGAGACCTAAGGGGCAACTTTTTCATGCAGAGGGTGGTATGTGTATGGAATGTGCTGCAGGCTGGTACAATAGTATAAAAGGCATCTGGATGGTAATATGAATAGGAAGGGTTGAGAGAGATATGGGCTGGACACTGGGATATCTGGTTGGGACCGAAGGGTCCATTTCCGTGCTGTACATCTCTATGACACTATTGTGCCATACTAAGCCCTGCTCTACCTCCCAGCTGAACAAAGTGACACACACCAACACATCAGTCAAAGCCCTTGATAAACATACTCGGCAGTAGATGTGATCTATATGGACTTCAGTAAGGCGTTCGACAAGGTTCCCCATGGGAGACTGATTAGCAAGGTTAGATATCATGGAATACAGGGAGAACTAGCCATTTGGATACAGAACTGGCTCAAAGGTAGAAGACAGACGGTGATGTTGGAGGGTTGCTTTTCAGACTGGAAGCCTGTGACCAGTGGAGTGCCACAAGGATCGGTGCTGGGTCCTCTACTTTTTGTCATTTACATAAATGATTTGGATGTGAGCATAAGAGGTACAGTTAGTAAGCTTGCAGATGACATCAAAATTGGAGATGTAGTGGACAGCGAAGAGGGTCACCTCAGATTACAACAGGATCTGGACCAGATGGGCCAATGGGCTGAGAAGTGGCAGATGAAGTTTAATTCAGATAGATGCGAGGTGCTGCATTTTGGGAAAGCAAATCTTAGCAGGACTTATACACTTAATGGTAAGATCCAAGGGAGTGCTGCTGAACAAAGAGACCTTGGAGTGCAGGTTCATAGCTCCTTAAAAGTGGAGTCGCAGGTAGATAGGATAGTGAAGAAGGCATTTGATATGCTTTCCTTTATTGGTCAGAGTATTGAGTACAGGAGTTTGGAGGTCATGTTGCAGCTGTACAGGACATTGGTTAGGCCACTGTTGGAATATTGCATGCAATTCTGGTCTCCTTCCAATCAGAAAGATGTTGTGAAACTTGAAAGGGTTCAGAAAAGATTTACAAGGATGTTGCCAGGGTTGGAGGATCTGAGCTACAGGGAGAGGCTGTACAGACTGGGGCTGTTTTCCCTGGAGCGTCGGAGGCTGAGGGGTGACCTCATAGAGGTTGACAAAATTATGAGAGGCATGGATAGGATAAATAGACAAAGTCTTTTTTCTGGGGTCAGGGAGTCCAGAACTAGAGGGCATAGGTTTAGGGTGAGAGGGGAAAGATATAAAAGAGACCTAAGGGGCAACTTTTTCACGCAGAGGGTGGTACGTGTATGGAATGAGCTGCCAGAGGATGTGGTGGAGGCTGGTACAATTGCAACATTTAAGAGGCATTTGGATGGATATATGAATAGGAAGGGTTTGGAGGGATATGGGCCGAATGCTGGCAGGTGGGACTAGATTGGTTTGGGACATCTGGTCGGTATGGACGGGTTGGACCGAAGGGTCTGCTTCCATGCTGTACATCTCTTTGACTCGGCCACCTTTCCCAGTTTTCCCATACCCACTGCTCCCAGCCTCTCATCTCTCATGTATACCCTGCTGTTGGTGACAGGTTCCTGCTGTCTCAATCCCTGTCCTCCTCTTTCCCCATATTTTCTACCTTTCCATCCTTTCAAATCTATTTCTTCAAGCTGGCTTTGGTCCATCCATCACTCCTCACCACCCCAAATTATACCAGGCTCCGAGAAGTATTTTTAGAAACAGGCATTTTACATCATTGAAAGTACCCAACAATTAATGTAATTTTTATAAGGCGATCTTACATTTAGATCGGTTGTCTAACATAACAAAATACCCCAGATACTGCACAGGGGCAAAATCAAACAAAATATGAAACTAAACTACACAGATACAAGGGCAGAAAATCAAAGTTTGATCAAGAAGAGGTTTAAGGACCGTTTTAAATTTAGGAGGGGGAATCCCAGAGCAATGGGCATTGGCAGCTTAAGACACAGCTGTCAGAGGTAGTGCAACTGAAATAGGGAATGCACAAGAGTTTCAGAATTGCAAGGGTATAGATTGCAAAGAATTTCAGAGCTTAAGAAGACTACAAAGATCAGGATGGGCTTTGCCACGCTGGAATTTGAAATAAGATTTTTCAAATTGAGCCAATGTAGGTCAGTGAGCATAGGGGTAATAAGCGAATAGCATTTGATGTGAGTGACGTTTTGGGATGATCTCAAGCGTATAGAAGGTAGAACATGGGAGGCTGGAGGGTGAAAGGCAAGAGCAAAGTTGCAATTTGTCTGGTCACAAGATTGAGATTAAAAACAGTGAGTATCTCAATCGTTCCCCACATCAGAGTTTTAAAGGAGAAATTTTGATCACAATACTGACTAAAAGTATGTCTAGAGCATTTTGCAGAAAAATGTCCATTTAGTATTTAAGAAAATACAGGTTTCTGTATTCAACAAATTTCCTTTTAACGTTTTAGCTTATGATTGAAACAGTGCCATAAAGTAACTCGCAGTAGCAAAATATTAAACAAACATTTTTGTTTGCTCAGTCAACACACAAGTTTATAGCTAACTACTTGCAGCCAAGACACATGCTTTAACTGTTCTTCAACAAATTTCTTTAGCGAATCTACACTGAAACGGAAGTAACCATTTAATGTATCACTGCAGTAAATTTGTCTATGAATGTGCAGTTTCACAAAAGAGCCACGACATTTGTGCACCCATAAATGTAGGTAGGCCACAAATTTCTTCCCCTCTCTCTCTGGGACTGCCACATCACACAAATCGGTCTTGGATACAGTCCTAACCACACCATAGTTGTGCTTTGTCGGCAAGCCTCAGTTGAGGCTGTTCACAAGGCACATTGTGAAGACATTCTACTTGAGGAAACCCCCTCCCCACCACCGCCACCCCCCCCCCCATAATTTTTCAGCTATTTGCTGACATTTATAACTCTCTTGTAAAGAATGGGATGTACAAAGTTTCAAGATGCATAAAGATTAACAGTTATATTAAGTTAAGAGTAGATTTGAAGATGACAATGAGGGGACTGTGGATGTTAATTATGAGGGATTCATGGAGGCATATGTTGAGAAATTATAGAGAACTTAACTTTAATGAATACAGAGATCTTCCTTGGTGAGATGTTTTAGGTATTAAGAAAATCTAAACAGGAGATTCGGTTTCGGGGGCACAGAGTGGGACATTCAGTTTAGAAGTGGTATTTAGTTTCGGGGTATGGAAGAGGTTGTGCAGTTTAAGAGGATGTGAAGAAGGAAGTTTGATATAAAGTTGTATTAGTTTAAAGGGTCATAGAGGAGGATCTTTGGTTTCAGGAACTATTCAGTTTCAAGGGATTTGGGGGAATGGGGTTTACTGAGGAAGTAATAAGTGGCTACTTAACCACAGCGGCACTGAAGCAGGTCGATTAAGTTTCAGAGCTGAAAAATGTGTTGCTGAAAAAGCGCAGCAGGTCAGGCCACATCCAAGGAACAGGGGAATCGACATTTCGGGCATAGGCCCTTCTTCAGGAAATCCCGAAATGTCGATTCTCCTGCTTCTTGGATGCTACCTGACCTGCTGTGCTTTTCCAGCAACACATTTTCAGCTCGTCTCCAGCATCTGCAGTCCTCACTTTCTCCTATTAAGTTTCAGATAGGTATTGAACGGGATGGGGGGATAGAATTATGTCTGCTCCATTTGGAATATTTGGTCTTTCAGGATATTGTAGTTGAGCAATTTGGGGAATTAGGTCATCTGGCTGGTATTGGAGGGAGGTGGGTTTGGGGCATGGCAGTTATAAAGGTAATGCCTGGCCCACCAGAGGTATTTGAGTTCAGTGGGGTATTGGGAGCCAGTGAGATTTTGACAGGGGTGGGGGGGCTGAGTGGAACTATTGGAGTGACACCAATCCCGGCAGTGTACTGGTTGGGTATTTGGATTTGGGAGCACTGTAATTTTTTAGGGGTTTGGGGTGAGGCTTGAACCCAGAGTATTAGGGTGATGCCTACAAGCTGGTGGTTATTGGTGTAAGGCCTGTCTCCTGCATTTGGTGGGGTTTGGGCAATTATTGGGGAGAGGATTTGAGTGTGCATGTGCACGCGCACAAATTTGCGAGAGTAATATGTCCCCAGGGAGTATTAGACTGATACCCATCCCCAAAGCTGGGGCATTTTGGTTCAGGGGTATTAGGGTGATACCTGTCCCCTAGAGGTATGGGAACAGGGGTAACTGGTTCCAGAGAATATTAGAGGTGCTAATGGGGTGGGGTGGTGAAACGAAGGGAGATATCGGGGGGGGGGGTTAGGTGGTGGTGGTGGGAATGTTGTGTTGGGATGGCAGGGGGAATATTATACTGGGGGTGACGGGAGGATAGTGGGGGGGTGACGGGAGGATAGTGGGGGTGATTGGGGAGGGGGGAGGGATAGTGGGGGGGTGGGGGGATAACGGGGAGTGACTGGGGGGGTGGGGGATAACGGGGAGTGACTGGGGGGGTGGGGGGGATAACGGGGAGTGACTGGGGGGGTGGGGGGGATAACGGGGAGTGACTGGGGGGGTGGGGGGGATAACGGGGAGTGACTGGGGGGGTGAGGGGGATAACGGGGAGTGACTGGGGGGGTGGGGGGGATAGTGGGGAGTGACTGGGGGGGTGGGGGGGATAGTGGGGAATGACTGGGGGGGTGGGGGGGATGGTGGGGAGTGACTGGGGGGGTGAGGGGATGGTGGGGGGATAGTGGGGGGGAATAGTGGGAGTGGGGGGGAATAGTGGGAGGGGGGGAGATAGTGGGAGGGGGGGAGATAGTGGGAGGGGGGGAGATAGTGGGAGGGGGGGAGATAGTGGGGGGGGGGGGATAGTGGGAGGGGGGGGATAGTGGGAGGGGGGGGGATAGTGGGAGGGGGGAGATAGTGGGAGGGGGGGAGATAGTGGGAGGGGGGGAGATAGTGGGAGGGGGGGAGATAGTGGGAGGGGGGGAGATAGTGGGAGGGGGGGGAGATAGTGGGAGGGGGGGGGATAGTGGGAGGGGGGGGAGATAGTGGGAGGGGGGGGGATAGTGGGAGGGGGGGGGATAGTGGGAGGGGGGGGAGATAGTGGGAGGGGGGGGGGATAGTGGGAGGGGGGGATAGTGGGAGGGGGGGATAGTGGGAGGGGGGGGGATAGTGGGAGGGGGGGAGATAGTGGGAGGGGGGGGATAGTGGGAGGGGGGGGGATAGTGGGAGGGGGGGGGATAGTGGGAGGGGGGGGGATAGTGGGGGGGGGGGAGATAGTGGGAGGGGGGGGAGATAGTGGGAGGGGGGGGAGATAGTGGGAGGGGGGGGGATAGTGGGGGGGGGGGGGGGATAGTGGGAGGGGGGGGGGGGATAGTGGGAGGGGGGGGGGGGATAGTGGGGAGGGGGGGGGGGGGGGGATAGTGGGAGGGGGGGGGGGATAGTGGGAGGGGGGGGGGGGATAGTGGGAGGGGGGGGGGGGATAGTGGGAGGGGGGGGGGGGGATAGTGGGAGGGGGGGGGGGGATAGTGGGGGGGGGGGTACCGCGCTCACCTTTGGCTTCTCCTTCCTCTTGTTCTTCCTCCGCTGCTCCTCCAGGCGCTGCTGCTGGATGTCGGCCGGTGTCTTGTCCCGGTTACGGGCTCCTCCTCCGCCGCCGCCGCTGCCGCTGCCGCTCCTGCGGCCTCCGTGTCCGAGCTGGAGCCTGCCCTGGCCCTGGGCTTGCGCGGGGCCCGGCCTCTTGCAGGCGGACACCAGGAGGCGGCCCAGGGCCCACAGCACGGCGGGCAGCGCCACCGCCACCAGGAGGACGAGGAGGGCCAGGCCGGCCGAGCCGGGGGGCTGCCGCCTCAGCCACGGCTCCAGCCCCAAATCGATGCCCAGGCCGCGCCGCAGGAGGCCGAGGCCGGCCCACACTCCGTCCTCCAGGCGGCCCACCAACAGCTCGGCCTGGTCGGCCAGCACGGCGTGCCAGCTCACCGCCATCTCTCTCTGTCTCTGTCTCGGTGTGTGTCTGTCTCTGGGTCTCTCACTCAGTCCCCGGGACCCCCCCCCCCCCCCCCCCCCGTGTCTCTACACTGGCCTGAACATGGCGGCCCGGCCCCTCACACACAGCCCCCACCCCCCGGCCCCGCTCACACTCGGCGGGGGGCTGCGAACACACACACACACACACTGCTTCCCCCCGACTCAACTCATCCAGGTCCCCCTCCCGGTTCCACCTCGCTCCGCTCCACTTGACGACCGGGACCTCCGCACCCGCCCCGCGGCTCTGCCTCCTCCCCCTCCCAGCGACTGCCGCAGCCGGGCATTCCTCCCCGGCGCTGGGGGGCGCTGCATTAGGAGGACACAGACTGATTCCCTTCACATTCCTCCCCGGCGCTGGGGGGCGCTGCATTAGGAGGACACAGACTGATTCCCTTCACATTCCTCCCCGGCGCTGGGGGGCGCTGCATTAGGAGGACACAAGACTGATTCCCTTCACATTCCTCCCCGGCGCTGGGGGGCGCTGCATTAGGAGGACACAAGACTGAGTCCCTTCACATTCCTCCCCGGCGCTGGGGGGCGCTGCATTAGGAGGACACAGACTGATTCCCTTCACATTCCTCCCCGGCGCTGGGGGGCGCTGCATTAGGAGGACACAGACTGATTCCCTTCACATTCCTCCCCGGCGCTGGGGGGCGCTGCATTAGGAGGACACAGACTCATCCCTTGACATTCCTCCCCGGCGCTAGGGGGCGCTGCATTAGGAGGACACAGACTGAGTCCCTTCACATTCCTCCCCGGCGCTGGGGGGCGCTGCATTAGGAGGACACAGACTGATTCCCTTCATATTCCTCCCCGGCGCTGGGGGGCGCTGCATAAGGAGGACACAGACTGATCCCTTCACATTCCTTCCCGGCGCTGGGGGGCGCTGCATTAGGAGGACACAGACTCATCCCTTCACATTCCTCCCCGGCGCTGGGGGCGCTGCATTAGGAGGACACAGACTCATCCCTTCACATTCCTCCCCGGCGCTGGGGGGCGCTGCATAAGGAGGACACAGACTCATCCCTTCACATTCCTCCCCGGCGCTGGGGGGCGCTGCATTAGGAGGACACAGACTCATCCCTTCACATTCCTCCCCGGCGCTGGGGGCGCTGCATTAGGAGGACACAGACTCATCCCTTCACATTCCTCCCCGGCGCTGGGGGGCGCTGCATAAGGAGGACACAGACTCATCCCTTCACATTCCTCCCCGGCGCTGGGGGGCGCTGCATAAGGAGGACACAGACTAATCCCTTCACAGTCTTCCTCGCCGGTAGGGGGCGCCGCAGGCGGTTTCCCGTTGGAGAACGCGCCTCATCCAACCGCTAGAGGCAGTGTCTCCGCTCGGACCTTGCTGCTGCCGACCACTCCTCCCGCCGCTAGTTGGGGCTTTCGGCTCCCGGAAGCCGTCTCCGAAGGAATCCTCCGCACCGTCAAGGGGCGGTGTCACCGGAGGCTGCCTTCTTTATTCCATGATCTTCGCACCCGCCGGATGAAATTTACTCCTCCTGCCGGACGTGGTGCTATTCGGCTGTGTAACCCTCCGGGTAAACGGTCATCCGATCGCTGGTGGCGCTGCGAGGGGAGTATTGCCGCTCAACCCGTTCACTCGGGGTTGCATTGTCACTCTTCCAGCCGCTAGGAGAGGGGTACACTTACAGGTGTCTGGCCCCTGTAATTCCACCTTCTAACACCAGAGGGACCCTGCACCCCCACCTGCACTACAGAGTCTGGCCACTAGATGACGGCCTGAGTAACCTTGTTGCAGACTGGATGCAGGATGAGAATGTGGCCAAGAGGGGGCGCTGATTTAGCCAAAATGGTTGAGACACAATGATAAGTCATCACCAAGTAACATTCGTAACAAATAAACTCTGTAATTTGCTTTTTTCAGGGGGAAATTAGATAAACATCTGAAGTGTAAAAGAATTGCAAGGGTCTAGAGATAAGACGAAGGAGTGGGTGATCTATGTGGTGACACTTGGAAAGATCCAGCATGCATTTAAAGGCCTGAATGAATGGCCTCCTGTGTTGTAACTGTTCTTCATCATAACTAATTAATGGACGTCGATCATTAATTATGGTCTAATTTAGTAGAAAAACAGAGGAGACCAAATCAACAAGAGTCACAGAGCTTTTACATCATTGTGTTCCTCATATCTGATCGGCCTGTCTAGATTTTCCTGCAGCCTCAGGTTTTCCTCGTCCTGTTTGTGTGATCTGTGGACCGACTGATCGTGTCCCAATATTCATGTCTAAGTCATAATGTCTCCAACAAACAGCAAGTTACCCATCACCAAACCCTGTGGTACACCACTGGAAATAGGCACCAGTCACAAAAACACCTCAGTTGAGAGCGTGGTGCTGGAAAAGCACAGCCGGTCAGGCAGCATCCAAGGAGCAGGTGAATCTCCCGGATACTGCCTGACCTGCTGTGCTTTTCCAACATCACACTCTCAGCTCTGATCTCCAGCATCCGCAGTCCTCACTTTCTCCTACAAAAACTCCTCAGACCATCATCCTCTGACTTTAAGCCAATTTTGGATTTAATTTATCAAATTGTCCTGCATTGCACGGGCTTTCAGTTTCTTAACCAGCCTGGCGTGTGAGAGACATTGGGCAAATAGACCTTGAGTGAAAACAGTGGTTCTCAAACTCTTGGTTAAAGGATCCCTTTTCAAATCCATTAATTTTACTCTTTCAATGGAGTGATGGCATTGCTGAGGCCAACGTTTGTTGACTATCCCTAACTGGCCCTTGAACTGAGTTCTGATTGGCAGGACATTGAGTAAAGTCCCACACTGATCTGTCCTGGACCCTCAACAATTGATCATTTACACAGACGTCTTTCGATGAGGGGAGCAAAAGCATGATTCACAGATGATGCCAAAACAAGTAGAAAAGGGGACGCTGTGAAGAAACCGTCAGGAAATGCAGGTGGGCAATGGTAGGCGGAATGAGTGAGCATTAATCTGGCAGGTGGTACACAATGTGAGAAAATGTGAAGAATAAAAAGCCAGATGTTACATAAATGGAGAATGACTGCAGAATTCCAAGGTGGAGAGGGATTTAGAAGCTTGAGTGCATGAGTCACAAATGTTAGTGTGCAGGTGCAGCAAGTGAACCAGAGGCTACTGGGATGCTGACATTAACATGAGAGAAATTTATCACTGAGTCATAGAGATGTACAGCACGGAAACAGACCCTTCGGTCCATGCCAACCAGATGTCATAAATTATTCAAGTCCCACCTGCCAGCACTTGGCCCATATCCCTCTAAACCCTTCCTATTCATATACCCATCCAGATGCCTTTTAAATGCTGTAATTGTACCAGCCTCCACCACTTCCTCTGGCAGCTCATTCCATACACGCACCACCCTCTGTGTGAAAAGGTTACCCCTCAGGACCCTTTTATATCTTTCCCTTCTCCCCCTAAACCTACATCCTCTAGTTCTGGACATCCCCAGCCTAGGGAAAAGACCTTGTCTGTTTATCCTATCCATGCCCCTCATGATTTTATAAACCAATACAAGGTCACCCCGCAGTCTCCAACGCTCCAGGTAAAACAGCCCTAGTCTACTCAGCCTCACCCTATAGCTCAAATCCTCCAACCCAATGTGACATCCTTCCTGTTATGTTTCAGTTACACAGGGCATTGGTGAGATAACATCTCTAACACTGTGTGCAGTTTGGGTCTCCTTATTTAAATAAGGATGTAAATGTATCGGGTTGGTTCAGGGAGGTTTGTAAGGTTGATACCGTGCAGGAAGGTGTGACTTGTTTCATGAGGACAGGTTGGACAGACTGTGCATGTTTCCGTTGGAGTACAGAGAGTGAGGGGTGATTTGATTGAAGTGTATAAGACCCAGAATGGTGTCTACAGGGTGGATACGGAGAGGATGGTGCCTCAGATAGGCGAGTTCTGAACGAGGGGGCACTGACTTAACATTTGGGGTCACTCAGGACAGAGCTGAGGGGAACTTCTTTCTCCAAGAGGGTGGTGTGACTTTGGAACTCTCTGTCTCAGGCAGCAGTGGAGATGGGGTTATTGAATATTCCGAAGGCAGAGGCAAGAATCAGGAGTGGGTGGGAAGTAGAATACATAGCAAATCATCTACAACCTTATTGCATAGCAGAGCAGGCAGATGGGCTGAATGGTCCACATCCGCTCCCACTTCATATGTTCACAAAGCTGTGGGTCACCAGCATGAAAACCTGTTCAGAGTTTATCTCCGAGGCAAGGGGGCAGAATGCAGCAGGCTAGGGACCAGTGCACCGACAATGACTATCCTGTCAATCATTAGTGGTTCAGTGGTTAGCACTGCTGTCTCACAGCACCAGGAACCTGGGTTCGATTCCAACTTTGGGTAACTGTGTGGAGTTTGCACATTCTCCCCGAGTCTGTGTGGGTTTCCTCTGGGTGCTCCAATTTCCTCCCACAATCCAAAGGTGTGCAGGTTAGCTATATTAGCCATAGGGTTCAGGGATGTGTAGGTTAGGTGCATTAGAGTAATGGGGAGTGGGTTTAGTGGGTTACTCTTTGGACAGTCGGGGTGGGCCGAAGGGCCTGTTTCCACACTACAGGGATCCTATAAATGTAGCTGGTTGCTATTGTGTACCTGATCACTAAACTACATCTTGTTAACCTCAATGGACTCTTCTGGTTAGACCAAGGGGTGGCTGTCTCAAACCTGACTGAGTGGGACCCTGTGGTTTCTGACAATGCAGGAAGACACAGCAACAAACTCTCATCATGAGCAGCCGCGTAATGGGCTGGTCTCGTGAGCTCAAACAAACCTTAGTGCGTCCAAGATGGAAACATGGGCCATTTCATAAGGATCTATGAAATTGGTTGGCCCAATTAAATGGGCAGTTAGTGTCCTTCACGGAAGCAGCTCAGAGACACTGACACTGAATGTATTCTCCATAAGACTCATAACGAGTTGAGAATCCGAGTAAAATCACGTTGACTTTATATACATTTGTAAATCTTGTATTCATTTCAGAAGCACAATCGCGTAATTTAGTAATCCCTCCTGAAATGGAGTGTCGAATGTTTTGGTATCTTAGTTCCTCTAGCTACAACCTAAGCTTATATCATTGTTACATTATTTGGAATTTTGTTTGGGTGCGTCACAAAGCCAGCCCCCATGTTCCCTTTCTCCAGTTTTCAAACAGAATGGGAAATATTCTTGAAGCAAAAGCACTATTTGCTATTTGATTCGTTTTTGTCTTCCACCGCCGTTGCTCGACTCTTTCAGTGGCTTCGCAATGCCTGAGGAATCCCGTTTGTGCATTCTCACATCGGGGTTTGCTGTAAAAACAATAATGGGTTAGACGGAGCAGAACTGTTGGAAAACCAGCAACAATGTGTACAACCAAATCAATCTGTTAACCTGGTCCAATCAGGGAGCCCTGGCTGACAGATATAAACAGCATGGTGGACCGAGAACTGGAAGGTGGGTAGGGGCGGGCTGCCTTGGAGTGGTCGAAAGGTGGGAGGGGTGGGGGCTTGCTGGGTCTGTATTGTCTGCACTTCTGTATGTAACCGCATTGTTTAATGTACAAATGTCATTGTCACTGTCTTGTTAAATGTGGAATTGGGATTTGAGGTTTGTCCTCATCTCCCAGTAAAATGGTCAAACGATAGGGTTTGGGGCCTAGCTTTGCTGCTCCTCTCCCTTGTAAAATTGCTGTCTCTTGTACAGCTGTAAATGTTTATGGTAAACTGTTTTGTAATTTGTTTAATAAAAATAAAAAAAAATAACCAGGAAAAAAAAAACAGCATGGTCAGGGGTTCTGTTCACTCTGAGAGCTGGCTCTGAGGGAGCTGGATCCAGTGTCAAGGTCTCTCCATGTGTAAATAAAGGGGGGACCAGGTGATAGGATATCACCCTCTCTGATGTTATTTCAAAATGTGTGCACGACCTGAGTTACAGATCAGTTAGGAGCAGCAGAAGGTGTGATCCCCTTTAAATGGGTTATCCTCAATGTCGAAGGAGAGCAGGATGTAATTATAGAGTCATACAACATGAAAACAGACCCTTCGGTCCAACTCATCCGTGCTGACCAGATATCCTAACTCAATCTAGTCCCATTTGCCAGCACTTGACCATATCTCTCTAAAGGTAAAACCTGTCTCTTTGTTGGCTACGTAGAACAGTCCATCTTCTGTAATTACACCGGCACCACTCCCTGCCTCTTCCTCCGCTACATTGATGACTGCATTGGCGCCACCTCATGCTCCCGCGAGGAGGTTGAGCAATTCATCAATTTCACCAACACATTCCACCCTAACCTTAAATTTACCTGACCATCTCTGACACCTCCCTCCCCTTCCTGGACCTCTCCATCTCCATTAATGACGACTGACTCGACACTGACATTTTTTACAAACCCACCGACTCCCACAGGTACCTGGATTATACCTCTTCCCACGCTACCTCCTGCAAAAATGCCATCCCGTATTCCCAATTCCTCCGCCTCCGCTGTATCTGCTCCCAGGAGGACCAGTTCCACCACAGAATACACCAGATGGCCTCCTTCTTTAGAGATCGCAATTTCCCTTCCCACATGGTTAAAGATGCCCTCCAATGCATCTCGTCCACATCCCGCACCTCCGCCCTCAGACCCCACCCCTCCAACCGTAACAAGGACAGAACGCCCCGGTGCTCACCTACCAACTTTCGCATAAACCAAATCATCCACCAACATTTCTGCCACCTCCAAACAGACCCCACCATCAGGGATATATTTCCCTCCCCACCCCTTTCCGCCTTCCGCAAAGACCGTTCCCTCCGTGACTACCTGGTCAGGTCCACGCCCTCCTTCAACCCACCCTCCCATCCTGGCACCTTCCCCTGCCACCACAGGAATTGCAAAACCTGTGCCCACACCTCCTCCCTCACCTCCATCCAAAGCCCTAAAGGAGCCTTCCACATCCATCAAAGTTTTACCTGCACATCCACTAATATCATTTATTGTATCCGTTGCTCCCGATGCGGTCTCCTCTACATTAGGGAGACTGGGCACCTCCTAGCAGAGCGCTTTAGGGAACATCTCCGGGACACTCACACCAATCAACCACACCGCTCTGTGGCCCAACATTTCAACTCCCCCTCCCACTCTGCCGAGGACATGGAGGTCCTGGGCCTCCTTCACCGCCGCTCCCTCACCACCAGACGCCTGGAGGAAGAACGCCTCATCTTCCGCCTGGGAACACTTCAACCCCAGGGCATCAATGTGGGCTTCAATAGTTTCCTCATTTCCCCTTCCCCCACCTCACCCCAGTTCCAAACTTCCAGCTCAGCCCTGTGCCCATGACTTGTCCTACCTGCCTATCCACCTATCCACTCCACCCTCCCACCACCCCCAACCTATCACCTTCATTCCCTCCCCCACTCACCTATTGTACTCTATGCTACTTTCTCCCCACCTCCACCCTCCTCTAGCTTATACCTCTACCCTTTAGGCTCTCTGCCTTTGTTCCTGATGAAGGGCTTTTGCCTGAAACATCGATTTCGCTGCTGCTCGGATGCTGCCTGAACTGCTGTGCTCTTCCAGCACCACTATCCCATATCTCTCTAAACCCTTCCAGTTCATATACCCATCCAGATGCCTTTTAAATGTTGTAATTGTACCAGCCTCCACCACTTCCTCTGGCAGCTCATTCCATACACACACACTACCCTCTGCACGAAAAAGCTACCCCTTAGGACCTTCTTACATATTTCCCCTCTCACCCTAAACCTATACCCTCCACTTCTAGACTCCCCACCCCAGGGAAAAGACCTTATCTATTTATCCAATCCACGCCCCTTATGATTCTGTAAACCTCTACAAGGACAGATGCTGCAGATCAGGGTCAAAATGTGTGGTGCTGGAAAAACGCAGAAGGTCAGGTCACATTCAAGGAGTAGGAGAGTTGACATTTCTTCATCAGGAGTGGTTAGTGCATACTCAAAGCATCACAACCAGCTGTGCTTTTCCAGCACCAAACTTTCCAGCACTAGCCTGCACATCCCAGAGCACGATGGGTAATTTAGCATCATCAATCCTGCACATCAGGAACAAACCCACACAGACACGGGGAGAATGTGCAAACTCCACACAGACTGGTCCCTGGGGTGAACAGTCTGTCCGACGTTGCCAGGCTGGGTAAAGTGACCCTATATTCTCTGGAGTTTAGAAAAGTGAGAGGTGATCTTGAAGATTCTGTAGGGGGGTTGACAGCAGCAGGCACGAAGCGGCCCTTTTTCCTGGGGACTCCAGAATGCAGGGACGCACTGTCAGGGTAAGAGGCTAGGATGAGGAGAGATGGCTTCACTCAAAAGGTTAAGAATCTTTGGAATTCTCAACCCCAGAGGTGCTGCATTGTGGAATAAACTTAAAGCTGGGATTGACACATATTTGTTCTCTCAGCAACTACGCTAGAGAATACACAATAAGCAAGAACATGTGGGCGGCACGATGGCTCAGTGGTTAGCACTGCTGCCTCACAGCGCAGGAACCTGGGTTCAATTCCCACTTTGGACGACTGTCTGTGTGGAGTTTGCACATTCTCCCCGTGTCTGCGTGGGTTTCCTCCGGGTGCTCTGGTTTCCTCCCACAATCCAAAGATGTGCAGGTTAGGTGAATTGGTCATGCTAGATTGCCCATAGTGTTAGGTGCATTAGTCAGGAGTAAATATAGAGTAAGGGAATGGGTCTGGGTGGGTTATCCTCCAGAGGGTTGATGTGGACATGTTGGGTCCAAGGACCTGTTTCCACACTGTCTAATCTAATCTAACACACTGAGTAGGTTTGATGAAATGAGAGATGTTGTTATACAAGACCGCAGGTTCCTGAAGGTCGCAGTGAATGGAGATAAGTCTGTAAAGAAGGCCTTTCTTGGCAGAAGTATAGAATACAAAAGTAGGACAAAATTATGAAACTGTACAAGTCACGGGTGAGACCACAGCTGGAGTGTTGTATGTGGTTCTGGTCACCACATTACAGGAAGGATGTAATTCCTGTGGAGAGAGAGCGGGGAGGATTTACTAGAAGGTTGCCAGGGCTGGAGGATTGTAGCTGTGAGGAGAGGTTGGAGTTATTTTCGTTGGAGGCAGAAAAGGCTAAGAGTGACATGAATGAAGTGTACAGAATTGTGAGGGGTAGGGATGGAGCAGACAAGAGGAACCCGTTTCCCTTGGCACAGAGTTCAAAACGCGAAGGTCACAGATTCAAGCTCAGTGACACAAGGATTGGGGGGGGCTGTTTTTACACAGAGGGCAGTCTGGAATTCACTGCCTGAGTCGGTGTTGGGGGCAGAGACCCTAAACTCTTTCAAAACTCTTTCCTGGATCTGCACCTTCAGTGCTGTAAGCTGCGGGGCTATGGGCCATTGGCAGGGAGATGGGATTAGAAAGGGAATCTGGGTGTCATTGGGTCAGTACGGACACAATGGGCTGAAGGGTTCCCCTTCTGAGTTGTATCATTTCCACGGTGGTGGGTGAGGTTAATGGTTTTAATGGAATCCAAGGATATGGGGAGCAGCTGGCAATGTGGAGTTGAAGATCAGAAGGATGTATGGAAATACAGAAAGGACTCGATGGGTTGAATGACCTGCTCCTCTCTTTTTATTTGCCGGTGTATATTTGCCAACTGAAGCAAAATAATTGAGGTTAGATTTCACCAGCAAAGTATGCATTTAAATGTTAAGTTGTCATCAAAACTGTTTCAAACACTCACTTTAGTTAGATTTGTTCCGTGCTGTCCATCATTCTTGTTCATCTTCTTGTGGTATTTCTGTCTGAGGCAGTACACACTGACCATGGTTATTATCAGCATTACCAGGAACACAACAACAGACGAGACCGCTGCTATCATCACGGTGTCTTCCTGTTTGCTGTGGGTCTGACAGTATTTACCAGAATACCACCAATCCTCGCCCGTAAGGCACCTGGAAAAACCAGTGGCTCCGTAACAGATCACGAGGGAGATAGAAAAGAGCTTCTTTTGTTTTGGATGATGCCTAGCGCAGTGTACTCATCAACTTAACCCATCTGGGGTTTTCCTAAACAGTAACGTTCAGTTGTGTGTGGAGAAAGGGGAGGGTGGGGGTGTAGTTGAGACCCGGGGCCTTGGTCAGTGACATCCCAGTCTCTGGATCCCCTCTCAGGCCCAGTCACACTGCTGAGGCATGCTGGGAAACTCCAAGGCCCCCAACCCTCACAAAAAGCAGCCTCACTGACCCATAAAACCACCATGAGGCAAATGGGCCAGTCAGCAAATGGGAGTTGGAGAGGAAAGCTGTCTGTTGGATCCTGCTGCGTCTTTCACGAGCACGGCCCTTCCTTGCAATGTGGAAGCCCTGACTTTTATACCACCACCACCATCCCCACCGCCCCCCCCCCCCCCCCCACCACCACCACCCCCCTCCCCCTCCCCCTCCCCACCCCAACCCAGTCAGTACCTAAGAAAATGGCAGTCTCTGGGTGGCAGTTTTTTGTTGCTGCTGCAAAATTCTACAGTTGGGTCTTAGCTCAGTTGGCTGGGTGGTTGCCAATAGTAGGGGTTCAATTCCCATCACCAGCTGAGGTTATCATGAAGGCCTGTCCTTCACAACCTCTCCCCTCGCTTGGGGCATGGTGACCCTCAGGTTAAACCATTAATGGTCACTCTCTTCCTAAAGAGAGAGCAGCCCTATGGCCTGGTAAGACAGTAGTAGTGCAAATATCTTTGCAGTGATTGGTTAATCCTCTTTCTATCCTGCCTCTTGGGTAGAGAGGGGAATCATCTTCAGCGGAAGGGATATGTTGACAATATATAACACATTCACACTCACCCCTTCCTCTGCCAGCCCAGAACGCCTTCTATCCCTCCCCCCATGGGGTATTGGGAAAATCCAGTTCCCAAGACAGACATTGCCCTTCGCCTAAGGCATTAAACCAAGGCCTCTCTTTCAGGATAGAATCAGGCCCTTCAGCCCAACAAGTCCGCACCCAACCCTCCTAATACTCTACATTTACTCCTGACTAATGCACCTAACCTACACATCCCTAAACACTATGAGCAATTTAGCGTGGTCAATTCACCCTAACCTACAAATCTTTGGATTGTGAGAAAACCTGCAGAGACACAAGGGGAATGTGCAAACTCCACACAGACAATCGCCCAAAGCTGGAATCCAACATGGGACTTGGCGCCGTGAGGCAGCAGTGCTAACCTCTGAACTACTGTGCCACCCCAAGTTAGATTACATTACATTACAGTGTGGAAACAGGCCCTTCGGCCCAACAAGTCCACACTGACCCGCCAAAGTGTAACCCACCCGTACATTTACCCCTTACTCGGGCAATTTAGCATGGCCAATTCATCTGACCCGCACATCTTTGGATTGTGGGAGGAAACCGGAGTACCTGGAGGAAACCCACGCAGACACGGGGAGAACGTGCAAACTCCACACAGTCAGTCGCCTGAGGCGGGAATTGAACCCGGGTCTCTGGCGCTGTGAGGCAGCAGTGCTAACCACTGTGCCACCGTGCCACCGTGTCCCCCTAGTATCTTGGCCACCGAAGATAGAGGTACAAGATCCAGTCATAATCGCATTGCTGCCTGTAGACACTTGCTGTACACTGATTGGCTGCTTCGATTCCTACATTGCCATAGCGACTGAGCTTCAGAAGCGCATCATTGGCTGCCATGCGCAGATGCAGGATGCTATCAGAATAAATATTCTCCTTTGTTCATTACAAATGAGGAGGTTACTGTAATCCATCTCATGGTGAAACAATAACAGAGAAGGTGTTACCTGCAAATGGGTTTTCCATCAGACACGGTGCAGATACCATCGTTTTCACATTTAAAATCAGTGCACAAATCTGGAGCATTGGTCTCTGGCTGAGTGGTCGTGACCGCGGGAACAGTTGTCACTGTGGTTGTGGGTACTGATGGTGTTGGCTGGGGGCTAACAAGATGGGATACATCTAATAGATCAGAAGACAAGATAAGTCAACTCTCAACACAACGATCCGTGTCGAAAACACAAACAAGAAGCAAAACACCCACGGTTTCCGGGGACTGGAAATAGAACATAGAACATAGAAAAATACAGCACAGTACAGGCCCTTCGGCCCTCGATGTTGAACCGACCAAAGCTTACCTAACCTACACTAGCCCAATAACCTCCATATGCTTATCCAATGCCTGCTTGAATGACCATAAAGAGGGAGAGTCCACCACTGCTACTGGCAGGGCATTCCATGAACTCACAACCCGCTGAGTAAAGAATCTACCCCTAACATCTGTCCTATACCTACCACCCCTTAATTTAAAGCTGTGTCCCCTAGTAACAGCTGACTCCATACGCGGAAAAAGGTTCTCACTGTCAACCCTATTTAAACCCCTAATCATCTTATACACCTCTATCAAATCTCCCCTAAACCTTCTTTTCTCCAATGAGAACAGCCCCAAGTGCCTCAGCCTTTCCTCATACGATCTTCCTACCATACCAGGCAACATCCTGGTAAACCTCCTCTGCACTCGTTCCAGTGCCTCCACATCCTTCCTATAGTATGGCGACCAAAACTGCACACAATACTCCAGATAAGGCCGCACCAGAGTCTTATACAACTGCAACATGACCTCAGGACTCCGGAACTCAATTCCTCTACCAATAAAGCCCAGTACACCATATGCCTTCTTCACAGCACTATTTATCTGAGTGGCAACTTTCAGAGATCTGTGTACATGGACACCAAGATCCCTCTGCTCATCCACACTACCAAATATCCGACCATTAGCCCAGTACTCCATCTTCTTGTTACTCCTACCAAAGTGAATGACTTCACACTTAGCTACATTGAACTCCATTTGCCACCTTTCTGCCCAGCTCTGCAACTTATCTATATCCTGCTGTAACCTGCCACATCCTTCTTTGCTGTCCACCACTCCACGGACTTTTGTGTCATCCTCAAACTTGCTCACCCAGCCTTCAAGCCCCTCCTCCAGGTCATTTATAAAAATGACAAACAGCAACGGTCCCAAAACAGATCCTTGCGGAACACTGCTAGTAACTGCACTCCAAGATGAACCTTTACCATCAACTACTACCCTCTGTCTCCTTCCAGCCAGCCAATTCCTAATCCAAACCTCTAATGCACCCTCAATGCCATACCTCCATAATTTTTGCAGTAGCCTACCATGGGGTACCTTATCAAACGCCTTGCTAAAATCCATATACACCACATCTACTGCTTTACCCTTGTCCACTTCCTTGGTCACCTTCTCAAAGAACTCAATAAGGTTTGTGAGGCACGACCTGCCCTTCACAAAACCATGCTGACTATCCATGATCACATTATTCCTATCCAGATGTTCATAAATCCTATCCCTTACAATTCTCTCTAAGACTTTACCCACAACAGAAGTGAGACTCACTGGCCTATAGTTACTAGGGCTGTCCCTATTCCCCTTCTTGAACAAGGGGACCACATTCGCTATCCTCCAGTCTCCTGGCACTATTCCTGTAGACAATGACGACATAAAAATCAAGGCCAATGGCTCCACTATCTCCTCCCTAGCTTCCCAGAGGATCCTAGGATAAATGCCATCAGGCCCAGGGGACTTATCTATTTTCACCCTTTCCAGTATTCCCCGGACCTCTTCCCTACATACCTCAAAGCCATCCATTCTAATCACTTGTGACTCAATATTCACATCAGCAACAATGTCCTGTTCCTGAGTGAATACTGACGAAAAGTATTGACTTAGTGTCTCTCCAATCTCCTCCGCCTCCACGCACAACTTCCCACTACTATCCTTGACTGGACCGATACCTACCCTAGTCATCCTTTTATTCCTGACATACCTATAGAAAGCCTTAGGGTTTTCCCTAATCCTACCAACCAAGGACTTTTCATGTCCCCTTCTCGCTGCTCTGAGCTCTCCCTTTAGATCCTTCCTGGCTACCTTATAACTCTCAATCGCCCCAACTGAACCCTCATGCCTCATCTTTACATAGGCTGCCCTCTTCCCTTTTACAAGGGATTCCAATTCCTTATTAAACCACGGCTCCCTCACAAGACCCTTTCCTCCTGCCTGACTGGTACATACTTATCAAGGACACCCAATAGCTGTTCCTTGAACAATCTCCACATATTATTTGTGTCCTTCCCTTGAAGCCTATTTTTCCAATCCATGCATCCTAAATCATGCCTCACCGCATCATAATTTCCCTGCCCCCAGCTATAACTCTTGCCCTGCAGTGCACACTTATCCCTCTCCATCACTAGAGTAAAAGTCACCGAGTTGTGGTCACTGTCCCCGAAGTGCTCACCTACCTCCAAGTCTAACACCTGGCCTGGTTCATTACCTAGAACCAAATCCAGTATGGCCTCACCTCTTGTTGGCCTGTCTACATATTGTGTCAGGAAACCCTCCTGCACACATTGGACAAACACCGACCCATCTAACGAACTCGAGCTATAGCTTTCCCTGTCAATATCTGGGAAGTTAGGAGGCCTGTAGAAAACTCCTAACAGGGTGACCTCACCTTTCCTATTTCTAACCTCAGCCCAAACTACCTCAGATGGCAAGTCTTCCTCCATCGTCCTTTCCACCGCTGTAATACTATCCTTGACAAGCAATGCCACACCTCCCCCTCTTTTACCCCCACCTCTGACCCTACTAAAACATTTAAACCCTGGAACCTGCAATAGCCATTCCTGTCCCTATTCTACCCACGTCTCTGTAATGGCCACAACATCGAAGTCCCAGCTACCAACACACGCTGCAAGTTCACCTACCTTATTTCTTATACTTCTGGCATTGATGTATACACAGTTCAAGCCACCTTCCTGTTTACAGGCACCCTCCTTCGAGGTCGATGCCTTGTTCTTAACCTCCCTACACGTCAGGTCCTGTACCCTAAAGCCACAGTCCAGGTTCCCATGCCCCTGCAGAGTTAGTTTAAACTCTCCCAAAGAGCACTAGCAAACCTCCCCCCAATAGAGGAACAATAAACAGGGAAAGTCCAGTGGGTGACAGAGGGAGAGTGAAGGGGAGGGGGAATGAGAGAAAAATGGCAACCATGAGGACTGCACCCTCCCAGTACCTGGCCAGCCTGACCCACAGGACACTTCCCACTGTCCGGGCATTAATTCCAAAAGCTGCCTGCCAACTGAGTGACCAGCAGCCTTCCTGCCCCAGCACGTCCACCAAGAGGGGGTGGTCTTTGCTGGGACTGAAGCCTGTTTCCAATACGTAAAGGTTGGTGTGGCTTTGCGGGAATGGGGCAGGGGTGGATCACTGACCAGCAACACCCCTTTTTTCACAGCTGGAGGGCATGGGGAGCAAGTGGAGTGGGAGGGTGTGCTGGGGATGAGGGGGGGATCTGATTGAGGGTGTATAGAGTTATGAGAGGTATAGATCATGAGAATCTCTCCCCCATGGGCTGACGTTTCACAGACGAGGAGTAAGTGGGTTGGAGGGGATCTGAGAGTGAATGTTTTCACCCAGACGGTAGCAGGAATATGGAGTGTGCTGCTCGATGGGGTGGAGACAGTTACTCTCGCAACATTTGAGAAGCATCAAGATGAGTGTCTAGGATGCCAGAGCACTGTAGGCTACAGGCCCAGTGCAGGTAAATGGGGTTAGTGTGGTTTGGGGTTGGTATAGACATGATGGGCTGAAGGTCCTATTCCACTGATGTATGGCTCTATGACAAGCCAGAAGGGTAGAAGGATGGGGATAACCCAGGATGGCAGCAATATTTTACAGAGATTGGTACCAGGGAGCCCATGAAGGAGGAGCAGCCCAGTTCCATAACAGCTAAAGCTGGTGGCATGGTGGCTCAGTGGTTAGCACTACTGCCTCACATCAGCAGGGACCTGGCTTTGATTCCAGCCTTGGGCGACTGTGTGGAGTTTGCACATTCTTCCCGTGTCTGCGTGGGTTTCCTCTGGGTGCTCTGGTTTCCTCCCACAGCCACAAAGATGTGCAGGTTGGCCGTGCAAAATTGCTCATAGTGTTCAGGGATGTGTAGGTTACGTGCGTTAGTCAGGGGTAAATTTAGGGTAAGGAAATGGGTCTGGGTAGGTTACTGCTCAGAGGGTTGGTGGGGAAACAAAGGGCCTGTTTCCACACTATAGGGATTCTAATTGTAATTGCAATGTCCTTGGCATGGGTCTGTCTCCCATTGTTCCTGAATATTGTCCTAAGCATCCAACTGTAACACCGTAGGAGGAAGGATAGATTCGCCATTAAAATCCTTCCTTCTCGTTAGCATTGATTCCAACAACTGATATTGTGGAGGAAGGATTCCCTGTCGTAGAAAGGCTCAATCCTGACAACAGTGACTAGGTTTATGCCCTAGGTCTTCCAAGCAGTTACATTCCATCTGAGATCTCATGATGGTCCCTTGTGTACCTATGAGTGCGTTCACATTCTAACTGCGGAAAAGATGGGGTTCGATTAGATTCTCCACAGTGTGGAAGCAGGGCCTTCGGCCTAACCAGTCCACACCGACCCTCTGAAGAGTAACCCACCCAGTCCCATTTCCCTCTGTCTAATATAATGGGCAATTTTTTAGCCTACACATCTTTGGACTAGGAGGAAACCAGAGCAAACCCACGCAGACACAGGGAGAATGTGCAAACTCCACACAGACAGTCAACCGAGGCTGGAATCGAACCTGGGACCCTAGTGCTGTGAGGCAGCAGTGCTAACTACTGAGCCACCGTGCTGTCCCAGTCTTGTGGCAATGTCCCTATCTCTCAGACTCAAGTTTACCCCACCACCCCCTCAGCTCCAGAGGTGTGCAATCACATCTCTGAACCGTGTGATTATTGCAGATAAAATACTCTCAGTTAAAAATCACACAACACCAGGTTATAGTCCAACAGGTTTAATTGGAAGCACACTAGCTTTTGGAGCGACGGTCGCTCCAAAAGCTAGTGTGCTTCCAATTAAACCTGTTGGACTATAACCTGGTGTTGTGTGAGTTTTAACTTTGTACACCCCAGTCCAACACCGGTATCTCCAAATCAATAATACTCTCTCACAGCTTTGTAACAAACTCAGGATGGGTATAGCAATGGTTAGCACTTCCCTAGAACATTGCTTTCTGTTCTGATGGGCAGGCCTTTCAGGTAGTCACTGTCTTATACAACAGTAAGCTCCCAGTATCAGCAAGACGAGGTCGTGCTCTTGACCTAGAAATGTCCATTTGTCCACAAGTTGGCAGCTGTTGGGGTCATCCCCATCCCCATTGGTAAAATTACAATAGGAAGTGGACTGAGCATCCGTGGGCATTTTATAAGCTCACCAGCTGCAAATCCATCACCAGGGGATCACAAAATCCAATACAAAGTTTCAGGAGGTGAATTATGTGCAGCCCTCATATCTGATCCAACAGAGCTAGCTCAGTTGGCTGGATGGCTGGTTTGCGAAACAGCATGGGTTCCATGAAACAGAATGATACCACAGTGTGGGTTCCATTCCCATACCAGCTGAGGTGACCATGAAGGACTCTCCTTCTTAATCTCTCACTTCACCTGAGGCGTGGTGACCCTCAGCTTAAACCACCACCAAACTAGTGGGTAAGACTATGGTGCCTTTGCCTAAGAAATGGTCATTTTGTTTTGGAAGTTATGTTTTAATAAAGAGGCAAACAAACTGCAGCTGCTAGAATCCAAGGTTAACAAGCAACACAGCAGGCCAGGCAGCATCAGGAGGCAGAGAAGTCAACGTTTCGAGTGTAACCCTTCAAGACTGGGGCTGGGTGTGGGGGAGCTGCAGGTAAAGGGGGTTGGGGGGGGGCGCAGGGTGGTGAAATGGGGTTAGGTGAAGTCGGGTAGAGGGTATGGCCTTGTTGGTTGATGGGAGGAATGAATCCAGTTGGTAGCTGGAAGGAGAAGCCAATCAGACGGGTGGAAAGGAGGGGGACGGACCGGGAAGAGAGTCAGAGGATGGGAAGGGAGGTTATTTGAAATTGGAGAACTCAATGTTGAGTTCTCCAGGCTGTAGGATACCCAGGCAGAAGGTGAGGTGTTGTGCCTCCAATATGCGGTCTGATTCACTGTGGCAATGGAGGAGGCTGAGGATGGTCATGTTGGAAAGAGGAATTAAAATGGGTGGTGACTGTGAGGTCCAGTCGGCCCCTGAAGGCCCATCTGAGATGCTCAGTGAAGCTTTCCTTGAGTTTAAGTTTGGTCTCCCTGATGTAGAGAAGACCACATCAGAGTTTTAAGATAGGATCAGAGGCACTTTGGTCAGTTCTGTGATTTCTTTTTGAAAGGGTCAGAAAGTCATTCTGAAACAGATACATTTTTGATAAAAAAAACCAAATTATTTGAGTAAACTGTGTGGCAGGCTCCGGTAGTGTGAATGGATAAAGTTTTATATTGTTGGATTTATGACAGACAGAGTAAACACATTAAGGCAATTTGGTTTTGACTTCAAAGCAGTAAAATCGATTTTCTGAATTCAGTTCAGAAGAGCTCAGGAAAGAACAGTATTTTCTTTCTGAAAAGATCAGTGTCGGAGGAACTAATCACCTCAGCAGCAATGTTTTCTTACGTAAGGGCTTTCAGATCTGGGAGAGCTTATTAAGTTTTCAAGTTAGATTAGAATAGATTAGATTCCCACAGTATTGAAACAGGCCCTTCGGCCCAGCAAGTCCACACTGACTCTCCAAACAGTAACCCACCTGGACCCATTTTACCTCTGTCTAATACACCTAATACTATGGGCAATTTAGCATGGCCAATTCACCTGACCTACACATCTTTGGACTGTGGGAGGAAACCGGAGCACCCGGAGGAAACCCACGCAGACACGGGGAGAATGTGCACAGACAGTTGCCCGAGGCTGGAATTGAACCCAGGTCCCTGGCGATGTGAGGCAACAGTGCTAACTGAGAAAGGTTAGAGCTGAGAATTGTGGAAAAAGCATCTTCACAGTCTCTTGAGAAGGAAGACAAAGAGTTGAAGTTGGAAGATAATCTCTCTGGGATTGGATGGGGTTGTGATGCTTGTGTTAAGAACTTTCTGAGCTATCTCCGATAACTACATCGTTTCTTTTGCCTTTTGTGTCATGAACATATATCTGTTTAAGAGCATTCTCATGAGAATATGTTTCAGTCAAAAGAAAAACACTTGACCACTGCACCAAAACGTACACATGATCTATCAAGTCAGCTTTCATTTTGGGATCAGACTTGGCCAACTGTACCATCAAATGGGATCATAACAACATGTGCAGATTATTTCAACCATTAAACCTCAGTGTGTGGTACTGTTCATCCTCCTGCCTTACCAAGAATGACTTTATTACTATGTCCTACAAGATGATAGTCATTAACCTAAGTGTTGACTTAGTCAAAAATGGTTTACAGGTTTAATTAGTTATGTGAATTTATTCAAAGGTAGGGACGCGTATCGTCATTTACTAAACTGGGAATTACAGACATTACAGGGATGTTTACATGTCCTTATTTTCTTAAGAAATAGAATCAGCCACTTTCTATTTACACTCCTCCTTATAACCTTATACACCTCTATCAGCTACTGTTTTGGTCTGCACCTCACCAATTATTATAATGCCATCTGCAAGATGCACTATTGAAATTCACCAAGGCTCCTCCAGTAATACCTTCCAAACCCTCAGTATCTTTCCAACTGAAAGCAGGGGGCAGCAGCAGATGCATGGGATGACCACCTCCTACAAGTTCCCCTCTCCATCCTGACTTGGAAATATATAATCGTTTCCTCAATGCACTGGGTCAAAATCCTGTAACTCCCTCCCTAACAGCATTAGACGTACAATACATCGACTTACAGCGGTTCAAGAAGGCAGCTCACCACCACCTTCTCAAGGGGTAACGAGGGATGAGGATGCTGCCCTGTGATGCCCATATTCCATAAGTGGAAAAAAAGATATAATAGTACTCCAATAGACGCACGCAAGAATGTACAAGGAAGACACTCGAACTGATGGTTAAAACAGAAACAAGATTAGAGTGGTGCTGGAAAAGCACAGCAGGTCAGGCAGCATCCGAGGAGCAGGAAAATCGATGTTTCGGGCAGGAGCGCTTCATCAGCCCTTCATTCATTCCTGATGAAGGGCTCCTACCTGAAACATCGATTTTCCTGTTCCTCGGATGCTGCCTGACCTGCTGTGCTTTTCCAGCACCACTCTAATCTTGTCTCTGATCGCCAGCACCTGCAGTCCTCACTTTTGCCCTGATGGTTACAACAATCAGGAAACATTGATGAAGCCAGAACTGTTTTCTCTTGGAAAGGGAAGGCTGACAGCTGACTTAACAGAAGCCTTCAATAGCGATTTAATAGGGTTGGCATAAAGAAGATATTTCCATTGTGACAGACCTCACCGAACAGGTAGGAATTCTGGAGAAAATTCCACCTGAGAGCGGTGAAAATATGGAACCTATCAGCAGAGGAGTAGACGAGGTAAAAAAACTGCATTGGCCAGAAAACTGGTTAAAGACGGAAGGGAATGGGGAAATCAAGGGTTATGCTGATTGGGTGGGATAAAGGAGAGTGGGGTTCGAGGCTCATGTGGAGCATAAAATTGGCATCAATCAGTTGGGCCAAATGGCCTACATCTGTGCTGCGTTTGATTGTATGTACTTCTTTGTAGAGCAAAGTTCTTAAGACCCTGGTGATATGGGTTAGACCCAGTCATATTAGTTAGACCCTGGTGATATTAGTTATACATGGATTAAATTAGATAGATGCTGCCCTGTCTGATTTAAATGATTTGATAGTCTGACACTAGAAGCATTTCTTAATGGGTGGCACAGTGGCACGGTGGTTAGCACTGCTGCCTCATAGTGCTAGAAGACCTGGGTTCAACTCCTGCCTCAGGCAACTCTCTGTGTGGAGTTTGCACATTCTCCCCGTGTCTGCATGGGTTTCCTTTAGGTGCTCCAGTTTCCTCCCACCATCCAAAAATGTGCAGGTTAGGTGAATTGGCCATGCTAAAATTGCCTGTAGTGTTGGGTGTAGGGCAATGGATCTGGATGGGTTGCAGGTCAGTGTGGACTCATTTGGCTGAAGGGCCTGTTTCTGCACTGTAAGTAATCTCATCAAGTCTTTACTTACTTTGATGTTCTTGACTCACATTGCAGACTGGTTGTCAAATTAACTCTGATTGCCTGTGGTTGGTGAATGGTTATGGAAGTATAGATGACCAATCTCCTGGGAAACTTCATAACGTTTCCTTTTGTTTGCAGAGTACACATATGGAAATATGATGTTTCCAGTGAACATAAAAGAGCAATGTTATGTGTTTGGCCGAGGATCTTAAATTTGCTCTTAGTGTCAGTATTAGTACGCTTAGCGTTATCCAACAAGTGCTGTCTAAACACAGAACCAAATCTGACTGGGGCTGTTTTAGTTTGGGTTTTACACACATGAGGTTCATGTTTCAAAAACCCATGGCAAAACACCTACTATTAGAAAATGGGCAACAGTTGCCGAACAATCCCAAGTGCGCTAACAATAACACAAGGAAACCATTTAAGAAAAGCAGCTGATCCCATAAAATGGCTCATTTACCCTTTCTAAATGTGACACACACTCACACAGAGTGACCTATTCTCCACAAAGAAGAGGAAAAGGTTTGGCGCTGAATTACCCTGGAGGATGAGGAGTCTCTTGTTCCATTCTGCTTCCTCTCTGGCAACGCCCCAGTCAAAACCGGGGTGACTTGCCAGCCAATCAGAACCTTTCTGTACTGTGTAAGTGGTTTTAATGGTTTGAACTTTTGAATTTTTGAAGAGCACAAGATGAGAGGCTTAGGCAGCATGACTGTCTTTTCAGCAAAATTTTAAACCCGCTTCGACCATCTGGCTGTTCTTGAACCATAAGATGAAAAAAGAGCTAGAAAATACAATCATACCTTCCATGGTCAAAAGGAAATAGGTATCATCTCCCTTGATAAACTCTCTGCTTTTCAATCTCTCATGGGATAAGAATGCACTGGTTCCACGTCCAGGTCCCCGATAGTATTTGGTGCCATCAGTATCTGTTACCAAGACTCCTACTTTGTCAGGTCTGTCCCAAACGTAGGATGATTGGTCAACTACAAAGCAAAGTCATACCACAATTAACGTGAACAGCCAAAATCGGAAATGAATGCAGAAAGACCAATGAGGATGTTACCTGACCTTCCTCAGGGTCCGTGGTGACACTTCTTTGATGGTTCATGCGCCGTCTAATATCGGGATGTTGATCCATTAACAACATGGTGCACTGCTTCCATGGGCATGGCCACTGCAATTTGTCATCATCAGGTCCGCTGACCAAGTGGAAATAAATAGCAAGGTAGGAGGGGCGACTGCTTGTTCCATTCACATACAGGCCGATCTGAAATCCATATCCCTCTCTCGAGTAGAATCTCGGACTGTAAATCTTGCCAACCGTCCCCGGGGGACTCGTATCTAAAAGGTGGGTAAAGTTTTTGATATGCCAAACGTGGGTGGGGCATTGCATTTCCGAGAGGTTAACGTCATCGATGGAGATTCCTGCCGTGGAACTGCCTGCTCCTTTCACTCCTTCAAACACAACACGGAATTTCTTGGACATGGTGAGGCTAATGTGGTGAAGCTGCCAATAATTCAGATCTGTGCCTGTTAGAGGAACCAAAGCAGATTTCAGAGATATTTTCCTATAATCGCGGGGCCACTTTGAATTTCTGGGTGCTTTGATTTTAGGAGGTCCAGGCTGACAGAGAATATTATTGGAATGCGCACTGGTAAAATCTCTGCTGATGACGAAACAACTCATTATTCCTAGACTTGATACAAACTAATGGATAGAGAATGATTGCTGTGATTAGCCAACAGACCCATTATCATTGACTCTGAAGTAAGGTTGATGAACGCAAAGCGTTAATTCTGCTTTCTCTCCACAGACCGCTGAGTTTTTCCTGCATTGTCACTATGTTGCTATTCTACAAGGATTGTGCATGTTAAACAGTGTGTTATTGTCAATCCCTATGCCACATAAAATCTTGTTTTAATTCCTCCATAGGATGGGGGCATTGCTGATTAGGCCAGTGTTTATTGCCCGTCCCTAATTACCCTCGAGAATTTAGTCACGTGTCACCTGCCTAAAGTACAGAATTCATTGGGACGTAGGGATACCCCCAGTGCTGTTAGGGAGGGAATTCCTAACAATGTCAGTGAAGGAATGGGGATATATTTCCAAGTCAGGATGGTGAGTGGCTTGGAGGGGAGCTTGCAGGGAATGGTCCTCCCATGTATCTGCTGCCCTGGACCTTCTAGATGGAAGTGGTTGTGAGTTTGGAAAGTACTGTTTAGGGAGCCTTGGTGAGTTGCTGCAGTGCATCTTGGAGATGGTATACTCTGAGTGTCATTGGTGGAGGGAGTGAATGTTTGTTGATGCGGTACCAATCAAGCAGCTGCTTTGTCCTGGATGGTATTGAGCTTCTTGAGTGTTTTGGAGCTGCCCCCATCCAGGCAAGTGGGGAGTATTCTATCACACTCCTGAATTTGATCCCTATTTGTTTAAAAGTATTTCTGGAATGCCTCCAAATTTTCCCTTGCTCCTTCCCCATAGCCACCTGGAGAACTATAAAGCATGATATTTGAATCTGTCATCAGTGCCCCCTAATTTTATTTGCAACTAATTAATTATACTTCCTGCCTCAAACTTATGCCACAACTTAATGAATTCAAGACTGATCCATACCCAAGGTCTGTACCTGCTTTTGTCCACATGCCTAAATATTTTGGCTCAGGCAAATATCCATTGATAAAATTAACAGCTGACTTGTCATCATTTGCTATTTGTGGAAGAGGGTTCCAAATTTCTATTGCTCCCTTCATAAAGAAATATTTTCTATTTTCTGTTCGAAAAGGTCAGTCTCTAATTTTTAGTTTTATTCTCAGCCCTATAGCCACCAACAAGGAATAGTTTCTCTCAATTACCCTTTCAACTCCACTCAGTATCCTGAAGGCCTTGATTTAATTGCCTCTGAACTATCTAAGTAAGGAACACAACACCAATTTGTTTCCTGTCTCTTCATAGCTTAACCTTTGGAGTACAAGTATCGTTCTAATAACTTGACACCGCTCTCCTTCCAAGGTCACATGTTAAATTGTGGAAAATAAACTAGTGAAAGATAGAACCGGAGTCAATCTTTAACCCCTTTTATCAACATGTGTTTACAGAGGTGCACATTCAAGCAAACATATCATAATCCAATAATTCCAGTGGGAGAAAGTGAGGACTGCAGATGCTGGAGATCAGAGTGGAGAGTGTGGTGCTGGAAAAGCGCAGCAGTTCAGGCAGCATCCGAGGAGCAGGAGAATCGACGTTTCGGGCATAAACCCTTCATCAGGAAGTGCCCGAAACGTTGATTCTCCTGCATCTCGGATGCTGCCTGACCTGCTGTGCTTTGCCAGCACTACACTCTTGGCCATAATTCGAGTGTCTGTTTCTAGGTGGTCAATGCCCACCACTTTTCCCTTGAATTGACACAAAAAGCTTCAATCAAATGTATCCTTTCTCAGCAAGACTCAAGATTTCATTTCATTGATTAGAGTCTGGAATTTGAGGAAAAGAAAGACTTTCATTTCTGTTATACTTTTCAATACTATAGCACGCCCCCAAAGTCTCATACATCCAACGAATTACTTTTCTAGTGTTGTTACCGCTGTGTTATAGGGAATTCAGCAGCCAATTTGTGCATCGCAAGTTCAAACAAACTGAAATATGTTTGTGATCAGATAACCTGTTTTGCGATGATGGTTGAAGAATAAATATTAGCCAGAACACCAGGAAAATCTCCTCTGTTCTTTCTCAAAATAATCCCACAAATCACAAGTAAGGGCTTCAGTTAAATATCTCAGCTGACAGACAGAACCTTCCTGTCTAAATATCACACTAGGGCATCATTTGATTATTACAGTTATGATGAGACTGTGACTTTAATATGTTATTTTGACCTGTTTCTTTTTGATGAGAGGGTGTAAGGCAGAGGGCATGAGCAGTCTACCAGAACCACTAGAGTCAATAGATTGGGAGGCCTTGGGCTTTCTTTTTGTTAAACAGCCTGAATGGTGTGCCTAGCTCTCAGAGATCAGGATTTCTGGGTTTTTATGTTTAAGCAGAAGCTGTTGGGGTCTCAACAGAGTTGGAAGCTTGAGTGAATGTTTCCTGACTGCTACTCTCTCTGAAATTTCTCTTGTTGCTTTTTCCTCCTGGGTTGGAGAACAGCGTGTGAGAATCTGTGCCGGAATTTGCCTTTTATGCCAAGGGGTGTGTTTATGGGATGTTACTATATTGGAACATTTAATCAGTAATACCTATTATTCTGTTAAGTTTTCAATAGTGCTACGTTATTCGAAACACCTTTTGTTTGGTTGCATTTTAACTACAGTGATTAAATAAATTGTGTTTTGCTTATTGTCGAGTAGTTGCAGCTGGAACAGACGTTGCACATTTGCCTTTACACTAAGAAAGATTTAGGGTCTCGTCTACCTTCTTAAAATATTTTGAGGGGTTTTGCTCTGGTCCATAACACAGTCAAGTATTGGAGTGGGTTTTAGACCCATAATCTGATGATTTCCCAGTAAGGGTGCTGTCCTCTGTGGCATAAAGAACTTCTGTTGTCCAGAGCTCTGAATGTTATTTGAGATTGAGGTGGTATTGTGTCTTACTCTGATGAAGAGTCATCTAGACTCGAAATGCTCGTTTGCTGTCTCTCTGCGGATGCTGCATGAGCCGCTGGTGATCTTCAGAATTTGTTGTTTTCAGTATTATCTGTGTTTTTTTAACTTGTAATCCTGTCAGAGTTATATCACCCTGCCAGACTGCACATTCATAAATGAAGAGAAGCTCATTCTTTGTCTTTCAGTGACCCACCTTTTACTGCAGTGACTTTTGTTAAAGTCCCATTGGGGTTTGCTTCATCGTAAACCCTAACCCAGATGTTCAGCTCATCCATCTCACTTCCACTGTTATAGGAGTAAAACTGCAAACACTGAAAGTCCCGTTTTGGGTAATAGATTCGAGATTCCAGTAGTGCCCTCTCACCAACTTGATTGGTGCTAAAATGCATGAAGTACCCGATACCTGTCAAAAAAGAGGATTGAAATGTTTAATGAACAAAGCTGCCACTATTTTAGTTAACAGAATATTATGTAAGAAAGCTGGGCAGTTATGCTAGTGTTTTTTTAAAACTTGTTCCTGGGATGTGGGTGATGTTATTCATAGATTCGTCCCAACAGTCTGGAAACAGACCATTTGGCCCACTAACTCCACACCAACCCTCCAAAGAATAACCCACACAGACCCATTCCCCCTGACTAATGCATCTAACCTACACATCCCTGAACACTACAGCCAATTTAGCATAGTCAATTCACCTAACCTGCATATTCTTGGATTGTGGGAGGAAACCCACACAGACATGGGGAGAATATACAAACTCCACACAGACAGTCACACAAGACTGGAATTGAACCCAGGTCCCTGCTGCTGTGAGGCAGCAGTGCTAACCACTGAGCCACTATTTGTTACCCAGAGGGCAGTCAATCACACTGCTGTGGCTCACAGTAGTCCAGACCGGGTAAGGATAGCAGATTTCTTTCCCTAAAAGGCATTAGTGAACCAGATGGGTTTTTAGCAACAATTGACAGGAATTATATGGACATCATTAAGCTAGATTTTATTTATTGAATTCAAATTTCACCACTGAGATTTGAACCCTTGTCCTCAGAACATTAACCTGGAGGGATCTGGATTACTAGACCAGTAATGTTACAACTACACACCATATTAAGGGAGAAGTAAAAGACATTGTATTCAATACTAGAACCATACTTTGGGATATAGAGAGGTGTTATTTTTTTTTTCATAGTGTTGTTGAGACCAGTATTTATTATCCATTCCTACTTACTCCTAGAATTGAATGACTTGCTAGGACCATTTCAGAAGGTTTCAGAAACATCGCTGTGGGTCTGGAGTCACATGTAGGCCAGACAGGGTAAGGATGGCAGATTTCCCTCTCTGACAGGGCATCAATGAGCAAGATAATTTGTTTTTGCAAGGGTTGATAGTTACCCTGGTCACCACTGAGGTTATTTCTAAAAAAGAATAAGTCTCAGTTTCAGGAATTGATTGAACCAGCGTGGTGGGATCTAAATCTATACTAGTCCAGTAACCTAACAATTTCACCACTATCTCCCTTGGAGATTTCTTGAGAGAGTGCGCTGGAACCATTTTTATAAGCAATTCTATGAGGAATTTTAATGATCGAATAGGATTGTTCACCATGGAGTCAAGAGATTGAGGGGAGATTTGACAGACATGGACAGACTGATGAGAGCAAAAGGGAAAGCTTTGTTTTTCATAGCAAATGGTAAAGACCTGGAATTAAATGTGCGCCAAAGAGGGAAGGTTTGGATGGGAGGTTTGAAGAGAGTGAGGTGGTCAAGTGGAGAAAATTGTTATGAAGATGTGGGTATACCTTTAAGAGAGTTAAAAGCAGCAGAACTACCAGACCCAGCACCAAGTGTACTCAAAAATGGTAACAATGTAACACTGGGTCGAAGCACTCGATTAGTTTGTTGCTTGGAGACTAAAACAAATTTGAATTCAGTCAATCAGTTTAAATTATACCAGAAACATATAAACTCCAATCAAGTTTGAATTGAATATATTGACAATCTCAATAGTCAGTGGCATAGTTAAGTGCTCTGGAGTATAAGACTGGGGAAAATTGAACTGTTGAGAGGAGATCTGCTACATCCGAGCATGTACACATTGCTTGAAAAAAAATTCTCTTAAAAGTCCCTTTTCAATCAGTAATCTGTAATGCAGAAATTCCTAACAAGGAGAAAAGAAGACATAGGAAGATCCAAAGATAAGAACCTACAGTTGCCTGGGTTTGAGATAACAAGTGTTGTTTTGTAAGTTTTAAATGGGAGTTTTATTGAACTAGTATTATAGAAGGGAAGCTAAAAGATAGGTTAGAGAAAGCAATTGTAAATAGTGATTGTTAATTATTCCCTGTTATACTTTAAGAAATAGTTGTTTTTTTACTTTAAATAGTTCTTGGCCACTCGAATTTATAGATTACTGCATGGGATAAATCTTTTCTGGGTTGCTGGTTAAATTAACCATGTTGAAACAGTTTGGGGGCTCGGGTCCCTGATTTGAGCTGGTTTAGACAGATTTGAATAGATTTGGGTATGAAAAATCCCAGCAGATTTAAACACTTAGTGTCCTCGATCGTTAAATAAATGTAGATGAGGCAATTTGTGGTGACTAGTGGTTGATTAAATTAAAAGTGTTTCTGGTTAAATTAAACAAGAGGGTTTACCCGTGTCATAACACAATAAATAATTCTAAAAGAAAATCAGATAGGCACTTGAGGGAAATAAATTGCAGTATTACAGAGATAGAATGGGGAAATAGAACTGACTAAATTGCTCTATAGAGATCCAGCAGGGAGTAATGGGGCTGAATGGCCTCCTGTTCTATTGTGACTCTATTTTGTACGACAATATTAATTTAAGGTTATATTTGCCAACACCATATCTTCCAAATATTTATTGAATTGTGTTTACCAAAGACCTGTAAAGGAGGTTAGGGCTGCGGAAATGGTCTGTCAATCAGCCTGTCTTCCTTTTAGTGGAATCCAGAGGGGCAGTGGAAGGGCCATTCTTTTTGTGTGGTCCCCAATCCGAGAGGAAAGTCAAGACCCCACTTTTTCTGTCATAGCCTTTGTGTTCAGGGAATGTCTAAACTAGATCCTGAACGTCGTCATGGCAGCACGGGGACGTGTAACAGTACCCCTCCAATGGGCGGAAATGGGAAGTGGGAGTTGGGAATGGAATGGCCCAATTTCCTCCACTGATCGGAGACTTTAACTCTCCTCCTTTATTTGGTTGGGGCTGAGATGCTGCAGATGGAATTATTTGCAAACGCAGTGTAACACAGCAAAATCCCAGATCCCATGACTATAAAACATAGGAGCAGAAATTAGGCCATTCAGCCCATCCAGTTTGCTCTGCCATTCAATCATGGCTGATAGGTTTCTCAACCCTATTTTTGTGCTTTGGATCATCAAACTTTACACTCCCAGCTGGGAATGCTGTCCACCCCAATCAGGAGTTTAGTCAGCCCTCTAACCTCCGGGAACAGCAATGGCAAATGGGCTGAATGGCCTGCTCCTATGCAGAAAGTTCTGCGCCATTCAATATCGTCCTGAGTGGTACAGCCCTGGTGCATTAAAGAGGGTGGGGTTAATTAGTTGTCTCTGTCAAAGAGCCAGGATCTACTTCAATGGGCTGAATGGCCTTTCCATGCCCTTCAGGAATATAGGATTCAGATTTCCACTTCTCAGATGGACCTCAGGGGTTCTCTGAGTGAATGCCCATCTAATGCCAACTGTTGTAAGGGGGTAATTGTGCTGATTTCCACTATGGGCGCTCACTTGCCAAATGTTAGGTTGTGAAACATGATTCCTGACCTAGCGTTTTGCAAAGGAACGTTACTCTACCTGTACAGTCGCCCATGTTGGTGTAGTCTTGGCCAGGCCCTGGCAGAGCTTGGGTAACACGTTGCCAAGCCACCTTGTTGTCTAGGCCTTGAATCATGCCACAGATACTTTCCAGTTCAAAACTGCACCGATCCAAAAAACTAAGTGAGGAAGCTAAGAGAAAATAAAAACAGAAAGGTGAGAGTTCATGCTTTTCTACAACAACAGCTGCTTTCATTGAGTTTGTACCTTTCACATCAACAACAGAACATCCCAAAGCAATTTACCATCAATGGTGTATTTTTGAAGAGAGGTCACTGTTGTAGTCATGGTGTGCACAGCACGATCCCACAAACAACCATGGAGTAATGTGCTGTAGGCCTCTATGACACTTTAAGACTAGATTTAATTACTTGCTGCAATTAGAGAAACTGGAGAAACACTGAGAGAATTCAGGAAGAAGCTCAGATAGATAAAGCAGAGCAATGTTTCGGGTCTGGTGTGACTCTTATTCAGAACATAGCTGACCTGAATGGTTAACTCTGTTTCTCTCTCCATAGACACTGCCAGACCTCCAATGTTCTCTGTCTTTGTTTCGGATTTCCAGCACCTGCAGTATTTTGCCTTTCCTGGGGCTGGAGAACCTCACTTGGAAGCGCCCGACTCTGAGTCAGAAGATTGAGTCAGAAGAGTTGATCTTCATTGCACCAAGTAATTCAATCACTTAGTCTCAATGAGTCACAGAGCGCTACAGCACACAAAAAGATCCTTCAGCCCATCATGTCTGTGCTGGTCAAACATCACCACTTAACTATTCTAATTTCATTCCTCAGCACTTGGCCCACAGCCTTAGCCTAGGGGCATATTTCTTGCTTAGAACCTTCTATTGTGTCAAGAGTGTTGCTGAACAAAGAGACCTTGGAGTGCAGGTTCATAGCTCCCTGAAAGTGGAGTCGCAGGTAGATAGGATAGCGAAGGAGGCCTTTGGTATGCTTTCCTTCATCGGTCAGAGTATTGAGTACAGAAGTTGGGAGGTCAGGTTGCGGCTGTACAGGACATTGGTTCGGCCACTGTTGGAATATTGCATGCAGTTCTGGTCTCCTTCCTATTGGAAAGATGTTGTGAAAAGTTGAAAGGGTTAAGAAAGAATTTACAAGGATGTTGCCAGGTTTGGAGGATTTGAGCTATAGGGAGAGGCTAAACAGGCTGGGGCTGTTTTCCCTGGAGCATCGGAGGCTGAGGGGTGACCTTATAGAGGTTTACAAAATTATGAGGGGCATGGATAGGGCAAATAGGCAAAGTCTTTTCCCTGGGGTCAGGGAGTCCAGAACTAGAGGGAATAGGTTTAGGGTGAGAGGGGAAAGATATAAAAGAGACCTAAGGGGCAACATTTTCACACAGAGGGTGGTACGTGTATGGAATGAGCTGCCAGAGGATGTGGTGGAGGCTGGTACAATTGCAACATTTAAGAGTCATTTGAATGGGTGTATGAATAGGAAGGGTTTGGAGGGATATTGGCCAGGTGCTGGCAAGTGGGACTAGATTGGGTTGGGATATCTGGTCACCATGGACAGGTTGGACCAAAGGGTCTGTTTCCATGCCGTACATCTCTATGACTCTAAGCAAGAGGTCCTGGGTTCAAATCCAGGATGAGCCATTATTTCTTGAAACCTTAGTTCTGTGTTCACAACTCTCAACCTCCCATATACTTGAAGTACAAGTTTGGTTCCCATCCCCTTGCTGAATTAGTTTAAAAGAGCATTAGCAAAAACTCTTCCCCCACCCCGCCACCACCAGCTCCCCCCACCCCCCCCCCTCCCCACACCCCCCCGCCCCGCCCCAGGATATTGGTACCTCTCTGGTTCAGGTGACTAGTTTTTTTTTTAGTTTTTCAGTAGTCTCATTGGGATTTCAGACTGGTGGGAATAGAGGTTAGGGCAGTTGAAGGTTCCTCCTGCAGAATGTGGGAGGTAAGGGTCACCACTAGTGTCCCTGCTTACTGCATCTGTGGGAAGTGCACTCTACCCCAGCTCCTCGAAAACCAAGGTAGCTGAGAGTGCAATAGGGAGAAGTAGGTGGGGGTGAAGGTGATAAGTTGGAGAGGAGGGTGGGGTGCAGAGGTGGGAAGGAAGATGGACAGATAATCTCCAGCATTTGCAGTCCTCATTTTCGCCTTGTTGGTTTGAAGTGTGACAGATGCAGGTACAGTTACAACTTTTAAAAGTAATTTGGACAGGTACATAAATGGGAAATGTTTAGATGGCTATTGCTCAAATGCAGGCAAATGGGACTAGCTTTTTCGGGAAATCTTGTTAGCATGAACAAGTTGGACTGAATGGTCTATTTTGTGCTGCTTGACTGTATATGGGGAAAATGCAGCAAAGTGAAATTAGATTACTTACAGTGTGGAAACAGGCCCTTCGGCCCAACAAGTCCACACCGACCCGCAACCCACCCAGACCCATTCCACTACATTTACCCCTTACCTAACACTACGGGCAATTTAGCATGGCCAATTCACCTGACCTGCACATCTTTGGACTGTGGGAGGAAACCGGAGCACCTGGAGGAAACCCACGCAGACACGGGGAGAACGTGCAAACTCCACACAGTCAGTCGCCTGAGGCGGGAATTGAACCCGGGTCTCTGGCGCTGTGAGGCAGCAGTGCTAACCACTGCGCCACCGTGCTGCCCAGATTGTGGTTATCAGATCAGTCATGATCTCAGTAAGTGATGGAGCAGACTCGATGGGCTGAATGGCTATTTCCTCTCCTGTGTCTTATGAACTTATGGTCCGTAGTCTGGTGTTATCTGTCCATTTGCCTGCTTGGATGCAGCAACAACGACATTCAAGAAGCTCAATATTATCGAGGCCAAACCGGGTCACATGATTGGCATCACACCCACCACCTTCTGTCATTCCCTTGACCACCAATGCTCAGCAGCAGCAGTATGTACCATATACACAGTATCCTGTAGAAATTCTCCTTCAACTAGACCTTCCAAATCCATGACTTCTACCATCTAGAAGGACAAGGGCAGCAGATACATGGGAACATCACCCCCTGCAAGTTCCCTCCCAAGCCACTCACCAATTTTGCACAGAAATATGTTGCCATTGCTTTAGCGTCCCTTCCTAATGCCAGTGTGATGCAGCCCAGTGATTCAAGAAGGTAACTCATTAACCTCTTGAAGCTAACTAGGGATGTGCAATAAACGCTGGCTTAGCCAGCAACAGGTACATAGCATGAACTAATGAAAATCTTGCTGCCTCATTAAGACTTCAGCTCATTACTATGGGTCTGGAGTCACATATTGGCTGGTCCAGATGAGGATGGCAGATTTCCTTCACTCCAGGTTATTATTGACTAAGATGGGTTTTAATGACAGCCCAGTGTTTTCATGGTCACCATTACCAATACTAGCTCTCTAATTTGAAAGTTATTCACCCAATTTAAAGTCTGCCCATGTCGTGAATCCACAATTGACATTTGGATTCCTAGTCTAGTAACACAACAATCATGCCACCATGACATTTTATCCACTGGGTTGAGGGTAGTTGGCAATTGCTTGTCACCAGACCTTTAAAATATTAGCCTTTGTGCTTCTTATCATTTTCTTTTGACTTTGTTAATTGACCGCAAATTCTGATTGTGCCAAATTCTATCCAAACCGTTGGAACTTACTGCAGTTGTAGAGTCGGCTGAGTTTCTGAATGTCATAATCGCTGAAATCTAACCGTTGTCCAATCACGTTACTGAATTCTGGAATCTTGGTGACGATTGTTGGTTTGGTGCCTTTATTAAAAGCTGTGGAACTGTAGTGCATCACTGAGGTGTAGTCATAGGGTACGTTGAGGTCACTGCTTTCTTTGTCATTGTATTTATTGAAATTGTGCTCTTTACCTGAATCAACAGCAACAAGAGGATTCATCAGGAAACAGTCTTGTGTTAGTAAAGACAACCTCACTCGCTCTGTCGCTCTCAGGATGCAATCATCACTCTTTACCACTTTCAATCCTGTCCCAGACTATTGTGACATAGTCATCGCGATCAGCTCTTGACTGCTCATGCCAGAATCCCAGGGCATGGAGGAATTCATGTTCGATAGTCCCCATTCTTTCACATCCCTCACCAATGGACAGTTCTTGCCGTCCCTCCTGTTGGTTCCCCACAGAGGACCAGCACCTGAAAGATTAATGAATTCTTTGTGTTAAATGTGCTCCCCTTGCAGAAGACCAAAACTGGCTGGGAGAGTTCGTTGCGAGGCAAATGCAGGGATGCTTCAGTGCGATTTGGACAAGTTGAGTGAATGGAGGATGAAGTGTGCTGTAGATAAATACTGAGGCTGTCCACTTTGGCAGCAAACTCAGAATGCAGAAGGTCTGAATGGAAAAGGGGAGGGGAATGGGATCTGGGTGCCCTCATCTGGGGTGGCACGGTGACTCGTGGTTAGCACTGCTGCCTCATAGCACCAGGGTCCCAGGTTCAATTTCAGCCTTGGATGACTGTCTGTGTGGAGTTTGCACATTCTTCCTGAGTCTGTGCGGGTTCTCTCTGGGTGCTCCGGTTTCCTCCCACAATCCAAAGATGTGCAGGTTAGGTGAATTGGCCATGCTAAATTGCCCATAGTTTTAGGTGCATTAGTCAGGGATAAATGTAGGGGAATGGGTCTGGGTGGGTTACTCTTTGGAGGGCCGGTGTGGACTTGTTGGGCTGAAGGGCCTGTTTCCACACTGTAGGGAATCTAATCTAATCATTCACCAGTCGCTGAAGGTGAATGACATGTGGGCCTTCGTAATGAGAAGATTCAACTACAAGAGCAGGGATGTTTTGTGCAATTGTACAGGGCCTTGGTGAGACCATACCTGGAGTATTGTGTACAGATGTGGTCTCCTTATTTGAAGAAGGATGCTCTTGTTCCAGAGGGAATGCAGCAAAGGTCTACCTGACTGATTCCTGGGTTGGCAGGGTGAGGTATGAAGAGACACTGGATTGGTTAGGGCTATATTGACTGGAGTTTAGAAGAATGAGTTGGGGGTAATCTCATGAAAACCTATAAAATCCTAACCAGACTAGACAGGGTAAACACAGGAAGAGTGTTCCCGATGACGGTGGGGGGGAGGGTCCAGATCCAGGGGATCACTGTCTAAGGATAGGGCGTAGGACAATTAGGATTGAGATGAGGAGAAATGTCTTCACCCAGAGACTGGGGAGCCTGTGGAATTCTCTGCCACAGCGGGCAAAACATGAATAGTTTTCAAGAAGGAGTTAGATATAATTCTAGGGCTAAAAGGATCAAAGTGTATGGGGAGAAAACGGGAACGGGGATTGACTGAGCCATGATCATATTGAATGGTGGAGCAGGCTTCAAAGGGCTGAATGGCCTACTCCTGCTCCTAGTGTCTATGCTTCTATTCCTAAACATGTAACAAAAGAAGCTTAGAGTGCCAAAAATGAATGGCCAGCTCAACTGGGCATTTGATAGATTCCGAGGAACAGAATACTTTGGTTCCACAGCTTTTACTTATGAATTTTGTGGTATAAAACTGCTTGTGGCATTTCCCCTTTGTAGTTTCTGTAATCTTATCCAGCCCAAACCCTCCCTCCCCCCCAAGCCCCCCCACGGTTCTCCATACTTTCAGAACTTCTAAGCATTCCCGATTTTAATCACTCCACCATTTGTGGCTGTGCCTTCAGCCACCTCTGTCCTAAGCTCCAGGAATTCACTCCACCAACCTCTTCAACCATCTCTCCTTTAAGTCTCTTCTTCTCTACCTCTTCAGCCAAGCTTTTGATCAGATATCCTGACATATCCTCACGTGGCTCAGTGCCAATTGTTGTTCCTGAGCAGTATTTGGAACATTTTATTTCAATGTTGCTATGGTCAGTACCACATCACTCGGGTTGGTACAATTTGTAGCAAGGCATTAATGTGCTGACCAATGATGTTTACAATGAAGGCACTAGATGAGACTTTGTGTAGGGAGCTGGGAGTTAGCTGAATATTCTCTTTCTGGAATTCTGAACTATTAGACTCAAAATATTAACTGTTTTTCTCTCTCCACAGATGCTTCCAGACCTGCTGAGATTCTCCAATACTCTCTGTTTTTATTTAAGAATCCATCCACCTCTGTCTCAAAAATATTCAACACTTCCATCACCTTCTGAGGTAGAGTCCAAATTCACACAATCCTCTAGGAGAAATCTTCTCTCGCCATCTCTGATATAAAAGCAAAGACATCTAATTTATAAACAGTGCCCCCTATTTCTGGACTGAGCCCAACATCCACCTTGTCACCATTTAGTATCTTATATTCTTTAATCAAGTCACCCCCTCATTCTCTAAACTCTACTGAAAACAAACCCAATCTGTTCAAACTATCCTGAATGTAAAGGACTTTGGGATGTCACCTTTGTGGAAGGTGCTACCTCAATGAGGTACCTCTTTCTTCTTACTTGAAGATCATAAGAACACAACAATTATGAGCAGAGGTAGACCATTCAGCCCCTTGAGCCTGCTGTGCTGTTTAGTACGATCATGGCTGATTTCATCTTGGCCTCAACTCCACTTTCCTGCCTGCTCTCCCTTAACCTTTTACCAATGTTACTGATTAAAAATCTGTCTGTCTCCTCCTTAAATTTATTCAACATCCACAGAGCTGTTGAAAATTCCAGATTCAGACCCTTTGAGAGAAGTAATTTCCCCTTACATGGATAGATACGGGGGGCAGTATATCTATTGCAAATAGTGTCTCGTAAAGAGAAATTATTTCTATAGCACATCTCATGACCCAGAGTGCCTGACAGCCAAGGAAGTATGTCTTGATCCTCAATTGCTCTTTTAAAGCAGGAAATGCAGGAACCAAGTTGCACACAGCAATCTCCCACAAACAACACTCTTCTAATAAATACACTGTTTCAATTTTGCAGGTATTAATGGGGAGGGGGTGACTATTGAGAAGGGAATCAGGGAGATCTCTTCTGCAAAATAATGCCACAGGATCCTTTAAATCTACTGGTGAGGATGTGGATTTGACATCTCAGACCCACAAATGTTTACAACACAGAAAGAGGCCATTCGGCCCATTATGTTTGCACCGGCCAGCAAAGTTCTGACGACACTAATCCCATTTTCTAGCTCTTGGCCCATAGCCGTCGGGGCTGTAGCAACATAAGGGAAAATCTCTCTCATTCCTGCACTGAGGTGCATTCAGTCTGTTCTGCTCAAGACTGGTTTGAGTAATTGTGCCTCACGATTTCATCACCGGAGTTCAAGTATCATTCACGAAATGTTCTCTCATTGCGTCCTCTTTCCAACACCAAATATCCTCCCTAAACTGAAATGCTGACAGTACCTGCAGGTGTGGTTTCACCTCGGCATTGTACAGTTTCTTTCCCCTTCTTCAGAAAATCAAAGACTGCTCCAGCGTAGCTGTTCCCAGGTCAGCAACAGTTTGGTGGAGGCAGCTTCAATTATAGAGTTGTACGGCATGGAAACAGATCCTTTGGTCCAACACATCCATGCCGACCAGGTAACCTAAATTAATCTAGTCCCATTTGCCAGCACTTGGCCCATATCCCACTAAACCCATCTACCCATCTAGGTGCCTTTTAAATGCTATAATTGTACCATCCTCCATCACTTCCTCTGGCAGCTCATTCCATACACGTACCACTCTCTGTGTGAACAGGTTGCCCCTTAGGTCTCTTTTATACCTTTCCCCTCTCACCCTAAACCTATGCCTTCTACTTCTGGACTCCCGCACCCCAGGTTAAAGACCTTGTCTATTTATCCTATCCATGCCCCTCATGATTTTATAAGCCACTATAACGTCACCCCTCAGCCTCCTATGCTTCATGGAACACAGCTCCAGCCTATTCAGCCTCTTCCTAAAGCTCAAACTCACCAACCCTGGCAACATCCTTTTCTGAACCCTTTCACAACATCCCTCCTGTAGGAAGGAGACCAGAATTGCACACAATATTCCTAATGTGGCCTAACCAATGTCCTGTACAGCTGCAACATTGAAGCATTCAAGAAGGCATTGGATGGTTAGTTGGATCGAAGTAGTGTGTGAGGATATGGGGGAAAAGGCAGCAGACGTACACCAGGTAATGATGCTCATTTGGAGAGCCAGTGCTGCCATGATGCTCATTCTGTGCTGGAACGGTTCTGTGATTCTGCACAGTTGGAGGTGCAAAGATGAAGGGAAGATTTGCTGGAAGTTTTCAGAATCACAAAGGGTTCTGGACAGAGGGAGAAAATGTTCCCACTCAGAAATGGATCAAGAACCAGACGGCACAGTTTTGCAGAGAAAAGAAGCAAATGGAAGGTGAGCAAAACTTTTTCCACTGAGACAGTAGTTAAGGTCTGGAAGACTCCGCCTGGAAATGTGGTGGATTCAGGTGAGACATTCAAGAGAGCAGTGTTTCCACTTAAATAATGATCCCATGTATATGGTTATAGGGAAATGCAAGAGATCAGCAGAAAGGTAACATTCTAGAGATCTGGTGCAGGCATGATGGGCTGAATGGCCTCCTTCTGCAGTATAACTACTCTGTGATGCTTGACTTGAACTCACTTGTCTTCTCATATCCTCTGAATACAAAGGCCAGCATTTCTCTAGCCTTTTTGACAATGTTCGGTACCCATTCACTGATAAACAAAACAGATGAAGCCATGTATCTATCTTGGACCTCCATTGTTCCTCACATGTCACTGTTTAGAAAGTCCCTAGTTTTATCCTTTTCATGTCAAAAGCAGATGATCTCACATTTTGCCTCCACTGAAATCCGTTAGCCACAGTTTTGACCATTCATGTAATGCAGCAAGATTCCCTTAAATTTTATGGAATTTACAATTAAATCAGCTTGTACATGAAGTGTGTGGCAATGCTGTAGCTTTAAGAGGCGTGTTTTGTCCTGGTTTCTTTTCAGCGAAAGATTGAACGAGAGGTATCGAGAGGTCTGTGGTAACGTAAACAGCTTGTGAAGTCTTGGGTTTTTTTTAAAAAGTTGGAACAATAGAAGCAGCCTGGATGGGTGTGGCCAGCTCTCACAGACTGGGATTCCTAGTTTTTTTTTAGTTTTTAGATTTAGCAGAAGCTGCTTGAAGAAGAAGAAGCTATTTCTCGCCCTGTCTCGGTTGCAGCTAGAAGCTAAGCTTTCTCCTCCTGTCCGGGTGTTGCATGTGAGAAAATCTGATTTCTGAATTTGTCTTTTTGCCAAGGTGGGCATTTATGGAATGTTACTATATTGGAAGAGTTAATTAGTAACTGTTACTGTACCTGTTATTTGGTTAAGTTTTTCAACAGAGTTAAGTTATTCTAACTTTTTTTTGGTTGTTTGAATAAATTGCGTGTAGTTTGGAACAGAGCACTTTGCATTTATCTTTACAATAAGAAAATGTTAGGGTCTGGGCTCCCTTCATAAAATATTTTGAGGGGGTCTGCTCCGGTCCAAAACATACAAGAGTGGTGATAAACTGTCTCTCTTTGTGTGATTTGCAAAGTTGGAGTCATTTGACTTTCAATCCCATTTTTTAAATTCAAGAGTATATTTGCGGAATCAAGTGTTACAAAGCTGAGAGAATCCATTCAGGCCAGTACTCTACAGGATGAAGAGGAAAGACGGGACTGTAAGTATTCAGTGCAGCAGTATCAGGAGGCAAGTCTTGAGGAAAATCGATGATGTCCTTACCCACTGCCTTTCAATACAGAGATGTAGTTTTTTTCACCTGTCCAAGGCTTAAAGTCAATGCAGGATTTGAGACGGTACTGTTCAAATGCTTTTAGGATCATACCTTTAGCATTTACATCTACAATGAAAAGAGATTTTTACCGGCTGAGTTACTGTCACATAATTATACCACTATATGTTCCTTAATGATGCAGAAACTGAACTGAACTAGCCATTTCATACTGTGGCTGCAAGAGCAAGATAGAAGCTCAGAATCCTGCAGTGAGTAACCCATCTCCTGACTCCTCAAAGCCTGTCCACCATCTACAAGGCACAAGGCAGGAGGGTGATGGAATACTCCTCACATGCCTGGATGGGGGCAGCTCCAACAACTCTCAAGAAGCTTGACACCATCCAGGACAAAGCAGCCACTTGATTGGCACCGCACCCACAGGCATCTTCTCCCTCCACCATCAATGCACAGTAGCAGCAGTATGTACTAGTTTCTTCCTTCTCTCCTTATGTTCTAGCTGCTTTAATTGTAACTGGATATCACTTGATTCCAATGTTTTACTCACCAAAGTTTTTTTTTGCCTTTCATCTAAACCCAATTGCCTTGCTGGTACCTCAATTATCTCTATTAGAGTGGTGCTGGAAAAGCACAGCAGGTCAGGCAGCATCCAAGAAGCAGGGAAAATCGATGTTTCGGGCAAAAGCCCTTCATTGGGAATGAGGCTGGGAACCTCCGGTGTGGAGAGATAAATGGAAGGGGGGTGGTGCTGGGCAGAAGGTAGCCATGAGTGTAATAGGTGGATGGAGGTGGTAGGTCAGAGGGGAGGGTGGAGGGGATAGGTGAGAAGAAAGATTAGCAGTTAGGACAGATCATGGGGATGGTGCTGAGCTGGAAGGTTGGAACTGGGTAAGGTGGGGGGAGGGGAAATGAGGAAACTGATGAAGTCCACATTGATGCCCTGGGGTTGAAGGGTCCCGAAGAAAAAGCTGAGGTGTTCTTCCTCCAGGTGTTGGGTGGTGAGGGAGTATAGTCTGGTGATAGTACCACTAGACCATCACCTCTCCTGTTAACTGAATTTAGATTGCACCAATCAATGTAGTGGGATTTGAACCCATGCCCAAAGGGAAAAGATTAGTAACCTCATGATATCACCAATAAGCATCAACTATCTGCTAGGTGCTACTTTTAGCTTTAGTCCACCTCCATTCCCTCTCCAAACACTTCTCAAATTCCTTGTTGTCCCAACATTGACATTCATAGAAACACAAATTAAAATGGTAAAAGATTCAAGTAGATACCTACTTAAATTATCTTCCAGATAATATGGAATTATTTTTGGCCATCTGTATTTGTCACCCATAATAGAGCTTCTGTCAATTATCTGGTATCAAAAGAGACCGAAACCAAATCAGTGACATGGGATTGTGAACATATGTGTAACACGGAACATGCATCTGACAGCATGGATATAATGTTGGAATGAACCTTTACCTAGACAGCTTACCTTGTCAATTTTGATGTCCCCTTCTACAAGGTTCAAGCCTAGGTCTGCAGAAACAAAACATAAAGTTTGAGGGACTAGAGAAGGCACAAAACCGAAGTGGCAGAACAAATGATGAACTCTAGTAGGCTATAGTTACCAGGAAAGATTGGAAAGAGAAAGCTATAAAGAGGATGACAGAGTTTATGAGGTTAGACATTGAGAATTTTGGGTCAGTTCAAAATCAATGATCTGAAACGAAAGAAGATTTCTTCCTAAGCCAATAGGAGATTCAGGAGAAATATCTTTATCCAGAGAGTGAGGAGAATGTGGAACTTGCTGCTACATGGAGTAGTTGAGTTTAGTGAATGTGGTTTTAGGAAGAAGCCAAATTAACACAGAAATGAGAAATGAGTAGATGACATGTTGAGAAGGTGAGATCATGGAATACATACAGTCAGTTCTACTATAACGCATGTTTCTTCAATATAAATTGGCTTTCACGTGATTGAAGAATTTAGCCCGTTATTTGTAGAATGCAAACTTTCCTTACCTGTATTGGCTATAACATGATTCCAGCCCCATTATTTTGCATGATTTTCTTATAACGCAAGATCGCGTGAGAACGGAACTGATTGTATTGGTATAGACCAGATGGATCAAATGTTTGTGTAGAATCAATATAACCCAGCATAAAATTAGGTCAGACATCAGGGTACACTTATTGAAAATGAAAGGTGAGGTACAATTACAAAAAGTTGAAAAGTATTAGCAAGTCCACAGGGACATTGCACTGGGTCTGGGTGTCACTCAAGTGTAGTAAGAAGCACAATGCTGCTGCAGTCAATGTACAATACAAACCCAACTGAGCATCAGCACGTACCTCCTCCACAAAAAAGAAATGGTTGCAATTTTGCCAGGGATGAGAAAGCAAGATGTCCAAACATCTCCCATTGAAAAAAAATTGCCCAACTCATAACGTCACATTGCCATTATTGTACCACTCCACATTGGTACCATTGGTTTCAATAGGATAGAAAAAAATTCCAAGTTACCTTCATTTATTTCAAATATGTCCCGATCTAATCCAGCATCAACATCCACTTCTAAAAACATAAAATAAAAATGAATTTTAATCAATGGTCTTTTTCATAAAGCTTAAGAATATAAAGTTTGATGCACGGCAGGAGAGGCTTATTCAGCCAATCAGCTCTTTGAGAGAGCTCTTTCAATTTGACCCACTGACCTCGCTCTTTCCCCTGTAACCCTGTAATTTATTTTTCTCTCATCAGGTATTTATCCATTTTCGTTTGGAAAGTTACTGTTCTTTTTTTCCTTTCCAACAACAGGAATTGTTTTCGACTTGTTTATCTGTCTCCTATGACTTCAACGGCAAACTCTGTGATGGGGAAGGGGTAGCATGCTTCTAATGTTACTGGATGGATAATGCAGATGTACTCCAGGCTGATGATCCGGGGACATAGCTTCCGTAGTCACCATGGTAGGTGGTGAAATTTGGATTCAGTAAAAGAAAGTCTGGAATTAATAGCGTTTGTGGTGACATCGGGTTCACTAATGTCCTTTAGAGAAGGAAATTCTGGGTTGCCCGAAACGTCGATTTTGCTGCACTTTGGATGCTGCCTGAACTGCTGTGCTCTTCCAGCACCACTGATCCAGAACCAAGAGGATATCTCGCTGGGTCTGTAACAGTCCGAAACCGCACTGAGGCCAGGAGTTCAGGATGTCATCAAGAATAAAGAAGAGAGAAATAAAAACAGAAAAAAAAGAAGAAAAAAGAAAAAGAAACAAACAGAGCAGAGAAACTCCTGCTGAAGCAACCAACCCCGCCGCCATCTTGGATCTATCTATGGGGTTGGAAAAACCGCTGTTCTGAGCATTTTATTTCTTTATTTGTCATAGAACATAGAACATAGAAAAATACAGCGCAGTACAGGCCCTTTGGCCCTTGATGTTGCGCCGATCCAAGCCCACCTAACCTACACTAGCCCACTTTCCTCCATGTGTCTATCCAATGCCCATTTAAATGCCCATAAAGAGGGAGAGTCCACCACTGCTACCGGCAGGGCATTCCATGAACTCATGACTCGCTAAGTAAAGCATCTACCCCTAACATCTGTCCTATACCTACCTCCCCTTAATTTAAAGTTGTCAAATTTTATTTTTCCTAAGAACTTGTACAGAAGGAACTCTATTGTCGATTGTAAGTGTTGGCTTGTAAACTTCTCACTGTGCTCATTTGAGTACATGTGACAATAACGCAAATACAATTCACTTCAAATTCCAACATCCTTACTTCTTCCGTGCTTGACTCTTAACTGCTCTCTGCAATAGCTGAAAAAGGCACTTAACTCAAAGGTAATGTGTGATGGGCAGTCATAGGTTTTGTTGCTCTAATGGAATACTTTTTCCCATCACAAATAAGGCCACCGTGATCCATCTAAAAGTCAGGTCAGCATAACAATACATTTTAAGCTAGATGTAAGATCCGGGAAAACACAGCAACAATTATAATCTGACCGTGAATTTTTTTGCAAATCAGTGCTTTAAAAAATCTGCATAGGTACAATGTGATATTACAATTGTAATTCAGAGACTGTTTACTAGTCATCAGAGGGAAGGCAAGGCAGGCAAAATAAACTTTTGTTGCTCATCTCTAACTGCCCTTGAACTGAGTGGTTTACTCGGCCATTTCAGCAGGCAGTGAAGCATCAGCCGCACTGCGGTGGGGCTGGAGTCACATGGGTAAGGACGGCAGAATTCCTTCCCTAAAGGACATCAATGAACCAGCTGGACATTCACAACAATCAGTGATTTATTCCAGACTAAAGAACCGAATTCAGATTCAAGCCGTGAGATTGGAAGCCATGTCCCCAGAGCTCTGGGTTACTAGCGCAGTGATATTCAGGCAGTGCACTGTTACTGAACCAAGGACCAATGTGTAAGCAAACTAGATACTGGAAAATCTTCCTATCTCTTGTAAGCTGTAACTGTGTGTCAAGTCAGGATTGCACGATGTGTATCAGAATCAAGGTAGTTCCATATGACAATGGAACAGTTTATAGAAAGAGGATGAGGCAAATGGCTGCTGTCTATTGTTGCAGTTATATTGTGAAGTGTGCCCTTCACATTGGAGAGCAAGGGGGGGAAATGAAACAGGGCAATGAGTGAACAATCTGTTTTCAGCTGGTGAACAGACAGCTTTATTGAGTATGTTCTGATGATTCAGAAATTTCCTCACTATTAATAAATTCATTTTGCAGTACAAAACCATTCAGTCAAATGTGCCATCTGTTGCAATATGGTTTGGTGCTGGTATACCCATGTATAGATGATGAAAAGCTTAATCAAAGAGGTTGATTTTGAAGGTAAGTTGTAAAGGAGGAGATAGAGAGAGGCCGGATTAGGGAGAAGGGAATAGAGCAGGAACAGCCACCAATGGGAGAATAATTAAAGTTGATCATATGCAAGACTGATGATATTGACAAGTAAGAATCGTGCCACAATACTGCCAGGAAATGGCCATCTCCAATAAGCGACAATCCAACCACTGCCCCAAGGCATTCCAAGGCATTGCCATCACTGAATCCCCCAAATATCAACGTCATATTGGGGGCAATACCACTGATCAGGGATTCAGTGATACACCACATAAATACTAGATCCCTCCAGCACATAAGTCACCCCCTGACACCCCAGAGTTGGTCCACTACATACAAGGCACAAATCAGGAGGGTGATGGAATACTCCCGAATTGCTATTGCACCTCCAATAACTCTCAAGAAGCTCGACACCAATTACGACAAGGCAGCCAGCTTTGTTGGCACCACATCCATTAACATCAACTCCCTCCCCCACACCCATAAAGACCCACACCCTTAACACTCACTCCCTCCTCCACACCCATAAACACCCACTCCCTCCCCCACACCCACTCCCTCCTCCACAACCATAAACACTCACTCCCTCCTTCACAACCATAAACACTCCCTCCCTCCCCCCACACCCATAAACACCCACTCCCTCCTTCACAACCATAAACACTCACTCCCTCCCCCCACACCCATAAACACCCACTCCCTCCTTCACAACCATAAACACTCACTCCCTCCCCCCACACCCATAAACACCCACTCCCTCCTTCACAACCATAAACACTCACTCCCTCCCCCCACACCCATAAACACTCACTCCCTCCTTCACAACCATAAACACTCACTCCCTCCCCCCACACCCATAACACCCACTCCCTCCTTCACAACCATAAACACTCACTCCCTCCTCCACACCCATAACACCCACTCCATCCCCCACACCCACTCCCTCCTCCACAACCATAAACACTCACTCTCTCCCCCACATCCATAACAGTCACTCCCTCCTCCACACCCATATAAACCCACTTCCTCCCCCACACCCAAAACACTCCCTCCCTACCCCACACCCATAACACCCACTCCCTCCTCTACACCCATAAATACACATTCCCTCCCTCACACCATAAACACCCATTCCCTTCCCCACATCCATAAACACCCACTCCCTCCCCCACACCCATGAACACCCACTCCCTCCCCCACACCCATAAACACCCACTCCCTCCACCCCAATACCCATAAACACCCCACCCTCTCCCCCACACCCACAAACACCAACCCCTTCCCCCACACCCATGAACATCCACTCCCTCCCCCACACCCATAAACACTCACTCCCTCCCCCACACCGATAAACACCTAGTCCCTCCCCCACACCGATAAACACCCACTCCCTCCCCCAACACCGATAAACACCCACTCCCTCCCTCACACACATAAACACCCACTCCCTCCCCCACACCGATAAACACCCACTCCCTCCCTCACACACATAAACACCCACTCCCTCCCCCACACCCATAAACACCCACTCCCTCCCTCACACACATAAACACCCACTCCCTCCCCCACACCCATAAACACCCACTCCCTCCCCCAACACCGATAAACACCCACTCCCTCCCTCACACACATAAACACCCACTCCCTCCCCCACACCCATGAACACCCACTCCCTCCCCCACACACATAAACACCCACTCCCTCCCCCACACCGATAAACACCCACTCCCTCCCCCACACCGATAAACACCCACTCCCTCTCCCACACCGATAAACACTCACTGCCTCCCTCACACACATAAACACCCACTCCCTCCCCCACACCCATAAACACCCACTCCATCAACTACACCCATAAACACCAACTCCCTCCCTCACAAACATAAACACCAACTCCCGCCCTCACACACATAAACACTCCCTCCCTCCCCCACACTCATAAACACCCATTCCCTCCCCCACACCCATAAACACCAATTCCCTCCCCAACACCCATAAACACCAACCCCCTCCCCCACACCCATAAACCACCCACCCCCACACCCAAAAACACCCATTCCCTCACCCACACCGATAAACACCCACTCCTTCCATCCCAACACCCATAAACACCAATCCCCTCCCCCACACCCATAAACCACCCACTCCCACCCCCACACCCATAAACACCCACTCCCTCCACCCCAATACCCATAAACACCCCACCCCCTCCCCCACACCCACAAACACCAACCCCTTCCCCCACACCCATGAACACCCCCTCCCTCCCCCACACCCATAAACACTCACTCCCTCCCCCACACCCATAAACACCCCACTCCCTGCCCCACACCCACAAACACCCACTCCCTCCCTCCCCCACACCCATAAACACCCACACCCATAAACACCCACCCTCTCTCCCACACCCGTAAACACCCACTCCCTGCCCCACACCCATAAACACCCAATCCTTCCACCGACGGCACTCAGTCGCAGCAGTGTGTCATGTCTGCAGAAATTCATCAAAGATCCACAGATCGCACCTTCCAAGCCCATGACCACTTCGACCTACAGGGTGAAGGGAGCAGGTACATGGGATTGAATTGAATTGAATTGAATTTATTGTGACGTGTACTGAGGTGCAGTGGTGCCATGACCCTTAAGTTCCCCTCCAAGCTACTCAGTTGCTGAGCATAAGAATGGTATTATATCAGGGATGATGGATGATGATTCTGTATCACAGTGCAGGGTTGATTTAATCCATTTGCCTGTCCCGTTGTGCACTCATCTTGAGTTGGCCTAATTCTGAGCATGACTTGAACCTGCATATTCCAAGAAAAGTGCCAAGAAAATCTACATTGAAAATAGTAAACTCCTGGTCTGATCTTCAAAGAACTGTTGACATAATTGTTTCTGAGAGGCTAAAAAGACAATTTGCCAAGGTGTTCTCAATCAGCGGCATTGCTTGGTGATGCTGAGGATATTTTGGGTTCTTAAGAAAGTTCAAACTAACAACTTGGCTCTTCTCAAACACTAAAAACAGAAATTGCTGGAAAAGCAGGTCAGGCAGCATCTGTGGAGAGAAATCAGGGTTAACGTTTCGTGTCGCGTGACCATTCCTCAGCACTTTCCGTCTGTAACTTAGCACTTCAGTTTGATGAAATTCAATGTGACTTGACTGGAGGCCTCAATAGTAAATAAATAGAATATTGATATTAATATCTCAAAACAGCCCCAAATCCTTTCTGAAATGCTGCTCTTCAAAAGTGCTTAATTGCCGGTAAACTACACTAAAAGGCTCTGAAGTAATTCATTGTGCTAGACTGAAAATTTAGTTAGTATCAAAGTTCAATGGAAATTATGTAAGATCATAAAAGTAATTGAGAAATCATTCACTTTCAATGTATAAACGCCAGGCAACAACAATACCTGATTACAACAACAATGTGCATTTGTATATTGCCATTCATGTAGTAAACCAATCAATGGCCTTCCACAAGAGTGTCGCCTGACAAAGTTGGATAACCAGCCATGAAAAGAGGCATTGTAAGGTGATCTAAACACAGTCAGAAAGGCAGATATTGAGGAGTATCTTAGTGGAAGAGAGAGAAAGAGAGAGAGAGAGAGAGAAAGAAAGATTTAGAGAGGTGAGGGGATTAGAGATTGCAGACTTTGGGACATAGGTCTGATATTGGAGTGGTTAAAATTGCAGATGTGCAAAAGGCTGGAATTAGATAAGTACAGATATTTTGGAGGGTTGAAGAGCTGGAGAATGTTACAGAGATAGAGAGGAGGGATTTGGAAAGAAGAATAAGAATTTTAAATTTAAGGCTAAATTCAAGAGTGACTAAAAATTCAGAAATTAAGATTCAGCAGAACAGTTGGATGAAATTGTTTGAACAAAGACTGATGGAATGGACAATATAAGAGGACCCAAGATGTAACTTGATCAAGGATTATGAGAACCTCAGAGTTCCAGAAATAATGTTGCTGTACTAAAAGATCTGTTGATTTTTATTAACATATGAACTCAAACTTACCGATCACTTGTGGCGTTGGCTGGAGAAAACATAAAGGAAATTGCAAATTAGAAAATGTTCAGTCCTGTCAATGTCAGATACAATAAACTGCATGAATCCATGTCAGACTCTATTAACTCAGTTTTTAGATTACAATCAGTCTAAACATTATGGCACATCAACAGCACACAGGGGGCTAACACCTCCAGCACATTATCTAGGCTGACACCGATTGTTAAAGTTAACCTGAGAATGTAACTTTTTAAAAGGTTTTGTGATTTACATATGAAAGAAGTGAAACTAAGATGGTCATTCTAACAGATGAGAGACTTAACAGACAATCCAGGTTATTTTTCAGTTACATCACACTGTACATTTTTGTTATAAATTTTGTGTCTTACAATTGTGTACTCCACAACCACCTGATGAAAGAGCAGTGCTCTGAAAGCTAGTGCTTCCAATTAAACCTGTTGGACCATAACCTGGTTTGTGTGATTTTTAACTAGATACAATGAAACATGTAACAAGAAAACACATAATAAAATCGAGCAGAGTCAGTCTTGCTTCACAAAGGAGAAATCATGCCTGAGATATTTATTCAAATTCTTTTAGGAGATAACAAGCAGGATAGATAAAGAGACGACAACTGATGTAATATATTTCACTTTTCAGAAGGCGTTTGGATAAGCTGCTGCACGTTATACTGCTCAAGACGATAAGAGGCCATGTTGTTGGAGGTAGTATATTAGTATGGCTCAAGGAATGACTAATGGAAGGCCGAGAGTTGGGATAAAGCAGGAAACATTCAGGATGGCAATATATGGTGGTGTGCCACAGGACTCAGAGCTTGGTTCACCAATATACATTAATGACTTTGATGAAGGAAGCGAATATACAATAGACACGTTTATGGATGACAAAAAAAAATTGGTGGGAATGCAAGTGGTGAAGATGGTCTAAAATGGATATAGATGGGTTAAATAAATGGGTAAAAACACGGCAGATTGAATATAATATGGGAAAATGAGAGATTACGCACTTTGGCAGGAAGAATAGAGGATTTGAATGTTACTCAGGTTGTGGAGAACTGAAAGGGGAGTTGATGGCCTAGTAGTATTATCACCATACTTTAATCAAGAAAGTCAATATTTATAAAGAAAGTATCCTATCTGGATGCGTCATAGTATGGTATGGTCACTGCTCTGTTCATGACTGCAAGAAATTATAGAGAGCTGTGAATGCAGCCCAGACACAAACCAGCTGCCTATCCATTGACTCTATTTACACTTCCCACTGCCTCAGGAAAGCAGCCAACATCATCATACACCCCTCCCACCCCGGTTATACTGTCTTCCACCCTCTTCCTTTGGGCAGAAGATATAAACATTTGCATGCATTTATGAACAGATTCAAGATTAGCTTCTTCCCTGCTGTTATCAGACTTCAGAGTGGGCCCTGTTTAAGGGTGGCATGGTGGCTCTGTGGTTAGCACTGCTATCTCACAGTGTTAGGGACCCAGGTTCGATTCCTCACCTTGGGTGACTGTCTGTGTGGAGTTTGCATTAATCAGGGGTAAATATAGTGTAGAGGAATGGATTTGGGTGGGTTTCTCTTCAGAGGGTCCAAATGGCCTGTTTCCATACTGTAGGGAATCTAATGTTGATGTTGATCTCTTTCTGCACCTTCTCGGTATCTGTAGCATTATGTATTGCACTCTGTCTGTTACCCTGATTCACTTGTATGAAACAATCTCCCTGTAAAGCACCTGAGACAACATTTTACACTGTACCTTGGTACATGTGACAGTAATAAATCAAATCAATATCCTGGGGGATCCAGGTTCGAATCCCACCATGGCAGATGGTGGAACTAGAATTCTGTTAAAATATCTGGAATTAAGAATATACTAATGATCATGAAACCATTGTCAATTGTCAAAAAAAAGTCTGATTCACTGATGTCCTTCAGGAGAGGAACTCTGCCATCCCCATCTGGTCTGGCCTACATGTGACTCCAGACTCACAGCAATGTGGTTGATTCTCAACTGCCCTCTGAAATGGCCTAACAAACCAGTCAGTTGTACCAATCACTACAAAGTTTCAAAGAAATGAACCAGACGGATCACCGGGCATCAACCTGGGCACCGGAAAAGACAACAGCAGAAACAGTCCCATCGACCCTGCAGAGTCCTCCTCACTAACATCTGGGGGCTAGTGTCAACACTGGGAGAGGTGTCTCACAGACTAGCCAAGCAACAGCCTGACATAGTCATACTCACAGAATCATACCTCACAGACAATGTCCCAGACACCACCATCACCATCCCTGGGTATGTCCTGTCCCATCGGCACAACTGACCCAACAGAGTTGGCGACACAGTGGGATACAGTCGGGAGTTGACCTAGAATCCTCAACATTGACTCCAGACCTCATAAAATCTTGAAGAACGGTCCTGCTGATTACCATGTACCATCCTCCCTCGGCTGACGAATGGGTACTCCTCCATGTTGAACAACACTTGGAGGAAGCACTGAGGATGGCAAGGACACAGAATGTAATTTCAATGTCCACTACTGAGAGTGACTCAGCAGCAGCATTACTGATTGAGCTGGCCTGGTTCTAAAGGACATAACTACTAGATTGGATCTGCGGCAGGTGGGGTGAAGGAACCAACAAGAGGGAAAAACATACTTGATCTCATCCTTACCAATCTACCAACCACAGATGCACCTGTCCATGACAGGATCCGTAAGAGTGTCACTATCACCATTCTAAATGGGACAGACTTTGGTCAGATCTAGCAATTCAAGACTGGGCATCCATGAAGCGCTGTGGGCCATCAACAGCAGCAGAACTGCACTCCAGCACAATCTGTAACCTCATGGCCCTCATTCAACCATTACCATCAATCCTGGAGATCAATCCTGGTTCAATGGATAGTGCAGGAGGGCATGCCAGGGGCAGTACCAGGCGTACCTGAAGATGAGGTGAGAACCTAGTGAAGCTACCAAACTGGACCACTTGGCAAACAGCATAAGCAGCAAGTGATAGACAGAGCTAAGTGATTCCACAGCCGATGGATCAGCTCTAAGCTCTACAGTCCTGCCACGTCCAGAGGGTGAATGATGGTACATAATTAAACAACTCACTGAAGGAGGCAGCTTCACAAATATTCCCATCCTCAAAGGTGGAGGAGCCCAGCCCAGTAGGTCAAAAGATATGACTGAAACTTTTGCAAAAATCTTCAGCCAGAAGTACTGAGTGGATGATCCATTTCAGCCTCCTCCTGTGGTCCCCAGCATGACAGATACCAATCTTTAACCAAATTAATTAACTCCACGTGATATTAAGAAACAGTTGGAGACACTGGATACTGCAAAAGCTACGAGCCCTGACAACGTGCCAGCAATAGTACTGAAGATGTGTGCTCAAGAACTTGCCACTCCCCTAAGCAAGCTCTTCCAGTACAGTGGGAGAAAATGAGGACTGCAGACTCTGGAGATCAGAGTCGAAGAGTGTGGTGCTGGAAAAGCACAGCAGGTCAGGCAGCATCTGAGGAGCAAGAGAGTCAGCGTTTTTGGCATTCCTGATGAAGAGCTTATGCTCAAAACATCGATTCTCCTGTTCCTTGGACGCTGTCTGACCTGCTATGCTTTTCTAGCAGCACACTTTTCAACGTGATCACTATCCCCGGTATCAACATCCTGGGGGTTATCATTGACCAGAATCTCAACTGGATTTATCACATAAACGCAGAGAAAGCCCAGCACATTAGGTCAAAAGATAAGACTGAAGCTTTCACAAAAACTATCAGTGCTGAGTGGATGATCCATCTCACCCTCCTCCTGTGGTTCCCAGCAACACAGATACCAGTCTTCAGGCAAGCCAATTCACTTTTTGACTTCATCACTGTGTTCCCCACTCTCAACATCCTGGAGATTATCATTGACCAGAAACTCAACAGGACTCACCACATCAACACAGTGGCAAAATCAGCAACTCAGAGGCTAGGAATACTGCAGCAGGTAACTCAACTCTTGCCTCCCCAAATCCTGTCCACTACCTACAAGGCACAAGTCCCCACTTGCCTGGATGGGTGCAGCTCCAACAACACTCGAGAAGCTCGACACCATCCAAGACAAAGCAACCCCGCTTGATTGGCAACACATCCACAAACATCCATTCCCTCCACCACCGACAGCAGCAGCAGCAGTGTGTACCATCTACAAGATGCACTGCAGAAATTCACTGAAATGTCTCGGGCAGCATCTTCCAAACCCACGACCACTTCCACCTGGAAGAACAAGGGCAGCAGATACTTGAGAACATCATCCCCTGCAGGTTCCCCTCCAAGGTGCTCACCATCCTGACTTGGAAATATATCACTGTTCCTCCAGTGTCACTGGGTCAGAATCCTGGAATTCTCTCCCTAAGGGCACTGTGGGTCCAACTACAGCACATGGACTGCAACGGTTCAAGAAGGCAGCTCACCCCCACCTTCTCAAAGGGGCAATTAGGGACGGGCAATAAATGCTGACCCAAACAACAATGCCCATGTCCTACAACTGAGTACAGAAAAAGGTGATTTGAGAGTTTTCATGCGTTAATCACAAAAAGCTAGCACCCAGGTTCAGTGGAAAGTAGAGAAGGCAAATGAAATGCTGGCCCTTATTTCAAAGGGAATAAAGTATGAAAAAAGGAAGGTCCTCCTAAAGGGATACAAGGCAGACCACAGCTGGAATACTGCCAACAGTATTGGGCCCCTTATCTCAGGTAAGTGAGATTGGCATTGGAGGCAGTCTGGAGAAAGTTGATTGTGGGTATTCCCTTTTGACAATAGATTGAGTAGGTTGGGGCCTGCACTCATTGGAGCTCCAAAGGATGAGAGGCAACCTTATTGAAACATACAAGGTTCTTTATGGACTTGACAGGGTAGATGTGGACAGATTGTTTCCCCTTGTGTTAGAGAGCCTAGGAGCTGGGGGAATACTCTCAGAATAAGGGGTCACACATTTAAACAGAGAAGGGGAGGAATTTCTTCTCTCGGGAGGAGTGAATCTGTGGAATTCTTTCCCACAGAGGGCTGTCGAGGCTGGGGCATGAAGTGTATTCAAGGCTGAGACAGACAGGTTTTTAATCAGGAAGGGGAATCAAGGGTGATGGGGGAAAGGCAAGAAAGAGGAATTGAGGATGATTAGATCAGCCATGATCTCATAGAATGGCAATGAGCTGATTGGCCTGTTTCTGTTATGACATCTTATGGTCTTGTCATCATAGAGATATGGAATTAAAACAAAACAGAAAGAGGCCATTTGTTCCATTGAGTCCAAATCAACATTAAGAAATCGGTATTCACCACAATGCAAACCTAGATAATGAAATTGCTGATTTGACCACAAGATTTAAGTGAAATGTATTGACTGTACATACTCTAACCCCGCCCCTACGTCGATCTCTGTCCCCGCCCCTAACCCCGCCCCCACCCCCAGCTCCAGTCCCACACCAGGTCCTAGCTCCCAGCCTTGCCGGATCTTCACCATCCCTCCAGATCTCCCCCTCTCTGAGGATGAAAGATCAGTCCTCAGCAGGGGTCTCACCTTCATTCCCCTACGCCCTCGGATTAATGAGTTCAACACGTGGCAAGACATTGAACAATTCTTCCGCCACCTTCGCCTCCGTGCCTACTTTCACAACCAAGACTCCAGCCCACCCTCTGACGACCCCTTCTCCCCCCTCCAACGCACCCCATCCACCTGGACACCCCGTGCTGGCCTCTTACCTGCCCTCGATCTATTTATAGCCAACTGCCGCCGCGACATTAACCGACTCAACTTGTCCACCCCTCTCACCCACTCCAACCTCTCACCCTCAGAACGTGCAGCCCTCCACTCCCTCCGCTCCAATCCCAACCTCACCATCAAACCGGCAGACAAGGGAGGTGCGGTAGTAGTTTGGCGCACCGCCCTTTATACCGCTGAGGCCAAACGCCAGCTCGCGGACACCTCCTCTTATTACCCCCTTGACCATGACCCCACCTCCCACCACCAAACCATCATCTCCCAGACCATCCATAACCTCATCACCTCAGGGGATCTCCCATCCACCGCCTCCAATCTCATAGTCCCACAACCCCGCACCGCCCGTTTCTACCTCCTGCCCAAAATCCACAAACCTGACTGCCCCGGCCGACCCATTGTCTCAGCCTGCTCCTGCCCCACCGAACTCATCTCCGCGTACCTCAACACGGTCCTGTCCCCCTTAGTCCAAGAACTCCCCACCTACGTTCGGGACACCACCCACGCCCTCCACCTCCTCCAGGATTTTTGCTTCCCTGGTCCCCAACGCCTTATTTTCACGATGGACATCCAGTCCCTGTACACCTCCATCCCCCATCACGAATGACTCAAAGCCCTCCGCTTCTTCCTTTCCCGCCGCACCAACCAGTACCCTTCCACTGACACCCTCCTTCGACTGACTGAACTGGTCCTCACCCTGAATAACTTCTCTTTTCAATCCTCCCACTTCCTCCAAACTAAAGGAGTTGCCATGGGCACCCGCATGGGCCCCAGCTATGCCTGTCTCTTCGTAGGATATGTGGAATAGTCCATCTTCTGCAACTACACTGGCACCACCCCCCACCTTTTCCTCCGCTACATCGATGACTGTATCGGCGCTGCCTCGTGCTCCCACGAGGAGGTTGAACATTTCATCAACTTTACTAACACCTTCCATCCCAACCTCAAATTCACCTGGACTGTCTCAGACTCCTCCCTCCCCTTCCTAGACCTTTCCATTTCTATCTCGGGCGACCAACTCAACACAGACATCTACTATAAACTGACTGACTCCCACAGCTACCTGGACTACACCTCCTCCCACCCTGCCCCCTGTAAAAACTCCATCCCATATTCCCAATTCCTTCGTCTCCGCCGCATCTGCTCCCAGGAGGACCAGTTCCAACACCGTACAGCCCAGATGGCCTCCCTCTTCAAGGACCGCAGATTCCCCCCAGACGTGATCGACGATGCCCTCCACCGCATCTCCTCCACTTCCCGCTCCTCCGCCCTTGAGCCCCGCTCCTCCAACCGCCACCAAGACAGAACCCCACTGGTTCTCACCTACCACCCCACCAACCTCTGTATACAACGTATCATCCGCCGTCATTTCCGCCACCTCCAAATGGACCCCACCACCAGGGATATATTTCCCTCCCCTCCCCTATCAGCGTTTCGCAAAGACCACTCCCTTCGTGACTCCCTCGTCAGGTCCACACCCCCCACCAACCCAACCTCCACTCCCGGCACCTTCCCCTGCAACCGCAGGAAATGTAAAACTTGTGCCCACACCTCCTCCCTCACTTCCCTCCAAGGCCCCAAGGGATCCTTCCATATCCGTCACAAATTCACCTGTACCTCCACACACATCATCTATTGCATCCGCTACACCCGATGTGGCCTCCTCTATATTGGGGAGACGGGCCGCTTACTTGTGGAACGCTTCAGAGAACACCTCTGGGACGCCCGGACCAACCAACCCAACTCTCCCTCCCACTCCACCGAGGACATGCAGGACCTTGGACTCCTCCACCGGCAGAAAATAACAACACGACGGCTGGAGGAGGAGCGCCTCATCTTCCGCCTGGGAACCCTCCAACCACAAGGTATGAACTCAGATTTCTCCAGTTTCCTCATTTCCCCTCCCCCCACCTTATCTCAGTCGGTTCCCTCAACTCAGCACCGCCCTCCTAACCTGCAATCTTCTTCCTGACCACTCCGCCCCCACCCCACTCCGGTCTATCACCCTCACCTTGACCTCCTTCCACCTATCACATCTCCATCGCCCCCTCCCCCTAGTCCCTCCTCCCTTTTATCTTAGCCTGCTTGGCACACTCTCCTCATTCCTGTTGAAGGGCTTGTGCCCGAAACGTCGAATTTCCTGTTCCTTGGATGCTGCCTGACCTGCTGTGCTTTAACCAGCAACACATTTTCAGCTGTACATACTCTAAGCGTCTTTTAATTTCTTTTCGGGAGGAAGATTCAAAAAGAGGGAACGCTGGAGGAACTGAGCAGTTCTGGCAGCATCAAAGGAGAGAGAAAAAGAGTTAACGTTTCACATCCCATGACCCTTCATCATAAACTCCAGATACTGTGAGACCTGCTATACTTCTGAAGGACTTGCTTTTAGTTTCAGATTCCCAGTGTCCACTGTGCTTTATGTTTATTGGAGACAGATCCATTTTGTTTTTGTCATCGGTGGACATTGTTTCCCCAATGGCAGATTCAACCGACCCTCTTCATCACTTCATCGTGTGGCCAAGCCCTATTGGTTAGGATATTATTCCAAATACTTTTTATTCCCCAAAATATTCTGGAATCAACTTGGATTTACCAAATTTCTTAACACTTAGCAATAGAAATTTCAAACCTTTTTTTTGCAGAAATAAGGACAAATATGATTTTGAAATGGTGGTGGTGTTAGCTTTTGGTTTCACAATCAGAATCTCCTCAGTGCAGGAAGAGGCCATTCAGCCCAATGAGTCTGCACTGTCCCTCTGACGAGCATCCCACAAAGACCATCTCCATAACCTCAATGGGCTTTCTACCATAGCTAATCCACCTAGCCTACACATTCCTATACACCACAGGTGATTTATTTTTTAAAAGCACAGCCAATTCACCTAACCTGCACATCTTTGGACTGTGGGAGGAACACATCAACATGAGGACAATGCGCAAACTCCACACAGACAGTTGCCCAAGGCTGGAATCAAACCTGGGTTCCTGGCACTGGGTGGCAGCAGTGCTAACCACTGAGCCACTGTGCTGCCTAAACTCACTTTACTCATAGGGTATGGGCATTGCTGGAAAGGGGAAGTTCCCTTGGATTCAGAACTCAGCAGTGATATGAGGAGAGTCAGGGTCTCCCTAAGCATTCACTCCATCCAAGACTATTAGCTGCCAATCCTTTTCACAATACAGAGACCAGAACCATGCAGAATGTTTTTTTCGGTTGCCCCAGCCTCAAAGACCTTGTTGGGTGGACGGGGAATCCAAATTTCCACTCACTTTTTTTGTGGAGAGTTGCTTCTTGATGTACTCCCCCAAAGCTTTTGCCCCTGTTTTCTGGACCATCGCCTGTTAAAGAAAACTGTTTCTGACTATCGCCCCTATCCATTCGTACAAACCCTGTAAACACCTCAAACAGATCAACCCTTAATCTTCCAGAAACAAAACAGAAGTTACTGGAAAAGCTCAGCAGGTCTGGCAGCATCTGTGGAGAGAAATCAGAGTTAACGCTTCAGGTCGAATGACCCTTCAAAGATTGGTTACAAGTTCAGTCTATGCAACCTAACATGAAAAGGCAATAATCATCATGTTACTGAGTCAAAGTATTTTTGAATTTTAGAAAGATATAAACATTAGGCACTTTTGATTAATCATTGCAAGTCCACTTACCAAAGCCAATGTAATAGTTAAGACTATGGAGAAACACAAAGACAAGTAGAAAAAGCTGAAAGCCATTCTGTCTGAGGTGCATCTATCTCTGTGTGACTTGGGACTTTAGTACATAACTTGCTAGTTTGCACAGGACTTTGACAAGCACGTGCTTTGACAGCAGAAAACCCAGAGATAGAGGAAGATTGCCAGTCTTCTGTAAAAAAGTGGAATGTTGGTGAACTTGGGCACTTGTCTCATTACATCAGGGAAATATTTACACATGCTGCAAGCAATCTGAATCCTGAGAACCAAATATTTGTGACAACTATCTTAAAACACTATGTTCATGACAACCTCTGATAACATTATTATCCATTAGGGTGTCTGTTCTAAATGCATTTCATTTAATTTACAATCTCTTCCACAAATGTCAGTGCTGGCATTATTAGCTTGGACATTAAAAAGATAATGGAATAAGTGTGCTGTAAAAGACCTTCGAGATATATTATAAGACAGGTCTTAATGGAGTATCTCACCTCCTGACTCCCAAAAAGCTGTCCACCATCTACAAGGCACAAGTCAGGAATGTGATGGAATACTCCCCACTTGCCTGGATGGATGCAGCTCCAACAACACTCAAGAAGCTCAGCACCATCCAGGACAAAGCAGCCCCTGCTTGATTGGTACCGCATCCATAAGCATCCATTCCCTCCACCACTGACGCTCAGTAGCAGAAGTATGTACCATCTACAGAATGCACTGCAGAAATTTGCCTTTTTGTTATATAAATATTTTTATTGAGGAAAGGATTTTGAACTTTTTACAAAAATATAAAATTACTACAAAATAATAGAACAATCTTGCAATATAACAGCAATAACAGTAAACAAACTATTACTCTACACCACAAACAATCGAGGAGAAAAGAAAACTCTACACAAACTACTATTCAATAAATAACTAAATCAAAACAAGAAGAAACTAAATTAAACCAAGTTGAACTAAGGCAAATCACATTAAATTTGGCCCAGTGGTTAGCATTGCTGCCTCTCAGTGCCAGGGACCTAGGTTCAATTTCCATCTTGGGCAACCCGTCTGTGTGGAGTTTGCATGCTCTCCCTGTGTCTGTGTGGGTTTCCTCTGTGTGCTCTGGTTTCCTCCTACAACCCAAAGATGTGCAGGTGAGGTGAAATGGCCACGCTAAATTGCCAATAGTGTTAGGTGCATTAGTCAGAGGGAAATGGGTCTGGGCCGGTTACTCTTTGGAGGGTGGGTGTGGACTGGTTGGGCCGAAGGGCCTGTTTCCATACTGTAGGGAATCTAATCTAATCCAAATTATGTTAAATTACAACACTCAGTGTAATCCCACTAAAGCTCACCATTTCTGGGAGCAACTGTTGGCATGCCCATTCTTGTTCAGAATCCCTTCTAGCCCCGTGCTCCCAGGGCCACTAGACACAGCTGTCATGGCTACACAAAGGCCCTAGCCAATATAACTGATAAGTCCGTGTCTATATGGTTCAAAAAGTGCCGCCACATCCTGTTAAAAAGTTCTGTTTTCTGGTGAACCATACTTGGAAGCAAGTCCAGGGAGATGAGCTCCATAACTAACCAACGCCACCCCAAGAGTCCTGGGGAATTTCCCAGCTCATCAGAATGTTCTTCCTCACACAAAATGAAAGGATGTTAAACAATTTTATCCCGTGTGCATCCAAAGAGGGGAGATTCGGCCAACCCAGGAGGAGGGACACTGGATCTACCTTGACTTCAGTTCCCATGACCCCTTTCAAAACACTTGCTTTAGTGCCCCAATACCTACAAAGCTTGTGGCATGCCCACAAGCAGTGAGTAAGAGAACCAACGTCTATTTTACATTTGGGGCACAGTGGGGATGCTCCCGTTTCAAATTTCACAGGTCGCTCTGGCGCCAAATAAGTCCTGGGGAGTCCCTTCAATTGCACAGCCTGCATCCTTTTGCAGATTGAAATTTTCCTTACATTCTCCCAAATATCCTTCCACTCCTTTGGTGAGATCTCTACCCCAATTCCTGAGCTCAGATTCCTTACAGCTGCTCGATGTCCTTCGAGACATTACCTCCTATAAGTGATAGAGAGTGCTGACCGAGAGAGTGCCTGTGGATCGAAGCACTGTCCTCTCCATATCGGACTTATAGGGACTAGCCATTAATGTCGTCTTTTTCAGTACGAAGTCCCTAGTCTGAAAGTAATGAAAGAAATCCCTCCTAGATAGCTCATATTTCTGACTCAGCTGCTTGTGAGATATCATGACCTCCCCGTCAAACAAGCCTCACTTTGTCGCATTATTTTCCATGTTAAGGACAATTGGATTTTTGCAATGGTCCATAACAGTTCTCAACTTGTCCATGAACAACAGAGTAATGAGGGGACCTTTTGCCTGGGAGTCCTCGACATCCAGCCAAATTGACAGCGGGTCCTGGCAAGCCCAAACAGCCACATAGGATAGTTGGGAACTTAGTTGGTATTTCTTACAGTCTGGAAAATCCACATCCTCTCATCCCCAGCGGTATCTGTGCCCTGCTTAATACAGTTGATTAATTTATTTGGCTCTTTCGGGGGTGGAATCTGATTCCTTTTTAGGTGGTCATGTAATTTGACCAGCTCCATAAGAGGCCACCTGTAATGCCAGATTAAAGGGCCGAGCCAGCTGTTAAGCCTCTGTACCGCCTGCCGGGGCACCATCAAAAAAAGCATTTGCATGGGATGTAATAAACGTGGAAGAACATTCATTTTAACCAGAGCTTTTCTACCCAGGCAGGGTATCAGAAGATCGTCCCAGCGCCGAAGGTCCTGTCTTATCTTCTGTAGCAACTGCACAAAGTTAGCTTTATATTATTGATCAAAAGCAGGGGTGATAAAAATGCTTCCCTGTGACCAACTGAAAGGGAATCAGATTCCGACCCCTGGATCGGGTACTCCAGAAAGAGCCAAATAAATTAATCAACTGTACTAAGCAGGGGACAGATACGGTCGGGTTAGTTGGAAACAGAACAACACCATCTGCGTAAACAGTGATCCTATACCTGCCTGACCCCACCTCTGGGGCAGTTATATTGGGGTCCCTCTGGATGGCCTCCGCCAATGGCTCAGTCACTAATGTAAATAGCAACAGTGAGAGGCGGGTACCCTTGTCGGCTGTCTCGGCCAATACTAAAATTGTCAGACGGTATACCATTAGTGAGAACTGCTGCTTTAGGGTTACTATATAACACTGCCGCCCATCTGTCAAAACCTCCTCCAAGGCCAAACTGTTCCAGGACATAAAAGAGGTATGGCCACTCCACCCGGTCAAATACATTCTCTGCATCCAGGGAGACTACCATGCCGAGAGTCAACCCTTGCTGGCACATCTGGACTATATTTATCACTCACCGAATATTATTTGAGGACCTGCGACCCCAAATAAAATCTGTCTGGTCCTCCTTTACAATGGAGGTAAGACCTTCTCTCACCTTAACACCAGCATTTTTGAGAAAATTTTAAAGTCCACATTTAATAATGATGTGGGCCTGTATGAAGTTCAATCCTCTGGGGGTTTCCCTCTCTTGAGAATAAGAGAAATATTTGCCTCTGTCAGGGAGGATGGGAGGCAATCCTAAGTGTCTGAGTAATTGTACATATCCAACATTGGCCCAGTCAGTATGTCTATAAACTCCTCATAAACCTCGATCTGAAATCCATCTGGGCCAGGCACTTTAACACTCTGGAGCTGCCTCACCACCTCCTGTATCTCAAGGATTGTCAGAGGGGCATTCAAAAGAGATGCCTGCGCCCAAGGCCAAGGTCTTGAAAAAAGGACTCCATCTTCTCCAATCTGTCCTCACAGCCCTCCAACTGGTACAACCCAGAGTAGAACTTCCTGAATGCTGTGTTAATCTTTCTGGGATCACAGGTGATCGTACCAGCACCCTCTCTAATGGATGTGATAGATTGGGTGGGGGGGTGGGGGGGTGGGAACTCTTCTTTCTGGCTAAGCACCCAACCGGTTTATCACCATATTCAAATAACCTCAGTTTCGCTAAGGAGATTTCCCTATTTGCTGTCTGGGTGAGCGCAGCATTCAGAGCAGCCTGGAGGCTTAGTTACAGACAGTCTGTCAAAATATGCTGTCTCTGGTGCCTTCAGCCGAATCTCGAGCAGACGCTGCAGCTCTCCTGTCTGCTGCTTCTGAGTTGCTGAGTAAGAAATAATTAAACCCCCTGCATAGGCCTTGGTAGTCTCCCAGAGCACCGACAGATTACTGGCTGGACCTAAATTAATGACCCAGAAATTGTTAAAATCCCATGAAAAATACTCAATGAACTTTCAGGAGGAAAGGATCCAATGAGCAGTGCTGCGAGCCTGTCCATCGCCACCGGCCCTGACCTCCATGTCCACTGCCACATGGTCAGAAATGGCTATGGTTCCCAATTCTACAGGACAGCACCAAATTCAAAAAGGCCGATGAGGCAAAAAACATGTCAATCCTCATGTAGCACTTGTGTGGGTTAGAGAAGAAGGTGAAATCCCTACCCTCAGGGTGAAGACATCTCCATACATCCACCAACCCCAGCTCCCTGTTCAGGCCCACCAGCTGCCTGGATTGCAGAGATTTACCTGCAAAACCCTAGGCATCCTATCCATTTCAGGATCCATAAGTCGGTTAAAATCCCCCCGCTATAATTGTATGACGCACCCCAAGAGCCATCAATCTCGAGAGCCCATCCATTAAAAATTTGAGGGGGTGTGCCAGGGGGGCAATATACATTCAGATTCCATATTCCTCTCCATGTATTAAAGCTTTAAGGATCAGAAACCATCCACATTCATCCTTAATCTGGTCTAACAACTGAAATGGTAGATGCTTCTGAATGAGTATAGCTACTCCTCTACTTTTTGAATTCAAGGATGAGAAACCACCTGGCCGAACCCTCTCTGCTGTAACTTTAAGTGCTCCGGATCGGTTAGGTGTGCTCCGGATCGGTTAGATGTGCTTCTTGCAGCAAGGCTACATCAACGCTTTCCTTTCTAAGGCTTGGAAGTATCTTTTTTCTCTTAATCGGTGATAGAAAATGATAGACAAACAAAGGAAAATGGGACGGGAGAAAGAAGGGAGAGGAGAGAGAAGGAGAGAGAAAGAAGAAAAGGGAAGATCCCCCCCACATTAAAAAGACAAAACCAGGTAAACCAGGCAAACTACAGATAAAACAACGTGAACATCGATTGTCCATATTATTTGAGCCAGCCAGTCTATTTTAAGGTGTCCAGGAAGTCCTCTGTCTTTTCCGAGGAGTCAAAATTAAACACGGACCCTCACGTGCCAGATATCTTACAGAGTACTGAATATTCAAGTCCCTCAGCATCCCTTCCAGCTTATAGAGTCATAGAGTCATAGAGATGTACAGCATGGAAACAGACCCTTCGGTCCAACCCGTCCATGCCGACCAGATATCCCAACCCAATCTAGTCCCACCTGCCGGCACCCGGCCCATATCCCCCCAAACCTTTCCTATTCATATACCCATCCAAATGCCTCTTAAATGTTGCAATTGTACTAGCCTCCACCTCATCCTCTGGCAGCTCATTCCACACATGCACCACCCTGCGTGAAAAAGTTGGCCCTTAGGTCTCTTTTATATCTTTCCCCCTCACACTAAACCTATGCCCTCGAGTTCTGAACTCCCCCATTCCCAGAGAAAAGACTTTGTTTAGTTATCCTATCCATGTCCCTCATGATTAGGTTTAGGGTGGGACTAGATTGGGTTGGGATATCTGGTTGGCATGGACAAGTTGGACCTAAGTGTCTGTTTCCGTGCTGTACATCTCTATGACTCTATGACTTTGTACAGCCTCCTAACCCCTGTACTCAATACTCTGACCAATTAAGGAATGCATACTAAACATCTTCTTCACTATCCTATCTACCTTCAACTCTACTTTCAAGGAGCTATGAACCTACACTCCAAGGTATCTTTGTTCAGCAACACTCTCCAGGACCTTACCATTAAGTGTATAAGTCCTGCCCAGAATTGCCTTTCCAAAATGCAGCACATCGCATTTATCTAAATTAAACTCCATCTGCAATTCCTCAGCCCATTGGCCCACCCGATCAAGATCCCATTGTAATCTGAGGAAATCTTCTTCGCTGTCCACTACACCTCCAATTATGGTGTCATCTGCAAACTTACTAACTATACCTCCTATGCTCACATCCACCAAAACTAATAAATAACAGTCCTAGGGGTCTAAAAGCAGTGATTTTCACCACAATGGGTAATAAGGGAGGGTGAATGCACCATTTTGAGTGTCTGGGCAGAGCCCAGCAAGGCAGACATAATGGATCTCCCACCAAAGCTCTTTAGACAGAATCTTCCAAACCCACAATCACTTCCATCTAGAAGGACAAGGACAGCAAATACATGGGAATACCACACCCTACAAGTTCCCCTCCAAACCACTCACCATCGTGACTTGGAAATATGTTGCTGTTCCTTCACTGTTGCTGGGTCAGAATCCTGGAATTCCCTCCCTAAGGGCATTGTGGGTCAACCCACAGCAGATGGACCGCAGCGATTCAAGACGAAGCTCACCCTCACCTTCTCAAGGGGAAATTAGGGAGGGGCGAGACAAGCCAGACCAGCCAGCAATGTCCACCAATGGACACCACACAACAACTGCCATACAGGAATGTTCCCTTCCAGCTGGGGCAAAGGACATTCAACTGCTGATCTTGTAGGTGGTGGTGTTTCCATGTATCTGCTGTACTTGTCCTTCTAAGTGATTAAGGTTGCAGGTTTGGAAAGTGTTCCTGGAGGTGAGTAGCTGTGGAAATATTGCTGCAGTGGTTATAAACATTGAAGAGGGTGGATGTGGTGCCGGTCAAATGGGCTGCTTTGTCCTGGATGATTTCAAGCTTCTTGAGTATTGTCGGAGCTGTACTCATCTAGTCAAGCAGGCTAATTCCACTTTCCAGCTCTTGGCCTTGAATGTTATCAAATGTCAAGCATGCATAGAATCATTGAAACATTTAAAGGTGGCAGTGCATTCCAGATTCCTCGTCTTTCCCAGAATTCCCTCTAAACTTCCTGCCTTTCACCTTGAAATGATGTCCCCTTGTTCTTGAGTCTTCAACTAAGAGGAACAGCTGCTTCCTATCCACCCTGTTCATGCCCCTTATAATCTTATGTCCGTCTATCTGGTTCCCCCCTCAACCTTCTCTGCTCCAAAGAAAACAGCCCGAGGTTATCCAGCCTCGCTCTATCACTGAGATGCTCCATCCCAGGTACCATCCTGGGGAATCTCCCTCTGCACCTCCTCCAGTGCAGTCACATCCTTCCTACAGTGTGGGGACCAGAACCACACACAGTACTCTAGGTGTGGTCTCACCAAAGTCCTGTACAGCTCCAACATGGCCTCCTTGCTCCTCTCATCTATGCCCTGCCTTCTTACCTCCTCTATTAACCTGTCCCACCACCTCCACGGATCTGTGGAAAAGAACCTCTCAATCTCCCTATCGCTCTGGGTTTTCTCGTACTCTGCCATTCATTGGATACTGTCGAGAGTGTGGTGCTGGAAAAGCACAGCAGGGCAGGCAGCATCTGAAGAGCAGGAAAGTCAATGTTTCAGGCATAAGCCCTTCATCAGGAATGCATCCACACTCTCCACTCGAATCTCCAGTCTTCACTTTCGCCTCATATTCTCTTGTCTAGTTAATTCTTCCAAAGTACATCACCTCACACTTATTAGGGTTAAATTCCACCTGCCACTTACCTGTCATATCTAGGATCTAGGAGTTGTTTCTTTATAAATGTTGATTGCTGTTCACCCAGATCTGTTCCACTCTCACAATCAGCCATCACTGCACTGATACAATTATTACCTTTAGTCTACAATCCATGCCTGATGAGGTGATACATATTTTAAGCTCCAATGAATCACAAATGGATGACATAGCATTGAAAGATTCAATAGATGTTTCTTATAATAGCTCCTGGCATGTACATATATCACAATCCCAGGTATTGCTGTGTATGGGTTTCTACTGAGCAATGAAGTCAAAAACTGAAGCATTCTCCTCTCAATATGCCATACTGGAAGCTGTCACACTATGTTGGAGACCTGATATGATGATGATATTAGATTAGATTACTTACAGTGTGGAAACAGGCCCTTCGGCCCAACAAGTCCACACCAACCTGCCAAAGCGCAACCCACCCAGACCCTTACATTTACCCCTTACCTAACACTACGGGCAATTTAGCATGGCCAATTCACCTGACCCGCACATCTTTGGACTGTGGGAGGAAACTGGAGCACCCGGAGGAAACCCACGCAGACACGGGGAGAATGTGCAAACTCCACACAGTCAGTCGCCTGAGTCGGGAATTGAACCCGGATCTCAGGCGCTGTGAGGCAGCAGTGTCTCTTAAAGATATATTTCATACTAACTTTGAGACAAAACAATGCCTAGCACATTATCTGAAGTTCTTTAGACAGCACTGTTCATGTCAGTAGCCTCTACCACTTACACATGGGGGAGGGCAGCAGATACAGGGCAGCTCTGTCACCTGCAAGTTCCCCTCCAAGCCGCTCACTATCCTGGCTCGGAAATGTATCATCTTTTCTTCAGTGTCATTGGGTCAGAATTCTGGAAGTCCCTGCCTAACGGCATTGTAGGTCTACATGGACTGCAGTGGTTCAAGAAGCCAGCTCACCCTCACCTTCTCAAGGGCAATTAGAAATGGGCAATAAATGCTGATCTCATGTCTCACAGATACATTATTTTAAAAACACCTCCAGTTCTTGAATCACCTCCCTTCACTTACTGCTCTCTCTGACACAAAAATCCTCTTTTCAGACACTCGCTAAGAGTCTACCTCCTTAATCAAACCTCCACCCTCTTGAATGGTAAAGCAGCCTCAAGGGGCTGAGTGGCCTATTCCTGTTCCTATTATTTGACTCTTGGATGAGGAATCTCAATTATTATGCCTGTGCTATTATCTAGGAAAGTGCTAATCATTCGTTAGGTCAGTCAAAAATTAACCACCATAAAATCATCATTAAGGGAGGCAAGATTGGGAAACACATTTCAGATTAAAGTTCATATATGTTTATTGTGCAAGCTTTACTCTTCAATGCAAATAAAATAGGTAATGAAATGCAGAAGATATATTTTAAATAGAATTTTGAAGGTGTCACTTAAAAGACAACAGAATATATTGATGGACATATTTCAGGAAGTTGTGTTACTTGCACTAAGCTCTGTACGCAGTCTTGCTCTGAGTGGAAAGGCAAGTTACAGAATGAGGCAGGGAAAACAAACACAGGATTAATCCCCAGTGCCAAAGTACCAAGTCAAGGGCAAATGTTGGAGGGATTTCTACTTGGAATTTCCTCATTGTTGTTTCAATTTCTTCAAGAAGAATCTTATTTGATCAGCCGAAAGTTGGAGAATGCCAACAATGGGTATAAAAGAAGATTCACCTGCACTTCTGTCAGTCACAGAGAAGAATGAGAGAGAGAGACTGAAAGTAAGGTAGAGAAAGGTGAGGGGGGGGGGGGAAGAGAGAGAGAGAGAGAGAGGGAAAAGAGATAAAGAAAGGCAGGAAGAGAGATATGGCAGAGAAAAAGAGTAAAAGAAAGAGAAAGGACAGAATAAGGGAGAGAGAAAGAAGGGGAGAGAAAAAGAGGCAGAAATAAAGGGGGGAAATAGAGAATGAGGGGGACAAAGGGATAAAGAGAGAAAGATACAAAGGAAGAGAATTAAAGGGAGAGAAAAGAAAGACTTGCATTTATACGACAATTTTCACACCCTCAAAATTGCTCGACATGCATGTAAACGGAGTGTGTACCTCAACACTGGGGAAGTTTGATAGTAGCATCCTCTTTCAAGGAAGGAAACAATGGGGCCTGCTTGGCCCAAAGGAAAACCACTCAGCAATCTAACTAGAAGCAATTACTGCATGTTAGTAACTAGTCCCAGGTTACACTGACAGAACAGACATGTTCCTGAGACTTTGTGTACGACTTGATGTTGGATCTCGGATTCTGAGCTGTAGTTTCCACCTCCAAATGCACATGACATTGTCTTCTGTACCTTTCAGTCCCATTTACTATAAAGGGCTTCACAGTAGGAGGTACTTTTTGGTGTGTTGCAATATTAGAACACAGCAGCCAGGAAAATCCCACTTACATCAATGTATAGTGACCAGACAATTAGGTTTTAATGATGTCAGTTGAGGAATAGATATTGTTCAGGACACAGGTATATTTGTTACCTCAAGGGAAAAGGTTCATCTCATCTACACTGCTGTTCATTCATAGGACAGGAGCAAAGATGGCCATTCCTACAGGAGGAAGTATCAGATGTTGCAAGATATGGCGACTGTGTTGGAACAGATGGAATGGCAACACATAAACAATACAACATAGGTGACAGAGAAAGGAGAACAGTATGGCAAGATGGTCATTCAGATTAGAAAGCGATGGAGAAGGGAAAAGAGTTACAAAGATTCACATTGTGATAGTGGCATTATGATACCAGAATTATAGAGTCAAAGTTAAAATCAGAGAAGCTATGATGTTATTGAATTGTATAGTAGGATCGACAGTCCCTGTTTTTATATCAGTATGTACTAATCCAGAATCCCAGGCTATGTTCTGGGGACACATGCTCAAAATCCACCCACTGGAACTTAAATCAATAGTCAATCCAAATGATTTAATGCAAATCCTAGTGTCAGTAATGGTGACCATGAAATGAAGATCAATTACAGTAGAAAAAACCTGGTTCAGTAATGCCCCTGAGAGGGGGGCAACTGCTGTTCTTACCCAGTCTGGTCTACACATGACTCCAGACCCAGAGTGATGTATTTCACCCTTAACTGCCCTCTGAAATGACCCATTCAGTCATCAATCCAAAGGGCAATTAGGGATGGGAAGCACACACTGGCTTTGGCAATGGGGGCCTCCATTCGACAAAAGAATAAGGACAGTGTTATAATGCTCGGATTATTGTCATGATACATTGAAGATTCATTACTGAAAACAAACATTCATCAAAAGGAAGCCTCAGCTCAGACAGTACATCACAAGGAATTATTGCTGCAAGATTGACAATGTTTCATCACTGAGCAGAAAGGTTCTTTCAGAAATGCTCCAAACAAAAATCCAAACCAATCTTCATCAGGATCTGGGATGAGATTCCTCAAAGCTTGCTTGCAAAGTCACTTTTAGAAAAGCGGATTTGAAAAGCATGCCTATCTTTTAAAGAAAAGAGTGTGATTTTCTGCAGGAAAATCCCTTTCTTCAAAAGGGATTTAATCAAATTGCTTATACGAATTCCAGATGGTGTCTTGCAGCATCAATTCTTCGTCTTGATGAAAATTCTGAAATCAGGAAAGAAAGCAGTATTCGAGGTTAACATTCAGACAGTAAGACTTTGTCCTGTTTCTCCACTGTTTCCCAAGTCATCACTTCTGCAAAGGATCATAGAATCCTACACGACAGAAGAGGCCCTTTGGCCTATCGAGCCTGTACTGTCAAAGCTACACTAAACCTACAATGATCTCACTTTCCCGCACTTGGATGCTCATCAGAGGGTTGGTGTGGACTTGAGGGGCCAAATGGCCTGCTTCCACACTGTAGGGACTCTATGAGAGAAAGTACTTCTCCTCATATCAGTAGGCAATACCTAATTTTTAACAATACCCCCTAGTTCTGGACTTACCCACGGAAGGAACTATCATTTGCACATCCACATTGTCAACATATTATTCATTGTGATCACCCTCACTCTAAACTCCAGGGTAAACTAGCCCAAACCGTCGAACTAAAAACCAAAAGAACTGCAGATGCTGTAAACCAGGAGCACAAGTAGAAATTGCCGGAAAAGCTCAGCAGTTCTGGCAGCATCTGTGAAGAAAAATCATAGTTAACATTTTGGATCCAGTGACCCTCCCTCAGACTCGAAACATGAACTCTGATTTATTTTCTCCCACAGGTGCCGTCAGACCTGCTGAGCTTTTCCAGCAACTTCTGTTTCCTTCCCAATCTGTCTAACCACCTCATTCCAACATCGGCACCTCCACATCATTCATTTTTTGTCTGTGTGGATCTGATGGACCAACTGTGCTGTGTTGGCTCTAAGAAAACTTAGTGATTGCTGGTATCAATTGAGTAAACCCCTCTCAATCTTTCAATAAAAGAGACTGAAACCAGACACAGTATTTGAGATGTGGTCTCACCAATGACGTCTATAATTAAAGCATAATTTTACTTTAATGCTCCATTCATAATACATAATAGTATTAACCTTCCCAATTACTTACAATCAGCATGATATACACACACACAATGTCAAATACACTCACCACAAAGAATTGGTATTGGAATCGGTGTCGCATTCTCAGGTGCAGAATAAAATTCCTGCTGTAATAATTTGGTTCCCCCCATGGCATCGATGCACAAATTGGACAGACCTACAGGACAAGAATCCACAGTTTCAGCTAAAACGAGTCACTGAAAGCATTCACACCTTTTGAGTAAGTAATATTGTGAGTTCACGTCCCACTTGAGTACAATAATCTGAGCAGACTCCCCAGTGCGGTACTGAAGGAGTACTGCACTTTGCACTGCATGTGATATTCAACTATCATCTCCTCTGATTTCATTTCATTTATTGTCACATGTACTGAAGTACAGTGAAAAACTTTGTTTGTGAGCAGTACAGGCAGAGCAGAGTAAGCAAGGATATACAGATCATAGGGTGAAAAAAGAACTTGGACAGAGTAAGGCATTCAGGCTACACTGCACAGAAAGTGCACTACACAAGATCAACATTAACAAGACCAACATTATATAAAATTAGAGAGCCCATTCTTCATTCTAATAAAAATGGGGAAGAAGCCGTTCTTAAACCTGTTCGTGTGTGTGTGTGTGTGTGTGTGTGTGTGTGTGTGTGTGTGTGTGTGTGTGTGTGTGTGTGTTCAGGTTTCTGCGTCTTCTGCCTGATGGAAGAGGTTGTGGGAGATCACTATCAAGGTGGGAGGTTTGATGATCTCTGGCCTCTCAGGTGGAGAGCAGGACACACAATGATTCAAGAAGGTGGCTCACCACTCCCTTCTCCAGTACAATCAGTGATGGGCAATAAACGCTGGCCTCACCAGGGATACCTTCAACCCATAAACACAAACAAAACAGTAGGGATGTCCTCCTTGTTATCTAGGTCAAAACGTGTGGCGCTGGAAATTCACAGCCGGTCAGGCACCATCCGGGGAGCAGAAGAGTCGACGTTTCGGGCATAAGCTTTCATCAGGAATGAGGGGGTGCCCAAGAGAGCTGAGCGATAAATAGGAGGGGGTGGGGCTGGGGAAAAGGTAGATAGGAATGCCATAGGTGGATGAAGGTGGTGGTGGTGGAGGGGTGGGGGGGGTGATAGGTTGGAGTGGAGGGTGGAGCAGATAATTGAGAAGGAAGATGAACAAGTAGGACAGGTCAAGAGGGCAGTGCCGAGTTGGAGGGTTGGATCTGGGATGAGGTGGGGGAGGGGAGATGAGGAAACTGGTGAAATTCACATTGATCTCGTGTGGTTGGAGGGTCTGAAGGTGGAAGATGAAGCGTTCTTCCTCCAGGCGTCGGGTGGCTAGGATTTGGTGGTGAAGGCAACCCAGTCCTTGGCAGAATGGGATGGGGTGTTGAAGCGTTCAGCCACGGGGCGGTGGGGTTGATTGGTGTGCGTGTCTCTGAGATATTCTCCGAAATGTTCCACAAGCTGGCATCCTGTCTCTCCAATGTGGAGGAGACCACATCGAGAGCAACGGACACAGTAGATGAGGTGTTTGGAGGTGCAGGGAAACCTCTGCCAGATGTGGAAGGATCCTCTGGGGCCTTGGACGGAGGTGAGGAGAGAGTTGTGGGCTCAGGTTTTGAACTTATTGCGGTGGCAAGGGAAGGTGCTGGGAGTGGACGATGGATGGGGGGAATCTAACGAGTGAGTCGCGGAAGGAATGGTCTCCGCGGAATGCTGAAAGGGGTGGGGAGGGAAATATATCTCTGGTGGTGAGGTCTGACTGTACATGGAGGAAATGGTGGAGGATGATGCATTGTATCCGGTGATTGGTGAGCTGAAAGGTGAGGACCGGGGAGTTCTAACCTTATTGCAATTGGATGGATAGAGGTCAAGGGGGGAGGTACGGGAAGTGGAGGAGATACACTGGAGGGGACTGTTAACCATGTGGGAAGGGAAATTGCAGTCTTTGAAGGAGGAGGCAATCTGGGATGTTCTGGAGTGGAACTGGTCGTCCTGGGAGCACAAACAGCAGAGGTGGAGGAATTGGGAGTAATCGGGAAACGCACAAGTCTTTGTTTCATTTGATTCCAAGAATTTCTCAAGCAATATTTGAGGAATTCTGGAACAAAGAATAAACATTAAATGTAACTGATGTCCCATGCAGAAGGTATCAGTTATGGTGAATCCAACATAAAGAAGAGTGATATGAGAGTTAACTGTGAATCTTCCCAGAAACTGGGCTCCATTCTCAATGTTTTAATAGAGCTTGTCAGTTGGTATGGACAGGAGTTTGTCCCAGTTAGATGCAAAGAACAAAGGCCTTCTATGACCCCTTTGGAAGAGTTCCATTTCTGTAAAAAGTATTAGGATATTCGGAGGTCACAAAAGATGCTGTACAACTGCACGTTCTGGCTGTCCATCCCTGTTTCACCAACAGGAAGAGGCCGAGATGAAGCTTTAAGTCTTTCTTTTTGGTGTGGAGTGAAGGACAGAAAGTCCTCTTTGTTTAAATGTCAGATAAACTCATCGTGTCTTCTGCCTGATGAGGCACATTTTCTAAAAAATGGCACTCACTCAGTGTAAATGTTTTCATTGTGCAAACAATTTCGTGATTAAGAAGAAACAACAGGAAAGCACTTACGACATGCTGATAATCACCATCATGATGTGTGCAACAGTGCAGCACAAGGTCACCCATGTCATAGCCACTTTGATGGCAATACGGGCAAGTAAATGTAGATCTGTTCGGCTCTGTGGCACTTGAAAATAGGGAAAAACAAACTGTGTTATATTGTTTGCTGATGGATGAACAGCTCTGAAACCACTTACAAGACAATTCCATCAAACAACTTTTAAATTGTCTCTACAAACCAAATAGATAAGCAGAATGTGTGAAACATCACTAGTTTCTCTGTGTTGGAGATTTGCACTCAGTGATGCACATAATCCAATAAACTATAAGAGAAACTATGACATGTTACATGAAAGATATTTAGCCCAGTTACCGAATACCTAATGAAATGTTGAGATACAAGGGTTAACAAGTATTAAATTGCTTGAATTTCATTTGTACTAAATTCAAATCGGACAGACCCAGAGTCTAAACCTTCAGGCACCAGTCAGATAAAATAATCTATGAAAACAGTGTAGCATTGTCATGGCCAAAGCAATAGCGAGTGTAGGATCCCCAAACACAGGAGTAATTCAGGAGTAAGAAAATGCAAGACTTGGATATATTCCCTTTTTTTGTGCATGAACATTTCTTACCCGGATGGGTGGCACGGTGGCTCAGTGGTTAGCACTGCTGCCTCACAGGGCCAGGGTCCCAGCTTCAATTCCAGCCTCAGATGACTGTCTGTGTGGAGTTTGCACATTTTCCCTTGTGTCTGCGTGGGTTTCCTCCCACAGTCCAAAGATGTGCAGGTTAGATGAATTGGCTGTGCTAAATTGTTCGAGGAATTGATCAGGGGGAATTCAGAGGGTCAGTGTAGACTTGTTGGGCCAAATGGCCTGTTTCCACACCGTAGGGAATCTATTCTTAATGAGCATAACTGAACAACATAATAGGTGCAACCATTTATCGTAAATTGGTCATTGGTGTCACATTTAGGATTGTTCAACAAGTTCTGGAATCGTATCTAACAGTAGATGTTTGGATGTGGAATTATTTTTACTTCCCTGGCAGGTCTGAAGCTTACCTGACTGAGGCAGGTGTTGGGCGAGGTATTGCACTTGTATTGCAGTCTGGACCATATTCCCTCAGGTACTGTGCGCAGACAGTAGTATGTGCCCTCATGTCAATCAGGTACACCTGAAAACGAGCCCACACTTTGTTATACACATAAACATAGCAGGAGAGACATAGGCCATTCAGCACATCAAGTCTGCTCTGTCATTCTATGAGATCATGGTCGATCTGATAATCCTTAACTCCACTTTCCTGCATAGCCCTTGATTCCCTAAGTGATTAAAAATCTTCTATCTCATCCCTGAATATACTTAATGACCCAGCCTTGATAGCCTTCTGTGGAAAAGAATTCCACAGAGCCACTCCCCTCAGAAGAAATTCCTCCTCATCTCTGTTTTAAGTGGATGACCTCTTATTCTGAGATTATGCCCTCTGACCCTAGACTCCCTTCTCCAATTTAATCTCCTATAACAGGGCGACCAGAACTATACACAATACTCCAATAGTGGCCTCACCAACGTCCTGTACAACCACAGCAAGACATCCCAAATCCTATACTCAATGCTCTGAACAAAGTAGGCAAGCATGCTAAATGCCTTCTTAGCTGAAAATGTGTTGCTGGAAAAGCGCAGCAGGTCAGGCAGCATCCAAGGAACAGGAGATTCGATGTTTCGGGCATAAGCCCTTCTTCAGGAAAGGGCTAATGCCCGAAACGTCGAATTTCATGTTCCTTGGATGCTGCCTGACCTGCTGCGCTTTTCCAGCAACACATTTTCAGCTCTGATCTCCAGCATCTGCAGACCTCACTTTCTCCTCGATAAATGCCTTCTTAACCTGTGAGGCAACTTGCAAAGAACTATGCACCTGAACCCCAGGTCTCTCTGTACAACAGGGCCTTCCCATTAACTGTGTAAGTCCTGTCCTTGTTTATTTTACCAAATTACAATACCTCGCATTTATCCAAATTCAACTCCATCTGCCACTCCTTAGCTCATTGGCCCAATTGATCAAGACCCATGTATAATCTTAGATAACCTCCTTCACTGTCAAATATACTACAGGCAGAAGATCCTTTATCCGAACATCCAAAAACCGAAGAGCTCCAAAATCCAAATTTTTTGTGAATTTTGTTTTCTCATTAAGGTTGTCTGGCGAGCAAACAGTTAACCCAAGTTGACACCCGCTCCATGTGTGTCACTCAGATGCAACGTTGGGTGGGGGGGGGGGGGGGGTGGGGAGCATGGCCAAACATGTTCTTACTTTGAAGTCTGCTCCTCTGGTAAGATTTTTCAAAATTTCACCATGAAACCGTTACTATTCCGAAAAACACCTGGTCCCAAGTGCTTCGGGTAAAGGATCTTCTACCAATACTAATTCTGTGTCATTCACAAACTTACTAACTATTATTTACTTACTAAGTTTTCATCCAAATGTAGAAATGAGAAACAAAAGTGGACCCCCTGCTGATCCCTGTGGCACACCGCTGGTCTGAGAGATTTATCCACCTTTATTTGTTCCTAAGACCCCTAGCATCTCTTCTTTTGTAATAGAGTCATAGAGATGTGCAGCACGGAAAAAGACCCTTAGGTCCAACACGTCCGTGCCGACCAGATATCCCAACCCAATCTAGTCCCACCTGCCAGCACCCGGCCCATATCCCTCTACACCCTTCCTATTCATATACCCATCCAGATGTCTCTTAAATGTTGTAATTGTACCAGCCTCCACCACTTCCACTGGCAGCTCATTCCATACACGTACCATCCTCTGTGTGAAAACGTTGCCCCTTAGGTCTCTTTTATATACTTCCTCTCTCACCCCAAACCTATGCCTTCTAATTCTGGACTTCCTGACCCCAGGGAAAAGACTTTGCCTATTTAGCCTATCCATGCCCCTTATAATTATGTAAACCTCTATAAGGTCACCCCTCAGCCTCCGACACTCCAGGGAAAACAGCCCCAGCCTGTTCAGCCTCTCCCTGTGGCTCAAATCCTCCAACCCTGGCAACATCCTTGTAAATCTTTTCTGAACCCTTTCATGTTTCACAACACCTTTCCGATAGGAAGGAGACCAGAATTGCATGCAATATTCCAACAGTGGCCTAACCAATGTCCTGTACAGCCACAACATAACCTCCCAACTCCTGTACTCAATACTCTGACCAATAAAAAAAAACATACCAAATGCCTTCTTCACTATCCTACCTAACTGTGACTCCACTTTCAAGGAGCTATGAACCTGCACTCCAAGGTCTCTTTGTTCAGCAGCACTCCCTAGGACATTACAATAAAGTGTATAAGTCCTGCTAAGATTTGCTTTCCCAAAATGCAGCACCACACATTTAACTAAATAAACTCCATCTGCCACTTCTCAGCCCATTGGCCCATCTGGTCAAGATCCTGTTGTAATCTGAGGTAACCCTCTTCGCTGTCCACTACACCTCCAATTTTGGTGTCATCTGCAAACTTACTAACTGTCCCTCTTATGCTCACATCCTTGTGGCACCGATCGTTGTGGCACTCCACTGGTCACAGGCCTCCAGTCTGAAAAACAACCCTCCACCACTACCCTCTGTTTTCTACCATTGAGCCAGTTCTGTATCCAAATGGCTAGTTCTACCTGTAGTCCATGAGATCTAACCTTGCTCATCAATCTCCCATGGGGAACTTGTTGAATGCCTTACTGAAATCCATATAGATCATGTCCACCATTTTGCCCTCATCAATCCTCTTTGTTATGTCTTCAAAAAGCTCAATCAAGTTTGTGAGACATGATTTCCCATGCACAAAGCCATGTTGACTATCCCGAATCAGTCCTTGCCTTTCCAAATACATGTACATCCTGTCCCTCAGGATTCCCTCCAACAACTTGCTCACCACCAAGGTCAGGCTCACTGGTCTATAGTTCCCTGGCTTTTCCTTACCACCCTTCTTAAACAGTGGCACTATGTTTGCCAACCTCCAGTCTTTCAGCACCTCACCTGTGACTATCAATGATACAAATATCTCAGCAAGAGACCCAGCAATCACTTCTCTAGCTTCCCACAGAGCTCTCGGGTATACCTGATCAGGTCCTGGGGATTTATCCACCTTTATCCGTTTCAAGACATCCAGCACTTCCTCCTCTGTAATCTGGACATTTTGCAAGATGTCACTATCTATTTCCTTCCAGTCTATATCTTCCATATCCTTTTCCACAGTAAATACTGATGCAAAATATTCAAAATACTCTGAGCTCAAAAACTGCATGAATTTATGTAAAACTCTGTTATCTCACCTTTTATATTAGAATCAATCTAAATATCATGGCATAGACAGAGAACACAGGGGGCAAACACCTTCAACATATTCTGGATTAGTGGTGCTGGAAGTGCAAACAGTTCAGACAGCATCCGAGGAGCAGTAAAATCGACGTTTTGGGCAAAAGCCCTTCATCAGGAATACAGACGTCGATTTTACTGCTCCTCGGATGCTGCCTGAACTGCTGTGCTCTTTCAGCACCACTAATCCAGAATCTGGTTTCCAGCATCCGCAGTCATTGTTTTTATCTACCTTCAACATACTGTCTAGCTATCACCATTGTGAACAGCTAACTAGAGAATGCAACTTTTAAAAAAAAGGTTTTGTGATTTACACATGAAAGAAGGGAAACTATCACTGTATTCTAACAGAGGAAAGGCTTAACAGACAATCAATTTTTTAATGTATAATTTCAGTTACAACACACTAAGTTTTTGTTATAAATTCTGTGTTACGATCGAACCCTCTATTATCACCTGATGACGGAGTGTCACTCCGAAAACTAGTGTGCTTCCAATTAAACCTGTTGGACTATAACCTGGTGTTGTATAATTTTTAACTTGATGCAAAATATTTGTTTAGTATCTCTCCCATTTTCTGCGGCTCCACGCAAAGGCCCTATTTTCTCCCTCGTTACCCTTTTGTCCTTAGTGTATTTGTAAAAACTCTTTGGATTCTCCTTAATTCTCTTTGCCAAAGCTATCTCATGTCCCCTTTTTGCCGTCCTGATTTCCCTCTTAAGTATACTCCTACTTCCTTTATACTCTTCTAAGGATTCACTCAATCTATCCTGTCTACACCTGACATGTTTCCTTCTTTTTCTTAACCAAACCCTCAATTTCTTTAGTCATCCAGCATTCCCGATACCTACCAGCCTTCCCTTTCACCCCGACAGGAATATACTTTCTCTGGATTCTCATTATCTCATTTCTGAAGGCTTCCCATTTTCCAGCTGTCCTTTTACCTGCAAACATCTGCCCCCAATCAGCTTTCGAAAGTTCTTGCCTAATACCATCAAAATTGGCTTTTCTCCAATTTAGAACTTCAACTTTTAGATCTGGTCTATCCTTTTCCATCATTATTTTACATCTAATAGAATTATGGTCGCTGGGCCCAAAGTGCTCCCCCAATGACACCTCAGTCACCTGCCCTGCCTTATTTCCCAAGAGTAGGTTAGGTTTTGCAACTTCTCTAGTAGGTACATCCAAATACTGAATCAGAAAATTGTCTTGTACGCACTTAAGAAATTCCTCGCCATCTAAATCTTTAACACTATGGCAGTCCCAGTCGATGTTTGGAAAGTTAAAATCCCCTACCATAACCACCCTATTATTCTTACAGATAGCCGAGATCTCCTTACAAGTTTGTTTCTCAATTTCCCTCTGACTACTGGGGGGGTCAATAATACAATCCCAATAAGGTGATCATCCCTTTCTTATTTCTCTGTTCCACCCAAATAACTTCCCTGGATGTATTTCCAGGAGTATCCTCCCTCAGCACAGCTGTAATGCTATCCCTTATCAACAACATCACTCCCCCTCCTCTCTTGCCTCCCTTTCTATCTTTCCTGTAGCATTTGTATCCTGGAACATTAAGCTGCCAGTCCTGCCCATCCCTGAACCATGTTTCTGTAATTGCTATGATATCCCAGTCCCATGTTCCTAACCATGCCCTGAGTTCATCTGCCTTCCCTGTTAGGCCCCTTGCATTGAAATAAATGCAGTTTAATTTATTAGTCCTACCTTGTCCCTGCTGGCCATGTTTGACTCGCTTCTGTTCTCAACTGTACCAGTCTCAGATTGATCTCTTTCCTCACTATCTCCCTGGGTCCCACCTTACTAGTTTAAATCCTCCCGAGCAGCTCTAGCAAATTTCCCTGCCAGTATATTAGTCCCCTGTGGACTGTTTCCAAGGCATCAACATTTATTTCCCCTGAGTTTGCTAGCCTCCACAGGAAAAACTGATGTAAAATATTTGTTTAGTATCTCTCCCATGTCCTGTAGTTCCTCACATTGATGACCACATTGATCGTTATTCTCTCCCCTGTTGCTTTTTTGCCCCTCGTGTATTTGTAGAATCTCTTTGGATTATCTTTAACCTTATCTGTTAAGGCTCTCCCCTTTTCCCTTCTTGTCTTCCTAATTTCCCTCTTAAGAATGCCCCCACACCCATTATACCTCTCAAGAGATTCACTTTATCACAGTTGTACATATCTAATATACCACTCATTCTTATTCTTGACCAGAGCCTCAATATCGTTGTTTAACCTTTGTTCTTTACTCCTACCAGCCTTACCCTTCAGTCTAACAGGAATATAGCACCTCTGGATTCATGTTATCTCACTCTTGAAAGTCTCCTACTTGCCAGTTGTCCCTTTACCTGCGAGCAGTGTACTCTAATCAACTCTTGAAGTTCCTGCCTCATGCCATCAAAGTTTACCTTACTCCAATTAAGATCTTTAACTTTTATACAAGGCCTATTCTTTTCCATAACTATTTTAAAATTATCACTGGTCCCAAAGTGCTCCCTCAGTAACACTGCAGTCACTTTACTTGCCTTATTTCCAAAGACACGGTCAGGTTTTGCTCCTTCTCTGGTAAGTTCATCTACATATCAGTAATTAAGATTTTCTTGAACACATTTAACAAATTACTCCTCATCCAAACCCCCAACACAACGGCAATCCCTGTCTATGTTTGGAAAGTTAAAATCCCCTGCTATTACAACCCTGATATTGTTCCAGATGTCTGACTCCTGAACTTGTGCCTTCTCGAGGTGTGTTATCAAATGTAAGGTGCCATGAGAGTGTACAACTGAGTCAAGGTTTGGTTAGACTTTGCCTGTATTCCAGTGTCTCAGATGAAACAGGAGAAATCCTGTTGAGTCTGTTCAGACTCCATATGTTGAGATGAGATTGTGCAGAGTCTGGATCACATGGAGCCAAAGTATCATGAGGCTGCTTTTCGTGAACTAACCTCAACATCACAACCTCTGCAATTTGCTTTCATCGTTCTCATCCAGGTCTCAATGTCCGTTGCTGGCTGCTCCACGTTAGAAGTGGTATTCCGGCACAAAGGACATTTTCCATCGTTCATGGCAAAGTTTTGGATGTGGCATTCCTGGCAAAAGCTGAAAGGAAACGAAATCAGTGAATCTGGGGCTCCTATCCAATACAAAGAAAAGGATGACTTGGTGGGGTGGGGGGAAAACAGCCTTTGCACTTAGGAAGGTGCTTGATAGAGTAGACAGAGAGAAAATGCCAAAGACAAACAGAAAATGCTTGAGACACTCAGCAGGTCTGGCAGCATCTGTGCAAAGAGAATCAGAGTTAACTTTTCAAGTCCAGTGTGACGCTTTGGAATGTTTCCACTTTCGAAGAGACCAAAATTGAGTACAAAAAGTAAAAGACAGTCACAAAGATATAAACTCTTGTCTGTGCTGAAGAAGAGTCATACTAGTGAGACTCTGGACAGGATGCTTTTCGGAGGGTTGGTGCAGACTCAATGGGCCACATGGCCTCTTCTACACTGGAGGGAATTCTATGATTAAATGGTCCATCCTAAAGGGGGACACCCAGAACTGGATAAAAACTTTATGAACATTTAGGGCATAGATATTAGGGAACTAATGCCTGCAAGTTTGTATTTAACCATCCTATTGAAGTTCTTCTTTAGATTCTTTACTCAGCGAGTCGTGAGTTCATGGAATGCCCTGCCAATAGCAGTGGTGGACTCTCCCTCTTTATGGGCATTTAAACGGGCATTGGATAGGCATATGGAGGATAGTGGGCTGGTGTAGGTTAGGTGGGCTTGGATCGGCGCAACATTGAGGGCCAAAGGGCTTGTACTGCACTGTATTTTTTCTATGTTCTATTTCTATGTTTCTAAGTGACCTGCTTTGGATAAAGGGGGACTGATGCCTATATTGTCTGTAGACTTCTAGGAGGCAAAAGTAAGGGAGATAATGCTGCAGTTATACGTGGCACTGAGAGATAATATTTGTTGGAGTTTTGAAGTGTAAAGGTGACTTGATTGAAACAGATAAGATCATGGTAGATAATGGAGAGAATGTTTCCTCTTGTGGGAGAATCTAAAACCAGGAGGTCACTGTTCCAAAATACCAGGTTACCCGTTGAAAACAGAAACAAGCCAAAATATTTCCCTCACAAGGGTTGGTGAAATATTTCCTTGAAAGTTGGTGGAAGCAAGTTCATTTGATTTTTTTTAAGACAAGGGTGGATAAACTATTGAAAAGGAAGAGGTGAGAGGTGAAAATGTGTTGCTGGTTAAAGCACAGCAGGTTAGGCAGCATCCAAGGAACAGGAAATTCGACGTTTCGGGCCAGAGCCCTTCATCAGGAATCCTGATGAAGGGCTCTGGCCCGAAACGTCGAATTTCCTGTTCCTTGGATGCTGCCTAACCTGCTGTGCTTTAACCAGCAACACATTTTCAGCTGTGATCTCCAGCATCTGCAGTCCTCACTTTTTACTCGAAGAGGTGAGAGGTTACCATAAATGAACAGGAAGTGGAACAATCAGATCAGCTGTGCTATTCATGAATAATAGAGCAGAAACGAGGGCTGATTGACCTACTCTGCGCCTTGTTTGTATGTTCATGTATCTGTCATGTCATATATAAAAAGATAGGACTAAAGCCAAGCGTGAGTACATTATGCAGAGTCCAAACCAAAGTCTATTGATTGCAAAGGGAGATTTCAGCATTAATGACACCCTAGAACTAGGGGTCAGAGTTTAAGGAAAAGGGATAAATCTTTTCGGACTGAAGTGAGGAGAAATGCCTTTGCCCAGAGATGTGGAGGTGCTGGCGTTGGACTGGGGTGGACAAAATCAAAACTTCCCACAAGACCAGGTTATAGTCCAACAGGTTTACTTGCCCATTCACCAGCTGGAGACTTCATATGACAAAGTATTTAGGCCACTGAGTTGAATGACCAGCCATCATCATATTGAATGGCAGAGCAGGCTTGAAGGGCCAAATGGTCTCCTCCTGTTCCTAGCTTCTATGTATGCTTCAAGGCAACTCCCAAAATGAAATAGCCTCTCAGGTATTTTCTTCAAAGTAATCTAATGGCAAACAACAAGCATTATATTTTGTTTTGTACATCACCCTGTGCTGTCTGACCTACACCAGCATCCAGTCTGGCAATTCCTTAATTCCAAAGTTCTCATGTTCATTTAAAATTCTGCAACGCACTCACCCATCTATCTCTGAAACCTTTGGAATCGTAATAACTCGGAGATCTCGGTATTCCTCCAGCTTTAGCCTCCTGCACATTGCCAGACATTCACCAGGGTGTCCTAACTTCAGCTACCAACGCTCTAAGCTCTGGAAATACTTCCCTAACCCTCTCCAATGCTCCCTTCTCCCTTCCATTCAGATCTGTCTGAAGAGTCATTTGGTCACCAGTTTCCCCATAGAATCATCGAAACATGGAGATACAAATTCTGGCACAGAAAGAGGCCATTCAGCCCAGTTGTTCTTGTTGGGCATCCCCTTATATGGCTTGGTATGAAAGACTCTGAGCAAGGAAGAGCTGGTACAGAATGCAGTGTGTGTATTTATTGGAACTGCCAAACTCCCCAGGTCAATTGGTGGAAACCTGCTGTTGCCCCTTACCCAGGAGAGAGGTCCTGCTGCTAAACCGGGTTGCTTTGACCAACCCAAGTTGCCCTTGGGAAGGTGGTGGTGAGCTATCTTCTTTAACCTTTGCTGGACCATGAGGTAATAGTTTGTGTTTGAGGGCAATTCTGCTGTTTCTCCTGATCCCACAAAAAACTCAAGAATGCCCAGTCCGTTCGCAGTCGAAGATATTTTGCATGGTGGTAGCGTCACACAGTACATGCAAAATATTCTAAATCTGATGACGGAACTTTGTCTCTACAAGGATCACCCCTACCTGCTGCAGGCAAACTAGTGAGCATGAGGTAAAGTACTCAGCCCAGCAACTTTGTGATATTTTATGTCAAGGCCAGCATTTGATACCCACCCCCATTTGCTTTTGAACGGACTGGCTTGCTCACAATATTTCCAGTTAAGAGCCACCACATTGCTGTGGGTTTGGAGTCACATGTGGACCAGACCATGTAAGGACTTCCTTCCCTCCCTGAAACGAAGTAGAGGGTTTTTTTTTAAACAACAATTGAGGATAAATTAGAAATAGTATCGAAACTATGTTCCAGATTTTCTTGTTAGATACTTGTGGAAATTGGAACACCGCTCTGCAGCTTATCAGTCCAGAGATTTCACCACTGTGTAACCAGCTGTCCCTATCAGTATAGACCATGAAGATGTTTATACACTGAATTCATCTAAGTATAAATAAAACCTTAAACTTAGAAAGTGCTATGGGGAAGAGTGGGGAGTAGGGACCTAGTTCAGAGCCAAGATTGACAGATCGTCTATGCTGAGGTATACTATAACAGCTGTGAATTTATACAGATTAACCTCAATGTGGATTACTTTACCCCTGCTTTGCTCCTAGTTAATTCTGAAGATGGATTTTTAGGCACCTATAAGCATCCCCCCCCCCCCTTTAAGTTACATGCTATTAGCCAAGTTCACATCAATACAACTCATTTATCAAACTTCAGAAGCAGTCTATTCAACTCTATCAAGTCTTGAAGCAAATTGTGAGTTTTTTTTGGGAAGCTGATTGTGATCTGATAGTACAGCTCCAACTTTATTCACAGCCAAAGAACAAAATCAAAGAATCATAGAATGATTACAACATGCCGTACGGCTATTCTGCCCATCCTATCCATGCTGGGTTCTCTACAACTGTAACTCAATATGCTCTAACTGCACTCTCCCTGTAATTCGGCACTCTGGATTAGTGGTGCTGGAAAATCACGGCAGTTCAGGCAGCATCCGAGGAGCAGGAAAATCGACGTTTCAGGCAAAAGCCCTTCATCGGCATTCCTAATGAAGGGCTTTTGCTCGAAACGTCGATTTTACTGCTCCTCGGATGCTGCCTGAACTGCTGTGCTTTTCCAGCGCCACTAATCCAGAATCTGGTTTCCAGCATCAGCAGTCATTGTTTTTATCTGTTGTTCAGCAAGTTGTCTCACGTCAGAATACTGTTCTCTTTCTCAAGTCATGACTGAGTCTGCTTCCCCTACACTCTCAGGCACTGCATTCCAAACCTTCACCACTCACTGCTAAAGAGAGTTCTCCCTCATGTTATGGGTGCTCCTTTGTTGGGCCACCTTACATCTGGTTCATAGACATCTGGTTGAGGAACATTCCAACAATGAACTGGAAGGAATGGCCTCCTTCCTACGTTTTATAAGATTATGCCTGGTCTAATTGTGGCTTTGATTCCATGTTCCTTCCTGTCCACCTCCCAAGGGCCTTTGACTCTTTTGTCAATCAAGAAACTGTTTACCTCAGCCTTAAAAATATTCAATGTGCCTACCTCCATCACACTCTCTGGAAAGGTAATGGAGTTTCGTCCCCCTTTAGTTCTAGTCTCTGCCACAAGGGGGAGGTGTCCTTTCACACCCACCCACCTTTAGTTCTAGTCTCTGTCACAAGGGGGAGGTGTCCTTTCACACCCACCCACCTTTAGTTCTAGTCTCTGTCACAAGGGGGAGGTGTCCTTTCACACCCACCCTGCCAAGTCCCTTCAAGATCTTTGTTCAGATATTTTAAGATTTGGATTTTATTGTCAAGTATGCGAGTACAGTGGAAAGTTATAATGTCGCCACACAAGGGACCATCTTAGGTACGGGTTCCTAGGTACAGAATCATAAATCAGAAGTCACACTATACCAGATTATAGTCCAATGAGTTTATCTGAAATCACAAGCTTTCGGAGCGCTGCTCTTTCATCAGACAGAGTGAACGCAAAGGAGCAGTGCTCCAGAAGCTTGTGATTTCAAATACATCTGTTGGACTATAACCTGGTGTCATCCGACTTCTGACCTTGCCTACCCCAGTCCAACACCGGCACCTCCACATCACAGAATCATAGGAACAAGGTAGAAAGAAAGAACAAAGTTAAAAGTTAAACATTACAGCGTTCTTCGTATTAAGGAGAAAAATAAAGAAATAAAGCTAAAAGTCAATCATTAAGGTGCTCAGTCACACTCCCTCCAGGGGCTCAACCTCCTCTGGTTAAATCAGATCACCTCTTGTTACAAACACCTTTTTACCTCCCTCTCTGCTTTTATTGTAAACAGAATTGTTACAGTGCTGAAGGAGGCCATTCAGCCCACTGTGCGGGCACTGATTCTTTTAAAATGGTGGTATTAAAATAGTGATATTTACTTATCTATGCTATTTATCTACTTAGCCATGCTACTTAACTCTGTGATCTGTCTGTATTGCTTGCAAGACAAAGCTTTTCACTGTGCCTCGGTACACAAGACAATTAATTCAATTCAATTCTATTCTCCTGCCTTGCCCCCCTAACCCTGCACTTTGCTTTTACTTAAATAACCATCCAATGCCAGTCCTGAATTCCTCAACTGAAGCTGTCTCCACCCAGATTTCCAGGCAGTGCATTCTGAACCCTGACTCCTAACAGGGCAAAAAAAGATTTTCTCCCACATCACATTTGCTTCTTTTTAAACTTGCGCACTTTGTTCCTTGATCATTTTACAAGCAGGAACAGTCGCTCCTCATCCACTTTGTCCAGACACGATCTCCCCTCTGCCTTCTCCTCCCCAACAAAACTTCTCCAGTCTACCCTCAGAGCTGAAGTTTCTCATTCCTGGAACCATTGCTGTATAGCTCTCTTGCACACTCTCTTCATTTCCTGTGCTGCCTCCAATATGGCATTCAGAACTGTGGCTGAGACCTAGTCTTCTATACAAAATAACAGAGAATGCTGGAGAAACTCAGCAGATTTTGGCAGCATTGATGGAGAGAGAAACAGAGTTAATAATAAATGAAGAAGGGTCATGGAACTCAAAACATTATCTGTTCCTTGTTCCGCAGACACAGGCAGATTTGTTGAGTTGCTTTCTGTTTCTATTTCAGATTTCCAGCTTTTACTGGAGCAGCTGCCATTTGAGCACCTTATAACCTCTCCTCTTGTGCTGCTTGACCAATATCAACTTAAACCTTTTTTTTTATTTCAAAAATATACTTAAACCTTTCATAGAGATGTACAGCACAGAAACAGACCCTTCGGTCCAACTTGTCCATGCCGACCAGCTATCCCAACCCAATCTCGTCCCATTTGCCTGCACTTGGCCTATATCCCTCTCAACCCTTCCTACTCATATACCCATCCAGGTGCCTTTTAAATGTGTAGAGAACACCCAGTTTTACAGAAATAGAAAGAATAACATTCTCAGAACATTCCTTAATGTTCCAGCATTACTTACACATGTTGGCACTGAGTCCTGATTGGCTTGTGCAGTGTTTGCATGCAGATGGGGCAGTCAAAGTCCGCAGCTTCTTTCGAATCCATCTGTCCCAGGGTTTCTGAGGTGTGCTGTGGGTTCTTCCCATCAGAATCAGCCCCCAGCGATGGTTACCAACTGAGCCCCATCCGGGAGACGCTGGAGTCCCAGAGGGAGCGTGGAAACTGACAGAGTGAAACTGCAGGGAGGTCAGTGCAGTGTCCACTTCACCGAATCAGCTGGGAATCCCCCAGCACTGCTGAATTCCCCTCCTCACTGCTGCCTTTTTTTCCGGAAAGTCAGCAGCTGAAAGAAACGCTTTCACTTTCGGTCATGCGAACAGCTGCAGGGTGGGATTGGCTGCTTCCTCTCACACTCACACTCAGTCTCTGCTGAACCTTTCCAAAGGGGTCGTGCGAATGAGTCTCATTGTGAAAAATGTTCACCTCAAATTGATGTCTTTTTAAAGACAGAGAAAAAAATAAACAGCAAACTGTGACCCTAATCAGATACAAAAGGGCAGATTGAGTGGAAAATGTGAAAGTGAATTTAAACAGCATTAATTTTAAAAGTTTTTGCTTTGTTCGGTAATTAGATGATTAGAACATAATGACAACGCGAAGGAATTAGACTCCACAGTTCTGTGCCAGAGAGATGAATATGTAAAAAGGTCAATTATTGGGGTGCTGGAAATCTGAAGCAAAAACAGATTGCTGGAGAAACTGGCAACCTTTGTGAAGAGAGAGAGAGGTTTGGAGATTGCTGGGGTTTGTTAGGGCTGGTTCATGGTCAGAGCAGGGAGGAGGGAGAAATGAGTCTTTAAGGGGCCGTGTTTGTGGCCCTGGCTGTTGACAATCTCCATTAATGATTTGGACATGGAGACCTGATGCAATGTTTCCAAATTTGCAGATGACGCCAAACGAGCTAGGGAACTGAGTTGAGAGGAGGATGCAACAGGACTTCAAGGGGATTCAGACAGGCCGAGAGAGTTTGCGGGAACATGGCGGATGGAATATAAGGTGGGTAAGTGTGAGGTTAAGCACTTTGGTAAGACAGGCGTGTATAGAGAACTTGCTGAGCCATGGGCGATTGGAAAGTGTTGATGAGCAAAGCAAGTGGTCAGCACTTGGGACTCTGTGGGTCAAGGAGAGAGTGGACCCTGTCACCTGAGGAGACCGTCAAAGTTGTTTGGCAGAATGCCTCACCACCAGAACTTTCCAACAAGCACCAAGACATCACTTGGTGAGACCTGGGTTCAATTCCCGCCTCAGGCGACTGACTGTGTGGAGTTTGCACGTTCTCCCTGGGTCTGCATGGGTTTTCTCCAGGTGCTCCGGTTTCCTCCCACAGTCCAAAGATGTGCAGGTCAGGTGAATTGGCCATGCTAAATTGCCCGTAGTGTTAGGCAGGGGGTAAATGTGGGGGTCTGGGTGGGTTGCGCTTCGGCGGGTCAGTGTGGACTTGTTGGGCCGAAGGGCCTGTTTCCACACTGTAAGTAATCTAATCTAATCTAAACAAAAACAAGCTAGGGCTACTGAACAGCAAATCTTCATCACTGGGGCTCAGGATAAATCCATGACACACTTATAGAGAGACACAGGCAAGTAGACTTTGACTGTCACTGAGGCAGGTTTTGTGAAATGAGTCTTGTCCCAGAAAATTCAGGAGTTTCCTGATGACCTGGGGATTTTCTGTCCTCTCCTCAGACTGCCGCTTTGGTTTTGTTAAACTGCATGTCCTCTGCAGTTAAAAATCACACAACACCAGGTTATAGTCCAATAGGTTTATTTGGAAGGATCATAGTGGGGCAGGATCATAGGACACAGATCCTCACTGCACAGATCCTGCCCCATTATATACCTGATGAAGGAGCTAGTGCTTCCAAATAAACCTGTTGGACTATAACCTGGCGTTGAGTGATTTTGAACTTTGCCCACCCCAGTCCAACCCTGGTACATCCACTTCAGAAAAAGTTTGGCTTCCTCAGGGGAGGGACAAACTACAGTGAAAAGCTTAATGTTGGGGTGGTGGGAGTATTCCTAGGGTTTGGCCCAGTTCTTGATCAGGGGTTGAAGGGAGTGCTAGTTCTGGAAGGAGGAGGGGTAGTTTGTTCACAGTTGTGGTTGGGGATGGGGGCTTTCGATCTCAGGGGTGACAAGGAGGTGGACTAGGAAGGAAAGCAACCCCGCTCCTTTCAGGCTCAGCATAAGCAGTGCTGGAAAAACAATTAACAATTCCACACGGCCTTCCCTGCCACCTGCAGCCACCAAGGTTAAACCTAGAAAACGGGTTTATCGAGTCACACAGCCTCATTATAATAATTCAATAACCAATCTGTCAAATGGGAGCTTGTTGCTTGACCTTTCCCCGCTCCACCTCTATCCAAAGTGGAAATGGAGGATGGGTCTGCAGTACGATTGGGGTTGAGTGTTTTTTTGGAACTGGAGCATCAAAGACTGAAGGGTGTCCTTACCGGGATTTCTGAAATCATTTGGGTGGGGGTGGTGGTGGACGGGATGAATAGCCAAGGTCTTTTTCCCATGGTAGGGGAGTCCAGAACTAGAGGGCATTGGTTTAAGGTGAGAGGGGAAAGGTTTAAAAGGGACCGAAGGGGCAACTTTTTCATGCAGAGGGTGGTGCTTGTGTGGAATGAGCTGCCAGAGGAAATGGTAGAAATGGATACAATTACAACATTTAAAACGCATCTGGGCAGGTGCATGAATAGGAAGGGTTGGGAGGGACATGGGCCAAGTGCAGGCAAATAGAGCCAGTTCAGCTTAGGAAGCCTGGTTAGTATGGGCTTATGCCCGAAACGTCGAATTTCCTATTCCTTGGATGCTGCCTAACCTGCTGTGCTTTAACCAGCAACACATTTTCACCTGGTTAGTATGGGCCCCTGATTGGGCTGGAGGGCCTGTTTGCGTGCTGTATGACTCTATGATTCCAATTTTCAAATATTAAGAACCCACCCCCATCTGAGTGACCAAACTTGGCCACACAATGACGTGATTAAACTTTCAGTGATGAATTTAGTTGGATCCTAACACAAATACAGGACCTTCACACTGTGCAGTGCCTTCCAAACGTGACCATGATGTGGAGGTGCCGATGTTGAACTGGGGTGGACAAAGTTAAAAATCACACAACCCCAGGTTTATTTGGAAGCACTAGCCTTCGGAGCACCGCTCCTTTATCAGGCAGTTAGTGGATATGGGACAAAGGTGAGGCAGAGATGCTATTTTCCTCACATGACAACATTAGGATTTCCGTGTTATGTCACACATCTGACTCTGGCCTAAATCTGTTGTAAAGTTGGTGCTTAAATACCAATCATTCACCTCACTGTTATGTTTAAGAGCAAATTCTGCCCAACTTCCTTCAGTGTTGCTAGGTTCAAATCCTGAACACCCCTCTCTAAAAGGTGTACCTACAGCATGTGGACTGCGGAGGTACAAGATTGCAACTCCACACTCCTCCTATTTTAGATTATACCCAAAGCGTCTACTTCTCCACCTCCTGATGCTGCCTGGCTTGCTGTGTTCTTCCAGCCTCCCGCTTGTCTACATCGGATTCCAGCATCTGCGCCTTTTTCTCCTCTGATTAATTTTGTGGATATTGGTGGTGTACAGGTATCGGCCTGTGATGCTGTCCATCCCTGAATGCCTGAGAAGGCCAACAGCAAAAGCAAGTGTCATATGACGAAAGTACAAAGTGTGGTGCTGGCAAACTGCAGGTTGTGTTACCTGTGGGACCTGTCAGCAGATATGAGTCAGCATTCCAAGTCCCTAATTACACCAGCCTCAAACAATAACATTGTTGGAAGGGAAGGTAACTTGCCAAATCCATCCATGCATTCACGAGACGGCGCCAATGCCAAAGCACAGATGTCAGTCAGGCCAATGGGGAAATTCCTGAAACATATAGCTTTCAGATTTGAATCTAATTATCACCTGGAGTAATTTCAATGTTCACAGAATCGGCTATCCTTCCCGTGGCACGGTGACCACATTGTTTTTCAACCTTTTGGCCATTGGCAGCTGTCCCTTCAGGCCCAATCTCTGGATCTTCCTCCCAACCTTCCCGTTTCCTTTTGAGACATTTCTTAAAATCTCTCTGGCCACATTTCTTTTCCCCTGACTTAATAATCTCCTCAGCTGAAAAATGTGTTGCTGGAAAAGCGCAGCAGGTCAAGCAGCCTCAGAGGACCAGGAGAATCGACGTTTCGGGCATAAACCCTTCTTCAGGAATTCTGAAGAAGGGCTTTTGCCCGAAATGTCGATTCTCCTGCTCCTTTGATGCTGCCTGACCTGCTGCGCTTTTCCAGCAACACAATTTTCAGCTCTGATCTCCAACATCTGCAGTCCTCACTTTCTCCCTTAATAATCTCCTCATCTGACTGAGTGACATGCTTTGTTTAATAACACTCCTGTCAGGCACCTTGGGATGGTTCATTACAATGAAAGGCACTAGATAAATGTAGGTTGTTGTTTTTGTATCAATGCTAACAGGCTTAGATTCTCATACTGCCCAAAGTGAATTTCAGGGAGACAAACATGGCTCTCACAGTACGGAAAGTGGACTGACCTCACGTGGGAGCAAGTTCCTGTCTGAGCCTCACTCACTGTCCTGACTTGGAAATATACAAACATAAGAACCTTCCCCTGCAACCGCAGGAAATGTAAAACTTGCGCCCACACCTCCACACTCACTTCCCTCCAAGGCCCCAAGGGATCCTTCCATATCCGCCACAAGTTCACCTGTACCTCCACACACATCATCTATTGCATCCGCTGCACCCGATGTGGCCTCCTCTATATTGGTGAGACAGGCCGCTTACTTGCGGAACGCTTCAGAGAACACCTCTGGGCCGCCCGAACCAACCAACCCAATCACCCCGTGGCTCAACACTTTAACTCCCCCTCCCACTCCACCGAGGACATGCAGGTCCTTGGACTCCTCCACCGGCAGAACACAACTACACGACGGCTGGAGGAGGAGCGCCTCATCTTCCGCCTGGGAACCCTCCAACCACAAGGTATGAATTCAGATTTCTCCAGCTTCCTCATTTCCCCTCCCCCCACCTTGTCTCAGTCGGTTCCCTCAACTCAGCACCGCCCTCCTAACCTGCAATCCTCTTCCTGACCTCTCCGCCCCCACCCCACTCCGGCCTATCACCCTCACCTTGACCTCCTTCCACCTATCCCACCTCCATCGCCCCTCCCCCTAGTCCCTCCTCCCTACCTTTTATCTCAGCCTGCTTGGCTCTCTCTCTTATTCCTGATGAAGGGCTTATGCTCGAAACGTCGAATTCTCTATTCCTGAGATGCTGCCTAACCTGCTGTGCTTTGACCAGCAACATATTTGCAGATAAGAACAAGGGACAAGTGCTGGCCATTCAGCCCTTTGGGCCTGCTCCACTATTCAATAGGAACATGGCTGATCTGCTTTTAACCTCAACTCTACATTACTGCATATCCCCCGATAATCCTTCGTCGCATTAGCCAAATGGGAATCTGTCCATCTCCACCTTCTAAATATTTAAAGATTCTGTATCCACTGCCACTACAGCACAGTGACGACAGGGATTCAAGATGGCAGATCACTATCACCTCCTCAAGGAGTGACGAGGGATGAGTAATGAATGCACTCTCACCACACCCCAAGGCAGATTGTAAAGAGAAAATTTAAATCCAGTGATTGTGAATTGTGCTAATGAAACTTCATTTGGACATTGTGGGTGAGCTTCATGTTTGATGAGAGTCTCTCTCTTTTTGGGAGTTTATCTATTGCCTTTGGAAACATAGCAAGTAGCCACAATCATTAAATGGGCAGGGGATTATCAGGACAGGTATGTGTAAGGGGACAAAAGGTTTTCTTCAGCATGACTTTAGCTCTTTTAGAATGTAAAGGGCCCTAAGTTCAAAGTTGTGGCTGTAGAAATTCTGCTACACCAAGCACTGGAATATGATGATAACCATGTGTATTCAGACACCAACACACAATTGTGTATAGGAAACTATGGACCAGTTAGTTTGACATCTGTCATGGAGAAGGTGTTAGAATTGATCTATAAAGATATTACAGCTTTTTTTGTTCACTTATGGAATGTGTGCTTTGCTGGCTGGGCCAGCATTTATTGCCTGTTCCTTTGAGAAGGTGGTGGTGAGCTGTCTTCTTAAATCGCCACAGTCCATGTGCTGTAGGTAGACACTGAAGTAAATAGTGATATATGTCCAAGGCACAGTGGTGAGTGAATTGGAGGGGAACCTGCAGGGGGTGGTGTTCCCATGTATCTGCTGCCCTCGACCTTGTAGATGGAAATGGTTGTGAGTTTGGAAGGTGCTGTCTGAGGATCTTTGGTGAATTTCCATATTGCATCTTGTAGATCGTGCGCACAACTGCTACTGAGCATTGGTGGTGGCCAGAATGGATGTTTGTGGATGTGGTGCCAACCAACGATCTGTTTTGCCCTGAATGTTGTCAAGCTTTTTGACTGTTGTTGGAGCTGAACCCATCAAGGGCAGGTGGAGAGTATTCCATCACACTCCTGTTTTGTGCCTTGCAGATGGTGGATGGGCTTTGGGGAGTCAGGAGGTGAGTTTCTCGCTACAGTATTCCTAATCTCCAATCCTGTAGACACGGTGTTTATATGGTGAATCTGGGTGAGTTTCTGGTCAATGATCACCTCCAGGACGTTGATAGTGGGAGATTCGATAATGGTAACATTATTGAATATCAAGGGGTGTTGGTTGAATTGTCTTTTATTGGCGATGCCATTGTCTGGCATTTGTGTGGAGTGAATTTTACTTGCTACTTGTTAGCCCAAGCCTGAATATTGTTCAGATCTTGCTGCGTTTGAACATGTACTGCCTCCGTGTCTGATGAATGACAAATAATTTGAACATTGGGCAACCACATGGAAACATTCCACTTCAGACCTTACGCTGGAGGGAAGGTCATTAATGAAGCAGTTGAAGATGGTTGAGTCAAGGAGACTATCCTGAGGAACTCCTGCAGAGATGTCCTGGAGCTGAGATGACTGATCTCCAACAACCACAACCATCTTCCTATGTGCCAGGTGTGACTCCAACCATCAGAGAGTGTGCCCTCAATTCCCATTGACTCTGATTTTGCTTGGGCATTCGACCGAGTGTGGCATCAAGAAGCTCCAGTAAAACTGGAATTAAACAGAATCAGGAAAACTCTGTCGGTTGGATTTATTCCTGGTAAGTAGGAAGATGGTTGTGTTCATTGGAGGTCAGTCATCTCACTCCAGGACATTGCTGCAGTACCTCAAGTACTGTCGCAGGAATAACCATCTTCATCAATGATCTTCCCTCCATTATAAGCTCAGATGTGAGGATGTTCAGCACTATTCAAAGGCTAGGAATCCACAAGCACCTCCTGACTCCCCAAAGCCTGTCCATCATCTACAACACACAAGTCAGGAGTGTGATGGAATACTCCCCACTTGCCTGGATGGGGGCAGCTCCAACAACACTCAAGAAGCTCAACACCATCCGGACAAAACAGCCCCCGCTTGATTGACACTACATTGACAAATATCCACTCCTTCCAGTAGCTGCAGCAGGAGCAACAAGATACTTTGCACAAATTCACCAAAGATCCTTAGGCAGCACCTTCCAAACCCATGACCATTTCCATTTAGAAGGGCAAGGCAGGAATAAGGCAAGTGATGGTTTTGTGGTATTTTCTTTAGAATTTTAATTCAGAAACTCACCTAACTTTCTGGGATTTGGGTTAGAACCTCACTACGGCAGAAATTTGTATTCAATAAAAAATATCTGGAATTAGGAATCTGCTGATGACCATGAAGCCTTTGTTGATTTTGGGAAATTCATCTGGCTCACTAATGTCCTTCCGGGAAGAAATCATTTATATAAGTGATTTGGATATGAACAGAGGAGATATAGTTAGTAAGTTTGCAGATGACACCAAAATTGGAGGTGCAGTGGACAGCGAAGAAGATTACCTCAAATTACAACGGGATCTGGACCAGATGGGCCAATGGGCTGAGAAGTGCCAGATGGAGTTTAATTTAGATAAATGCGAGGTGCTGCATTTTGGAAAGGCAAATCAGAGCACTTAATGGTCAGGTCCTAGAGAGTGTTGGTGAACAGAGACCGAGGAATGCAGGTTCATTGCTCCTTGAAAGTGGAGTTGCAGGTAGATAATGAAGAAGGTGATTGGTATGCTTTCCTTTACCGGTCAGAGTATTGAGTACAGGAGTTGAGAGGTCATGTTGCGGTGATACAGGACATTGGTTAGACCACTTTTGGAATATTGTGTGCAATTCTGGTCTCCTTCCTATTGGACTTGAAATGGTTCAAGGATGTTGCCAGGGTTGGGGGATTTGAGCTATAGGGATAGGTTGAATAGGCTGGGGCTGTTTTCCCTGGAGCATTGGAGGCTAAGGGGTGACCTTTTAGAGGTTTATAAAATCATGAGGGGTATGGATAGGGTAAGTAGACAAAGTCTTTTCCCCGGGGAGTCCAGAACCAGTGGGCATAGGTTTAGGGTGAGAGGGCAAAGATATTAAAGAGACTTAAGGGGCATCTTTTTCAGGCAGAAGGTGGTACGTGTATGAAATGAGCTGCCAGAGGAAGTGGCGTTTGGATAGATATATGAATAGGAAGGGTTTGGAGGAATATGGACCGGGTGCTGACAGGCGGGACTAGATTGGGTTGGGATAGCTGGTCGGCATGGACGAGTTGGACCAAAGGGTCTGTTTCCATGCTGTACGTCTCTATGACTCTAAATCTACCATCCTTACCTGGTCTGGCTCACATGTGACTCCAGACCCATAACAATCAGGTTGACTCTCAAATAGCCTTTGGCCAATTAGGCATGGACAATGAATGCTGGCCTGGCTAGCAACACACACATCCTGGGAATGAATAAAAAAAGATATTCTGACTTGGAAATATATCGCTGTTCCACCAGTGTGGCTGGGTCAAAATCCTGGAACCTCCTCCCCAGTAGCCCTGTGGACATAAGTACATTACAGGAGGTGCCTGACATCTGAATATCCCACTTACAAACACTTGTACTTATGAACGAGATCCTGTATTATGATTAGTTTTGAGGACCTGATATTCAAGCGCTCGCTCTTACTTATGAATGGATATTTTATACTGGTGTGTCGTGTGTTTTAACTTGTGTACAAATCAACTGAGGAACGTACTCAAGAACAGAGCCTGTTGTAACCCAGGACTACCTGTAGGCAGCTCACACCATCTTCTCAAGGCCAATTACCAAAGGCCAATAAATGCTGGCATAGCCAGCAACAACACCCTCATCCTGTGAAAGAATTTTAAAAGGTACTGTTACATTCCAGCAGAACAGGTTCAAGGATTCTGTCGGACTGCACGTTATGATGAGCTGCATTTCCTAGTACAGATAAGCTATGTCCTTGTGAGAATCTCAAACTTTGCACAGTCTTGCTTTTGCAGCTGTCATCCAAGGAACCCGCCTTTGCTTAGAAAATCCCTGACTACTCAGCGTTACCCCAGCACTGGACAACAATAAATTCTCAATCAGCAACCATAACTTTGAATCATATTGAAGTGAACAAGTCTCATTTTACACTGTCTTTAAAGCTATTATCATTGTAAAGACCTTTTGCACTGCAGATTTTTATCTGCTTATCTCTTGTCCTTTACATATCGGTTTGTAAATGTTTATCAAGTGTTGTACTGATATGAATAAGTGAATAAAGAACTGATTTGTTACTATTCATGTCACCATCTGTTATTGTGTGATATGCCTGATCAGGAATTGACCTTCAGAAGTATTTCTTGCCAGAAACTGATCCATCATTTCCAAAACATACTGACGGGAGATCTGTTATTGCAAAAGCTTCTGAAAATGTTGTTGATAACTTCCTGTCGACTTCACACAGGAAGTGTACATTCTGAAAACAATGAACACTACTGGATTGCACAAGGTCAAAGGATCATTCACAAAGGGTAAAAAAATTACATTTTGCACTCTGAGACAGGAAATGCTACTATCCAATCAGTGACTAGAACTGGGTAGTCAAGGTAGGCTTATCAGGGTAGAATGAGATGCTTTTTAATTGAGGTGTGTACACATAGGGAAAGCGATGACCTCGTGGTATTCTCACTAGTCTGTTAATCCAGAGACCCCAGAATCGAATCATACTGCCACAGATGATGGAATTTGAATTCCATTTTTTAAAAATCTGGATGATGACCATGAATCCATTGTCGATTCTTGGAAAACTAATCTTCTTTAATATCATTTGGGGAAAGAAAACTGCCATCCTTATCTGTTCCACACGCACAGCAAAGTGCTTGACTCACAATTAGGGACGGGCAATACATGCTGGCCCGGCCAGTGACATGAATGAATTAAAAGAAAATACAATTTACAGTATACAGAAGGTCATTGTGAGTTCTTGTATCAGCTGTGGCTGACTCTGGTCCCTGGGTCAAGCCCCACCCCCAGGAAGTGAGCAGAAATATTGAGGTCGCTGTACCAGTGCATTATGGTGGAAGCACGGCATTGTATGTGATTTGAATTTTAGATGACACAGTAAGTTGCCTGCTCAGGGGTTTAAAAGCCTGACCATTCAGAAGGAAAGCAGGGGAATTTGCTCTTGCTTCTGAGCAAATATGTAGCACCTCAAACAGCAGGTCACACGCCAATCAAATGATCTTGTGATCATCACACTGTTGGTGGTGGAAGATGCTATGTGTAAATTGGTTGCTGTGTCTTCTACATTACAATACCACAGAAGAACTCAATTAGAAGACCATTGAGATATGCAACAGTTGTGAAAAGTATTACAGAAATTCAATCTTCCTTTTTTTTTCAGACTTATGTTGATATGTCTGGGGCAGCACAGTGGCTCAGTGGTTAGCACTGCTGCCTCACAGCGCCAGGAACCCGGGTTTGATTCCAGCCTTGGACAACTGTCTGTGTGGAGTTTGCACATTCTCCCCGTTTCTCCATGGGTTTCTTCCAGGTGCTCCGACTTCCTCCCACAATCCAAAGACATGCAGGGTAGGGTGAATTGGCCATGCTAGGTTGCCCATTGTGTTCAGGGACATGTAGGTTAGGTGCATTAGTCAGGGGAAATGTAGGGTAATGGGTCTGGCTGGTATACTCTTCAGAGGGGCAGTGTGGACTTTTTGGGCCGAAGGGCCTGTTTCCACACTATAGGGATTCTAATTCTAATTCTAATTCATGCCTGATGGGAGGTAGGTACTGGTAATTGAACCCATTGGAAATTGGGTATTCATTTAAAACTGAGTTATTTTAAGTATTCCTGTGTACCATAGTAACTGGCCTCCCACAAGCATCAACAAAAGATTTATAGAGTACCACACAACCTTATTAGGGATGCAGTGGTGAGAAAATGAGACGTTTTTGTTCTTGGAAGGAATGAAAGCCAACTTTCAAAGGAGATGGGCAAGGGGGAACCGATCATCCATGGGGTTATTGGCTAAGAGAGGTTTAGACAAGTGCTTGACTGCATTTATTGACAGGCCACAAAATAAAGTATATCAAATGGACAGCTGGGGAGATGTGGTTATGAGCAAGAGGATACGAGGGATGAGCAATCATCTTCTTGGGAGAAAGACAAGGAATTCCTCTCCATCAGTCCGAGGGAAGAACAAAGACTATGTGAATTAGATTAGACTAGACTTACAGTGTGGAAACAGGCCCTTCGGCCCAACAAGTCCACACCGACCCGCCGAAGCGCAACCCACCCGTACCCCTACATTTACCCCTACCTAACACTACGGGCAATTTAGCATGGCCAATTCACCTGACCCACACATCTTTGGACTGTGGGAGGAAACCGGAGCACCCGGAGGAAACCCACGCAGACACGGGGAGAACGTGCAAACTCCACACAGTCAGTCGCCTGAGTCGGGAACTTGTCTTTGTCTTAGCAAAGATAGCACAACATTAGAGACAAAAACTCAGTCGTCCAAAACCACCCACTGATCTCTACCATTTTACCCAATGGCTTCAGGAATGGTAAAGAATTCTCATCTGTCATGGCCTCTTTCTTTGTCCATCTGAAAAGTGCATCATAAATAAACCGCAGCTACTCAACAAACTCAATAAACTTTTATAAAATTGCTTACAAATGGTCAACTGCCCTCTCTGGGTAACTGTCATCAGGAGGATCCCCAAAATCAACAAGATCCCGGATCCCATCAGCCATGTTATTTATGCAACTCTTTCAACTCAAGCACTGGAATGGCCAAATTGTTGGTGTTATCCAGAATAAAAGACACTTTGAATAGGTTTGTTTAAGAAATTCCAAAATAACTCATATATTATTAACAAAATTTATGCTTAACAAAGTGGCAAAAGTGGTTACCTATCACACAAAGTTATGGAATTAAACAATATCCCTTTAATCACAGTCAAACACTTTCACATAAGAAACAAGACAATATAGTTCCGCAGATATTATATATCTTTTAAGTCTTTTTAAAATCTCTCTCCTCTCACCTTGAAACTATGTACCCTAACCTTGAAATCTTCCATCCTAGGGAAAGGACATCTGCCCTTCACTTTATTTTTATCCTCTTGATAAACCTTGATAAGGTCACCCCTTAACTCCTGCACTCCATTAAAACAACAGCCCCAGCCTATCCAGTCTCTCCTTACAACTCAAACCCTCCATTCCTGGCAACATCATGGTAAATCTCTTTTGAACCCTCTCCATCTTAATAATATCCTTCCTCTAACAGGGTGACCAGAACTGGACGCAGTACTCTAGAAGTGGCCTCACCAACAGCCTGGACAATCTCACACGACGTCCCAACTCAAATGTCAGAGCGATAAAAGCAAGCGTGCTACACACCTCCTTAACCACTCTGTCCACATTTGTGCAATCTTCAAAGAATTACGCAGTACTACCCAAAATCTACTTTTAATTGTTTGGTTTTTTTTCCAAAATGTAATACCTCTCATTTATCTAAATTAAACTCCAACTGCTACTCCTCAGCCCATTTAATTAATTGATCAAGATCTCTTTGTAATCTTAGATAGCGTTTCTTCTTATATTTTCAGGAGAGAGAGCCTTGCCCAGTGTATACCTTGGAGGTCTTTTATTCTTCTCATGAAACATCCAGGTCCTGAAAAACCAGGAACAAACCAGAAGATTATTGCTAAGCAACCTTCAATACATAGGCCCCCATCTCTTCCAACCAAACTTGTTCAGCGATTAAAATCAAAAACTTCAGCTCTTACCTCTCTTCAAAGCAGAGCTTGTTTACTTTCCAAAATAACTAGATGGTTCAGTAACTAACAGGTGAGTCATAGCTCATTTTACTGCTGAACAGTTCCAGGAAATAACACATTCTTTCAAACCCTTTATTCCAGAGTGTCCAGTAGTTCCATATTCCACTTGCTCATGGTCCTTAATTATGAATATATCTTCACAACAATTTCTCAAATGTACTTATGTCAAAAAAAACCTTTGCATTAATCTCACCGATTGACAAAAGATTACATCAAGTCAAGTAAACATGGAAAATAAAATGCACCAAAGGTGATAATTTTGGCACAAATGATAAAAAACAGAGAGAATCAAAGGGATAAACAGTTTATCCGTCACCACTTCACTCACTGGTGTATATTGGCTCCTTGTCCAGCAAGGCATCAAACAAAATCTCATCCTCATTTACAAATTTTTCTATGACCTCAGCCCTTTTTACCTCTGCAATCTCTCAAAAGCACTGACAGCCCTGACAGATCTCTGTACTCCTTTAATTTTGGCCTATTGAGCATTTCCAAATTTCATTACTCCTTTTAGTAGTTGAACCTTTAGCTGCCTGAGTTTGAAACTCTGGGATTCCTTAAACATTTCCAAATCTCCATCTCTCTGTTTCTCCTCACTCCTATGTCGTTCTGTAAAACCTGCCTCTTTGACCAAACTTAGCATCAAAATTCTTCATATATCAGGAATTGGCTCATGAAAGTTTGACCATACATCTGGAAGATCTTCCCCCTCCCCCCCAACATACCCCCCCCACCTTTCCCCCACCAACCACCAGTATGAAAGGATTGTCTTTCAAAAACTATCAAGTTGGGACTCTATTTGTAGGAACTTAGAAGGATGAGAGGTGATCTCATCGAAACATTGATTTTTAAGAGGTTGTTTGGATAAATGGTGAGAAGATGTTTCCCCTCAGTCTCGGACATAACCTCAGGTTAGAGAGGAACCAATTTTGACTGAGATGAGGCGGGGTGGGGGAGAGGAATTTCTTCTCTCAGAGAGTTGAGAGTCTTTGGAACTCCTTGCCCCAGAGAGCTGTGGGGGCAGAGTCCTCGTGTATATTTAAGGCTGAGATGGTTAGATTCTCGATCAGTCGGAGAATTAAGGGTTACAGGGAAAGGGCGAGAAAGTGGACATGAGGAATGTTGCTGAAAATGTGTTGCTGGTTAAAGCACAGCAGGTTAGGCAGCATCCAAGGAACAGGAAATTCGACATTTTGGGCATAGGCCCTTCATCAGGAATGAGGAGAGTGTGCCAGGCAGGCTAAGACAAAAGGTAGGGAGGAGGGACTTGGGGAGGGGCGATGGAGATGTGATAGGTGGAAGGAGGTCAAGGTGAGGGTGATAGGCCGGAGTGCGGTGGGGGCGGAGAGGTCAGGAAGAAGATTGCAGGTTGGGAGGGTGGTGCTGAGTTGAGGGAACCGACTGAGACAAGGTGGGGGGAGGGGAGGGGAGTGAGAGTGTTGTCCTGAGCTGGGGTAGGGCTGATTGCAGGGAATGTAGGTAGCGACGCATGGCTGCAAGGGTGGAGCGGAGGATCCGGAGGGAGGTCTGATGCTGGAGGCTTCGGATTTGTTGTAGGTACAGGTTGTCCTGGTTGGGTCCAAATTTTGTTGGTTGGAATGTAGTTCGGAGTCCGTGTGGGATCAGTCGGTTCTGTAGGCAGGTGCTGAGGAAGGAGATGTGGCTGTGGTAACGAGTCTGTTTGAGAACGTGGCTGAAGAGCTTCTGGGCAGAGGAGATGACATGGAGGGTGCAGTGAGAGAGAGACTCACTGAAATCCTTGTAGAGGGAGGAAGAGAGCTTCTTCAAGGAAGGCATCCTTGCAAGAGGATTCGGAGTAGGTTCAAAATGTTGCATCAGCCATGATCCTATTGTGTGGTGGAGCAGCCTATCTGGGCTGAATGGCCTATTCCTGTTCATATTTCATACTGAAAACTGATACGCTCTGTATTGGAATTATGATGGTGGAACACGAACCAATCTGAGGAAATTAATAGGCATTGCCTCTTTAAATTTTGTCAGTTAATAATACGTAAACATTTCACATTTAAATCAAGTTGGGACTCTATTTGTAGGAATTTAGAAGGATGAAAGGTGATCTCATTGTGCTGTTGGATTTAATCATAAGTTGAAAAGCTTGTTTGTGTCCTTACAGTCTGAATTTTTTGATGATTATTGTAATCATCCACTTGTTGATTTATCTGCACTTGACAGATGGGGAAGTGGTGATGTAGCTTATTGTCACTAGAGTTCTAATGTTCTCAGACATGGGTTTGAATAGCAACACAGCAAAATTTGAATTCAATTCATAACAAATAAAAACTATTCTCATGGTAACCATGTAAATGTAAATGCACACCTGACTCACTAATGCCCTTTGGAGAAGGAAGATCTGCCGCACTTACCTGGTCAGGCCTACACATGACTCCAGACCCACAGCAATGTGGTTGACTCTAAACTGCCCTCGGAAAACCATTCAGTTCAAGGACAATAAGGGATAGGCAACAAACTGGCCAGAACACTCACATCCCATAAACCAATAGAGAATAGGCTGTTTCTGGGTTGGGTGTTAATATAATCCAACATTGATTGACTTACGTTAATTTGTTAAGCTGCATTTAACCACACTTGGTCACCTCCTTTAAAATGCAAAAGAGATTTGTTTGGTATGAATCCCCCTGAAAAATATGATTTGGAGATGCCGGTGTTGGACTGGGGTGTACAAGGTTAAAAATCACACAACACCAGGTTATAGTCCAACAGGATTATTTGGAAGCACTAGCTTTCGAAACCCTGCTCCTTCATCTGGTGGTTGGGGAGTATAAGATCGTCAGACACAGAATTTACAGCAAAAGTTTAGAGTGATATAACTGAATTTATATAATGAAAAAGGCATTGTTTGTTAAGTCTCTCATCTCTAGAATGGGTATGTTGGTTTCAGTTCTTTCATATGTAAATTCCACAACTTTCTTAAAGGTACATTCTCAAGTGAACTTTAACATTAGTTGCCATGTTGGGCCAGATAACGTATTGAAGGTGTGAGGTGCCCTGTGTGAGGCTGTCTGTGCCTCAATGTTCATACTGCTTCTATTTCTAAAGAGGGGATTTACAGAATCTTACATGGATTCATGCAGTTTTTGAGCAAAGTACCAATTCACCCCACAAACTTAAATGTGTGTGTGTGTGCATGTGGGTGTGTGTGGGGAGGGGTTATGAGTGTCTATGAGAGAGTACATGTATGTGTATGTGTGTGAGTGTGAAGTGATAAAAATCTGTGAGAGGGTGCATGGGTGTGAGTGTGGCAGTGTTGAGAGAGAGCTTGTGCATGTGAGAGGGTCTGCGTGAGTGTATGGGTCTGTAGGAGTGTGTGTGTGTGTGTGTGTGTGTGTGTATACGTGTGTGGTACAGTGAGGTCACCTGCAGTGTGGCATGAACCCAAGGTCCTGGTTGAGGCCATCCCCATGGGTACCAAATTTGGCCATCAGCCTCTGCTCGGCCATCTGCGTTGTTGCCTGTCCCGAAGTCCATCTTGGAGGATGGTCACCTGAAGGTCCGAGGTCGAATGTCCTGGAACACTGAAGGGTTCTCTGACTGGGAGGGAACATTCCTGTCTGTTGATTGTTGCCCATTCATCCGTTACCGTAACCTCTGCTCAGTCTCACCAATGTACCATGCCTCAGGGCATCCTTGCCTGCAGCGTATGAGATAGACAACATTGGCAAGTCACATGAGTATCTGCTGCGTACATGGAGCAAGGTGTCCCCACGTGTAATGGGGGCATTCATGTCCACACTCTGACACGTCTTGTAGCGTCTACCCTGACAAGGTTGTATGGAGTTGTCCTGAAAGCTGGGCAGTTTGCTGCAAACATTGACCTGTTTGAGAGTTCAGTACCCATGGGGATGGCCTCAACTGGGACCTTGAGTTCATGTCACACTACAGGTGACCCCACTGTACTAAAGACACACACACACGCATGCACACACACGCACTCACACAGACCCTCTCTCATACTCACACATATACTCCCACACTCACACCCAAGCACCCTCTCACAGACTTATACCCCTTTACACTGACACTCACACAGATACACACACTCTCTCACAGACACTCACAACTCTACCGCAACACACACCCACAGGCACGCGCACACACACACACACACACACACATATATATAAGTTTGTGGGTGAATTTGTACTTGCAGAATTACATTTTATTTTGCTCAAAAACCGCATGAATCCATGTAAGATTCTGTAAATCCCCTCTTTAGAAATAAAATCAGTCTAAACATTGGGGCACAGACAGCCTCACACAGGGCACCACACACCTTCAATACATTATCTGGGCCAACATGGCACCTATTGTTAAAGTTCACTTGAGAATATACCTTTAAGAAAGTTCCAGAATTTACATATGAAATAACTGAAACCAACATGCCCATTCTAAAAGATGTGAGACTTAACAAACAATCCAGGTTTATTTCAATATATAATTTCAGTCATATCACACTGTAAACATTTGCTATAAATTCTATGTCTTAAGATCTTATACTCCACAACCACCAGATGCAGGAGCAGCACTCCAAAAGCTAGTGCTTTCAAATAAACCTATCACCTGGAGTAAAACCTGTTGTTGTGTGATTTTTAAACCTGACAAATAGATGGCCTGCCTGACCTGCTGTGCTTTTCATCACTCGAATCTAGACTCTGGTTTCCAGCATCTGCAGTCCTCACTTTTGCCAAACAGATAGTCAGCATGGTTTTGTCTGAGGGACACCATGCCTCACAAATCTGGCTGAATTTTCAAAAAGTGACCAAGTCTATAGACAAGGAGAGTGCAGTTGATGTAGTTTTGATTGGATTTCAGCAAAGCCTTTCACAACCTCCCACAGGGGTGTTAGCGCGGATGAAATGATATCAGTCTGAGCCCAGAGTGTGGTTCAACAATCGGTAACGTTTATTGATACAGTAACACCGGCGGAGACCAACCGAGGTCCGAATCTCGGCTGTTCTGCTGTTCCCGCGCGCTGCTACACATTATATACCTTTCTTTGTCAGGATGTGAGGATTTTGAGTATGAATGGGATGATAGTTCCCCATCATCGCTGGAGTAGGTGCAAATGGTGGGTTTCCTGCCGTCCCAGGAGAGTTGCAGTGTACACACAATAGGGTGCTAATTGGATTATGTAAACGGGTCTGGGTACTATCTGCTTGTCTCTCCCTGTGAGGGCTGGAGGCTAGCACCCCCCTTTGTTCCCTTGGGGTGCTGGTATGTATTTGTCTGTTCATAGAACATAGAACATAGAAGGATACAGCGCAGTACAGGCCCTTCGGCCCTCGATGTTGCGCCGACCGAATCCTACCTAACCTATACTAGCCCAATAACTTCCAAATGCCTATCCAATGCCCGCTTAAATGACCATAAAGAAGGAGAGTTCACCACTGATACGGGCAGGGCATTCCATGAACTCACAACCCGCTGTGTGAAGAATCTACCCCTAACATCTGTCCTATACCTACCACCCCTTAATTTAAAGCTATGTCCCCTAGTAACACCTGACTCCATTAGCGGTAAAAGGTTCTTAGTATCTACCCTATCTAAACCCCTAATCATCTTATACACTTCTATCAGATCTCCCCTAAACCTTCTCTTCTCCAATGAGAACAGCCCCAAGTGCCTCAGCCTTTCCTCATAAGATTTTCCTACCATTCCAGGCAACATCCTGGTAAACCTCCTCTGCACTCGTTCTAAAGCTTCCACATCCTTCCTATAGTATGGCGACCAAAACTGCACACAATACTCCAGATGAGGCCTCACCAGAGTCTTATACAACTGCAACATGACCTCAGGACTCCGGAACTCAATTCCTCTGCCAATAAAGCCCAGTACACCATATGCCTTCCTCACAGCACTATTTACCTGGGTGGCAACTTTCAGAGATCTGTGTACATAGACACTAAGATCCCTCTGCTCATCCACACTACCAAGTAGCCTACCATTAGCCCAGTAATCCATCATCTTGTTATTCCTACCAAAGTGAACGACTTCGCACTTAGCTACATTGAATTCCATTTGCCACATTTCCGCCCAGCTCTGCAACTTATCTATATCCCGCTGTAACCTACCACTTCCTTCCTCACTATCCACAACTCCACCGACTTTTGTGTCATCCGCAAACTTGCTTACCCAGCTTTCAAGTCCTTCCTCTAGATCATTTATAAAGATAACAAAAAGCAATGGTCCCAAAACAGATCCTTGTGGTACACCGCTAGTAACTGCGCTCCAAGATGAACATAATCCATCAACTACTACCCTCTGTCTCCTTCCAGCCAGCCAATTCCTAATCCAAACCTCTAATGTATCCTCAATGCCATACCTCCGAAGTTTTAGCATTAGCCTACCATGGGGAACCTTATCGAACGCCTTACTAAAATCCATATACACAACATCTACTGCTTTACCCTCATCCACTTCCTTAGTCACCTTCTCAAAGAACTCAATAAGGTTTGTGAGGCACGACCTGCCCTTCACAAAACCATGCTGGCTATCCCTGATCACGTTATTCCTACCCAGATGTTCATAAATCTTATCCCTTACCATTCTCTCTAAGACTTTGCCCACCACTGAAGTCAGACTCACTGGCCTATAGTTACTAGGGCTATCCCTACTCCCTTTCTTGAACAATGGGACCACATTCGCTATCCTCCAGTCCTCTGGTACTATTCCCGTTGACAATGACGACATAAAAATCCAGGCCAATGGCTCTGCTATCTCCTCCCTAGCTTCCCATAGGATCCTGGGGTAAATGCCATCAGGCCCAGGAGACTTATCTATATTCATCCTTTCCAATATTCCCAAAACCTCTTCCCTGCATATTTCCAGGGCATCCATTCTAATTATTTGTGATTCCATATTCACATCAGCAACAGTGTCCTGTTCCTGAGTGAATACTGATGAAAAGTACTGATTTAATGTCTCTCCAATCTCCTCCGCCTCCACACACAACTTCCCACTACTATCCTTGACTGGACCGATACCTACCCTAGTCATCCTTTTATTCTTGACATACCTATAGAAAGCCTTTGGGTTTTCCCTAATCCTACCAGCTAAAGACTTTTCCTGTCCCCTTCTCGCTTCTCTTAGCTCCCTCTTTAGCTCCTTCCTGGCTACCTTATAACTCTCAATCGCCCCAACTGAACCTTCACGCCTCATCTTTACATATGCCGCCTTCTTCCCTTTCACAAGGGACTCCAATTCCTTACTAAACCACGGCTGCCTCACAAGGCCCTTTACACCATGCCTGACTGGTACATACCTATCGAGGACACGCAGTAGCTGCTCCTTGAACAATCCCCACATCTCATTAGTGTTCTTCTCTTGAAGCCTGTTTTTCCAATCCACACATCCTAAGTCATGCCTCACTGCATCATAATTTCCCTGCCCCCAGCTATAGCTCTTGCCCTGCGGCGCACGATTATCCCTCTCCATCACTAAAGTAAAAGTCACCGAGTTGTGGTCACTGTCCCCGAAGTGCTCACCTACCTCCAAGTCTAACACCTGGCCTGGTTCATTACCTAGAACCAAATCCAATATAGCCTCCCCTCTTGTTGGCCTGTCGACATATTGTGTCAGGAAACCCTCCTGCACACATTGTACAAACACCGACCCCTCTAATGAACTCGAGCTATAGCTCTCCCAGTCAATATCTGGGAAGTTAAAGTCCCCCATAACAACCACCCTGCTACCTTCACTCTTTTCCTGAATCATCCTCGCAATATTATCCTCTACTTCTCTAGGACTATTAGGAGGCCTGTAGAAAACACCTAACAGGGTGACCTCACCTTTCCTATTTCTAACCTCAGCCCAAACTACCTCAGATGGCAAGTCCTCTTCCATCGTCCATTCCACTGCTGTGATACTGTCTTTGACAAGTAATGCCACGCCTCCCCCTTTTTTACCTCCATGTCTGATCCTACTAAAACATTTGAACCCTGGAACGTGCAACAGCCATTCTTGTCCCTGTTCTACCCACGTCTCTGTAATGGCCACAACATCGAAGTCCCAGGTACCAACCCACGCTGCAAGTTCACCTACCTTATTCCTTATACTTCTGGCATTGAAGTATACACACTTCAATCCACCTTTCTGGTTACAGGCACCCTCCTTAGAGATCGCTGTTCGTTCCTGTCTGGTGGATGCCTGTCCTTTGTGTCAGGATGGTTCTGTATTGATGAATATGGGTGTGTTTCAGTTAGTCCCTTGATTTGATTAGGAGATGGGGTTCCATATTAATTAGCTCTGGAGTTTCGGTCTATGAGTCATGGTTAGTGTCTGGCCTAGTGTGGATTTGATCTGTCCTCTGGCTCCCATCTCCCGGTCACATGGGCGGACCAGCAGCTGCTGAGTTCTGTGGGTTTAAGCTGCGGCTACCGTTTAAAACACAAAATGAATTCCTATAGTTTTACCGATGTAGGCATAGTCCCGTGGCAAATGCGGGGCGGCTCTGATGCCCGCTTGCAGGGGAGACATGATAAAGAAGGTAAAAGAACACTGGATCCAGGGTAACATGGCGAGTGGATTCAACACTGAAGACAGAAGGTGATGGTCACAGGCTGTTTGTGTGACTGGAGGCCAGTGTCCAGAGGTGTACCACAGAGATCAGTGCTGGGTCCCTTATTATTTGTGGTATATATAACGTAGATGAGAGTTGGTGGGATGGGGGATGATGATAAGTAAGTTTGCAGATGACATGATGATTGGCCAGGTGTTGATAATGGGGAAGAAGATCTTAGGTGACAGGAGATTTGTCAGATGGGCAGATCAGTGGCAGATAGAATTGAACCCTAATAAATGTGAGGCCATGCACTTTGCAAAAAGTAACGAGACAAGGGAGTAGACAGTGACAGGCATTCGGAAACTCAGAAGGATCTTTGGGTAATTGTCCACAAATCCCAAAATATGGCATGGCAGATGAGTAGGGTAGTTAAGAAGGCAAATGGGACACTTGTCTTTATCAGTCAAGGCATAGATTATAACAGCAATAATCTAATAACATTGGAGCTGTATAAGACTTTGGTTAGGCTTCAGCTACTGTACTGGTCAGGGTCAAGGGTGTGTTGCTGGAAAAGCACAACAGGTCAGGCAGCATTCAAGGAGCAGGAATGTGGAACAAAAAGACCTTGGAGTGCAGGTTCATACCTCCTTGAAAGTGGAATCGCAGGTAGTTAGGATACTGAAGAAGGCATTTGGTATGCTTTCCTTTATTGGTCAGAGTATTGAGTACAGGAGTTGGAAAATCATGTTGTGGCTTGTACAGGACATTGGCTAGGCCACTGTTGGAATATTGCGTGCAATTCTGGTCTCCTTCCTATCGGAAAGATGTTGTGAAACTTGAAAGGGTTCAGAAAACATTTACAAGGATGTTGCCAAGGTTGGAGGATCTGAGCTTTAGGGAGAGGCTGAACAGGCTAGAGCTGTTTTCCCTGAAGCGTTGGAGGCTAAGGGGTGACCTTATAGAGGTTTACAAAATTATGAGGGGCATGGATAGGATAAATAGACAAAGTATTTTCCCTGGGGTCGGAGAGTCCAGAACTAGAGGGTATAGGTTTAGGGTGAGAGGGGAAAGATATAAAAGAGACCTAAGGGACAACTTTTTCACACAGAGGGTGGTACGTGTATGGAATGAGCTGCCAGAGGAAGTGGTGGAGGCTGGTACAATTGCAACATTTAAGAGGCATTTGGATGGGTATATGAATAGGAAGGGTTTGGAGGGATATGGGCCGGGTGCTGGCAGGTGGGACTAGATTGGGTTTGGATAACTGGTCGGCGTGGACGAGTTGGACCAAAGGGTCTGTTTCCATGCTGCACATCCCCATGACTCTATGACTCTAAGTTTTCAGCCACAGGGCAGTGGGGTTGGTTGGTGCAGGTGTCCCAGAGATGCTCATTGAAGCGTTCTGCAAGTAGGCATCCTGTCTCCCTAATAGAGAGGAGACCGCAACAGAAGCAACGGATACAGTAAATGACATGTGTGGAAGTGCAGTTAAAACTCTGATGGATGTGTCATAGAGTCATAGAAATCTACAGCACGAAAACAGACCCTGCAGTCCAACCCATCCATGCTGACCAGATATCCCACGCCAATCTAGTCTCACCTGCCAGCACCAGGCCCATATCCCTCCAAACCCTTCCAGATGCCTATTAAATGTTGCAATTGTACTAGCCTCCATGACTTCCTCTGACAGCCCATTGCACATAAACACCACCCTCTGCATGAAAATGTTACTCCTTAGGTCTCTGTTATATCTTTCCCCTCTCACCCTAAATCTATGCCCTCTAGTTCTGCACTCCCTCACCCCAGAAGAAAGACCTTGTCTATGCACCCTATCCATGCCCTTCATGATTTTATAAACCTCTATAAGGCCACCCCTCAGCCTCTGACGCTCCAGAGAAAACAGCGCCAGCCTGTTCAGCCTCTACCTATAGCTCAAATCCTCCAACCCTGGCAACATCCTTGTAAATCTTTTCTGAACCCTTTCAAGTTTCACAGCATCCTTCCAATAGAAAGGAGACCAGAATTGCACACAGTACTCCAAAAGTGGCCTCACCAATGACCTGTACAGCCGCAACATGACCTCCCAACTCCTGTACTCAATACTCTGACCAATAAAGGAAAGCATACAAATGCCTTCTTCACTATCCTAGCTACCTACGACTCCACTTTCAAGCAGCTATGAACATGCACTCTAAGCAGGTTTGTTTGTCTTTGTTCAGCAACACTCCCTAAGACCTTACCATTAAGTATATAAGTCCTGCTAAGATTTGCTTTCCCAAAATGTAGAACCTCGCATTTATCTAAATTAAACTCCATCTGCCACCCCTCAGCCCATTGGCCCATCTGATCAAGATCCTGTTGTAATCTGAGGTAACTTTCTTCGCTTTTCACTCCACCTCCAATTTTGGTGTCATCTGCAAACTTACTAACCATATCTCTTAAGCTCACATCCAAATCATTTATATAAATGATGAAAAGTAGTGGACCCAGCACTGATCCTTGTGGCACTCCACTGGTCACAGGCCTCCAGTCTGAAAAACAACCTTCCACCACCACCCTCTGTCTTCTACCTTTGAGCCAGTTCTGTATCTAAATGGCTAGTTCTCCCTGTATTCCATGAGATTTAACCTTGCTCACCAGTCTCCCATGGGGAACCTTGTCAAAAGCCTTACTGTGGAAGGCTCCTTTGGTGCCTCGGATAGAGGTGAGGGGGGAGGTGTCGGCACAGGTTTTGCAATTCGCGCAGTGGCAGGGGAAGGTACCGGGATGGGAGAGTGGATTGGTGGGGGGCACGGACCTGACAAGAGAGTTGCAGAAGGAATGGTCTTTATGAAAAGCAGATGGGGTGGGCAGAGATGCAGGTTGTGGTTGAGATGTGCTGGAGGGTATCATCAACCACATGGAAAGGAAAATTGTGGTCTTTGAAGAAGGAGGCCATCTGGTGTGTTCTGTAGTGGAACCGGTCTTCCTGGGAGCAGATGCTGCACAGGCTGAGGAATTGGGAATAAGGGATAGAGTTTTTACAGGAGGCAGGGTGGGAGGAGTTGTAGTCCAGGTGCCTGTGGGAGCTGGTGGGTTTGTCAAAGTTGCCTGTGTTGAGTTGGTCACCGTTGATGGAGATGGAGATGTCCAGGAAAGGTAGGGAGGTGTCTGAGATGGTCCAGATGAATTAAGGTTGCGATGGAAAGTATTGGTAAAGTTGAACTGTTCAATCACCTCGCGGGAGCATGAGGTGGCGCCAATGCAGTCATCAATGCAGCGGAGGAAGAGCTGGGGAATGGTGCTGGCATAACTGCAGAAGATGGACTGTTCTACATAACCGACAAAGGGACAGGCATAGCTGGGGCCCATGGCTACCCTTTTCGTCTGGAGGAAGTGGGAAGATTTGAAAGATAAATTATTGAGGGTGAGGACCAGTTCAACCAAATGAATGAGAATGTCAGTGGAGAGGTACAGTGCTGGTCACCACACTAAAGGAAGGGCATGATTGCAAAGGAAGAGGTGCAGAGGAGACTCAGCAGGATGTTACCTGGGATGGCGAAGAGAGGCTGGATAAGCTCTGGTTGTTTTCTTTGGAGCAGAAAAGGTTGAGGTGGGAACCTGAGAAAAATGTATAAGATTTTGACGGGAATGGACAGGGAGAATAGAAGGCGATTGTCAATTGTTCCCCTTAGCTGAAGATTCAATAACAATGGGGCATGATTTTAATGTGAAAGGCAGGAGGTTTTGAAGGGATTTAAAGAAAGATTTCTTCACTCAGAGGTCTGGAATGCACTGCCTGGGAGGGAATTTGAAGCAGGAAACTTCACAACCTTTAAAAAGTGTTTGAAGGGGCACTCTAAGTGTCATAATATTCAAGGCTGTGGGCCTAGTGCAGAAAGATAGGACTTGTGTAGATTGTGTGGCTTTGAAATACGGACTTGTTGGGCCGAACAGCCTCCAGATTGGACTGTATAATTCTATGATCCAATCAAAATGAAGCATGATTATTCAGAAAAAATTCCTTGCTGTTGACTAATGTCATTCAATGCCCAGTGCCTTTTGATTAACACGTTTGTTTGTTGTGACTGTACCCTGTCTGACACATTCTTGTTGCAGAATATATAGTACAGTAATTACAGTGCCTGCTGCTGAGCTGTCCACATTAATTTCAAATTTTGGACTCATAACCACTCGGGAATTTCGCTCACTCTTTCTCCATTTGTGAGTGTATTTCTCTGTCTTTCTTTCTTAGTTTCTGTGTTTCTCTCTTTCCCTGAATGTTTACTTTGCTCGAGGCCAAGATCTCCTGTGCATTGTCCCTATGGCTCTCCTCTTTCAGCTTTTTCTCTGGATTCCCATTGAGCACTGATACAAAACCTTTCCCCACATTTGTCCTCGTCCACCAAGGCACAATAAAGGCTGGATTTCTACAAAGATGATTTATTTTCTCACTTTGGTGTCCAAAAAGATGGCTCTGGCTACACCCCTTTGATGTACAGAAGTTTGAGTAGTCACTTGTATATGATCTGTGATGATATTATAGCTTTAAGAGGGGTATTTCGTTCTGCATTTTTTTATGAAGAAAAGTTGAGAGAGAGAGATGCCAAACAGTCTACTCAGAAACAGCAGAGTGAACAGTTTGTGAGGCCTTGATTTTTTTTAAGTTGGAACAATGGAAGTAGCCTGAATGGGTGGGGTCAAACTCCCACAAAATCAGGATTTTTAGTTTTAATTTTCAGTAGCAGTTGCTGGGGTCTTGCAGCTAAATGTGGAAGCTGTTTTTCCTCTCTCTGTTACAGCTAAAAGCTGGGATTCTCTCCCTGTTGTTAAAATTGCATGTGAGACAATCTATTTTTCTGAATTTGCTTTTGTCAAGGGAACAGTCATTGGAACAGTCACTGTTCAGCAGTTAAATAATCTGTTATTCGGTCACGTTTTCCAATAGAGTTAAATTATTCCTTTATTTTAGTTGTATTTTAGGTATGAATAAAGTGTGTTTGCTTCCAAACTGGCAGTTTAATCAATCAAACTGCATCTGGAATGCAACATCTGACACTTGCCTTTAAAATAAACAAAATTTAGGGTCTAGGTGTCTTCTGAATATATTTTTAGGGGGTTTGGTCTGGTCCATAACAGATCCCACAACTCTTTCGTCTGCAGTATCATGGAAAACAACAGTAAACATAATGTGTTTTTATTTATATTGAATTGCTGCAATCATAAATGAGGAAAGAATAGAGGTTGGCATGGTCTAAAAACAAAAATAGGACAAATTATCTGATGAACCTAACACTCAAATGAATGATGCACAGAGGCTTGGTTTAAGTATGGAGTAATCTGGTAGATTTCGGAGCAACAGAATGACCATTCTTGTGGTGCCTTCGTTACAAATCCAGATCGGACGACAACAAATCCAGAATACGTCAATAGATCTTGCTGTGGTTTCACATTGATCCGTACAGGATTTTCCTTCTGAGTCACTGACCACCTGTCCTCTGGCACTCTGGAGGTTTTGTTATTAGATTAGATTCCCTACAGTGTGGAAACAGGCCCTTCGGCCTAACAAGTCCACACCACCCTTCTGAAGGGTAACCCACCCAAACCCATTCCCCTACCCTATATTTACCCCTGACTAACACACCTAACACCGTGGGCAATTTAGCATGGCCAATTCACCTGACCTGCACATCTTTGGCTTGTGTGAGGAAACTGGAGCACCCGGAGGAAACCCGCATAGACACGGGGAAGATGTGCAAACTCCACACAAACAGGCAGGAATCGAACCCAGGTCCCTGGTGCTGTGAGGCAGCAGTTCTAACCACTGAGCCACCATGCTGTTCTCCCAAACTTTGAACTGTGCCGTTCCAGTCTGTTATGTAACAGGTTGATTTTTAAAGTTCTCATACATGCTTTTCCATCCTTTCAATGCCTCACTCTATTTTCACAAGCTCCTCCAGCACCACAATCCTCTGGGATCTTGTGCCCTTCCAACATGTTCTTGATTGTTCCTGATTTTAATTACTCCACCACAGTAGCCATGGTCCTTGATCCTGAGCTCTGTACTACTGGATGTTATCGCCCTCTGGTGGCTTGTTCTCATTTTACATTCTTTATTGTACAGTCTGTTCTGACAGAACGCGATAGCTCTGTTTCTGTGCAATCCCACGTTATAAGAAAATCCTGTCTTAGCAGCATCATTTAAACCAATGGGGCCGGAATTGTGTTAAAGCCAATACAGGAAAGGGAAGTTTGCCTTCTACAAACAATGGTCTAAATTCTTCAATCCCGTTATATCCAATTCGTGTTTGAGAAACACACATTATAGCAGAGCCAGCTGTACAGGTTTAATTCTGTAAACTCAATATTCACCAAGACACTGAAGGAAGAATGAACCAGTTTATTTGTCAACATGAAGGTAAGCACTGCCCAGTGACAATCCCAATATTTCTCATCTCTCCCTTACCTTTTTAAGATATTCCTTGAAACATCTATGACTCTATCATCCCTTTCCTTATTTATCCTATCTCCTCAAGTGACTTGATGTCAAAGTTTGCTTGATAATTGTTCCTTTGAAATGTCTTAAATTGTAAAGTTTGGGCCATAAATTACAGACAAGCCATTTACCCTCAGTAGTGGGGTGGCGTCCAGAAACAGTTATTCGGGACAGAATTATTAGTCACATGGAAGAATGTGGGTAAATTCAGAAGTGCTGCATGGATTTGTTAAGGAAAAATAGTGTACAACTCAAACAAAATGAAATAACTGCTAATGCAGGAAATCATAAACAAAGAGAAATTGCTGGGGAAACTCAGCAAGTTTGCCTTCTGTAGAGAGAAAGCAGACTGAGGGGTTCAATGACCCTTCTTCAGTTCTGAAGACCTTAACTCTGCTTTATCTCCACAGATTTGGAAGGCAGTTAAAGAAGCTAATGGCATTGTGAGGTTTGTCAGTGAGACACAGAGAACAAAAAGAAAAAAAGTAATGCTAAATATTTACAAAATTGGTCTCAGCTGGAGTACTGCATTCAGTTGTGGGATCACTCTTTAGGAAGATTGTGGGAATATTAGATAAGATGCCAGAGAAGATTCAGGAGAACATACTTCAGTTACTGGAGAGGTTTGGACTGCTCTTGTTGGAGAAGGGGTTTAGATACCATAGACCTATTGAAAATGATGAGGGGTCTGGACAGAATGTTCTCATTTGTAAAAGGGTTGAGAACCAGAAAATACGGATTTTCAGCAACTGGCAAACCATGAGGAAAGATGTGGGAGATAAAAATGATAAATCAATAGGGATTTTAAATCAAAAGCACCTACTTTGCTACTAGCAGAAGATGCGATTTAGGCTGTTCTTATTGAGTATGTAAGATACATCAATGAGTGGAAAGCTTTGATAATTTAAAGGGCTGCGCGGCTATTAGAATTCAGTCAAAGCTCCATAGCAGATGTCACTGCATGAGATCACAATGCCAACATCTCAGCTGGCAATACCACCGGAGGTCATGATCCACGGTCAGAAAACCTGGAATGGGATCTGGAATAGACTATCAAGAGGGTGTTGGAGACAGGTTCAAAGAGGGAATTGAATTATTGAAAAGGAAAAATCTGCAATGGTGCGAGAGAGTAAATGGTGTGAGGACTGAAGATTGAGTTGCTCACTACACACACCCTGCGTAACTCTTCTGACATCTCAGAAGGCTCTAAGAACCACAAAAACTTGAATGCAAATCTCACACTTAAAAGGGTTTGTTTTTAAAAATTCATTCATGGGATGAGAGCATCGCTTGCTATACCAGCATTTATTGCCCATCCCTAAGTTAAGAGTCAACCACATTACTGTGGGTCTGGAGTCACATGTAGGCCACACCAGGTAAGGATGGCAGATTTCCTTCCCTAAAGGACATTAGTGAACCAGATGGGATTTTCTGACAATCGGCAATGGATTCATGGATTCATTAGACTCTTCATTCCAGGATTCATCAAATTCAAGTTCCACTGTCTGCCATGGCAGGATTCGAACCCAGGTCTGCAGAAAATTACCTGAGTCTCTGAAATAATAATCTAGCGTTAATACCACTAGGCCATTGCCTCCTCTTTTCAATATAGGTGACCCCTCTCATACTAACACTGCTTGGAACAGATGCTCCTCCAGTGTTATGAAATCTTTAGAATTCCCTCTTAAACCTCTCTGCATCTTTATCTTTCTTTGCCACTTGGGTCCTTATTAAACTCACGTCTTTGATCACATTTTTGTTCATCCCTCCTCCTCGGTCTCTGTGTTAATTTTCATCTGATTACATCTCTACATTTTACTGTATCAAGGTGCTATGTAAATGCAAGCTGTTGTCTTCTCACATTCCATCTAAATCCTCCTGGTGGACAGACTGTGGACATTGACTGGCCTCAAGTGCTCTGGCTGAGTGGCCGTTCAGCAGGTGGAGAACCAGACAGTGAACACTGTGAGATAATGGAGACTATCTTAGCCGAGACACATCCCGTCTTCCCTCTGACTTCCCAGCTGATCTCACTGATGGGGAACAGGATTCCTGGCCACTTCTCCCACTTCATTGGCCAGGGACACTGGGGGTTAATTGAGATACCTCCATAACCACCCCAGGAGTGGTTCCTCCCCCAGGTCTGTGGGATGGTTGATCGTATTCTAACCACTGAGTGTCTGATCGTCTTTTTGGTCAGAGTGAGAGTCAGTGTCTGACTTGTACCTGACGCTGCACTGAAAGGATGCTGAGTTTTATACAGAAGCTTCTATACATATTGGTGTCTTTCTTTGGTCATCTGGTCAAATGTTAAGTTCACCTTCTTGAAATGATTGGACCGATGGTGGGAGAGGTTTGAGACAGACAGTTTCCCCTGTCTGAGCTTTGCCGGATAAACAACACAGACAGCACGCAGTGTAAGGGAATCAGGTGACCGTGCTCCAAGACCATGTGGAGACATCGGTGTCTGGTGAGGGAGGGGGAGGACGACACTGGAATGTTTTGTCTCCCTTGTGGGTTTGCTGATGTTCCTGGAGGTCTGACACAATCATTACAGAACCAACACCAGAAGTGATTCTCCCTTGTGCCACTGTGTTGATGGACCAAGTTTCTCACCAACATGGAGTCACTGGTGTCTTGGAAGATCAGATGTTTAGTTGAGAGTCTCTTCATAAGAGCTGAAGGATTACTCCCCTGTGTGAATCCTCTGATGTCGCAGGAGATATGAGGACCTTGAGAAAGACTTGTCACAAACCTCACATGGGAACCGCTTCTCCCCCGTGTGAATACGCCGGTGATCCACAAGGGTGGATGACTGTCTGAACACTCGGTCACAGAGGTCACATTTAAAGGGTTTCTCTCCTGTGTGAATCCTCTGATGCCTCAGGAGATCAGAGGACTGGATGAAAGACCTTTTACAAACACCACATTGGAAGGGTTTCTCTCCAGTGTGAATCATCTGGTGCTTCAGGAAGCTCGAAGATGTTGCAAAAGCTTTACCGCAAACCTCACACTTGAAGGATTTCTCCCTTGTATGGATCTTCTGATGAACCAGGAGGCTCCTTAAAAGTGAAAAGGATTTATCACACACCTCACACTTGACTGGCTTTCCCCCTGTATGAATAGGTTGGTGTGCGCGGAGTGTCGATAAGTCTGCAAATGCTTTATCACACACCTCACACATGAACGGTTTCTCTCCTGTGTGTGTGCGTTGGTGCCTGTGGAGGTTGCACGATTTCGAGAATGACTTTTTGCACAACTCACACCTGAATGGCTTCTCGTCTCCTTGAGTGTGTCGGTGATCCATGGCTGCTGATGACTGTGTGCAACCCTGGTCATGTTCCTCACACTCAGTTGGTTTCTCATTCATGTCGTTGTGCGGTTGCTCCTTGGGTGACGGTCAGGATCCAGCTGCGCTGTCTATCTTCTTTGTATTCTCTGATGTCGTACGGTAATATCCTTCTGTAAAACAGGAAAACGAAACATTATTTCCTCTGATTCCCTCTCCTCCTTTCCTGAAGAGCCTGACACCTCAGTTAGAGACTGTTCCACCGTGTCAATATTGTGTGTGTGTGTGTGAGTGTGTGTGTGTGTATGTGTGTGTTCATGCGTGTTTTGGGGTGCGTTGGGTGTAACTTATAACTCCTTTCTTTTTCCTCACACATCCTCCCTTCCCAGCAGTAGATAATGTTCAGTCGCAGACAACATGGCTACTTTCTTTCTTTTACCCAAACCCCAACCTTCCCAAATACTGTGATGTTTACACTGTGTTCACTAGTGGGTGGTCTTAAAAAAAATCATACAAATGTTTTAATTAGAGTTTAGAATTTTCTTTCATTTTTCAAAATTATGTAAGAAAACTCTCACAGGCAAAAGAGACTCACACTTTACTATCCGCTCGTGTTAAGTTGGTGAAGGTCAGCTTTATCCTAAGAAAACATGTTTAATATTTTAAAAACTGAGCAGAAATGTTAATTCGGTGGAGAATTTGAAAATTCTTTTCTTGATTTAGAAAATATTTGAAGAAAGCACAATGTTGCTAGAAGCTGAGGAAAATATTACTTCAGTGGAGTTGATTGAAGGGTTCAAGTTTATCCTGAGAAGTTAGATACACTGCACCCACTCAGACTGTACACCCCGAATCAGCCACAGCTCCAAGGTTTTAGGGAAAGGGTTATGCCCTCAGGTAAAATCTTCAAAGAAGGCATGAAAAGACATATCAATAAGTGTGTCTCTAGGTACAGCAACTGAATTAAAATGAAGAATGAAGCGATTGGGAGGAAGAAGGTCATGGAAGAATCTGAAAACGAGGAGGAGAAATTTAAAACTGAGGTGTTGCTTGACTAGGAACCAAGGTACTGGATCAGTGGTGTTGGAAGAGCACAGCAGTTCAGGCAGCATCCAATGAGCAGCGAGATTGACGTTTCGGGCAAAAGCCCTTCATCAGGAATAAAGGATGAAGGGCTTTTGCCCGAAACGTCGATTTCGCTGCTCGTTGGATGCTGCCTGAACTGCTGTGCTCTTCCAGCACCACTCATCCAGAATCTGGTTTCCAGCATCTGCAGTCATTGTTTTCAGCTAGGAATCAAGATAGGTCACGAAGCGCTGGGCTGATTGGGGAACAGGTCTTAGTATCAATGAAGAAAAGGGAGCAGAATTTTGGATGAGCTCAGGTTTAAAATGCACTATTTGAAAGCAGCTACGAGAGCCCTGAAATAATTGACTCTAAAGCCTACAAAGGTATGGACGTTGGTTTCACAAGCAGATGAGCTGAGGCAGGGCATCATTGGTCTCTCTGATCAACATCAGGAAATGACAACAAGAGCCAGGAATGGTAATGGCGAACCAATAGTCAAATATAAGAGGAGTGTGGCAGAGCTGCAGGGTCTTTCAGATGTGATCCCAAATCTGGCCCCCCCTCCTTCTCTGTCTGAAGTGGGGATAAAAAGATCCCATGGCACTATTTTGGCGGAGAATGTGATGGCTGAGGGGTATCTCTATTGTCCCGGCCTGCGTCAATCTCTAATCAACAGCATTTTTAAAAAATGATCTGATCGTCATCAAATTGCAGTTTGTGAGAACATGCTGTGTACACACCAGCTGTCACGTTGCCCAAGTTACAACAATGACTCCATTTCAAAAGCCCTTTATTCCTGATGAAGGGCTTTTGCCCGAAACGTCGATTTCGCTGCTCCTCAGATGCTGCCTGAACTGCTGTGCTCTCCCAGCACCACTGATACAAAATATTTTTGCAGGTCGTTGTGAAAGGCTCTATCTAAATACAACTCTTTGACTGATTTGTTGATGAGGTTAGAGAGAGAGGGTGATTGGAAGGACTTGAAGAGACAAGGAACATCCAGATTCAAACGCACAAGATAGAAATGACAATTCACAGTGCACAGCTCCCCCCAAAAAAACACACACACACACACACACCACAACAATAGAAAATAAGTTAAACCCCTCAGAAACTCTTCACCTCCCGGACAGTTAGACCTTACTTTCTCATATTCAGGTATGAGCCTTCAACAAAATTCAGCTTGTAATTCAGAAGGGGAATTACTCCCAGACTCTATATCCAACACAGAACACCCAGTAAACCGCTCTCTTAGCCCTGATTGCCAACAGGATAGTCAGACTGCCTGAAGACTGGTGTGGATACTATGGGTACAGTTAGTATAAACGCTGCTCCTTCACTCACCATCTCCTCACTTGGTTTTCAGTCCCTGTGGGAAGTGAACCAGCTCCGGAAGAGGAAGAGGAGACAATTGGCAGAGTGGGTGGGCTCTCTGATTGACGTCGCTCACAGTCAATCCAAATATCTTGGCTTCACGTCACGCCTACGTGACCCCACCACTCTGTACAATCTCCATTACTGTCCTGTTTTGACACCATCGGCTTGACAAGTTGTTATGATTTCTCTGCCTTAATTAGCTTGTACAGTTTTGGATTACTTGTTAGTTTGGTTGGAACTGAAAATGTGTTGCTGGAAAAGCGCAGCAGGTCAGGCAGCATCCAAGGAACAGGAGAATCGACGTTTCGGGATTTCCTGAAGAAGGGCTCATGCCCGAAACGTCGATTCTCCTGCTCCTTGGATGCTGCCTGACCTGCTGCGCTTTTCCAGCAACACATTTTCAGCTCTGATCTCCAGCATCTGCAGACCTCACTTTCTCCTACTTTGGTTGGAACCTCGGCATGCGACTCTTATACGCATCACGTTATTCCAGTCGTAGAGTCATAGAGATGTACAGCACAGAAACAGACCCTTCAGTCCAACTCGTACATGCCGACCAGATATTATAAATTAATCTAGTCCCATTTGCCAGCACTTTGCCCATATCCCTCTAAACACTTCCAGATATCATTTGGCTTGTCTCCAGCACCAATTTAAATAATTAAAATAATTTAAACTATTTTAAATTTTTTATAATTATCTCTGGCCTCAATTAATCAGAGGTCATCCGTTTGCTTGCTATTCAGATTTTACTCAGACTGACCATTTGTATGTTTTTTAATTGCTCTGATTATAAATTCTGTGCCTGGGTGGTCTCCTCACTTCACCTGACATAAGGGTAATGCTCCGAAAACTCGTGATTTCAAATAAACCTGTTAGACTATAACCTGATGCTGCCTGACCTCTGACCTTGTCCATCCCAGTCCAACGCCGGCACCTCCACATCACAAATATTTCTGGGGCAACATGAAACTTGGGAAACTGACCAGTGAATCGGAGGTGACTTTGTGCAGCAGGTCAGGTGGAGATTTAAACTTGACACTGTCCTATCTGAATAAAACCTCAATTGTTGCATCTGCCCTGGTATATGTTGGAAAGGGGTTTCTAGAATGGGAATAGCATTCTTCATCCACTGAGGGTTTCAAACTGACAACATCAGTTTAAAATGGGATTCCTCAGATGTGTTTGATGGCAGATTAGATGAGAAAGGGCCATAGCATTCAAGATTGGGATGATGTGCAGTGGTGGGATCAGCACATTGTGTAGTTTGTGCTGTCCATGTAGCACCCTCGGTACTGGAGGAACACTTTCTCATTGTTACTGTATCAGTTGTATATGATAGAAATGACAAATAAAAGCTATTGTACTCTAACTGTACTGGAGAAAGACAGAGACAGGGGTATGGGTGAGAGAGATCAAGGATTGAATCAGTGCTCAAGGAATAACCTGTTCTTAAGGCACTGAAACTCATAGAATGACCCCTTGTGGAAGTGGCATCCCCTACCGTTAATACAGTGCCACTATTTAAGCAAGGTAGTAAGGAAAAGCTAAGGAGCTATAAACCAGTGAGTCTGACATTGGTAGTGGGCTAGTTGTTGGAGGGAATTTTGAGAGACAAGACTTGCATGTATTTGGAAAGGCAAGGACTGATTAAGGATAGTCAACATGGCTTTGTGTGTGGGAAATCATATCTCAGTAATCTGATTGCATTTTTTTGAAGAAGTAATGAAGAGGATTGGCGAGCGCAGAGCAATGGATGGGATCTATATGGACTTCAGTACGGCATTCAACAAGGTTCCTCACGGTATACTGACTAGCAAGGTTAGATCACATGGAATAGAGGAAGAACTAGCTATTTGGATGCAGAACTGGCTTGAAGGTAGACAGGGGCTGGTGGTGGAAGGTTGCTTTTCAGACTGGAGGCCTGTGACCAGAGGTGTGCCACAAGGATCGGAGCTTGGTCCACTGCTTTTTGTTATTCATATAAACGATTTGGATGCGAACATTGGAGGTATGCTTCGCAAGTTTGCAGATGACACCAAAGTTGGAGGTGTTAGTGGACAGTGAAGAAGGTTACCTCAGATTACAATGGGATCTTGATCAGTTGGGTCAATGGGCTGAGGAGTGGCAAATGAAGATTAACTTAGATAAATGTGAAGTTCTACATTATGGAAGGAAATCAGGGCAGGAGAACTTGGAGTAGAGGTTGTTGGGGCAGTTGTACTAGTGGGGTGGGCACACTAGATCTAGGGAGGGAAAAAACTATAACTGTAACAAGTGCTTCTAATACCGGGCCTGAAATGGTTAAACTATCATGATTACTGAACTGGAAACTGCTGGCCTGGCCTCCTAATCTGATCAGAGGCTAGCTGATAGACAGCCTGTTAATTGTACCTCTGGAATTTGTAACCGGTAGACATTGCTAATTGGATTAGTTGAGCTGTCGATTGAACCATCGAAACTACTCACTTAAATGGTAATGAACTCTTGTTTCTGGTAAACCACTAATTAAATAAGCAGGACCACAATGTCTACGGGACTGGTCGCTCCGAGGCAAACGGACAGACAGTTCAAACCATCCAACCAGAGAGCGGAACGCTTTGCCTGGGAACGAGTAGCCAACAGGAAGGTCAGACATGGACACCTGACCTGGAGCACTGGCCAGCGAGGGGTATAACTGGGGCGACGTTGAGCAGAGGGGCAGAACGCCTTCTCCAACGAATTGCATGCTGTAGAATTCGTTGTATAGTTTGCCAGTCGTGATTCTGTAAAATAAACGGTGCTCTGCCTCAAACTAAAGAAGCTGGTGCGGTCTCTCCTTCCAAAGAACTCGCAAAGACCGGAATCCCGAGATTCCGGCCTAACATCTGGTGAGCCTGACGCGGGAAGGGAAAGAGACCACGGCAAGTTGGCCACGTTGGCGGATCAGGGGGCAGACAACTTTCGGCCAAAACCTTCTAAGGTGAGGAAGCGCCTGTTAAACCTAAGGCTTCCAGTAGTTACATTTCTTTAGTTAGTCTTTTGTCTGCCCTCTGACCCTCACCAACCCAAAAAACTGATCAGTTTGGCAGCAGCATCGCAGAATCCTGACTGGTAAGCTACCACTAACCTTTTAACTAGTACCGGTTCGATTTCGCGTTGCTTTCGGAGCTGAGTGCGCCCCTTGTTGTCTGTTTAATTCGCGTGGCTTTCGGAGCCGAGCGCGCCCCTTGTTGCTTGTTTAATTCGCATTGCTTTCGGAGCTGAGCGCGCCCCTTGTTGCTAGTCTGATTCGCGTTGCTTTCGGAGCTGAGCACGCCCCTTGTTGCCAGTTTGATTCGCGTTGCTTTCGGAGCTGAGCGCGCCCCTAGTTGCCTTTTAATCGCGTGGCTTTCGGAGCCGAGCGCGCCCCTAGTTGCCTTTTAATCGCGTGGCTTTCGGAGCCGAGCGCGTCCCTGAGATTACCTATTGCAGCGCTGACCGTACTTGACTGCTTGGATCCACGTTACAAAGCACTTAAGACCGACACATCTTGCTATACACACTTGCTGCTAGCATCTACCAAACCCCGGGGTGACAGAGGTCGGATCTCATCTTCTCAACAGGGTTGTCCGCACTGGCGTCTGCCTTAGACCGGTTGTTAAGAGCAGAGATCTGCCACGCGAAGGTCAGGCTTTGAAAGATGCTCTGTTTTTATCACGGTTCCCATCAGGGGAGATCCGACATGGGGGACCTGATCTCGGACCGCCGAGGCTGTAACGCCTCGGAGCATGTTACTAAGACAGAGGTGCAGGGGACTGCGACAGGCTGAGACGGGGATACGGAGACACCGACAGTATGCGTGGCTTGGCATGTATGCGGGTGACAACCAGTGTGGGGCCGGCCCAGTGAGAGAGAAAGAGCGAGTGCTGTGACTTTGACGGACGTGGCGAACGGGAGTGGTGCAGGAACACTTACTCCCAGGTCTGGACCTGCTAGACCGCGTCGGCAGCGAGGCATCGGGGTGCAGCGGACCTGCACCGGCAGCCTCTGAGAGAGAGAGCGTGGAAAGCTGTCCAGAGAACGGGAGCAGATCTGCAGCTCTGCGAGTATGTGAGTTTTGTTCCCTGGATTTAATGGGCTGGGATTTATCTCTGTGGACTCACATTGATTTTTAGGGTTAATGACTTCTGTCCTCCCAACTGTGTGTACTGCCCCACTATCATTTTTAATTGCTCTTTACTTGAAAAGGTAGAGATGCGTTCAGAAAAGTGACAGAGTAAGGGATGGTGGAGCATTTAATTGTCGGACCATTACGGTTGTGCCGTCCCAAGACGGTAAATCCCAGGGTGTCCCGGGGTCAGCTTGGTTCTGGCGGGTCAACTTACTTTTGGCGGGTTTGCTCAGTTTTGGCGCGAATGCTCAGTTTGGGCGGGGTCCGTTCAGTTTTGGCGCGAATGCTCAGTTTGGGCGGGGTCCGTTTAGTTTTGGCGCGAATGCTCACTCTTGACGAGATTGCTCGCTCTGGGAGGGGCTACTCGTTTTCAGGGGTCTGCGACCCTAACATCGGAGGGACACGTAGGCGCGATTGTCCTGGTCCATGGGATAATCCGATGGGAAGGTCTTCTTAAATTATCATGATGATGACATGAATCATGCTTCTAACTACATCTTATTCGACAGGTTGTACCCTTTTTACTTTTAAATAGAAAATACCGACCAACAACATGCGCAGTGCAGCATTACCATACGGTGGCACAGAGGCCACTACTACTCGCCCCCTTTAAAGTGGTTTTCATGCGACCGCTGTTTGCCTGGCATTACCGAAGCCGGCATTAGGCTCTGACATCCCCCAGCCCACTTGTTTTTGCCTGTTCCTTCTTTTTCCCGGGGGCCGCAGATCCCAGGTCTCCAACCGGGACCTGCGACTCAGCAGACAGTAAAGGGTTTGGCCTAGCTCATTCATCTTTTCCCTCGCGACCAGTCACTCATCTTTTGTCCGCCAACATGGGTGCTTCAGCCATTTTTTCCACTTTCATGCTCACAGATTCTTTAATGACGAGATGGGGGCACTCATTCATCTTTCCGCCTATGTCCTCCAATTTTTACTGACCTATCTTACACACCCATTTCATCCTTTCTCTCAGATCCACAGATTTTCCCTTACGCTAAAGTGTTATGCGCGCTCATTCATCTTCTCATTACAATCACATGCGCGCTCCTTTCGTCTTTTTACGAGTATATGCGCACTTATTTCGTACTATTATTCGTCCTCCTCCTAAAGGCTGGGGCTAGGGAGGTAGTGCCAGTGCTGCAACAGACACTGCCAGTTCCAGTCCCCAAACGATTATTCACAGCCATGCGGGGTGCAGCTAGCAACAGCAGGGCTGCCTGTCTGAAGCTACATTCTTTGATAATTAGATCATGGAGCCTGTAACTGCCACCCAGTATCAAATTGTCCCATTGAGATCTCATTCCGACTTCTTTTGCCGCATGTAGTGCCCCATCCTACACCCCCGCTCACCCTTTATTTCCACTCGATGCTCTCCGTCGGATCTGAGGTCGTTTCTATCGTCGTTTTCTATCTTTCACTCATCTTGTTGAACAGTTGAATTTAACTGGTGTCCGCAGACTTGACATTCCGCTGGTCCCCGAGTCTCACCCCCTTTTTGAGGTCTTATACTCCCTGAGGTTTCCTACCAGGTCACAGTAACTCATCTTCTGGCCTCATCCCTCCATCAAAAGCTCTTCACTCGCTACTCTAGAGGTAACATCTCTGAACAGGGGTTGAAGCCTCTAGTTTCCACAGAAACTCCCACTATGATTTTTGCTACACCCACAAAACCCATATCTGAATTGGAAGGAGGAGGAATGCACTTCTTAGGACGGAATAAGGTGCCTGATTTCCAGCAAATGTTTCAGAAGCCAGATGGTTTGCCAGTACATTTAAAGCGAGGTGTCCCTGATCGACTACTATACAGGACTACAATGGCTTTGACGATTGGCGGGACCATTTACTGCTTGATAGCACTCTTTCTGGCAGCCCAGCCCAAAAAACACAACTGAGAAAAATCTATTATGATTCCAAAATCTCAACTCAAGGACTGTCAAATAATCCTCTGTACAGTTGTAATCTGTTTACTGATTTCTAAGTTTATTTCTAGCAGTTTATCTAAAATTTGGACATGAGATTGACCAATCAACTTTAATCTGTGATTTGGTGGGAATTCCAAGGCCCAGGATTCTGCCTAATTTTAATGATTAGGTTTGATAGAAATTGTCATTGAATCATGTGAAGTGCTCGAGAAAATGTATTTAAAATTGATTAGGTGAATATAACATAGTGCCACAGATGATGGGACCTGGAAGTTTTTGCACTTGCCACGAAGACCATCTGAACAGATGTCTATCTTGTGAGGAATTCTTATTCATCATTGTGATAATATTTTGTGCAAATGATGTGCAATCTCAGTTATATTTGTGCTGCTAAAATAAAGTTCTAAAAGTGAAAAAAAAAAGCTCTTCACTCACTGTGCTCCTGCTGCTGTACTCTGCGTCTCGTCCCCTTTTCCCAGAATTACGCTCCCTGAGGTTTGCTACCAGGATTCGTTACATGACCTCCGAAGAATAAACGGGGCCACAGTCACTTTACATCTGAAGGTTCCAGACCCCGCTGTTGCACTGCAGGCACTCACGCCTGCCTGTCATTTTTTCTCTGTCACAGACCTGGCCGATGTTTTCTTTTGCCTTTCCGCTGCACCTGCAGTGTCCGGAGCGTTTTTGCATTCACCTGTGCTTGAAAGCGCTATACATACAATCGTCTCCCACAGGGGTAGAGAACTTTGGCCTCGTTCTTATCATTCCCCTACTGTCCGGGGCCCCTGTTGCTGCCCCGCAGAGTTCACCAGCCCCGACGGGGGTACACCCCCTCGCAGCATAAAACGACACTCTAATAGTCACGGGAGCCCACCTCCAGGGCGAACTTGTGCAGGAGGATGTAAGCTCACCTCCCCGCCTGACACTACCTCCTCAGAGAAAGAGGGTGAGATCCTGCAGGGTTTGTGCAGTTATTCTTCTTGTCAATACGTTATGCTTGTCTTTACACTTTCTTTCATGTTCCTACAATAGACCCTTTTACCGGGCTTGGGACGTCTGGGTCGCTACGCTTTCCTACTACCAGATTCTGACCGCTAGATTTGATTTTATACCTACTTGTCTGTATCTTAGGCGGTCACGGTGGCCATGCTCTGTTCTCACCCATTTGTCCCTGACTGCCAAGTGTGAATAGCCTAGCAATGCACACATTGCAACAACTTTTGTCTGCAGCATAGGGATCGAAGCTCAGCTCTTGCCCATACCCTTCAGTCTCTTCAACTGCGAGTAGTTGTTTCCAATTCACCTGTTCACACCTCCTGCAAGGCGCAGATTCGCGCCGAAAACGGCAGGGTCACCAGGTTCTTTTATGATTCTTTTCCCTAGGTAACTCATAAGGCCTCCTACTACCTACAAACTTTGCCTTACACAGAGGACAGAGCTACACAAAGGATTTCTGTCCTGACCTGCATAGAGTGTACTCACAACTCGTTACCTGTGTCATTCACCATGTGCCCGAACTACATGATTACTCCTCTTTTTCTGGCTGGTAGGCAATGGACTGTATTCCTCTACCAGTTAATACCTCCTATTTCCTGCAGAGCATGACCTCCAACCTCCTTTTATCCATCTCAACTGCACTCCACCTGAAATATTCCACCTCCTGGAAGTCAGTCGCTGCATTGGTAGTCCGCATGCGATTGCTGGATGCTGATGCAGCAAACTCTCTTGTGAAATTCTATCATTCTCTATACTCCTCGTCAGTGCAGGTCGGGGAAACACTGCTTTTCACCCGCTAGTAAACTTCACTTGTTTCACCCAGCCCGGACGGCTTACCCGGGGATACTCACGGGCAGCCAAGCGGCAGCATTAACGGTGAGTCGCGCAGATTTGTGGTGAAATTGTGGGGGGGCAGATTCGGTACAATTGGTTGCCCCTGAACTGGGAAGGGACTTGTGTTCTGCGCGCCCTCAGTATTCCACTCTTCGTTTCTGCACATAGGAGCTGACATCCTCTGCGGATGAGGACACTCTACTCATACCCTTCTTACGGGAGTATTCAATGGGATGTTACATGCATCTCAACTTACGTATTTTTTACTCTTACTCATCTGAATTACCCTTCGTTCTCTGGCTTTTATCACGTTAAATAAGCTACAAGGATACCAGAAGCTTCCCTGTGAAGATCATGTTACACATCCATAAATATCACAGTCAAAAAGGGGGGTGCAAGCTCTAGCTGACAACACTCACACATCCACTCACTAACAATCAGATGATTTCGAGCTAGAACAGTGTTAACCTCCCTGCTAGCTGAGCAAGCCCCTTATGGCTCTCACTCTCTGTTTCACACAGATACGACGTCCGGTATGCCCGCAGCACCTGCGCACTCTCTTTTGGCTATGACACACGGCCCTGCACACACACAGATTCTTGCATACACAAGGATTATACTTGCACCTCTCGTTCTGTATCTCGTTAGGGGGGACAAGTCCCCTCAGGCAAACAGTCCAATTTCGTCCCACCGCAAATCTCCTAATTGCCCAGAGTTTTACATTACTCACCAGGGTCCCCGTGACAAAGGCCCCCTCTCCATAATCATCACCATCCCTTATACTGAACGGGCTGAAAACACATGGGGCAGCGCATGTGAGAGTTGCCCAAGGCAGTAAGTCCGTTCACAATCGCTGGTGGGCCCCTGACTGCGGTAACATATGGAAAACTTGGGTACAGGGTCTGAACGGAGGATGACAATAACTGGCACCATTTCCTGTTGCCACGGGTCACCCATTCTGCAGCAAAGCCGACCCTGTATGTTCGTGATCTCTCACCTGACAACTTTCTGGTTTGTCATTTACATGGTGTACATGCTGCAGTTGTTACAGTTCCTGCGCGATGCGTGGTGCATTCACCCATGTCCAGCCCATCTGAACTGATTACCTACTTTATATTCCTCCTGTTTTTTCGGTTTGCCTCCTAAGGAAGTAACCTGTTTTAATCACCTGTGGTGACAGTGGACATAGTTTGCCTTCCCCTATACAGTGTACTATTTCTCCCCTTTTACCCTTTTAACTGCTGCCAATCCTTTGACCCCCTCTAGGGGGGTCACCCTACTTTTTCGGTAGAGCTCTTGGCCGGATATTTTTCACTTTTCAACATTGGTTATTTCATGTGCATAACGACGTTTTTGCGCCTGCAGCTGCTAGTGCAGATGCACAGCAAGTTATAACCGAGACTCGTACTATCTTGCATTTTCATCATTGTCCCGGAATTTATCTGCCCTGTATAGTGCTATTTCCCAATTGGCCGCAGCCTTTCCTACTGAATGTCTTCCACAGCCTGCGCACGTTTGCTTTCTACCTTTTTCTGATTAAGAAATGCTGCTACTTGGTATCTTTTTGCGTGACTGCTTTTCCGCAGTTACCTCTCCCAACACTGAATCAGTGGGGTGGTTGCATTTTTTCGCTTTTCTCTGACTCTTTAAAAATAAGACGAACAATTCCCCTACAGGATGGTCTATTTCCCCCTGTTTCAATTGCCTTTTGTGGCAGCCAGTGGTCAGGGACCTTTCTTCTCTCTGATTGGAGTTCACAAATTGCCCTGCACTCCTTTGTACAAGGTACTATTTCTTCCTTTATACGGAACCATTCTTTTTACCTCATACTGGGATCACTCTATTCTTTAGGCGACAGCTTCGTATAGATCCTTGGGCTGTGAGAAAGGTTAGGCGTTAGGCCTACCTTCATTTTTTTTCTCTCTCTCATTGTCTTGATTGATATCTGGTTTTTCCAGTTCTGTTGCACAACTGGGTGGGGGGCAATCTTAGTGAATGCATTGGACATTTCGCACTGGCCCCCTTTTTCTTTTACTGGATGACTAAAGACTTCACATCCAGGAGTACTGGCATGGTGATGTCCGCTGAGTCTAATAGCAAGGAGCTTTTCGAGATCAGCTTACCCAATGGCTCCGCCTTCACAGGACTGTGCTAATGGCAGTTGTTAAATACAATGCTTTCATTTCCCATACTAGTAGGATGTTTTCTGGCCGATTTCACCAAATGTCCCCCTGGAGATGGCAGGACACCTTTCACCACATTTCTGCAGCCCCATCTCCCTGGTTTAGATGTAATGTGGTATCATTACTTTTTAACCGAACCCCCCATATGCTGGGCTCTGCACTCCTCAACAGATGCCTGCGCCGCCACCAACTCTGAGTACACGACAGCCTGCGTGTGATCTCCTACAAACGGGGAGGGACATATGGAATACATGCTGTAAGGTGACTTCCACTCATGAACCATGTAGCTGGTTTTCTGTGCGGCCGGTTGCACTACGTCACTGATGCCTCCCGATGGGAAGTCAGGCGAGTGGGGATCTGGCGGTTATTCTCTCCAATCATGCACTACCACCTCTGAATGGGCTACGGGTGCAGGCGTACTAAATACTATCTCTCCGGTGCATGTCAGCGGTCTCAATGGCTTTCTTTCGAGTTCATCCGATCGCGTTGCCCACGGTGGTGCGCTACGGTTCTGCTCTTGATGCTACTCAGTACTAGCTTTTCTCCTTTATAAACAATGAATGTGGTCTGGTTGTCCAAAGAGTCCCTACTTATTTTGCCCATTTGACCTGGGGATAGGTGAATTGATCCTTTCATACAGTGGGGGGTTGAGATGTACTGTGTGCCCGGGACTCGAAACACTGCTGTTTCAAACACACTATTGAGCCGGTTGCCACTGCCTGTGTCCGTTCTTGACGGCGATGAAACGGATGTCGGTATCTACAATTCAATGCAATACGACTGGTTAGCCAATGATGGGTACGATCCCTCGGGCGAGGGACAACCTAAGACAGGCACAGTCGCGCATTGACATCGGAACTGGTGGCCCACGTTCGTCATGATCTAATAAGATCTCTGGCCTCTGTCTTCCGTGTCGGACGTCTGGACGGAGCTGTTGGCCTGTGGAGCATTCTGATCTGCGGGAACACCGGGGCACAGTACACTTTCTCACTGGGTTTCCGCTCGCTAGCAGGTACCTAACTGCTGCTAGTGTTCTAATTCACAATTCACAGAAGATGTTTACACTTGGGTGCTCTTTGGACTTCAGACTTGCGTTCTGCAGACACCTTCCTTATTTCAATTCCTCCACTCCAAATCTCTTGCGACTGTTATGTACTCGCGTACAGTGCTCTGTTTGTCTTTTTGCCATGTTTTTTGCCATGCTTGATTAATTCTGTGCTTTTGTCCTTTCCGCAGAAGTCTGCCGGAGTTGTTTTATCTATTAACTTAGATTTGCATGTAGTTTTAATTATCTATTTGTAAATTGTGTTGCGGCGTGTTGCGCAGGGCACCCTTCATCCCATCATGACTGTCTCCCTAGAACCGGTGATTCTGGTCAAGACAACGTGCTCGGGTACGACGAAGGGACGTCTGTGGGGGCGTCTGCCGGCACACCAGATCCCGGTCGCCTCGTGGTGTTGCGTTTCTTACGGCATGGGGTGGTGTGGCCTCAGTAGAGGCCAAGGGAGGGAATGTTGGGGCAGTTGTACTAGTGGGGTGGCACACTAGATCTAGGGAGGGAAAAAACTATAACTGTAACAAGTGCTTCTAATACCGGGCCTGAAATGGTTAAACTATCATGATTACTGAACTGGAAACTGCTGGCCTGGCCTCCTAATCTGATCAGAGGCTAGCTGATAGACAGCCTGTTAATTGTACCTCTGGAATTTGTAACCGGTAGACATTGCTAATTGGATTAGTTGAGCTGTCGATTGAACCATCGAAACTACTCACTTAAATGGTAATGAACTATTGTTTCTGGTAAACCACTAATTAAATAAGCAGGACCAGTGGCCCCACAATGTCTACGGGACTGGTCGCTCCGAGGCAAACGGACAGACAGTTCAAACCATCCAACCAGAGAGCGGAACGCTTTGCCCGGGAACGAGTAGCCAACAGGAAGGTCAGACGTGGACACCTGACCTGGAGCACTGGCCAGCAAGGGGTATAACTGGGGCAGAGGGGCAGAACGCCTTCTCCAACGAATTGCATGCTGTAGAATTCGTTGTATAGTTTGCCAGTCGTGATTCTGTAAAATAAACGGTGCTCTGCCTCGAACTAAAGAAGCTGGTGCGGTCTCTCCTTCCAAAGAACTCGCAAAGACCGGAATCCCGAGATTCCGGCCTAACATGTGCAATTCTGGTTTCCCTGTTATAAGAAGGATGTTGTGAAACTTGAAAGGGTTCAGAAAAGATTGACAGGGATGCTGCCAGGGTTGGAAGATTTGAGCTATAGGGAGAGACTAAATAGGCTGGGGCTACTTTCCCTGGAGCATTGGAGGCTGAGGGGTGACCTTATAGGAGTTTTATAAAATCATGAGGAACGTGGATATGGTGAATAGACAAGTTCTTTTTCCCAGGATGGGGAGTCCAGAACTAGAAATCATAGGTTTAAGGTGAGAGGGGAAAGATTTGAAAAGGACCTAAGGGAAAATGTTTTCATGCAGAGGGTGGTGCGTGTATGGAACGAGCTGCCAGAGGAAGTGATGGAAACTGGTCCAATTATGATATTTAAAAGGTACCTAGATGTGTATATAGATAGGAAGGGTTTAAAGGGATACAGGCCAAATGCTGGCAATTGGGACTAAATCAGGTTGGCATGGACAGGTTGGACTGAAGGGTCTGTTTCCGTGCTGTATATCTCTATGACTTTATAATCTTTTACTTAAAATATTAATGTATAATACTTATGACTAATAGTGTACAACATAACTTCAAACTATAATTCTTTTTCCTTTATTTCATAGTCTGGTAACAAACTGGAAAATAAACTTTGACATAGTGTCATAGAGGTCCCCAGCGTGGAAACAGGTCCTTTGGCACAACCTGTTGATGCTGCTCAGTTTTCACAATTAACCTAGCCCCATTTGCCTGTATTTGGTCCATACTCCATCATATCGATCCCATCCATGTCCCTGTCTCAATGTTTCTTAAATGACGAAACTGTACTTGCCTCCACCACAACCTCTGGCAGGCCATTTGAGACCCTCACCGCCCTTGTGTGCAAGAATTGCCCCTCTGGACTCTTTTGTATCTCTAGGAGGCACTGAAGGCTGCAGATACTGGAGATTAGAATCAAGGAATGAAGTCCTGCTGAAAGGCTTTTGCCCAAAACATTGACTCTCCTGCTCCTTGGATGCTGCCTGACCTGCTGTGTTTTTCCAGCACCACATTCTCGACTCTTTTGTATCACTCCCCAGTCACCTTAAATTTGTTTTGTATTCATAGCTGAAACATCTACAATTAAAGTTTAATCCAATAGCAACTATGGGATTGTTAGGAATATCATAGACTCCCTACAGTGTGGAAATAGGCCATTCATCCAACAAGTCCAAACTGACCCTCAGAGTATCCCAACCAAAGCCATTCCCCTACCTCTCTACATTTCCCCCGACTAATGCACCTAGCCTAGACATCCCTGAACACTACGGGCAATTTAGCATGGCCAATTCACCTAATCTGCAAATCTTCGGATCTGGGAGGAAACCGGAGCACCCGGAGGAAACTCACGCAGACACAGGGAGAGCACGCAAACTCCACACAGACAGTCACCTGAGGCAGGAATTGAATTTGGATCCCTGACGCTGTGAGGCAGCAGTGCTAACCACTGAGCAACTGTGCCGACCAGTCGCAAATAATTGTACAATCTGGTCTGGTTCACTAAAGCTAACTTTGCTTGTTCTTTGACCTTGCTCTGCAGCATTCTTTATCCCCTCAAATAAAAGCAAAATATGGCAGATGATGGAATACAAAGAGAAATCCAAAGAGAAGATGCTGGAGAAACTCAGCAGGTTTGTCTGCACTTGTGGAGAGGAAAACAGAGTTGATGTTTCGATATGACTCCTCTTTAGAATTGAAATGATAGTTTTTATGCTTCATGTAGAGGAGGAGCAAGTGAAACAGATGTTGACAGGGCAACAGATGTTTGGGCGGCACGGTGGCACAGTGGTTAGCACTGCTGCCTCACAGCGCCTGTAGACCCGGGTTCAATTCCCGACTCAGGCGACTGACTGTGTGGAGTTTGCACGTTCTCCCCGTGTCTGCGTGGGTTTCCTCCGGGTGCTCCGGTTTCCTCCCACAGTCACAAAGATGTGCGGGTCAGGTGAATTGGCCATGCTAAATTGCCCGTAGTGTTAGGTAAGGGGTATATGTAGGGGTATGGGTGGGTTTCGCTTCGGCGGGTCGGTGTGGACTTGTTGGGCCGAAGGGCCTGTTTCCACACTGTAAGTCTAATCATGTAAGTCTAATCAAAGGTAGTGCTAATGAAAATAAGTGGGTGATAAATAGGTGTAAATTATGGGTATGAAAAGGAGTAAAGGAGTGCACTCTATTGGGGGCAAACCCAATAAAACATAAGACAGTCACTTTAACTTTCATATTAGACACCACATATTCATATGCTATATAGTCAGAATGTTATATGATCATAGCTCCAGGAGCACCCTCCTCCAGAGTTGACCACCTGAATGTACACACAGGTTGCCACTTGGTTTGATACAGCTGAAAGGAGACTCACTGGTTGTGTTTATAACATGAGACATTTTAATTCATTTTCATTTCAGTTCTGAGGAACGGTCACCAGACCCGAAAGGTTAACTCTGATTCCTCTCCTGCCAGAACTGCCGATCTTTTCCAGCAACTTCTGTTTTTGTTCCCCATTTACAGCATCCACTGCTCGTTTGGTTTTTACATTTCATTTTATGAGGTTGCCAGCTCTGCTTCTTCTCATCAACAGGTCGATGACTGACAAAAGAACTGAAAGGTAGTGCAGTAGATTATTTTTAAAATAGTCTTTTATTCCCTTTGTTTATTTCTACAACATTTTAGGAATAATGATACTACATTGGGGGATAAAGGATCCTTAATAGTTTCTGCTGTAAAGCCAAACATAGAAAGAGAAGTAAGCCATTCAGCCCTTTAAGCCTGTTCCCCCATTCAAAGACAGCACAGCTTATCTGTTGTCTAACTCCATATTGGTGAAAGTGAGGACTGCAGATCAGAGTCAAGATTAGAGTGGTGCTGGAAAAACACAGCAGGTCGGCAGCATCTGAGGAACAGGAAAATCTACGTTTCAGGCAGAAGCCCTTCATCCTGCTCACTCCATGCTGGGACTAGACCTCCATGTTGGGACTAGACCTCCATGCTGGGACTAGACCTCCATGCTGGGACTAGACCTCCATGCTGGGACTAGACCTCCATGCTGGACCATTAGAAAATCCAGAAGTTGCCTCCTAAGCCAGAATGAGAGCACCAAGCCAAGATGAGACCTCTGTATTGGGATTTGACCTTCATGCCGGGCTACTGAAATACCTGGAAGCCGCCAAAGACCTATACGATGGGACAAGACTGGAACAAGAGCGCCTTTCCAGGCTGAGACCACTCCTCTTGCCCTGGACAGGACACACTAGGAGACCACCCAGCCAGGCACCTAGCCTATACCACTATTCCAAGACATTGGAAGCCACCTCATTGCTGAGCCTGGCTGGAAGAAGATGCCTTCTGCTGTGCTCACCAAGTGATAACAGCATCCTCTAAGGCAATTAAGAACATTTGCCTTAGCATCAGTGAATCGGTGCAAACAGGACACCTAGTGATAACGTTCACAGCTGTTCCCTTGTGAAATTAATCAGTGTTTGATTCTGACCCTGAAACGAAACTCGGTACTATCAAAAGCCTTGTAGTTGATGGTCAGGTCCTGTCAATTATAATGGATTCTTAAAACCCTTGCAAGCTGGGCAGACAGTGTTACAAGACCCTGACTTGAGAGTTCAAAAGGACACTAGAGAGAGAGAAAACATTATAGTGCTGAGGCTGCTAAAGCCAGCAGAAAATTAACTCTTAGTGCTTACCTGCTATGGATTGAACTTAATTGCATTTTTGAGACTTTATGATGATGTTGAGAAGCCATTACCAGTTATTAAATACAAACTCCGTAATAGGTGATATTGATGAAGTTTTAACTTACTTGCTGCTCTTGCAGACCTTACAGACTGCCTCACTGTCAATTCTAACTAATCAGATCTTATGTCTTATTTGAATTTGAAACACAACCCTGAAAAGAAAGCATGTTTAATTCAAAGACTAATTAATCAGTTTAAATGCAACCTCACGGTAATATCTCAGCCTCAGGATCAGAATGATTCAGTGCTTAAAAAGCAAGAGTCTGCTCCTAGCTTAGACATTATTCTCGGCCGAACATTGAAGAGATTCTGGCACAATGTGTCAGGAAGCCATTTCATGGTCAAATGTTTGCCTTCCTTGCTAAGAAGTAATTTTGTAAAACAGTTGTATTGAACATGTGAGCTGTGCAAGGTTACCTTATGAACTCTCCAATTAGCTCAGACTGGTACCTCTTTATGGTAGGAGTTTATCTTGCTAGCAAGCACCTACTTGGCTTGGTATGTTTATCCCACCTGATGAATGGCTTAGGGCCTGTAGGAGTGATTGGTCAAGCGCACACAGACCTGCCAATTAACTTTTCTTCCTTATGAATTATTGTCTTTCACTGTAATCTGTCTAATTAAGAACATACAATGTTTTTGTGAGCTGGTACCCTACTCTCCTAGGTTATCAGAACCTAGTTAGTTTGGCTTATAGGTATCAGTGTTATGTTGTAACAGTGATGCTATTGGTAAATAAATGAAGCTAATCTGTCTGTAAGAGGTTTTTCATTTCAGACTTCCAAAGAGTGTGATCTCGGGGACAAACCAAGAGAGGCTTATGGGTCCGAGTCCAGAAGGGATTCCCTGAGCCGTCTCAAATCTGTAGTTTAACACCTTTCAGATGAGGACGACTCTCTCCCACTCTCAGGGTGAGTCTGCAAGTGGCTGCATAGACCAATGCGGCTACTGCAGGTTTTATTACACTTGGGCCAGGTGGTGGTCATGGGAAGGGGTGGGTGGGGGATGAGTGTGACAGGGCACTACATTTGCTGTTTTTGCCTGGTTTCCAGTTTTTCCTGACTGCAAGAATCCAGGTGCTCAATGACTTCATGGATGCTTTTCTTCCACCTTGGACAGTCTTGGGCCAGTGATTCCCAGGTGTCTGTGGGAATGTCTCACTTCACCAGTAAGGCCTTGAGGGTATCCCTGAAGTGTTTCCTCTGCCCACCTGAGGCTTGCCTGCCAAAGCGAGAAGTAGAGTACCTGCTTGGGGAGTCTTGTGTCAGTCATATGGACAACGTGGCCAGCCCATTGCAGGTGGGTGGGGGGGGAGGGGGGGGGGGGGGGGGTGGTGTTGTCAGTGCCTTGATGCTGGGGATGTTAGCCTGGTCGAGATGGTGGTATTGGTGCCCGAAACATCGATTTTCCTGCTCCTTGGATGCTGCCTGACCTGCTGTGCTTTTCCAGCGCCACTCTAATCTAGACTCTGCTCTGCAGTCCTCACTATTGCCTAGCTGTATTAGTGCATCTTCCCAGCAGATTTACAGGATCTTGCGCAGGCACATTTGGTGGTACTGCTCCAGTGCCCTTAGGGATTTGCTTTAGACGTCTCATGGCTATATAGGAGAGCCAAAATCACCACAGCTCTGTAAACCATGGTCTTGGTGTCGAGTATGATGTTGTCGTTCTTGAACACCCTTTTCCTTAAGTGACTGGAGTCTGTGCTAGCACACTGGAGGTGATGCTGGATCTCTTCATTAATAACTGCTTCAGCTGATAGGATACTTCTGAGGCATTGGAAGTGGTTAATGTTCTCTAGGCCCACTGTGTGGACCTTGAAGATTAGGGGTTTGTGCCACAATGCAGGCCAGTTTGGTGGATGACCTTCGTCTTGCGAATGTTCAGGGTGAGAACCGTGCTCTCATATACCTCTGTGAAGATACTGACAATGATCTGGAGCATGTCCTCTGAGACTGCACACACAAGTGTCATCTGCGTACTGCAGCTTGATGACACTGGTCGGGGTGACTCTGGTTTAGGCTTGAAGTCAGCGCAGGTTGAATAATTTCCCACAGGTTCTGTAAGTTTGCTGCACTCCAACTGTGAGCTTGTCGGCAGTGAGGTGAACCATTGCGAGGTATTGGAGTAATGACACAGCCCTGCTTGACATGGGTCCAAATAGGAAATGGGTCAGTGATGGAGCCATTTATCTTTATCATGACTTCCATGTCATCACGGAGCAGGTGAAGGATGTTGTCAAACTTTATGATGTAACCAAAACGACAGGGATGCTCCATAATGCTTCCCAATCAATGGTGTCAAAGGCGTTTGTAAGGTCGAAGGTGGCTGTGTTCAGGGATAGGTTCTTTTCTCTACATTTCTTCTGCAACTGCTGCAGTGTAAATCATGTCCTTTGTGCCCCTCCATGGCCAGAGGCCACACTGTGACTCCAGGAGGAGTCCACAGGAGACGGCTGAGGAGGACCTTGGTGAAAAAAAAGTAAAGTGGATGCATTAGACAAACTCCTGTCTCATGGGCTAAGTAGCCTATATGATGTCCTGCGACTCAGCCACCATCGTGAATGAAGCAGTTTTTGGAAATATTTTAATCGTTATCTGTTTTTTAAGACCATAAGACATAGGAGCTGAAATTAGGCCATTCAGCCCATCGAGTCTGCTCTGTCATTCAATCATTACTAAGTTTCTTATACGCATTCTCCTGCTTTCTCTAACACTTAGAGTCACAGAGATGTACTTGATCCTTTTACTTGTTAATATATTGAATTGTCAATTGGATCACCCCTTAACCTCCTAAACTCTAGAGAAACCAGGTGAATTAGGATAACAACTCCTCTTACAATCTGACATACACTCAATGCAACAGCTGGGAATCCTGGAAGCACTGCGCAGACGCGGGCGAAGGGGCTGGACCAATGTGACGCAGGGTGGACCCTTGGCGATGATTGACATTCGGATTGATTCGTCGAAGTGCGCAGACGCGTCAACACAGGAGCGAAGAGACGTGTACGCCACGTGAGGGCGGGTCCTGGAACGTGATTGACAAGACAGTGGCTGCAAGAGTATGCATGCGTGTTCCTGTGGAGGTGGGAAGACGGTGCATCGCGTGAGGGCGACCCCTGGAAAATGACTGACAGAACGGTGATGACCAGTGTACGCAGGCGCGTTCCGAAGGAGGCGGGAAGACGTGACGCAACGTGAGAGGCGAGCCCTAGAAAGTGATTGACAGGACGGTGACAACTAGGGCACGCAGGCGCGTTCCGAAGGAGGCGGGAAGACGTGACGCAACGTGAGAGGCGAGCCCTAGAAAGTGATTGACAGGACGGTGACAACTAGGGCACGCAGGCGCGTTCCGAAGGAGGCGGGAAGACGTGACGCTGCGTGAGGGGCGAGCCCTAGAAAGTGATTGACAGGACGGTGACTACTAGGGCACGCAGGCGCGTTCCGAAGGAGGCGGGAAGACGTGACGCTGCGTGAGGGGCGAGCCCTAGAAAGTGATTGACAGGACGGTGACTACTAGGGCACGCAGGCGCGTTCCGAAGGAGGCGGGAAGACGTGACGCTGCGTGAGGGGCGAGCCCTAGAAAGTGATTGACAGGACGGTGACAACTTGGGCACGCAGGCGCGTTCTGAAGGAGGCGGGAAGACGTGACGCTGCGTGAGGGCGAGCCCGAGGACAATTGATTGACAGAATGGCGTACTGGGCGGAGTGCGCAAGCTCTCAGCCCGTCGTGAGGGGGTGGGGCAGAGGGCAACTGTCACGTGACGCGGCGTCGGGAAGGCAGGGAGACTGTGTCCAACATGGCGGCGCTTGGCCTGTCCTCCTTCCCCTGAAGGGAACCGCTTGTCGTCTCGTCGATAAAGAGCAGGGGGAGGGGAGCGCCCGGTCTCTGAGGGCCCCGGGGATGGCTCAGTGCGTGCAGAGCGTCCAGGAGTTCATCCAGGACACCTTCGTGCCCATGGTGGCCGTGCTGTGCAGTGAGGCCGCCGAGAGCTCGACGCGGAAAAACAACCTGAGTTTCGCCGAGCTGGTCAGGCCTTTCTGCCGCCTCACCTCTGAAGGTGGGTTTACCGGGCGGGCGGGTGGGTGGGATGGAGCCAGTGACAGTGAGTTAGGAAGAGGCCTTTTCCCAGGGCCTGTAGTTATTCCCTTCCCCTGTTGTCAGATCCCCGGGCTCTGCCTCCCTCGCCCTCCGTTACCATCAACTGTCTCTGGGCTTCATTCAGCACCTTTCACCCCCACACTCCCCAGCTTCCACTCAGTCGCTGAAGGTTTATTTACCTTTCCGTGACTGTCACGGACCGGCCACCCTAAATAAACGTTTCCGTTCTCCCGCGTTTCCCTGCAATGCCTGCTGCCGAAAGTCCTGGGAATGCTCAACAGGTCTGGCATCAGAGAGGGAGGACGCGTTAATATGTTTCACGGCGATGGCATTTCACCAGAGCAGGGGGGGAAAAAAGTTATCCCTGTAATGGATTTGAAGCAGGGGACATAAGCTGCGCTGTATTTTCACTCTTAGGTTAATGAGAAAGCTTTGGAAGCCTAACAACCGATCAGCTTTTCAGCTGACTCGAGTAAATTTTGTTCTGTACGGAGGTCCAATGGAGACTCTTGCATTATACTTCTCTTCTCAAACACTTCTCTAATAAACTCGGGACTGAAGCTTGTATCATGTACGCTTTCGTCCTATGTTTTGTAGTTGAATCGATTTATACTTGAAAAGAGTGCATTGTGGTGCAGTTGTATGTTCGAGTGAAAGCTCCTGTTTTGCAGATATCATTGCTGCTGAGAGAAACAAAATTGGGGAGGCTATTTAATGTTTTGTTATAGCGTATTCCACCTGGACACCCCGTGCTGGCCTCTTACCCGCCTTTGATCTATTTATAGCCAACTGCCGCCGGACATTAACCGACTCGACCTGTCCACCCCTCTCGCCCACTCCAACCTCTCACCCTCAGAACGTGCAGCCCTCCGCTCCAACCCCAACCTCACCATCAAACCGGCAGACAAGGGAGGCGCGGTAGTAGTTTGGCGCACTGACCTTTATACCGCTGAAGCCAAACGCCAGCTCGCGGACGCCGCCTCCTATTGCCCCCTTGACCATGACACCACCTCCCACCACCAAACCATCATCTCCCAGACCATCCATAATCTCATCACCTCAGATTCCTGATGAAGGGCTCTGGCCCGAAACGTCAAATTTCCTGTTCCTTGGATGCTGCCTAACCTGCTGTGCTTTAACCAGCAACACATTTTCAGCGGTTATAGCGTATTGGTACTTGAGATAAAATAATCATGAGATTTAAACTTCTCCCAATGAGGAAGTGGCTGCTGTGTGCATAAATAACAGTTCATGTTTATGCTTTGTTAATAGAGATGTGTTCGTCAGAAATACTTCATTTGGAGTGACAACTGGAATGGGGCAAGAACAGAATCCTTAATTTTAATTTAGTAAATAATACTTGTCTGTTGCATTGAGTTCAATAGGTTTACAAATTCACCAGTCATACGTTGAACAGATTGGTGTATGAAACTGTCTTTGTTGCCATACTGAGTTTCATTTCACAGTTTTGACTTAGGTGATTATCTTGATGCTTAAGTGTAACATGTAGCGGATGTGTGTCCTGGCATTGATGTTTGTGTTAATGAATTCACTGGGAAGAAGTAATGTGCATCAGTTGCATTATACTGATATTTACAAGTGCTTGGAAACACTGTGTCCAGTGTCCATATTGACATGGGGATTTATAATTTCAGGAGGAGGAGGAGGCAGTCTACTCAGTTTTTCAGTAAGATAATTGTTAATCTGATTTCAAATCCTCTTTCCTCCCTGCCTCCCATAACCCATTGACAAATCCTTTTTGGACAAGGGAGTCAAAGTAAGCCTGGACTAAATTCAATGACCATACTTGTTTATTAATTCACCAGATGTGGGTGTTGCTGGCTAAACCTGCAGTTTATTACCCATCCCAGATAGTCTTTGAGAATGTGGTGATGAGCTGCATTTTTAACCTTTGCAGTCCATATGGTGGTGGTGCACCTGTAGTTCTGTTAGGAAATTCTAGGGTTTTGACCCAACAAAAGTAAATATATTCCCATTTCTTTGCAAGTTGGGTTGATTGGCTTGGAGAGGTACTTGGTGTTGTTTGTGTTCCCATGTACCTGCTGCCCTTGTCCATAATGGTCTTGGATATGGAAGATACTGTTTAAGGAACTGAGAAGTTGCTGCAGTACATTGTGTAGATGCTACATACTGCTGTCTTTTGAAAAAAATGAATGTTCAAGATGGTGGATGATGTACCAATCAAACAGGACTGCATTATCCTGGATGGTGTCTAGCTTTGAGTGTTGGAGCTTCATTTATGCAGCAACTAGAAAACATTCTGCTGTACTCCTGCCCTATGTTTTGTAGATGGTGGGTAGGCTTTAGAGAATTAGCTGAGTTACTTGATGCAAAATTTCCAGCCTCTGGTCTGCTGTTATGACCAGAATATTTGTTTCTGGTCAATAACCTCTAGGCCGTTTTCTGAGCAAGCAATTATTGCAGACTATAAACCGATTGAGAGAAAAGAATTTTCCTGTTACCTCCTTAAAAGTCCTCATTCTAAATTGTTTCCCCTAGTTCTAGTCTCCCTGACAAGAGTGAGCTTCCTTCTGATATCCACCCTGTCAAGTCCCATCAGGATCTTGTTTGCTTCAATAGCCAGTTTCTTTTTATTGGTTAATAAGATTTTATTGATTGCTTATCTATTGTTCAGGTGAAGGTGGTGGTACATTGTCTTTTAACTGAGTGGCTGGCTGGGCTATTTTGGAATACAGTTGAAGGTCAGCCACATTGTTTGAGACATATCTAACTAGAATAGGTCAAGACAGCAGGTTTTCTTAGTTGAATAACAGTAATGAAGCAGATCCATTTTTATAATCTGCAAGTTTCATGTACATAACTGAAACTAACTTTTTATTCCAGATTAAGTAAGTTTTAAGTTTAAATTCAATCAGCCAATGTGGTATTTAAATCTGTCTGAGTCATTAATCTGGCTGCTGGACTACTAGCCCAGTGACATTATTGCAATGCTACTATCCCCCATTATCATGCTTTCATCATTGCTGAGTCAATCCCGAAGACTCCCTTCGTAACAGCACTTAATGTATGTACACTGTGTTCTTCAGGACTTCCTGAAGGCAGGTCACCATCACTTTTTCGAAAGCATTATGTGCTGACCACGCTTGCAATGTCCCATGAATAAATGAAAAAATGGCAGGCAATGCTCAGTCTTATGAATTATAAATAGATCTAATGAACAAATGCATAAATCTTGCATAATTTTCCACTTTCATTAATTTATTCTTGCATTTAGTCCTCAAGTTTCAGGATCCTAATGGCCTAATATGCAACTATAAATTTTGAAACCTATCATAAGGCACAAGCTATTTGATTTGAATATTGTCAGCTGTGCAATCTTTGTATATGTTAGGTACACGTTTCTGCAATGTATTTTTTTGTTTGCCTTGAAGAATCTACTATTCTATTTAGAAAAACACGAACTTAATGCTTTCTTAACTCATTTTGCTTACCAGTCCAGATTGCTCAGGAATTGTGCACAACTGTGCCCTTTTTGCATCCCCTTTAAAATTGTGCCATGTGTTTGCTGTCCAAGTTCTTCTTCCTAAAACAGCATAACCGTGTCTTAAATGTAGAAAGCTAAATGGATGATCTGGAACTGTAGATATGCACTTCGATTTTCCACAATATGTTGACCATGTTTCCCACAGTTACATGTTTTTTGCTTAAAATCCTGGACTTTTTTCAACTTTGAAGGCTACCTGTACAGCTGTCCATTCCATCTCTGGGTGGTGTGAGGGAAAAAAAAACTTGATAGACTAAGCAGTTGTGAAAATTAAATTTTTTTCACACTTAGAATTTCTCCTCAAATTCTTACAAGCATCGATCATGACAGTTACATTCCATGCTTGGCTTTCTTTGACACTTAATCTTCCTTGATGCATGATTCATTCAGTTTTTTTTTGTTAGACTGACTCTTGTTCTCCTGTTCATTCTTATCTATGTTAATGGTCATGATATCATTTCCAGCTGCACACAGTAGAAATTGCTTGGTTTAATTTATACAATGCAGGAATACAACATGCTACTGTCTGGAATTTGTGCATTCTCCTGGTGTCTGTGTGGGTTTCCTCCCATAGTCCAAAGATGTGCAGGTTAGGTGGATTGCTAAATTGCCCATAGTATCCAGGGATGTGCATGCTAGGTGAAGTAGCCATGGGAAATGCAGGTAATAGGTTTAAGGTGGCAGGGAGGGAGTGGGTGGGATGATCTTCAGTGGATTGGTGTGACTCAATCAGCCAAATGGCTTGTTTCCACACTCTGGGCATTCCATAATTCTACAATACTGATACATATTAATTTTAAAAAAAACATGGTGCATGTTTGCTGTAACTTTAGGCCAAATGCTGCTTATACATCAGTGGGTGGATGCCAACGATCTCAGTAGTCTTGGAAAGAGGTGTTCTCCCTATTGGTTTAGTGCTGGATACTGGACAATGTAATAGAAACTGATCTGGTTATTGTCACTATCGCTATTTATAGGAGCTTGCAGTACTATAGCAAGTTGATTATCCTTTTACCTGCATTACGACAATGCCTGCACTTTTAAGATTGTTTAATTGGCTGTCAGATTGTCTTGTACAACTATCCTGAAAAGTGCAATTATAAATATCTTTGAAAGGCCGAAGCTTGATAAATTTAAATGGCACAATGTTTGAAGGGGATACATATGCAGAGACTTGGGTGTTCCCACACAAATCTTTGAAGATGGTAAGACATGTTAAGAAAACTATTTTGAAGAGTACTGGGCTTCTCCATGTACAGGCACAGAGCACCAGATGCAGGAAGCTGTCCTAGCTTGTTGTAAATCCTTAGTGTGCACTGACTTGTGAGAATCATGGGTACTAATAGATTCATCACCTATGAGTAGGGATGATTATACTGAGAGTTAATCTTCAAAATGAAAAGTTTAAGTACAGAAGAAGCACCTATTTTCAATGATTGACAGATGAGGAACTTCAATTTTTATATGGAATGCACTGTTTGAAAGGGTGGCAAAAGCAGGTTTAATTGTAATTAAATTCAGAAAAGAATTGGAGAAATACTTGGAAAGATTGTGTAAAGTGGAGTGAGCTTGTACCATTATCCTTTCAAAGAATAATTAGCTAAACATCCTTTAGTAATGATGGGGTCTCGTGTCCATCTGCTTTGTGTATGAGACTTTTATTTCTGTGTACTCCAGGTAGGTATATAATCAGCATGTAATTGGAACAAGCAATGTCAGGCTACAGTGAGCAGAATGTTGCTTTCATCTGTTTAGTGAATTTTTGCTGTTTTTCCTTTCTGTCTAGTTCATATGCGAGATCCTAACAACCAGAGCCATGTCATTAAAAACCTGAGGATCAATGTTACCGGAATTGTTACCCAGCCGCCACAACAGACTGCCATTCGGAAACTGTTAAGTGAGGTGGTTTCTGCCAGTCAACCTGCAGAAGGATTGGTTGCTAATGTGATTACAGCAGGAGATTATGATCTCAATATCAGTGGTAAGCCCTTTGTTTCGTATTTGTTAATTACTTTTGCTGTGAAAGACACCAAGTTGTGGAAGGTATTTAAAGTTTAAATTTAGTTCTTAAGAGTTGGAAATTCAAACAAACTTGATTGCCTGAGTTTTCCTTATGTTTTTTCAGTCTCTGTATTTATGAATTTGAGTTGCAATTAGGGTGTAAGTTTGCAATCACTAAGATAGTTTGGGTCCTGAAATTGGGTGGGCATTCTCTGTAGTAGTATTCAGCAACTGTAAAGGGATTTGTAATAAATGTACTTTGTATAAATGTTTCTGGCTAAGTTTTTGAAAGGACCATTGTTTCGTCATTGATCAGACTAAAATGCAAAGTGGATGATTCATTAAGCTTGTCCTATCCATCCTGTTGATGTTTGATTGAAATAGCCATGAAATTATTTGTTTCCTTCAGGTAAAAAATTGAGGAGCAAGCTAACCCATGAGAGAAGTAAAAAATGAGGTCTGCAGATGCTGGAGATCACAGCTGCAAATGTGTTGCTGGTCAAAGCACAGCAGGCCAGGCAGCATCTCAGGAATAGAGAATTCGACGTTTCGAGCATAAGCCCTTCATCAGGAATAAGAGAGAGAGCCAAGCAGGCTGAGATAAAAGGTAGGGAGGAGGGACTAGGGGGAGGGGCGATGGAGGTGGGATAGGTGGAAGGAGGTCAAGGTGAGGGTGATAGGCCGGAGTGGGGTGGGGGCGGAGAGGTCAGGAAGAGGATTGCAGGTTAGGAGGGCGGTGCTGAGTTGAGGGAACCGACTGAGACAAGGTGGGGGGAGGGGAAATGAGGAAGCTGGAGAAATCTGAATTCATACCTTGTGGTTGGAGGGTTCCCAGGCGGAAGATGAGGCGCTCCTCCTCCAGCCGTCGTGTAGTTGTGTTCTGCCAGTGGAGGAGTCCAAGGACCTGCATGTCCTCGGTGGAGTGGGAGGGGGAGTTAAAGTGTTGAGCCACGGGGTGATTGGGTTGGTTGGTTCGGGCGGCCCAGAGGTGTTCTCTGAAGCGTTCCGCAAGTAAGCGGCCTGTCTCACCAATATAGAGGAGGCCACATCGGGTGCAGCGGATGCAATAGATGATGTGTGTGGAGGTACAGGTGAACTTGTGGCGGAACAAGTTCCACAAGTTCCGCCACAAGTTCACCTGTACCTCCACACACATCATCTATTGCATCCGCTGCACCCGATGTGGCCTCCTCTATATTGGTGAGACAGGCCGCTTACTTGCGGAACGCTTCAGAGAACACCTCTGGGCCGCCCGAACCAACCAACCCAATCACCCCGTGGCTCAACACTTTAACTCCCCCTCCCACTCCACCGAGGACATGCAGGTCCTTGGACTCCTCCACCGGCAGAACACAACTACACGACGGCTGGAGGAGGAGCGCCTCATCTTCCGCCTGGGAACCCTCCAACCACAAGGTATGAATTCAGATTTCTCCAGCTTCCTCATTTCCCCTCCCCCCACCTTGTCTCAGTCGGTTCCCTCAACTCAGCACCGCCCTCCTAACCTGCAATCCTCTTCCTGACCTCTCCGCCCCCACCCCACTCCGGCCTATCACCCTCACCTTGACCTCCTTCCACCTATCCCACCTCCATCGCCCCTCCCCCTAGTCCCTCCTCCCTACCTTTTATCTCAGCCTGCTTGGCTCTCTCTCTTATTCCTGATGAAGGGCTTATGCTCGAAACGTCGAATTCTCTATTCCTGAGATGCTGCCTAACCTGCTGTGCTTTGACCAGCAACACATTTGCAACCCATGAGAGAAGATTCAGATAGTAGTGACTTCTTTTGATGGTTTGGTTGGAAAAGGGGCAGACCTTCACAGACCACTCCTCACCATATCTCTGGAGTGCCTTATTTTGGGTCACCTGGGACAGAGGTGGTGGTGAGTGAGTCAGTGGGCCTTCCTGTTCATTTGCTTCCCGGCCCACCCAAGGTGGTTGTCTGAAGGCTCGGGTTGGCCCTTTCTTTTTTTAAAGATGAGAATCCGTTTGAACATTGGGGCGCAGACAGCCTCACACCTTCAATGCATTATCTAAGCCGACATGTACCTATTGTTAAACCTGGTGTTGTGATTTTTAACTTTGTCCACCCCAGTCCAACACCAGGACCTCCAAATCCTGGTTGGAAGTGGTTCTTTGGCGATGTGGCTTGGCTCTGGGTAAGGAGCATGTAGGTCTGTCTGGTTGCAAATCTCGAGGCTGTACCCAATTTGTTAGACTAACTCAAACCTTTGGATGATCAGGACAATATGAATGAGTGAGATGCTTCCTTTTGTTCTGTTACTAATTTGCTTGACTATGTCACTGCATCGATCTGGTGTAGCTTTATTATGGAGACCGTAGAAGTCAGGAATGGAGAAATCCAAAAAGACTGCCATCCAGGAAGAGTTGTGAAGAACAAGATCTATTTGAGGCAAGAGTTTCTTTACCAGAGCACCATGGCACATTAGAATTTGTTTGGGGCTTAACACAGTGCGTTGCACTGAGATATTGTAATCAACTTTTTCAGTCATTAAAATACCTGCCCAATATGTAGGGATTGGAACTGTGCATCATCGTATAGTACCAGTGATTTGATAAATTCATTCTTGTACTGGATATTTTATTTTTCCTAGTATGTTACAGAACATAACCGTTATAAGAGTATGCCTGAAAGTAGGTTAGCAGTCGGCATCAGAAAGTTTGCCGACTGTAATTTTCCTCCTGAAGGAATGACGTCCCATTTCAGCAACTTCATTCTTGCCTCCAATCTCTTGTCTCTCTGCTTTTCAAAACATCATCATCCTACAGAGTTGCTCTGAAAATGACTAAGCTTACCAAGGACTAAAAGCTGGGAGAGATTCTGGAAAGATGTTGCCACAGAGATCAACCTCTTTATTGAATGAATTGAGCAGTTATAGTGCTAAGGAAAAAATGTGTGACTGGTTTATGCTTGTCTAATTACTATATTTTGTTTCCTGGCCATATAACTGAATAGAATAATTATTTTAAATTGTTACGAATCAATATATCACTCTGTCACAAAATCTTATTTTTATAATTGATGTGTCTTGCTCAGGATAGTTCCTACAGTGTCAAGTCAAAATGTATGATGTCTGACCTACAGACAGACCATATTACCATACTGTATATCCACAATGATGCTAGTGATCTTGCAGGTGGATCTTCTCATTCCGGTAGTTTTGTCTTTATAAGGTTGTGGATCTTTGTGACCGGAATACAGAATGTTTGTATTTGGAATAGGATCCAAGGTGGTGCTGCTAGTTGGTCTTGATCCTTTTTTGATTAGTTAATATGACCATATGTATGTTGATCAAAATTTGTATTTATTGGCCACAAATCTTTCGGTTGTCACAATTTGTTGATTTTTGCCATGGTAAATTTGTGTCTGGTTTTCGAGTTAATTTTATGAAGAAATAAAACAGCCCAGTATGAAATAACAGCTGAAAATGTGTTGCTGGAAAAGCGCAGCAGGCCAGGCAGCATCCAAGGAGCAGGAGAATCGACGTTTTGGGCATGAGCCCTTCTGGAATGAGGAAAGTGTGAGGAAAGATAAGAGGTAGGGAGGAGGAACTTGGGGGAGGGGCTTTGGGAATGCGATAGGTGGAAGGAGGTTAAGGTGAGGGTGATAGGCCGGGGTGGGGGTGGAGAGGTCAGGAAGAAATGAGGAAACTGGAGAAATGAGTTCCTCCATCCACAAGCATCTTCCGCCTAGGAACCCTCCAACCGCAAGGGATGAAAAAAAACAGCAACATCTCCTCAGCACCTGCCTACGGAACTGACTGACCCAGCACAGACTGCGTTCAGACCAACACCACCCCGTGGCATAACACTTCAATTCCCCCTCCCACTCCACCAAGGACATGCAGGTCCTTGGACTCCTCCATCGCCAGACTATAGCAACACGACGGCTGGAGGAAGAGTGCCTCATCTTCCGACTAGGAACCCTCCAACCACAAGGGATCAAGTCAGATTTCTCCAGTTTCCTCGTTTTTTTTCTCTCTGTCTCTCTCTTCTTCTCTCCCCCCCAACCTTGTCCCAGTCCCAACCCTCGAACTCAGCACCACCTTCCTAACCTGCAATCTTCTTTCTGATCTCTCCGCCCCCTCCCCCACCCCCACTCCAGCCTATCATCCTCACCTTAACCTCCTTCCACCTATCGCATTTTCATCGCCCCTCCCCAAATTCCTCCTCCCTGCCTTTTATCTTTCATTCCTGAAGGGCTCATGCCTGAAATGTTGATTCTCCTGTTCCTTGGATGCTGCCTGACCTGCTACGCTTTTCGAGCAACACATTTTCAGCTGTGATATCCAGTATCTGCAGTCCTCACTTTCTCCCAGTATGAAATAACCTATTGTTTTCTTGGGGAAGCATGTCTGGAAACTTCCCTGAACTGAAAATTCCTAACCTTTGGAAATGACATTTTCATAAAAATTGTAAGATTATTTTGTATAGAATTTTTTTTGATTTCAAATACCTTCATTTAGTTTTAAGTATTGTAACTGTTCTGTTTGATGGCCCAGACTTAGTTGTCAGTGGTAAAGCAGTAGTGCTCCCCATTGATCCTAAAACAGGTCTGAAGATCTGATCACTGTGATGCAGACTTTCATTTTCACAGCAGTAGTTTAAACCGGCCAAATAAAGATGTAGAGCAGCAGAGATGGCAGGGTGAGCAGACCAGGAAGCGCCAAATCCCTTCATTACTTAAATTTTGAAATGTTAAAATTATCTTTATTTAATTATAATCAATTAAAATAAAATTTTAAAATTTCACGTGTCTTTAATCACAATGGAAAAACTTTACATTCCACAAGTAGAAAATTAGCTTTTTGGGGTTATTGAGCATGTTTAGTAATGATGAAGTGTTTATGCAGTTTAAAAATACATTTTTTTTCAACATAATGTACTATTTTCAGGAGTGGTAAAAGCAAGACTAGCCACAGAAGAGTTGACTTTCTCACCAGTTGAGTGGGTTATACTCTGTGGATATCACAAAATTGTACCCAAGTGAGAACGGCAAAATCACTGAGAGCAATATCTGGACCTCCACATTACTCTGTGTGGACTTCCAAAGGTGCTGTCAGATCCAATGAAGTGTGCTGAAGGTTCATAAAGAATTTTGCTTGTAAGTTTTAGAAGTGCAGAAATTCTGTAGTATTCAGTTGGATTTGCATTTCTATATTGTGCTGACATAATTTTACATTTTTGAGTTCTGAGTCGTGGCAACGTGTCGTGTCTGGAAATGATGTTTTGAGCACTAAGGCCCACTGGCGCTCCGTGTTGACGGCTTGAGGCCCACTGGCGCTCTGTTTTATTTGTGTGGCATGTGACTGGAGGAGTGGCAGGGGTGGTGTCTTGTGTACCTCCTGACATATCTGGTCTGCCAATAATGTTTCAAAATAATGACTCCAATGACCAGCGATGGTCACAATGCGGATTTCTGACCTCCTCAGGGACACCTATTCAGAACTGTGTCCTAAATCTCCTCAAAGCCATCCTCCTCCAAAAGCAATTGTGCCATAATCAAATGTGCTGCCCGTGTAATGGACAGTATGGACATCAGCAATGGCAATTCCAGAGCTGATTGAGCTACCAAAGATGCGGCAACAGCTCGCAATTCTATTGTCATCTGTGAACTGGTTAGTGCTAAATCGATCACCGCCTCGAACAACGAGCATACCAAGCATTGTTACTGTGCGCGTTTACAAAGGAGCCCCTCTGACCCAGCAGCCCTTCTGACCCAGCAAAATGGATGTGGAAGATGCATGGGTGTTCGAGTTCTGCGTCAAAAGGCCTCTGGATCACTCCAGTTTGCCTGATACTTTGTTACCAGTGCTTATTAACTATCTTCATACTGATGCCCACCTTGGCAAGGAGGGAAAGAGAGGAAATGCGAAGATACTTTCAGCAGGTAACATCATCTCTAAAGTTTCTCCATTCACAGATAAAGCATGCCTTTGGCCTACTGCCTGCACCTCCACAACCTGGTCCAAGTCCCACTCCACTTACCCAGCTCCCTGGAAATGTTATCCATTGTGCACTGAGTGCCAAGTCACATTCCTGGGAACCTTGCTCACTGCCTCTGATAGACAATTGATCCCAGAACATATAGCTTTGTTGCATTTGACAGCAGAGCTGGAGCAGAAGCAGCAAAGAATGCATTAAACGGCATTTAATTTGAACCCAAAAATCCTTGTGCACTCCAGTTGGAATTTGTAAATGCGAACGAAGATAGCCAAAAGCAAATTGATGGCTACACCTAACCCCACAAGCATGCGCCCTGTCTTGGGAGCACACTTCATTACATAAGACCCCATGACCCTGCAGAAACAGCACTGATCCTGCTCTCCAGAGGCCTGGGCTCCCTATCCACTGTACCCAAAAGCACTGACCCCTGCCATTCCACATACTGTGTTCACCTACTGTGCTGCTGCACTTCCAGCTTGGATATGCTGGTATCCTCCATCTGAGGCATCTCCCAAGGATGCAAGTCTTGTCAGTTTTAAGTATTTAACTGCCCTTATCCAAGAATTCAGATTACTCCATGGAGTGATACGCAAGGACAGACTGGATTTTGTTTTCGGGTTGGACTTCACTGAAGGAGATTTTGAATAATTGGCTTGTTTCCACTCAATTTGAAAGGGGTAGGGTGGTTATTAAGGACTGGATTTAAAAATTTTACTGGTGAACACTTTTTTCCACGTGGGAGTATTCTGGGGATTCTATTTACTGCGTGGACTAGTAATTCTTGTTATCATTGTATGTTGTGTGTCAATAACTTGTTTATATACTGGCTGTCAGATTCTTATGAATAAGCTGGTAGCACCTTTTTCAGCTCCATTTGGATGGTTATCAAGGAATGTTACAGGAAGGAATGAGATGTTAAAGGGTTAATTTGTTCTGCTGACTTGTAAGAAATTGGATGTCCCAGGGAGTGTTTTTCTGTCTTGCAGGCAGGATGTGACAATATAATCTTACTCTGTAAAAGCTGCATTTTAAAGAATAACCTCATCTCTCACTTTCTGGAAATAATCTAATCACCTTATGATGTTTTTGCGTGGCATGTGACAATGGAGGAGTGGCAGGGGGTGGTGTCTTGCGTTCATGACTGACTGTGATGTAAAACCCTGTATAAAGGGAGGACGGCTCCCTTGTTCAGAGAGTCTTACTTGATACACTCTGCATGCAACAGTTATGATCCTCCAAAAGCTTGTACTTGCTGAAACAAATCATGGCTGCTCACAGAAATTGTTATATAGCAGTTGCATCAAGTGTGTAAGAATCTCAAGAAGGGAACCTCACAGATGGGATAGGAAGTAATGTACAAGCGGGGATTAATGGTTGGTTAACAAAAAAGTAGGGCCAACTGGGTCATTCTACGTTGGTTTGTGGGGGTACTGCAAGGATCTGTATTTGGGGCCCAACCTGTTCACAATCTATGTCCATGATTTGAACGTGGGGACAAAATGTGATATTTTCAAATTTTATGATACAAAGCTGTGTTGGAATGAATGTTGAGATGTTTTGGGAGAATTTGGAGTGAGATGGCAAGAACATGGCAGTTGAGAATATGTGGAAAAATGTGAAGTCATCTCCTTGGAGAAACTGACGTGCAGTGTATTTAAATGGTAAGAGGTTGGAAAGTGTAGCTGTATCAAGAGGCTGAAGTGTTTTTGTGATCAGTGAAGTCTAATATAAAGTATGGCAAGCTTTTGGGAAAGCTAATGGAATGTCGTATTATTACAAGAGGATTGGAGTACAGTTATAGTGAAATCTTTCATTCTATATGAACTTAGTCTGCACCTGAAATACTTTTGAACAGTTTGGTCACCTTCTCTCATGAAAGGTTTTTATTGCCAGAGAGGGAGTGTAGCAAAGCCTTTCCAGACCCTGGATTAGTGGCAATATGCAAACTTGGTGTCTATTCTGTAGAGTTTTGAAGGTCTCATTGAAACTTAAAGGGATACACAAGCTAGATGTAGTTGAGAAGCTTCCTTGTTTGGGGAATAGTACCTTGGCAGGCACTTGTTTACTGTGGTGTCACCAATTCTATTCACAAGTAGCAAAGAAAATACATTTTTGTTTTGATGACCATGAATGCTGACTGTTCACCATTTATTGTATTGCAAAATTTGAGTTATGGTTGTGAATCTGGAAATGTAGAACCCTGGTATGGTGATCCAGAGAGAAGTTCAAATCCCACCATACCAGCTGGGAAATTTAAATCCCATAGTAGATTCCAGATTAAGCAATTATCAGTTATAATAATGGAGACAGTGAAACTTCTGGATTGTCAGGGGGAATAAAAGCATCTAGTTCTTTAATATCTTTTGGAAGGTAAACTTGCAGCACTCGTCAAGCCTGTATACCACCAGATCTGCAGTTACATGGTTGATTCATAACTCCTATGAAGCCACTCAGTTCTCTAATGATGGTCAGTCAGTGTTGTGCTCTCAGATAAAACAAGTCACTCAATGCAAATAAATGCAGATATAAAAAGCTTTCAAGTCTGTCTGAACAAGTAGTGCAATCAGCATAGAATTCTGAGAGCACTTTGGTTGTGGAAAAACAAAGTTGAGGATTCAGATTTTTGTTAGAACTGGATGTTTTTAAAGACTTCACTCATGCTTACCTTCACTGGTCCATCATCTGACTTCCTTTTTCTTCCTTGACTCTGCTTTTGACACTTAGGGTGTGAGGCTTGTTAACCATCCAGCCTCTTTGTTCTGCTCAAAAGCCAGTCACCAAAATGATTAGCTACATTCATCTCTCTACAAATGCCATGAGCCTTAATTTCCAGCAGTTTTTGTTCTTATTTTGGAATTCCAATACACTTTTTTGGCTCTTGGTAAAATGAGCAGTCTCTTTTCAAACATGAGATCTGTTTTAAAAATATAGAATTTTAGTGGAGCATGTTGAAATCTCAGCAGAGACTGAGCTATTTCAAGCTGTTATTTATGATACACCACTTGACAGTGATTCTGTTAACTGTATTCATAATTAATGTGTTTTATTCATCTGTGGGATTGGGCACCTCTACACCACTTGTTAATAAATCTGAATTGCTGAGCGGGCAGCTAAGATCAACCACATGACTGTGGATTTAGAGTCAAGTGTTTGCATGACCAGATAAGGATAGCAGATTTTTTTCCCTAAGAACATAGGAGTTGCATGGTGGCTCAGTGGTTAGCACTGCTGCCTCAAAGCACCAGGGATCCAGGTTTGATTCCAGCCTCTGGTGTCTGCACACTCCTCTCAGACATTCTCCCCGTGTCTGGGTGGGTTTCCTCCCGGTGCTCCGGTTTCCTCCCACAGTCCAAAGATGTGCAGGTCAGGTGAATTGGCCATGCTGAATTGTCCATAGTGTTAGGTGTATTAGTCGGAGGGAAATGTGTCTGGGTGGGTTACTCTTCGAAGGGTCGGTGTAGACTTGTTGGGCCGAAGGGCCTGTTTCCATACTGTAGGGAACCTAATCTTTTAAAAAAAATAATTTAGGAACTAGACTCGTTTTTAATGACAATTGCAGTGATTGAGGTTGTTGTGCGAGCTTTGCATATTTGAGTTTTTCTAAAATTGTATAGAAATTTCACTTATGTTGGGATTCCATAAAAATTTGAATTCTATTATTAAAAAAGTTAATTTAATTTGGTGCAACCGTGACAGTGCCTCAATCGTTTGCTCTTCTTTTCTGACTGTATTTGAATTAGGAAATTGTTAAACAATGGGTATGGGTTGCTGCATGTTGTGCAGGACTGGTTAGTTAAACCTCTCTTTTACTAGACTGTGGAGACAGCTGATATTGCAGGAGCTTGTCATTTGGAAGTAGCCAGAGAGCAACTTATCAAAAATGCAGATTTGCTGACAGTTTCTTTGGTTGGAAACTGAACAATTGATGTAAGTCCACCAAATATTTTGTGAGCAATGTTGGAGTGTTCAGTACTAAACCTGATGTGGTTTGTGGTTAAGTATATTCACTCGAGTTTGCAGTTTGTTTGAACAGTACATGCGACAACAAACACAAAGCCTATTGATTTTCTATGGGCTATGTTAATCAGAAGTTTGCCAAACTCCATTTCTGAATGAGTCATTTGAGGATCAAAAATCAAATGGTTCAGTCATTACAAACATAGCGAGTAACAGAACAGGAATTTAGTACTCAAAAGCTAGCTTCCATGGACTACATTTGCAGTTCTGTTTTCGTGAAACTGCGTTATTGGTTATTGGGCTGTTTCTTGGTTCATTTTCAGTCAAAGAAGTTTTTGAATTTTTTTAGTTGTCAATTTTTGACTGTCTAATTTCTCTTTAAAAATGTATAATTTCAATGATCATGTGGAAGGAAGTGCCACATTCTGACCATTCCATGTGCAAATAAGTTGTTTCGATCTCTCCTTTGTTTTTTTTTTCAATTTGTTTTAAAATTGATTGACTTAAATTTATGCCCTCTCGGTCATGTAGCCTTACAAGATGGAATCCATATTTATGTCATCAGTTCTATCAGTTGTCTCAGCTCCATCTTCTCGTAAACATTCATTATTCTAGGGGAAGGGGGGGGGTGTCCTAATGCTATTATTGCTAGACTATTAATCCAGAAACTCTGCAAAGGGCTTTGAATCCCACCACAGCAGATAGGTCAGGGAGGAGAGGTATGACTATCACCTTCATCTTCTCCCCCACTCACCCATTGCACTCTATGCTACTCTCTTCCCCACCCCACCCTCCTCTAGCTTATCTCTCCATGCTTCCAGCTCACTGCCTTTATTCCTGATGAAGGGCTTTTGCCCGAAACGTCGATTTTGGGCGGGGGAGAGTGGGGTGGGTAGGTGGAAAAGGAGATAGGCAGGTAGGACAAGTCATGGGGACAGTGCTGAGCTGGAAGTTTGGAACTGGAGTGAGGTGGGGAAAGGGGAAATGAGGAAACTGTTGAAGTCTACATTGATGCCCTGGGGTTGAAGTGTTCCGAGGTGGAAGATGAGGTGTTCTTCCTCCAGGCGTCTGGTGGTGAGGGAGCGGCGGTGAAGGAGGCCCAGGACCTCCATGTCCTCGGCAGAGTGGGAGGGGGAGTTGAAATGTTGGGCCACAGAGCAGTGTGGTTGATTGGTGAGGGTATCCCGGAGATGTTCCCTAAAGTGCTCTGCTAGGAGGCGCCCAGTCTCCCCGATGTAGAGGAGACTGCATCGGGAGCAACGGATACAATAAATGATATTAGTGGATGTGCAGGTAAAACTAGTCAAGAAAATGTCTTGCTGATTACCACTTAACTGTTCTCTCTCAGGTGATGAATCAGCTCCTCTACATTGAATGACATTTAGAGAAGCACTGAGGATTGCAGGGGCACCAAATGTACTCTGGGTGGAAGATTTCAATGTCTTTCACTATGTGGCTCAGCAGCAGTACTACTCATTGAGCTGGTTGGGCCCTTAAGGACACAGCTGCTAGACTGGGTCTGTGGCTGGTGAGGGAATGACATATTTGATCATCTTACCAACTGCCAATTGCAGAAGCAAGTGTCCATGACATTATCAATAAGAGTCAACACTGCTTGTGAAGGTGAAGTCCTGCCTTCATGTTGTACCACACAATACAATGGCAGGTATTCTCAATCATTTCTAAATGGCTCAGGCGAAAACTAATCTAGCAACTCAATCCTGGACATCCATGAGGTGCTGGGGACCATCAACAGCAGCAGAATTGTACTCCAGCACAAACAGCAACCTCATGGCTCAGCATATCTTCCTCTTGACCACTGCCTTCAAGCCAGGGAATCCACACTGGCTCAATGGAAAGTGCAGGAGGACAGGCCAGGGCGAGTACCAGGCATACGTGAAAATAGGTGTCAACCTGGTGAAGCTAACAATTCAGACTATGTATGTGCCAAACAACATATGCAGCAAGTGATCGATCTCACAACCAGCAGATCGTATCTAAGCTTTGCAGCCCTGCTACATCCAATGTGAATGATGGTGGACAATTAAACAAATCTTTGCATGATCCATCTCTGCCTCCTCCATTGGTGCCCAGCATTACAGATGGCAGTCTTCAGCCAATCTGATTTGCTTCACATGATATCAAGGAACAGAGGGAGGCACTTGATACTGTAAAGGCTAGGAAATCTGACAACATTCTAGCAATAGTGATAATGACTTGTGCTCCAGAACATGCCACTCCCCTAATGATATCTACCTGACTATGAGAAAAATTGCCTAGGTATGTCCTGTACATAAAATCCAACCCAGCCAATTACTGCTACATCAGTGGACTCTTGGTCATTAGTAAAGCGATGGAAATGGTCGTTTGTAGTGCTACCAAGCAACAGTTGCTCAGCAATATCCTGTTTAGTGACAGTCAGTTTGCCTTTCGTTAGTGCTGCTGATCTCCTGATCTCATTACAGCATTAACTGTTCAAACATTGACAAAAAAGCTGAATTCCAGCGATGAACTAAAAATGACAGCTCTTGATATTAAGCCTGCACTTGACTGTGTGTGGCATCAAGGAGCCCTAGCAAAACTGGAATCACTGGATATCAGGGAGCAAACTGTCTGTCTGTGTGGAGTCATACCTGGCACATAAGTTGGTCATGGTTGTTCATCTCTGTTCCATGGTATCTCTGCAGGGCTTCCTTAAGGTAGTGAACCAGCCCCAACAATCTTCAGCTGCTTCATCTGACCTTATGATGGAGGGGTGGTCATTGATGTTTGATTCACTGGACAGTGTTCAGATATGGACAGCATCATGACCTATCAGTTACTGATCCTGTCCATATTTAAATGCAGCATGATCTGGATAATATCCAGGTTTGGGTTGACCAGGGGCAAATGACATTTGATTCACAAATGCCAGGCTATGATCATTACCACTAAGAGGCCATCTAACCGCCATTTCTTGCCATTCAGTGGTGCTACTATCATTGTGTCCCCCACTATCAGCATTCTTGAGGTTGTCATTGACCAACTCAAATGGACCTGCCATGTAAACACTGGCTATAAGAGCAAGTCAGAGGCTTAAATGTTGCAGCAAGTAAGTCGCCATCTGACTACCCAAAGCTTGTCCACCAGCTACAAGGCACAAATCTAGCATATGATGGAATACTCCCCATTTGCCTGGATGGGTAGAGCTGCAACAGTACTGAAGAAGCTTGACATCATTTGAGGAAAAAGCAGCTTGACTCGCTCTGCATCCAGAAACATCCACTCTGTCCGCCACTGACGTTTAGTGGTAGCAGTATACAAACGATGCACTGCAGAAATTTATTCAAGATCCTCGGGCAGCATTATGCAAGTTCATGACCACTTTCATCCAGAAGGACAAGGGCAGCCGTTATATGGGAACACCTCCACTTGCAAGTTCTCCTCCAAGACCCTCCCCATCCTGACTTGGAAAATATTGCTATTCCTTCATTGTCGCTGGATCCAAATCCTGAAATTCTGTCCCATTAGAGCATTGTAGGCCAGCCCACAGCAGGTGGACCGCAATGGTTCCTGAGCACAAGTCACCGCCACCACCATAAGGGCAACCAGGTGTGAAGTATTGTTGTAGGTATCTTTAACTAGTTTACCAGCTCTCCCAGTATTACTGAATATAGCGAACTGGTGTGAGTTAGGAAAAATACCTCTAGCACATGATATCTCTCATCGGGGTGGGCAGTTAATGCTCACTAGCCAGTGATATCCAGATGTCGCAAATGAATTTTTAGATAAAAGCCCTGAATGTTATCCAAGCTGATGCCCTGATCATTTATTATTTTTGTGCAATTGGCCTTTTTATCAGCCTTGACTATTGAGTTTCTCCCTTGGGTGTGGCAGTGAACACACTTCAGGAGGCCCTTTATTTTCTGTTTGAGTTTGAGGAAATCCTGATGTTAGGAAAAATGCTATATCGATAAACTTGTTTTTATGCTTGGGTAGGGGAAATTCTGATTTTAAATTCTGCACATTTGTAACAGTTATAAATTGTAGAGCAAGTGTGAGAAAAGATATTTTTATAACCTTTGCAGCAAAGTGTCAGTATGAACCTACAAATTAGGAGTAGGTCACTCCATTTGATCCAGCTCTACCTTCATAAAGTGAATGGTAATCTGATTACCCCACATTCCTGCCTACTAACTTTTCACCCTGTGTTCAGGCTGTATCTGCCAACGTCGCCTTTTAAACATTCAAGGAGATTGTTAACACAGACAAAAATGCAGCTCATCCCTTTCTTAAATGGGTGACTCCTCTTTAAAAAATGATTCCCATTCAACAACCTCTGACAGGGCAAACCTTTTGCAAGCACCTTTTAGGATTCCTCTAGGCTGTTTTTAGCCAAGTCACCCCTAAACCTCAGCAGGTGCAAGTAGAGAGTGTGATGCTGGAAAAGCACAGCAGGTCAGGCAATATTCAAGGAGCAGGAGAATCAATGTTTTGTACATAAGCCATTCATTAGCCCTTCCTGATGAAGGGGTCTTGCCCAAAATATTGGTTCTCCTGTTCCACAGCTGCCTGACCTGCTGTGCTTTTCCAGCATCACATTCTTTACTCTGATCTCCAGCATCTGCAGTCCTCACTTTTTCCAGAGGTACAAGTCTAGACTGTACAAATCTTAAGAAAAATTACCCCTTCAAAGGGTTAATCTGATACCTTTTCAATTTCCAGTGCAGTTACATCCTTCTGTTTTAAGCAAGGAGACCAATACTGTACTCTAGATATTGTTTCACCAATACATTGTACAACTAAAATGGAACCTTCCTACTTTTGTATTTGATTGCCCTCAATGATTACATTCAATTAGCAGTCCTAAATACTCACTGTATCTGAGGGCTGATCTTTTGCAATTCATGCACTAGGGCACCCTGATCCCTGTGCATCTAAGCTGTGTTGTGTCTCACCATTTAGAAGGTCTTGGACCATAAGATGTCTGAGCAGATGTAGGTCATTCATCGAATCTGTTCCACCATTCAATGATATCCTGGCTGATCTGATGATCTTCAACTCTACTTTCCTGCCTCCCCATAACCCTTGATTTCCCCTTGCTGATTAAAAATCTATTGCAGCCTTGTATCTACGTAACAGAGTCTACAGCCCTCTGGAAAAGAATTACACTAACTTACTACCCTCAGGAAATTCCTGCTCATCTTTCTTAAATTCTATGATCATGCCATCTGAGATTTTGTCTTCTGACTCTAAACTTTCCCGTAGGAGTAAACAACTTCTTGACATCTATTCTCAAACCCTCTAACAATCTGAAGTGTTTCAATAAAGTTTACTGTATTTTTAACCCCAACAGCACAAGGCCAACCAACTCAACCTTTTTCCCCTTGAACAAAAATCCCTTATACCTGTCCAAAAGGAGAAAAGAAAACCCATCTTGGAATTGTTGTTGAATAGAGTTTTACAGGACTCTGACAATGTAGGTATGGACTAGCACCAACACCAATGTACCTCGGATAAGGAGACTAAAGTTGTTAATTGTACTCCAGGTGTGGTCTGATGTGTATCTTGTGTAATTTTAATAAGACCTCCCTATTTCTATACTGTTAATTTTCAGAAGAACAGTCATTTACCTTCCCTATGAGCTGCTAAACTCGACCTGCCTATATGCCTCTCTTGATTGTCATTCTCATGACTTGCCTTGACATCTATTTGTGTCACTTGTAAACTTTGTCATTGTGTATTTACTTCTGTCAGCCACTTCATCAGTGTGTATTGTAAATGATTGTGACTCTTACACTGATCCCTGTGGCATTGCGCAGGTTGCAAGTTGCCATCCTGAAATGCCCCCTTATCCCAGTTCTGTCTTTTATTAGGTAGTCAATGTTAATATAGTACCTCCAATACTAAGTAGCCTTTTGTGTGATAGTCAACAAACATAATTTGGATTTCCAATACATTATAACTGCTAGTTTTGGCTTTATCCTGCTTGTTACCTATTCTCTGAATAATAACTAATAATCAAAATGTGATCTCCCCTTCATGAAGCCATGTTGACTTTGCTCAGTTTATATTTTGTAATTCTAAGTGCTTTACTATTACATCCTTCATAATGTAGCCTAGCCTTTTCCCATTAATTGATGCTTACCGGCCTAAGCTAGCTGTTTCTTCTGTTTCCTTTTCAGAATAAATGTCACTTTGTCAATTTTCTAATCCATTGCGACTTTTCGAGAAGATTTCTACCATTAAATCCATGATCTCTGTAGGTATCATTTTTAAAGACTGCTAATGCGTTGCTAGTTCAGACATCTTTTAGTCTGGTTATTCTAATGGTTATTATATTTACTCCCCTTTTTCGCTTATAATTCTTTACCAGTCTTCTGGTTTGCCTCTAACCTTTATCACATGTCTTTCTGTAAATTTAATGTTATCCTTAACATCCCTGGTTAACCACAGTTGACTATCCCCTTTTTAGAATCCACCTTCCTCATTTGAAGTGTATCTTTGCTCTGTGTCATGAACTTTTTTTCAAATGTCTCTCGTTGTTCCTCAACTGTTCTTTTTCTGCCAAATACCTTTTCTAGTCCACACCAGCCAACTCTACCCTCGTTCCTTTTTAATTATCTTTATTTAAGTTCAGTACAGTTGTTTCTGACCCGAGTTTCGCACTATCAAACTGCAAAATTCTACCATGATACGGTGGCTGTTCCCTGCGAGATCTTTTTACTTTGACATTTTTAAACCTGCCTCATTACATATCACCAGGTCCAAAACAGTGAGATCCCTGGCTGGATCCGCATCAGGTTGCTCTAGAAAAATGTCCTGACTGCACTTGAGTTCTTATGACATCTTCTTCTGCCAATCTTTCTATCCCAAAATGCATGAAAATAAGTCAGCCCTAACTAATGTGTTGCTTTTGTTACATAATTCATATTCTTGTTCTGAGGCAAGAGACCTGCGCTCCCACCTGTAGTAATCTCTCAGAACAGGTTGATTTAGAAAGGATTATCTGGACTGGAGAGGAATGTTAGTATTCTGGAGGTATTAGCACAATGCATTTTCTCATGTATGTTCATCAGCTGATCTTGTATGTTAATTCTTCATTGGTAAGGGGATGAAGGGTTGCAGAATGAAGGCAGGAGAATGGGATTGAGAAATATCAGCCATCGCTGAATGGCTAATTCTACTCCTGTGTCTTACGCTGTATAGTGACTAGGCTGTGTGATTTGCAGGATTGATGGTGCATGGAGATGTAATGCCATGTTTGTATAAGTTTTTATTTTATTTTAAAAATGTTTAATTTTAGTATTGTGAAGTTTTTCAAATTACTTTCTGTAATGTTTCAATTTCTAAGCTACTTCTGCTATAGCATTTACAATAGGATAATGTAATTCACTTAAAGTTTTACAAATTCAGGAGCAGAGCTACACCTCTAGATGGAAATTTAGTGTTACTTCTCGGCTAATTGTCTGTAGTGCTGTTTAAAAATATTTTTGGGTATATGTGTGGGAGCCAGACCAGATAATCATTCATATCATTGAACGCAATGCTTTAAGCAATTGAGGACATAGCCCTCCCAGTTTGCTTTTCTGTTTGTCCATGCCTTCAAATTCGTCCCTCAAATTACTGTTTGCAAGTGAAAACACTTATTATGCCTTTGTCATCTGAGATCATCACTTAAATGTAGAGTAATGCTTCGGTTTATTTATCTGTACAAGTTAGTACAGAATGTCATGTGACTGTTACTGAGTTACTTGCAATGGGATGAGGGATGTTGTGGTATCAAATGTTGGAAGATTTGAAGTTGTTTAGTCATGAGGCAAAGCTCATCAAAGCTCATGTTTTGAGATTTTGACAGCTGGGACTTGTGGAAAATCTAATGCGTCAGGTTCCTTGCCTGTTGAAGTAACTTTGACAATGAAATGAGGAAGAGAAATACCATACGTTGCATCATGTCAAAGGAGAAGTTTCCAGGCATTAATTTTTAAGTAACTTGCAGTTGTGAACAAAGAAATCCAAGGCGGTGCAGATAGGTTCAGGCAATTCAGCCCATTGAGGTCTGTCCTCCTGTTTTACTAGTTCATAATTGATCTGTACCTCAACTCTGTTTACATGGCATTTTAAGAATTCCTTGAAGTCCTTGCTAATCAAAAGTACTTCTCCCCATCTGTCATAAAACTTATTTAATGCAGAATTCACAGCTATTTTAAGAGAAGTGGGAAGAGTCAACATTTTTAGCAAAAAATCAAAATTGCTTGGAGACTGGCTGTGTGCCCTGGTTAGAGACGATAGATTTTGGCTAGAGGTTCTGGAAAACGGAGCTGATGCACTGGATATTCTGAAATCATTCAGTGGTTACAGGGCAGGAATGTAAAAAAAAAGGGCAGGACTTGAAGTATGGGAGTGATACCTCAGATTATACAATCCCTACAGTGTGGAAGCAGGCCATGCAGCCCATCGAGTAACACTGACCCTCTGAAGCACATCATATCCAGTTTTACTCTATCCCTGTAATCTTGTATTTCCCATGGCTAATTTATCTAACCTGCACATCCCTGGACACTATGGGCAATTTCCCATGGCCGATCCACCTAATATATACACGTTTGGACTATGGGAGGCAACTCTTACAGATATGTGGTGAATGTGCAAACACCACACGGTTGGTCACTCAAAGGTGGAATCAAACTCCAGTCCCTGGTGCAGTGAACTGTCTGCTTTGGAGTTAAGTCTAGGACAAGGGTTTTAAATTTGGCTCACGCTTTACTGAAGCCAGGACTGGTGGTGGTGCAGTGTGGGCTAGTCTTGGTTTTGGATACTTTGGGAATAACTTAGATTTTGAGATTGGAATGGGATTGGTGCATGCGGTGGAGATGAGCAGCCTTGATTGGGCTGAGATTTATAGCTGAGCTGTGTCATGTATTTACACTTTCAAGTTTGAGTTCCTTTCTCAGGGCTGATCCAATGGCCCAAATCAGTAGTGTTGTGTTAGTACCTTTGGGTAACTCGTTTACTTGTCAGTGAAGTACAGAAAATTTGCAGATTCTTCAAGGCTGCTTGAGCAACCCAAATGCTGTTCCAAACATTTTAGTAAAGGATATGGCAAGCTTTAGCATTGGTGCCACAAACTAATGAAAGACCGTGCTTATGAGAGGTGAAGCAAAGAAGACAGTGCATTCCATTTGGGGAATGAAGTCTGCACTGGTTTCACCACCTGGCTCTGTTCCATATTTGCATCCTTCATGAAAAGGACTATTGGTTGAGAATTGGATTCTGAATGAGTAACTCCATGTTGTCACATGGGGAATTGAATACCACTTCAGTAATTACAGGATAATTTTAAGATGTAGCTCCAACTAAAACAGTTAAAACTGTTCATTGTCTGCCTTTTGCTGAGGAAATTGCTGGGGCTCCTTGACCTAAATAATGTCCAATTGTCATTTGAGCACTCCGTGTAAAACTTCATTAGCGGCTACAGTTTATTAAAATGCCATCATTTGGAACAGAGACGATTCTGGAAATTCTGAAACGAAAAATCAAAAGCTGGTGACACATGGTGATGACACAGGGTAACCCCTCCCACCCGCCAGCTAAGTTAAACCTGCGACACATGATTTAACCTGTGCTGTAATCCATTAAAATTAGAAACCAAGAACTAACCCACAGGTCAATATTTAAAGTAAAAATTAACATTATTTTCTCCACTTTTTTTTAAACAAAGGTAACAAGAACTTACAACTCCTTTATCTAACCTTTCTTTTATTTTCCCTTCTATAATACTGATTCGATAAAACCCTGATTAAGGTTTACCAAAAAATTCAAATTTTAAAATTGAACCAGTTGTCGAATCTTCTTTGTACCTTCCTCTGTCTTTTCTTCTTCTCAAGGTTTTTGTTTCATAGGTTGTTGATAGATAAAGGTACCTTTTTTTAAGAGAGCTATTCTACAGATAGTCTGTATATGTTGGTGGTTGGCAGTTCTCCCCCAACTGTTCAGTTTTTCCGGGTCTTATACCCCAAAGCATTGGATCGTTTCATTGGTTTTAATATTGTCAAACTATTAAATTCAAACTTGATTGGAGTTTGGTATCTTGGGCATAATTTTAAACTGGCCGAATTTGAATTTGTTTTTGTCCCATAGCAACCTAGGCACTGCTGGCTGCTGAACCAAATGCTACATTGTAAATTTTCCAGTACTGTGTGCTTCTCTAAGCCCCTGCTAACTTTCACCTCTCAAGGGCCAGTCAGTCCTATCCTCTGCTTGTCTAAACCTGTTCTGTCATTGAGCAGCTTTTCCTTTTTCCTCAGTTGCTTGCTGTAAATAAATAACTGTTTTTCTGTAATGGGGTATTGCAGACTGACACCCATGTCTTCAATAGTTATGTAAAAAGTGAGGTCTGCAGATGCTGGAGATCAGAGCTGAAAATGTGTTGCTGGTTAAAGCACAGCAAGTTAGGCAGCATCCAAGGAACAGGAAATTCGATGTTTCGGGCCAGAGCCCTTCATCAATCATTCCTGATGAAGGGCTCTGGCCCGAAACGTCGAATTTCCTGTTCCTTGGATGCTGCCTAACCTGCTGTGCTTTAACCAGCAATACATTTTCAGCTTCAATAGTTATGGTAAAGTATTTGAGGTTTGATAACTAATCCAAAATTAAGGTAACTTGCTTAGTGAAGAAAATACAAGCTATCCACATGCATTCTTTGTGCGTCACAATTACAAAAAAAAACTGCTTGATTTACAGTTAGATATTTTATGGGAAGAAAGTGAGTACTGCAGATGCTGGAGGTCAGAATAGAACAATGTGGTGATGGAAAAGTGCAGCCAGTCAGGTGGTATCTGAAGCAGGAGAATCGACGTTTAGAGCATAAGGTCTTCATCAGCAATGAGGGGTTCATTCCTGATGAGCTTATGCTCGAAACATCCATTCTCCCGCTCCTCAGATGCTGTCTGACCGGCTGTACTTTTTCAGCACCATACTGTTCGACTTAAATATTTTATGGTCTAATCTGAACAATCCTTAAGAGAATTGTACGCAGAAAATATTCCAACCTTTGTTCTACGATCAGGAAAATCTCAGGAAAAAGTGTCCGTTCATGTGCTGATTTTTGTTTTCTCTTGGTTCAGTTTTAAAAGAAATTAGTTCAGATTTACTTGTTATAAAAGGTTAATGTTTGAGGATTCCCTGTTATTTACCAAAAAAAAACTAGAGATGGTCATTTGAAATTGCCGCCAATTATCTATGACCCTGCTTTCCATGTCCTGGTTGCTGTGCAGGAGACCAGTCATGTCTGCACCTGCTCTTCACCCAGTGCTATTCCTCCTGTCCACTGACCCCTGCCCCAAAGTCTGTCATCTTCCTTTCTTTAATAATTTAACTCTGTGCAGTAACACATGTAGATCTAAATTATTTTGCTGCAGAAAAAAAAACATGTTTCCTTTGCTACTTTTTCCAAAATGTTAAATTTCTGGCCCCTCAGTCTTGAGCCTTCCACTGGTAGAGAAAAAAACATTCGTCGGTCTGGTTTCTCTCTTGGTAGGTCTGAAACTATAAGAGGTGTTGTTGAGGCCCTGGAATATTATGCAGTTTTGGTCTCCTTGCTCTTGCTATAGAGGGAGTGCAGCAAAGACTTAGCAGATTAGTTCTGCCATTCCAGGAATCAATATGAGGAGCCCTTGAGTCTGTTAGGATTATATTCACTTCATTTTAGAAGAATGAGGGAAGGGGAGATCTCATACTAACCTATGAGTCTAACTGGTTAACTTCAGGAAGGCTGTCCCTGAAGGTGGGGGTGTCCAGACTAGTAATTGTAGCTTGAGGATAAGAGAGAAGCCTCTTTAGGACTGTAATAAGTGAGCCTATGGATATGGGTTAAAAAAAGAGGTCTGCAGATGCTGGAGATCAGAGTTGAAAATGTGTTGCTGGTTAAAGCACAGCAGGTCAGGCAGCATCCAAGGAACAGGAAATTCGACGTTTCGGGCATAAGCCCTTCATCAGGATATCACTACCACAAAGTGGTTGAGGTCAAAGCATTATGTTTTCAAGGAGGAGGTATTTATGGATCTTGTGACTGAAGTGATCAAGGGATATAAGGGAGTTTGGGGTTCAGGCATTGAGCTCCATGATCAGTCATGATTGAATTGTGGAGCAGACTCGAGGGATTGTCTGGTCTATTCCTGCTCCTATCTATGTCACAGACATTCCTTAACTCTAGAATGACTGGAAAGAGTGCAGAAAAGTTTCACAGTGCATTCAAATGCTAAAGTGTTGTGCTCAGAACTGACTGCAGTACTCCAATTGAGGTTGAACTAATGTTTTATACAGGTCCACATGACCCCCTTGCTCTTGTACTCTATGCTGCTTTTAATAAAACCAAATGTACAGTCTGCTTTGTTTACCAGCCTGAGTCTGTCCAGCTGCTTTCAGTGACTTGTGTACATTGTGGCTTTATCCAACGTAGATGTGGTAAAATCATAAGGGCATTATCAGCTGGTACATTTTGTGAGCACGATATTCTTGACCATGACAATCAGAATGATATGCTCAAGTTAGTCCCAGTTTGCTACATTGGGACCTAAGAGTGAAATCTCCTCCTTTTTAGAAGCACTACAGTAACTTGTGTTGTCTCAGCCCTGGCTCACTTGTGTGCAGTTTGTTTGCTGTGTTTCCTACATTTCAATATTGAATAAAAATACTTCACATTTCCCTATGGACATGTAAGACTTGCATTTATACATTGCATTTCAGACCTGTCCTAGCAAACATTTGCAAATCCCACTGATGCTAAGTGTGAGGTTAAATTAAACTTTCATGCTGAAGGCAGACTGGACAAATGCTTTTTAATCACCAGATATTGAGACATTAAACTGTAATGCTGTCAGCTGTCAAGTATGAAACCACTGTTGTTGTTCAGTCAGTACCTCCTAATTTTCATGAGTGAGATTGAAAAGCATGCTTTGACTTCATTCGCTTCAAATATTAGCATTTGATGAGCTATTCAAAATAGTCTTACTGACATGATTTAAGTGACACCTTTTGTAATTGCCTGCGGCAAATCATCAGCGCCCTGTGGGATTAGTTGAGTTTGTATACTGTCATTTATCTTGTGAATCGGTGTACATAAAAAAAATGCAAGTCTTTATCCTTTTTTTTTAAAAAAATGCGACATTGTTTTAGGACTCCTTTTTAGTACTAGACATTCTATACTTAGATGAGAAGATCTTTAACTCAGTAATAAGTCATTAATACCATGTTCTGTTTTCCATCAGATCGCTCAGTTAAAGCTAGTGTTCCATGGTACAGTAATTGGAAAGACACTTTGACGCATCTCAATTCGTCCAAGTTCCATGCAGGTATTTCATCAGTTGGTGTGGGGTTAACAGTTCACACTTTTCTCCACTTTCCATCTCTTAGCTTTTAAACGCTTCCTCTGTAAAACTGTCTGACTTTTCCCGATTCACTTCTGTTTTTGATCTATTCCACTTTCTGTATTGATTTCAGAGGCCTTATAGGTTTGTGGTGAAAGGGGAAAGTGAGATGTTATTTTTATATATATTTGGATTTTAAGAAGGCATTTGCTAAGTTACCAAACATTAGGCCCCTCAAGAGTCCATGGTGTTGAAGGTAGTATATTAGCAGAGATAGAGGATTGGCTTCCTAACAAGATAGTGAGAATAAGAGGGGACTATTTTCAGGATGGTGATCTTTGTGATTAGTGATGTGCCACAGGACTCAATGCTGTTTATTTACAAATAATTTTACAATATCTATTAATGCCATGGTTAAGGAAATTGAATGTTCTGTAGTCCGGTTTGCAGATGACACCAAAAACATGCAAGAAGGCAACGGTGGTCTGCAGAGGGATATAGACTTGTCAAGTGAGTGAGCAAAAACCTGATGGATTATAATGTGGAGAAATGGTTATGCACTTGGTCAGGAAGAATAGAGCAGTTGAGTGTTATTTAAATGGAGAAAGAGACTGCAGAATGGTACTGAATGGAGGGATTTGAGAGTCTTAATCTATTAATCACCAAAGCTAGCATTCACGTTCAGTGGGTAACAGGGAAGACAAATGAAATGTTGACCTTTTGCTCAAAAAGGGTGAAGTATAAAAGGAAGACTGATTTGATAAAACTATACAAGAAACAAGTCAGACCGCAGCTGGAATACTATGAATAGTTTGGAGAGCTAATATAAACAAAGTTCGCTCAGCTGATATCCGGTATAGAGGGACTGTCTTATGAGAAGTTAGTGGATTAAGTGTGATCTCATTATAATATAGATGAATGAGAGGCAACTTTGAAACATACAAGATTCCTGGTGGACTTGACAGGCTATTTGCAGAAAAGTTGTTTTCCCTGAGGGTGGGCCTCTAGGGACAGAAGGTGTAATCTCAGAACAAGGCTTGCACATTTGAGAGGAGGAGGAATTTCTATTGAGGGTAGTAAATCTATAGAATTCTTTATCATAGAGGCTTGTTGCAACTAGATCATTTAAATATATTCGAGGTTGAAAGACAAATTTTTAATCTGCACTGCAATTTAAAGTTGTAAGGAACAGGCAAAACCAAAGTTGACGATTATCAGCTCAGTCGTAATCTCATTTAAATGTTGGCACAGACTCTTGGAGACAGACTAATGAGATTTAAGTGAAATGTTTGTGGAGAAATAACAATTTGATATTTTGGCTTGTCAGTTTGCACCTGGTTCGGCTATTTATTTTTAAGGCTGGAGTAATTTTAGTTTGGACATAAGGGAGGTGTGACTTAATTATGTCACGAGCAGAGAACCCTGAACCCCAGTTTAATGTTCTGGTGATACAGATTTGAACCCCACCAGTGGAGATGGTCGTGTTAATTCAATAAAATGGTTGCCTATTGGCGACCATTGACAATTGTTGTTAAAAACCTATCTGGTTCACAATTATCTTTTAGGGAAGGAAATCGATCATTCTTGCCTGGTCTGACCTCCATGTGACTCCAGGCCCACAGCAATATGGCTGGTTCTTAATTGCCCTCCGGGCAGTTACTCGTGTGAAACATGTTGGCCAAGCCAGTGATGCCCACGTCCTATGATCAATTTTAACAAGTGTCTGAGACAATCTAAATTTTAATGACATTGAAATCAGCAATGGGTTCTTGTCAGATGCTCCATTTAAAAAAAAAAGATATTTTTCTGTTCCTTGTTTTGGTTCCTTTTGCTGCATCCTTCGAATTGCTTTAAGCTGCTAAGTACATGCTACGTTGACTTGAATGTTTTGTGCTGACAACGTTCAGAGTATTGTATAATAGCTTATTTTAAAATAAGATCCGGCTTGTTTATTCTAAAATGTTGAATCTTCTTTGGAGAAATGCTTTTAATGCAAAATCGAATTGTAGGAAAAAAATTGACCAGACAAACCAGTTAAAGGCTTGAAACAAATGACAATGTTTGGTGCAATGCGAATTATCTTGGAGATGATTAATTTGCCACATTTATTAATGGTCACTGGATTAGTTGGTTCAAGAATGTATTATTTAGGAGCATGAGTAACTCATTTCAGAACTCTGAACCGATTTCCCTATTGAATAAGGTTATGGCTGCTCTGTTAACACTGCATTCCAGCCTACTTCGAACAACCTTGCACCCATCTGCTTATGAAGAATCCATCTACCACTATCTTAAAAAAGAATTCAAGTACTATGCTTTCGCTGCCTTTTGAGGAATAGAGTTCCAAAGTCTCATGATCCTCAAAAAATTGTCCTTACTTTTTAAAAAAAAAACCTTGATGTAATAAAAACAGAACTGCAGATGTTAGTGATCTCCTAGCTCTAGGTCATAAGAGAAAGCATCCTCTCCCCACCCACCCTGTGAAGACCGTTCAGGGTCTTTCATGTTTCAATCAAGACACCTGTTAATCTTCTAAATTCAAACAGGTGGAAGCCTAGCGTGTCCAACCCTTCCTCATGACGGAACCCAAACATTCCAGATATTAATCTAGTAATTTTTTTCCAAACTGCATTGAATGCATTTTATTCCCTAAATAAGAAGACCAACATTGTATGCAGTGCTCTTTTTTTTATCTTCAATGGCCTATGTAACCTCCTTGCTTTAATAATTAAACTGGATGTGGATGCTGGAGACTTGAAATAAAAACAAACTACTGGAAAAACCGAGCAGGGCTGGCAGTATCTGTGGAGAAATGGGAAAAACACGTCAACGGTTCAAGTCTGATATGACTGTTTTTAAGAGCATTGGCTTTTTTTTTGTAAAGATAAAATTGCCTAGTAGCTTCATTCCTTTGCAACTTATTTTTTACTCAATTTTTTCATGAGCAAATTTATCAACCATACCTTTAGCCCTTCATCCAAATAATTGATATAATTTTTATAAATTTGCAAAAACATTCAGACTCCAGCACTGATCTGTGTAACAAGCATCTTGCCAATCAGAAGTCAAGCTATTTATGCCTACTCTAGCTAGTTAACTGGGTACAGGTCATACCGTTAATTGTATTGTAGCAATGAAAGCCAGTTTAACTTCTCACCTAAAAGGTCTGTCGTACAACTCTGTCCTCCACTCGGTACTTGAACTATCCAACTAGATGTGCATTGTGATGATGTTTGCGCTAATGTATGTTCAATGAATCAATTTTTCTGATCAGTGATATGGCTGAATAAGATGTTTCTTATGCTAAAGCTTTTGCTTTTACAAATGTAAAGCAACTAGTTTCAATGTAGCAAGTTGTTTTCCTTTAAGCAAACAGCACACTGATAAATGTTTTGCAAAGTGTTATTGGGAGTAAATTACAGAAGTGCATTGACCATTGTACTGTTCTGACACTGCATTTATGTGCTAGAGAGCCACTGAAGCAAAATTTTGAAATCAATGTCTTTGTACTTTGTACTTTTGATCTCGAGCTCTGTGTGATACTATACTGTAGCTTCTGAATTATCACTGTGTGGTTTCTTGGGATTTCTTTCCTGAAGTTTTGGATTTTTCTTTTGCGTGTGCGTTATGCAAAGTTCTTGGTGTCAAGATGAAAAACACAAACTTGTATCAAGGCTTTTGGTCACAATCCACTGTTGGAAGTTGCTGTTTCTTGCACGCTGAATAGTTGTTTGGGGTATGATTGATAAAGAATCAGAAGTGCTTATTAGACATGGGAGATCACCAGCTCCTCTGATTAATCTTTAAATTCACACTGATAGTCTTATATTAAACAGAACTTGACGTTTTATTAATTGTATGATTTTTGTCTGAGAACGCTTCCATAGATTAGTCACAGTCTTAAAGCTGATAACCTAATACAGTTGGTTGAGGAATGTCACACTTTGGAGGGAGATCCAAAAGTGTAACTTCCTTATGAACTTTGGTCTTAAAGTTTATTTGGAGTGCATCTGGATCTTAACTCTGTTTTGTCAGTAAGTCTGATAACATTTGGTCTTGCTGTTTTCATTTTCAGTTGCAGTGATTATTTTTGAATTCTAGCCATATGGTTCCAGCAGTACTGTCTTGTTTGCAATCTGTTCCACAATTGTTATCTAACCTGCAGTGTTCTCATCTATCTGTCTCGTTCTTCATTGTATCATTTGTGTGCAAATGCAAAGAAAGATAGTTTAGCTTCATTATTTTGTTGAAATCAGTTGAATTTGTCTTGGTCATGTTGGGTAGTATGTTGTTGACTGACCTTCCAATCTGAATAAAACACTGATTAGGCCACAATTACAATATTGTATGCACTTCTGGAGTCCACATCTATAGGAGGAATGTGGGAGCACTGGAGAGGGTGCAGAGGAGATTTACCAAGATGTAGTTTTATATATCAACATGCTATAGTTTGCGTTTTACGTAAGTTGATTTTCCTGATGGTATGGTACCTAGGTTTACATGCTTGTGTACAGTTCTACTTTTCATCTGTACTGTACAAATTTTGTTGAACTTCTTGAGTGCCTTTGAGAGTTCACTTTTTTTTTGTACCTGTTTTTCATGGAGTTGAAAGCAACCGTAGTAAAGTAAGCTGTCAAATTGTAACATTCAATCTCCATGCAGTGTCTGCACACTTGAGAAATTGATTAAAGGTTTCAAGGAGCAGATTCATTTGCAAGGTAGCATGTTGATTTTAAAAGCTACCTTTATTCTATCCTAGCCTATTAAAATGTGGTGGGAGAGGGAAATATCTGTCTATAAAGGCAGCTTGAGAACTTGAACTTGGGAGCAAAAAACAAGGTTAATGCCCATTTCATAAAGCAGGGCCATTCAGGATTTTGCCTCTGATGGAAACCGTTCCTTTTTAAAATATTTTTATTTAGTTGCACAATAGCTGTAAAGAGGAAGCAGAAGGTAAAGACATAAGTATGGTCTCCTGGCTTTTCGAGCATTAAATGGTTTTCTGTTTCTGCTTGGATGATCTAATAGTCAAACTAATTTTTTAACATAAAGTTTACTGTACTAGAGTATGTAAGTGTTAACTTGTGTTCAGTAACACCTAGAAGAGCCTTTAAGATGAATAGTGTATGTACTTAGGAGTAGTTCCTGTAGTAAACTAGCTCTCCTCTTGAGGATTATGAAAAGGATACTATAAAGGTGTTGTGCAATATTTCAGTTATGTTTACAACATGTCACAGATACACTTCAAAAATAGTGCTGGCAGCATCTGTGGAGACAGTTAACCTTTCAGGTTCTATATGACTCTTCAGATCTGAAGAGGTTAGAAAAATGGTGTGTTTATGTTTTAGACAGGAGGACAAGGAGCAAGTGAAACAGATTTGTTAATTCGTTAAAGAATTCTAATAAATTTGTCAGTCACAATGTTGTTCATGAAGTCATGCTGATTTTGTTTGACCAGAGTGCTACAGGAGTTTGAGCTGTGTCACCTGGCCTGCCAGCATTGATAGCCCATCCATATTTGCCCTTGAGAAGCTGGTGATGAGCTATGTTTTTGAATTGCTGCAGTCCACTTGCTGTGGTTTGACCCACAATGCCAGTAGGGAGGGAAATTCCTGATGAAGGGCTTTTGCCCAAAATGCCCATTTTCCTCCTCTGATCCTGCCTGACCTGTGCTTTTCCAGCATGCTCTCAACTCTGATCTCCAGCTTCTGCAGTCCTCACTTTAGCTTCAGGAATTTCAGGATTTGACCCAATGATTGGGAAGGAATGGTGGCATATTTCCAAGTCAGGGTGGGAAGTGGCTTGGAGGGGAACTTGTAGGTGGTGGTGTTGCCAAGTGCCTGCTGCCCTTATCCTTCTAGATGGAAGTGGTTGTGGGTTTGCAAGGTGCTGTCGAAGCATCTTTGAATTTCTGCAGTGCATCTTGTAGTTACCATATACTGCTGCTACTGAGTCCTGATGGTAGAGACAATGAATGTTTGTAGATGTGGTGCCAATCAAGCAGGTTGCTATGTCCAGGGTGGTGTCAAGCTTCTTGAGTGTTGTTGGAGCTGCACCCATCCAGGCAAGTGGCAAGTATTCCATCACACTTCTGACCTGTGCCTTGTAAGGGTGGACAGGCATTCGGGTGTCAAGAGGGGATTTAATTGCTGTAATGTCCTGACCCTCTGACCTGCTATTGTGGCCATTGTGTTTGTGGTGAGTCCAGTTGAGTTTCTGGTCATTGGTAACCCCAAGGATGTTTACAGTGAGGGATTCAGTGATGGTAATACTGTTGAACGTCAAGGGGCGGTGGTTAGTGTCTCTTTTTGGTGATGGGCATTGTCTGGCATTTGTGGCACAGCTGTTACTTGCCACTTGTTGGCCCAAGCCTGGATATTGTCCAGATCTTGCATTTGAGCACTGACTGCTTCAGTATCTGAGGAGTCACAAATGGTGCTGAACACTGTGCAATCATCGGCGAACATCCCCACTTCTGACCTTGAGACAGAGGGAAGGTCATTGATGAAACAGCTGACAATTGTTGGGCCTAGGACACTACCTGAGGCACTCTTGCAGAGATGTCCTGGAGGTGAGATGACTAACTTTTCACAACCACAGCCATCTTCCTTTGTGTCAGGTATGACTCTAACCAGTGGTGTTTGCCCCCGACACCCATTGATTCCAGTTTTGCCAGGGCTCCTTGATGCCATATTTGGTCAAATGTGGCCTTGGTGTCAAGGGCTGTCACACTCGCCTCATCTCTGGAATGAAGTTCTTTTGTCCATGTTTGGACCAAGACTGTAGTGAGATCAGGAGCTGAGTGACCCTGGCAAAACCCAAACAGGGCGTCACTGAGCAGGTGCTGCTTGATAGCACTGTTGATGACATCTCCTATCACTTTATTGATGATGGAGAGGAGACTGGGTGGTAATTGGCCAGGTTGGGCTTGTCCTGCTTTCTGTGTACAAGACACACCTGGGCAATTTTCCACGTGTTGTAACTACACTGGACGAGCTTGTCTAGGGGAGTGGCAAGTTCCGGAGCAGGTTTTCAGTACTATTGCTGGAATGTTATCAGGGCCCATTGATTGCAGTATCTAGTGCTTCCAGCCATTTCTTGATATCTCATGGAATGAATTGAATTGGCTGAAGACTGATAATCTGTGATACTGGGGACTACTGGAGGAGCCCGAGATGGATCATCCACTTGGTACTTTTGATTGATGCAAATGTATCAGCCTTATCTCATCGAGGCCCAGTCTTGAGCTGCTAGATCGGTTTGAAGTCTGTCCCATTTAGCATAGTGGTAGTGCCACACAACATGATGGAGGTTATTCTCAACATTAAGGCAGGACTTCTTCTCCACAAGGACACTGCAGTGGTCAATTTTACCTATACAGTCATGGACAGATGCTTCTACAGCTGGCAGATTGGTAAGGATGAGGCAAGTATGTCTTATCCTCTTGGTTCCATCACCACCTGCTGCAGACCCAGTCTAGCAGTTATGTCCTTTTAAGACCCAACCAGCTCGATCAGTAATGCTGCTATCAAGCCACTTTTGGTAGTGAACATTGCAATCCCCCTCAGAATACATTTTGCGGCCTTGCCACCCTCATTGCTTCCTCCAAGTGTTTTTCAACATGGAGGAGTACTGGTTCAACAGTTGAACATAGAATGCTACAGCACAGTGCAGGCCCTTCGGCCCTCGATGGTTCCACAGGTTGGTGCAATGATCTGAAGCCCATCTAACCTACACTATTCCACTCGTGTCATATCCCTATCCAATGATCATTTAAATGCCTTTAAAGTTGGCACTTCTACTACTATTGCAGGCAGTGCATTCCATGCCCATACTACTGAGTACTGAAACTACCTCTGACATCTGTCCTGTATCTATCACCCCTCAATTTAAAGCCATGTCCCCTCAAGCTAGCCATTGCCATTGGAGGAAAACGACGCTCACTGTCCAACTTATCTAACCCTCTGATTATCTTACATATCTCAATTAAGTCCCCTCTCAACCTCCTTCTCGCTGACAAAAAACAGCCTCAAGTCCCTCGCCCTTTCCTCGTAAGACCTTTCCTCCATTTCAGGTGAAATTCTTGTAAATCTTCTCTGAACCCTTTCCAAAGCTTCCACATCGTTCCTATAATGCAGGGACCAGAATTGTACGCAATACTCCAAATGTGGCCGCACCAGATTTTGTACAGTTGCAGCATGACCTCATGGTTCTGAAACTCTATCCCTCTACCAATAAAAGCTAACACACCGTATGCTGCCTTAACAAACCTATCAACCTTGGTGACAGCTTTCAAGAGTCGATGTACCTGGGCACCGATATCTCTCTGCTCATCTACGCTGCCAAGATCTTATCTTTTAGCCCAGTACTCTGCATTCCTGTTACTCCTTCCAAAATGAATCACCTCGCACTTTGATGTGAAAGGAAAATGGTACATGGTAACCAATAAGAGGTTTCCATGCCTGTGTTTTAACATTAAGCCATGAGACTTCATGGGGTCTGGAGTCGATGTCAAGGACTCCCAGGGCAACTCTCTCCTGACTGTATCCCACTGTCTCCACCTCAGCTGGGTCTGTCCTGCTGGTGGGACAGGGTATATCTAGGGATGGTAATGGTGTTCTGAGGTGTTATCTGTAAGGTATAATTCTGTAACAATGATTGTCAGGCTGTTGCTTGACTAGTCTGTGAGACCGCTCTCTCAATTTCGGCACTCGCCCCCAGATGTTGGTAAGAAGGACTTTGCATGGTCGACAGGACCGTTTGTTTTTGCTGTTGGCTTTTCTGGTTCCGAGGTCGATGCCGAGTGGTTCGTCCGGTTTCATTTCTTTGTGACTTTCTAGCGATTGATACAACTGAGTGGTTTGGTCTGCCATTTCAGAGGGCAGTTGAGAGTCAACCACATCGCTGTGGACCTGGAGTTACATGTAGGTCAGAGCAGGTAAGGATGGCTGACTTCCTTCCCTGAAGGACATTAGTGACCCAGATGGGTGAAAATGTAAATATACTCTTGCCAAGTTTACAGATGACAAAAAATATGTGGAAGGGCAAGTCATAGGGAAGATAGAGTCAAAAGGGGTATAGACAGTGAGAATGGGAAAAATGAGGTTATGTACTTTGACAGGAAGAATTGTCAAGCTCAATGTTAGTTAAATTGACCGCAGAAAGCAACAGCACAAAGGGATTTTTATGATCCTTGAACCAAAGGGTTAGCATCCAGATTTAGTAATTGGAGGGAAAATGGACTAGGTAAAAGCAATGACTGCAGATGCTGGAAACCCGATTCTGGATTAGTGATGCTGGAAGAACACAGCAGTTCAGGCAGCATCCAAAGTGCAGCGAAATTAACATTTCGGGCGAAAGCCCTTCATCAGGAAAATGAACTGTTGAGCTTTTATTTGGAATTGAATGAACTACAGAATAACAAAGTCTTTCTTTCTAAATCCGAAGGACTAGTCGGTGGGGGGGTTGGCAGGGAGATATGGAGTAGTTGTTTCCTCAAAATCCAGGGCAGGAGGGCATCGCCTCAGAATAAGGGCCTGTCTGTTTATGGCAAGAGGAGGGAGATTTTCTTCCGAGAGTCAAGAATTCTGTGGATATCTTCTTGCAGAAGACTGCCAAGGTTTGACCTTGAGAATGAAAATCCTGAAAGATCTACCAATCAGTGTCTTGTAATCATTAAGCTAATGCCATCAGAGCTAGACTGTCTAACCTCTTTCACAAAGAATTTCAATTAAAAACTGAAAGTGTAACTAGGTTGGGGATAGGCTTGGAAAGATACTGATGGACATGGTAACCAAATAGTTAATCGAATGCTTGATTACAAAGAAAAACTTTATTTTTAGAGAAATTACTTTGATTAGAAATTGAAGAAAACTACTCAAGTAAGTTGCTAATAAGATTCTCTGTACAAATGAGAGAATTTGGTGTTCAAAAGCTTTGAATGATTTATTGTCACTTGCATTTTATATTAAATAATAGCTTTAAATTAAAGTGAAAAGATAAATTGAAAGAGGGTCTACCCTTGGTCTACCACCTTTGCCAAGAGCCCTGAGTCAGCCCACCAGCTACAGTACAGCTGTGCTCAATCCCCCCTGCTGGCGCTGCTTTCTTGAAGAGTCCACTGTTGGTGCTGCTGTCTCTGATCGCTGCAGGAGCCTTGTCACTGCTGCCAGCCCTGAACACCAGGAGAATGACCTTGCTGCTGCTGCTGCCTCACCTCGCAGGGATGTGTCATGTCCACCTGCCAGGAGGCTGCCACCTCTCCGCATATCCGCTCTCACTGCCATGCTGACACTGCCAACTGACCTGCCAAGGAGCAGAAAAATGAAAGGACTAGAAACAGAGTTGAAGTTAAAAAGGAAGTAAGTGTGCAGGAGTGCGTGAGCCCTGGGCAAGGTCCTGCCACCCCATTACCATCTTGGAACCAAGGGGTAAGCTGTCCACATTGGAGCGGTGGGCTATATTTTGCAGTGGTTTTAATGGCGAAGTTATCAGTCTTCACCATTTTTCTGTTAAACTGACACAACTTTGTATTACTGCATGTAAGAACTCCAAATTTTCTAATCTACCTCTTCAGAGTTGTTGTTATGCTCTTCTGGAGCAGATGCAAATTAAACATGGGTCTTCTGCAATGAATGAGAAATCTAAGTTGATGAGAACTGTTAATCTTACTAAAATTTGTTAAAGTTGCACTCTTTATACCACAACTGATTATAGTTTCATGGTCATCCTTAATGAGACTAATTTTCTATTCGCAGTGTATTGAAATTTAAACTCCTCCAGCTGCTATGTTGGGGTTACCCTAGGACTCTTGTTATGAGACCAGTGACATTACTATGCTCCTGTCTCACTGAGCAAAATCCTGCAAAGTTCACAGCAATTGTGACGTATCCCCTTTGGCCAAGAAATGTTCATATTTTATTTGCTGAATGTCAAAAATCGTGACTACAAGAGCAGGTCAGAGGGTAGGAATACTGCGGTGAGTAACTCTCCTCCTGACCCCTGAACCTGTGCACCATCTATAAGGCACAAGTCAGGAGTGTGATGGAATAATCCCCATTTGCCTGGATGAATGCAGCCCCAAAAACACTTGGGAAGCTTTACCCTATCCAGGTCAAAGCAGCCTGGTTGATTGGCACTACACCCAAAAGCATCCACTCCCTCCACTGATGCTCAGTTGCAGCAATGTGTACTATCTACAAGGTGCACTGCAGAAATTCAAAAATCCTCAGCACCTGCCAAACCCTTGACCACTTTCATCTAGCAGCATGGGCAGCAGATATCCCTCCGCGTTGTTGTGTCAAAATCCTGGAATTCCCTCCCTCATGGACAGCAAGTGGACTGCAGCGGTTCCAGAAGGCAGCTTACTGCCACCACCTCAAGGGCAACTGGGGTTGGGCAATAAACACAAACCAGTCAGCGATGCCTACATCCCACAAAATGAATAAATAAATCATAGACATCATAGTCAAAATGTTTTTGGTGATGATTCTATTGGCTAAGAGTTTGGGTTCTAAAGTGGAGCTACAATGGGTTTTAGTTTTAGGTTTGTGAATTTGTTTTTGAAAATAAATGTCGAAGTCATTTTGGATACAGTTTAAAAAATGGCAACGTTTTCAATAAATCATCATTTCAGCTAAATGGATAGTATACTATCTAGGAAGAGAATCACTACAGTGTTTGTGACTTGCGTTTCTTAACCCAGAGGGAAAGGAGACTGATGGGGAGTTCATTCAGACATAAACTGTATCTGTCAAAGAGAAGGATCCTTAATGATAGAAGGACTGTTACGACCACGCCAAGCCTTGAGGCTCTTCAGGAGAAGAATGCTGAAGTTATTTAGAAGAAATCCAGAAACAAGACTTTCGAAGTGTCTGAGTGGAAGAGCTCCTAAAAGCTTTTTGAGTTGAGTTTAAAGAACACAAATAGTACTTGAGCAGAGTTAGCTTAAGAGGTTGCAAAAGAGACATTAAAAAGCAAAAGCATTGGGGCGGTGTCGGGGTTGGGGGGAGGATGCAGACATATGCAGTGAAAAAGTAGGTTATAGCAATGTCAAAAGTTGAAAGCTTCATTGTGGAGGGAAGATTCAGGTTTGGTAGTCTGTAATGTTATTGTGGCAAAAGGATTGAATCATTGTGATATTTGTAGGAAGACTGTTTCAAATAGTTTTATTGTGTCATCAACATTTAAATTTTGGAAAAGAATGTTAGAATCTTGTAACTGTTCAGTGATTGATCTCTGCAGAAAACAAGTTTTTTGGTCTATCCAGCCAGGTCTCTCTCGTCCAGTCTTATCGGCTGAGATCATAACATTACACTTAGTATAAAAATTCACATTTCTTTTGCATAATCCAATCAGCAATTTATTCCCTCGTCTGAAATCCAAAATTAGATATGATAGATCCCTGCTGTCCTTGCAACTACTCAGTTTCTTTGTGTGTACTTTGTGGTGAGTTGCTCACAACCCTGTTACTGGATGCCTGGACATCACTGACTTGGTGCCAGGTTTTTAATTTCCTGATGGACAAAGGAAAATACAACACACATGCCTACAGGTTTGTGACAACTTGCTTTTAAAGTCAGCAGCAATCACATTTCAATGCTAATGGCAAAATCCAGACCAATGTAATTATGCTGTCTATATTCACTTCTGACGTAATAGACTGGGAAATATTACTTCCAGAAGTTGATGGGTGTAATTCTGGAATATTTGTACAAATCTAGTCAATCCAGGAATTTACTTGGATTTGAAATTTTGTTTTTTGAGGACCTTGCAAGTTTGAGAGTCTGAAGAGAATTTTTGTTTTTCTGGTGGTTTAATTAGACCATGCCAAATCATGACTTCCCGTTTGAACGGCATTCTCCAAATGAGAGTTGTCCAGTACAAAATAGCTCAGTACTCCCTGTCAAAAACAAGTTAAAGGAGCACTGTGACTATAGCAACTGACGTGGTTCATGTGCTCTGAAATATCGCATTGCTTATTATTCATCCAATGTTGAGACTGAAAAATGAAGTCACAATGCTATTTTATGCTCCGACTCACTCAGTGGTGAGTTTTTTATTATTTGTATTGAGCAATATGTATGTTATTTAAAATATAAAATTCCCTTTCATACTAAATTGTTTCTTGCAGAGTGATGACAAGGGATGTGAATTTCAGTGTGTTTTGAAGTTTGTGGGTGACATCAAAATTGGTGGCACAGTAGATTGTGAAGAAGGTTTTCAAAGATTTCAAAAGGGATTTTGATCAAATGAGTGAATAGGCTGAAAAATGGCAGACGGAACTCAATCTGGATAAATGTGAGCTATTGCATTTTGGTACAACAAACAAGGTTAGGGCTTTATACAGTTAATGATAGGGCCTTGGGTAGTGGTAGAACAGAGGGAGCTGTGTTCTATATGCGCAGATATATAATTCTTTAAAGTTTGCATCACGTATAGACAAGGCATTTGACACACTTGCCTTCATTGCTCAGCCCTTTTTGAGTATAGAAGTTAGGAAGTCATGCTGAGGTTGTACAGGATGGTTGCCCAGTTATAGGAAGGATATTATGAAGCTGGAGATGGTACAGACAAGATTTACCAGGACGTTGCCAAGTATGGAAGGCATGAGTCTTAAAGAAAAGCTGGAACTTTTTTCATTGGAGCTTAGGAGGTTGAGACAACCTGATAGAAGTTTATAAAATAATGAGAGATAAAGGTAGTTCAGGGTAGTTGTCTTTTCCCTAGGATGGGGGATTTTAAAGACTAGAGGACACATTTTTAAGCTGAGAGGAGAGATTTTAAAGATCCTTTTAAAGAGGCAAATGTTTTGTTTAGAGGGTAGTTTGCGTGTGGAATGAACTCTTTCATGAGGAAGTGTTAGCTATGGGTACAGTTACAACATTTTAAAAGCCATTTGGATAGGAAAATAATTAGGAAACATTTTGGAGGGATACAGGCTAGCAGCAGGCAGGCGTAGTTTAGTTTGGGATTATGTTCAACATGGACTGCTTGGATAAAAGAGTCTGTTTCTTGGTACATTGGGTACCAAGAAAAACAAATGAACAGGTAAAATAAGCTCTGTAAGATCTTGTAAACAGCAAAGAGAATGCTGCGAAATGTATTAAATCAATGTCCTTCAGCATCACTTCTGTCTTCACTTTCAATGTCTTAGTCAACTGATGAGGTTGCAAGTGTTGCCCATCGAGGAATCTACAACCACCAGACGTGATTCTTGTCATCTCTATCTTTCCCTGATGGAGTTCACTGAGAAAAGTACTGTCTAAGAAGAAATTCAGAGCTTTTCTTTTGTTCAACTGAATCTTGTGGCCCCTCATGCAACCTTTTTTATCCAGTGTTGTAAAAGTTCAATTTCGTAGCTTGTCCAGTTACTTAATCTAATTCATGTGATTTCTTTGCGATATTGTCTTTATCCACTTTTGAAATGTTTGAAACACCGAATTGAAAATCAAACACCCATCTCCCTTAGTTCCCAAATAATGTGCTATAAACCTTTTGTCAATGCATCTGAAGTGAGGGCCTGATCTGGCACTGGAGAGAAACATTGTTTGTACACTTCAGTGGAACGTAAATGGGGCAAGAATCCATCCTTGTGTTCAACCCATGTTTACAAAGGAGTCAAAATCACTTGAAATGCTGAAAGACTAGGATTTCAGTGTCTACAACATAAATGACTGGGAGTTCACATGCAGTGAGCTCTGCTGGGCAGAAACATTCAAGCTCCTTCTAGATTAAACAGATCTGTTGGCTCATCTCATCAGGCAGTAAGTACTACATGAACACTGAAGTATAATTGTGGCTGGCGTATGGTGCTAAGGGTCAACAGTAGCAAATGATGGGAATTCTCAAATTAGATAAAATGAGGAACCCCACAGTTTGCAGTCAGACCTTTTGTGAATTTATTTGCGCAATGTCAGAACTATATGGGTTAGTCACCTGTTGTGGGAGGTGCAATCCTATTTCTTTTAATTCCTCTTCATTGCATCTTACTCATTGGTAAAAATCTATCAATGTTGCATTTAAACAAAAAAAAGGACCTATTATGAGGCTCTGATTAGCTTGCCAGCACTTTGCTACTGAGACCCTTGTGTTATTTGTGGAATTGTACTACTATAAACATGCTCCAAACAATATTACTATATTAGTGTCCTGATTTAGTGACATGGCAACTTTGATTTTTAAAAAGTCTTGTTAAAGAACCTTATCTTGACTGTTTATGGTGCTAATTGTACTATAATCAAAATCTATATTTCTTGCAGGATGTATTAGTCTCGGAGAAACGAGAGGACAAAATATTGGAATTATGCTATGTAGTTGAAATAATATAATCCTTTTTTATCTTAGTGGGGCCGACAGCATTGGATAACCTGTCTGAATTATTTTCACTGATTGTATAATTATTAGAAGTATACAGTATGTTGCTAAGTTCAGGTTTTACTTTCATAGGATATCTCCCAACCTGCATTTGCTCTAATATTTCCTGCTACTTAATGGACAGCTGAGCAATCGCTTCTGAAACTGCAAATGTGTACAGAGCCCGAGAGTGACCATGCTGCTTAAAGGGAACATTGATCCCAATGTGTGTAGCTCTATAACCATTCCAACATTCAGACTCTAATCAACCTTTCGCTTCTCATGCTTCCCTCATTTTGTTCACTCTTTCTTTCGCCTTACCTTGGGCTCCAAGTTAAGGAATTCGCTTCCTAAACCCATTGGTCCTGTTGCTCTTTAAGAGGTTCCTTTAAAATCTAAAATCTTTGGGCTTTTGGCTACGTCTTAATTTTTGTCCAAAAACATTTTGAAGCACTTTGGACAGTTTAAACATACTAAAAAGGCTTGTTGTGTAAACCAGTTTGGTCTCCATTTTCGGATACATTTAACTGATCATTTTTGGTTTGAGTGAATAATTCTTTAAGCTTCACTCCTTGGGATAAAGGCTTTAAGTTCTTTGTAAGCACTTGTGTTTTTGGTTTTTTAAATTTAAACTTTTTTTCTCATCAACAATTCAGTGTTATAGCACCCCTGGAGCAGGTAGAACTTGAAACTGGGCCTCTTGGTCCAGGGGTAGGGAACTCTTCCTCTGCACCACAGGAGCCCCCACCTCTGTGTTTTATGGAGCACAAGATAAGTGTCTTCAACTGTGAAGAAATTATTAATACTTTTCCTATATAGGAATGAGTAATAGAACATAATACTTTAGCTTGTTGCCACAAATTGTGAAATATATTTCCTAGTGGTTATCCTTTTTTTGTCAACATGTTTAAAATGGTTAATTTTTATTCATGGTTGTCTTTTCTTAATTTCTGTACTCTTCTAGCTACCACTCCCTGGTTTGAGGCCTACAGAGAATGCTTCTTTCAATCCATGTCTCCCTCCGATCACGAGTTTCTACACCACTATTTGGCATGTATCCTTTTTCTGGATTATAAATGGGTTGGATATGCATATTTCTACAAGGTAAAATACATTGTTGCTACAAATAGAGGATGCTAGAGGTTTTATTACACAAATGACTGTGTGGAGTTTGCACATTCTCCCAGTGTCTGCGTGGGTTTTCTCCGGGTGCTCTGGTTTCTTCCCACAGTCCAAAGATGTGCAGGTCAGGTGAATTGGCCATGCTAAATTGCCCGTCGTGTTAGGTGAAGGAGTAAATGTAGGGGTATGGGTGGGTTGCGCTTCGGCGGGTCGGAAAAATTTGTGGGTGGCATGGTGGCACAGTAGTTAGCAGCACCTCGCAGCGCCTCTCAGCGCCAGAGACCCGGGTTCAATTCAGGCAACTGTGTGGAGTTTGCAAATTCTCCCCGTGTCTGCGTAGGTTTCCTCCCACAGTCCAAAGATATGCAGGTCAGGTGAATTGGCCATGCTAAGTTGCCTGTAGTTGTTGTGGTTCTGTTCGCTGAGCTGGAAGTTTTTGTTGCAAACGTTTCGTCCCCTGGCTAGGCAACATCAGTGCTTTGGAGCCTCCTGCGGAGCACTTCTTTGATGTTTCTTCCGGTATTTATAGTGGTCACTATACTGACCACTATAAGTACCTGAAGAAACATCAAAGAAGCGCTTTGCAGGAGGCTCCAAAGCACTGATGATGTTGCCTAGCCAGGGACGAAACGTTTGCAACAAAAACTTCCAGCTCGGCGAACAGAACCACAACAACGAGCACCCGAGCTACAAATCTTCGCACAAACCTTGCCTGTAGTGTTAGGTGAAGGGGTATAGGTGGGTTGTGCTTCAACGGGTCAATGTGGACTTGTTGGGCCAAAGGGCTTGTTTCCACACTATGTAATTTTAAAAAAACATGAAGGGTAGATGCATCCATGTAACATTTGAAATATATAAAATCCTGAATCAGTGGGTAGATGTGGAAAGGGTGTTTTCTCTTATGGGAGAATCTAGAACAATGAGCAACTGGCCAAAAATCAATGGTTGCCCAGTTAAAACCAATTGGACTAATTATTTCTTTTGAAGATCAGTTATCTCTGATACTGTCTTTCTGAAAAGGTTGTGGGAAGCAAAGTCTGAATATTTTTTAAGGCAGAGGGAGTTTTTAAACAAAACTCCTCCGGATAGGAGGATTTGAGGTTGCAGTCAGCTCAATCATTATTGAAGGCTTGAATAAGCTCTTCAGACTGAATTGCCTCCCCTTCCTTCCTTCCTTCCTCATGTATGTTGGTATCATTGAGAGTAATCAATAAAAGGGAAGCACATTTTCCACGAAGATAAATTGCTTCTATCTGCCATCTTTAACCTAGTCAAATTCCCAAAGACACTTCATAAGCATTTAACAAACTAAATTTTGCACTAAGCCACCTGTGTGTCAAAGGTTTGATCAGAGGAAGCAGTATGATTACAGCTGATATTGGAAAAGTCAGATCCCAAAGTGAAATCTGGCTTGATGGATTTCTTTTGATTTTAAACTAATTGATCTCTCATTAAAACAAGTATGCAACATTGTACATGTGGTTCAAGCAAATGAAATGACAATAGAATAAACCATACTACATAAATTTTAATAATTTGAAGTGCACAGTAAAAATAAAATTCTATAAATCCAATTTGTAGTGTTTTAGAGAAAGCTTAATGAGCGCATCTCCTTTTTTATAATGTCAAAGCTTAAATTTTGTCAGCTTCAAATAATCCCTGTGGAGTTTTAATCTGAACACTTCTGATCTGGAGCTGTTACTGAACCCCTTATGCCAAGATGTGTTTTTAATAAAACGAGCTATCCTCTACTTTCTCAGACACAATTGTTTAACATGTCCATCTTCAGTTGAGAACCTTGTAGAACCTTCAAAAACTAAAACTGAGAAATTTCTATCCCAGCTGTGAATATTTCCTCCTCCTTTTCTTAAAATCCAGAATCCTCTACCAGAAAACTTAATGTACTGTGTTAGTACTTGATTTGTTTGTAAACACTCCCAATGCGCGCACAAATCCATTAGATCTTGCTTCTCTCAAACTGTTTCAAAGTAAATTGCCATGACTGTAAAAATACAAGTCAATCATTACAGCTGATACTGGAAAAGTCAGATCCCAAAGTGAAATCTGGCTTGATGGATTTCTTTTGATTTTTAACTAATTGATCTCTCATTAAAACCAAGTATGCAACATTGTACATGTAGTTCAAGCAAATGAAATGACAGTAGAATTTTTATGAAGATAGAAGCAATTTATCTTCGTGGAAAATGTGCTACCCTTTTATTGATTACTCTCAATGATACCAACATACATGAAGGAAGGAAGGGGAGGCAATTCAATATGTCACTGATTCAAAATTTCAAGATCCAAGCTTTCAAAAATAAATTTTAAAATATAGATAAATCTCTCATCCTACATCTTGCTATGTAAAGGATGAAAAAGTCCAAGAGTGATTTAGGCGGGGGTTCTGGAGCTTTGGGTCTGACTAAGTGAAAGCTTAGCTGCTTCCGGCAGAGCTCTTCAATTCTGGAACACAGTTGAAGCCAAAATTGGCAGGTGCAGCAGTCTGTCAAGTTATGGAACTAAAGGAGGTTACACGGATCGGGGTGAAGTGTAATAATATGTTATTGAACTGGAAGCTAATGTACATGAGGGAAGGCCTGGTGATAGATGAGTCGGTGTTACATGAGTCAGGGTAAGTAATGGAACCCAAGTTGTGGCTGAGCACAAGTTTATGGAATGGAAAGCATTGGAATAATCAGGTCTACAGGTAACAATGGCATGGTGAGGATCTCTAGCAGCAGATGAGTAGGGAGGAATTGGAAGATGTTGTCGAATTGCAAGTAGACAATCTCATCAATGGCACAGATGGTTGGAAGCTCACTGTAGGATCAGAAGCTGTTTGTCTGGCTAAAGAGAATGTGAATAGACCTTGCCGATAAGTCGCTGAAGGTTAGCATTCGGGTGCAGTAAGGCTGATGGAATGTTGTCCTTTGTTGCAAGCGGATTTGAAAACCGGAGCATGAGATCTTGCTTCAGTTCAGATGCTGGTTAGACTGAACCTGGAGTAGTGTGTGCTCTTTTGTTTTCCCTATCTTAGTAAGAGCCATTAAGGGAGTGCAAAAGAGGTTCACCAGACTTGTCCCTGGATGGTGGGACTGAACCATGTGAAGAGATTGGGCAAAACTGGTCTTTAGTCTCTCAAGTTTCAAAAAATGAATCTTACTGAAAATACAAAATAAACAGGCTAAATGTAATTAAGATATACATTTACTTTTATATTAAAAAAAATGGGTGGCACAGTGGTTAGCACTGCTGCCTCATAGTGTCAGAGACCAAGGAATCTTGGTTCAATTCCCACCTCAGGCGACTGTCTGTGTGGAGTTTGTACATTCTCCCCATGTCTGAGTGGGTTTCCTCTCTCTGTCCAAAAAGGTACATGTTAGGTGAATTGGCCATGCTAAATTGCCTGTAGTGTTAGGTGAAGGGGTAAATTTAGGGGAATGGGTCTGGGTGGGTTGTGCTTTGGAGGGTCGGTGTGGACTTGTTGGGCCAAAGGGCCTGTTTCCACACGAAGTAATCTAATCTAATGTTACGCCTAGTTAGGGAGTGTAGAATAATGAGACACCATTTCAAAATAAGGGGAATGCTACTCTGGTCTGAATTAAGGGTGACAGGGAAAGGGCAGGAAAGAGGACATGTTTGGATCAGCCATGATCGCATTGGATGATGGAACAGACTTGATGGGCCAAATGGCCTTCTCCTGTTCCTATTGGTAATGTTTTAGGGTCTTAATTGCAACTCAGGTGTTTGTTCCTGCTCTGCTAAAAAGTAATATCCCCCTCTCGTTTTTTAAAAAAAATGTTAAATGGTTCAAGCTTTTAATTTTCAACTTAGATATTCTCAATAGGTAATTACTTTTAACTCAATGTTGATTCACTTGCTGCAGTCATTAGGTCAAGGATTCAAGCATGAAATTGCCAAATTACTATTAAAACCCATCTGATGCACTTCTGGGAAGGAAATGTACCAAGTCTGGTTCATGTGCTTCAGACTTGCAGCAATGTGTTTGACTCTTGGCTCTCCTTTTGAAATGTCCAGCAAGTCAGTCAAGGCAGCATTCCCATCACCACCCAAGGGCCATTAATGATGCCAGCATTTGTAGTGATGCCCACATCTCAATTAATTTAAAAAAAAGTTTTCAGGTGCACTGAATCTGTGGCATAGCTAGTTGATACTTAATGGCTTATTCAAATAACTTATGCACATTTGTCTTAAAACCTGAGCTTAATTTCTGTGATGAGTGATCATTCCTAATTATTGTGCGATGAATGTAAAATGGTTGTGAAACTGTTTAAAGATGTCTGACCAGAAGTTTTAGTTTGTTTCAGTTTATTTTAGTGCATGTTTGCAGTTTATATGGAAGGGTTCTTGTTTTTGGAATGGGTCTGGGGGTGGGGAAGAAGTTAAGATCTGGCTTTAATTCAGTCAATTTTAAGAAATAGTATTGCAAGAATTAATTTGGCATAAATGTTCAAGTAAGGTTTCTGTAAAATAATTTTAGCCGGACAGTTTTTAGATTTGGTATTTCCTCCTGGAAAGGGATGGGCAATAAATGCTGGCCCAGCTAGTGTTATTCAAACTAAGTGAATGAATTTTTAAAAAATATCTGGTATAATTGTTTAAATGAGACAAGTTGGATATTTACGTGCTGAGAGGTTTAATTTGATTTAAATGTATATCGACTAGTGGTGTCATTTAGCCACTTTGAGCATGGAACAGTCATTGATGTACATTGAACTCAAATTACACATTGTATGTAATCACTGACATTTTGATCTAAGTCCTTCATAGAAGGGACAATAGCATTTACTGTATATACCATCTTCCATTAACTCAGTATCCTAAAATGTGGGATACTTATAATCAAGGACAGTAGTATATGCAACAGCCACTGTGTGCTGCAACTTCCCACAAGCAGCATATGATGTCCACATTTCCTCAACTGTGATGTTGGGTGAGGGATATGTATTGGCCAGAGTGTCAGAGAGACCTCTCTGCTGTTTAAAATAATAAAGTTGTTTTCATCCTTTTTCAATGCAGTTTTAAGTGCAGCACACCTGTCAGTCTAGATTTGATGCTCAAGTCACTGGTGTGAGACTTGAACACTTAACGTTCTCAATTAATCATGAGTGGTGCAATTCAACTATTGCTGATAGCAAATCTCTTGAATCTCTGTCTGCTGTGAGGCTCAGACTTTGGGGTGAATTCATTAGCTTCCTCCTTCATGCTAGATTTGCACGTTGGCTGAAGTAATTCCCTCTATTTGGGATGCTAAGAACTACAAAACATAGTGGAATAAGACCTTTCTTTCATGTGACGCAAGCTTTACTTTATTGTAAATATGGCATGACTACGTTGTCACTGCAGAAAGGCTGAGGGATAAATTTCCAAGCTCAAGATACAAATCTTGTTTCAGAGAGAAGAATTGTTGGTCTTGAATGATCAAATATTAATTCCACGTTTTTCCCCAAGAGTTAGGTCAAGGTGGTTCATTAGTTCGTTGCATTCAGGAAATTGGGCTGAAATTGTTTGTGTTTTCCTTAATGTTCTTTAAGGCATGCTTGTAGCCTCATCGAGGGACTCTGACCCAGTGGACCAGTTTTTGAAATTATCACAAGAGCAACATCGTATTCAACACAGCAATGACTACTCCTACCCAAAGTGGTTCATTCCGAATACGCTAAAATATTATGTTTTGTTACATGATGTTAGTGAAGGGGAGGAGCAAAGGTAAGTTTTATTATTTATGATCTTGGGTCAGCACTTAAAATATTAAAAGTTGCCTTCAAATGCTAGAATCCGGTAGTACATCTTCAAACAAAATAGTTGGAGTCGGTTTGCATTTAATTGCTTTATCTGAAATGTGGTCTACATCTGGAGTGGGCTATATACACTGAGAAAATTGCACCCAGTGCTCAAATGGCAGAAAAGACAATATCCGACCATTTTGATAGAAACTATTGTACTAAGAATTGTTCTCAAAGCTCTAACTGCAAAGACCATTTTCAACAGTTAAAGCACAGCACCGTCAGTCAGGGTGGTTAGAAAATATGTGTTCAGCCTTTCTGTATTGGTTCCCTCTCCCCATTGAAATGGTACTAATAGCAGTGGGTCAATAGCGAACAGATGCACAATCCTTTATCCAAAATGCTCGGGACCAGCTGGTTTTCGGAATTCAGAATTTTTCAAATTTCAGAATAAGTGACAGTTTGGTGAAATTTTAAAAAATCTTACCAAACAGTAGACACATTGAGTAAAACGGGCCCTGAAACAGAATTAGGCCTGCCAGTGCTGGGCCACGCCCCCACACCTCGCATCTGAGTGACATGCATCAAGTGGGTGTGGAGCTGGATTAACTGTTTGCATGCCAAACAACCTTGTTAATCAGAAAAAAACTTCATAAAAAGCCTTTGGATTTTGGATAAAAGGTTGTCTTCCTGTATTTGGTTTCATCGTGATGTGGTACTGGACGATTTTTGAAAGAATGCTTGCCTGTTGGCAGTTCTTGTATTTTTAAAAAATAAATGCTTCGCAGTTAGAAACATGCAGCACACTACCATTATGTATAGTAACTCATTCCAAGAAAATAAATTTTTGCTTCTCCCACTCTTATCTGGTGTTTGACTTATAGGATGGTTTGAGACACCTTTTGGTATCGAAGAGATTTGAGACATTAGGCACTGTCTGTTGTGTGATGCTGGGTTACCTATCAGGGACCATTATCCTCCCTAGTTTAAATGGCTGATTTTTTTTTCTTCTTCCCATGCATGTTGAGCATTACTGGCACTAACCTTTAAGACACTGAGCCAAGTATTTTCTCCAATGGAAGAAAGACGTAAGGTCACAAAGTTGGCAAGTTACTAATCAAGTGATTTAAACCAGATGCAAGAGCTTACATTTCAAAAATAAATGAGAAAAATATTCCTAATTTCCAAGTGTAATTGATCTCCTGGTTGAAGGAGCTCAGTTGGAGAGGTTCTGGAGGAAATGTCACAATTATTTCTGTTGGACATCTGCATCATAGGTACAGGCTTGAAGGATTAAATACCCTACTCCTTTTGGGTATTTGTGCCTAAGGAGTGCATATCTGTTATCTCACAACATTAGGTTATAGTCCAACAGGTTTAATTGGAAGCACTAGCTTTCGGAGCGCTGCTCCTTCGTCAGGTGATTGCAACCACTCGAAAGCTTGTGCTTCCACCCCAGTCCAACATTGGCATCTCCAGATCATATGGTATCGGCGTTATAGTACCAGCCATCGTCTATTGTCAAATCTTTTCATGGATTTTTTTCCCAATCCACTCCTAGCCACCTCTAGCCTCAACCTCCTAGTTTCCTTTGCTTGGATTTAAGACTCTAGTTTCAGAAATTGTTGCAGTCAAACATGTTTAATACTTGATTTCACATTTTCATTTTTTTAATTTCACTATTTGCTTAATTACTTTGACTTTAACTCATGATCTTTGGATTCTAATTTGCCCTGCAGAGCTGAATCTGTTTACGAAGAAATGAAGCAGAGGTATGGGTCACAGGGGTGCTATTTGCTGAAATTTAATTCTCGGCTACCATCAAGTGGAACAGATGAGCAGATCCCTGATCCTTGGAGTCAGTATTTGAATCGAAATAATTTGCAAAATCAGGTATATACATTTGTAAAGACTGAATTAGGGCAGTTGAATTCACTTCACACCTGGTGAAGCTTTGTTTTTGGCCAATAAAGCAGTCAGCTTTATTCCAGTGAATTCCCATGAATAACTGTGAAAGTCACTAGCTAATTTGGTGGAGTGAGAAATGTTGGTGAGAGCAGTTGAAGAATTCCATGCTGCTGAGGTAGAATGGAGAAATGTTTTTACATTTTATGTAAATGACAACATTTCAATACTCTTTCTAGCATTGAGGTTGGTTTTAAAGAGTGTACTATTGTTTTGTTTTTAATACACTAATATGCATTGACTCCTTTAAACCTTTTCCAACTTCATTGTATGCTTACCAGATCAGCTGGTTTGTGATGGAGGAAGGATGACAACAGTGTTGGTTCAATTCCTGCACTGCCTGAGGTTACCATGAAGGACTGTGTCCTCCTTTTAACTTCTCCCCTCACCTGAGGTTTGGTGACCCTCAGATTAAACCATTACTGGTTGTCGCTTTCTAATGAAACAACAGCACTTTCGTCTGGTAGGACGACCGTGACTTTTTAAAACTTTATAAACTGGTTTATGTACGTCCAAATGTTGGATGCGCAACGATCTACTCCAGAGTAAAATCCCACCTTGTATTATACTTGTGGCCCTAAGTGAAATCGCTGTTTTACTCTACTGATTCCAAACCATTTAATGCTAAACTGAAATAGCAATGTTGTAATCAATTGAGAGAACCTTCATCCCATCAGTTTTGAGCCAGATCCTGAGCTGCACCTTTCTAAGAATATGCCCAATTTTTAATGTCTTGGATTTTAATTTCAAATTGGAAATGTTTTGAATTTGTCTCATCACTTTGAAGGAAATCTGTGAAGATGGTTTTGTTCCACTTGTCAACAAGAATAAAGAAAACAGCACCAATGCACTAGAGCTGGATGGATTGGACAGTTCGATCAATGGTAAACTCATTCAAAGAAATACAAGATGGGTGTCTGTTTTGTGACTCTTATACCATTGTGTTTCCTCTTTACAACAGCAAGTGAGGGTCAAAATGTACAAATTAGGAACATCATTAGGCAACTCAGCTCCTTGAGCTGGCTTTGCTCTGTCCTGATTTATAATCAGGACTGATTTGATTGAGATTTGTATTTCATTTCACATCTATAACCTGTGTGTGCATGCAGCAACTTTAAACCGAGAGTATGTGGGGGATGCTTGGAAGTTGCATTCAATGTTCATTTCAAGGAAAACTTACTCAGGCTAGGTGGTAAAGGCAGGAAAACAGTGTGAAGTAACCGTGCTCGTGAGAGTTGGCGCAGAGGTGATGGGCTGAATTGCCCCGCCTGCTCAATAATAATTGTGCTTCGAAGAACTAATTGTATTTTGTCCCACTTAGACAAAAGGAGGATGAGAAAATGGTTAAACCTGCTCAAAATTATCATACCACCTCATGCTATTTATTCATGGTAAATAGCAGAAGGAGGCTTATGTGAAGTGCCATGGGTCTGTTGGACCAAAGGACCCTGTCCGTTTCATGTGAATACTATAACAATGTAGGTGGAGAAATTATTTTCACTATTTCACATGGCAGTTAAAAAAAGGGTTAAACTTAAGATAATCAAAAGGTGAGTGCAGGAGGATTTTTCAAATTTTATGGATGGTTTACAACATAGAATGCACCCTCCCCCCAAAAAAACATTGACAGGCGTATCTGTAATTAGAAAGTAGATTGGTATTAGAGGCATGCAGGAGATAATTGGATAGGGTTTTTAATGGAGCCAGTTAAAGTACAGTGCTTTTGCAGTCAGCATTATTTTAGGCAATGTACAAAAAGCAATGCATAGTCCTTTAGCGTACATGTGTAGGTGAATGTACCACAACATTCAGTCACGTAACAACTTTGATATAACCACCAATACTGGGTCAACATCCAGGAAGAATCGGATTTCAGAGTCAGCTGACAATCACAAACAACTCGTGCTGTGCTGTTATTTTAGTCCATTGATTAGATTACTGTGTTGTACTTGTGGCTATCCAGTGTCCTGCAGTCGTTTGAGAAAACCTTTTCTCAAAGCTTAAAAGTATGAATATAAGATGCAAAGACTAGGGTTGCCCAAAATGCAGTTGCAAAAAATTCCTTTTAAGTGAAAATCCTGTTACATGATCAGTGATTTATTTTCTCAACGTAACTACTACTGAAACAAAACTAAAAGCTGTATGTGTGTTTGAAATTAACAGAACTTGTGCATCTCAAATTCTTAATGATGTGTTAATCCAGAGCTAGTCAACATTTTTTCTCTTCAAATAAAACCAAACCAGCAATTTTTGGCTTGTAGTTCATTGACCCTTTTGAACCATTGATGTTCTATTTTCAGAAACCGGTTTTATAAGCACTATCAGTGAACATTTAATACTATCTTCCTATTGTCTTCCCCTGAATTATTGTCTACTTTAGTAAACTAACCACTATTTACAGGATTTGGAGCTGCTGGTGTTGGACCGGGGTGTACAAAGTTAAAAATCACATCAGATTATAGTCCAACAGGTTTAATTGGAAGCACACTAGCTTTCGGAGCGTCGCTCCTTCATCAAGTGGCTCACTACTACCTGATGAAGGAGCGACGCTCTGAAAGCTAGTATGCTTCCAATTAAACCTGTTGGACTAAACCTGGTGGTGTGATTTTTAACTATTACAGGGTTTAAGTATGCAAAATGCCTTTGGATTAAAGATCATTTGGATGGGTAACTGGAATAAAGGACTAAAGTAATTCATAAAGGAAAAAGATTTTTTTCTGTACAAAGCAACAATGATTTGTATTTTTACAGCCTATCTTGAATATACTAAAATATTTAAACATGCTTACCACCTCCTTCCCCATACTATTTTGAATCCATGGAATTCTCTACCCCAGAGAGCTGGAAACTCGATTAGTTACTATACTCAAGACAAAGATTATTAGACAGTTGGGATAGTATGTGAAAATGGCATTGTGATTGAATTAGATTTGTTTGATCTTAAATAATGGGCACGCTTAAAATAATACAAACTTAGAACTTTTGCAGCATGGCAAGAGGCCCATCGTATCTGCACTGGTCATAGTTGTACAGCATGGAAACAGACCCTTTGGTCTAACCCGTCCATGCCGACCAGATATCCAAAATTAATCTTGGTCCATTGGCCAGCATTTGGCCCATATCTCTCTCTAAAGCCCTTCCTATTCAGATGCCTTATAAATTTTGTAATTGTACCAGCCTTTATCACTTCCTCTAGCAGCTCATTGCGCACACAAACTAAAGAATTTGAGATGAGCAGATTCTGTTCATCTCAAGCACATATACAGTTTCAGAATAAACTCTTAGTTTTTTTGTGTTTCAGTGATAGCTACATTGAGAAAAGCCAAATCTGGTCATCTCTGAAAAAGTTGCCCCTTATGTCCCTTGTAAATCTTTACCCTCTCACCTTTAAACCTACGCCCTCTAGCTTTGGAATTCCCCATGCTAGGGAAAAGACCTTGGCTGTTCACCCTATCCATGCCCTTCATGATTTATAAACCCTGATAAGTCACCCTTCGACCTCCGCTCAAGGGAAAATGGCCCCATCCTATTCAGCCTCAAACCTGCCAACCCTGGCAGCATTCTTGCAAGTCTTTTCTGTGCCCTTTCAAGTTTCACAGCATCCTCCCTATAGCAGGGAAACCAGGGTTGCACACAATATTTTAAAGTGGCATAACCAATGCCCCTGTGCAAAATGACCTCCCAACTCCTCTACTTAATGCACTGACCAATAAAAGCATATCAAATGCCAACTTCACTATTCTGTGTACCTTCATTTCCACTTTCAACTGTGAACCTGCCCTCCAAGGTCTCTTTATTTAGCAATGCTCCTTACCATTTAGTGTATAATCCTGCTCTGATTTTGTTGCCAAAATGCAAAGCCACCTATTTCAATTAAACTCCATTTGCCATTCCTCAGCCCATTGACCCATCTGATCAAGGTCCTAATGTTCTGAGGTAACCTCCTTTGTTGTCCACTATGCATCCAATTTTGGTGTCATCAGTCTATTCTAATCCCATTTACCTGAACTTGAACTTGGCCTCTAGGTTTGATTATGGTGTTTCAAGTGCTAACCTAAATTATTATTAAATATCTGAATGCTTGCTGCCTCTGCCATCCTTTCAGGCAGTGTTCTGGATGTCCACAAATTTCCTCAAATCCCCTCTCAACTTCCTGCTCTTTTGGTTTTAAAATTGTCCTCTTGATCATTGCCCACTTCACTGACAGGAGATGTTTCTCCCTAATTACTCTTGTCTGTAGTCTTCAATTTTTTACGCTTCAGTTGATTCCCCCAGATTCTCTGCTCAAAGGAAAACCATCTCATCCTAATTAACCTCCCTTCATAGTTGGGTAGTTTCCAGGTCAAGCACTACTCTGGTGAATCTCTTCTGCACACAATCTAGTGCAGTTAAGTCCTTTAGTGTCTCCTGAGGGACTGAATGCCTTGCTGATATTCCTGATTTCTGCAAAAGCAAAATGCTGTAGATAGAGGAAATCTGAAATAAACTTGAGAAATCTGGGTCTAGCAGGATCTCTAAAAAGAAACTGAACATTTTGAGGCCAGTATGACTGTCCTTGGCAAGGTTTCTGGACATCATTTGGCCTCTAGTGTTATGGGGAAAGGGCAGGAATGTCTGGCAACCATAATCCTGTTGAATGATGCATATTTGAGGGGCCGAATAGCCGCCTCCTACTCCATTTTTTAAGTGTCTTAAAGTATTCCAGCAGGTGACCAGCTAACTATTATAGTTTTAGCGTGACTTTCCTACTTTTATTTCAACAGTTTGAAATACAAAGCTGACATTCCATTAGACTCCTGTTACCTCCTGAACTTGTAAGCAAGCTGAGGTGATTCACGTATGAGGACACCCCCAATCCCTTTGTGCTGCAGCTTGGTGCAGTATTTCTCAATTTGCATAATATTCAGTTCCTCCACCTTCCTGCCAAAGTGCATGACCTCTCATTTTCCTATATTGTATTAAATATGCCAAGTTTTTGTTCACTCAACATGTCTGTCCTTCTGTGAACTGGGGGTGACCGTGGAGGAGCACTTAGTGATAGTGATCAAAATGCTTTTAAATTTGTTATGGAAAGGGAGAAAGATGGCCTGCAAAACAGGTTTTGGATTGGGGTAGGTTGATTGTATTAGAATAAGGCAGGATCTGGTCAAAATAACAGTAAACAGCTACTTGAGGGTCAATCCACAGCAGAGCAGTGGGAGGTGCCCAAAAACTAATGAGGTAAAGTACAGGCCTCACCCGTTCCCTTTAGGATGAAATGTAGGAGCATCAAGCTGAGAGAAGCATGGACAAAACGTCGATTCTCCTCCTTGGATGCTGCCTGACCTGCGCTTTTCCAGCAACACATTTTCAGCTCTGGTCTCCAGCATCTGCAGTCCTCACTTTCTCCGAGAGAAGCATGGATGCCTAGTAATATTTAAGACTGGATAAAATCGAGACATACAGCCACTACAAAGGGAGTAAAACAATGGAGGCTTAAAGCAATATAGAAAGGGGGAAATCTTAGAAAAGTAATGAGAGCAAAGGAGGAATATGAAGAAACACTGATGGGCAAGATTAGAGTCACATGACACTGCAAGGCTATCAAGAGGAAGAGAATGAGGGAAGGACCAAGGACTAAATGTGTGAGAAGTCAGAGGACATTGGTAATGTGCTAAATGAGTACTCTCTGAATGGAAGGGCACTTGGAAACTGAGGGGAGAGGTTAATCCACAGATCCCTAAACATGACCAGACAAGTTAATAGGGTAGTTAAGGCATACAGGATGCTTGCCATTCATTGAGGTGTAGATTAGAAGAGCAGGGTGATTGTTAGCACCTACAGAACATTGGGCTGCAGCTGGAATACTGTGTGTAGTTCTTGTTACTATAGGAAGGATGTGATTGCACTGGAGGGAGTGAAAAGGAGATTCACCAGGATATTGCCTGAGATGACGCATCTCAGCTATGAAGGGGAACTGGCTATGCTCAGGTTGTTTTCTTTGGAGCAGGGATGGTTGGGGTGGGGAGATGAGTGAACAGAAAGCAGCTGTTTTCTTCGTTGAAGGGACGGTAAAGAGGGGGGTGCAATTTCCAGGTGAAAGGTAAAGATTTAGAGGAGATTTGAGGAAGAACTTTCTCACCCAGAGTGTTGTGAAAGTCATGAATGCACTGCTTTGGAGGGTGGTTGAGGTGGTGACCTCAAGCCTTTAAACATTGAACCCTTGAGTCATAACATTCCAGGCTCAGAGCCTGGTGCTGGAAAATGGGACTAGTGTCGATAGCATTGTAAATTTTTTTTAATACAGACTTGATGGGCCTAAGGACCTTTTCTGTGATTTCAAAGGTGCATTCCATCTTCTGGTTCCCTTTTATGTATCCTGCTTGGTACCACCTTAAATTCTGTCAGATTTGTCAGGCATGCTTTCCCCTTCATGAATACATGCTGACTCCACGTTTCTGAAATTACTTAAAATTCTGAAAATACACAATTATAATCAATGTTTAGCTATCTGGCCTATACTCCTGTGTTTCTTTTCCTCCCTTTTTCAATAAGATTTACGTTGGCACTTTTCCAGTCCTGTAGAATTTTTCCAAATCTTGAGTTTCTTTGATTACTACCAGTGCATCCAGTACTTCTGTGGTTCTTTGCTTCAATCCTAGGATGTATCCTGTTTGGTCCAAGGGACCTTTTGGTCTTTACCCCCAATAATTTCCTTAGTACTGTTTCTCATTCATTATATTTATTTCCTTTCCTCATTTTGCCCTCTTAGTTTTTTTTTGGAATACTTTAATGTCTTTGTAAAGATTGGTTATCATCTAATCTTTCACAGTGAGGTTTCCCATTTAAAGTAGTGAGGAATTTCTTGAGGGTCATGAGTTTGTAGATTTTAAAACCGCAGCTAGCTGTCCAGTCCACATTATTAATATGTATTGTAAATCATAGCAAGAGAGTTGGAGTACAGAAGCAGGGATGTCTTGCTGCAGTTGTGCAGGGCCTTGGTGAAACCACACCTAGAGCATTGTGTGCAGTTTTGGTCTCTTTTATCTGAGGAAGGATATTTTGTCCATGAGCGTGCAACAAAGGTTTAGCAGACTGCTTCCCGGGGTGGAAGGATTGATGTATGAGGAAAGATTGAATTGGTTAGGATTATATTCATTAGAGTTTAAAAGAATAAAGGGGGGGGGGGAATTTTAATAAAATGGCTGCACATTTTAAAAAAATGATGTTCCTGACAACCAATCTAGAGCCGGTCAAACGGCATGGTATCGGCCATTTAGGACTGAGATGAGAAAATTCATGACCCAAAAAGTTGAGAGCCTGTGAAATGTCTGCCACATAAAGTAGTTGAGGCCAATAGGAGATTGATCCCTTGAGGCCCAAGAGGTATGTCGGTCTCTGGGTACAGGAGGAAAGTGGGAACAGGGAACTGAGTTGGATGATCAGCCATGATTATATTGAATGGTAAAACAGGTTTCAAGGGCTGAGTGGCCTACTCTTTTCTGTGTTTCTAACTGCTCTTCCTTTTTTTTTTAACAGATGGAATTCCAAACGACTTTAAATCCCATCTATTTCAAGAAGATGGTCCTGTGAAGTCGGGGGGACTTGATGGTCCAAACCGACCAAAGTCTGTTGAGATGGTAAATGATTCAATCAAACAAAACACCTTGACTGCTCATGGACTCAGTTTAACACTCACTGATCATGATCGAATTAGACAGTTCATTCAGGAGTTCACATTTCGGGGATTGCTGCCACACATAGAAAAGACAATACGACAACTAAATGATCAGGTGTGGCTATTCTTTTGTGTTTATTTCTTTAATCATTCACTGCAACTGTTCAAATGATCAGATACCCATGTCATGAACTGATGATTAAATATTGCAGAATTATAATCACAGTACTTCAAAAGTACTTTGCCTTCTATAATGCACTTTAGAGTGGCCTGAGATCAGGTAAAGTGCTATACAAATGAGCTGCTTATTGAAAATGGTAAAAACTGTTTACTTTGTACACAAAACTGCTGATCAGTTAGCACCTGAAGAAAAGATGGGACAAACATTTCATGTGCCTTATGTTTGAGATTAACAGTCTCAAAAATGCTATTGGTTTGTTCTTTTCATAATTATCACAATGTAATAAAGGTAAAACTGAGTTGAATGTTTACAAATCACAACGATGAGCTTGTCTGCCTTGTAAATCAAATGTAGCATTCTTGAAACCAGTTTTGTGCAAAATGAGGCACATCGCGCAGAGCCTATCCACACAACAGCTATTCCTTTCAGCTTCATTGGCTTAGCTGAGAGTTTAATTTCATGAACTTTCAATACTTTGCAGAGAAATGCAGGTTTCTGTACTTGATGATTTTAATGCGTGGTGAAACGTTTTTGTTTGAAGAATGTTCAATGCTGAACGTTGTGCATGGAACGTCTTGTAGTAATAACTCCCTGTCACTGGGTGGTGCAAAAGCCCTGTGCTGCTCAGGATTGCTTCATCAAGTTTAGTCTGAGCCAAGCTCTGCGCAATTAGAAAACCCAAAATTCAAGGAATATGTTGATTGCCAATATTATGATTAGCTGTAGGCCACTTGAAACATAGGCATCTCTCTTTCCATTAGAAAGACAGTCATTTATACAAGCTGATGTGTACCACCTAAGTAGCAAGGCAACGAAACAACAGGCTTCCAAACAGTGCTAAATATTAAACAAAGTTGTTACTTTAATTTTATTTGGCACAAGCATGCTACATGGGCCATTCTACCGCTTGAGTCTACTCTGCTATTGAGTTAGATCATTGATCTGTTTCTTGCCTCTGGCGTTGTCAATGACATGTAGACCATGAAACTAGGTTTTGTATTAAGATAAAGAATCATTTTCAACCTCTGATTTAAATCTTATTTTCGAGGTGCAAAATTAATACAAAAGTATCCCTGGCCAGCGGTTGTAGAGTCATACTTTGCGGGAATAGATGCCTCAATCCAACTTGTTCATGCTGACCAAATTTCCCAAACTAAACTAGTCCCACTTGGTTGCGTTTGGCTCATAATACTCAAAGCCTTTCCCATTCATGTACCTGTCCAAATGTCTCTCAAATGTTGTAACTGTAATGTCTCTATCACGTTTTTAACAGCTGATTCCACACACAAACTGTCTTCTGTGTGAAAAAGTTGCCCTTTTAAATCTGTTTCCTCTCACCTTAAAATTATGCTCCCTAATTTTGAATTTGCCTACCATCGGGGGAGGCTGCCATGATTTGATATGCATTTTCATTTACACAACAAAATATTTGTAAGCTTCAGTTTTTAATGCTGATCATTTCTGACCTGTTAAGTGAAGCTGCTACTTTAATATAAAAAAAGCTTTGAATTCACTCGTGAGTGATCAGCTTTATTCCAGGTTGCTAGGTGAGTGAAATTGGAGCAAGGTTCAAGCCTCAGCAACTTAGCCATCACTGCAGGTTTTCAAACTGGCAGCTGAATCTGTTCTTTAGTGCATAGTTCATGCATCGTCAGGATAGTGAATTCTAAGTACACCACCTTCCTTTTAGGACCAGTATGAAGCAGCTGCACTTTATGGGACTAATGCTTAGTTAGACATTCTGGTTAATACGATCTTTGTTTGCTCTAGTACAAATGTGGATTACTCAGCAATGATTCGCAACTGCTCTCGCTCACTCCTACAGCTAAAGTAACCTAGGGCTTTTCTTTCTGGTCTGTCCCAATCAGCCACTGGAAAGTGGGATTAGGCGGCTTAGCTGTTTTGTTGACTGAGAATGTGCCAAATGGCTTCATTCAGTGTTGTAAATTTTATTTCCGTGTAAGTTACCTGCAGATGGGTAGGGACCTGTTCTGAAGTTGCTATAATGAAATGCCATCTTTTTGTCTTTTAGTTTCTATCTTACACTTTTTTTTTTAGTTTTATCCAAAATATAAATATCTGTAATCTAATAAATAGTACTGTAGCTTCATAATTACAGAAATGGTACAGAATTGTATCTACTCTAGGACAACGTGCAATTTGGCACTTATTCACATAATACAATTTGTGCTGCTGCTGTTTTGCACACACTCAGCTAAAACTGCAAGAGTTGGGTGTTTGAGTCTGTTATAAAGTAAAAGGTTCAACTCCTTTGGGGTCTTAAGTAGATTATCTAGATATTTCTTTCAGTGCTACAGTGACTATCAAATGCGTTATATGTTGGATAAACATTAATCCAAGTGCCTGTCTGCATTTTCAGGTAAATAGGAAAGATCTTAAGACACTTAATTTTATTTTGAAGAGCAGAGAAGTTTTCCTCCATGATGTCCCCATTAATATTTATACTCAACTAACTGCAAGAAGCCTCCACAGATCTGGCAGCATCTACATAGAATATAGAACATTACAGCGCAGTTCGGCCCTTAATGTTGCGCTGACCTGTGAAATTAATCTGATGCCCATCTAACTAACACTGTTCCCTTATTATCCATATGTGTGTCCAATGCCCTTAACGTCAACGAGTTGCAGTCAGGTCGTTCCATGCTCCTCCTACTGAGTAAAGAAACTACTCCTGATGTCTGTCCTCAATCATCACCCTTCAATTTAAAGCAATGTCACCTCATGTCAGCCTTCAACATCTGAGGGAAAAAGTCTTTCATTGTCCACTCTATCGAGCCCTCTTATCTTCTACATCTCAATTAAGTCACCTCTCCATCTTCTGTCCTATGAAAACAGCCTCAGTTCCCTCAGCCTTTCCTCAAAGACTTTACTTCCATACCAGGCAATATCCTAGTAGATCTCGTCTGAACCATTTCCAAAGCTTCCACATCCTTCCTATAATGCAGTGACCAATACTCCAGGTGCAGCCATACCAATATCTTGTACAGCTGAAGCATGACCTCGTGGCTGTGAAACTCAATCCCCCTACCAATAAATGCCAGCACGCCCATATGCCTCCTTAACAAGCCTATCAATCTGGGTGGCAACTTTAAAGGATTTATGCACCTGGATATCGAGATCTCTGTTCATTTACACTGCAAAAATTTTATCATTAGCCCAGTACTCTGCATACATGTTATTTCTTCCAAAATGAACTATCTCGCATTTTTCCGCATTAAACTTCTCAGCCCAGCTCTGCATCTCATCTATGTCCTCCTGTAACCCACAACATCCTTCAGCACTATCCACAAATCTGCCTACCTTTAGTGTTATCTGCAAATTTACTAATCCGTCCTTTGACGCCCACCTCCAGATCATTTATAAAAATGACAGACAGCAGTGGCCCCAGAACAGATCCTTGTGGCACACCGTTAGAAACTGGGCTCCAGGATGAACATTTCCCATCAACCACAGCCCTCTGTCATCTTTCAGCTCGCCAATTTCTGATCCAAACCCCTAAATCACCTTCAATCCCAAAACTCCATATTTTGTGCAATAGCTCACTGTGTGGAACCTTATCAAACCCCTTACTGAAGTCCATATACACCACATCAACCACTTTACCTTCATCCACCTGTTTTGTCACCTTCTCCAAAGAACTCCATATGATTAGTTAGGCATGACCTACCCTTCACAAAACCGTGTTGACTATCCCTAATCAAATTATTGTTTTCCAGATGATAAATCTCTTAACCTTTTCCAACATCTTAACCACTGGCCTATAATTGCCAGAGTTGACCCGACTCCCCTCCTTAAACAAGGGAACGATATTTGCTATCCCCCAGTCTTCTAGCAGTACTCCTGTTGACAACTATGACCAAGATCAAAGGCTCTGCAATCTCCTCCTTGGCTTTCCAGAGAATCCCATCCGGCCCAGGGGTCTTACTAATTTTCAGATCTTCCAAAATTGTTAAAATCACCTCTTTTTGTCAACTGCAATCCCATCTGATCTAGTAGCCCGTATTCTCCATATTCTCACTAACATTGCCCTTTTCCAATGTGAATACTGACTAAAAATATTCATTAATTGCTTCTCCTATGTCCTCTGATTCCATACGCAACTTCCCATTCCTGTCTTTGGCCTTAATCTTACACTCATCATTCTTTTATTCCTGATCTATAGAATGCCTTACGGTTTTCCTTGATCCTATCTGCCAGCAACTTCTCATGTCCCCTCCTGGCTCCTCTTAGCCCTCTCTTTAGATCTTTTCTGGCTAACTTATAACTCTCAAGCCCTCTGAGCCATCACACCTCATCCTCACAAGCCTTCATTTTTCTCTTCCTGGCTGATAAGTATATACTTTATCAAACACCTTCAGTGGTTGTTCCTTGAATAAGCTCCACATTTCGGGTTCATCCATTCCCATCCTATGCATCCTAAATTTTGCCTAATCGTATCAACATCGCCTTTCCTCAGGTTATACCTCTCCCTGCGGTTTATGTCTATCCCTGCCCATTGCTGTTGTAAACATAACTGAACTGTGGTCACGATCACCAAAGTGCTCACTGGATTCATTCCTCCGTACCAAATCTAATATGGCATCTCTCCTTGTTGGCCTGTCTACGTACTGTCAGAAAATCCTCCTGCACATATTGAACAAAAGCTGACCTTATCCCGTCAAGATTGGGGCAGTTAAAGCCCCCATAACAACTACCCTGTTACATGTTCTTACCAAAAACAATCTTTTGCTATCATGTCCTCTACATCCCTGGAACAATTTGGAGGCCTTTTGAAAACTCCCAACAGGATGACCACTTCTTTCCTGTTTCTAACCTTAGCCCAAACAGCTTCAGTGAGTGAGTCCTCAAATGTTACCTCAGCTGCTGTAATGTTATCCTTGGTGCATTGCCACCTCCGCCTCTTTCACCATCTTCTCTGCTCTTACCGAAACATCTAAATCCCAGAATCTGCAACAACGATTCCTATCCCCCCTCTAGCCATGTCTCTGAAATGGCCACAAAATCGAAATCCCAGGTACCAACCCATGCTGCGAGTTCACCACCTTATTCTGGATGCTCCTGGCATTGAAGTACGCACACTTCAAATCAATATCCTGGATGCTGCTGACCTCTTGTGATCTTTTAAGCCTATCCCTGACCTCATTACCCTCAACCTCCTGTACACTGGAACTACAATTCAGGTTACCCCCCCCCCCGCTGCATTAGTTTAACCCCCCAATGGCCCGTGCCAACGAGCATTCGCAAACCCCCCGCCCAGAATATTGGTACCCTTCTGGTTCAGGTGAAGACCATTCTGTTTGTACAGATCCTATCTTCCCCAGAAAGAGCTTCAATTATCCAAGAATCCAAAACCCCCTCTCCTGTGCCATCCCTGCAGCAACATGTTCACTCCACTCTTTCCCTGTTCCTAGCACATGACACAGGCAACAAACCCTCGATGATAACTGTTTCTTCTAGCTCTAAGCTTCTATCCGAGCTCCCTGAATTTCTGCCTTAGATCCCCACCTTTCTTCCTACCTATGTCATTGGCGCCTATGTGGATCACGAACTGGGGCTGCTCCCCCTCCCCCTCAAGGATCCCAAAAGCACTATCTGAGACATCACAAATCCTGGCACCTGGGCGGCAACACACCAATCATAAGTCTCTCTCATTGCCACAAAACCACCTAACTATGGAGTCCCCAAAGACTAAAGCTCTGCTCCTCTTCCCCCTTCCCCTCTGAGCAACAGGGACAGATTCTGCAACAGAAACTTGTGCCCCATTGGTTGCCACTGATGAGTCGTTCACCCCCCAACAGTATCCAAAATGGTATACTTGCTGAGGGGAACCACCCCAGGAGATCCCTGCACTGCCTGCCGGTTCCCTTTCCTACCCCTGACAGTAACCCATCTACCTTCTTCACACAGCTGTGGAGTAACTACCTCACTGTAACTCCTCTCAATAACCCCCTCCGCCTCCCGAATGATCTGAAGTTCATCCAGCTCCAACAGTCGAGACATTGATGCCTCCATTTATTTTGAGACCTATTTGTTTTAATTTTTTTTGTGTTATGATGTCTCCTAAAAGGGTCACTTATGGGCTGTCTGAATGATACCTTCTCAACTGCATGGCCATGTGCAGATTTGAGGATTCATTGATTAAAGGACACCTTTGTCACATCATGCTACAATGATTTGTTTATAAAACTTTTGCCTTTTCAATTGTAGAGGCCTAGACTGCTGCCTTACTCATGTTGTGAATTGTTCAAACAGTCCATCTTTTCAAAATCTTCTGATGTGCAAATCTTCTGATTTGTTTCTGCAGCTTGTATCCAGAAAAGGTCTCAGCCGTTCTTTATTCACTGCTACAAAAAAATGGTTCAGTGGGAGTAAGGTGCCAGAGAAAACCTTGAATGAACTTAAAAATGCCAGCAGTATATTGTAAGTATTTTGGGCTGAAATTCTTGGTTGGAACTTTTTTAAAAAAAAGACTACAGACTAATTAATTTCCTAAATTCAAAACTTTATAATGAAAGGAAGTGTTTACCATTGGCCTTGTGTGGCTTTGTTTTGAGGTAATGTTGCAGAAAATATTTTGATAAAGATTAGCAATGAGGAGTTAAAATGCGAAGGAAACCAGAGAGAGGCTGGAGACCTACGTTAGATCAAGAAATTGAAAGTTCACAGCCTTGAATTGAGGTTGAGGGGAGGAAATGAAAATGAAAAGTCTGAGATTGGAAAGACTTTTTCCATCTTGAGAAAAAAATACAACCAGAATTGCAAAGATTGGTTTAATTTGTGGGTTGAACCTTTCCACTGATGATTTGTTCAAAATTAGATAAATTGTGTGCCAGCACGATAAATAATAAATATTATGGGCTTAAATTCATTCGATTTGTGGAAGAGTTCTGAAGTGCTAACCATATAATCTGTTTTTTGGGTGTGTTTGAGTATATTGGCTTGGTTCTGAATCAAAAATGAGCCACATGCTTGGGTAATGAGTCCATGAAGAAATGCTTCAAACTGGTATACCTGTGGAGCACTGAAATTGCCAGGTCTGAATTTGGCACTTGCAATAGTCTAGGGTACAGGGATTTAGTTGCTGACTTTGCATTCTGCTTGATGATCTTCAGGTATCCACCAGAAGCTCCCGAGCTGCAGATAAGAAAAATGGCCGATCTGTGTTTCTTGGTCCAACACTATGACCTGGCTTACAGCTGCTACCATACAGCAAAGAAGGACTTTCTCAACGATCAAGCAATGTTATATGCTGCAGGGGCATTGGTTAGTTCTTAATTACCCACATTATTGAACCAATAGGTTGGGAGATGACACCAAAAATGCCGGGTAATTGAATGTTGAGAATATGTACAGTGTTTTGAAAATTACATTGGTACCTCCATTCTGATACTCATATTGATTAAGGAGTGCCCCTCTCGCCTTTTCCACAGTTTCTCCTCTTCCTGGCCTCAGCCCAGCTCCCAACCCCCAAAAGGGAAAAATAAGTCCCTGTGTAGCAAATACTTTCAGTAAACTCTTCTATTTTCCTCTTTTAAGTGAAAGTTACAGCTAAAGCTGTACACAGTGGGTTTAAACAACAGTGTCGTGTTAATTATTCTGTGGAGGTGCTGCTGTTGGACTGGGGTGGACAAAGTTTAAAAATTTCTCAACACCAGGTTATAGTCCAACAAGTTTATTTGGAAGTACTAGCTTTCGGAGCACTGCTCCTTCAGGTAGCTGTGGTATAGGATTATAAGAGACACAAATTTGGAGCAGCTCTCCGAAAGCTAGCACTTCCACATAAACCTGTTGGACTATAACCTGGTGTTGTGATTTTGAACTATGTTAATTATTGGCAGATTTCTCTGTGGGATTGAGCAGGTGTATTATTCTTGTTTACAACTGAAATTTCCTCTAGCTTGAAGCCATAAGCAAGCAAATCAGTGAATGTTGTCCACTGTGTGGTGCTGGAAAAGAACCGCAGGTCAGGCAGCATCCAAGGAATTCCTGATGAAAGACTTATGCCCGAAATGTCGATTCTCCTCTTTGGGTGCTGCCTGACCTTATCTTTTCTAGCATCACACTCTCGACTTTGATCTCCAGCATCTACAGTCCTCACTTTCTCCAAATCAGTGAATGTACAAAAACCAAATCCCAGCCATGACTCTAAATTGCTTAATTTTCCACAAGGAGAGCTGAACCATCTGAGTTTATGGCAATCTACAGCTTAGATAAAGGCCCATTGTGTCCACACTGATCAAAAGTAATGACCTAACTATTCTAAGCCTGTTTTCCAGTGCGTGGTCATCAACTTTGTGTATGCCTTGATGTTGTAAGCGCACATTTAAATACTGCTTAAGATGCTATGAGGGTCTCCACCTCCCTTACAGACAGGGAGCTCCTGATTCCCACCACCCTGAGTGAAAAGGTTTCTTATCCCATCTCCTTTAAACCTTCTCGATGTTCAGTGGCATTATTTGTAGTACACCAGTTAACATGGACTGGAATCTGGACTGGACCAGGTATATAAATAGTCTGGGAATTCTGCAGTGTTAGCTTGCTTCCTGTTTCCCAGTGGCTGTGCTCCAGCTAAAAGGTGCAAGTTAGAAGTATGAAAGAAAATTGTTATCTAGCCTAGAAGAGTGCAGCTGAAATCTCGAGCTGTACGCTATCCAGTATTAAACCCGCTTGACTGGGACCATATCCACAAATATTCACACCCTTCACCACTGACGCACAGTAGCAGCAGTGTGAACCGCAGTAACTCATCACCAGCACTTCTCGAATCTGTGACCCCTAGCATCTGGAATGAAAAGGGCAGCTGATGCATGGGAACATAATCTGAAAGTTCCCTTTCAAACCCCACGCTGTCCTGACTTGGAAATATATTACCATTCCTTCAATATTGCTGGGTCAAAATCCTGAAACTTTCTTCTGAATGGCACTATTCGTGCACTCTAGAAACTGCAGGGATTCAACTCCTCCTCATCTCAAGCAATTGAGAATGGGTGTTAAATGCTGGCCTGACTGACAATGCACATGTCTCACAAAAGTATTTTAAAAAGTGCATGGTGAGAGACATTTGCCTATTTGATGTCACTTTGAAAGAATTTCACTATAACATGTAGAGAATTATGGAATCGTAGAGAGCACTTTTTGAAAATGCATTGAAGTTGTGTCATATTTCTGTAATCCTTCAGATATTTTCCAGGTTATCTTTAGAACGTTACTGTTGAATTAATTGCCATGTATTGGACCTTCCAAACCTTTACTGTGATTCTATAAATAGCAAAGATGCAACCACTCCTGTTTTTAAGTCAAACCTCACCTGAATGAACACTTAATCAATATTAAAAATGTTTTACTACCTTAAGACAAAAATTGCTTAAGGTTCTTGTATTTCTACAATACCTTTAGTTCTGAAACGAGGTACTTATTCTGCAGTCTTGTGCTCAAAAGAAAATTTCTGAATTCGAATCTATTAATTCTGTTTGATTATCCTCGCTTCAAAAATATGAAAACTGAGTAGAAGCTGTTTCTTCACTAATTCGCTTAATTTGGTAATCCTCATTCAGTAATCAACCTTGGACGATTTCTAGATGCCTTCCAATACTTTTATTTTCTTTTATTCTATTCAAGGTTTGTGTGAAGATTTGTAGCTCGGGTGCCAATTGCCGTGGTTGTGGATATGTTCACCAAGCTGAGAAGTTGATTTGCAGATATTTCGCCCCTTGCCTAGATGACAGAAGAGACAGTACCGCTGCGTTTCACAGGGGGCTCCAAAACACTGAAGATGTCATGTAGACAGGGGACGACACTTCTGCAAATTATCTTCCCAGCTTGGCAAACATACCCACATCTTTTATCTTCTAGTCTGGAGCTTAATCTGGAGTCACTAGTTCAATTGTGACTTAGCTGAGTTACGCTGTTGTCTCAAACACACTGTTCATTATCTACACACGGTTCCTTTTCCGACATGTATAGAGGAACAGCGATTATCCGAATACCAGTTGTCAGAATTTCAGATCATCTGAAGATGATCTCAAGGTCCCGATTTAAAGACATTACATCAACGAGGTGTTACCAACAATGATCGCGTCCTTTGCTTAGTGATTAAAAGTGAAATGCTGCTGAGAACATTCCTGTGCATTGATGGGAGCCAGGCACTATCTCCAAATGACCACCTGCCCTCTCTCTCCACACTTTCCCTGGAGTTCTACACAGTGGTGTACCCTAATCCCACCCCCCCTCCCCTTCCCTAGATAATTTCTCCAGCGTTGTTCTGTACAGGGCAGAGTGGGAACTTGTCAAAAGATTGGATGTGTGTGTGCACATGCGCGGCTGCATATGTGTGTGCTATTTTGAGACCCCCACCCCTCCCAAAGGCAGCATCAATCTTGCTGTAGATGCACAGTCCGGCTACTTTCTCCACTACTTCATTTTGTTTTGGAGTCCCATTGGGGAAAAGTGATGAGGCATCTGGCCACTTCATTCCATCTGCTGTCTGGAAACATGTGCGGTGTGCTGCTGTCTAGGCTCCTGAAAGGGGAGCAGACCTAGCAAGTGCTCCCCCCTCTCAATCCCATTGAAATGAAGCAGTGGCAGGGAGAGGCTTCAGCAATGCTGCAAGTCCCTTACATACAAGTGAGTCTGCTCAGAAACAAACCCTGAGACGGGGGGGAGCAAGGCAGGCCGAGCAAGGAAAAAGGAAACTTCAGAAAACCGAGTCCTAGAGAAGAGGCATGGAATCAGTTATCCGAATGATCAGTTATCCGAATGATCAGTTATCCGAATGATCAGTTATCCGAATGATCAGTTATCCGAATGATCAGTTATCCGAATGATCAGTTATCCGAATGATCAGTTATCCGAATGATCAGTTATCCGAATGATCAGTTATCCGAATGATCAGTTATCCGAATGATCAGTTATCCGAATGATCAGTTATCCGAATGATCAGTTATCCGAATGATCAGTTATCCGAATGATCAGTTATCCGAATGATCAGTTATCCGAATGATCAGTTATCCGAATGATCAGTTATCCGAATGATCAGTTATCCGAATGATCAGTTATCCGAATGATCAGTTATCCGAATGATCAGTTATCCGAATGATCAGTTATCCGAATGATCAGTTATCCGAATGATCAGTTATCCGAATGAAGTGCGGCCTGCCCATCTCGTTCGGATAATCGAGGTTCCTCTGTATAACATTTTTATTAGTGGTTTAAACTGTTGGCATTATTTAGCATTAATAACTTATTTTTGAACTACTTCAGTATTTTGCTCTCCTTTCATCTATTTACATTACTTTGATTTTCTTAACTCATCTCCCTGAGCCCATCTGAATTGACTGACTGCAGTCCTTATCTCAAACTCCTTTTTATCTTCGATCTACTGCTCACAATGAGATTTCAGGAGTATTTATAAAAACAGAAAAAGTCAATTCAGAAATAAAAATACTAAAACCAATCTCAGTGACTTTAGCAAAATCAGGAACAATTTATTTAGTGGTGGTACAGTTGCGTTTATGTTTTGGGATGCCGTAGATGAATAGAAACGAATGGAGTTAAAAGAATAACTGTAACAACTTAAATGTTTAAAGGAAAAAGTGGAGTGAGGTTAGGTCAGCTCAAGAGGAAGTTGGGGAGTAAGAGTCTGTAAGATATGGCATTAAAAACAAAATTATTAAAGCAAGTGAAATATAGAGGAAAGCCAGAAAATAGTCAGGTTTTCAAAATAGTTGCATTGATTTGGCCCCAGTGAAGGACTTTTTTTTTTGTTCACGAGATGTGGCTTCAGTGGCTGTCAACATTTATTGCCTATCCCTAATTACTCACGGTAGTTGAGAGTCAACCATGTTGCCGTGGGTCTGGAATCACATGTAGGTCAGATGTGGTAAGGATTGCAGGACAGTAGTGAACCAAATGGGTTTTTCCAGCAGTCAACATGGATTCATAGCCATCGTTAGACCGTTAATTCCAGATTTTTATTGAATTCACATTCTTCTATCTGCCATTGCAGAATTTGAATCATGTCCCCAGAAAATTACCTGGGTCTCCGGATTAATAGTCCAGCAATAATATAACTAGGCTATCACCTCCACAAGTCTGATGTCTCCTCAAATCTTTGAGATCTGTGTTTAACTGAAGTTGTCCTTTAGCTCTTATTCAGCCAGATGTCTTGAGGTTGCATTGGGCAATCTTGTCAATGTTTGTGTATTGTGAAAACTTGTAATTTGAGGAAAACCCTCCAGAGGGTGGTATTTCTCCAATTATTTCAGTTCTTTAGTTTTATAAAACTAATCTGTGGAGGTCAAACCAAGAGCTTCTAAAGCAGTAGAGTAAACTCTATTGTCTAGTCATTGTCAATATGCTGCCTGTTTTTCTGCAGATAGTTATCCAGTTCCCTGTGACAAACCACAATTGAGTCTTCCTCCACCACAGCCTTAAATTGTGCATTCTAGATCTTAACCATTTGTTGTTTTTAGGAAATTTTCCTCCTCGTCAATATTAGTTCTCCAGTCAGTCACCTTTTGGTTTGAGACTTCTGGTTCTCAACCCTTCACTAAAGGGAGCAGTTTCTCTTTATTTAGAGCCCTGATAATTTTGGTGACTTTAATTTTCTCTGCTTAAATAAGAGTAAGCTCCAGCTTTTCCAAGAAATCATGCTGGTATGCTGTTTCTGCTCCCTTTATAGTACTTCTGTACAGTCTAGTCTGCATTCACATTTACCTTCTGCTAACTCCCATAAAATGAGACAAAAGCACATCACAATGGAATTTACCTCTTTTGAAAAGATAATTCTCAATGAAGCCTGTTGTCTTTGGTTGTAAAACCTAAGAAACATGTAGCTAGTGTTTTAGTACTATACTGTTATATATGAGAGAGCTTGAACAGTGTATTTATTCTGTGTTGGGTTCATTGCGCAGAACTTCAAATTATAGAATCCCTCCAGTGTGGAAGCAAGCCATTCGGCCCATGTCCACCCTGTTTGTCTGAAGACCATCCTACACAGATCTTGCTGCCTCCCTCCCCACTCTATCTCTATATCTACTATAACGAATCCATCTAACCTGCACCTCTGGTTTGTGGGAAGAAACTGAATCAGACACTGGGATAATGTGGGGTTTGCACAGCCAGCTGGGGGTGAAATTGATGTTTCCTGTTGCTGTGAGGCAGTGGTATAAATAATCTGTCAATTTGTAATTGTAACTCTGGATAAAACCACTTAAAGATGTTTGCAATAAAAAAAAGCTTACTGAACTCAAAACACCTTTCAACAGTTAAGAAAATCATACAATAAAGGCAGACCAGCAAAGCTGTAACTTTGTCTTGTCTGCCCAGTTATCTGTCATTGCAGTTAACTTGGAAGTACAACTATGCAGTCTGATATTCCCATTCAGCTCTGAAGTCATTTAGACTCAACATGAGCTTACTGTCTGTCCATGAATGCTGTGATCTCCAGACTCGTTGTTTTCAGTACAGATTCCAGCATCTGCAGTAATCTTCTCCCCTCCATTTGTGATTGGTATGGAAACAGGATTCTGCTGGTGTGAGTACTCCCCAATCTCTGTCTGGGTCAGTAGCCAGATGACTGTATAACACTGTTCCACAGGTTCTTTTATGTTTTTTTTCATTCAACCCAAGCCTCCCAACTTCTCACGTTGACCGACCAGGTTAGTTTTGCAACGCTGTCCTGTCTCCATGTGCCTTGACCTGTGAGCTCTCACCTTCTGAAAGTTCTGATGTTTGCCTCGTCCCTTACTTTCCGCTGATACATCTGCTCCTCCCTCCAATTCATCCTTGCTACACAATATGTGGGACATTCCAACTAGCTGCACCACTGCATTTTAGATGGAACGTGGGGACTTGTAATTTGAGGAGTGGAAGCAGTAAAATGTGAGACGCAGGCAGTCACCCGAGTGTGGGACCGGGTACCTGGCAGTGCTAACCACAACCACAGTCCCACCCATACCTCTCCACAAATGACTCTTGCTGAGGATAGCAATCTAGTTGTAATTAGCTGGCTGTCTGAAGCTAATTTGGGTGAGAGCATCTCAGAGGAAACCATTTCTGTTACACCTATCTGTGCCAGCTTTTATTTTTGATTACCTTTTCCTGCACCTCGTGGTTTGCATCACCTTTTGTGCTGAAGACACCGAGCATGTTCAGCTTGTCTAACTTTGATACTGCAGCCCTCAACGAATGGACTTTTCCCTTTGCTTCATAAGCTAATAGTGCCCATGCAAGAAGTAGGTCTTCTGGTGTACTTGGAGTATATTGTCCATAGTCATGCAGGGAAAGTTTAAGGATAATCAGGCTAGAAATAATGCTTGTGGGATGGCAGATAATTTACTGATACATGTGTTCCTAATAGCAAAGCCTGCAACAAGTTTATACTCTCCTTTTCAAAGGGCATTCCAAAGAACTTGTAGCTGACCTAGATTTTCCTCGAGGTCATTCTCATCGCATCATAGAATCACTGCAGTATGGAAGCAGACCAATTGTCCCATTGAGTCCACACCGATACTCTGAAGAGCATTCCACCCAGACCTACTTCCCCTACCCTATCCCTGTAATTCTGTATTTGCATGGCTAACCCACACAGCCTGCCCATCCCTGCGTACTAGTGGCAATTTAGCATGGCCAGTCCACCTAACCTGCACATCTTTGGATTGTGGGAGGAAACTGAAGTACCTGGAAGAAACCCATGCAGACACTGGGAGAATGTATTTAACTCCATGCAGACAGTCACCTAAGGGTGGAATTGAACCCGGGTCTCTGGCACCGTGAGGCAGCAATGTTAACCACAGCCACCGTGCAACCCATACTTCTTGGTTAGATGATTCTTGCTGAGGGTGATAATCTAGATGTTGTTACTAGCTGGCTGTCTAATGCTAAGGATATTAGATCTGCCGACTGTGGTACGCTCTAGGAGGACCTACAGAATCCATGTGCCAATGGTGACAAATGTCACCGTTGAGATTGGCTTGTGTCTGTGCTCTTGTGATCCCTGCCAGGAAGATGAAAGAAACTATTTCTAACTCTTAGTCATTTGTGGGTGCTGCCTAGTTCCACATCCTCCAATAAAAATGTTTGGGTGGCTTGATGGGCTAGGCATAGGTTCCTGACTATATCTCCCAATGAAACCTTCCACCTGCTATGTTGCTTGCCCATTACCACTGGGCATGTGATAAATAGATAATTGATAACACTTTAGAAAAGTGATCAACTTGTGTGTGAATTAGATTAGTGTGAAGGCACGTTGCATATACTTAGCCTCACTTGCTGACCTATTTTGGCCTTGCAGTAAGGCTAGTCTAGATTGCTGGTTACCCACTGCATCCAGATCCAACACCAATGTGTCAGTCAAGCTCTATGTTTCATAATGTCAATGCTGACCCATCTTCAAAACTATTGGCTGTTAAATTGTTCTCATCTGACCGCACATGATGGGGGTGAATGACATCTTTCCTGGATAGATCATTCTGACAAAGTTAGTATATGCACTTCAGTAAATTGAATCTGTCTTGCGTGGATGCCTTTTTTGAATATCCACTTTAATCTTGTAGCCACGAGCAATTTACCTTTTGAAGCTCTGGTATTTTGTCATTAATTATAGTTTTACCCTTCCTTAGAGATCTCTGAATAGAAAGACGAACAATTTAGTGGTCATAAATAATTCAAGGCAGTACATTCGAACATGGTCATTATTTTAAATATTGCTGAAAAATATTTTTAATTTGCACTCCTAGAATACTTGCAAAGATACCAATATAAAGGAGAATAACATTTTGTTGCATAAAATGAGTGGTAATTCATTGGCAAGGTAGAATTGTTGTCTTGGAGAATGCTCCAGTTAGATGACTGTTAACCAGTACACTCTTATGGTTGTATGATACTCTCTCTCTTTATGCCACATGATCTATCTGTGCTTGGGATGTATCAAACAGTATAACCTTTTTGACTGTTTGTGACAGGCAAAATACTGACCATATCCAACTGTCCTATGTTTACAAGTCAGACCAGTGTGCAATATTATGATTCTAAGAAGGGGTGGGATTGTCAAGTAATTGTGTGCTCAGAATCATTGTGTTAACAAGTTCACAATAATTGGGCTCATGCTGTGATACACTTGTGTATTCAGGAAGCTCCACATTAATAGAGACAATTGTATTCTTTGCAGAAATGAAAAACATGTATACATTGTGCCAGGTTTCTGGTGAACCTTCCTGATGATTGTAAATGAAAATCTTGAATTGTCTTTCTCAACATTACAACTAAACAACTATAATTTTCATCCCCTTGCCTAAATAATATTGCATGAGATTTTTATTGTGTATGTTTGCTCCATTTCAATGTATATAGGATACTACTTCAAGACCAAATAAAGTATATATTACAAAGTTGCACTGTCAAAATGCTGTATATTATACTTGAATAATGCTTCCTTTTTGTAAAAATTTTATCAAAGGAAATGGCCGCAGCATCTGTTTTTCTTCAGCCGGGAGCACAGAGGCAGTATCCCAGCCATTACATGGAAACAGCTATTCAGACGTACAAGGATCTCTGCAAGTATGTGCCATCTTCATCATTTGGGAATTAACACAAGTTGAGAAGGGACTGGAATTACTAACACTGTTCTTGTTTGAGGCTGTTTTGAGGTTAGGAGCCAGTTCTGAGTTTGGTGTGAAGCCCTTGCTTTGGGAGAGTAGGAGGAGAAGTTGGTAGCTTAATCGAGCAAGCGTCAAAGTGGACTGATCATGTAGAATGGGACTCCATCCATAACGCAACAATTACTCAACTCTGTGTAAAATGATGACCGTAAAGCAGATGATTTTAAGGTTTAAGGATTCTTTTGCGGTTTGACTTGCCATGTATTTAGAAAATGATGTAATTATAGATGGTTTTGTTTTTTCATGTTTGAAATATTGTGACGTTCAAGGGGCAATGAATTTTTCAGATAGTTGTGAATGGTTATTGATATAACCCAAGAGTATTCCTGCACACAAGTGCTGAAAAGATGATAATGGAGCCCATGTAGTTAAGATCTCAGAGACTATACAGGATCAGTGCCAATGGAAGGATATTGAATCTATGAAGGATGTAGAAACAGATACATGCTAGCTTCCTCCTTATGGAAAGCAACATAAAAATTATTCATTCAGTTTTTTTTTCTTTACTTTGAATCAGCACTAAGTTTCCTCTGACTTTATTTGTGCACAGCCCAATGTGAAACTGAGAGGCTTCAATCAGAAAGATTCTATCTTTAATTCCAAGTCTTTGGTTGAGTTAGTTGTTTAACTGTATGATGTTTAGATTAGATTACTTAGTGTGGAAACAGGCCCTTTGGGCCAACAAGGACCCGCCGAAGCACAACCCACCCATACCCCTACATTTACCCCTTACCTAACACTACGGGCAATTTAGCATGGCCAGTTCACCTGAACCGCACATCTTTGGACTGTGGGAGGAAACCGGAGCACCCGGAGGAAACCCACACAGACACGGGGAGAACGTGCAAACTCCACACAGTCAGTCGCCGGAGTCGGGAATTGAACCCGGGTCTCAGGCGCTGTGAGGCAGCAGTGCTAACCACTGTGCCACCGTGCCGCCCACTACGGTTGCAGTGACCTCCATGTTCCTGGACTAATGAAGAACCAGTTGGGGTTGCTGCTATTGAACGCTCCGTTGACCCTTTGTCTGAACTTGGTATCAATGTTGAATTATTTTGGGATTTGCTGATGTCACTGTGTATCCCACCCCTTATTAAATGCCCTGTTTGCAAAGGGTCTTGTTTGACATTTAATTGATTGGAATGAAGATTGGAAAAAAATCAGTAAGGTCATTTGAATTTTACCATGCATCAATTGTTTGGACTGATAGAAAATATTAGCATTTTTTAAAAAAAGTTGCATTTATTCATTAGACAAGGGGTAAGACTTTAGTTTCCAATTTTAGAAAACCATACAGGATAGTGCTACGTACATGTGAACCCAAATTCAATCATTTATTTGGCTATAAAATGTTCAAAATCAATGCAAGGAAAGTCTTTGTAGCTAGTAGATTAACTAATATATTTAAATTCATGTGAACTTTTAATAGCCTGGATACAGCTAGAATTAAGGCTAGAAAGGGGGAGATCCAAGATGGCGGCGACTCAGCAAGTCTGAGTTTACAGAGCTCTTCCCAAAACCTGGGTAAAGTGAGTTACTCACCCCCACCACACTTACCAAACCACCCAAAAAAAATTTCTAACCTTAGCTGGTTACTATTATATTTAAGCAGTTTAATATTAAGTGGATAATGAGTAAACCAAAGGGATCCCGCAGCTCTCAGAAAACAAAGACCCCTCCCCCACCCTCCTCTCCTCCTCCGGCTGCAGCTGATGTAAAAACAGGCCTTGAAGAGATGATTGCCAGGCTGGAAACGACACTCGTCAATTTCATCGCAGAATCCAGACAGAGATGGAATGCATTCGAAGAAAAGTTACAAAAGTACAGCCAGGCTCTGGAGGAATTACAGGGCCGAGTGAAGGGGGCGGAGCTAAAGGCCACGACCTCCGAGGCTGCAGCACAAACAGCTGCAGAACAGGTGCCAGCTCTGGAGCAGAGAGTCAGGGCCTTTGAAATCTACATGGATGACCTGGATAATAGAAATCGGAGAAAGAATATCCGTCTTCTGGGCCTCCCTGAACAAGAAGAGAAGGGACAGTTAGCAGTATTTCTGGAGCGAATGCTGCCCCAGCTTTTAAACCTGGGGGCAGAAACTGACCGGGTAAGGGTGGAGTGGGCCTACCGGGTCGCAGTACGCGGATCTGGCCCAAACCAGCGTTCACGCCCGGTCCTGTTCCGGCTGCAGAGTTATAGGGAGAGGCAGATACTCCTGGATGCCTCCAGAAATCTTGGAAAGGATCCTAAAGCCATGATCCATGAAGGATCCAAGATTATGTTATTTCAGGACTTCTCCCCGGCTTTGGCACGAAGGAGGAAGGCGTTTGATGAGGTGAAGAAATGTCTAAGGAACTTAAATATTCAATACACCTTACGCTACCCAGCGACGTTATGCTTTACCCACGAAGGATCCGAGTATAATTTTAGATCACCAGAAGAGGCTAAGGAACTTTTAGACTCGTTTAAATAAATCGTAAGAGACAATTTATGTTGGCTTGCCTCTTCCACACTCCGTGGGGAGAAGTGGATACTTTACTCTACTTTACTTTTGCTTCTGGGAGCAGGGTTGTCTTCCCTTGCTATTTTATGTTATTATACTTAACTGTAATCTGTTGGAGTTGTAATTTTATAGTTATGTGTGTTTGTACGTGGCATTGATGCTATCAGATATACTCAGGTATGGGTGGGGAGGGGTGGGGGTGGGGCGCTCACTGTTAACTCTAGCTCGGTTTTATATCTAAATCCTATTAAGGAGCGCCCGGGTCAAGGGTGGGACTCTGTTTGGGAGAGGATATGGTGGACCTTTAGAAAGGAAGTAAGGCCCCCTGAGAACAAGGGGGAGGATCTCCATTCAAACATGTTTTTTTTTGTTCTTATTGTTTGGAAATAGTTTCCTTTTTATTATACTGTTATGAGTGTATTAGAGAACATTTTCTCTTGTTTGAAGGATGTAAGTGACTCAACTATACACTCTGGATAACTGTGGATTAGATTAGTAGTTAACTGAGTTTCATTGTTTTTCTTTCTTCTTTAGTATCATTCCTTTGAATTTTGATGATTATATATTTAAGATCTATTTTTATATTAATGTTTGTGCTTGAAAGTTCTGTTTATTTTTGTAAATCTGTCAAAATATTAAATTTCTAATAAAAATATCTTTTAAAAAAAACGGCTAGAAAGGTTGTGCTTGGAGTGCCAGTATTGTATTTTTTAACCGAATGAACTGCAGATGCAGGAAACCATAAAGATAGAAATTGCTGGAAAAGTTCAGCATGTCTGGCAGCATCTGTGGAGAGAAACCAGAGTTAACGTTTGGGTAGAGTGACCCTTCATCAGAACTTCTGAGCAATGTGCTTACCTTTACCAGCAATTTATTTTTTGGTTTTGAATTCTTAACAGCTGACTGCATTTGCATTTCTACAGTTGTTTCCACTAACTTTAAGCACTTAGCTCTAGCCACCGTTCCCATCTTTCTTTTCTCCTACCTAATGTGTATTTCAAGCTTCCCCTTTGAAACTAGGTAGCAATGATACTTTGAGTCAACAGGCTCATCAGCTCTTCCTATGCCTTTTTTCTGGACTGCTTTACAAGTGCCAACAGTTCCTCTGGATCCAACGTCTCTTTGTAATTTTTTTAAAAATGTTCTATTGCGTCTTATGTTGGTCTCCTCTTTTTTTTTCTCCAAATAAAGAAACTCATCCTGGTCAATCTTTTTGTCATGTCATGTTCTTGTAAATCTTCCCTGTATTTTCCCAGTGTTTTGATACTATTTGCAGGATGTGTGATACAACAAGTGTGATCTAACCAAGATTCTATTTCAGTTTAAGTGTCATCTTTCATATTCTGTCACTTCAGTCATTTTGCAATACAAACAATGATGGGCTTATTCTTCTTGGAGCTGAGAAGGTTAAGAGGTGATCTTGCTGAGGTGTTCAAAATTATGGACAATTTTGACAAGGTAGAGAAGGATTATCTGTTTTCAGTGGCTGGTGTACAAGTGACTAGGGGTCACAATTTCAAGTTTGTCAGACAAAGAACGAAGCTTGAAATGAGAAATGTTACTGACTTGTTAGGATTTGGAATGATGTGCCTGGAAGAATGTTGGAAGCAGATTCTGTGTGTTTCTAAAGAGTTAGATATACATTTGAAAGTTATCAATTTGAAAATAGAGGACTGTGGAGATAGAACTGGACTAGCTGGGTAGCTGGGACAGACACAGGGAGCCAAATGGCCTCCTGTATGTTGACTTCTCTGAATCTGTGCATTTATTATCAACTTGTCTTGCTAATTTTAACAATGTAATTATTTTGTCTTCCAAGGAATATGTAACCACTATTCTTCCTGCCAAACTGACTCGGCAGCACACCACTTGCAAATTTCTGCTAAACCTGAGATCACGCTTGATTCCTACCGTCTATGCAGTTGTCATTTTTCTAATTCATTCTGTTTCCTGCCCTTTTTCCTCCCATTTTTCCTTTTGTCCTGAATTTTTGCTGAAATATTTGAAGGCAATTTGAGAGGGCTTTGAAGCATTGAGATACACCAGAAGAAATGAATTACAGCAAAATGTGAGCTGAGTCTAAGCAAAATGTGAATTTTTACAGAGCCATTGCATCCAGCCTTGTCCTTCCCCCAAGTATCAAATCTTATGATAATGCTAAGAGGATACAGAGCAGATTCTTGGATTTATTTCTGAGAATAAATTTTAACACTTGATGTTGAAAATTTAATGTGTGACTTTAGGTCATTCAAGTTCATGTTGGTGTTGCATTTAACACCTGAGGATGAATACAGTGTAGGATACAGCTTGCCTGGAAAGATTCATTTTTCAGCACCAATAAATGTTAGTTTAGTGTCTTGTATGGTGCAGCTGGATGCAGATTCAATCTTGAGTTGCTGAAATTAATTTGGCAGATGATTTTGATAGTCTGAAAGCACGGTCGTTCTCTGCTGGCTCAACAGCTTTACTTTGGTTCTGTTGCAAGTGTCATACGTAAGACATTATCAGTGGACAATTGGGCTGAGATCCTTTCTGTCTTCATCTGATTAGAGTTGCTTATCAACCTTGTTACCACTTAGTGAAATCCAGCAGTTGCTGTAAGCCACAAGAAATTTAATATTTTGTTTTGGTTAATTAAATGTTACTTGGAATTTATTTTTTTGAAATTTATTCCATCTTAGGAACTTGGTACTTGCTGAAAGGTGCACTTTGCTAAGTGCAGAAATTTTAAAAAGTCAAGCCAAATATTCAGAAGCTGCAACACTCCTTATCCGGATGACAAGTGAGGTAGGAGAAGTTAGAAATTCCTTGACTTTGGAGTTTGATCATTTGGCTTTGTACTTAAGTTTTGTATAATCTGAAAATGGAATTTTTCACAATTTCATAAATGGAGTGAAAATGTTCTATAAAATTTATTTCCTCTAATTTATATATCATTTATTATTAACTAGTCATTGCCTATATAGTTGATGCAATAGTATGTGGGAAAATAAGGCAAGCGACCTGTTGGTAACATGGTGTATGAATTTTCCACATGTGCCATTTAGTGCATTACACTGCAGCATAAATAAAGTGTAAGATTTTGGATTATAATTTAAAGAACATTGAATCATTCAGTACCATTTAAGGTTTTCATTCAGCTTCAGTGTGCTTTGGTCTCAATCCATTGGGAGCATAATCTTTTTGGTTGTTTTTCTCAGGTTATCTGAAGTCTCATGTCAACTTGTGTAAAAGTTTCTTGCCTTGAGAATTTGAATACTTTTCATAATCTACTACTGATACTTTGACTGATATTTGCCACTCGGGCTTTCATCAGTGGAGTGAATTCAGCTGCAAATGGCCCACAATGGAGTTGAAAGCTGAGTCTGAGTCCCCTTCCCCATGAATTCAATGCATAGCGTAACCAGAAGGAGGCTGTTCAATTCTTTGAAGAGCAATTTAATTTGTTCCACTCCCCCACTAATCTTTGTTTTTTTTTGGCATTGTGTCTCACCACTGCATGGTTATTGTTCGAGCAAAAGGCAAACTGAATATGATTTAACTCCCTGGAAGACTAAGCTGACCGTATCATTTCGGAGTTGTGTGTTACTGGAAAAGCGCAGCAGGTCAGGCAGCATCTGAGAAGCAGCAGAATTGACGTTTCGGGCCAGAGCCCTCCTTCAGGCCCTTTCCAAAGGAGGGCTCCAGTTTCAGTTCTTAGTTTGTGTTAATGAATCAACATTTTGGATTCTGATTTTGAAATGTTTCTGTATTCCCAGAAAGCCTCAGTGTTTACTTTTCATAATTAAGTTTGAAAGTACAGTACATTTGGATTGGCTCAGGCTTGGAGGGCCGAAGGGAATGTTCCTGGGCTGTGAATTTTCTTCCTTTTGAAAGAATGCCGATACCTGGTTTGTTTCCTTTTTGAAGAAGTGACTAAAAGGGCAATAGAACAGTATTTATTTTCATGATACTTTTCTTGGTACCTATCTAAACATAATTGCTTGCTGACTGAAGATCCTTTCCTTGGGTTTATATCTCGGGCTGTTAGTAGTTTCTGCTTTGGAGATTTTGGCATTCTCAGTGATCAGCCTGTTGCTCCCTGCTCAGTTCTCCTCTTTCTTAAAAGAAGCCCTCTTGTTGTGAATCCAGCATAAAGCTGATTGTGCTCTTGAAGAGGGACTGGAAGCCTGCTCAATGCTGTTGGCTGAACAAGATGAGTACAGAGATTCCAGAGGGAAAGAATTTGTGCTTGGTGGCGCCTACCCCATACATGACAGACCACCAACCAATATTGAACTCCACTTGGAAGTTCAGAGGATGGAAAGGGCACAGAATTTACACTAAGTGGAGACTTTGTAGCATCACTGCCAATCAAGCTAGACAAGTCCTAAGTGACATAGCTGCTCGACTGGATCCGTGGAAGGTTCTGAGCAAACAGAAGTGGAAACTACATACATGATCTTATCCTCACCGATCTGCCTTTTGTCAATATCCATGGCCATTATTGATGGGAGTGACCACTGTGCAGTCGTTGTGAAGACAAGGTCTTCTCTTTGCTTTGAGAATATTTTGTGCAGTGTTGCATGGTAGTACCACTGTGCTAAATGGGTCACACTTTGTACAGATCTCCCAACTCAAAGATGGGCATACCTTCAGCACTATGGGCCATTTGCAGCTGAATTGTCTTCAATTACAATCTTCTCTTGACCTTATATAATCTCAACTCTACCATTACCATCAAGCCAGCCGATCAGCACTATTCAGTGACCGGTGCTGGAGGACATATTGGGCATAAGCAGGCGTTATTAAAAATGACTGGTTGAAATTGCAACATAGGGCTGTTTCTTGCTAGAGAATGGGCATAGCAGTAGATAGGGCTAAGTAATCCTTCAGTCAGATCTGGTCGTGATGGTGGTGGCAACAGGAGAATGAAGCTCCACAAATATCATCATCAATGATGGGCATTTTTACAAAAGATGAGACTGAAGTATTTGCATCCATGTTCAACCAGAAGTGTCAATTGGATAACTCATCTATCTTTTACCTGATGTCTGAAGTGTTATAGATGCTAGTCTTCAGTCCATTTAATTCATGCCAAGTAACATAAATGGCTGAAGACACTGTTTTTGCCAAAATGTTATCGCGGTCCACACCCTTTGCAATGTCCAATCAAGACTTGCGTTGCGCAATTGGCTGTGTTCCTAACCAAGCTGTTTGAGTGCAGCTTCACGGGCCACAACGTGAAAAATTGTTGAAAAAAAATCTGGTTGACATCAAGCAAGACACGACCAACACTGCTAATAACAGCCTATCAGTTTACTCTTGATTGTCACAAAGTGACGGAATGGATCGTTATTCCACAGCAAGTGCATGGCTAATCTGTTCACTGATACTAGGTTTGGATTTTGCCAGGGCTAAGTTCCACTTAGGCTAAATTATTCCTCACCTAATTACAACCTTGGTCCAAACATGAATGAAACAGCAGCAATTTCAGAGGTGACTTCAGAATGATTGCCCTTGATATCAAGGCAGTGTTTGACAAGTATGGCATCAAGGAACCCTAGCAAAATGAGTCATTGGAATCTGGGAAAAGGAATATCTCTGCTGGTTGGAGTCAGACGGAGAACAAATGAAGGTGTCGGAGGTCAACCGTCTCCATGCAAAGACATTGCCTTGAGGAACTCCTACAGTATTTTAGCCCCAAGCATGTTCAATAACCAACCTTCCATCATGAAGTCAGAAGCAGGAATTTTTGCTGCAAATGTATCCTTCTCCCTTCAGTGTCACTGGGTTAAAATTCTGTAATCTGTTCCTTACAGCTGTGTCGATGACATCCATAACATGTAAGTCCAGTGGTTCAAGAAAGCACGCTAACCTTCTACAGGGCAGTTAGAGAGGGGCAATGGAAGTATCTGAACTGAGAGCAGAAGTAGCAATTCCATGTCAAACAGGGTCTTATAAAATTTCATCAAATTAATCCTTGATCCCCTAAATTCTACGGAAAACTAGCCTAACCTGCCAAATATTTCCCTATAATATATGCTGCTTATTTAAGATCTCGATCTAGTAAGCATCCTCTGATATGTCTGAACTGCATTTACTTGCACAGTCCAAAACGTACGTACTTTCAAGATGTGGTCTCATCAGTAGACTGTTTAACAAGCATGAAGTTGTAACTTATGTTCAATTCTTCTAAGGAGGATGGCATTCCATGAGCTGGCTTTACTTGCATACTATTTTTGTGTCTCTCTCACTAGAGCACCTTCATCCATCTGTTCCTTGGAAATCTGCACATCCCAGAATAAAGTGTCTAGATAAAGCCCCACCTTCCTCAAATAAAATCCACTGCCGCCACCACGTACCAGTGCTTGCAGCTCAATGTCTGAGCTGATATTCCTGCAGCTACAGAGTTCAAATGTGCTTTTATCATTGATACAGCTTTCATCGCCAACGACCTAATGACACCCGCATCCACGAGCAAGCAACAAAAAAAATCTGATGAACTTTGTGGCTGAGCAGAGGCTGTTGGAGCACTTTGATCAAGCAAAGGTTCACCAGATCAACCACTAATTTGCTTTTAAATCCAAGTTTGTTGTTGTTTTTATCACTTCCAGAGAATATCTTGATTTTGAAGCAGTGGGTGAACAGACAGCTCAAATTGGTCACGAGCTATGGGCATGAGATTTCCACTTGTGTGACTTGAGCAAAAGAGAAAAGGATAGTGATTTAAGATTTATCCCTGTGGAAATTCTTCTCTAATTTGCTGCTCTTTTCATTTTAGGGTGAGCATTCAAAATATGCTTATTGCTTAAGTGCCTTCTCGGAATTATTGGATATAGTTACTTAGTTCTCAGCCTTTGTGTTTGTGTCAAAACTAAATTGATGAGGGGGTGTTCCAATCACACATTTATTTTAACACACAGTCTAATTTAATCAATTTGTAGTGACATGAAAGACTCATGCCTTACTTTTTGAAAACAAAATGCAGGATTCAGACCTCCGAAGTGCTCTTTTACTGGAACAAGCTGCCCACTGCTTCATCAACATGCGAACTCCTATGGTACGCAAGTTTGCTTTTCATATGATTCTGGCTGGGCATCGGTTTGCCAAAGCAGATCAGGTAAGCATGGCACTTGAATAGTGCATTTAATTAACTTGCTGTACTGGTTATGTGCTAATGTATTTAGTAGGTTAACTCTGCTTGGCTGTTTCATGACCTTTTAGTTGTCACGTTATTTTGAAGCCCTGTTATTCAGGTTTCCAAGACACTTTTTGGGAACATTTTTTGTGATTGAATCTTTGCTCAAGTTAAAACTTTGAGTGAATACATTTATTACTGTGAAATTTCCGGAGTAAATTGTCCTCTTTAATATTATTTCACTGATGTTTAGCTGTGTCATCTGTGAATCATTACAAATACAGTGAAGAAAGTAGTTTGTAGAATCAAGATCTTGCCCATAACTTGGATATCACATTTCTCAATTTGGAGGATTTGGTCAATAAATGTCCCATTCTGGGGCGATCACCCGAGCCCCACTGAAGCTACACGGAATTTTAAATGTTTCACAGTTACTTTAAGTAGTGTTAATAATTTGTCATGAGTTAGTAACAAAATTATGTTGGCAGATGGCTACCAGCAAGCTCATGAAAGGATCTAAAATTAAAAGCATCTGTCTTATAACCTGAGACTAAAAACATGGGGAAGAAGTGTCTCCGTTGTCTTGTTTTGGTATAAGTTCAGCCGGCCTTTCTGTGTTCTGGAAGTATTTCCCAGATGCCATAGAGCCACCGAGTCAGGCCCTTCTCATCAACGTATCCATGTCAACCAAGTTTTCTAAACTGAAGTAGTCCTACTTACCTGCATTTGGCCCATGTCCCTCTAAACCTTTCCTATTCATGGACCTATCCAAATAGCTTTTAAATGTTGTAACTATACCGCATCTATGACTTCCTCTGGCAGTTCATTCCACACATGAACCATCATCATCTATGCAAAAACATTAACCTTTTATAGGAAATTGGTGTCACTGGCTTGGCCAGCACTTGTTGCCCAGCCCTAGTTACACTATCGCGTTGCTATGACCTGCTGCCTTGAATCAATTCCATTACCCTGTCTCCTGCCTTTTCCCTATATCCTTGCACGTCACTTCTATCCAAATAATCATCCAGTACCCACATGAACCTGCCTTCTCATTTCCATAACTTAACTATTTATGTGGAAAAATGTTGTTGCATCACTCTTACTTCATTTGCATCACTTTATATCTGTTCCATCTCTTCGTTCTTTTATGGGTGGGAACACTTTCTCCCTTTCTACTCTATCCAGCCATAAGGTCTGAATATTGATCTTGTGATGTTTACACCTTGAACAGCAAATGTTTGACTTGAATAATACCAGCTTGTTATCTGTTCTGAATCTAAATGATCCAAGTCAGATTGCTGATAAATTGAAAATTTGGTTATCCTTGACTGTGGCCACCTCCATTCCAGACCAGTATGGAATAAGGTAAACTTTGCAGGCCTAATGATCTCTGACAGTAACTAACTACTGTGTCTAATTGGGGAGGAATTATAGTGAGATGTAATTATAGCCAAACTCTGAGCAGATCTACCCTATTGAGCTTTAGCAAAGGGTGCAATCTCAAAGGCACGTTCAACTTGCCACTTTTGTAGATTATCTACAAAGTACAATTTTTTAGATTTCTTCAGTGGAGGCATTTTTAATATTAATATTTGGAGTCAGCATACAAAAGTGATTTAATATTCAAGTAGAACAGTGTCTTGTTACAATTGCTTTTATTTAGCTAACCACCATGTCTGTTGCTTTCATTCCTGAGGCAACTTGACTTGGATGTTAAAAAGATCTTTCCTTTGGGTGAATCTGTGTCTAAAGGTCATAGCTTAAATATAAGGGTTGCCTATCTAAGACAGATGAGGAGAAATTTTTTGAGGGTTGGTTCTTTGAAATTTCCTTCTCCAAAAGGCAGTAGATTTAGAATCACATTCTCCCCATGTCTGCGTGGGTTTCCTCTGGGTCCTGAGGTTTCCTCCTACAGTCCAAAGATGTGCAGGTTAGGTAAATTAGCCATGCTAAATTGCCCATAGCATTAGGTGAACGGGTAAATGTAGAGGAATGGGTCTGGGTGGGTTGCTTTTCTGAGGGTCAGTGTGGACTTGTTGGGCTGAAGGGCCTGTTTCCACACTGTAATCTAATTTTTGGGTATTTTTAAGGCTGAGGTAACTTCTTGGTGACCATGGAGACGAAAGATAATCAAGATATGCAGCAATGTAGCGTTGAGGTTAAAAACGGGTCAGCCATGATCATCTTGAATAAGCTTGGCCTAGTACTGTTTGTTGTTTATATACTCGTATGTCGAAAATTGAAGTACACAATGTAGAAGGATGTCCTGTATGTAAGTGAGCCACTTAAATATTGGAGACCAGTGTATGTCGTCTTTAAAAAATATCTCCAGGTAAGTAGAAGATAAAAGTTGCAATTGTCCTACCAGAATATAGGGCTGCTGCTCTCATTAGAGAGAGATGACTGCTGGTGGTTTAATCTGAGGGCCTCCATACCTCTGGCAAGAGGAGAAGTAGAGAGGGAGGGTCCTTCAAGATAACCTCAGCAGGTGCGGGACAAGTCTGCATCACGCTGCATTGCAAGCCAGCTGTTCAGCCAACTTAACTAAGTGAACCTCTCCAAAGGTATTTACATAATGGGCAGAGCACCAATAAATTCAAAATCCTGACAATTACACTTTGAAACCTCCATGCCATAATTGAATCTCCAGGAGACTTGTTCTGCTTTCTCAAATTTGAGTCTGAGTCAAATTGATTTTGTTTTGTTACAGCGAAAGCATGCCTTGCGGTGTTACAGTCAAGCCATGCAAGTTTACAAAGGCAAGGGATGGAGTCTGGCAGAGGATCATATTAACTTCACAATTGGGCGCCAGTCCTTTACCCTTCGTCAGCTCGACAATGCAGTGTCAGCCTTCAGGCATATTCTGATCAATGACAGTAAGCAAACAGCTGCTCAGCAGGAAGCTTTCCTTAGGGAGTATCTGTATGTTTACAAGGTAAGAAAAATTGGGGTATAAAACGTAGACCAAGTTTTCCTAATTTATTTTGCTTGTGTTAGTAGCCAACCGTTGAATTCCTGACTTGCAATGCTGTTTGTAATGATATATTTAAGTGTGTTCCTCATTGCCTTTTGTTTTCTACCCCATTCACTTATTTTCCAAGATGTGGCGGTGCTGGTGTTGGACTGGGTTGAGCAAGGTCAAAAATCACATGATGCCAGGTTATAGTCCAATGGCTTTATTTGAAAACACCAGGTTTTTGGAGCGTTCTGAAAGCTAGTGTTTTTGAATAAACCTGTTGGACTATAAGCTGGTGTGGTGATTTTTCACATTGTTTTCTAAAGAATTAAGTGATGTAGTTACTTCTCTTATGTCTATGATTCATTGCTGCATCACTGCCTCTTCTGCAGTTTGGTTTGTATTGTGTTCTCTTCTACAATGTTGCTTTCTTTCTCAATGCAATTTCTAACCTTAAACTCTTGATATCTTCTTGTAATCACTGGAGCTATATAATTTGATACTTATACTTCTGCTTTTAATATTTAGACCTATTGGTCATACCTGAATTGGTAGGCTATTCCCTGTGTTTTCTGCTTGATTTGCCAGACAGACGTGCATTCTGGACATATTCAGAGCTTGTACTAATGGTGTGCATTGTAGTTATGGAGGATTGTTTATGTTCATTTTCATACTGAAGCAGCATTTGAGATTTCTCTCTCATTTGAATGAGATGTTAAACTGAGGCCTCTTGTGTGGTCTTGGGGAGATGTACAAATTTCTAAGAAGTTTGAGGAGCAGTGGGATGATTCTTCTTGGTGACTTGATCGATATCTATCTACCTACCAACTAATATCATTTTTTAAAAAGTTAGCCAGCAAAGAACAATTAAAACATGATACAATTACGCATTCGGTTTGAGACTGAAACTTCTGTCGTAAACTGAAATCAAGACACTGTAAGGTAATGAAGGCAGAGATGGCTAAAGTTGAATTGAAAACCAGGCAAGAGGTAATCTAGAGTAGGAGTGACGCACATTTCAGGCAATACTCCCAAACGCTCAAAGATGTTTGAGAGAGACACTAGAAGAAGGATGTGATATTCATGGCTAACTAAAAGTTAATTAGTATCACATTAAAGGATAAAATGTACAATGCTTAAAGTTACGGGTAATTCAGAACATTGAAATTTTTTTTAGAAGCATCAAAGGATTACTAACAATGATAGCAAGAAGACTAGTGAGAAAATAACAAAGCTTCTACCTGTACACAGTAGAAAAGCCAGCAGCAGAAGCGTTGGCTCCTTCAAATGGGGCAGGAATGGGAATAGGAAACAAGCATTTTGTATTTGTCTTCAGAGAAGATGTACAAGTACCCAAGAATAGAGGAGTGAGGGGCAAAAAGGGAGGAATAATCATTGAGTTGGAAAAATACTGGGGCTGAAGGATATGAGGACTGAAGTCCCTGAATCTGCTGGCCGACATGGTGGGTCTGAAAGGAAGTGATTGCAGCAATTTTTGGATGCACTGGTTAAAATCTTCCAAATTCCTGAGATAACTGGAAAGATCCCAGTAGTTTAGAAAACTCTGCATTTGACATCATTATTCAGAGGAAGAAGGGAGATAGGAAGTGAGAAGTATAGGTCAGTTAGTCTAGCATCTGCCATTAGGGGAATGCTCGCATCTCTAAAGGAAATGGAAGTTGGAAGAAGTCATAAATTCATCAGTGACAGCAAAGATTTGTCCAATGGTATTTGTGTCTGTCAAGTTTTGAATTCTTTTGCAGAATTAACAAGCAGAGTGGATGAACGTGCAGGGACTTGGGTTTCCAATAGCCATGGAAATTTGGCATTTATTGTGAAAAGAAAAGATATATAAAAGTGAGGACGTTTTGCTGCAATTGAACAAAGCAATAGCGACACTGTACCTGGAATGTTGCATGCAGTTTTCAGATCCTGTCTTCAGAGAGACCTGGAAAATTTCTCTCAACAGCTGTGATTTGCTCCCTTACTCCTCAGCAACCTAGGATACATCCTATCTGGGATTGGCAACTTCTCCACCTGGAGTCCTGCCAGACTTTTGAGCATCTCCTTTATCTCTCACAATACTGCTCAGTAGCTCAATACCCATGTTTTCAACTGGACCATTGCTACTATTTTTTTTTAAGTTGAGGACAGAATCAAAGTGCTCAATTAGTATTAAATAAAAACCCGAAAGAACTGTGGATACTGTTAAGTCAGCAACAAAAGTTGCTGGAAAAGCTCAGCAGGTCTGGGCAACATCTGTGAAGAGAAATCAGTTAACATTTTGGGTATGGTGACCCTCCCTTCTGAGGAATTACAATCGCAATTTCCCAAATTCTCCCTCACTGTTTTCCACTGGGCCTGCCCCATTTCCCAGGATCAGATCCAGCACCAAATCCCCTCTAGTAGGACTGGAAATGTACTGTTCCAGAAAGTTCCCCTACATGCTTTGTACAAAGTTTTCCTCTTCCCTGCCCCACACTTTTTTTTTCCCCCAGTCAGCCCAAGGGGAATTGAAATTGGCAACCATCTCAATTCTACTTGTCCTGCAGATTTCCATAATCTGTCTAGAAATGCTCTCTTCTATTTCCTTCTCATTATGTTGGGGATCTGTAATAAATACCTAACCAGGTTACTGCTATCTTTGGTTTTGCACCTCCAATGGATTCTAATTGTGTTCTAATGCATCTCATTCAAGAACTATGATTCTATCTTTGACCAAGATTGCGACACCATTTCCTTTTTTGCTCACTGTTTCCACTAAAAGCCTTAACCTGGGATGTTAAGTATCTCTGAAGGATATGTCTTTTATAGAACTATGTTTTTATTTTCTAAGAAAGTTATTCTTCAGAGTGCAAAAATCTAGCAATCTCAAACTTCTTAATGCCTATATGGGAAGACATTACTCTCCTTCTCAGACTAAAGTGAGTGACTCCTTCACCCAAGGCTGTTCTCCAGAAAACAGTACCTCAGCATCTGTTCTCCTGACATTCTCTTCAGTAGCTTGTGTTTCAATGAGATCACTGTTCTTAAAAGTTCGTACGTGTATTCTGTTCAATCTCTCATTGTAGCACATTCCTTTCATTTTAGCAATTGATTTGGCTAACTGATGATGAACTGAACCTTTGAACTTAAGAAAAATAATGTGCATTGCTGAAGTGTTCTCTACTGTTGCATGTAGTGAATGCAAAAGAAATAACTTGCAATTAGGCTGTTTGTTAGCCTCAGGGCATCCAAGTGTTCTGCAGCCTCTGAGGCACTTTTGAAGGCTACTTACTGTAATAAGTTGAATAATAAGAAGAATGAAAATTAATGGTATAAAAATAGTCAAGTATGGTGGGGCTGGAGAAGTGAGCAAATTGTTAAGCAGTATTAAAGTTTCTGAAACGTGAGTTACTTTTAATAGATTTCATCAGACTCTCTGAATTTTTTTTCTCTTTATATTTTAGAGTGTGAATCAGTTGTCACCCGACGGTCCTTTACCCCAGCTTCCTTTACCCTGTATTAAAAGCTCAGCAACTCGGGTATATTTTGGACATGACAGGCGACCTTCTGAAGGTTAGTTGTTTATTTATTAGTTCGTCTTTTTTAAATAGGGATAAAAGATGCAAACATATGAACAAAAAAGAATATGCTCTATCATTTGATAAGATCGTGGCTGATCTGATTTTAATCTAAGTTCCTGCATACACTATAATCTTTCATCTCCTTGGTAATCAAGACTGTCCATTATTGCCTTAAAATAACTTGGAGATTCTGCAAATGCTGCCTTTTTTGAGGAAGTGAATTCCTAAGACACTCAACCATCTGAGAGGAATTTTGTTTGCTCATCTGTCATGAAAGCCTCCCCCAACACCACGACCATTTTAGTTCTAGATTCTCCTGCAAGAGGAAGCGTCTTATCTATATCTAGCTGGTCAAGTTTCCTCAGGATCTTCTGTTTCAATTGAATAAACTCTGACTTTAAGGGCCAAAGGATTCAAGCCTAACCTGTCTAGTATCTCATATTAGCAATCTATTCTTTCCTGGTGTTAGTCTAGTAAACCTTTTTGAACTCCTTCCAATGCATTAACATCCTTCCAACAAGACACAAGCAGGATTTCCTTTGATTCATTCTGGAATTGAATGGTAGAGTATTTTATTTTACCTATGTTGCAGTCCTGAATTTATGTAACTTGTACGCTGGATCGTTTTGAGGCAATGAAAAGCAGACACTCTGCTGTGAGCATGTCATATATTTTGGCCTGACAAGAGGTTGATCAGTAGCTTTCCTTCTCCAGAACCCTGTAGTGAGCTAGATGACATTTACTGACAATCCAATAGCTTTTTGGTAACGTTTAGTGGTAACCAACTTTTTATTTATTCTTTTAAAAACTTCTGATTTTGAATTGAGTACTTGGATTTGAACTTGTCTTTTCAGTATTAAAAAAACTTTGTCTCTGATTTACTAGTTCAGTAACACAGCCATCTTGATAAGTCTAATCAAATTTTGTGTTTAACTTTTATTTGCATAGAGATTGTTTTTCCTCCTTCACACTTGACCCATGTTCGACACTGGCTTTTATTGCCTGTGTCTAGGTGCCCTTATGAAGTTGGTGGGTTGCTGTCTTGAACCACTGCAGTCCATGTGCTGGTGGTGACCCACAATGCTGTTAGGGAGGGACTGCCAGGAACTTGACTCATAACACTGAAGGAACAGTGATACATTTTCAAGGCAGGATGGGGAACTCGGAGGGGTGGTGATCCCACATGTTTGCTGTTGTCCTTTTAGATAGTAGTGGCCATGGATTTGGTGCTGTCTATGGAATCTTGTGAAATTTTGCAGTGCGTCTTGTAGATAGTACACATTGGTACTGAGTGTTGGTGGTGGAAGGAGTAAATGTTTATTGGTATGGTGCTTTTGGGCTATAACCTCTTGTGATTTTTTTTTTAACCTCAAGTGGGTAGCATTGTTCCGAATAGTGTCTCACTTTGGTCAAGTTGTTTGTTCCGTAATGAAGCTATTAACTGTAATTTGGAGAAACATAGCATTCCCCCATTCACCTGCGAGTCCTCCAAATCTATCTTGTACCATTTTTCACTGAGGAAATGGCAAACAAATTGAAATGGGGAAGGAGGGTTTTTTAAGACAATTACGAACTCTCCCATTAATTTTGGGGAGTTGTAGCTCGACAAAATTGAAGCCATATTATGACACATTTATTTTAATTTAACAAATAGATCAAAGTGGGCAGCAAATTATCTAAGTGTGTTTCAAGGAGATTTTGCCCTTGTTTATCATTTTCCTTTTTCCATAGCAGTGAATTTACTGCTCCACAAAGGAATCCTATTAATTAATTCATTACATATTTAATCTTTATTTCTAATAGGAGAAAAGCAAGCGGCCACCCACGTCAGCTTAGATCAGGAATATGAGCGTGAAGCCTCTCAGCAATGGAAAGAGCTTGAGGAGCAGGTAGTAGCTGTGGTGAATAAAGGAGCAGTGCCACTGAATTTTCAGCCAACTCAGTACTGCCTGAACAACCAGACAGACAACCTACGATTTCCTGTGACTGTAGTGGAAGGTAAATCAATCTCAATTAATTCTTCTAGAAGGATACTTATGTGTTGAATATAAATTTTGACCAATTAATGCAAGATTTAAACTTTTCTAGCTAGTAGATCCTAAATTAAAACCTACTGAACATAATCCTGTTCACTTACTTCAATTAACTTGACCCTATCTATTGTCTTAATGCATTGGCAGTATTTGTTGGAGATCTGGAATGTATTTGTGCCCTTGCCAACTTTTATCCTGAAACATTATTAAATATGAATTATTGGCTTCTTTATTTCATTGCGGTTTGTGCCACGTTCCTGTGTGTATATTGCCCGCTAAGTTTACTCCATTACACTGAAGTGTAAACATTGTTGCGAAGTGTATTTTGTGTGAGGTCAGACAATGCACTGCAGTTTGTTTTTGACCATGGTTCTGTATTTTCTTGATATAGGAGGACATTCTCCTTCCAGGCATTTATTACCCTTTCTTGATGCTCGTTTTAGAAATGCAGTCTTAAGCTGTAGACTGTCTGAGCCAAAGCCTCAAAGTTTCCTGTCAGTATTGACAGAAATGGAATTTCTTAAACTCCAATTTCTCTTTGCATTAATTAGGGTTTATTGGTTACTTTAGCCCATCATTCACACTCACTTCATAGAGCCTTGGACAAGTGGTTCCATTTGATAATCTTCCATAATGCAATTTTTTTTGTCATTCTTAATGTGCTTTTATTTTTGCATGTAGAACCAGTCACCGTTGAAGTTGTCTTCAAAAATCCGTTGAAGGTACCTCTACTGTTAAAAGATCTCTCGTTGTTGTGGAAGTTTAATTTTAGAGATTTTAGTAAAAGTCCAGAAGAAGAGGCAAGGGAGTCGATTAGCAATGAAAAAGATGGTCATCTCAAGGTAAGGAAATATTTCTTGAATATATCTAGCTTTTCTTTCTGCTTGTGACTTATGTATGTGGATGGCTTAGTGACTGTTGGATTAGCTTGATAAATTGATCATTCTCACTGGCCATATCTGATTTTTAAATCAGCTTGCACCTTTTAAGTGACTTAGCTGATGCCTCACAATAAATATCTGCTGCACCACATTGTGGTGTGTTGCCCATATTCCTTTCTCCTCCTCCTTGACTGCTTAGTTTGAGGAGCACCACTCCTCAAGAATGGGGCAGGGTCTTCACTCAATAGTAGAATGAGGTGGGGAATTCTAATAATTCTCAGACCTTGAGTGAGGGGGTTTCTTCACATCTGACTGATTAATCTCAGGATAAGGGTACAGCATTGTATCCAAAGTTTTTAGAACTCTACCAAGCATGAGAAGTATCCTCTGATCATCTGTATTCATGCCCAGTAGGAGTTCCATATTTCAATATGATCTTTTTGTATTTTTATTGTAAGGAATCTACTTCCTCTAATGCAGCCCACACTGCACGATCATATCTGTTCTTGTCTTGTTTAAGGTGCCATTGAGTAATGAAATGATATTGACTGTTCTTGTATTGATGCATTGTTTAATGTCATATATATAAAACATTTGTGTTTAAGTTACTTCATTTTTTAAAAAAAAATTAATGGAGTCTGTTTAGGAAAGTATTTTTCCATACTTGAGTGATTTACAGGGAATGGAGTTATTTTTTTTTCATTCCTTTTAAACCACAAAAGCCTTTTTTCACAGAATTTTCCTTACATGTATTTCTTGTTTTAAATTTTTCCAACTGTAGTTGCTGTTCATCTCTGCAAGTTTTGATAATTTAAATAATATTTCCCCAGCAATAGTTGGCACATCACTCTTGTGGATAGTGAGGATTGCAGATGCTGCAAAGTCAGACTCTCTGACTACGGGCGGCACGGTGGCACAGTGGTTAGCACTGCTGCCTCACAGCGCCTGAGACCCGGGTTCAATTCCCGACTCAGGCGACTGACTCTGTGGAGTTTGCACGTTCTCCGTGTCTGCGTGGATTTCCTCCGGGTGCTCCGGTTTCCTCCCACAGTCCAAAGATGTGCGGGTCAGGTGAATTGGCCATGCTAAATTGCCCGTAGTGTTAGGTAAGGGGTAAATGTAGGGGTATGGGTGGGTTGCGCTTCGGCGGGTCGGTGTGGACTTGTTGGGCCGAAGGGCCCGTTTCCACACCGTAAGTAATCTAATCTAATCTAATCCTGATGAAAGGTCCCAACCTGAAACATTGACTGCTCTGTTGCTTGACCCACTGCTTTTTCCAGCTCCATACTTTACCGACATATCTCTCGTGGACAGTCGGTTATTGACTTGTAGTGCTGTTTTTGTTTGAGCATGACCTTTCATGCATCTTGTGCATCTGTAACATAGCTATTAAGTTGGAATAGGAATAACATGCCTGTTTTCAACTACGGTTATGGCTTAATGCAAATCTTGCCTTTTGAATTCTTCTATATTTGGAGGATGAAAACTACCTGTCATAAGAAATATGCAATATTTATGAAATAAAGTCTGCAATTTTCATGATTACAGACACCCTCCAGTATTGCCACAGACGTGATAAGTGAATTTCAAATAAATGGTGAAGAGACTAAAGTGGTAAGTGTGAGATTTATCTTGAAACTGAATGTGATCTTCATCTTAAGATGAAAATCACGATTTGCAAAATAAGTTCTTCCCCCACTGCTCAGCAGGCATGAACTTGTTGAACAGCTGCATGTGTTCCATTTGCTTCTCTGGGTATCTCTCTCCTTTTTTTCGGTATTTTAATAATTCCATAAGGAATAACAGAACCTGATCCACATTAGCATTTCTATCAATGGGAATGCAGATGTAAATATGGTCCTGTCTGCCAATTGTCATATTCCCTAACTGCAGAGGCTGAGATCATCTCATTCAACACAGAACAAGGTTTGAAGCAGGACGTGCACTTGGCTTATCCTTTGCATGCAGTGTTGAGTGGACTTCCAAATGCACTTTAAATCCAAACTGCTCGTTTTTTAACATTATTGAAAAGTGAGCAATTCAATTCTGAAGTGCTGATGAACAAAAACCATGCTTAGTGTAACAAATGATCATGGTTCAGTCAACATTGTGTAGTTCACTCCCTGACAGTTTAAACATGCCATTCAGTGGCTGCTGCTTCACAGTTCAGCATGCAATCAAAATGATTTTGTCTGTGGTATCCTGAGTAATTAGAACATGGTTTAAATTGCATTTAAAAATGTTCAAGATGCATTTATCAGGGCATGCTTGGATGGAACAAGAATATTCAGCTTGAGTTCATAATCAGGAAGGAGAGCCACAGTTTTGAAGCAGGGTAGGTGCTTTGGATTGTTCCAGCCTGGTTAAGATAAAATAAATGCTAATTTAGATTAAAATACTTTTATTAGAGGTGAGACAAATTCATCACAATGAGTGGATCTGTCCTGGATGAATTGGATCGTAAGTTCGGCAGACCAAACTGTTGCAGAACAATGGCTTCCTGAAAGAAAATTAGAAAATAGGGCAAGGAGTAAGTCATTCAGTCCTCCGAGCCTGCTCTGCCATTCAATACGATTGTTTATGGCTGATCGTCTGACTCAGTACGCTGTTCCTCACTTCTCCCCTTTGATCCTTCAGCCATAAGAACTATATCTAACCCCTCCTCGAAAATATTACATGTTTTGGCCAAGAACCAGAGAATCCCTCCATGGTTGAAATGGGCCATTCAGCCCATTAGGTCCACACCAACCCTATGGACACTGGTCAATTTAGCATGGCCAGTCCATCTAGCTCCAGCATCTTTGGACTGTGGGAGGAACCCCCCCAACACACTCATTCACACTCACACTCACACTCATTCACACTCACACTCATTCACACTCACACTCATTCACACTCACACTCATTCACACTCACACTCATTCACACTCACACTCATTCACACTCACACTCATTCACACTCTCACTCATTCACACATGCGCACCCTCTCTCGCACACCCTCTCTCGGTGTGGAGGGTGCATGGTCACCCGAAGGTGGAATTGAGCCAGAGTCCCTGGTGTTGAGGCAGCAGTGCTAACCACTGAACCATTGTGCTCCCTCAATTGTTTTCTGTGGAAGAGAAAGCACAGGCTCACAACTGTCTGGATGAAGAAATTTCTCTTTGTCTCAGACCCAAAAGGCCCTACCCTGTATCCTTATACTGTGACCCCTGGTTCTGGACCCTCCAGTCATTGGAGACATCCTTCCTCTGTTTACCCTTTCTATGCTATCACCTCTCATTCTTAACTTTTGAGTGAATGCTGTCCTAACTGATCCAGTCTCTCTTCATATTTCAGTCCCGTCATCTTAGCAATCCCTTTGGTAAATCCTTGATGCACTCCTTCCATAGCCAGAACTCCTATCCTGTTAAGGAGATCAAAACTGCACACAGTACTCCAGGAGTGGTCTCATCAAGATCCTATAGCATTGCAGCAAACCTTGCCTGCTCCACTTGCTCTGAAGTTCAACATAGCGTTTCCCCCTTCACTGCCTGCAGCACCTGTATGCTTGCTGTCAGTGATACGCAGGCCTCACTGCACCACTTTTTTGTTGAATCTATAACCATTCAAATAATCGTGTTTTTGCTACCAAAATGGATAACCTTAACATTTATCCACCTACTTCACCCTGCCTTATATTTATTTACCACGTCACTTTTTTCCAAATCATACTGAAACATCTTTGCATCCATCTCTCAGTTCACCCTTCCACCCAGTTTTGTCATCTGTAAACTTGGTGGTGATATGTTTAGTTCCTTCATCTGAATTATTAACATTGTGAATAACTGAGGTCCAAGCACTGGTCCATGCGATGCCCTAGTGGTTACTGTCTGCTATACAGAAAGATCCTTTTTCCTCTGTATGCCGATCAGTTCTCTATTCATATCAGTATATTGTTCCATATCTCTAATTTTACACAGTCTCCCATATGGAACCTTATTGAAAGCCTTCTCAAATTTCAAGTAAACCGCATCCACTGGCTCCTTCCTTAACTCTACCAGTTAACATCCTCACAAAATTACAGTAGCTTGTCAAGCATGATTTCCTTTTCCTCTTCATGAATCCACACCCTACCCTGTCCCTCTTTTCAGAGTGCTCTGCTACTGAAACTTTTAGTAGACTCTAGATTCTTCCTCACTACTGATGCCAGGCTGACTGTCTGTCTGTAGTTTTCTTGTTTTTTAAGTAGTGGACTTACATTAGCTTCCCTCTGATCCATTAGATTATAGGAAGCAGAATTAGACCATTCAGCCATTTAGGTCTGCTTCACCATTTGAACATGGCTGATATGTTTCTCAACCCTATTCTCCTGTCTTCTCCCTGTCGCTCTTTATCCCCATACTGCACGTGGTACGGTGGCTCTCTGGTTAGCACTGCTGCCTCACAGCGCCAGGGATCTGGGTTCAATTCCTCCATTAGGTGACTGTGCAAACTCCACACAGACATTCTCCCCATGTCTGTGTGGGTTTCCTCTGGTTGCTCCGTTTCCCCCCTCAATCCCAAAGTTGTGCAGTTCAGGTGAATTGGTCGTGCCATTATAGTATTGGATGCATTAATCAGGGGTAAATATAGGGTGGGGGATTGGGTCTGGGTGGGTTACTATTCAGAGGGTCAGTGTGGTCTTGTTGGACCAAAGGGCCTCTTCCCATACTGTAGGGAATCTAGTCTAATCAATAACCTATCTATTGCTTTGTCTTTTGCATATCTTTTCTATTTCATGATTTATTTTCTTAACCCATGCTACTGCTGGGACACCTGTACATAATTTCCACCAGGGACTTTTTTTCCTTTGTGGCTACTCATTTCTACTTCACAGATCCTACATATTCCAACTCTATCATTTCTTGCTTTTTGATTTGTTTTTGTTTCTGGCCAATAAGACATCCCTCCCCCTTCTGCACTTGCTATAGAATGCCTAACTTTGGATATTTAGTTCTCAGCCCTGGTCATCTCATCAGATAAATGCCTGATGAAAGATCAGATGTGGACTTGGCTTTAATGTCTTATTTGACAATGATGCCTTAATGCAGAGCATCCTCAGCTTGGCCTCTCGGGGGATCTTGAACACTGAACCTTCTCACTCATGATAGGAATATTACCGCAATTCAAAGTTTGGGAGAAGATTTGTAGCTCGGGTGCTCATTGTTGTGGTTCTGTTCGCTGAGCTGGGAGTTTCGTCCACTGTCTAGGTGACATCCTCAGTGCTTGGGAGCCTCATGTGAAGCGTCCTGCAAAGATTAGAACAAACAGTCTTAACGCAAATTCAACCTAAACTCTAGGTCAGGTATGTGGACGACACCTTTGTAATCATTAAAAACACAGAAATAAAGAACACACCGGATCATCAACACCACACTCACAGGAATCTGATTCACTAGAGAGGAAGAAAAGGACAACCAACTCCCATTCCTAGACGTGATGGTACAGAGAACACCGAACGGAGAATTCACCACAAAGATTTACAGAAAAGCCTCTCACAGACCAAGTCCTGAACTACGAAAGCAACCACCCTAACACACACAAAAGAAATTGCATCAAGGCACTGTTCTAAAGGGCCACAACACACTGCAGCACACCAGAACTGCAAAAAGAGGAAGAAGAGCACCTCTACAATGTATTCGCCAAAAACGGATACTCCCGCAATTTCATCAACAGATGCCTAAGGGAGAGACAACGGAATGAGGACATGCCACAACCCAAAGGACTAGCCACTTAATCATACATCAGCGCACAAACCAACAGCCACTCGGACGACAACTCACCAGGACAAAGGACCTGATACCCAGCATGAGCAAAACCAACGTAGTGTACAAAATCCTATGTAAGGACTGCACAAAGCACTACATAGGACAAACAGGAAGACAGCTAATGATCCGTATCCATGAACACCAACTAGCCATGAAACGACACAACCAGCTATCCTTAGTAGCCACACACGCAGATGACAAGCAACATGAATTTGACTGGGACAACACTACTATTATAGGACAAGCCAAACAGAGAACAACCAGGGAATTCCTAGAGGCATGGCACTCATCCACAGATTCAATCAATAAGCACATCGACCTGGACCCAATATACCGGCCACTGCAGCGGACAGCTGGAACTGACTACCGGAAGCGGCAGATTCAAACCACTATAAATGCCGGAGGAAAGATCACAGAAGCGCTTCACAGGAGGCTCCCAAGCACTGAGGATGTCACCTAGACAGGGGACGAAACGTCTGCAACACAAATTCCCAGCTCGGCGAACAGAACCACAACAATATCGCCACAATCATTGGCTGTCAAATTGAGTAATTGTGCATATAACATTACCCTCCTCTCATTTAGCTCTCCACACTTCAGGCACTCTGCCTGTATTCCTTATGAAGGGCTTTTGCCCGAAATGTCAATTTTACTGCTACTCGGATGCTGCCTGAACTGTTGTGCTTTTCCAGCACCGCTAATCCAGAATCTGGTTTCCAGCATCTAAAGTCATTGTTTTTCCATACTACATTATCAGTAAAGCAATATTACTCAAAACACTGGTTTTAAAATAAGTTTGATGAATACATTCATTTTAAACCAGTGCACTTGTTGATGAGAACACCGATCTCCAGTAAAAACTCTTTTCACAAATCTAGTATTTTATAAATGTTGTTTCAGCTTGGCACTGTTTGGTGGTATTTTTGTCAATCTTTAAAAATGTTTTCAGTGTATAATAATCTTGTAAATAATTTTAAAAACTTGTGTTTTTGTGACTTTAGGCAAGATTAAAACTACTTCCTCATCAGACCGGAGAGTTGCACATTCTTGGTGTTGTATATAATCTCAGCACTGTACGATCATCTCCTACACAAGATGGAATGGACTACAGTCCTGGGATACAGATAGCAGGTAATAACATCTGCTTTTCTAGATATCTTATAGAATGGACTGCATTTTCTGACACTGAAGCATAGGTGGTATACTCTCAGGAGACTTTTGGACTTGTACTCTCTCTTGTGTGTGACTCTGGTGGCCTGCATGCATGCATTTGGTGCACCTGGTGTCAGCAACCTCTGCCTATCTAAGGAGTCTCTTTATACCATTTTTGATTGCTTATCAGTGTATATGTTAAATATTCACAAGTGCAATCAAACCCTTAAACATTTTATTTTGCTTAGCCTTTTATTTTGGAGAATTGCTTACCTGGCATCGTAGCGGATAGACGTCTGAGAGATTTTCAATGAATTATCTATTTAATGATAAATCAGAAAACTTGTTTTGAGAGCACTCTACTTTTTTAGGGAAGGTACAGCGAATATTGGAAATCTGAAACAAAACCAGAAAATACTAAAAATACTCACCAGTGAGTGCCTATTAGCCCTTCAGTTTTGAAGTTTGTTACATCACACGGGTAGAAGTGCTGGAGTCTTGCTTCATTGAATAAGGTTTTGGTTTGACCACAACTCTGCAGAGTATAGTTTTAGTCACCTTTTACATTGCTGTGGGTCTGGAGTCACATGTAGGCCAGCCCAGGTAGGGATGGCAGTTTCCTTCCCTATAAGACATTCGGTGAATGAGATGGGTTTTTACAACCATCAACAATTGGATCTCATGGTTGTCATCTGACTCTTGATTTGAGATTGTTATTGATTTCAAATTCTAACATCATCCATAGTGGGATTTGAACCTAAGTCCCAGAACATTTCATGAGGTTAATGGCTGGGATGAAATGATTGATTGTTCTCTGATGCAGGCTTGAGTTGCCTCGGTCTGCATAGTCTGAGTTTTGGTGGAATTTGAGGTGGTGTAATGGAAGCAAGAACTCATAAGGGACTTGACAGGGTAAATGTTTAGGGGATGTTTTCCCTTGCTGGTGAGTGTAGAAGGTGGATAATAATCTCAGAATAAGGCATTTGAGTATAAACTGATAGGTTTGTTCACTTGAATGGTTGTGAGCCTTTGGAATATTACCCTGCAGAAAACTGGCATCTTCAGTTATCAAATATAGTCAAGCTGCAATTGACACCTTTTTTTGGTTAAAAAAAGGATGCAATGCATTTGAGAGTCGTATCGGAAGGAGGAGTTGGAAGCACGTCTGCTATGATTGTATTAAATGGTAGAAGGACCAAATGATCTATCCCTGCTTTTATTATTTCTAGCTGATTGAATTTCTTTGGCTTGTAACATTTTCTGTCCTCTTGGATGTTGGCTGATCAATTGTGTATTTTTTATCACTTCCTGTTGTTTAAGTGTGTGAAGATTGTGTTGATTAGTCTTTGTAATTTTTCCCCTCTTATCTGTTTTTACAGGCAGTTACCTCAATGCCAGCAACCTCCACCCACCAAAGTCTGGAAACAAACAGCAGACTTCTCACAATCTCCATCAGTCCAGCTCTTCAGATCAACTGGAATATTTTCATGGGCTAAGCTGGACAGAAGGTTAGTTGGGCTGGTGAGAAGTAGTGGTGGAGCAGCCGTTGGACTAGTTCTTGTTAAATGTGCTGGACAAAAATAATTTGTCGTCTTGTTACAAGCCAACTCTAAATACATGAAATGTGGCTTCCTATGTTAGACACCAAAATGTATTAACTTTTGTGTGCCAGTTGAAGGCAACTTAATTTGTTTGGGCTCTACATCTTAAATGTTGTAATTCTTTTCCATACCCTGTACTTCGTTCTTCAAATTCAAGATTGTTGAAGTTGAAAAAATGATCAATTATGATTCAAATTGATGATCTGCCGAGCTTTTGCCCACTTGCTTAATCTGCCTATACTGTCTGCAGCTGCCATTTTCACTACTTGCTTTCCTACCTACTGTCATCCACAAGCCTGGATATAGCATGTTCAATTTTCTCATCCAAGTTATCAGTATGTATAGCAAATAATTGTGGCCCTTAATTAATACCTACAGGTCATCATCCTCAAAATGCCTCCTTATCCCCACACTCTTCTGTTAACCAATAATTTACCCATGTTAACATACTACCTCCAATACTCTCATTAAGTAGCTTTGTTTTATTTGGTGAGCCTATGGAATTCACTGCAAAAGAACACAGTCAAGCCAAAAACACACTGGTTTCAAGGAGGAGTTGAATATAGCACTTTGGGTTAAAGGGTTCAGAAGATATGGGGGACAAAACTGGGAGCCAACTTTGGAGTTGGATGATCAGCAATGATCATGTTGCATGCAGGGAATGGATTTGGGTGGGATTCTCTTCGGTGGGTCAGTACAGAACTGCTGGGCCAAATGGCCTCTGAATTGCTCTGTAGCAATTGAGATTCTATGACATAATTTTGCTCAAGCATCCATTTCCCTTTGATTTAGGCAAGACGCCTCATGGATTATCGGTAAGAGGACGGCAAGATTTGGAAATCCAGGGACCTAGGCTCAATAACACTAAAGAGGAGAAAACATCTGTTAAGTATGGATCAGATCGACGGCTCGATCCCATAATCACCGAAGCAATGCCTTTGTTGGAGGTAATAGCCGTTGTGACATGAATTAGCCCAGCCACTAGTGTTGGCACTCCAGAAGCAAAGCATTAATCTCCCCACTTTCTGGTAATTGGACTCTGATTAGATGATGAAATAAAAACAGGCATACAAATGTATTAGAATATTCAGTGCAGGTGTCCTTAATAGAAAAAATGCATAATTTGAGGAATGAATGCACATTCCAATGTTTACTGATTGGATATAATTTCCATTACTTGTGCATGTTTGAGTTGCCGTACTGAGTGCCTAGCGAAAAGCAATGATAAGGCTGCATTTCAAGCCTCACTCGTTGGTATTTAAAACAAAATTGGCAGCTTTGCGATGAATTCTTGGTGAATTGCCTGTTGCTGCGAGCGAAAGAGAAAGGGGAAAAGTCTAGGATCTATGTTTACACTAAAGTTCATGTAACTTTGAACATTGAAAGCTCAAGCATGTCTCGTAAAATTCTAATATTTACTGTTTTGATTACTTTGTACATTGTCAAATGTTGCAATGAATCTGGGAGAAGTCTGTCACAGGAAACTTTTAAGCGTTGAGGAGTGAAATAGTTAAGTCTGAATTTGTTGAAGATTCTGGCAGTGACATTTGAAATTTAAATTAATTTTTAAAAAATCAAATTTAAAAAAAAAACAAGCTGAATGGTAATTGTGTAACAGCCCTGTTGATTGATGTTAAAAACCCATGTCATGTTCTTTTAGGAAAGAAATCCGTCCTTACCTGGTCTGGCCTACGTGTGACTCCAGACCCACAGAAATGTGGCTTGCTCTTAACTCCACACCATTAGGGATAGACCACATGGCCCAGCCTGTGTCACCTATATCCCATGAATGAATCATGAAAACGATACAGATGACGTATACATGAGCCTTCAGTGCCAAGCACTTCAGAAAAAAGTCATTTGTATACCTAGAAAATTGAAGAGCAGTAATTTTGAACAACTGTTTTAATATCTGCATAGCGAATAATAGAGTGACATTCAGATGGTTAAAATGGAGCTAATTTGTGCTGTGTCCTTCATATCTCTGGCTCAATAACGTTCTGATCAGGTTGTCATCATATTATGGCTATTTTATATTGTCTCTGAAATTAGCTTTCTGCTACTGTATTTTATTATTATCTTTAATGCTTAAAAGTCGTCTCTGTGGACATGGTTTATTTCATGTGCATACCCCAGCATGTTACAGCAAAGTCATAAGAATTGAAGTTCAGCAAAAGTTGGCAGAGAATTGCTGCCTGCATTCTAACTTGCAATGACACAAATTATGGAAGGGTATAAAATTTGACAAGCAATTTTGAAGCTGTGGAAAATTCAATATATTTAATTTTTAAAAAGGTCTAATAAAATGAAGTTTGATCTTATACTTGCTCTCGAAATTGAGAGCAACTTTCCTGTGGGTGTAAAGATATTTGTGTAACTGCAGTACAGCAAATTTGTGAGCAAGGCTATTGCTCATGGAATAAAAGGAAAAAAAAAATGGATGGGATATTGGATGACCAATAGGAAACTGGAGTTTACAGTTGTGCCTCCGGACTGGAGGGAAGTTTATGGTGGAGTTCCTCAAGCATCTGTATTGGAACCCCTGCTCATCTGATCTGGATTAACGATTTCGACTTTGGTGTTCAGGCGCAATTTCAAAATTTGAGTGATACAAAACTTGAAAGCATTGTGAACCATGAGAAGGTAGTGTTGAACATAACAGATTTTGGAAATGTATAGAAGTAACACGGTTGTTGTCATGAGTGACTTTAGCTTCCCTAATATTGATTGGAACCTCCTTAGCTTAAATAGTTCGGATGGAGCAGTTTTTGTCAGGTGTGTCCACGAATGGTTCCTGATGCAATTTGTAGATCGGCCACCTAGAGGGAAGACCATAATGGATTTGGTGCTTGGCAATGAACCCTGCCATGTGTCCGATCTCTGTGGGAGAGCATTTTTGTGATAGTGATCACAGCTACCTGACCTTCTCTATACTCATGCAGAGAGATAGGAGCATACAGTATAGGAAAGTATCTAATTGGGGGATTGGGTAGAGGTGCTCAGATTTACCTGGACAGAATAGGTGAGGAGAAGTTGTTCCCATTGGAAGGATCATGAACAATAGAGCAGAGTTATGGTAGCTGACAAAAGCAGCAATAGAGACACCAGGGAAAACTGAATGCAGTCACTGATTAGGATTTGGAGTGCATTGCCTAAATATGTTGGAAGCAGGTTCAGATAAGACCTTCTCAAGGGAATTGATTATCTGATAAGGAAGAAAGTGCAATGTAATGGGGAGAAGATTCCTTTTGTGTACTTAGTCCTGAAACAATAGGCTAAACTGCTGCATTACGTGCTGGCCCTATTGAGATTCTTCTGAGCCCTTTGATCGTTTGCATTAGAGTCATTCTGTGGCTCGAACAGATAAATGATGTGTTACATTAACATCAGATTCAATTTTAAGGTTAATGTATCTTGATTGAATTTTTTCTGTGTGCAGGTATTTTTCATAAACTTTCCTACTGGACTGCTTTGTGGAGAGATAAGAAAAACGTATGTCGAATTTGTGAACGTAAGCAAGTGCCCTCTTACCAGATTGAAAGTTGTGTGCAAAGATCCTGATTTCTTTTCCTTTGGAAGCAAAACTGCTGCATTGACGCCATTAAGTCCAACAGCTTCTGAAAACTGTAGCGCCTACAAGACTATTGTGACTGACTGTGCATGCATGTCTTCTGCTGTGACATCATCCGTTTCCCCGAAAGACTTTGGGATGGACACAGGAAATCCACTTTGGGTAACAGATGTGCCACTTCCTGACCCTGTGTTGTTGCCTGGGGCTTCTGTGCAGCTCCCTATGTGGTTGCGTGGACCAGATGAAGAAGGAGTTCATGAAATAAACTTTTTATTTTATTATGAAAGTACAAAACCACACTCAAAGCTGAGGTAAGTTTTTTAAGAAAGTGATAATTGGTTTGACTTGTTCGTCTTTGTGTCCCATTTCACTTGTCCATCTGTGAGCAATGGAGTTAAAAAGTCACTGTTTTTAGATGGGACGTGTGAAAATTTAATAACCCTGTTTTATTTCAGTACCCTGCCTCAGTGTTCAGTTCTCCTGACTTTTGGGAATGACTTCGCTGGTGCTTGTTTGCTTCCAATTGGTCCTTTTGTGTGTGAGTCTGTGTGCGCACAGGCAATTTATCACGAGAGAGACATCACGGCCAATCAGGATCCTGTTCCTTTCTGAATGTGTTCACTGGCAAGTGACTTGCACTGGGTGCCAGTCAGAGCCTGCAAGCTTTGTCGACCTTTCTTTGATATAAGCTACAGGTGCTGGGCCAATCGTAGTGCACCCATGTCCACCTCGAAGTAATGTTAGCTCACTCAGTGCATACTTATTTTATGGGATGTGGTCATCCACTGGACTAGCATGTATTGCCCAGGGTATAGTAAAATTCTTGAACCACTGCATCCCTTGGAGTTTAGGGACACTAATGGTGCTATAATGAAATTTCCAAGATTTCAACTCAGCAATATTGAACAAATGGCGAGATGGTCAAAATGGTCTATGGCTTGGAGGGGAACTTGTGCTGTTCCAATACATTTGCTGCATCTTGTCCCTCTAGGTGGGTATGGATTTGGGAGGCCATTTTGAAGGAGTTTTGGCAAATTTGAGGTGCATCTTGTGGATGGCACATACTTATCACAGTTTTGGTCACAGATGATAGTGCAAGTTGAAGGTGGTGAATGGGCTGCTTTGTCCTGGATGGTGCCCAGTTTCTTGTGTTATTGGAGTTACACTCATCCAGGCAAGTGGGGGGCATTCCATCACATTCTTGACTTGTACCTTGTAGATGATGGACAAGGGGGTGATGGCAGGTGGGTGTGTCGGAGTCATAGCCTCTGACCTGATCTCATAGCCACAGTATTTATGATTCTATGGTTGAGTATCATGTCATTTGTCACCCAAGGATGTCATCAGTGGGAGGGTGGGGTATTCAAAACTGAAATCACTCTTGACTTTACCTTTTCTGACCATTTTTATTTTGTTCAGTGTGCAAGTTATTCATGCAATAGGTAAATTTACGGAGAGTTTTCGAAACGGGTGTAATTTAACCTTCAGTGACGTTGAGTTACTTGATGATTAAATTCTGCTGTTGTTGGGAATAAGCATTGCAGCCACTAGTTATCAGCAGTACAGAGATTTGTCACTTTCATAAGTAATATACTAGGGCAATTATTTTTCAGCTATGACATACTGAAAATGTGTGTTTTGCCAAAGAAACTTGCAAGTATATTGAAAATTTTGAAATAAAATTCATTTGGAGACACTTTTGTATCTCTTGGTGACTTGTGCATTTCGCCTGGTCACTGAGAATGTGAACTGATTGGCAGATTCTCTGATCAGGAAGGAGAACAATGAATATTTGTAAGGTAATAGAAACCTGTCAAACTGATGCATCATTATCTTTAACTAAAAAAACATCTTTCAAGGTCGAAAGAAAATTGACAAGTTGCACTTGAATACTGTGGAACACTGTCTTGGAGAATCAGCATTTACAAACAGTAGATAAAGGGAATTGCGATGTGGGGGGTCTGAAAGAAAATTTTGAAGCCAGCTGTAATTAGGGAGAGATATAGCTTATAGTTGTTTTGAAGGAAATTCTGGAGAAAAATTATGTGATTGTCAAGCCCACAGAAGCACCCAGTTATTCAGTTTAAACAGGAAACTGCAAATTGAAATTAAGATTTATTCACCAACTGGTTCCAAAGAATCCAGCTCTTTGCAAGCAGACATTTGGATTGGGTACCAATGATTTCTCGCAAACCTGGGTGCACAATAATCCCCAGCAACTACCTGTGTCTCTCCCTGACTCTGTGATAGTAGAGTGTACTGTAGAATTAAACACAAAAAATAAATTCTCAATTATCTAGTTAAAGAACGCTGAACAAATCCTGCATGTATTTCATAATGCCTAGTTTTAACAACACTCTCAGTAGTGTGTCCAGTCAAGCCAATAAAGGAGACACTGCTGAATATTTTCTTGAGGATCAAGTGTTAGTAGGAAAACATTTGGGAATAATGACGATTGCGTCATAAGCATTAGTTTGGCTACAGAGAAGGCCCGGTAGGAATAATAAACTGGAGAAATGCCAACTTCAATCAAGTCATAATGGATCTGGCCCAGATAATTGGAATCAACAATTAACAGGAAAATACATTGCTTTCTTTGAGAGTTTGACTACTGTTGAAGCACATCTCCACGAAGAGGAAAGGTTGGACGCACAAATCGAGAGTTCCTCTGATGACTATCGCGATTGAGATAAAGCAGATAAAATGTGCTGCTTGAAGTATGTCAGGAGAATTGAAGAATTGCAAACAACTTGTTGTTTAAGTGCAAGACACTGCTGTAAGGAGGAAATCAGCATGTCCTTCTGCATGAATCACAATCAGTGTGCATGTACAGCCACTGACACTGTCTTTATTGTAAGGCTGGTGCAGCATGTAACTGGGATATCTTGCTAGATGTGTGCAGGGCATTGATGAGACTGCACTCTGTACTGTAGACAGTTCTGATCTTTATTCAGGAATTGATGTACTTAAATTGGAAGCAGTCCAGAGAACATAAGAATGAGGAGCAGGTGTAGGTCATTCAGTCCCTCGAGCATGCCCCACCATTCCATAAGATCTCGCCCAGGTCTCAACTCATTATTTCAAAAATCTCTTTTCCTGCCCTTTTTAAAACTTTGTGATCTAGCCTTGTGGGTATGCCTTATATCAATACAGTAAGTTACTGAAACTGAAATGTTGACAATTCAAAATCAATTGAAGAACTTTGGTCAATTTATTATAGGATAGCTTTTATCGCAATACTTTTGTCACAAAAAAGGACACAACTATTCCCAAAGAAAAACGAAACAAACTAATGTTACCTAGAGGATGAACTACCTACCGTAGCAAGAATGTTATTTTGTCCACTATGTGGGGGGGAATAAAGTGTATTCTTAACTGGTAATTTTGTTTGACATTTTAATAAACTGCCTTAATAAACTCCATAATTCTCAAAGTTACTTTGCACCTCAGTTATTCTTCAAATATGTCTCCTATACTAGATTCCCCTATTAGTGAAACTGAGCATCTGCCTTGCCGAACCCCCTCAGAATATTGTTTGTTTCAATAAGTTCAACCCTCATTATTTTAATGTATTAAGTCCTAACCTGTTCAGTACTTTTTGATAAGTCGACCCTTCACCCCAGGAATCACCCTGGTGAACTCTTCTGAACTGCCTCCATTGCCAGTATGACCTGCCTTAAGTACCAAACCTATACACAGTGCAGCCTCACCACTATATGCTGATCTGAGATGAGTGCAGCATAAACACCAAGATGGCCTATATCAGTGCTGTTTGTGCGCTTGGGTATTTTCCAAAACTGTACGAAGTTTTACTCCTCTACGGAGCGGTTTTCAAGTATAAGTCCACTAATAAAACCAATCTCTGTTTTAACAGTCACCGAGTACTAAGACACACAGCGATAATATGCACCAGCCGTTCTCTAAGTGTGAAAGCGACAGCATGTAGAAGTAATGTCCTGGAAGCTGAAGGGAAGAGTGACAGTGATAATCTGTTGGTATTTTTGGATGTAGCAAATATCAATACAGTAAGTTACTGAAACGTTGACGTTAACAAAATCAATTGAAGAACTTTGGTCAATTTATTATAGGATAGCTTTTATCACAATACTTTTGTCACAAAACAGGACACAACTATTCCCAAAGAAACGAAACAAACTAATGTTACCTAGAGGATGAACTACCTCCCATAGCAAGAATGTTATTTTGTCCACTATGTGGGGGGGAATAAAGTGTATTCTTAACTGGTAATTTTGTTTGACATTTTAATAAACTGCCCTATTTGAATCATTTAAGCCAGCAATGATCAATTAGAATATTTTTATGTAAATTTTAATAATGGTTTTAAAGTTTTGAATTTTCTCCATCGATTCCAGCTTCTGGCAACTGTTTGTATAGAGTTTGCACATTTTGTGTCTGTGTAGGTTTCCTTTGGGTGCTCCTGTTTCCTCCCACAATCCAATGATGTGCAGGTTAGGTGAATTGTCCATTGCCCAGATGTTCATGGATGTGTAGGTTAGGTGCATTAGTCAAGGGTAAATGTAGATCAGTAGGTTTGGGGAAATGGGTCTTACTCTTCGGAGGGTCGGTATGGACTTGTTGGGCTGAAAGGCCTATTGCCACACTGTAGGTGTTCTAGTTCTAGAGAGATGTATAGAAAATTATTTGGCTAGAGTTAAAGAACGCTCATTTTGATCATTTAACACCAGGTTCGGTGGGTGGACTTGGCGTTTGGAGGGTAGAGTGGGTAAATCTGACCTTGTCTGTTTTGACAGGAATGATGGAAAAGTGGTATATTGTTTAAATGGATAGAGATTGGAGAATTATGGGGAATCTGGTTATCCTGATACATATATCACAAAATGTTAGTATGCAGGTACAGCAGGTTATCAGGAAGGTCATGAGATGTAAGAGTTGAAGTGGGACATTCAGTCTGATGAGCTTTTTGCATATTCATGGCTGGCTGATCTGATAATCCTCATCTCTACTTTACTGTCTTTTCCCTCTAACTCTTGACTCCCTTACTAATTAAAATTTTGCTTCTGGACCCAGCCTCAGCAACCTGTCTACAGGTTTACTGCACTCAGAAATTTCTCCTCATCTCATTTATAAATAAATGACTCCTTCCTCTGAGATTTGCCCTCTGTTCTTAGGATGTTACCCCTTGTAAACGTGTCTTTCTCCACCTGCCTTTTAAGCCCTTTAAGAATCTTGTATGTTTCTGTAAAATTTCCTCCTCCTCCTAAACTCCTAAAATGAATACAGTCATGAATGTAGTGCTGGAAAAGCACAGCAGGTCAGGCAGCACCTGAGGAGCAGGAAAATCGATGTTTTCTGGAAATTACTGATGAAGGGCTTTTGCCCGAAACATCGGTTTTCCTGCTCTTCAGATGCTGACTGACCTGTGCTTTTCCAGCACCACACTTTCTCCTCTAATCTCCAGCGTCTGCAGTTCTCACTTTTGCTTAGCTCAGTGAGTACAGGCCCAACCTACTCTTTATTCCTAAGAATATCCCTCCATACCCTGGATCAACTTGATGAACCTTCTCTGGGCATTCTCCATTGGCAGTGTATCTTAGCTGAGGTAAGGGACCCAAAATTGTTCAATTTTCTAGCTTTCCCTAGTTTTAGCAAGATCTGCCTGTTATATTGCATTCCCTTTAAAATAAAGAGCAGCATTCCACTTGCCTTCTCTACCTGCTCAACTTGTATGCTATTTTTTTCTGATACATCATGAGGCCCTTCAGATCTCCCTTTGCCGCAACACTCTGTATTTTTATGGGGAAAGATTGCATTCTGCTTTAATGTTGTTTTAATACAAAGAATAAAATATAGAAGTGTGGATATATGAGGCCTTGGCTCATATCTGAAAGGGAACACCATCAAAATTCCAGCTAGCTGGTAGCTGCCAGTGACCCAAATGAGCAAATACTGAACGTGTTCAGAACCTAACTCTGCAGATGTAAACATTGAGATTCCAGTGCAGGTGATAGAGCGCTGCCATTAATTAGCCTCATGATCAATCTGCACAGAGTGCATTTGCATTGGGCCTTCTAAAATGTGAACATTTCAATGGTTTTGGAAAGTGATTAATTTGCAGAAATTGGATGAGGTAGCCTCAAGTGATTGAGTGGGTAAATGATTTCACATGGTGTTTGTGGCAAATTGTGATAACATCTGCCATGAAATCAAAATTACTTGTTTGAAGTAAAGTTATAAATTACTCTTCACAAAGTATAGCGATGTAAATAGATCCGAGAAACCAAATTCTTCACCACCACCGTCTGCCACGTGCAGCACATGTATGTTTCCACCCCATTCTTTTCTGAATAAACATGCATTTAACATCAGCTAGCAATTCTCCGACATTCAGAATGAGTTCTCTGCAAAGCATTGTTTGTGCATTCATTGCTCCACCTGGTGGTGGTATTGCCCACATACAGACAGCCAAATAAAAACAGCACTTTCTGCACCAACCAGTTTGGCAGACTGTTCTAAAGGTGGTTGGGGGTGGTGTCCACAAACCTTCTGAACAATTCAAATAATGATATAGAAAAAAAGTTTTCATGTTGCTCTTTTTAAAAAAAAACAAACTTCGCAAAAAGTTGTTAGAGCCACACTGGCATTTTATTTTTCTTCAGATGGTATGTGTGATGTATTAACAGAAACCTTAATCTTTCAGAGTGAAGCAGGTGTGAGAGAATTCCACATAATCCAGGTGTCCAGTGGTAGTGAACATTGGAAGCTGCAAAAATGTATAAATCCCACTGAAGATAAAGGTGGGCTTGCTCTTTTTCTGTTTTTCTTGTTTGCAATCTAATGTGACAGCAATAAGTGTAGATGTCTGATCTATATGTGCTCAAGTTAAAATATCCCATGTATATTGACGAATGTGCGTAAGGGTGGATCAAATTAGAGCATGTGCCATGTATCATTGGACAATTTAATAAATGTAGAATCACAGATTATTGTTTAATTATCCTTCAGAAAACAGGGCTTTATACTTCAAAATGTTTGAGATTGAGAAGTTGGATATATCCCTTGCCAATTTAATTTGATACCTTTAATAAAAGAAGATCTCAAATGCACCGTTTAGCTAAGTGTGATGTGCTGCATATTGGAAAGACAAATCAGGGCAGAACTTATACCCTTAATAGTAAGGTCCTGGGGAGTGCTGCTGAACAAAGAGACCTTGGGGTACAAGTTCACAGTTTCTTGAAAATGGAGTTGCAGATAGATAGGATAGGGAAGAAGGCATTTGGTATGCTTGCTTTATTGGTCAGTGCATTGAATATAGGAGTTGGGAGATCATGTTGCAATTGTACAGGACATTTGGTTAGGCCACCTTTAGAATGCTGTGCACAATTCTAGTCTCCCTGCTAAAAGAAAGGGTTCAGAAAGGATTTACAAGGATATTACCAGGGTTTGGGAGTGTTTGTGCTATAGAAAGAGGCTGAATAGGCTGGGGTTATTTTCTCTGGAGTATTGGAGGTGGAAGACTGACATTATAGCGATTTATAAAATCATTAGGGTCACGATGGGGTAAATAGTTCAGGTTTTTTTTCCCCATGAGTGGTGAAGTCCAAACTAGAGGGCATAGGTTTAAGGTGAGGGGGAAGAGATTTGGAAGGAACCTAAGGGGCAACTTCTTCATGCAAAGGGTGGTGCATGTATGGAATGAGCTGCCAGAGGAAGTGGTGGAGGCCGGTACCATTACAACATTTAAAAGGCACCTGGATGGGTATATGAATAGGAAGGGTTTAGAGGGATATGGGCCAAGTGCTGGCAAATGGGACTAGACTAGGTTAGGATATCTGGTTGGCGTAGACGAGTTGAACTGAAGGGTCTGTTTCTGTGTTGTCCATTTCTGACTCTAACAGGCACATCAGTGCAGTATGGGTAGACTATGGCATGCTAAATCAGAGGCCCAGGCTGATGCTCTGGTTTTAAATCCTGCCCAGTAGCTGATGCTATTAATCCAATTTCAGTGCTAACTGGGTTTTAAAATGAGTTTCAGTAATGGTGACCATGAAAAGGGACGAAAGATTGATGATTCCCTTGGAATAATGGGGTATATTATAAATGGCTCCGAAGATCGTGGATACTGTGGTAATCTTTCAAGAATCCTGCTTCAGGTCAGAGGATTGGAAAACTGCCAATGTAACATCTTTTATTTAAGAAGGAAGGAAGGCAGAAAAAAAAACACATATTGAAAGGCTAGTTAGCTGAATGTCTGTCTGTTGTTGGGGAAATATTAGGGTTTTCTATGCAATAGAGCATAGAAAGCTGAGTCAGCATGGCTACCCAGGCAATTCTACCTGAGACATTTACTAGAATTCTTTGGGCCAGTGACCAGCAATATAGATGAAAGGAAGGAATAGATGTCATATATTTCAAAATTGGATTGTCGTTTGAAAAGGATGGATGTGTAATTTTTGGGGATGAGGTGGGGCACTGCCACTTGGTAAACTGCCCCTGCTGGGAGTCCGTGCTCACATGATGGTCCGAATCACTGCCTCCTGTGCTTTTAAGAATTCCTTTTTCACTCTGTGTAACTCTTCTCTTTGCATTTTTACATATCAGATGCAAAACTTGGAAGTCGGGAGAGGGCAAAACTCTGCTTTCGAGCAACAAGGTGTCAGAATTCAGAAGGTGAGGTCATAAAATCTGGATGTTTGCAGTCAATAATGTTTTTCTAATAGTTTACCATTTAACATGGTGACAGCAGTAAAATAAAGATGAATCGTTCAATTTTCTTCTTGCTTTCTTAGCTACCTCATGTACAGAAGGAAAGTATATATTTGCAGATATCGTTCTGGGGAGTGAACAAGTGAGTAAGCTTAATTTCCTAACCACTCAATTTCAACTGGCTTTCTGCTGTGCTCTTGATTTGCTGGGTAATTTCATTCTTTTGTGACTATCTAACATTTGCCATTCTTCTGAAAAGGTGATGATGGAAGCAGTTGAAGCCCTGATTTTTGAGAAAAATTATAACTAGATAACTTCCGTGAGAATCAATCACATAATGTGCTGTGCTCTTTAACCTGCAGCAGGCTTTTGTTGTTCTTTTTGACTTGGCTATTGGTACTCTAATTTTCTAGCTGGGTCTTGCAGCTCATTGCTGATAGGCTGCAGAGTTTTTAAGCCGAGTGAGTTTCAACAGAATCCAGCAAATGTATTTGGGATGACCCGGAATCCACCAGGTTCCTTGCTGTTATGTTAGCTGGGGTAAGGCTGTAATGTGGTCTACTTTGCTCTGATGGGTGTCTTTGTAAAATTCACTGGTTTGCCAGTAATGTTTGTAATTTCTCAATCATCCGAAAAGTTGTTTTCCACTTGTCCTGGTAGAAGCCATAAAGCCACACAGCATAGAAACCAACCCTTTGATCTATCTCGTCCATGCTAACCAAGTTTTCCAAAACTAAACTAGTTCCACTTGCCTGCATTTGGCCCATGTCCCGCTAAACCTTTTTCTATTTGTGTATCTATCTGAAAATCTCTTAAATATTTATAACTGTTCCTGTATCTACTAGTTCCTCTGGCAGTTCATTCCACAAACCACCCTCGGGTCCATTTTTAATTTTTCTCCCCTCGCCTTAACAATATGCCCCTGATTTTGAACTCCCGCACTGTCGGGAAAAGAGCTTTGCTATTCATGTGATCCTCCTCATGATTTTACCAACTCCACCTCCCACGCTGCAGTGGGGGAAAAAAATTCAAGCCTCTCTGTATAACTCAAACCCTCCAGTCCTGGCAACATCTTGGTAAATATTTTCTTAACCCTCTCCTATTCCTGTAGCAGGGTGACCAAAACTGTTCATAGTAATCCAAAAGTGGCCTCACCACCATCCTGTACAACCTCAATATTATGGGCCAACTCTTACAGTCAATGGTCTGAGCACTGAAAGCAAAAGTACTAAATGCCTTTGCAATGTCTCTGGAAGATCTATCCATGTTTCCCTGATTGTGCTTCCAAGTATTGGTTATTCAAAGTCAGAAGATGAAAATGGGTTGTCTGCCATGCTAGAGAGCTCCAACATGACTGAACCATTTCATAATGGTGGGAAAGTTCAGCTGTTTTTAGCTTGAAATGAAGATGAAGTGCAGTCTCTCGCTGGTGATATTTTGACTTACTAGAGTATTTGATGTGACCATTCCCTTTTAACAGTTGCTTTTGCAATTAGAATGTAATAGAGAATGATTCAGCAAATTCGCATGGATTCTACTGGATTTTGTTGACTATGTAGCCAACAGGCCATTTGACCTGAAGAATCGGTGCTGGGATTTGTTGAGTTTCATCCTGGCTTTGTTCCTCTTCCACTGTAATCCTCCGTTCCTTTCTCCCTCATAGGCTTACCTAGCCTCCCCTTCAGTGCATCTATACTGTCTGCTTTATCCACTCCCTGGTACTGAGAGTTCCATCTTCTTTTCTGTCAAGGTATGAAGGAAATGAGAGGAACAATGTACAAGTTCGTGAAAAAGCAGGAGAATACCTTTTTAAGCAGGATTCTCTTTGGAGAGCCATTACAAGCATGATGGGCTGCACCGCTGTAACAATTCTGACCCTGTCACTTTCTTTGATTAATGGCCTCTAGTTTTGCACTTTGAAATGGGAACATTGTCTGCCCCCTCTGTCAAAACCTTGCACCATTTCCAAAATCTTTAATCTTCCCTCAATCTTGTTGAAGAGAAAAATATCCACCCTGTTCACCTTTCCTTGATAGGTGCATCCTGACGTTTGTTTCTTATTTGTTCATAGGATGTGGCATCACTGGCAAGGCTGGCATTTATTGCTGATCCCTAATTGCCCTTGAACTGAGTGGCTTGGTAGGGCCATTTCGGAGGGCAGTTAAGAGTCAGCCACATTGCCATTGGTCTGGAGTCACATCTCGGCCAGGCCAGGCTAGGATGGAAAGTTTCCTTCATCAGAAGGCATTTGTGACATGGTCACCATGAGGCTAACTTTTTTAAATTCAAGGTTTTTATTGAACTCAAATCCCACCATCTGACATGGTGAGATTTGAGTCCAGGTCTCCAGTTCTGAAGAAGGGTCACTGGACCTGAAACTGCTTTTTGTCCTCCGACGCTGTCAGACCTGACTTTTTCTAGCATTTTGTTTTTGTTTCCTCAGAACATTAGCCTGGGATCCTAAGTGACATCACCTTATAGTAATTGTTGTCACCTTGCATTATTGTTCACCATTTTCTTGAAGCAGTGAGAAGGACTACACTTTATAAGCTTATTTCATGTGGGGTGCAAATTGGAATGCTTTACACTTTGCTTGCATAACAATAATTACTAATAATTCAGCTTTAGGATGTACATTGTAAATATAACAGTCGAGTTCTATACAGGAAGTTCTGATTCAGAATGAGTGAAACTGTTGGACAGGGCATTAAAATTTACTAAAATACAAGCAAATGCTATAGACACTGAAAATCTAAACAAAAAGTACTGAATACTCAGGACTGGCAGCATCTTTGGATAGAGAAACAGTCTATGTTTTGAATCACATCTTGGATTCTTGTCCTTTTGTTATGAAAAGTTCCAAGTATTTGTCCTGGAGGCCTTTTTGTTCTTGTAGAAGGTAGTTGTTGAGCACGGGGCAATTGGCAGATTCAAGCTACAAGCTAACCCATGTGATTGTATCATTGAGAGTTGGTTCTGCTTTGTGTTACAGATAATCAGTGCAACCACTCCATGTGCAGACTTTTTCTTTCAAAGTTGCTATGCTGCAAGATCTCGGAAGATGATACCACAGACAAGTATGGGGCCGGGGAGACCAAAAACTACTGATCTTGCCAAATTAGTGCAGATGTGTAGTGAGGTGGATCTCAATGTAATAGTATTATGGAAGGTTTGTATACTATTTTAAGCGTTTATGAGGTGCACATTAAAAGGTCATGCCGATATGGTGTATTTTTGAATAGTTACAGAATTCTTTTGCTTCGGAGAGAATATAAAAAACACTTACATTAATCACTTCCTAAATCAGTACAGTGATTTGAAAATGTTCTTGCTTCCCCTGTTATGGTATATTAAATAATTGAAATATTACAGAAATTCATAATGTACTCTAGTTGAATAGTGACTGCTGCTCAAGATTCTGGCAGTTTCTAGTGTATGTTGTGAGCATTTTATGTAGCAGTTACTTGTTTTTGTTTTTGCAAACCGCTCAAATAGAACCTAAGAGATCAGTGTAAATGTATGGCAGTGAAAGAGACCAGTTGGCCCATTGTGGCTGTGCTCAGTATGGACTCCATTAATGTCTTGTATTAAGATCACAAATTGACTCAATGAGTTCTCCTCTCCAGCCAAATAGCTGTCGCCTTCCTTCCCATTGTCCTAAAATTATATGACACTTAGCTTTTCTTCACCATAGTCTTAATCTCATGCTCTTTCACTGAACATCTGATTAGAAATGTTCTCAGGTTGATTGAATTTTCAAGATGCAGTAATTCTCGATTACTTGCTGATTTGTTTTGTTTTGATTTGATTTTATTGTTGTCATGTGTACCTAAAACAAAGCTTTGCACTGTATTTAAGAGTAGTACAGAGCTGAAAAATGTGTTGCTGGAAAAGCGCAGCAGGTCAGGCAGCATCCAAGGAGCAGGAGAATCGACGTTTCGGCCATAAGCCATCTTTGCCTTTGCCTTGAGCTTTAGAGTGGGTCTTAACGGTGGAGAAATAAGAACCAAAAAAACTGTGGATGCTGTAAAACAGGAACAAAAGTTTCAGGTGTGATAGAAAGGGATGTAAACTGGGTGGAGGAGTTGCTTTATTGGCAAAGGTGTATCGCTCCGTTGTACTGAGGGAGGATACAGTCCAACCAGGGAAGGCGTTATACTGGACCTGGTTTTTGGGAAATGAGCCCAGCCAGGTGACTGAATATTCAGTGGGGAAGCATTTTGGGATTAGTGACCATAATACCATGGTTTTAAGAAAGGATAGGGATAATGGCAGTCCTAAGGTGAAGATATTAAATTGGGGGAAGGCGAACTACAAAAATATTAAACAGGAAAATTTTGATTGGATGTAGCTGTTTGAGGGTAAATCCACATTGGGCACCTGGGAGTCTTTTCAAACAGCAGTTGATATGAGTTCAGAAGTGGTATGTTCCTGTGAGAATTAGGGATAGGTATGGCAAGTTACGTAAACCTTGGATGACCAGGGATGTCATGATCTTGGTCAAAAAGAAAAAGGAACCATCCGTAAGGGATGATCCAGGTTAATTACAGGCCCATGAGCCTCACGTCAGTGGCCAGGAAATTATTGGAAAAGATTCTTGAGGACAAGATGTATACGTATTTCGAAGAATCGTTTATGCAGGAGAGGTCATGCCTCACTAACTTAATCAAATTGTTTGAGCAAGTGATAAAGATTGAGGGAAAAGTGGTTGATGTTGTCTACATGGATTTCAGTGAAGCCTTTGACGAGGTACTTCATGGCAAGCTGGAAAAAGATGAAGTCACATGGTACCAAGGGTGAGCTGGCAAGCTGGATACAAAATTGGCTTTGTCATAAGAGACAGGGTAAAGGTGGAAGGATGCTTTTTGGAACGGAGGGCTGTGACTAGTGGTGATCAGTGCTCTGACCTCTTGTCTGTATAAATGATTCTGAGGAAAATGTAGCTGGTATATTTGCGGATGATACAAAGATTGGTGGAATTGCAGATAGTGAGGAGGATTGTCAAAGCATACAGCAGGATATCGATCAGTTGGAGGTGTGAGCAGAAAAATGGCAGATGAGGTTCAATCCAGACAAACTGAGAGGTGATGCATTTTGGAAGATCAAGTACAGGTGGAAATTATGTTGTGAATGGCAGATCCCTATGTATATAGAGGGATCTAGGTGTGCAGGTCCACAGATCACTGAAGGTGGCAGTGCAGGTAGATGAGGGAGTTTAAAAAAAAGGCTTATAGCATGCTTGGCTTCTTAGGGGCATTAAGTATAAGGATAGGCATCCTACACTGCAGCTTTATAGAACTTTAGGTTACACTTGGATTATTTCATACGTTTCTGGTCAACGTCAGGCGGATGTGGATGCTTTGGGGAGGGTTCAGAAAAGGTTTATCAAGATGTTGCCTGGTATCAGGGATTTTAGCAATGGAAAAAGGTTGGATAGACTGGATTTATTTTTTTTGAAATGCAGGAGATTGAAGGGTCATCTGATAAAGTTATAAGATTGTGAATGGCATGGATAGAGTGGAAAGTATGAGGCTTTTTTCCAGGGTCAATTACTAGGAGACCCTCATTCAAGGTGTGAGGAGGGAAGTTTTGAGATGAGGCACCACACATAGGGTGGTGAGTGTTTGGAACATACTGCCAGAGGAGGTGTTGGAAGCAGACAAATAGCATTCAAGAAGCATCTGGATAAATACATGAATAGGATGGGAGTAAAAGAATACAGATCCTGTAAGTGAAGACAGTTTTAATATGGAAGGGCAAAATGTGTTGACACCGGCTTGGAGGACTGAAAGACCTGTTGTGCTTTCTTTTTAAAGATTAGATTCCCTACAGTATGGAAACAGGCCCTTTGAACCAACAAGTCCACACCAACCCTCGGAAGAGTAACCCTTGCAGACCCACTTCCCTACCCTATATTTACCCCCTGACTAATGTACCTAACACTATGGGCAATTTAGCATTGCCAATTCACCTAACCACACGTCTTTGGACTGTGGGAGGAAACCGGAGCACCTGGAGGAAACACACACAGACTCGGGGACAATGTGCAAAATCTACACACAGTTGCCCGAGGTGGGAATCGAAGCTGGGTCCCTGGTGCTGAGGGGCAGCAGTGGTAACCATTGAGCCACCGTGGTTATGATGGGTAATCTCGTTCTGAGGTGGATGACTTGAATGCTAATTGTCAAGGGGACAAAGGAAACCATTCATTTGTCATGATTAGTCAGGAAACCATCAGACCACAAGAAATAGTAACAGGAATCGGCCATTCAGTCCCTTGAGCCTCCCTTGATGTGAGGCATGTTGTTGGATCAGCCATTCAATAGGATCATGGCTGATCTGACAACATGCCTCATGTCCACTTTCCTGCCCTTTCCCTGTAACCCTTTGTATTCCCCAACTGGTCTTGAATCTGTCTATCTCAGCCTTAAATGTATGTAAGGATTTGCCTTCACAGCTTGTTGTGGAAATGAGTTCCAAACACACACAACCATCTGAGAGAAGAAATTCTTCCTTGCCTCAGTCTTCAATTGGTGTCCCTTTATTCTGCAATTGTACCTTCTAGTCCTAGACCTTCCTGTAAGGGAAAACATCATCTCAGCATTTACCCTGCCAAGCCCCTTCAGAATCCTGTTTCAACCACACAGCAAGTTTCTCAGCTTGCTCTTGCCTGAAAGTGATTGGATTGCTGAATTTCATGATGAAAGTGATTAAAACCATCCATGGAAGGTATCTCAATGATCCCAGATTGATAGGATTGCTAACAAGGGTATGTGGTGCATTGGCTGGGGGATTGGGTTTAGAGCCGTGAAGTTACACTACAGCTCTGTTGAGTCCTGATTAGTCCACACTTGGAATATTGTGTTCAATTCTGGTTGCCTCATTATAGGAAAGATGGATAAGCTGTACAGAGGACATTTACCGGGATGCTGCCTGAACTGGAGGGTATCCTTTATGAAGAAAGGTTGAGGGAGCTAGGGCTTTTCTCATTGAAGTGAAGAACAATGAAAGGTGACTTGATAAAGGTGTATAAGATGTTGAGAGGCACCGAGTGGATAGCCAGAGACTTTTTCCCAGGGCAGAAATGTTTATCATGAGGGGGCATAATTTTAAGGTGATTGGAGGAAGGTTTAGAGGACAAGTTTTTTTTTTAAAAGAGTGGTGCATTGTGTGGAATGCTCTGCCAACAGTTTTGGTAGAGTCAGATACATAGGGACTTTTAGGCAATTCTTGGATCAGCACATGGAAGATAGAACAAGGAAAGGTATGTAGGTTAATCTGATCCTAGAGTAGCATAAAAGGCTGACCCAATGTAAAGGGCCTGGCCTGGCCTGTACTGTGCTGTACTGTTCTATGTTTGTTGCCATTGGACATTTGCCTGTTAGAAAGTAGTGACCGTCTCAGAACAATGCCTCCCAAAAATGAGGAAATCTGTAGTACCTCTATTTATTCACAGCCAGTGACTTAGTTTATATAGCTTTACTTGATCTGTATGAAAATGGACAAATTTGCTGTGTACATTTCGATCCAGGGTATTTAGGGGCTGGGGTTGAGGTGGTCGTGGAAGCATGTACCTTTGTTAGTGTTTAGGGATCTACTACTTCATTAGCTTTAATGGCCATCTAGGTGCAGAATGTCTGTTTGTGATTTAACTGAAAAATGACCAGCCATGATTAGGCTGTTTGTGTAAGGGGTGAGGGAGCAGCCAGCTTTATATGCAAACTGATAGTCTTGTACCTGATCTACTTTCTGTTAATACAATATGAAGTAACAGTCTCTCACTGAGCAATGGTGGAAGTTTCAGTGAAATATTTGTGGCATAGAAATTTATTTTCTCTGTTCTTGTTACAGGCATATGTTGTTGAGGACAACAAGCAGCTTATATTGGAGGGCCAGCTTCATGTTGCCTTGGAGTCGATTGGAAAAGAAGCCTGTTCGTTGCCTCAAGTACAGGTAATGCTTTTCTGACTCGACGCTGTGGTGTTTATGTGACGTCTTGTAGCCTATCTTGATCCAGTTCAGTCCATTCCATTCCATTGTAATTCATTCTGTTGGTGGTAATGTTTCTCCATTTTGCTTCTGAAATTGATCTTAATCTAAATATGACTTGTGCTGGTATTTTCCTGGACCTGTGGACTGCAAATATTAAAAATGAACAACACCTTGAAGGTCATCTTAATTGATCCAAACAAAAAATGTTTTCCAGTCCCCATATTGTAACAACTCCTTGTTTATATAAAATAATTCCATATGGTTTCGGCCATATATTGACAATTCTTTGTGAAGAATGATATTGTAAAATCAGGCCTGTATTTACATTTCACTGAATTTGAATCTGTCCCCTCTTGAAATTTACTTTATATTAATAAGATTAATACAAGTTATTTTGTCTTCGTCACAAATATGTTGTAATGCACAACACTGCCATTTAGCCAATCATGTCTGCAATGGCTTTCTGAATAAGCAAGTCTTCGTCTTGTTGTAGGGGTCAGCAGGCCCTGGTGCTTTCTCCATGTCATTGCCTCTACCAATTACAAATGTAAGAAACATACAAAATTAGGAGCAAGAGTCAGCTATTCAGCTCTTCAGGACTGCTCTGCCATTCAGTATGATCTCATCTATCTCACTGCCATATTCCTGCTTTCCCATCATACCTTTTAATATCTAAAATTGTGTCAATCTCTTCCTTGAATGTATTCCATGACCAGCTTTCACAGCCTCCCGTAGAAAAAATTTCCACAGATTGACCACGCTGTGAGTGGGAATGTTTCCTCCTCAGTCCTAAATGGTCTACCCAGTGTCCCCCTAAGACTGTCGCCTGGTTCTAGACTCTGCAACCAGGGGAAACATCCTCCCTGCATCTAGTCTGTCTAGTCCGGTTGGAATTTTATACATTTCAATCCAATCCTTTCTGTCAGTCTAAATGCCAATGAATACAGGTCCAGTCGAACTAAAGTCTCCTCGTAGGACAGTCCTACCATCTCTGGTATCAGCCCAGTGAACCTCTGCACTCCCTCTGTAGCAAGTGTATCTTTTCTTAGATAGGGAGACCAAAATTGCAGACTGTACTCCAGGTGCAGTCTCACCGATATCTGCTGAATTCATATCATGTCATTGTGTTCATGTAAAGTGAAAGGTGGGACCAACAAATAAAAAGATCTCTGGATGTCAAGGGATGTACAGGATCGAAGAGATAAGAGAGAAAAGGAAACTTATTGTAGTATCTGAAGGCTGAAAACAGTAGATGCCTTAGTATAGCAAATTCAGGGGATTACTCAAACTTAGAGCAAAGATGGGAAATTAGAAAAGATACCACAGGTAACATCAAGAAAAATCTAAAGGTTTTACAAGTATACAGAGGAACCTTGATTATCTAGCATTTGATCATGTGAATATCAGATTATCCAGCAAGATCGCAAGGTCTCGATGCTCGCCTAAACTGTTATCTGGCATTCAATGCGGAATTCAACTAACTGAACAAAAAAGCTTCCCGTCTGTCCTTCAGATAATCCAAGGTTCCTCTATTAGAGACAAACTATGAACTAGGGAAAGAGTAGAACCCAAATGGCAATCTGTGTGGAGCTGGAAGATGTGGCTGATGTTTTAAGTGAATGCTTTGCATCTATATTTTCTATAGAGAAGAACAAGGTAGATCTAGAAATCGGGGAGGGAAACTGCAGTGTATTTGAATAAATTAGCACTAAGAGAGAGGAATTATTGGTTTTAAGAGACTTAAAAGTGGATAAATCAAAGGCCCACGTACAATATATCTAAGGCTGTTGTGGGAGGCAAGGAGTAAAATTCCAGGGACTTGGACCTGAATTTGTCAGTTATCCGTGGCCATTGGACAACAGCCAACAATAATGATATGAGAAGAGGCATCTTTAAGGAGTGAGTGTTTTTTCCACTCATGGAACATGGGTGTCACTGGCTAGACCAGCATTTATTGACTATCTCTAGTGCCCTAGAGAAAGTGGTGGTGAGTCACTGCCTTGGACCACTGCAGTCCATGTGCATTAGGATCTGGAATGCATTACCTAAATGAGTATGTGACTGGAGCTGATCTGATTCCGTAACTCTTTCTAGTAAAGATTAGTGACGCTGGAAATGCACAGCAGGTCAGGCAGCATCCAAGGAGCAGGAAAATTGACATTTTGGGCAGGAGCCCTTCATCAGGAATTCCCAATGATCATGATTCCTGATAGGCTCCTGCCCGAAACATCGAATTTCCTGCTCCTGGGATACTGCCTGATCAGTGCTTTTCCAGCACCACTCTAATCTCCAGCATCTGTACTCCTCACTTTCACCTAACTGTTACCAGTAACCATGCATTTAAAGGCATTGTATGAACTGCAAATATTTTCTGACCCTTGAGCAACGATTTCTATTGTGTTCAGTTTTGGGAAGAGATAAGTTATTTAGTTTGCATGTTTATTTTGGTCCCTATCTTGCATATTCCAGGAAGCACAGGAAATGGTTCTGTTGAAGTTTGTGCGACCTGAACAGCCACAGCAGCCTGCAAGACCGAGTATGGAACAGCTTTCCCACCTTATTAAGATCAGCTTGCATTACCCTGAATACTACGACCATCCCTTTCATCAAAAGAGGTTTGTAATTTGCTTTTTAAACACATCTAATTGGAAGTGTCTTGGCATGGAATTAACTATGCTTAAATGTGCTTGAAGGGAAAGAATTAATTATATACTTCTATGCTGAACATCAGGGTAGATTGCGAATGCAAGATTGAAGGATTATTCCTCTCAACATCATACCAGTATCATTTTTAGTTTCTTGAGTGAAACTTCTGTATTTTATGCACCATTTGAGTTTTATGCTCCAACAGCATTATGCCAGGATCATCTTGGAGAGGAGTGTTAACTTTTAGCTAATTTCCAAACCAGCACCTTCTCTTCACCCTGTCTGACCTGTTCCCTTTAGTCGCATGTTGCCACAATCTCATGTGCCTATATTTTGTCACTGAGCTTGATGCTATCTGATCAACTGCTTCTGAAGTCTCCATCCCTTCCCACCAAGCCTCTTTACAGATTCCCACTTGCCCCTGTCTCTCTTCTATATCTGACCTCCAAGTTTATTTTGACATTAAACCCACCCTTGTAAACTACTGACCATGTGACCCCTGACACTCATGGTTGCTGATATTTTAAATGGTTCTGTAGCCTTGGGTAGCCTTCTCTTCTTCCTCAGGATATCTCTTAACATTGCATTGTCTTCCTCTTCTCTTGCCAAAAGAGCCCCATCTCCAATCTCCCTTTGCTTTTCATAGTCCCTGAGCATATTGCCATGTCCCAGTTCTGTTTTTCAAATTCAGTGCTGGCCTTTTATGTTTCCACTTCTACCAGAGCACTGAAACATTAGTGTTTCCAGTGGCATACCTGTGAATACCATGCACTATCTTTTTCTGTCCTTCTTGACTTGTATCTCTTCACATGGGCACTTATGCCATCCTTCTCCAGTGTTACTCCTCTGAGCTTGATTATGCCCACTCTTACTGATCTAACTATGAAAAGGCATCAGCAATAGCTTGTTTTATCTACCTCGTCCAACACCCAACCTTTAACTCTGGACCTGGAGCTGTCCTTGGCTGTGATCTTTACCTCACAGCTGTTTCTTAGTAACCTAATTAACAAAGGTGAGGCCAAGTTACTGCAGCCCTGCAACTCCGACATCTCTGCAGTCCTCTGCTTCGAGCCTCTGTGCACCTCCAGCTTTAATTACTCCAGCATTGGAGACCCTTAAAATACAAGCTTCCAAACTAATAATACGAATTGGACACTTTCCGTCATAATATTGTGACGCTACTATGGCCTTTATCCTGGTTTATTTATTTTTCAAAGTGAAGTTTGAGCCAGAGGTAACGAGTTGTCTTTTCCACCCAATAAAATAAACAACCAATGAACCCCTGGGGTTTTTAAAACTTTAGAACAATAGGAGCAGCATGAACGGGTAGAGGTGGGCTCCCACAGAACCAGAGTTTCAGTTTAGCTTTCAGTGATTGGGATTTTGAAGTTGGCTCTGGAAGTTGTTACCTACGTCTTGGCTGCAAAAAGCTAGAATTCTTTCTCTAATACAGAATCGCAGGAGACAATCTATTTTACAGAACTTTGCTTTGCCAAGGGTGTGTTTATCAGATGCTGCTATATTGGTACCATTGCTATTTAGTTAAATCGATTATTCTGTTAAGTTTTCCAGTAGAGTGAGGTGTATCAATTCTTTTTGTTAGTCTTACACCCAGTTAAAATACAAAAGTGTGTTTTGCTTAAAGCCAAGTAGTGTGACCAATTGAGTGACATCTGGAACACAGCACCTTACACTTGCCTTTAAATAAACCAAAAGTTAGGGTCTAGGCTATCTCCTTGATGTAGTTGAAGGAGGTTTGGTCTGGTCCATAACAATATATTCAGCAAAATCTTGTGCTTGGAACTTTTGGGGTATTTTCTCTGATAATTGAATTGTTGCATTTCATTGTGAAAACAATTTAAGAAGAACATGGTCAGTGTTTTATTGTTCATCTGAAAATGATTTTTTGAATTCACATTAACTCTGTTTACTGAAACTGGTTAAAGCGAAAACAAAGTGCAGTTTATAAAATATAAACTTACAACTAAACCTAGAAAGAAACGTTGCACAAAAACGTCACCGGACTGAACTGGATAAAAAGCAAGCAAGTTAGTGGAGCCTCAGAAAATATTGGAGTTCTTGAAGTTATACCATAATTGCTTTGAGGAATGTGTTTGTAATATAATTGCATGTGATTGGTAAGTCAAGTGACTAGTGCACAATACTTCATTTCCTACATTCAAATAATAAAGACAAATATTTTTTGACTTTTATTTCATCGCCTTTTTGCCAAAAAGATGTCTGTTTAGAAACATTAGAATTCTAGTAAATGAGCTTCGTATTACGTTAAAGTTCCATTTTTGTCCTTGAAATATGTATATTTGTAGGTGCTGGGAATCCATTAACATTTTTGTGATTTCATATTTTTCTCTGTCCTGCAGTTTATGTTTAGTACCAGTTACTCTCGTTCTCTTTAACTGCTGTCAGATTGAAGTGGACATTATCATTGATCTTCGACACAAGGCCACAAGGTAAGGCCATTTCTAAAACTTCTAAGTTTCATTTTCAAACTGCTAATTCTAAAATAGCTTAGGTATGCTTTATGTTTTTGTTACTTCAGTGATTATTTTACTGGAATAAAGGCAAAATACTTCAGGTGCTAGAAATCTGAAATAAACACAGACAAAGCTGAAGAAGCCAGTGGGCTTGGGAGCGACCGTGGACCGAGAAACCATTAATGTTTTGAGTCCATTATGAACATATGAAAGAGGATTCTGGATTAGTGGTGCTGGAAGAGCACAGCAGTTCGGGCAGCATCCAAGGAGCAGCGAAATCGATGTTTTGGGTAAAAGTCCTTCATCACGGCTTTTGTCCGAAACGTCGATTTCGCTGCTCCTTGGATGCTGCCTGAACTGCTATGCTCTTCCAGCACCACTAATCCAGAATATGGTTTCCAGCATCTGCAGTCATTGTTTTTACCTTACCATATGAAAGAGGAGTCATTCTAGAATTGAAATGTTAACCCTGATTCTTTAGCTACAGATCCTGCCAGAATTCAGAAATTCTGAATTTCTCCAGGGGCACGGATTGCAAGGAATGTGAATTCTGTTTTGTATAACCAAGTCTCATCTTACCAGACCGCTGTCTCATTATAAACTGAGCCAACTGGTGATGGTTTAACCTGGGGCCGCCATCCCTCAGATGAGGGGAGAGGTTGAGGAGGAGAGTCTGACGTGGCAAACTCAGGCAGTGCACGAATTGAACCCTCCCTTATCAGTGTCACTGCTTTGCAAACCAACAATCCAGTCAAGTGAGCTAAACCAACCCCTTTTTGTATAATGTTGGAGTAATAATCTGGAGTTAGGAGGCTCCCTCCATAATGGTGATACTGCAGTTGATTGGATTGGCATTAAAACCCAACTGGGTCACTAATGTCTCTTGGAGAAGAAAACTTTTATTCTGTGTTGAAACCTGTTTTTTAATGAAAGAGATTTCTTAATGTGCTTGCATGTGTTTTTCATTGCTGATATGCATTCATTGGCAACCTTCAAGTTTTAAGCAATTAAACTTGGCATTCATTGAAGCACTGAGTTCAAAAACTAAATGAGTTTTGCAAGTAAGAAGAGAAATTGCTGGAAACACTCATCACGTCTGACAGTATCTTTGGAGAGAAAGCAGAGTTAAGTGTCCAGTGACCCCTCCACTTCAAAACTGATTGTACCTGGGAGGAGGTTGGTGTAGACGTTGGAAGAAAGTTAGGCATGGTGGCTCAGTGGTTAGCACTGCCACCTCACAGCGTCACAGACCCGGGTCCGATTCCAGCCTCGGGAACACGTCTGTCTGTGTGGAGTTTGCACAGTCCCCCCCCGTGTCTGCATGGGGTTCCTTCCACAGTCTAAAGATGTACAGGTTAAGTGGATTGGTGATGCTGAGTTGCCCATGGTGTTTGGGGGTGTATCAGCCATGGGAAATACAGGGTTACATGGATAGGGTAGGGGATGGGTCTGGATGCGATGCTCTTTAAAGGTTACCGTGGACTCGATGGGCCAACCGGCCTGCTTCCACAGTGTAGGGATTCTAGACCAATGTCAGCCTGGGAGAATGAATAGCTGCTAATGAGGAATGTTAGTGGCTGCCAGTTTTGGATTGTTTGTGGTAGCAGGCCATGTGATAACAAGAGACAAGGCTTGGTGTGTGCCGGTTGGAGTAAGGAAATGGGTGAAGGTGCTCAGGCCCTACAATTATTGAACTCTGTATAGAGTTCAGAAGGTTGTAATCTTTCCAAGCAGACTGAGAGGTTATTCTTCCAGTTTGTATTGAGCTTTGTTGGAGTGCTGTCGGAAGCCAGGGAGAGAGACACGTTAGCCAGGGAATGAATTGACGTTGAAAAGGCAAGCAACCAGCGTCTGTCATTTTTTCAGACAGAACATGGGTCCGCAAAGCAATCGTCCAGTCTGTGCTCTGTTTCTCCAGTGTAGAGGAGAGCACTGACCACAAGCTTTGTCCGAGTGCACTCTGAATGCTGTTCCAGTGTTGGACAACAGTCCATCATAAATAAGCTTCCGGACAGCTGGCAGATCCACTCAGTTATTCCAGGCTTTATCGTCCATGATGCTATGGCTCATTATGCATGCCACAGAATCATTCCAATGCAGGAAGGGCCATTCAGCCAATCCAGTCTGTGCCAGCTCTCCAAATGAGCATTTCACCTATTTATCCTTTTCAGATAATGTTCTAATTCCCTTTTGAAAGCCTTGATTGAACCTGCCTGTCCTTACACTCAGGAAGTGGGTTCCTGACCTGAGCTCCCCACTGCATGGAAATGGTTTCTGTTCTCTCTTTCATAACTCAGCAGAACCTGTTCCAGTTCATGTTGTCCAGAACCCTCATGATTTTGAATACTTTTATCAAATCTTCTTCGAGTCCCCAGTATGGGAACAGTCTGTTTGGCCCAACAAGTTCACACCAACCCTCTGAAGAGTATGCCACCCAAACCCAATCCCCATTACTCTACATTTACCCCTAATTAATGCACCTAACCTACACATCCCTGAACGCTACGAGCAATTTAGTCTGGCCAATTGACCTAACCTGCACATCTTTGGACTGTGGGAGGAAACTGGAGCACCCAGAGGAAACCCACGCAGACACAGGAAGAATGTGCAAACTCCACGCAGACCGTCACCTAAGGCTGGAATTGAACCCGCGTCCCTGGCACTGAGAGGCAGCAGTGCTAACCACTGAGCTACCATACTGCCCCAAAATGTTTCCTAAGACTCCCTTTCTTTTCCCCTCTCACCTCTACCTCGCTGACCACCCCTCTCTTGGAGGAGTCCTGTCTGAAACATGAGCCGCCTGGCAGGGCTCCTCCACCTCACTCTACCCTACGTACCCTTACCCCGCACCTACCTCACTTCTCATGCTAGCCTTCCTAATTCTAACTCCCTGACTACTCCCCACTAACCCCTTCTTCTAAGCGCCCTCTATCTCCCCTCTGGCTCTGCCTTGCCTTGAACCTGTCACTGACTGGGATAGATTGCAGGTAAGATCTGAACCACCACCTTCCTAAGGAGAACAGTCTTAACTCTCCAGAATCTTCACATCCTTCCTAAATGGTAGTGGCCAAAGCTAGACATTACAGTGTCAAAATTAGTAATTGCTGCAAGTGCATCAAAGCTCCGTGCTGTTCTACTGTGTGCCCCTATGAGGGAATAAGTGCTTTCTTAACTGTTCTTGAGCTGTCCTGTGACTTTCAATGACATACGCATGTGTATGCCAGGTCACTTTATTGCATATTGATGACTATTGAAGTGCTGCCTGACCCCTTTAAGTTTGGTTATGAATAGTCTGAAGCTTTCATCTTTGTCTGTTTTCATACATTAGTTGGCTGTAACTTTTTTAATTCAAGTTAAACTCTGAAAGCACTAAGGTCTGGCAGAAGCCTTCGAGAGAGAAGCAGTTAATGTTTCAGGTCAATGGTCTTTCAGTGGAAAGGGAACAAGTGATTTAAGCAGCTGAAAGTGTGGGAGAAAAGATGTGGGAAGATCTGTGATTGAGTGGAAGCAGAACAGATCGAATGACAAGTTGGTGGAGATCAAAGGGGAATAACATTTAAACTCTTATATTGGAAATATTTCTTCAGGAGTATGTACATCAGTGGTATCAGTACATATGCATTTGCCAACTCTTTGACATCAGTACTGCATAATAATGATGGCAGTTTAATTTGGGAGTAGTACTTCACACTAATGTCATCTTGCTGTTCCGAGATATTTAGCAATTGGCCTCTGTTTTTTCCAAACTGCCTTTTTCTATTTTCAGTCTGCATGGAAATTTAAGTATTTTGCTTTGCACGTCTAAATCCTGGTTATTCGTGTGAAATAGTTAAGTTCCTGGTATCTATTCTCTGGAGGACACTGATTTCAGCCACTTCACAAAATTCCTGTCAAAGTGCCCACCAGTCAGGCCAGCAAGTTGTTTCTCTTCAGCGTCAGACTTTGGGATCTCCCTGAGGCAATGAAAGATGGCAGAGAAGTCAGCCTTTCTCTTTCTACCTTCCGCATAATTTATTTATTTTGCATTTTCTAAAAGCTAATTTCCCTGAAGCTTAAATGGATGTTGTCAGATATTTTTGCAAGGTAAGTGTGTCCATTTGGGATTTGACTTCATTAGAAAAATTATTAGCAGCTTCTCTGAATCTCTCATTCTGAATTGTTATTGTTCATTGCCTGCAGCTTTATCACAGTCAGTCCTTGCATTGCTAATGGGTCACATGTTACCTTATTGAAAATAGATACCATGTTGATGTGCTATAGAGTCATAGACATGTACAGCATGGAAACAGACCCTTCAGTCCAACCTATCCATGCCGACCAGATATCCCAACCCAATCTTGTCCCACCTGCCAGCACCCGGCCCATATCCCTCCAAACCCTTCCTATTCATATACCCATCCAAATGCTCTTAAATGTTGCAATTGTACCAGCCTCCACCACATCCTCTGGCAGCTCATTCCATACACGAACCACCCACTATGTGAAATAGTTGCCCCTTAGGTCTCTTTTATATATTTCCCCTCACCCTAAACCTATGCCCTCTAATTCTAGACTCCCCGACCCCAGGGAAAAGACTTTGTCTATTTATCCTATTTGTGCCCCTCATAATTTTGTAAACCTCTATAAGGTCACCCCTCAGCCTCCGACGCTGCAGGGAAAACAGACCCAGCCTGTTCAGTCTCTCCCTATAGCTCAAATCCTCCAACCCTGGCAACATCCTTGTAAATTTTTCTGAACCCTTTCACGTTTCACAACATCTTTCCGATAGGAAGGAGACCAGAATTGCACGCAATATTCCAACAGTGGCCTCACCAATGTCCTGTACAGCTGCAACATGACCTCCCAACTCCTGTACTCAGTACTCTGACCAATAAAGGAAAACATACCAAACACTGCCTTCACTATCTTATCGACCTGCGACTCCACTTTCAAGGAGCTATGAAGCTGCACTCCAAGGTTGCTTTGTTCAGCAACACTCCCTAGGACCTTACCATTCAGTGTATAAGTCCTGCTAAGATTTGCTTTCCCAAAATGTAGCATCTCACATTTATCTGAATTAAACTCCATCTGCCACTTCTCAGCCTAATGGCCCATCTGGTCCAGATCCTGTTGTAATCTGAGGTAACCTTCTTCGCTGTCCATTACACCTCCAATTTTGGTGTCATCTGCAAACTTATTAACTGTGCCTCTTATGCTCGCATCCAAATCACTTATATAAATGACAAAAGGTAGAGGACCCAGCACCTTGTGCTCTCTGCACAAAATTACTTTTTTTTCCTGAATCAAGAGTTTTATCCCTGCAGATCATTTATTTTGCACTGGGTGAATCTGTATTTAGTCCAAAGTTTTTTACAAAAAAATTTAGATTGATGGATGTTTTGTATTAGTTAAATTACGATTAAAATTGCAGTTGGGTTGCTCCAGTATGTTTTATCCAAAATTAATGGTGTTCATCGCCATTTGTTGAGAGTGCAGAGTTAACACCTCCCATTTGTGTTTCTGGCCCTAACCTTTTCCTTGTCAAGTTTGAATCTCTACATATCCGTCTGCATCATGAAGACCCCTCTGTTTCTCCTTTGAGCAGAGACACAAGCAGTTCCTCATCTACTGCTAACACTTTACGCCACATGGTTAAAGCTCTCCTCATTAAACAGATTCCCCTCCAGGTCAGACGTTTTACTATTGAAACCTGTATGGGTTATTGTTCTGCCTGCCATTTTGTGATGGGTGCAACATTGTTCATGCCCTCCTTCCAAACATCTATCTCACATCTCTCTTTCCACTTAGTTTAGGAACAGGAATAACTCAAATGATTAGCGGATGAGATGTTAGCTGATCTGTGAATGTTTTCTTTCTCCTAGTCCAGAAATGTTGGAGGTCCACGGTTCATTCACGTGGCTTGGACAGACCCAGTACAAAGTTCAGCTGAAGGGCCAGGAGGTTTACACTGTTCCATTGAAGGCTTGTTTTGTTCACGCCGGTGTATATAATCTTGGGACGCCCAGAGTCTTCGCCAGGCTTGCCGACCAGAATGTGCAGTGTGAAACCAGCCAACAGAACTCCACACCGGCCTTGATAATTATCAACAATATCTGAAGAACTGGCAGCACCTCATGTCCCTATCACCGTCAATCTCAGAAGGAATCATATGTACTGATTGCTTTCTTTTGTAGCTATTGTTGGAATTTCCTGCAGTTGTACCCTGCACCCACAACAAATACAGAGCTAGTATCTCAAAATTGTACAGAACAAATGGGTGGGGTGGGGGGTGGTTGAGGACTAAACCAGACCTAAAATTATTTTGTCTTTCACAATAAAAGAAATTCTGAACTTGATGTGCATATGTAAGATGATTTTTGAATATATTTATCATTCATCTCTGCTTAGACCTTTTTTAATGCAAATGTTGAATATAGGTGTGCAGATTGGGCCATCTGTTAATGATGCAGTTTAAAACTGCTGTTACCTTTTCCAGCACATGGTTTGAATATCTGCAGTTGTCTGAGAGGATATTGGTTGTAACTTTGGCTTTTTTTCTTTCTTCGGCCTTCATTTCTTACTAAATCAAAAGACCAGTGATCACTAACTGTGTAGTCTGTGGGAAAAGAGCATTAATGCATGAGCTAACTCCTCATTGGTAATTGTGCGAAAGCAAATCGTTTACGTTCACCCCCTTTAAGGTGTAAAATTAAACATTGCTTACACGAATTCTTCCAATGCCCTATTGTTTTACATATTCATTTGTTTCCTCAATATTATCTCAGGTTTAGAAGATGGCGCTGAATAATGAAGCATACCTATTTTTGGTTTGATTGAATTCAATCCAATGTTTATTTCACAGCCACAGGGTTTTGAGTTGGACCCAGCTAGCTACATTATGATGGAACTTTGCAAATTTAATATGTTATTTAATGTATCAACAGAATTAAAATGAACACAAATGTCTTTTCAAGAAATGATGTATTATATTTATAGCTAATGTCTGTAAATAGAATAAAACATAACCCATATATAATTGAGTTGTTTCTGTCTGTCACATGGAAGTGTGTTTGTTTTTCCAAGTTTATTCATGGTGTATGCACCACTGGCTGGGACAGCATTTATTATCCAGTTGCCCTTGAAGATGGTGGTGAACTGCCGCCTTGAATCACTTCGTGTGCTGTGGGTAAACCCAAAATTCCACCGGGGAGGGAGTTCCAAGCTCTTTGACCCAGCAGCCCTGAAGAAACAGTGATCTATTTCCAAGTCAGGAAATCCAAGTGCCTTGAATGGAAACTGATTGATAATGGTGTTCCCATGTATCAGCTGCCCTCAGTAGTAGTTGCCTTGAGGTTAGAAGGTATTATTTACCAAGCTGCAGTGCAGCGGCACGGTGGTTAGCACTGCTGCCTCACAGCGCCAGGGACCTGGGTTCAATTCCCGCCTCAGGCGACTGACTGTGTGGAGTTTGCACGTTCTCCCCGTGTCTGCGTGGGTTTCCTCCGGGTGCTCCGGTTTCCTCCCACAGTCCAAAGATGTGCGGGTCAGGTGAATTGGCCATGCTAAATTGCCTGTAGTGTTAGGTAAGGGGTATATGTAGGGGTATGGGTGGGTTGCGCTTCGGCGGGTCGGTGTGGACTTGTTGGGCCGAAGGGCCTGTTTCCACACTGTATGTAATCTAACCTAATCTAACTTGTAATAAGTACACACCGCTGCAACTGAGCATTGATGGCGCTTGTGGATGTGGCGCTTTTTCAAACTGATGTTTCAAACTGCTTTAGTATTTTTGGAGCTGCACTCTTTCTAGCAAGAAGAGTATTCCATCACACTCCTGACTTGTGTCTTGTACAGGCTGGGAGATACAGGAGGTGAGTTACTCACTGCAAATTTCCTAGCCTGTAACTTGCTGTAGCAAGTATATAAATGGCTAATCCAATACCTGGTCAATGCTAACCCCAGGATTTTGGTAGTGGGACATTCAGTAGTGATTTGAATGTCAAAGGGTTACCATTGGATTGTCTCTTATTCGAGATGGTCATTGCCTGGCACTAGTCATTCCAAACCTGGTCTTGCTGCATTTGGACATGGAGTGTTTCAGTTTCTGAGGAACATTGTGCAGTCATCAGCAAACATCTGCACTTCTGACCTTATGATGGAGGAAAGGTCATTGATGAAACAGTTAAAGATGGTTGGGTTAGGACACTACCCTGAGGAACTCCTGCGGAGCTGTGCTGGAGCTGTGATAATGACCTCCGATAACCATAACCACCTTCCTATGTGCCAGCTGGAGGACCCTAGCCTGCAGAAAGCTTTTTCCAACTCTTTGATTCCAGTTTTGCTCAGGCTCCTTGATGCCACACCGGGTTGAGTCCATCCTTGATGTCAAGGGCTGTCACTCTCTCCTCCCTTCTGGAATTAGCTCTTTGGTCCATGTTTGAACCAAAGCTGTAATGACGTCAGGAGCTGAGTGGTCCTGGCAGAACCCAAACTGGGTGTCACTGAGCAGGTGCTGCTTGATGGCACTATTGATGATGCATTTCATTGCTCTACTGATGATGGAGAGTAGAATGGTGCAGTAATTGGAAGGGTAGGATTTGTCCTGCTTTTTGTTTCCAGGACGTGGGCAGTCATCCACATTGTTGAGTAAGTGTCAGTGTTGTGATGACTGGAACAGCTTGGCTAGAGGTGCCCCAAGCTCTGGAGCACAAGCCTTCAGTGCTGCTGGGATATTGTCAGGTCCCATAGTCTTTTTAGTATCCAGTGCCTCCAACCATTCCTTGATATCATGTGGAGTGACTGCAGACTGCTTGTGGCTGAAGATTGGAGTGAATCCTTTGGCCTTATCGTTTGCATTGATATGCTGGGATCCCTCATTGTTGAGGCTGGGGATGTTTTTGGAGCCTGCTCCATGGAGTATAATTGTACCATTTACATGGCAGAGCTTAGATTTGATTTGTTTGGTCGTGGGATCACTCTGCTCTAACAAGGTTGTTACATCTGGTGCTGCTCCTTTCATGTTGTCCTGTACACTCTGAACCTCGGTTGATCCCCTCACTGCTCTGGTAGAGTTGGGGATTTGCCATGCCCTGAGGTTGCAGATTGTGTTGAAGTACTGATTTGGAGATGCTGGTCTTGGACTGGGGTGTACAAAAATCTCTCAACATCAGGTTACAGTCCAACAGATTTAATTGGAAGCACTAGCTTTGAGTGCCGCTCCTTCAGGTAGTTCAGGAGCGGCACTCCGAAAGCTAGTGCTTCCAATTAAACCTGTTGGACTATAACCTGGTGTTGTGATTTTTAACTGCGTTGAAGTACAACGCTGTTGCTGTGACGGCCTTGTGGATGCCGAGTCTTGAGTTGCTGGATCTGTCGGAGTTTTTTCCTATTTATCATGGTGATTGTGCCACATAATGGAGGGTATTCTCCATTGTGAAGACAGGAATATCTCTATAAGGACTGTGTGGTGGTCACTCTTACATGGACAGATGTATCTGCAACAATTGTGGATGTGGTCAAGTTTTGTTTTTATTATAATTCCTAATCCATCAACATTTTTGTTTGCTACTAAATCTTAAACATTATTCATTCTGTGACCATGTTTTTCATTGTCTTAAACTTTTATGAGATTTAAATCATGGGTAACATGCTCCTGTCTACTGCTCAGTCAGGATAAATGATCTTATGGTATTATTCTGAGGAAGGGACCATGGAGCTGTCACCAAATATTCTGGTCAATATCTATCACCTTTTACATTATATACAAAAACAAATATCTTGGTAATATGGGAGTGTCAAAACTGACTTGCATTTCCAACATCAGAACATGATACGGAGGTGCCGGTGTTTGACTGGGACAGACCAAATTTAAAAATCACATGACCCCAGGTTACAGTCCCAAGCTTTCAGAACTCTGCTCCTCCTTCAGGTAACTAATGGGGCAGGATCATAGGACACAGAATTTATAGTAGTCACTTAGAATGGTTTGCAGGCTTTGATTAATTAATATGTAAATCCCAGAACAACTACCAAGTCATTCCTGAGATAATTTAAGGTAAGTTTACTATAAATTGTGTCCTATGATTTTGCCCTACTAGATCCCGAATGAAAGAGCAGAGTACTTCCAGATACACCAGGTTATAGTCCAACAGATGGGTGGTTTTTAACTCAAATCAGAACAGTGACTACACTTTAGAAGTACTCCATTGTCTATAAATGATCTTGGAGTGTCCTGAGGTGACAAAAGTGCAAATTCTTCCTTTTTGTTTAACTGGGAGGGATTGAGGACTGCAGATGCTGGAGTCAAAAAGTGTGGCGCTGGAAAAGCAAAGCCGATCAGGCAGGAATCGAGGAGCAGGAGAGTCGACATTTCGAGCATAAGCTGTTCAACGGGAACATGTGATGAAGAGCACATTCCTGATGAGCTTTTGCTCAAAACGTCGACTCTCGTGCTCCTTGGATGCTGCCTGCCTCGCTCTGCTTTTCCAGCACCACACTTTTTGATACTGGCAAATTTAAGATTATTCTGTAAAAGTCTATCCAGTTTCATGCTCCAGTGGATTTACAATGTTAACTGAGAGGATCTGCGTGACCAGGGAGCGTGGAAGTGAAATTATGCTCCTACCGTGAGGGAACAGGATTGTCTAAACAGACTGGCTGCATTTATGTCGTGTCCTTATTGTCATAAAATGACAAGATGCTTCACAGGAATGTTATCAGAAAAATATGACAGCAGATCAACAGAGCATATTAGGGCAAGTGACCAGTAAAATTGGGTTGACTGGAGTGTCTTTGGCTAGAAAAGTGGAGAGGTTTGGGAATGGGGTGAGGAATTCAGAGCTTGGTACTGGGAAGTTGGAGACTAATCATGGACCAAATGAAAGCATGGATGCAGAGATCTAAAGGGGCGTTTAAGTTCAAGGAAGTTTTAAAGTCAGAAATCACATGACACCAGGTTGTGGTCCAACAGGTTTGCTTGAAATCACAAGCTTTCACAGTACTTCACCTGATGAAGGAGCAGCGCTGTGAAAGCTTGTGATTTCAAATAAACCTGTTGAACTATAACCTGGTATCATGTGTCTTCTGTCCTAAAACTTTCTTGAATAAGCTTTGAATATTGAACTTTTATGTACATTCAGAATTTAGATATTAACACTAATCCTAAAAGCTGTGACATTGAGATTGCAATTGGCCCATTTTATATTTGGCTATTCCACTGTTTGGTAAACAGCTTGACTGAGGAAAAGTCTGATTGAATTGCTGGTCAGTACAATTTTCCAGCAGCTTCATTTGAATGTATGAATCCTCTTGGTCACAGGGTGTAGACGTCAGTGTGTTTAATTGGCTGTGCTTCTCGTTCTGAGACTAATTGGCTTTTGGCTCGCCCTGAAACACACTATTGCCAAATAAATGACAACCCAACAAGCAGATTTTGAGGAATTTTGCTGAACGTGCACAAGTTGCAAGCAAACCAGTTAAGATTCAAAATGTGTGGTGCTGGAAAAGCATCATTTCTGATAAAGAGCATATGCTCAAAATGTCGAATCTCCTGCTCCTTGGATGCTGCCTGATTGGCTGTGCTTTCCTAGCACCACACTTTTGACTCCGATCTCCAGCATCTGCAGTGCCGTCTTTCTCCTGGCAAATCACTTTAGCCTATGTATTCCTTTGATGACAAACTTAGGGGTTATATCAATCAAGGAACACAGAATCAGTTGCCCTATTCTTTGGAGTTGATCTTTGACTTGATAATGACTTTTAATAAGATGAAGGGGCTTGTTAGGGTCGATGTGGAGAAGGTGTTTCCACTCTTGGAGAAAGTAAGAGCTAAGGACCATCAACATAAGACAGTCACTCATTATTTCAATTGAGAATTCAGGAGAGCCTTATTTAAGTACTACTGAGAAAAGACATTTGCTGTTAAAGCTTTGAGTCTTGCACTCAGTAGGACAGGGTAACAAGAATGTCAAGTCTGAGGGATTTATACTGCATAGGGTGTCAATTTGTTGGCAATTAGACTCTGATGCACTGCAGATATTCACCAAGGCTCCTTAGGTAGCACCTTCCAAACCTATGATTATTCCATCTTGGAGAACAGGACAGCAGGCATTGTCATGGAGATTACACCAGGGAACAGTTCATTACCAAGCCTTTGCTTAAACTCAAACTGGGTAAACTGGCATAGCTCCTTGAAAGTGGAGTCACCGGTAGGTAGGATAGTGAAGAAAGTGGTATGCTTTCCTTTTTTGGTCAGAGTATTGAGTACAGGAGTTGGGAGGTCATGTTGCAGTTGTACAGGACATTGGTTTGGCCACTTTTGGAATATTGCGTGTAATTCAGGTCTCCTTCCTATTGGAAAGATGTTGTGAAACTTGAAAGGGTTCAGAAAAGATTTACAAGGATGTTGCCAGGGTTGGAGGATTTGAGCTACAGGGAGAGGCTGAACAGGCTGGGGCTGTTTTCCCTGGAGCATTAGAGGCTGAGGGGTGACCTTATAGATGTTTATAAAATTATGAGGGACATGGATAGGGTAAACAGACAAGTTCTTTTCCTTGGGATGAGGGAGTCCAGAACTAGAGGGCATAGGTTTAGGGTGAGAGGGGAAAGATATAAAACAGACCTACAGGGCAGCGTTTTCATGCAGAGGGTGGTACGTGTATGGAATGAGCTGTCAGAGGAAGTGGGTGGAGGCTGAAAACCATCCAGATGCCTTTTAAATGTTACGATTATATGTGAATAGTAAGGATTTGAAAGGATAGGAGCAGGGTGCTGGTAGGTGGGACTAGATTAGGTTGGAATATTTGGTTGGCATGGACGAGTTGGACCGAAGGATCTGTTTTCATGCTGTACATCTCTCTGACTAATTGGTCATGGCATTGTGGTAGGGAATACCAGCCCTATAAGCTTTTTTTGTTTGGCTGAAATAGTTACAATGTGTGGACTTGTTCCTTCTATTTGCAAAGAATGGAGTTCTGCAAGTGAATATATGTAACTTCTGGTGCATATCAATAAGTCACATGACCACTCAGACTAATAATTTTTTTGTGTAATTCTTCGCACAATTGAAATTGACTTGTAAGTACTGTCCAGTCATGAGATTACAACAAATGTCAAATACTGTTTGGAGGTTTTCAAGTACAGACTATAAATTCTATGAAATATTTCATAAGACAGAAAGGATAGTTTTCTGTAGGAGAGAAAATTTAAAAATTGCACCTGTAAGATTTTAAAATGAAGCTTCCTGATTCTCTGCTAATTCATGATGTTATTCTGCAGTGAGTGAGCAATTCCCATTCAGACTGCTATAACCTGATATTTGTGTCTTGGGGAAGGAACAAAGAATGTAATGTAGAGAATTTTTGTTTTTCTTCTGTGGAACTTTCAGCATTGTGAGTGACACTTCAGGCATGCACTTCATAGAATACGGCAACATGCAGTTTCCAAATAAAGATTATAGTTGTGTCAAAGTATTTATGCTAATAATGTTTCATTATTTTCTTTTGGAAAATACACAATTGTATTTTAGTGGAAGATTTTTAACCTTTCAAGGAGCAAAACACTTTTTAGTTTCAACAATTTTTATTTTAGGATATATATTTGAGTCACAGTGCCTATACTTTTCAGCAATGACTTCAGCAAAGCTCAAAGTACTTACAACCATCTGCCAAGGCTTGTTTAATCAGATCCTCATGTATCGTCTACAAACTAACACATTATCATTATAAAAGTAAGAACTAGATGTAACTGTGTATCTTCTTAACCAATCTGATTTAAGGATTGAGAAGGATATGCTTGAATCTTCTCAATGTGTCAAATAAGGGACAGAAAGACAGAGAAAAACAGAAAAGGCTCCTCACTTCTGAAATATATTTTCAGTGCTGTAGAGGTTGCTTGGCAGTAACTAACACCATGCCATGACAAGGACACATGAGACTTACTCTTCTAATCTGTTGCCCAAAAGGCTATGTATTCCATACAAGGAAATGGAAGAGCAGAGGCAGCCCATTGAGCCTCCTCTGCCATTCGGGGAGATCGTGGCTGATCTGGATCCACTTTCCTGCCTTTTCACCATCACCCTTGATTCCCCTCATAATTAAAAATCTATCTCTGCACTGGATACACTTGACAACTCTGCTTCAATCGCCCTCTGCAGTAAAGAATCAATATGTTCACTAGTATCTGAAGAGAGATTTCTTCACATCTCGGTCTTAAATATACAACCCCTTTATTCTGAGATGATGCCCTCTGGTCATAGAGATGTACAGCATGGAAACACCCTTCGGTCCAGCCCGTCCATGCCGACCAGATATCCCAACCCAATCTAGTCCCACCTGCCAGCACCCGGCCCATATCCCTCCAAACCCTTCCTATTCATATACCCATCCAAATGCCTCTTAAATGTTGCAATTGTAACAGCCTCCTCCACTTCTTCAGGCAGCTCATTCCATACACGTACCACCCTCTGCATGAAAAAGTTGCCCCTTAGGTCTCTTTTATACCATTTCCCTCTCACCCTAAACCTATGCCCTCTCGTTCTGGACTCCCCAATCCCAGGGAAAAGACCTCTTCTATTTACCCTATCCATGTCCCTCATAATTTTTTACACGCTTTATAAGGTCACCCCTCAGCCTCTGCATTCCAGGGAAAACAGCCCCAGCCTGTTCAGCCTCTCCCTGTAGCTCAAATCCTCCAACCCTGGCAACATCCTTGAAAATCTTTTCTGAACCCTTTCACGTTTCACAACATCTTTCCGATAGGAAGGAAACCAGAATTGCATACAATATTCCAACAGTGGCCTAACCAATGTCCTGTCCTGTATAGCCGCACCATGACCTCCCAACTCCTGTACTCAATACTCTGACCAATAAAGGAAAGCATACCAAACGCTGCCATCACTATCCTATCTACCGGTGACTCCACTTTCAAGGAGCTATGAACCTGCACTCCAAGGTCTCTGTTCAGTAACACTCTCTAGGACCTGACCATTAAGTGTATAATTCCTGCTAAGATTTGCTTTGCCAAAATGCATCACCTCACATTGATCTAAATTAAACTCCATCTGCCACTCCTCAGTCCATTGGCACATTGATTCAAGATCCCATTATAATCTGAGGTAACCTTCTTTGCTGTCCACTATACCTCCAGTTTCAGTGTCATCTGCAAACTTACTAGCTATACCTCTTAAGCTCACGTCCAAATCATTTATATAAATGATGAAAAGCAGTGAACCCAGCACTGAAATTGTGACACTCCTCTGGTCACAGGCCTCCAGTCTGAAAAACAACCCTCCATCTCTACCCTCTGTCAGTTTTGAGCCAGTTCTATATCCAAATGTCTAGTTGTCCCTGTATTCCAGGAGGTCTAACCTTGCTCACCAGTCTCCCATGGGGAACCTTGTCAAACGCCTTTCTGAAATCCATATAGATTATGTCCACCACTCTGCCCTCATCAATCCCCTTTGTTACTTCAAAAAATTCAATCAAGTTTGTGAGACATGATTTCCCATGCACAAAGCCATGATGACTATCCCTAATCAGTCCTTGCATTTTCAAATACATGTACATCCTGCCCCTCAGGATTCCCTCCAACAACTTGCCCACTACTGAGGTCAGACTTACTGGTTCTCTGGCTTGTCCTTACAACCCTTCTTAAACAGTGGCACCACGCTAGCCAACCTCCAGTCTTCTGGCATCTCACCTGTGATTATTGATGATACAAGTATCTCAGCAAGAGGCCCAGCAATCTCTTCTCTAGCTTCCCACAGAGTTCTAGGGTACCCCTGATCAGGTCCTGGAGATTTATCCACTTTTATGCGTTTCAAGACATCCAGCACTTCTTCCTCTGTAATACAGACATTTTTTAAGAAGTCACCATCTATTTCTACACATTCTATAACTTCCATATCCTTCTCCACAGTAAACACTGATGCAAAATCCTTGCTTAGTATCTCCCCCCATCTCCTGCAGCTCCACACAAGGCTGCCTTCCTGATCTTTGAGGGGCCCTATTCTCTCCCTAGTTAACCTTTTGAACCTTTTAATGTATTTGTAAAAACTCTTTGGATTCTCCTTAATTCTATTTGCTAAAGCTACCTTATGTCCCCTTTTTGCCGTCCTGATTTCCCTCTTAAGTATACTCCTACTTCCTTTATATGCTTCTAAGGATTCTCTTGATCTCTCCTGTCTGTACCTTACATAGGCTTCCTTCTTTTTTGTAACCAAACCCTCAATTTCTCTCATCATCCAGCATTCCCTACACCTACCAGCCTTTCCCTTCACCCTGACAGGAATATACTTTCTCTGGATTCTAGCTATCTCATTTCCGAAGGCTTCCCATTTTCCAGCCATCCCTTTGCCTGCGAACATCTGCCCCTAATCAGTTTTGAAAGTTCTTGCCTAATACTGGCCCAAAAGTGATCCCCCACTGACACTTCAGTCACCCGCCCTGCCTTATTTCCCAAGAGTAGGTCAAGTTTTGTACCTTCTCTAGTAGGTACATCCACATACTGAATCAGAAAATTTTATTGTATACACTTAACAAATTCCTCTCCATCTAAATCCTTAACATATGGCAGTACCAGTCTATGTTTGGAAAGTTAAAAATCCCCTACCATAACCACCCTAGTATTCTCAGCTGACTGAGATTTCCTTTGTTATTAATTTCCTGCTGATTATTAGAGGGTTGATAATAAAATCCCAATAAAAGGCGATCATCCCTTTTTTTTATTAGATTCCCAACCGTATGGAAACGGGCCCTTTGGCCCAATAAGTCCACTCCGACCCTCTGAACAGTAACCCACCCAGAGCCATTCCCCTACCCTGTATTTACCCCTGACTAACGCACCTAACACTACGGGCAATTTAGCATAACCAGTTCACCTGACCCGCACATCTTTGGGCTGTGGGAGGAAACCGGAGCACCCGGAGTAAACCCACACAGACACGAGGAGAACGTACAAACTCAACACAGACAGTCACCCGAAGTGGGAATTGAACCCGGGTCCCTGGCACTGAGGCAGCAGTGCTAATCACTGAGCCACCATGCTGCTTTTTTTAAAAAATGTGAAGAGGGCAGGGATCTGGAAACAGGCCTTTCGGCCCACCATGTTCACACTGACCCTCCGAAGAGTAACCCACCCAGACCCATCTCCCTCTGACTAATGCACCTAACAACGTGGGCAATTTAGCATGGCCAATTCACCTGACCTGCACATCTTTGGACTGTAGGAGGAAACTGGAGCACCCGAAGGAAACCCACACAGACACAGGGAGAATGTGCTAACTCCACACAGACCATCGCCCAAGGCTGGAATCAATTTCTCAGTTCCACCCAAATAACTTCCCTGGATGTATTTCTGGGAATATCCTCCCTCAGCACAGCTGTCATGCTATCCCTTATCAAAAATGCCACTCCCCCTCCTCTCTTGCCTCCCTTTCTGTCCTTCCTTGAGGCTCTCTCAAGGGGAGACAACCTTTCCACATCTACCTTGTCAAGTCCCCTGACAATCTTTTTATCTTTCAATAAGTTCACCCCTCATTCTTCTCTACTTCCAACAAATATAGGGCCAAGATAAAAATAAGACAGTCCCTCCAAATCAGGTATCAATCAAGTGAACTTTCCCCAGTCTGCCTCCAATGCTAAAATATATTTTGTTAGATCAGGGGCCCCAAACTGTTCACATTATTACAGTTATGGTCTCATGAGTGGCATGTATAGTTTTTGCAAAACCTCCTTACTTTTATACTCTATCCTGTTTGAAATAAAGGCCAAGATTCCATGTGCCTTCCAAATTACCAGCTGAACAAGTTTGCTCACTTTTTTTGATTCTTGAACAACAATTAGGGGGAGGCAACAGCCTAGTGTATTATTGCTAGACGGTTAATCTCAAGATCCAGGTAACATTCCAGAAACCTGGATTTGAATCCTGCCATGGCAGATGGTGGAATTTGGATTTGATAACCATGAAGCCATTTTGGATTGTTTGAAAATCCTACCTGCTTCACTCATGTCCTTTAGGGAGGGACACTGCCGTCCTTACCTGGACTGGTCTACATGTGACTCCAGACCCACAGCAATGCCATGGTGGGATCTGAATCTATGTCCCCAGTGCATTAGTCTGGGTCTCTGGACAAATCACATTAGCACTAGGCCTCCATTGTTTCCAAGAATAGTCATGTTGTACTTACAAGATGTCAAATAATGCAGGAGAAAATCATTGTTTCTGAGTTGATTTGTTGAAATAACCATCAACTATTTCCACTCCCTCTGCTTTACTCTCGCAGCTTCATAAACATACCCTTTTGAAGTATTTATCTAATTCCCTTTTGAAAGATTCTGTTAAATATGCTTCCACTGCACGCTTGGCAGCATGTTCCCCATCACAATACTGTACTTGACATCTTCCCATTTGTTCTTTGACAATTATCTTAGTTATGAATATGCTGTGTCGTTGAGCGCTAGTTTAAAATCTACTCACCCAAATGAAAGGAAAAATAGATGATTTGTGAAAATGTAGATTACAAACATTGTTAGTATTTTGTTTAACTCCTCACCAACTAGACACATGTATAAGTGGAATGTAAGGCAGCCTTTGATATGCACTTCCAGGCCTATAAGGCAAAAGTGAGGACTGTAGATGCTGGAGGTCAGAGTCTAGATTAGAGTGGTGCTGGAAAAGCACAGCAGGTCAGGCAGCATCTGAGGAGCAGGAAAATCGACGTTTCGGGCAAAAGCCCTTCATCAGGAATTATGATCATCAGGAATTCCTGATGAAGGGCTTATGCCCGAAAGTTCGATTCTCCTGTTCCTTTGATGCTACCTGACCTGCTGCGCTTTTCCAGCAACACATTTTTAAGCTCTGAAAGTAACCTGTGCCTGAACATTGGGCATGTTGGCTTTAGAGAGGTCACAGGTACTGGACTGTCTGCCCTTGACAATCTGTAATTTGTCCCTGAACTGAGTGGCTTGCAAGGACATTTCAGAGGTCAGTTAACCATTGGTCTAGAGTCACATGTTGGTTAATCAAGTAAGGTTGTTTTTTTTCCAAAAGGGCAGTAGTGACCATAATAAGTATTTATGACAGTGACTAATATTAGGCTAGTTTCTCATATCAGATTTTATTTAACTTCAAATTTTGCCAAATGTCAAAGGTGGGATTTAATTTCAGGTCCCCAGAACATTAGCCTGACTCTAATAATTCAGTGATATTATCACCAGGGGTGGCATGGTGGCTCAGTGGTTAGCACTGCTGCCTCACAAGGTTCAATTCCAGCCTTGGGTGACTGTGTGGAGTTTGCACATTCTCCATCTGTCTGTGTGGGGTTCTGCCAGGTGCTCTGGTTTCCTCCCATAGTCCAAAGAGATGTAGGTTAGGGTGGATTGACCATGCTAAATTGCCCATAATATCCAGGGATGTGTAGGTTATGCAGTGTTATGCATGAAAAATGCAGAGTTACAGGGATGAGTCTGGGTGGGATGCTTTCCAGATAATCAGTGTGGACTTTTTGAGCCAAATGGCCTACTTCCACACTGAAGGGATTCTATGATCCTAAGACCATACCAGTGCCTCCATGTAGACACATACAGAAGAGTTGGTAAAATTGTTGTTCTGTAGACCAAGTGCTAGGTGCTGTCATCACCAAAGTCTGCACTGGCACAGTAGAGAGAATGTTGAATTTCATCATCAATCCTTGCCCTTATTGAGAGAAATCAGCTAGGTGTGATAATGATTCCATTTTGTCTAGTTGTTCACCATGGATCTTGACATTTGGGGATCAGTGTTGACCATGGGAGCAGGCTTTGTCTTCCAGATGTTAATGTCAGACCCTTCTCTCATCCATGGCTAGGAATACATTTGGAACTTGGCCTTTGAGAGTGTGCACACCAAAATGTTATTTGCATTCTACAAATCAATAACAGAAATTAAGATAATTTTGGTTCTGGATTAGAGGCAATGCAATAATGAACAGTTTCCCATTTGTTCTGTAGAGAAATGTGACTCCAGTGGGATGGAGTGTTCTGACCAGGAAGATGAGGAAGACTGTTGGTGTGATGACACAACCATCTTAGCCCCGGTTTATGGATATATTTGCTCCATTGATGAAGACTACAGCTTACATGCCATTGTGCGGCAGGAAGGGGACAGTGATGCGGAAAGTCAGGAGACATGGGATAGTGGGAAATTTGGCCAGTTGGATAGAGAACTGGCTAACTGGTCAAAGTCAGAGAATGGTGGTAGATGGTAAATATTCAGCCTGGAGCCCAGTTACAAGTGGAGTTCCGCAGGGATCAGTTCTGGGTCCTCTGCTGTTTGTAATTTTCATTAATGACTTGGAAGAGGGTGTCGAAGGGTAGGTCAGTAAATTTGCAGACAATACGAAGATTGATGGAGTTGTGGATAGTGAGGAGGGCTGTTGTCAGCTGCAAAGAGACTTAGATATGATGCAGAGCTGGGCTGAGGAGTGGCAGATGGAATTCAACCCTGTCAAGTGTCAGGTTGTCCATTTTGGATGGACAAATAAGAATGTGGAATACAGAGTTAATGGTAGGGTTCTTAGTAAGGTGGAGGAGCAGAGGGATCTTGGGGTCTATGTTCATAGCTATTTGAAAGTTGCCACTCAGGTGAATAGAGCTTGTAAGAAGGCCTATGGTGTATTAGCGTTCATTAGCAGAGGGATTGAATTCAAGAGTTGTGAGGTGATGTTTCAGCTGTACAGGACCTTGGTAAGGCCACATTTGGAGTACTGTGTGCAGTTCTGGTCGCCTCATTTTAGGAAAAATGTGGAAGCTTTGGAGAGGGTGCAGAGGAGATTTACCAGGCTGTTGCCTGGAATGGAGAATAGGTCGTACGAGGAAAGATTGAGAGTGCTAGGCCTTTTCTCATTGGAACGGCGAAGGATGAGGGGTGACTTGATAGAGGTTTATAAGATGATCGGGGAATAGATAGAGTAGACAGTCAGAGACTTTTTCCCCGGATACAACAGAGTGTTACAAGGGGACATAAATTTAAGGTGAAGGGTGGAAGGTATAGGGGGGATGTCAGGGGTAGGTTCTTTACCCAGAGAGTGGTGGGGGCATGGAATGTGCTGCCTGTGGGAGTGGCAGAGTCAGAATGATTGGTGACCTTTAAGCGGCAATTGGATAGATACGTGGATAGGTGCTTAAGCTAGGACAAATGTTCGGCACAACATCGTGGGCCGAAGGGCCTGTTCTGTGCTGTATTATTCTATGTTCTATGATGAATTTCTGCTGGCAGCCTCGTTTGAAGAGGACACTCCGTAATACAAAAGATGTAGGAAGTGAAAAGAGGCTGTGACAGTACCTGAGGAAAGGCAGGTTTGTTTAATTCAATTCACAGGACATGGATGTTGTTGGCTAAGTCAGCACCGATTGCAAGGAGGTTGAAAATGCTGGACCAGAGGTCCAGGCCAGTATAACAGATGGCTGGTTGGCCTGCGTAAGGTACAGTTGGTGACAGGGCTCTAGGCCTCAACTTTAGTGGAGCATCACAGTGCATATAAGCAATCGAGGAACCGAGTGGAATTAAGTCAAATAGACCCATCGGGAACGTGAGCACTGTCCAACACACTTTAGCTGAAAGAAATTCTGAGGAAAAGTAAATAATTTTAAAACTTTCCGGGAGAGATTAGTTGGTGGAAGAACTTGTAACACGCCACAAACAAGCAGGGTAGGAGGGAACAGGGAAGATTAATTCTGAAAAAGTGATCTCATTGGAGCTTGGACCAACAGGGTCAACTCTTATTGGCTTTCTATCTCTCTGTGCCATCCCTTTTCCTAATTTATCACTTTTCTGTCTCAGCTCTGTCCCAACTCTCTTTGTGATTCTGTATTTCCCCTCATCTCATCAGCGCTTGGTTTTTAAATGTACCTTCTGGAGCATGATGTACTTAATAGAACATAGAAAAATACAGTGCAGTACAGGCCCTTCGGCCCTCGATGTTGCGCTAATCCAAGCCCACCTAACCTACACTAGCCCACTTTCCTCCATATGCTTGTCCAATGCCCGTTTAAATGCCCATAAAGAGGGAGAGTCCACCACTGTTACTGGCAGGGCATTCCATGAACTTACGACTCGTTGAGTAAAGAATCTACCCCTAACATCTGTCCTATACCTACCACCCCTTTCACCCAGATCAATATATTTGTAGTCTTTTCCCCAACAGTAAAAGCAAAATCAAGAAACCATCAATAAAACATGGCAATCTAAGTCTCGAAAGGATTGCTGGTTTCCTGGGTAGAGCATTCTGTGATGGAGAATGTGAATACAAAAGAGCTGACTCAAGGTCACATGGGTAGATAGTAATGCAGTGGGAAGACAGCATTAGGGAATACAGCAAGTCTGTGTCAAGGCTGGTTGAGAAGCTTTGTTTGTGACTTTGTGACAGGCAGGCACACAAAAGCAACTAAATCCTTTATTTTATGTGAGACAGAGATGGTGAGAGATATCAAACAATCCTGATATTGTTTAAAGAAAGGTTGCTGGAACATCAGTGGACAAATTGTAGAAAGAAATAGGAACTTTTATGTTGAGAGCGTACAAGTGGAAAGTACCAGGGTCTGCAGGGAGGGGAGGTTAAATTAGAACTTTTGGAGAGATTGTGGGTTAAGAACAGTAGGAATTGGGTTAAATGCATGGAGATTGACAGCACCAAGCAAATGGCAACCACTCAATCCCACTCTCAATTTAACTGTAGCTCATTCAGTAGCCAACAGGTAGCCTGGGTGTCAATTTTAATTGCTTCATTAAAGCAATTTAGGAGATCATTTATCTATGGGCTCCTTGAAACACACAAGTTATTGGATATATGCAAGATGAAGTTGGACAGATTTTTGATTGACAAGAATGTCAAGGGTTATTGGGGGAGAGGGGCAGACTGGAAGGTGGAGTTAGATTTGGATCAGCGATGATCTTAATTGAATGGTGGTGCAGACTCAAGGGGCTGAGTGGCCTCCTCCAGCACCTATAATCTTTTGTGTTCCATAGAATTCCTGCAGTGTGGAAACAGGCCATTCAGCCCAATGAATTCATACTGACCCTCTGAAAAGCATCCCACTCAGACCCACCCCTCTACCCGATCCCTGTAACTATGCATTTCCTATGGCTAACCCACCTAACCTATAGATCCTGGACACAATGGACAATTTTGCATGGCCAATCCACCCTAATCTGCACATCTTTGGCTTATGGGAGGAAACCTGCACAGGCACGAGGACAATGTGCAAACTCCACAACTCCACAGTCGCCTGAGGCTGGAATTGAACCCGGATCTCTAGCACTGTGAGGCAGCAGTGCTAACCACTGAGCCACCGTGCTGCCCCAAACAGATTAGCCGATATGAAAACAACAAGTTCACCATGTTTTCCCCTCTGCAAAGAGCGTGCAGTCGGCTGTCTCACTGCTGTGGCTGCACACGATGGCCAAGTGGGAGTCTTTTTTTAGCAGAAATGCATGCACTTCATACCCGCTGTGTTCTCTCAACTCCAAATGACAAAATGCTTTGCAGCCAGATTACTGCTATCTGTATTACCACAGGAGAGATGGTGGCATAATATCAGTGAAATAGTACTCTGGGGGAATGGGACTATATCTCTGGATCTCGGGAGTGGCTGTTGTATGTTGTTTAAATTTGGAGAAGAAACAAGACCAGTGAATAGAACCCCTACAAATGATTCCAGAGAGGAACAGGAGTTGGATATGTTGGTCAAAGCTGCAATGATGGTTATTCATTATACACCCATTATTGCAACATTTACCTAACTTTCAGCAGACCATCTTTCTGTCAGACGTGTTCAAAGGCCATTTCCCCTCCCACAACTTCCCCCAAAGGAAAGCAGTTACACAAACACCTTTCATAACCACCCATAGCTCAGCATCGATTTATGCCTAACAGTTCATCACAGGTAAGAAAGACCATTTGGCAGGTAATTAAAAGTCATCATGGGGAAGATTAGAATATTTAAGCCTTGACCAATCAGAGTCAACCTACCTGCTTTGAATTTAAACAGAAGCTTGACAGTTAACTGTTCCCAGATGTATTCTCCATGTCAACTCCTCTACCAAGCAGAGCTAGTGACAGAAAGGCAATGATGAAATGGTAATGTCAGGAGACTTGCAACCCACAGGCCCAGGCTCAATGCCGGCAAAACCAAGGAACCCATTATTGACTTTCGGCCGGATGTTACTCATGCCCCCCCCTAATCATTAACAGCCCAGAGGTGGAATGATGACCTGGGAGTGGTCATCCACAACAAGCTTTCTTTGACCCCTCATGTGGATGTGCTGCTTACAAAGGCCCAACAACGTCTCTTCCACCTCAGGCAGCTGAGGGAATTTGGCGTGATGGCAAATACCCTTGTGTAGGTACACCATTGAGAGCATTCTGCCTGGATGTATCACTACCTGGTATGGCAACTGTACCATTCAAGATTGGAGATGGTTACAGCACTTGGCCTGGACAATCACAAAGGCCAACCTCCCATCCATAGAATCCACCTACTAGGCCCACTGTCAAGGAAAGGCCGCCAGCATTCTCAAAGATCCATCCCACCCTGGCAATGTTTTTCTATAACCTCTACCATCAGGGAGAAGGTACAGAAGCCTGAACACGCGCACCAGCCGGTTTCAAAACATAGAACATAGAACATAGAAGGATACAGCGCAGTACAGGCCCTTCGGCCCTCGATGTTGCGCCGACCGAATCCTACCTAACCTATACTAGCCCAATAACTTCCAAATGCCTATCCAGTGCCCGCTTAAATGACCATAAAGAAGGAGAGTTCACCACTGATACGGGCAGGGCATTCCATGAACTCACAACCCGCTGTGTGAAGAATCTACCCCTAACATCTGTCCTATACCTACCACCCCTTAATTTAAAGCTATGTCCCCTAGTAACACCTGACTCCATTAGCGGTAAAAGGTTCTTAGTATCTACCCTATCTAAACCCCTAATCATCTTATACACTTCTATCAGATCTCCCCTAAACCTTCTCTTCTCCAATGAGAACAGCCCCAAGTGCCTCAGCCTTTCCTCATAAGATTTTCCTACCATTCCAGGCAACATCCTGGTAAACCTCCTCTGCACTCGTTCTAAAGCTTCCACATCCTTCCTATAGTATGGCGACCAAAACTGCACACAATACTCCAGATGAGGCCTCACCAGAGTCTTATACAACTGCAACATGACCTCAGGACTCCGGAACTCAATTCCTCTGCCAATAAAGCCCAGTACACCATATGCCTTCCTCACAGCACTATTTACCTGGGTGGCAACTTTCAGAGATTTGTTTCTACTCTACTGTTGTTAGAATATTGAATGGACTCACAAACACTTAACATTCCCCTGTACCTGTGTTTTTGTTTTTGCTGCTGTTTTTCTATTATTTACTATCTATGCTACTTAACTCTGATCTGCCTGTATTGCTCACAAGACAAAACTTTTCACTGTGCCTCGGTACATGTGACAACAAATTCAATTCAATACAATGTTCTGGGGTGATGAGCTCAAATCTCACCAAGGCAGATGGTATTATTGAATTCAATAACAAACTGGCATAAAAATGCCAGCCTAATGGCAACCATGCCACAGCTGTTTTTTATTAAAAATCCAGCAAGTTCACTAATGCCCTTTAGGGAAGACAATTTGCCATCCTTCTCTGGTCTGGCCTTCATGGAACACCAGACCCACAGCGATGTGGTTGGTTCTTAATTGCTCTTTTGGCCATTAGGGATGGACAACAAATGCTTGTCTGGCCTCTGATGCCACATCCCATGAACAAATTTAACAAAGAGAAGTCCATGCACTTAACAATCAACCAGAATCCCTCCTCATGCAGAATAAACTGCTGTTCTTGTTATCTGTCCTGATGAGTGCAGCATGAAAATTTTGATAGCATATCTTTACACAGCAATGTTTTCTTTTACCAAGTGACCATTCAGTGTTTCAGTAGTTAACCAGAAACGTAAATAGTTCATAGTATTGTGTGTTTCACCCATGTGCACAAGCTTATACTGATAAAAATCTTTACTCTTTCTCTTCCTAGCTATGCCATATAGCCCCAGCAGCTTGCCAATTCACACTCCCCGTGCTTATCTCCTCTGTTGCTGTCCAAATGGCCGACTAACTTTCACTGACAGATTAATGCAGCCTCTTCCAGCTCCAGCATCAAATCAAGGAAAGTGTCTTGAACAAGAGATCCAACCTTTGAGTGTGGGCATGCCTTTCACTTCTGCCGCTTCCTTGAGCCTGCCCTCAGTCTGTGCAGCTCTTTTCCCCAGATAACATCGGAGTCAAGCTCATTGAATACTTTTAAGGTGGAATTGGAAAGATTCTTGATTGACAAGGGTGTCAAAGGAGAGCTGAGGCCACAGCCAGAAAGGGCTTATGCCCGAAACATTGACTCTGCTGCTCCTCAGATGCTGCCTGACCATCCAAGCTGTGCTTTTCCAGCACCACGCTCTTTGACTCTGATCTTCCAGTATCTGCAGTGCCCACTTTCCCCACAGTCAGATCAGCCTTAATCTTATCAAATGGTGGAGCAGGTGTGAGGGGTCAAAGCATTTGCTCCAATGACTGAATGGTATGTAGCTGCAGAATCTGACAAATGTCGTGTTTGCAAAGTCCCTTTAAACAAAGCAGGTGAAATCGACAGAGCAGGTGATCACCAGGACAACTCAAACTAATTTGCCCAGCAACGTGGAAATAATGGAAGAAAGAAGTGGCCACTACTGAACATTCCGCATCCATACCTAGCTTTCCTGTGTTCTACTTGACCCCCTTACCAATACTCACCATCTCCCACTTAAAATCCAGCCCTGTAGCTCTAGCCATTGTGAACTAATTTATAGGCACTTCTGTGCAGTCAAAAAAGGCAGTATTTTTCCACGTAACCTTCATTTTATTGTTTTCACCTTATCCATTTAACCAGCCGCTTAGTGACTAAAAAAAATCAAAAATTTACCTATTTTAATTACCGTTTTACACCGCATTTATTTTGTATTGGTGTGGGTGGTTAAATATTACACTCTTAATTGGATGTAGTTTTGTTGACAATAAATTTAATGTTGCCCAAGTGCATCTTGTGAATGGTCAAAAAAATTGAAACAGTGAAAGAAACCCAATAATCACACTGAGAGACAGAGGCAAATGAAGAAATACTGGGGCTGAATCAGATAACATAAGTGGAATAAGGGCATAAGGGCTAAAATGTAAGCATCACGGGTTTACAGTCCTTCCTAGTCAGAGTTTATATTCTCCATTACGTGCCTAATGTGTATTTATCTAATCAATTTTCTAAGCAATGATAACAGAACCAATGCACCAAATGTCAACTGTTGAAAAATCTCACCTATCTCCGGCTACTAATCTGACTTGCCCTCCAATTGTCTGGTGTCAAAGGCATCTTTCATTCCTTCCCAGTATGTTGTAGGTTTGCCTGAAAAATGTGGTGCTGGAAAAACACAGCAGACCAGGCAGCATCCGAGGAGCAGGAGAATCGACGTTTCGGGCATAAGCTCTTCTTCAGGAATGAGGCTGGTGTGCCAAGCGGGCTGAAGAAGGGCTTATGCCCGAAACGTCAATTCTCCTGCTCCTCGGATGCTGCCTGGCCTGCTGTGTTTTTCCAGCACCACATCTTTCAGCTCTGGTACTCCAGCATCTGCAGTCCTCACTTTCTCCTGTTAAAACCTCAGCCGAATTTACCACAATCAGTTCACTTCCAATCCTTTTGAAGTTACCCTTACTTAAATTTTAAAACTTCATATCTTAGCAAACAAGGCCTGTTCTCCAAATTTACCACCAAATTCAATTATTTCACAATCATTATTTGAAAGATTTTCTCTTACCATTAGGTTGGTAACTCATCTTGGTTCATGAATCATCTGGTATAGTCTTCTCACCTGATGGTTCACATGGATTTTGGATAGGCTGGACTATTAATGTCATAGATACACAATTTATGATGTTGTGTGGCACAAGTTTGATGCCGTAGTGTAATTTCTAGACTATCACTTTCATACTTTGACTTTGTTTCAGAAAATCAGCCTCAATATATTTGAGAACAGGCCATTCAAAATCCTGTGATTCCCTGGTGTGGTCAAGAGACAAGAATTTCAAGTTGTGAATTCTTAAGGAAGCAATAGCAGTTATAGGAGCTTGGACTGATCTCTGGCAGCTACAAGACCCCTTCTAATCCATGCATTTTTACTATCAGTAGAAGTTGCCTAACAGACTGTTTTTTGAGGCCTGGTAACTGCTGTAAGAAACGTCTGTGGAAAGGAAGCTTTTTTTTAAGAGTAGAAACCTTTACATCAATTCAATTCCAGCAAACAACTAAACATTCTCTACTTGAGAATTGAAGTCACTTTCTAAACAAGAGTTTGCTCAATGGGTTTCCTAAATCCCCCATTTTCTCCAAGAGTTGCAAAGTCTGAGGCATTGAAGTTTGTGGGGAGATGGTGGTATAATGATAATGTCATATGCCCCATCCAAAAAGAACATTGTGCTGTGATGAGAGTTAGAATGCAACCAACGGCAGGTGGATAAAAATTTGGAAGAAAGTCTAGTTGTGATTATGTAATTATTAGTATTTTTTAAAACAACATCTGGACCTTTAGGATGAAAAATCTGGTATCATTCTCTGATCTGTCCTACATGTGACTCCAGAGCCACAGTAATGTAGTTGACTCTTAATGTTAACAATTAAGCATGGGAAATAAATGCAGACCTAGCCAGTGACAGCCACATCCTATCAACAAATAAATGTGTATATAAAAATGGACAAGGTTTCAGGAAACATTGTTATAGAAATTTGTTGCCTTTATGACTTGAGCCTCAAGAGTTGATGGGTGGCTGGCTTTCTACACACTGCCTTCATGTGCATTTGAGGTCATTCCAAAATTCTGCTGCCTATGTCTTTCCTTGTCCCTATCTCTGTTCATCCATCACCCCGGTCCTTACTAATTCAAACCTGATTCCTGCCTTTAAAATTGACATCCTTTCCATGCCATTTGCTGCACTCCTCAAACTCTGGCCTTTTGAGTGGAACAGTATTTTTATTGTACCACCAGGGCTGCCTGGGCCCTGGGCTGTGGAATTCCCTCCCTAAACATTTCTGCCTCAGAATCACTTTCACCTTTTAAAGCACTATTTGAAATTTACCTCTGACAAAATTCTTTGTCACCAGCCCTAATGTAGCTCAGTGTCAAATTTTGCTTTATAATGCTTCTGTGAAATGCTTTGTGGCGTTTTATTACATTAAAGGTCCTATATAAATAATGGTAATGGTGGTATGGCTTCTCACAGTCTATGTGAAGATTAAATTCTTCCATCATAACCATATTGTTCTGTTACATTCTTCCCTTGTCTCCATGTTTATATACTGTCCTGACTAAAATATTACTGTCAGGGGATCTGTAGATATTTCCCATCTATCTCTTTTATGTTTCTTACTTTCACAAATAATTTTTATTTCCTGTTCATCCTTCATAAAATTCTGTTTTTCTACTCCTGGAGCCATGTCCTTTATTTATATCAATAATTCCTCTTTCCCAGTTTTTCTGTCTTTTTAATGAGTCCTGTGTATTCTTGGAGGAGAAAGTGAGGTCTGCAGATGCTGGAGATCAGAGCTGAAAATGTGTTGCTGGAAAAGCGCAGCAGGTCAGGCAGCACCCAAGGAACAGGAGATTCGATGTTTCGGGCATAAGCCCTTCATCAGGAATGAGGAAAGTGTGTCCAGCAGGCTAAGATAAAAGGTAGGGAGGAGGGACTTGGGGGAGGGGCGATGGAGATGTGATAGGTGGAAGGAGGTCAAGGTGAGGGTGATAGGCCGGAGTGGGGTGGGGGCGGAGAGGTCAGGAAGAAGATTGCAGGTTAGGAAGGCGGTGCTGAGTTTGAGGGATTTGACTGAGATGAGGTGGGGGGGAGGGGAAATGAGGAAACTGGAGAAAACTGAGTTCATGTATTCTTGGCTCAAGATTTCTGCATGCAGTCTCCAAACATTTTCAAATTGGCCAAGTGTGTATTTTAAAATTTGCCTTGAAGCTCCAATGTGAAAATGTATCAGTCATATGCAACTGGTGGTTCTGCTATTACTGAAGAGGAGATTAGAGTGCAGGAACCTACAACATTGAATCCCTACATAGGTTTCCCCAGAGTTTCATGGAGATAAATGTTTTGGGATGATCCTGCTTTGTTAACAATCTCCATTGATAAAGAGGTATATGGTCTGAAACTGCAGGCTACCAATAATTATGTGGGAGAATGGGGTGTCAGTGCGGCTTGCAGAGGTCCTGCCAATCTTAACAGTGGGATATGGTTACCACCGTGTAGCTCTGCCACAATCCGATCAGCCAACACTGAGTGTGTTGGAGTGAACCCAAGCTGGAAGGAGGCCAGAGCCAAGGAATCTTCGGAAATGTTCTCTGCCGATTGGTAACCAGATAGAGGAGATCAGTGAAGATCATTCAGTTGAATGAGTGTCACTGGGGAGAGAGAGAGAGAGTGGCCTTCAGATTGAGGGTCAGAGGATGCGGCGGTGGGAGGGGCATGCAACCTCAGGTGTGGAGGGGTAGGGTTGAACTCAAACTGAGGCTGCAGGAAGAATCAATTGAGTGGGAGGTTTTGCTGCAGCTCTATAAAACCCTGGTGAGACCACACTTGGAATATTGTGTCCAGTTCTGGTTCCCTCAACATAGGAAGGATGTAGATCTTTAGAGAGGGTGCAGAGGAGAACAAAGGAAAGCTAGGATTGTAGAGCTTGTCTTATGAAGAGATGTTGAGTGAGCTAGGGCTTTTCACACTTGAGAGAAGGAGGAGGAGAGGTGACTTGATAGAGGTGTACAAGATAATGCAAGGCATAGATACAGTAGATAGCCAGAGACTTTTCCCCAGTGCAGAAACTGCTGTCTTGAGGAGTCATAATTTTAAATTGATTAGAGAATGGTATAGGGGAGATGTCAGAGGTAGGTTCTTTACGCAGAGAGTGGTGGGTGCATGGAATGCACTGTTAGCAGTGGTAGTAGACTCAGAGACATAGGGACATTTAAGCAACTGCTGGACAAACACATTAGATTAGATTACTAGATTAGATTACTTACAGTGTGGAAACAGGCCCTTCGGCCCAACAAGTCCACACTGACCCGCCGAAGCGCAACCCACCCATACCCCTACATTTACCCCTTACCTAACACTACGGGCAATTTAGCATGGCCAATTCACCTGACCCGCACATCTTTGGACTGTGGGAGGAAACCGGAGCACCCGGAGGAAACCCACGCAGACACAGGGAGAACGTGCAAACTCCACACAGTCAGTCGCCTGAGTCGGGAATTGAACCCGGGTCTCTGGCGCTGTGAGGCAGCAGTGCTAACCACTGTGCCACCGTGCCGCCCTACATGGACGGAAGTAAATTGAGGGGTGTGTAAGGAGGGTTGATCTTAGATTAAGATAAATGCTCGGCACAACATTATTGCAATCAGGACTGGATGGGAAGGGGAAATGAGCAATTGGGAGGTGGAGTAGGTCTGCACATGGGACTGGAAGCTATGGGATTGCAGCAAACTGACGTGGAGTGTTGTAGAGCAATCGGGTAACTTCTGATTGGGCTCCCAGTTGCACTGTAGGAATACAGGAACCCAATTTCAATATGTTAACAAGTGACTGATTCCAGGGCAGGGCACTCAGTGCCTCAAATTTCACTTCTGGGCTTGTATGCAACAAGTCACGGATTTCAGTTTTTCATCCAGCTCCTATTTGGAGGTTCATATCAAGGCCGAGTTATCTTAACACAGCCAACCACCTATTACCTCCTGTTCTTTTCTCTCGCTGTAAGGTTGGTCTGAGCCACAGCATGTGATTACTACCACGAGTAGGGCAAAGGTGCCAGGCTCAAAATTGTATCTGCTGCTCCCGATGCGGGCTCCTCTACACTGGGGAGACTGGACGCCACCTCACAGAGCGCTTCAGGGAATATCTCTGGGACACCCGCACCAATCAACCACACCGCCCCGTGGCCCAACATTTTAACTCCCCCTCCCACTCTGCTGAGGACGTGCAGGTCCTAGGCCTCCTCTACCGCCGCGCCCTCACCACCCAACGCCTGGAGGAAGAATGCCTCATCTTCCGCCTCGGGACTCTTCAACCCCTGGGCATAAATGTGGACTTCACCAGTTTCCTCATTTCCCTCCCCCCACCCTACCCCAGTTCCAACCTTGCAGCTCAGCACCATCCCCATGACCTGTCCTACCTGCCAATCTTCCTTCCCACCTATCCACTCCACCCTCCTTTCTGACCTATCACCTCCATCCCCACCCCCATTCACCTACTGTACTCTTTGCTACCTTCCCCCACTCTCCTCTCTGACCTATCACCTCCATCCCCACCCCCAATCACCTATTGTACTCTTTGCTACCTTCTCTCCCCCCCTATCCACCCACACCCACCATTTACCTCTCCACCTTGGAGGCTTCCTGCCTCTATTCCTGTTGAAGGGCTATTGCCTGAAACGTTGATTCTCCTGCTCCTCGGATGCTGCCTGACCTGCTGTGCTTTTCCAGCACCACTCTGATTTAAACTCTGGTTTCCAGCATCTGCAGTCCTCACTTTTGCTGAGGTTCAAAATCCACCCCAGCTAGATTGAGATCGAAGTCTGTGAAGCAACCTTACCAATCTAATTTTGACCAGCTACCTGCCCGCTGCAAATGGAGTCTGAGTTGCTTTGGCAACATACACTTTTAAAAGCACATTGCAATGTGGAGCTTTGGTCAACCATGAATCTCTCTTGATCTTATCACTGGTCATGTTGCAAGGATTTTCAAGTTGATTCTCAATATGTTTGCCAGCGTTACAAATGCACCTTCCTCTAGCACCAATCCTTGGAATAGGATTGAACCTCAAATTTCTGGCTCAGCTCAGAAGCAGGATGCTGCTTGCTCTACCACAATATCTAGTCAACTGGTATACATCCGCATAACAATTTAATCACCTTTCTCTGCATTAAAACCTGGAGGTCCTTGCTATTAAATAATATCCAGAATTATTCAAGACTGAGCATTCTATATACCTTACCACACAACCCCAAATTCAAAATTTCCCTTTTAATTACTACTAATACTGACAGAGGTATAATAAAACACTCACTTATTCAAAGGATTTCTGTCCCGTGATGAGAAAACTAGGAGCTTCAAGGGAAGGGAAAGTTGTTCCTTACCCTTCTACACTGTTCCCTGTCACTAACTTAATCAGAATCTCCAGTTCATTTTAGTTGCCTCTTGCAGTTCATTTCCAAAACTGTATTAATTAGGTCCTAAGCTATATTGCAATCAAATGTGCTATTTCAGTGGGACTAGATTGGGTTGGGATATCTGGTCAGCATGGACAGGTTGGACCGAAGGGTCTGTTTCCATGCTGTATATGTCTATGGCTTGACTCTATAAGTGCCTAATATCTTATGACACTCAGCTGAATTCAAGGCGATTACAGAAATGGTTCCACACTTGTAGCAATGTTAGACCAAAGATATTTAATATTTTGCTCTAAAGTATTGGAACGTGTTATAGGTAAGCACAGAGGTGCTGAGAGTTGCACCAGTCCTACTACGTGGACAGACATAACATCGGCTGAATTTAAAGAAAGTCACATGATTAAACTTTCCACATTTGTTCCGAGTATTATTAATTTTAAATTAGTGTAAATACATTCTTAATAGGAGATGATGAGACCACAAGAAAGTCAGCTATTATTCCAGATAATTTGAGTCATTAAGCATTATGGAAACAATACACAGGTACAACACGATAAATCAAATTTGCTTGTGCTGAGTCATTCTATGAGGTATGTGTGGTGGCCCTCAGATTAAATCATCACCAATCGCTTCTCTCTTATAAGAGAGCAGCCCCTATGGTAAGACTCTGGTGACACAATAACAACAACAACAAAAGGTACGTAGCTAGGTCGGAGTGAATAGAAAGATCAGCTGTTATCTAACTAAAAGGCATCATAGGCTTGAGGGGCTGAGTGGCTTACATATGTTGATATGCAATTGTCTATTTACACATACAATGAGCTAGCACCCTTTGGTGCTGTGTAACTTGCAAGAAAACTAGTGAGTTTAAATAAGATTGTCCAGTGAATTTGAATATGCAAAATAGCAAACTTTACTTCTTATAATTAATGTTGAAGCCTTGGAGTTAATTCATTGCTCGTACTAAAGAAGTTTCAAATAGAAGCATTTGTTTGTGCTTTATTTTAGAGATTGAGGAACATTCCAACTCTGGTTTAATGAATGTTTTTAATTAGTAGAATATCAGTTCCTGAATAGCATGCAGCTTTAAAAAATGATGACATTTTCTTGCCCATTCATTTTTTCCCTTGTTATCTGACACTATGCAGCACTCATTAACAGGCCTGACAGATAAGCCATTTTAAGGCATCTGCCAATTGCACTTGTTATAAGATAGCACACAAGTGACAAAGGTCGAATCAGGTTAATTTTCCATCTCGTACAGCAAGGAAATGTTTCATCTCTATTTGATACCTCTCCTTGGCAGCCAGTTTCAAAACAGGAACTCCCCTGGTGGGGAAGCTGTAGTATACAATCACATTCTAGCATGCTATTGCTTCTGAAATATTTATAACATATGCACCAGGTTGTTTCTTTTTTCCACTTGTACCATCTCTTTCAGCCAAGATCCTTAATCAATCAAATAAACACTACCTGCCCAAGCTGGCTATCATTCAACTTACCACAAGTTAATGGCACTGAACAATCTTAAAAATATTCTGCCATTAAGATATTTTAGGGATGAACAATGTATAACATCTATAAAATATTGATGACAGGAAAATGGAGCAGAATTATTTCTATTGTGCCTTTTGAATACATAATTAATATGGCAAGCTTTCCCTCAGCAACCTGCAATCAGGATGCAAAGGATACATTTTCCATTGGGTTTGAAGCTTGGACTGGCAGAACGGATCAAACGTTCACTTTGTGTCTTATTTCAAGTATAAAAAGATTGAAATGCAATGAGAAAGAAAAAAAATGCCTCTAAATATTTGGACATGAATTATATTAAAAGTACTGTACAAAGAGCTTGTATAAAGAAGACTCAAATTCATATAATATGTACTACAATCTTAAGACTCACTGAAGAGCTTTAAATACGTGGAAACAGAAATTAGCATCAGGAGTCAGCTGGACAGCCCATTCAGCCTGTTACACCACTCAATATGATCATTGCTCAACCACAATACTCCTGCTCTCCCTATTTGCCTTGACATAGAGAGAAATATAGAAGAAAAGGCAATATGAAGCTGTTAAGAAAGGAGATGCAGGATACTGACCAGCTAAAATGAAGGAATGATGATGTAATGGAGCTTGGAGGTGGTACTATTCCTGCACATCTGCTACACTGCTCCTTCTAGATAGTTTAGATTTATTTATTTAATATATCGTCAGTTGTATGTAGGGAGTGAAATGTGGATAATGTCACTACATTCACACACCATCTTGGATTACAGAATAAATTACTGAACAAGTTGTATAAATGGCAAAATACTGAACAAATTAATACTAAGTTGATATTATTAAAACTGGAACAGCTTCAATCGTTCATCTTGCCCTTTCCATAGAGTTTACCCTATCTGTTCCTCCAGTCATCACCATCCAACATTGTTTCTGCCACCTAGGCAGCGTGCCCCTTTTCTGCTGTCGCTTCCACATCCCCTGGCTCCGAGCTGGAAATAGTCACACTGTGTAGGTCCCGCACCTCCTCCGAATCTGGGCATCGACTGATGGGTCCTGGCTCGTCTTCCGATGCCACCTGAGACGGAGAGGGAATGGAGATACACGGGGCCCCAGCCTCCCGCAGGAGGTCATCCCAGGGCAACCAAAACAAAAAAAACGTTACTGAGCTAGAAAGACAATGATGACGTCACGTGGATGTGGCAGAACCTTCTGCATGAGCCACGAGCAGCTGAGATCCACAATCAGAAACCAAACACTGATTAGATTAGATTACTTACAGTGTGGAAACAGGCTCTTCTGCCCAACAAGTCCATACCGACCCACCGAAGCGAAACCCACCCATACCCCTACATTTACCCCTTACCTAACACTACGGGCAATTTAGCATGGCCAATTCACCTGACCCGCACATCTTTGGACTGTGGGAGGAAACCGGAGCACCCAGAGGAAACCCACGCAGACACGGGGAGAATGTGCAAACTTCACACAGTCAGTCGCCTGAGTTGGGAATTGAACCCGGATCTCTGGTGCTGTGAGGCAGCAGTTTTAACCACTGTGCCACCGTGCTGCCCACCGTGCTGCTGTCCCTATTGCTGCCATCTTGGAAGTCTTGGAATAGGCCACAGTTTGGGAGGTACTGTTGGAAGAGCCTTGGTGAGTTATTGCAGATGGTACATAATGCACATGGTAAGGGAGTGACAGGTGAAGGTGGTGAACGGACTTGTTCTTTGATATTAAGCTTTTACAGTGTTGTTGGGAGCTGCACTCAGCTAACTGAGTGTGTTTGTGGTGTAGAGGTATTGTGCTGGTAATGCAGATGCCTGTTAGTTTTCTGAGGACAGGGGTTCAAATCCCATCCCGGCCCTGTCCCACTGGATAACCTCCTCCAGTCACTCTGGCCCTGTCTCCCTGGCTAACCCCCTCTGGTCACTCCGGCACTGTCCCCCCGGATCACCTCTCTGGTCACGCCAGCCCTGTCCCCCGGGTAACCCCCTCCGGTCACTCTGGCCCTGTCCCTCTGGATAACCCCCTCCAGTCACTCCGGCCCTGTCCCTCTGGATAACCCCCTCCGGTCACTCCGGCCCTGTCCCCCGGTTAACTCTCTCCGGCCACTCCGGCCCTGTCCCTCTGGATAACCCCCTCCGGTCACTCCGGCCCTGTCCCCCAGATGACACCTCCGGTCACTCTGGCCCTGTCCCTCAGATAACTCTCTCCGGCCACTCCGGCCCTGACCCCATGGATAAACCCCTCCGGTCACTCCGGTCCTGTCCACGTGGATAACCCCCTCCGGTCACTCCGGCCCTGTCCCTCTGGATAACCCCCTCCAGTCACTCTGGCCCTACTCCCCTGGATGGCCCCTCCGGCCCTGACCCCATGGATAACCCCCTCCAGTCACTCCGGCCCTGTCCCCTGGATAACCCCCTCCGGTGACTCCGGCCCTGTCACCCTGGATAAGCCCCACCGGTCACTCCGGCCCTGTCCCCCGGGATAACCCTCTCCGGTCACTCCGGCCCTGTCCCCCTGGATAACCCTCTCCGGTCACTCTGGCCCTATCTCCCTGGATAACCTCCTCTGGTCACTCCGGCCCTGTCCCCTGGATAACCCCCTCCGGTCATTCCGGCCCTGTCCTCCGGATAACCCCCTCCGGTCATTCCGGCCCTGTCCTCCGGATAACTTCCTCCGGTCACTCCGGCCCTGTTCCCCGGATAACACCCTCTGGACACTGTGGGCCTGTCCCCCTGGATAACCCCCTCCGCTCACTCCGGCCTTGTTCCCCTGGATAACTCCCTCCGGTCATTCCGGCCCTGGCCCCGATAACACCCTCTGGTCACTCTGGCCCTGTCCCCCGGATAACCTCCTGCGGTCACTCCGGTTCTGTCTCCCTGGATAACCCCTCCGCTCACTCCAGCCCTTTTCCCCTGGATAACACTCCCTGGACACTCTGGGCCAGTCCCCCTGGATAACCGCTCTGGTCACTCCGGTCCTGTGCCTCTGGATAACCCCCTCCAGTCATTCGGGCCCTTGCCCGGATAACTCCCACCGGTCCTGTCACCCGGGTAACCCCCTCCGGTCAGTCCAGCCCTGTCCCTCTGGTCACTGTGGGCCTGTCCCCCTGGATTACCCCTCCGGTCACTTCGGCCCTGTCCCCTGGATAACCCCCTCCAGTCACTCCGGCCCTGTCCCCATGGATCACCCCTCCGGTCCTGTCACCCGGGTAACCCCCTCCGGTCAGTCCGGCCCTGTCCCTCTGGTCACTGTGGGCCTGTCCCCCTGGATTACCCCTCCGGTCACTTCGGCCCTGTCCCCTGGATAACCCCCTCCAGTCACTCCGGCCCTGTCCCCATGGATCACCCCTCCGGCCCTGTCTCCTGGATCATCGCTCCGGTCACTCTGGCCCTGTCCCCTGGATAACCCCCTCGCTCACTCTGGCCCTGTTCCCCTGGATAACACCCTCTAGACACTGTGTGCCTGTCCCCCTGGATAACACCTCTGGTTACTCCAGCCCTGTCCCTCTGGATAACCCCCTCCGGTCACTCCAGCCCTGTCCCCCTGGATAACCCCATCCGGTTATTCCGGCCCTGTCCCCTGGATAACCCCCTCCGGTCATTCTGTCCCTGTCCCTGTGGATAACCCCATCCGGTTATTCCGGCCCTGTCCCCCTGGATAACCCCCTCCGGTCACTCTGGCCCTGTCCCCCTGGATAACCCCTTCCGGTCATTCCGGTCCTGTATCCCGGATAACTCCTTCTGGTCACTCCGACCCTGTCCCCCGGATAATTCCCTCCAGTCACTCCTGCCCTGTCCTCTGGATAACCCCTTCCGGTCATTCCGGCCCTGTCCCCCCGGATAACCCCCTCCGGTAACTCCAGCCCTTCACTCTTGCATTCAATAAATCACACTACATCATTCATTCATTCAGTGATTAAACTTCATTCATTGAAACACAGTTCAGTTACGGAAACTCTATGAATTATCACTGATTGTTTTCTTTAAAATAATCTAGTTCATTAATGTCCTTTAGGGAAGGAAATCTTTACCTCATTTGGCCTACATGTGACTCTGGACTGTCCTCTGAAATAGCCCATCAGCCACTCCATTCAATACCTATCAGGGATAGGGAACATGTCAACAACGTCTGCTACTCAAACTACTGGAGCCAAAAAATAATTACTGAATGAATTACTTTTGTAGTATATTCACTATTGTAAGGTAGAAAACCAACTGCGCAAAGCAGCATCCAAAGAAACAATGTGATAATAATCAGCAGTTTTTCTGACAAAACAGAAACTGGGTTGACCTCCCCCGTTCTTCTTTAAAATAATGGCTGTAACTACTTACATGCACTGGACGGGGAAGAAAAAGACTATGGCTGATGTCTCATCTGACATCTTGGGTACTGCAACACTCCTGAGTTGAAAATGTGTTGCTGGTTAAAGCACAGCAGGTTAGGCAGCATCCAAGGAACAGGAAATTCAACGTTTCGGGCCAGAGCCCTTCATTCAGGAATCTTCCTCCCTCCACTACTGCAACACTCCCTCAGTATTTCATCAGAGCAGCAGCCTAGATTTTCTTCATAAAATTGTCTGGCACAAGGAAATGGTGCATTTGAATCACCAAGCATTGGTGCATCATTAACATTTCATGTCTGGGAGTGGGAGGTGTTGGCAATAGGGATACTGATGCCACATTCTTTTAATTAAACTCTTTCCACAAGCTTTGACTGAGTATGGCACCAAAGGACCCTCGGACACCTGAAATTGGAATTTGTTCATATATCTGGCTGCTGAATGTGAAGTGCGTCATCAAGCAGAGGCCCAGTAGCAGACCTTGTTGACATGTTCCCTGTCTTGTCATTTGTTCTGGTTGTCCAGGAAATTGGTTATTGTCTCTTTGTAGCTATACACACAGATGTCAAGGATCATAAATTCGACTGGGACAACAAACCAATAATAGGACAAGCCAAACAGAGGACAGCCAGAGAAATTCTCAAAGCATGGCACTCACCCATTGAGTCCATCAATAAACACATTGACCTAAACCCAGTATACTGACCACTGCAATGAACAAACTGGAACTGGCTAGTGGAAGCAGCGGGAACGAAACCAAATAAATTCTAACCAACACAGTACAGCAACGCTTCACAGTGACTTCCCAGCTTGGCAAACATACCCACAACTGCAAACACCTTTATTTTTAAACTGAAAAAAACTTACTGATTAAGTTGTTTTCTTGAGTCTACTCTGGTGATAAGAAAATGTGGAAATATGAAGGGAATATGGGCATTTTTAATTGATATTTTCCATAGCAGTCAAGCCAAAGTACATCTTTCACACATCTCCACACAGAAGCCATTCAGTCACTTTCCTCTACACTTAACTAACTTTACATTGTCCCTTTCTCTAAATTGGTGATCATCACAAAACTCCACTGTGTAACTTAATATTCACTAGACTATTGAACTCCGCCCCCACCCCACTCCGGCCTATCACCCTCACCTTGACCTCCTTCTACCTATCCCACCTCCATCGCCCCTCCCCCAAGTCCCTCCTCCTTACCTTTTATCTTAGCCTGCTTGGCTACTCTCTCTCATTCCTGATGAAGGGCTTATGCTCGAAACGTCGAATTCCCTATCCCTGAGATGCTGCCTAACCTGCTGTGCTTTAACCAGCAACACATTTTCAGCTGTGATCTCCAGCATCTGCAGACCTCATTTTTTACTCGAAGATTTTAACCTACTATTGAATGCAAAAACATCAAATTAAAAATCCTGGCCAAGTGGATGATTCATCAGCCTAATCATTCAGCCACTCCACAGCCTATACAGCATGCCTACAATGTGTACAAACTGCTTGAGAAAATGATGGTAAATCTCCTGTAATGTAGTGGCTTGCTCAGCCATTTCAAAAAGTAGTTAACCGTCACACACATTGCTGCAGTCCGGGGTCACACATGGGCAAGATGAGAGAAGAATGGCACATTTCCTCACCGGACAGACATTAATAAACCTCAGATGGGTTTTATAAGAACCCAATATTAGATAATCATTATTAATGAAACTAGAAAGTTATTCCAGATTTATTATTTCATTGAATTTAAATTCTCCAGTTGCCATGGTCAAACATGCATGCACTTACCCAGAGCAATAGGCCAGGGTTCTGGATCATTATCCTGGTAACATTAGCACTACGCTGCAGTGCACATTAAAGTTTCAAAGATTTCTTCAGCACTGCCATACAAAAGGAAAAAGGTAGCAGGCATATAGGAGTGTCATCACCTGAAAGCCATGTCACCATCCCTTCACTGTCATTGAATCAAAAGCCTGTAATTCCTGAACTAAAATCACTGTGGGATGTACTTACACCTCAGAGAAATCTGAATCAAACCCAAAGTGATATTAAAAAATCAGGAATTCCAATCCCTCTATACTTCTACTCCTCATTAAGATGGTCTGAGTGTCCTCAGCTTTCTCCTTGAAATAAAGCTCACCAGGTCTCCATCCAACATCCTCCTCCTCTGCTTGGCTAAACTTGTTCTTATGTTTGATGAGAGGAGAATGGCACATTTCCTCACCGGACAGACATTAATAAACCTCAGATGGGGTTTATAAGAATTCAATATTAGATAATCATTATTAATGAAACTAGATTTTATTCCAGACTTATTATTTCATTGAATTTAAATTCTCCAGTTGCCATTGTCAAATATGCATGCATTTCATGTTTTTGCATCCAATAGCCTAGTGATTATTAACTTACATAGTAGAGTTTTGCGATAAACACCAAATTAGAGAAGGAGACAATGTACATGTCTCCTTAAAAGACACACATTTTGCCCAAATAAAAAAAGATTACTGTGCATCCACATGGGTTCCAACAGTGCCTGTCTATTTGTGGGATACATGTCTTCAAATGTTTCTCTCCCTTCAAGTTCTCTGTCCCCATTCAAGAGACTTCTCAAGGCTCCTCTGGCCAGCACCTTCTAAAACTACAACTACTAATATCTAGAAGGACAATACCAGGACAGACAGAGAAACATCACCAGCTACAAGTTCCAGCCAAAGTCACATCTCATCCTAATATGCAAATATAGTGATATTCCTTAATGGTCACTGGGTTAAAATTGTAGGTGAGAGGCCTCCCGCAATATTCACTATAAATCTAATGACTCATCTACCTTGATTACAGTTCCTCACTCTGCTTCCTATATTGATACATTCTATTCTCACTGCTTGTTCATCTTTCACTACCTTCAGAGTGCTGTCATCACCGAACACATTTTTCTTCCTCCTCACTTCCAGCATGCTGAAGAGGCCATTCCCTCTATTATATTCTTCAATGCATGTCTCTTTCCCTTAAACTTCACTCAGCAGCACAGTGGGATATTTTATGTCCTTAAGGGGTCAGACAGAGTTTCAGTTTAATGTCTCATCTGAAAGACAACACTATGGAAAATGAAGCACTGCGGGAATTGATCTACATTTTAAGACCTGGAGTGGGATTTGAATTGGAACTTTCTGATCCATTTGATCAGTCCTTTACAACACAAACATCTTTTTTGTAAGATTTACTACCTATGTTGAAGAACTGTTTTTCAGACTGGAGGTCTGTGATCAGTGATGTGCCTCAAGGATTGGTGCTGGACACACTGCTTTGTTCATTTATATCAATAGTAGGAGCAATGGTTGGTGAGTGTGTAGCTGACACCAAAATTGCATGGTATAGTGGCCAGTGAAGAAAGTTATCTCAGAGTACACCAGGACCTTAATCAGATTGGCTGAGAACTGGTAGATGGAGGTAAAAAGAGGTAAAAACAATGACTGCAGGGCTTTTGCCTGAAACGTCGATTTCGCTGGTCCTTGGATGCTGCCTGACTGCTGTGTTCTTCCAGCACCACTAATCCAGAAAATGGTAGATGGAGTTTAACTTAGATAAGTGTGAGGCATTGCATTTTGGTTAGGCAAATCAGGGCAGCACATGTACACTTAATAGTAAGGTCATGGGGAATACTGCCAAAACAAAGAGATCTTGGGGTGCAGGCCCCCAGTTTTTTAAAAGTGGAGTCACAGGTAGAGAGGGTGGTGAAGAATACATTTGGTACACTTGCTTATATTGTCAGTGCATTGAGTATAGGAGTTGGGAGGTCATGTTACAGCTGCACAGGACATTGGTTCAGCTACTTTTTGAATACAGCATGCAATTCTGGTCTCACTGCTTCAGAAAATATGTTGCTAAACTTGAAAGGGCTCAGAAAAGATTTCCAAGGATGTTGCCAGGATGTTGGAGGCTTTGAGAAAAAGGGAGAGGCTGGATAGACTGGAGCTGAGGGGTGACTTTATAGAGGTTTATAAAAGTATGAAGGTCTTTTCTCCAGAGTAGGAGAGTCCAAAACTAAAGGGACTTAGGCTTAGGGTGAGAGGGGAAAGATTAAAAAGGAACCGAGGGGCAACTTGTTCACACAGAGGGCAGTGCATGTATGTAATGAGCTGCCAGAGGAAGTGGTAGAGACTGGTACAATTACAGGATTTAAAAGGCATCTGGATAGGTACATGAATAGGAAGGGTTTGGAGGGATACGTGCCCAAGTACTGGCAATGGAACTAGATTATCTGGTCGGCATAGACAAGTGGGACAGTGCTGCACATCTTTATGACTCTAAAAACTGTAAAAGTTGAAAAGGAACAAAGAAAAATCACGGGTCTCACTTATTTTTCACCTCCCCCCCACCGACTTTAAAAGAACCGTTCCCACACATTACACCAGAATCTTGTATTGCCAAGAATGATTCTCCTCCTTCCAAAGGTGGCGATGACAGTGGCCAATTGCCTAAACGCATTTCCTTTTTGGAATACGCATGCACAAGCCCAGGCCTCTCGCCCCCTACCCCCCCACCCCCACACCTTTGGCATCAAACGTTGTACCGTGAGAGCGGGACCAATTTGACGTTACCGTGATAGGCACACGTTGGGGGGGACAGAGACCACGATGTAACCGCTGAGTTCCATACCTATAGGAAGGGCCTCAACCAGGATCTTGGGTTCATGTCACACTATAGATGACCAGCATTGCACGATACACACTCCCACATGCATCCTCTCAGTCTTAGACACACACATATATGCTCTCTCACACCCTCACAAGCCCCCACCCCAGACACACACACAAACCCACATACACATATTCGTTTGTGGAGTGAATTTGTACTTGCAGAGTTACATTGTATTTTGTTCAAAAGCTGCATGAATCCATGTAAGACTCTGTTAACTCACTTTTTAGATTAGGATCAGTCTAAGCATTATGGCACAGACAACAGAACAAAGGGGGCTAACACCTTCAACATCTTATCTGGCTAACACCAATTGTTACAGTTAACCTGAAAAAGTATATTTTAAAAAAGTTTTGTGATTTACATATGAAAGAAGTAAAACTATCATGGTCATTCTAACAGATGAGAGACTTAAAAACAATCAAGATATTTTTCAATGTATAATTTCAGTTCCATCACACTGTAAACGTTTGCTGTAAATTATGTGTCTTACAATTGTGTACTCCACAACCACTTGATGAAGGAGCGGAGCTCCGAAAGCTAGTGCTTCCAATTATACCTGTTGGACTATGATTTGGAGATGCCGGTGTTGGACTGGGGTGTACAAAGTTAAAAATCACACAACACCAGGTTATAGTCCAGGAACCCCGATCTACCTCCTTCTCAAGATCCACAAGCCTGACCACCCTGGCCGACCCATTGTCTCAGCATGCTCCTGCCCCACTGAACTCAGCTCTACATATCTCGACACTGTCCTATCCCCCCCTAGTCCAGGAACTTCCCACATACGTTCGAGACACCACCCACGCCCTCCACCTCCTCCAAGACTTCCGTTTCCCCGGCCCCCAACGCCTCATCTTCACCATGGATATCCAATCCCTCTACACCTCCATCCGCCATGACCAGGGCCTCCAAGCCCTCTGTTTTTTCCTCTCCAGACGTCCCCAACAGTACCCTTCCACCGACACTCTCATTCGTTTGGCCGAACTGGTCCTCACCCTTAACAATTTCTCCTTTGAATCCTCCCACTTCCTCCAGACCAAAGGGGTAGCCATGGGCACCCCATGGGCCCCAGCTATGCCTGTCTCTTTATTGGCCACACAGAACAGTTGATCTTCCGTAATTACACCGGCACCACTCCCCACCTCTTCGTAAGCTACATTGATGACTGCATTGGCGCCACCTCGTGCTCCCGCGAGGAGGTTGAGCAATTCATCAACTTCACCAACACATTTCACCCTGGCCTTAAATTTACCTGGACCATCTCTGACACCTCCCTCCCCTTCCTGGACCTCTCCATCTCCATTAATGACGACCGACTTGACACTGACATTTTTTACAAACCCACCGACTCCCACAGCTACCTGGATTACACCTCTTCCTCTCTACCTCTTGCAAAAATGCCATCCCGTATTCCCAATTCCTCCGCCTCTGCCATATCTGCTCCCAGGACCGGCTCCACCACAGAACACACCAGATGGCCTCCTTCTTTAAAGACCGCAATTTCCCTTCCCACGTGGTTAAAAATGCCCTCCAACTCATCTCGTCCACATCCCGCACCTCCACCCTCAGACCCCAACCCTCCAACCGTAACAAGGACAGAATGCCCCGGTGCTCACCTTCCACCCGACCAACCTTCACATAAACCAAATCATCCGCCACCTCCAAAAAGATCCCACCACCAGGAATATATTTCCCACCCCACCCCTTTCTGCCTTCTGCAAAGACCGTTCCCTCCGTGACGACCTGGTCAGGTCCACGCTTCCCTACAACCCACCCTCCCATCCTGGCACTTTCCCCTGCCCCCCGCAGGAACTGTAAAACCTGTGCCCACACCTCCTCCCTCACTTCTATCCAAAGCCCTAAAGGAGCCTTCCACATCCATCAAAGTTTTACCTGCACATCCACTAATATCATTTATTGTATCCATTGCTCCCGATGCGGTCTCCTCTACATTGGGGAGACTGGACGCCTCCTAGCAGAGCGCTTTAGGGAACATCTCCAGGACACCCACACCAATCAACCACACCGCCCTGTGGCCCAACATTTCAACTCCCCCTCCCACTCTGCCAAGGACATGGAGGTCCTGGACCTCCTTCACTGCCGCTCCCTCACCACCCGACGCCTGGAGGAAGAACGCCTCATCTTCCGCCTCGGAATACTTCAACCCCAGGGCATCAATGTGGACTTCAACAGTTTCCTCATTTCCCCTTCCCCCACCTCACCCCAGTTCCAAACTTCCAGCTCAGCACTGTCCCCATGACTTGTCCTACCTGCCTATCTCCTTTTCCACCTATCCACTCCGCGCTCTCCTCCCTGACCTATCACCTTCATCCCCTCCCCCACTCACCTATTGCACTCTATGCTACTTTCTCCTCACCCCCACCCTCATGCTTATCTCTCCACGCTTCAGGCTCTCTGCCTTTATTCCTGATGAAGGGCTTTTGCCCGAAACATTGATTTCACTGCTCCTTGGATGCTGCCTGAACTGCTGTGCTCTTCCAGCACCACTCATCCAGAACATTAGGTTATAGTCCAACAGGTTTAACTGGAAGCACACTAGCTTTCGGAGCGACGCTCATTCATCAGGTGGTAGTGGAGGGCTCAATCCTAATATGCAGAATTTATAGCAAAAATTTACAGTGTGATGTAACTGAAATTATACATTGGAAAATTGATTGTCTGTTAAGCCTTTCACCTGTAAGTAAAAAATGAGGTCTGCAGATGCTGGAGATCACAGCTGAAAATGTGTTGCTGGTCAAAGCACAGCAGGCCAGGCAGCATCTCAGGAACAGGGAATTCGATGTTTCGAGCATAAGCCCTTCATCAGGAATGAGAGAGAGTAGCCAAGCAGGCTAAGATAAAAGGTAGGGAGGAGGGACTTGGGGGAGGGGCAATGGAGGTGGGATAGGTGGAAGGAGGTCAAGGTGAGGGTGATAGGCCGGAGTGGGGTGGGGGCGGAGAGGTCAGGAAGGTTCTGTGCAGAGGAGATGACCTGGGGGGTGCAGTGAGAGAGAGACTCACAGCCTTTCACCTGTTAGAATACAGTGATAGTTTCACTTCTTTCATGTGTAAATCACAAAACCTTTTTTAAAAAAAATTGCATTCTCGGGTTAGCTGTTAACAATGGTGATAGCCTGATAATATGTTGAAGGTGTTGGCCCCCGAGTTCTCTGTCTATGCCATGATATTTAGACTGATTCTAAGCTAAAAAGTGAGATAACGGAGTTTTACATGAAGGCATGCAGTTTTTGAACAAAGTACAATGTGACCCTGCAAGTACAAATTCACCCCACAAAATATATGTGTGCATGTGGGTCGTTGTCTGTGTGTGTCTGTCTGGGTTGGGGGTTGTGAGTGTGAGAAAGTGTATGTGTGTGTGTACTGAGTGCAGAGGGTCTTAAGTCTGTGAGGGTGTGCATGTGTGAGTGTAGGAGTGTGTGTATCTGTAAGGGTGTGTATGGTTGTGTGTGGACGTCTGTGTGTATAGGAGTCCCTGTGTGTGTGTGTGTGTGTGTGTAGTGCAATGGTGGTCACCTATAATATGACATGAACCCAAGGTCTCGGTTGAGGCCCTCCTTATGATACCGAACTTAGCTATCAGCCACTTTCCTCTGCTGCCTGTCTCGAAGTCCACCTTGGAGGATGGTCACCCGAAGGTCCGAGGCTGAATGTCCTGGACCACTGAAGTGTTCCCCAACTGGGAGGGAACATTCCTGTCTGTTGATTGTTGTGCGGTGCCCATTCATTCATTGTCGCAGCCTTTGCTCGGTTTCCCCAATGTATCATGCCTCCGGGCATCCTTGCATGCAGTGTATAAGATAGACGACGTTGGCTGAGTCACAGGAGTACCTGCCATGTACAAGGTGGGAGGTGTCCCCACGCGTAAAGGTGGTATCTATGTCCACACTCTGACACATCTTGCAGCGCCTACCATGACAGGGTTGTATGGAGTTGTCCTGAGAGCCGGGCAGTTTGTTCAGTATTTCCCAGAAACTGAAAAATTACGCCATGTTCTTCGTGACCTGCAAAACATTATCAATGAGTATGAGCACCTCGCCAAGACCTTCCCTCATACCTCCACTACTTGCCTTTAAACAACTGCCAAACCTCAAACAGATCGTTGTTCGTAGCAAGCTGCCCGGCTCTCAGGATAACTCCATACAACCCTGTCACGGTAGGCACTGGAAGGCATGTCAGAGTATGGATATAGATACCATCATTACACATGGGGTCACCTCCCACCTTGTACATGGCAGGTACTAATGTGACTCAACCAACGTTGTCTATCTAATACATTGCAGGCAAGGATGCCCGGAAGTATGGTACATTAGGGAAACCGAGCAAAGGCTACGACAACGGATGAATGGGCACCGCACAACAATCAATAGACAGGAGTGTTCCCTCCCAGTTGGGGAACATTCCAGTGGTCCAGGACATTCAGCCTCGGACCTTCGGGTGACCATCCTCCAAGGTGGACATCGGGACAGGCAGCAGAGTAAAGTGGCTGAGCAGAGGCTGATAGCTAAGTTCGGTACCCATAGGGAGGGCCTCAACCGGGACCTTGGGTTCATGTCACACTACAGGTAACCACCATTGCACTACTACCTACACACACACACACACACACGCACAGGCACTCCTATACACAGACACCCACACACACTCCCACACTCACATGCACCCTCTCACAGACTTAAGACTCTCTGCACTCACTACATACACACTCTCTCACACACTCACAACCCCCAACCCAGACACACACAAAGACCCACATGCACACATATATTTTGTGGGGTGAATTTGTATTTGGAAGGTTACATTGCACTTTGCTCAAAAACTGCATGAATTTATGTAAAACTCCATTATCTCACTTTTTAGATTAGAATCAATGGGGGCCAACACCTTCAACATATTGTCTAGCTATCACCATTGTTAACAGCTAACCTGAGAATGCAACTTTTTAAAAAAAAATTGTGATTTGAAAGAAGTGAAACTATTACTATTCTAACAGATGAAAGGCTTAACAATCAATTTTCCAATATATAATTGAAGTTACATCACACTGTAAAGTTTTGCTATAAATTCTGTGTTAGGATTGAGCCCTCCACAATCACCTGATGAAGGAGTATCGCTCAGAAAGCTACTGTGCTTCCAATTAAACCTGTTGGACTCTAACCTGGTGTTGTGTGATTTTTAACTTGGTCCACCCCAGCGCAATGCCGCCAAGTCATGACGAAGGGGACTGCACGCCCCCTCCCCCAGTCTTTACGTCACCACGTTCGGCACACGGGACTCGCACCACACGCCCCACCCTCCTCCCAGCGCGCGCCGCTCCATTCAAAACCCAACCGAAAACCAACGGCCTCCGACGTCAGCACGCGCCCGGCGAGGAGGGTTGGGGGGGGGGGGGTGGTGAAGGGCGGGCTCGCGATTGCTCTGTGAGATCATTGGCCCATCCGATCGCCATGGCGACCAGCTTCCTCCGCCCCGCCTCCTTTGTGCTCCACCCCGCCCCCTCAACTCTCTCGGTCTTTCCCTCCTCCGCCCACCGCCGCCCCTCCCCCATCCCACCCACACTCCATCCATTCTCCCCATCCCCCCCCCACCCACCATCTCTACTCCACCCTTTGATCACACACACACAGACACAACACATCCAACCACCCCTTTAACCACACCACGACCACAAGGAATCGGCGTCAGGAAAGGGCGGAAGAGGAAGTGTTTTTTTAAACCTACCACCACCCCCAATCCCACACACAAAAAAAATCCTCGATGGTTGTACATTGGAAAAGGGGTTGATTTTTTTTATAGGGGGGAGGGTAGGGGGGGAATATCTCCAGTGAATCTTCCCCCCCACCCACCTCCTCCATTAGCCTGACTGACTTGAGGGTAGAAGCAGGATGGAGATCCTGCTGTCTCTTGCAGACAGTTCGCATTTTCTGCATTTTTAACTCTTTCCCCCAGCCTGCCACTTTTTATTTCACGGTGCATGTGTTTATTTTGATGTAACAGAAATTCTAAAAAAAGATTACCTTGCTACTTCCCCATCTTTTTTTTAAAAAAAAAACCCAATTTGATTGTTTTGAGGGAGTGGAGGGGTAAAGGGGGATTTATTTTTAGTTTATGCCTCTCGTCTTACTTCCCCCCCCCCTCCCTCCCCCAAACTGAAAACAAAAAATAGTCATCAGGATGTTGAAGAGAGTATTGCGGATTTCCAACCGTTCCTTCTTCGCCTTCATCTTCTTCTTCTCCCTGTCTTCATCATGCTTGTACTTTATCTATGTGGCACCTGGAATAGGTAAGAGATTGAGTTGAAATGTTTATGTGCTGAATGGGAAGCAGGTGTTAGCTGTCCTGTTTCCCCTCGATTATATTTGCTCTTTTTTTTAGAAAAATCCAAATTGAGTTATTTCTTTCCTACAAGGCAATTGAGAGTGGAAGTTAACCCTGAAATGTTGCTGCATAAAACCCCGAAAGAACCGCGGATGCTGTAAATCAGAAATTTTGCTGCATGCTTGTTATAAATAATTACTAATAGTCGATTTTCACTGAACGTCCTCGGTTGCCGTTTTGTTGCCAGTTTCGTGTTACTCTGCAATTCATCATGCTCGCAATCCCGTGTAGAGTAAGTACATGGTTGGTGTTGAAGGTTGCTAAATGTTGCGCTGTATTATAGGGGAAACACATGATTTTATTTGTATCCAGCTGCGACATGAAATTGCAGAAATTGTGGCGATTCTTAATGATTGAAGACCAGAACAAACTCACCTGTAAACAGCAATGAATCGACATGACAGTATTTGACTTTTTGTAGCATTACCTTTTTTTTAGTATTCTTATTAATCAATCGAGAGAATTGTCAAATGCTGAGCATGTATTTTGATTATACAATTTCTATGTGTAGGTTAGTTTATTTTAAGTTCTAGCAGCGTTGCTATGTTATCACTGCAGGTTTTGTGCTTCGCTGAGTATTAAAATTTTACAAAACTCTTCTTCACAATGACTAGCACTGCTTCCAATTGGCATTGCAAGTGAGCCTGATGTATTCCAAAATGGCACTTTTGATTTATGCTCATACTGCAGTATATGCACCTTTTTGTGTATCTAGAATCATAGAACAGTTACATCACAGAAGGAAGCCATTTGGCCCATTGTAAACTGTATTAACACTCTGCAAGTGCAACTCAGTTAGTTCCACATCTTCGAGTAAAAAATGAGGTCTGCAGATGCTGGAGATCACAGCTGAAAATGTGTTGCTGGTCAAAGCACAGCAGGCCAGGCAGCATCTATTCCTGAGATGCTGCCTGGCCTGCTGTGCTTTGACCAGCAACACATTTTCAGCTAGTTCCACATCTTCACAGCCACCCATGATTTTCTCTCCATAACCCTGCAATTCGTTTCCATTTCTGTAATTGTCTAATTTCCCCTTTGAAAGTCACAATTAAGTCTGCCTTTGGCAGATACCTTGCTTCTGTCATGGTCACCACAACTCTTTGCCGTCATTCAGCTAATTTGTATTTGTGTTCTACTGTCACATTTATTCCAAATCTACCTTTGTTCGTAAGTCTGTGTGGCATTGTATCAAGTGCCTTTTGGGAGTCCACATACAAACAGGATTACTCTCAAACTCTGTTAGATCACTTTAAAAAAACTGAAGCAAATTTATTTTAGCATGACTTGCCTTTAACAGGTCTGTGCTGGTTTTCTTTAATTAGTATGCTTTGTTCAAGTGTATTAATCTAGATCATATTATCACTTCTCAAAAGCTTTCCAGTGAATATGGTTAAAGTGACTAGCCTTTAAATGCAGGGCTTATTGGTCGCCCCTTCCATTTTCATGGGCTCTGTGTTGCTGACATGGCTGATCTGTATTGCTCATCCTTAGCTACGAATGAGAAGGTGGTGGTGAACTGCCTCCTTGAACCGCTGCAGTACATTTGGTGTGTAATGTTAGAATATTGTTAGAAACAAAGTTCCAAGATGTTGACCCCTTGATACTAAAAGAGCGGCAATATATTTCCAAGTTAGGATAGTGAGTAGTTTGGAGGGGAACTTGCATGTGGTGTTGTTCCCATGTATTTGCTGTAATTGACCATCTGTATTTTAGAGATAATGGATTTGGAAGGTTGCTAGTGTTTCTGCAGTTGCCACGCTTAATTTTCTCTGAATTCCTAAATGCATAGGATTTGGTATTGGCGATTTGCGTCTCCCTCCCACATGACTTCTTTATATACACTACTCTAACAGAAAAGGTTGAGTATGATGTTGTCTGGCTTTGAGGGAGAAATTGGACAAACTTGGTTTGTTTTCATTTCAACATTGAAGGCTGAAGGGCGACCTCAGAGATTTCCAAATTGAGGTGCAAGGATAGAATGGATATTTGGAATCTTTTTCCCAGGATAGTAATGTCAATTAGTAGTTGAAATACATTTTAAGTTAAAAAGGGGAAGGTTTGAAGGAGATGGGAGGCAGGTTCTTTTACACTGAGAGTGGTAAGTGCCTAGAATGTACTGCCAGAGTAGGCGATAGAAGCAGATTCAATAGCAGCATTGAAGAGGTATCTTAATATATACATGAATAGGCAGGGAATAGAGGGATACAGACCACATAGAGGCAAAAGGTTCTTAAATTTAGAAATGTGTCCTGTGTCATCACAGGTTTGGTGGGCTGAATGGTTTGTTCCTGTGCTTTCTGTTCTTTGTTGTAAACTCACTTATCTGTGGGACTGGGAGTAATCCAGAGTAATACTTGCTGGTTCCAATTATGAACGCACTAAACTTTGCCTGAAAATGTCATTTCCCTGCTCTCCTTCCTGTATGGTTGAAACTGTTATGGCCTATGACTGCTGGTTTTTTACTTGTAAACTGCTCAGCCCTTAACTTTGGTTCTACAGAGGAAATCATCAAGTGGAAAATGGCCAACTTATTGCTATGACAGAAATGAGGTATTATTGTGGTAATGTGTTTACAGCTTAGAGGAGAGTGTGCAAATTTGGACTCTGGCGTTCCCACTTTATAAAGTAGGACTGACTTGCACTTCAATAACAGAATAATTTTTTTCTTCAATTAATTTGTTTCTATACATTTTAATATTTTTGAATTTGTTAATAGTCTTGCCATTTTCCAAACACCTTATCTCATTCTAATGCACTACTAAACTGTACTGCAGAAACAAGTGGTATGCATCATAGTCATCTCAAGAATATGCATTTTCACTAAGAGTGACTAAAAGCCTAATTTGGATGAATAACTTGTGTGATTTGTCCAATAGTTTTAAATGTTTTAAAAATTATTCACTTTATTGAGAAAAGAAAATGATCTGAGGCTTCTTTTTTAATACAATTCAGGTCTGATGCCCAGGCTGGAGTATGGACCTTGAGTATGCAACTGTATTTAAATCTTTGACTTGCTATGGAGTTTCAAAGTGCAAAGATAAATAGAGGTGAAACACACCTTCTTCATGACATATTAACTGGGATTCAGTGATGGCACTCAATATTTGAGTCAGAATATTATGACTTTAAATCTAGACAGACAATCAATACCATACTAAGAGAATGCAGTATTGTCAGAGAAATCATATTTTGGATGTGCCATTGTACACAGTCTGCTTTTTCAGATCAGTGCGAAAATCCCATGGTCCTTTTGAAAAGAGTAAGTGAATTTTTTTTTCCCTACACCTAGACTCTCATTTATGCCTCAACTGTCATTATTAAACACAGATTATGTAGTCATGATCTGTTTGGGGTTTCTTGCTGTATGTAATATGGCTGTTGTTTTCCTGCATTATGACAGTGACCACACTTCAAAAATAAACCACTGGCTGTAAAATGCTTTTGGATATCTTGAGATTATCAAAGGAAAGTAAAGGTACAGCGTGGAGGAATTTACAAGGTGGCTGCCAGAAATGTGATGGTTTCAGATATTGAGGAATTTGTATCTTTGTTTTTCATGGGAGCAAAGATTGTTCAGGATGACCAAGACATATCTTTAAACTTATGAATATTTTTGATATAGTGGATACAAGGAATATTTCTACTTGTTGGTCAGACCATACTGGAGACATCAATGTAAGATATTCAACAAGAAATCTAGTTGAAATTTAGGAGCTACTTACAGCAAAGAATAATGGTAATGTAGGACTTACTATGACAGAACATGGTTGAATGTATTTAGGGGCAAGCTAGATGAGCATAAGAGAGAGAGATGGGAAAATGAGGTTATGATAATGTTTTTAGACAGGAAAAAATGGGAAGGTTTTAAGTGGAGCTGAGCAGGTTAGACTGAATGGTCTGTTCCTGTTCAGGATATTTTATGAAATAAATGCAGATTCATTCTTTTCATTTTAGCTGCTGCAACAAACAATATGGAGAAAAAAAATCCTTGATCATGCCAGTTTACAAAAGTTTGAAGTATTAGAAATGATAATCAATAATTTATTTTCTTTGAAGGAGGCCATTAACTGCTGCTGCAGCAGAACATCTTAAAGCTCAGTTGAGACTGTTAAATTTTTATGGATATGTTTCTGACTGTTTACAACTTAATTTAAACAACCTATGAATTTCCATGTATTTATTCCATAGTTATCCATGCATTTTGCATATCTAAGCCATTGCCATTCCAATTGCTCATTGGGTTGAAATGTTAATATTTTGGGATGACTCATAATTTGGATGTGTTGAAAGATCTTGTCTGAAGTGTTATCCCATCTTCTATTTTAAATACTGCCTGAGTCATTGTGTTGGTCCAGCATTATCTAAATTTATTTTGGATTACGTGCCTCTGTTATGCTTTGGTTAACTCTGGTATGGTTGTCTAACTTAAAAACAGCTCAGTAATTTGAATCTCATATTCTTATAATTGCCACATTGTATGTCAATGTTCTCTTGAGCTTGAATGTATCTAAGATTCCAATGTTTCAAATACACTGCCTTAACAAGACCTACTAACATTGTTAAAAATATATTTTTTTTCTATTTGCAATATTGTTACGGGTGTCCCAATGCCTTCACGATTCTTTTTGATGATAACTCTTGATCTAGATACATTTTGTTAAATTTGTTTCTTCGGCATTTACTAATGGAGGCTCAAAGCCTAAACATGTTTTCACTTTTTTGAAGCTGATTCTCTTAATTCTAACTTGCTGAATGGCCTATTCATTTCGAGAACATTGCTTTAACAGTTCTTGGATTCTTTAAATCATGCATAATCTTGAAAAATATAAGTTCTGTGATGTTCAGTCCATAATTGAACCTGTATTTTAATCATTGAAATGAGTAAACGTGCATGTAAATCCAGCTTGCCTCTGAATTTTGCGGGAACATTGATTTTTCTTTTTTCTGTTCTGTAAAATTTAAGCCAGCTGATACTATTTTGAAAGGCATGAACAAAACCCCAACTTCTCTGTTGTTTTGTCATAAACAACAGCCTTCAAACTCCCACTTCTAAATTTTGTCATGTAATGTTTTATATCAAATGCAAGGGACTCATAGGTTTCTTTCTTTCTGAAACCTTTGCAATCTATTTACCAGCTATTAAGGGGAGGTAGTGGTAATGCACTGGGACCTGGGCTGAAATCCCACCATGGTGGATGGTGAAACTTGATTTTGACAAAAAATCTGGAATTAAAAGCTACCATAACTTCTAATCACTAATGTCCTTCATGGAGGAAAGTGTCTGTCTTACCTGACCTGACCTGCATGTGACCTCATGCCCTTAGCAATGTAGTCAGCTCTTAATTGCACTCTGAAGTGGCCTAACAAGTCACTTAGTTTTAGCATACCAGTTCAGAGTCAAAGGACTGAAACTAGATAGGTCACCCAAACACTGGAAATGACAGTAGTGAACACAGATCCTGCAAAAACCTTCCTACCTCAGGGCTTGTGCTATATTTGGGAGAGCTGTCCTGCAAACTGATTAGGCTGTTGCTCAACATTGTCTGAAATGTGTGGTTTGGTAGGTATGACTATAACAACACCATTACTATCTTCAATAATGTCCAGACTCACCAGATGCCAGCAATCTTTTGCCCTGGGTGTTCTCAAAATTGTCTTTGAATCTCATTAAGTCTAATGACATCAGGCTGTGGGTAAGGAAGACTCATATTGATTATCACTTGCTGTTTCCCTTTGGTTGATGAATCGGTACACTTCTACATTGAAAGTAGAGATGCTGAAGGTGGAAAGGATGCAGTATGTACTCTGGGTGGGGATTTCAAAGTCTATCAGCAAGAGTAGCTCGGTTTCACCACTAGTGACTGAGCCAGTCAAGTCCTAAAATACATTATTGCTATACTGGAGCTACAGTATGTGATGAGGGAACCATTAAGAGACAAAAATCTACTTGACTGTATGATCCCCAATCTCTCTGTCACCGATGTATCCATCTGAGGCTGCATTGATAGGAGTGACCACCTCCTTCTAGAAATGTAGTCCTGCCTTCACATTGAGATTTTTGGTACTGCCAAAAGGAACATACTTTGAACAGATTTGTCATCCAATCATCAGTAGAGTTGTATTTAGCCACAATCTGCAACCTTGTGGGCCTATTATTTCCCTCACTCTAATGTCAAACCAGGAAATCAATCCTGGTTCACTGAAGAGTGAAGGAGGGTATGTCAGGACAGACCAGACATACAGGTATCCCCACTTTTCAAGCATTCACTTTATGCAACTTCATTTTTATGAAAGACCTACATTAGTACCTGTTTTTGCAAATCTGAAGAGGATTTTTGCTTTTACGATAAATAGCGATACTCTTTCCCATTTAAATAATACATCTTCGCTTTACGCCTTTTCCGGCTTCTGAAAGGTTTCCTGGGATCACACTCTAGTTTCGGATAGTGGGGCTACCTAGTGAAGCTAGCTGAAAATGTGTTGCTGGAAAAGCACAGCAGGTCAAGCAGTATCCAAGGAACAGGAGATTCGACATTTCGGGCATAAGCCCTTCTTCAGGAATGAAGAAGGGCTTATGCCCGAAATGTCGAATCTCCTGTTCCTTGGATGCTGCTTGACCTGCGCTTTTCCAGCAACACATTTTCAGCTCTGATCTCCAGCATCTGCAAACCTCACTTTCTCCTACCTAGTGAAGCTACACATACTTGCATGATAAAAACAAATGCAACACGCAATAGACAGGATTAAGCATTCTCGCAACCAATGGATCAGATCTAAGCTCGCTCTGCAGTCCTGCTACATCCAGTTATGAATGATGGTGGGCAATTAACCAATCCCCAGCACTGGATGCTGCACAGATATCCCCATTTTCTATTATGAGAGAATGCAGTACATCAATACAAAAGAAAAGGCTGAGCTAATTGCATCCATCTGCAAAGCATTTTCAGTGGATGATGCATTTTGCCTCTATTTGTGGTTCCCAGCATCACTGTCGACTTCAGCCAACGTGATTTACTCAAGAGACAGCTGAAATCAATGGATACTAAACATTCCTGACAACATTCCATCATTATTAGCAAAGACTTGTTCTCCATTACTAGCTGCATCCTTAGCCAATCTATTCCCAAAAAGCTGCAACACAGGCATTTAAATAATAATGTACAAATTTGCCCAGGTATGTACTGTCTACAAAAATCAAGATGAACTTGGCCAATCACCAATATAGCGGTTTAGTCTTTATCATTAGTAAAGTGATGAAAAAGATCATTGACATTCCTATCAAGCAGCACTTACAAACGAATGACCTGATCAGTGATGCTCAGTTTGTGAACACCAAGGTTATTTAGCTCATTGACCTCAATATAGCATGGGTTTACATGTGGACTAATGAACTGAGACAACAACTGATTGCCCTGACAGTGTGGTACCTAAGAGTCCCAGCAAAACTGGAGTCAATAGGAATTGCTGGTTGAAGTTATTCCAAGCACAAAAGAAATTAATTGTGAATGTTGGAGGTCAGTCATCTCATGGACATTCCTGGAGAAATTCCTGATGGTAGTGTCCTAATCACAAACATCTTCAACTGCTTCATCAGCACCTTCCTCCATCAAGTGAGAACTAGGATGTTCACTGATGATTGCACAATGTCCAGCACCATTTTTGACACTTCATACTTGTTTGATAGCCAGGCAATGACCATTTTCCAAAGAAAGGATGTAACCATCAACTTTCAACATTCATTGGCGTTATCTCTGAATACCCCACTATTAATATCTTGGGTTACAAAATAAATAGAAGTAAGTTAGTGAGGTTTTTTTTTGACAGTACATTCCAAACCTGCAACCTCTTCTACCTTAAAAGGTATGGGCACCTACAAGTTGGGCGGCATGGTGGCACAGTGGTTAGCACTGCTGCCTCACAGCGCCAGAGACCCGGGTTCAGTTCCCGTCTCAGGTGACTGACTGACTGTGTGGAGATTTCTCTCCGTGTCTGCGTGGATTTCCTCTGGCTGCTCCGCTTTCCTCCCACAGTTTCCACACTGTAAGTAATCTAATGTAAGTAATCTAAAAAAGTTCTCGTCCTCCAAATCCCCAACCATCCTGACTTGGAGCAATATTATGTCCCTTTGCTATATCGAGTCAAAATTCTGAAATTCTTTTCCTACCATTAGCATTGTTAGTGTTCCCACACCTCAAAAGCCGCAGCAATTGAAGGTGGCAGATTACTGCATCATTAGGAATAGACAATAAACACTGGCTTATCCAGCAATACTCTTACTCCACAAATGGATCACTTTCTAAAAAGTGCTGCACTTTTCATGTGTTCAGTTATTTGTGGTTCCAAGTTCCCCTCTGTTTTTGGCTGCCTGACCAATCCTGTATTTGAGCCCTCACCAAATGTTGTGTTTATCCCCACCCTGGCCACCTCCAGATACCTAATTTTGTTCCATTGTCAGAGGCTTAACCATCAATGTTTGGCTCAGTGTTCACTGACTATTGCTTTTAACAAGTTCACTATTTGCCTCTTCAGCTTTTTACTCCTACTTCATTCCAGCTTATGGTTTCTCTTTCAAGTTTCTAAAGTGTGTTATTGGTACTCAACCTCTTTTGCATCTTCCCTATTGTTGGCTGTTTCATCTATGGTATCACAATAGTTCCAAGTAGTGTAATCATGCTCGCCAGTAATGCTGTGTAATTGGATACTACATCCCCCACTTACTTTGTGTCTGTCTGTGTTGGTTGGGGGAGTGGGTGTCATTGAAGAGTATATTTGTTTAATACAGTATTTCAGATGCAAGTTTAACTGATCCATCAACCCTAGATTGGAGGAAAGGCGGGTCATTTGGTAAAGTCCACTCTTTTTTGCTTTCTAGCTTCCCTTTAATTTCCCTATTTTTCAAATGACTATTTAATTCAATTTATAAGAGAAATTATGGACACTTCGCTTTGTTGAAATAATTTGAAAATCTACTCATCTCAGTATCATCTTTCTAACATTTGGTTATTTCTAGCCTTTGATCTGTGTCCTTTCAATGTTTCAAGTGCCCAGCAGAGAAATTCTGTTGTTATCATAATAGGGTTTATAAACCCACAGGGAAAATCCTAACGACTGTCTGTTTCCATTATGCAGTGTGTTGTCTTGTGTTGAAGAACTGAAATCAGCGAGGAAGATGGTGACTTGGACACTTAGCTAGGAGGCAGTCACATCCCTCAAGTGAAGTATTTTAGATGTGATCCATGGATGAGGACATATTCTAAGTGAGGAGACCCAAATATAGCAATGAAGGAGCCTTGGCAAATGCCAAGCTGCATTAGGTTTTTGTGGATGAGTCATAGAGTCATAGATATGTATAGTATGGAAACAGACCCTTCAGTCCATCTTGTCCATGCCAACTAAATATCCCAACCCAATCTAGTCCCACCTGCCAGCACCCGGCCCATATCCCTCCCAACACTTCCTATTCATATACCCATCAAGATGCCTTTTAAATGTTGCAATTGTACCAGCCTCCACCACATCCTCTGGCAGCTCATTCCATGCACGTACCACCCTCTGTGTGAAAAAGTTGCCCCTTAGGTCATTTTTATATCTTCCCCCTCTCAGCCTAAACCTATGGCCTCTAGTTCTGGACATCCCCACCCAGGGAAAAGACTTTGTCTATTTATCCTATCCATGACCCTCCTGATTTTATAACCCTCCATAAGGTCATCCCTCCGATGCTCCAGGGAAAACAGCGCTAGCCTATTCGACATCTCCCTATAACTCAAATTCTCCAACCGTGGCAAAATCCTTGTAAGTCTTTTCTGAACCCTTTCAAGTTTCACAACATCTTTCCGATAGGAAGGAGACCAGAATTGCATGCAATATTCCAACAGTGGCCTCACCAATGTCCTGTACAGCCGCAACATGACCTCCCAAATCCTGTACTCTATACTCTGACCAATAAAAGAAAGCATACCAAACTGCACCTTCACTATCCTATCTACCTGTGGCTCCACTTTCAAGAAGCAATGAACTTGCACTCCAAGATCTCTTTGTTCAGCAACGCTCCCTAGGACCTTCCCTAGGACCTTGTATAAGTCCTGCTAAGATTTGCTTTCCCAAAATGCATCACCTCACATTTCTCCAAATTAAACTCCATCTGCCATTTCTCAGCCCGTTGGCCCACCTGGTCAAGATCCTGTTGTAATTTGAGATAACCTTCTTCGCTGTCTACTACACATCCAATTTGGTATCATCTGCTAACTTGTTTACTATACCTCTTATGCTCTCACCCAAATCATTTATATAAATTATGAAAAGTAGTGGACCCAGCACCAATCCTTGTGGCACTCCACTGGTCACAGGCCTCCAGTCTGAAAAACAATCCTCCACCACCATCACCCTCTGTCTTCTACCTTTGAGCCAGTTCTATACCCAAATTACTAGTTCTCCCTATATTCCATGAGATCTGACTTTGAAAACCAGTCTCCCATGAAGATTTTACAGATACAAAACAGTGTGGTGGGGTCTCGTAGCATGGCGTGAACCCAAGATCACATTTGAGGATGCCTTCATGAGTACGGTACTTAGCTATCAGTTTCTGCTCAGCGATTCTGCATTGTTCTGTATCTTGGAGGCTGACTTGGATGCTTACCCGAAGATCGGAGGCTGAATGTCCTTGACCATTGAAATGTTCCCTAACATTTCTGTCTGGTGATTGTTGCCTGGTCTGACACATTGTGACACTCGCTGTTGGTCTCCTGCAGAGACCTATTATTCAGCCTGTAGGCAATCTACTTGTGTGATCTCTTGATCTCTCTGCCTATAAATTCTGTGCCTGTGTGCTTCTCTCTCACTTCACCTGATGAAGAGGCAACACTCCAAAAACTTGTGATTTCAAATAAACCTGTTGGACTATAAACTGTTGTCATCTGACTTCTGATCCTGTCTCCCCCAGTCCAACACCGGCACCTCCACTTTTGTGGATGAGAGCAAGGGATGTAGTGACAATGAGCAAACTAACCACAGCACCAAGGTACTGAGAGTTCTGTTTGGAAGAGTTGCAGAGGTGCAAAAGGGAAATTATAAGGGAGAATATTGTTAGGAGTATAAATGCTGCCCTCTGCAGCTGAGGATATAAATCCAAAGGGTGTGAAAGTGCCCTTTAGGTTAGAGAGGAACTTGGAGTATGAGGGAAAGAATCCTGTTATTGTGATCAATGTCCATCTCAATGATAATGTAGGTAAGGCTTAGAAAGTGTGTCCGCAAGTTTTAAGAAGATTTGTAGCTCAGGTTGAGGTTCTGGGTGTAGGTTTGCTTGCTGAGCTGGAAGGGCCATTTTCAGACGTTTCGTCGTCATACTAGGTAACATCTTCAGTGAGTCTCTGGATGAAGCACTGCTCATGTTTCCCGCTTTCTGTTTATGTTTGTTTGGGTTTCCTTGGGTTGGTGACATAATTTCCTGTGGTGATGTCATTTCCAGGGGGTGGTAAATATTGTCCAAGTCAATGTGTTTGTTGGTAGAGTTCTCTTGGAATGCCATGCTTCTAGGAATTCTTGTGCGTACCTCTGTTTGGCTTGTCCTAGAATGGATGTGTTGTCCCAGTTGAGGTGGTGGTGTCCTTCCTTATCTGTATGTAAGGATAAGAGTGCGCCCGCTATGGGCGTGTAATAAGCTAAGGGCTAAATTGAAAGGCAAAAGATTAAAGGTAAGTCTTTTGAGCAGCTTGACATGAGGTAAATAAATCAAAGACTTGAATGCCTGACTCCAGATTGATGATAGAACCATGGTTTTCAATTCATAGAGTATCAACTAATCAGCTGTCCCTTGATTTGAGTTTGTTGTTCACTAACGGATTTTTGTATGACTGAACAGACTATTTCTCAATCCAGAGATCTTTGGCCACATGGGGAAGGACTTTTTAAATTATTCTTTCATGCGATATGGATGTTGACCAGGTTAGGATATATTGTTCATTTCTGATTATTCGTGAGCAGACTTCTGCAGTCAATGTGGTTTAATGCACCCACATAGAAATTAGGAAGGGAGCTCCAGGACGTTCATCCAGTGACAGTAAAAGAACGGCAATTAATTTCCAAGTCAGGATATTGTGTGGGTTGGGGAGAATCTTGCAGGCAATGGCATTACTTTGTATCTGCTACCATTGTCTTTCTGAGAGGTGTGTAAGAAAGGTAATGTTGCAAGGACCTTGGTGAGTTGCTGCAGTGCATCTCGTAGAGGGTACACACCGATCTAGTGAGCATCAGTGTTGGAGGGAAGGTGTATGTGTTTGATTTGATCCATTATTACCACATGTACCAAGATACAGTGAAAAGTATTATTTTGTGTGCAAACCGGACAAATCATGTCTTATGCAAATGTATCAGAGTAATAGAATAGAATGTAGAATATAATGTTACAGCAACAGAAGTTGCAAAGAAAAATCAATTCTAGTATACCAGAGGTTCATTGGTAAGTCTGATAACAGTGGGGAAGAAGCTGTTGGTGCGTGTTTTTAAACTTTTATATCTTCTGCCCAATGAAAGAGAATGGAAGAGAATATAATAGAGGTGGGAAGGTCTTAGATTATGTTGGCTGCTTTCCTGAGGCAGTGGGAAGAATAGATGGAGTCAATTGAAGGAATGCTGGTCTGCGTGATGGACTGGACTGCATCCACAACTCTACAATTTTTTGTGGTCTTGGGCCTCCGCCCAAGGTTATAGAGAAAAACAGTCTCTTCAGAAACTAGTCTAGACCAACCAGATATCTGAAATTAATCTTGTCCCATTTGCCAGCACTTGGCCCATATCCCTCTAACCATTCCTTTTCAAGTACCCGTCCAAATGCCTTTTACATGTTGTAATTGTATCAGTCTCCACTACTTCCTCTGGCAGCTCAGTCCACATACGCATCATCCTTTGCATGAAAACGTTGCCACTTAGGTCCCTTTTAAATCTTTCCTCTCTCACTCTAAACCTATCCTGTGTAGTTCTGGACTCTCTTTCCTCCCCCACCCCACACCCCCCACACACACAGGGAAAAAGACCTTGCCTACTTACCCTATCCATGCTCCTCATGAGAACAGGCCTAGGGGAGGGGGCGAGAGGTAGAGAGGAATAGATGGAGAGGGTGTGGGGGACAGAGGGAGGGAGGGGGACAGAGGGAGGGAGAGTGTCAGAGGGGCAGACAGAGGGAGGGAGGAAGGGGTAGTGAGAGGGACAGGCAATGAGGCAGGGAAGCGGAGAGAGGGGCTGATCGAGGGAGGCAGAGAATGAGTGTGGGACATAGAGAGAGGAAGGGAGACAGAGGGACAAATGGAAGGATGGAGAGTGGGACAGACTGAGGGAAGTGGGGAGTAGAGAGGGATGGGAAGGGGGCAGGGGGTCAGACAGGGTAAGTGGGGGTGGGGAGGGATAGAGAGAGAGAGGTGGGGAGAGAGAAAGGCAGACACAAGGAGAGGAAGAGAGCGGGTTCGACAGTAAAAGGGAGGGAGAGAGAAAGGGAGGGACAGACAGAGGAAGGGAGAGAGAAGAACAGACAAGGAGTGAAGAAGGGAGGGAGAGAGATGGAGGGAGGGGGGTGGGGGAGCAGAGAGAGATGGGGACAGACACTGTGAGAGACAGACAGTATTCCAGAGGAGAAAAGAGGGATAGACAGACAGGAGAGAAAAACTGGTGGGATTAAGAGAGAGACCGAGGGAGGATTCCATTCTAATAACTGTTCAGACCTCTGCCCCCTCACTCTCGCGCTCATACCAAATTTGCCTCAAGGGAGAGTGAGAGGAATAGAAAGACACAGGCAAACTGAGACTGAAAAACCCAGTGAGAGAGAACAACGGGATGGAGAGGCACAAGCATACAGAGACTGACCCCAGAGAGAGAAAAAGAGAGGCATGCAGAGAAAGAACAAAATCTGGGGAGAGAGCGAGAGGCAGAGATCTTTACCTCCCAGGGTAAGGAACAGAGCAGGACAGTGTCAGAAAGAGAGAAAAACAGGGATGGATAGAGGGGAGTAGAAAGACCCGATAGAGAGATGGAAGGATAGACAAGGGAGAAAGAAACAGGGACACGGAATCTGAAAGCCTGAGTGGGGAGAGAGAGGACAGATAGAGACAGTAACAGCCAGGGAGCGAGCCGGAGAGAGTAGAGACAAAGATCCCAGGCAGAGAGACAGCAAAGAAAAGCTAGGGGGAACAGACGGAGAGAGAGAGATTTTAAAAAAAAATCCCATGGAGACAGACAGTGAGAAGATGGAGAAATCCCATTGAGAACAAGAAAAAAGAGAGAGAGAGAGAGAGAGAGAGAGAGAAGAAACACTGAGAGAGAGAGCGAGAGCGCCTAGAGAGAGAACAGTTGAGGACAGAGTGGGGAAGAGACAAAAGGACAGAGAAATCGAGGAAGGGATGAGCAGACAGAGAAATACCATCGAGAGTGAGTGATGGGAGGTGGGAATGTAAATACAATGATCCTCAGGCAGGAACAGCAAGATCCCATAGGGCAGCAAGAGGGAGAGTAGAAGGTGTGGGGAGAAGTGAATGGAGATGGTTGGATATTGGAAAGACTGAACGATGAAACAGTTCCTTTAAAACCCTGGGGAGGGGGTGAGAGTCAGGGGGAGAGATGCGAGGAGGTGAATGTGGGGGTGGGGGGAGAAGTGAAGGATATGGGGAGATGGGATTTTTCAAAAGTTGAGAGGAACAGACAGCTAGGAATATGGAGGCAGAAAGAGAGGAGGAGGCAGTGAAATCTGTGGGAAGTCCCCTTGTGGTGCAAACCCCAGAGACTGCCCGAGCATCTCAATTCTTTACCTGTCAGTGTGTAATGAACAAGAAGATGGGATGATTTATTATAATACCCCCCCCCCCAACCCCATCTGAGGATTCCTCCTAGCAGAATGATTTATTTCTTTTTGTCTCTGCATCATCCTAGGTTTCAGCTCCCGAATTAAATTTCCTCGGGGTGGGAGAGGGGAGAGACCGAGGCAGAAGTGAAATTAATGAAAAATAATTTTTTTAAAAAAGCACCAAAAGAATAGCAAGATCCCACTGCTGGTCTGAATTTCCTCAATCTGACAGTTACCCCTAGCAGCACAACCTCTGATATTAAATCCAGAGAACAGAACAGAAAGGTGTCTAAATCTGCCTCAGGAGAATCCCGGTGTTTCTGTTTGATGGGAAGCGAGAAGAGAGATACTCATTCCAGAGGCTAGGATTCAACCCCCCCTCCAACTCTGCTCGTCTCAGTTATGTGTCTCCCCCATCTATGTCTAAGCTTCAGCTTCTCAGTCCCTCCCATCAGGAGCGAGTCGGAAATTTATCAAATCAAAGCCAAGATATTTTAAAATATATAAAAGAGAAAAAAAACAATAACCCGTCACTGCCTGACTTCCAAAAATCTCCCTGATTTATCAGCACTTCCCAATTGTCATACTAAGCTGTGATGCATCTGGATAGGATGCTTTCTATGGTACATTTATGAAATTGGTAAGAGTCATTGTAAACATGCCAGTTTTGTTGGCCTTCTGAGGAACTGGTTGCTGTGCTTTCTTGATTGTAATGTCGACACAGATGGACTAGGACAGGTTGGTGATATTTCCTGCTAGGAACTCGAAGCTCTTGACAATCTCCACCTCAACACCATTGATCCTGACAGGGGTGTGTCCTCCATTTTGCTCCTGAAATTGATGACCAGCTTCACTTTGCTGACATTGAGGGGCAGATTGTCGTCTTAAGCTCTTTATCTCTTTGCTTCCCTGTGGCACCAAAAAGTGAGCTATCTTGTGGTGTCAAGCATCTTGAGTGAGGCTGCATGATTTGCAACGGAGACAGTTGACTTCCAACAACCACAATCACAGGTATGCCTGTAACCAGTGAAGGGCTTTCCCCCAGTCCCCATTGTTCAGGCTCCTCGAGGCCATGTTTTCTCAGATGCAGCCTTGATGTCACCAGCAGTCGCTCTCCCCTCACCTTGTCATCCAGTTCTTTTGTCCCTATTTGAACAGCGGCTGTCATGATGCCAGGACCAGAATGGCCTTGGTGAAACTGAAACTTCACATTCGTGAACAGATTATAGCTGAGCGAATGCTACTTGATAACATCATCAACAATATGTTCCATAACTTTGTTTATCGATATTCGAGTAATGGTGCACTGACGTTGGGTTGGACTTGCCCTGCTTTTCATGGACAGGACATAGCTGAGCAATTTCCTGTCATATTGGGTAGATGTCATTGGTGTAGTTGTACTGGAACAACATGGCTAGAGGCTAGTTCTCGAGCAGGAGTCTCGAGTACTATTGCTGGAATGTGGTCAGGGCACATAGTCTTTGCAGGACCCAGTTTTTCAGACATTTCTTTCACCCTCGCCTTATCGTTGATTCAAAACCTGATGTAACTGATGAGCATGTGATTACTATTCTGAGTGAAAATCTGCCAACAGCCTCCATAACCCTTTGTTCAGTTTGGGGACCTTTATGTCATTGCCTGCGTGATCTTCATTTCAGTGATCTATCATGCCACAATGACTGAGGTGACCTTGCTACTACAGCCATCTTCTGTCTTTGCAGCCAGTAAGATGCATGTTTGGATAATGATAACCAGAATATATCAGGAAGTTGTAAAACATGCAAACAGAACAGTATGTGAGGAAATAAGGCCAGAATAAGGAAAAATGCTAAGAAGGCAGAATTGAAGGCATTTTATCTTGAATGTGTGCAGTGTTTTGGCATGAGCTGTTTTGTAACACAAATAAGAGTAAGTTGGAATGATGTGACAGCTGTTGGACAAAGTCAAAAATCACTTGACACTGGGTTATAGTCCATCAGATTTATTTGAGACCACAAGCTTTCAGAGCTAGTAAGAGAGAATAGCTGTTGAAGAGACATCATTTCAAGGTGATCAAGGCTAGAAACTGGACCTTCAAAGGAATTTGACTCTTTAAAAGGACATGAAAAATGGAGAGGGTGGCTCTGGATGGTCAGCTCAGTCGAGGGAAATTATCTAGTCTGACTCTTTTTTTAATTAGTGCCAGTCTCTGCCTTTATCCTAAATTGTATCCACTGCCCTCTTGAAGTAGAGTACGAGTTCATAAGGACCCTAAAAATAGCTACACTTCAAGGCAAATTACAGATCAAGAAATAATGAGGACTCACAGAAAAGCATTGCAATAATTATAGATAATTTTGGACTTGAATTTGAATTGAGCTAGACTTGATCATCGTGTATTCTGAACACTTTCTAAGAGCTATATAGTGACAGACCAACCAGGGAACAGGCTATTTTGGATGTAACAAGCAAGCATTAACCATGTTATAGCAAAGGATCCTCTGGTGATCATAGCATTACTGGATTTCACTTTGTTTGAAACTGAGAAGTGTGGGGATGCTATTAGTGTCTTAAATATTGACCAACGTTTGTCTTCATTGCTTTACGATGGTCTATGTGGACTGGAAAAAATGTTAAAAAGTAAAATGGTAGCAAACTCATATCAGGCATTAAGGAGATATTTCATAACTCTCAACAAACCGTCTGGAGAAATAATGCATCGATTTGATAAATGTGTGGTTAACTAAGGATGCTAAACTCAGTAAGAAAATGAAAGGAGTTTTGTATAATACTGCTGAGAATAGTAGCCCAAAAAAATTGGGAACGTTGCTGGTTTCTGTAAAGGGTGATTATTGAGGAAAAAACAAACAGTAAGAGTTTCTGTAAGTTCATGTGAAACTTTATATAAAGTAAAAGTTGGCCTTTTTAAAAGATGAGACTGGTAATTTAATATTGGTTAACAAGCAATTGACGGAGATTTAGAACAAGTATTCTGCATTTATTTTCATTGCAAAAGGTACTAGTAGCATCCCAATAACAGTAGATAAGGGAAGAAGGAACATGAAACAATCACAGGCACTGGAGTAAGATTCTGGGACTGAAAACTGATGAGTCACCTGGACTTGATGATCTGCTTCATAGGTTATGAAAGAAGTGCCTGCAGAGACTTTAAATGCATTGTAGTCATATTCTAAAATTTTCGAGATTCTGGAAATATTCAATACATTGCAAAATTACAAATGTTAAGAGAAACAGAAAGGAAGTTATTAGTCATTTAGGGGAAATTGCTGGGATTTATTCTTTATGGGTGGCAGGACATTCAGAAAATCAAAAAACAGTCCAGAGTAAATGTAGTTTTATGAAAGGAAAATTGTTTGACAAATATGTTATGATGTAATAAGTAAAAGTGAATGAAGGAAGGGACGCCACAATCTGTCTTGTATTTGCATTTTCAAAACACACTTAACAAGGTATCATCTTCGAGGCCAAACAATAAGGTAAGGGCTCAAGTTATGAATAATATGTCAATGTGAATGTAAGACTACCTAGAAATTGAGTTTGGGATAAGTAGTTCATTTCCAAGTTGGAAACTGTAATTGGTAGGGGCCACACCTCAACTATTTTCAATCAATATTAATGAGATGAAAGTAGAGTATATCATTTGGCTGCAATAAAAGGATGGGAAAGCAAGTTGAGAAGGATGTAAGCTAAGTAAGTGGGCAAAAGTGCATTAGATGGACTTAGTGTGGGGTTATCCATTTGAGTAGGAGAAATAGAAAAACCAAATAAGTGATGGACGACTTCAAAGTTTGAGAAGATTTGTAGCTCGGGTGCTCGTTGTTGTGGTTCTGTTCGCCGAGCTGGGAAATTGTGTTGCAGACATTTCATCCCCTGTCTAGGTGACATCCTCCGTGCTTGGGAGCCTCCTGTGAAGTGCTTCTGTGATCTTTCCTCCGGCATTTGTAGTGGTTTGAACCTGCCGTTTCCAGTTGTCCGCTGCAGTGGTCAGTATATTGGGTCCAGGTCGATGTGCTTATTGATTGAGTCTGTGGATGAGTGCCATGCCTCTAGGAATGCCTTGGCTGTTCTGTGTTTGACATGGCATGGCACTCATCCGCAGACTCAATCAATAGGCACATCGACCTGGACCCAATATACTGACCACTGCAGCGGACAACTGGAAACGGCAGGTTCAAACCACTACAAATGCCGGAGGAAAGATCACAGAAGCACTTCACAGAAGGCTCCCAAGCACTGAGGATGTCACCTAGACAGGGGACGAAATGTCTGCAACACAAATTCCCAGCTCGGCGAACAGAACCACAACAATGGACGACTTACAAAATACTGGGAGACAAAAGGATATGAGAGTCATTTAATATGCACTACAGAAAGTTGACACGTAGGTACAACACAGAGTTAGGAAGGCAAATGTTTACAGTCATTGCAAAGGAGATTAAATATAAAGAAAGGAAACAAAAGCAAAGTGCTTGAAGAAACTCAGCAGATCTGGCAGCATTTGTGTTAAAAGTTGAGATCAGAATGTTGCTGGAAAAGTACAGCAGGTCCGGCAGCATCTGAGGAGCAGGGCAATCGACATTTCGGGCAAAAGCTGATGAAGGGCTTTTGTCCAAAACGTCGATTATCCTGCTCCTCGGATGCTGCCTGACCTGCTGTGCTTTTCCAGTACCACTCTGGTCTAAACTCTGGTTTCCAGCAGCTGCAGTCCTCACTTTTGCCTTTGTGTCAAAAGACCCAGTTAATCTGAGTCCAGTATGATTCTTTTGGAGTTCGACTGAACTTGGAACATTAACTGTGTTTGTCTCTCCACAAATGTTGTCAGACTTGCTGAGTTTCTATAGCACTTTGTATTTTTATTTCAAATTTCTAGCATCTGCAGTACTTAGCTTGTATTAAAAATGGATGTTCTTGTTAGAAATGTAAAAGACATTGGTAAAACCACACCTAGAGCACTGTGAACGATTGAGGTTTCTTCAGTTAAGGAGAGATATAACTGCAATGAAGACCATTCAAGCAAGGTATGGTGGGTTGATTTTTGGGATGAGGATTTTGGTTTCTTTGTTTTTCACAGGATCTGGGCATCGTAGGCCAGGCTGACATTTGGTGTTGATCCCTTGAACTGAATAGCTTGCTAGGCTGTTTTAGAGCACAGTTAAGAGTCAATCACATTGCTGTGTGTCTGGAATCAAATGTGGCAAGACTGGGTAAGGACAGCCGAATTCGTCCCAAAAGGATGTTTGTAAACCAGGTGGATTTTATGACAATTGATGACAGTTGTCCTGGTAATTATTTCCTAGGTTAACTTTATATTCCACATTGTCTTATGTAAGGTTAAGCAGGTTTTTGGCCTTCTCTCACTGGAGCTCAGAAGAATGAAATATATAAGATCCTGAGGGGCTGTGCAAATTGTTGAGATTTTTTTCACATCATGGGCAAATGTGCATGTAATTATTTGTAAATATATTTGCCAACCAAGATAATGAACAAAATTTGTCCAATTACTTTAAAAAAATGCTATATTGACTCAAGAAAAAGCAAGAATTCAAGAATGAACTGATGAAAGAAGCAAGTTGTGCAGAATTTCTAATTTTAAGCTGCAGTTGTATTTAAAGAAGAGATTGATGCAGATTAGTTGGGAGTCCGAAAAGTGGATTTTTATGAATAGGAAATAAGGCTGAAGTATATGCCGCAGATAGGATGTGACAAGAATATTGAAGAATTTTGAGGCCAAGATTGGTGTATAAAGGACAGGGAGCCTGTGTAGGTCACCTGATGAAGGGATAATACGTGAATAGGACTTGGTACAGGAAGGGATAAACAGTGGATTCTCAGACCGTTTGTAGTTTATTTAGGGTGAAAGAATAGCGAAGTGAATAGTGGATTAACTCAAGACAGAAAGTAACACAGCAATCTAAACATCTTGCATTTTACATGACTACTGTTTTGATTTGTACTCTGAAAGCATCCCAAGGTGTTCAGCAGAGAAATAAATAGATAAGAAAGGCCACAAAGTCAAAGATGCTAGATGTCCGTAGTTTAAAGAGATTGTGGTTTTAAACCTGGTTTTAAGAGGAATGGAAGAAAGTGCAGTCACTGGTAGTGAGGGGAGGCTTATGTATAAAAAGCCACTGTCAAAAGTGGAGAGTTCTTATTTATAGGTGGTAAATAAGGGTCTTTATTTTGGGGAGATGTGGGGTTTGGTGTCTGTGGTGCTGGAGGCAAAGGAAGAAGCAAGAGAGGGGCCAAATGACAACAGGATTTCAACAAGACTTTCAGCAATTTTGTGAATTGGGGAATTAATATAAGAACGCTGAATGAACAAGCATTAGTACCAGGCTTGGATAAACTGAAGTTTGCACAGCACAGAGGATGTAAGACTGACCAGAGCAGCAATTTGGAATTTTCTATCAGTGAAATTCAGAGTTGAGAGCTGAAACCAGACATTGTTTTGGAGGTGGAAGAATGTGGTCTTGTGAGAGATAGGAGAAATTAAGATTTCAAACTGTTTTCTTTTGCTTCAGTCAGATGTCAGTTTAGAGCCATTGCCAAGGGGCCAGAGTTTTGTCCTGGCGGTCTAGGATGGCAGCATAAACTTTGCTGATATTGAGTTGGAAAAAGATGTGGCTCATCCATGACGCTGTGTCAAATAAGTATTTTTGACAGCATGATAGCAATGAAGAAATTGGGACGAGCAGTAGCAGAGATTTTGCTATTTCATATGTGTGAAAGTTCTTGCTGAGATTATGGCCAAAGGATGGCATTTAAATAAGATTAGGAGGCAACTTTAGATCCTTCAGAGATCCTAGAAGTGGATGCAGAAGGAAGCTGATGAAATGGAAAGCATTATTGAAAATGAGCTTGCTATATTCAGATAAAATGGGAGCATATAATGTAGCCCAGTTGGTAAAGAGAGAGATGTTGGAGTTTGCTGCCAAGCCTATCTACATTTAGTGTTGTGGATGTGATAAGGGAAAACACATATTTGAAGATGTTATCAATGTTAGGTATTGAAATTTATTGGGTGTCCTTTGGCCTAACTTCATGGTTTTGTTTGAAGTTCAAAAGTATGTTTAATTTTGATTTTAATAACAATACTTTTATACTTGGGGTTTATAGGAATTACATTTAGGATTTCAACAAATGTTTTGCTTTACAATCTTGCCACATGCAAAAGGTCAATGTTACCATTGTCTGTGGCTTCAATTCCTTCCATTTTAAGTTTTAAAAGTAATTTTCCTTTTAAAAGCTTATGTGGATTCTTTGTTTTGAGTAGGAGATTCTGTATCCTAAACATCCTTAAAAACAAATAATTCCTTCTTCACCCTTTTTGTCTTATAACTTACGCTGTCTCATCACTAATTCTTGAGCCTTTCATCATTTTGTCTGCAGTCTAAACGATCTCTCCTAACCTTCACTACTGTAATAAAAGGAGTTCCTGTCTCTAATCTCTCAAAATAACTAAAGCTTTTCATCTCTGCTTTAATCAGAATCTAAAACTAGAAGTGCTGTTATCCCAAGTGTGGCCTATACAGTGATTTCTGTAGATTAAGTATTAAGCCTTCAATTTTGTACTCAATAAGCTTATTTATAAAATGGAATCTTTTTAGCAGCTTAACCAATTTAGCTTGCCAATTTAGAAAACGTTGTATTTCTCTGCTCATGGTTAACCACACATTCAAATTTTGATCAAATGCAAATTTTGTACATCATAGGAAGTAGGATCAGAGCAGCGTCGATTTCTATAATGGTATAATCGTAATAGTTAATCGAGTTTGATGTTTTGGTTGCTGACCAAAGAACCTGAAAGAAAATGGTCCATACATTCTAGAAAGATATGCAGTCAAATTTATTCCCACTCTCTTGAGGTTAGCACTGATGATCACTAAACTATTTGTGCCTGATGACACAAGCTAATTATGATTCTGGTTAATGAACCAGGTCACATTCAATATAACAGAGCTGTCAAAGTCACATTAGGAGGTACATTGTTGCAAAGTAATATATCCTGAGGGAGTTGATTCATTCTTTCCTTAAATTAGCATAGAAATCTACCGGCAGCTTTGTTCTTTTCACTATTACTGATCTCTACATTAAGATGGGAAGGAAGATTAGCACCTAATATTTTAGTATAAATGAATGATGGCCAAATTCCTAATGAGCTATTTGGTATGGTCACTAAATAGGAAATTAGGCCATGTAGCTAGTTCAGAAGTCTGGCTGTTGGTGATGGTGTGAAATGGGTAGCAGTAGTCCTGGCAGAATAACCTACAGACTGTCTTTTTAAACCTTGCTAAAAGTGTCTGACTGTAGATCCAGCTTGAAAAGTAGTGCTCAAGTTTCCATATTCCTGTGGGATTTACTGCCTTTGGGAATAGTAATGAGAAACTTGAAAAAAGATTTATAAAGTCTGTGTTTAAATCATGACTTTTGCTCAAGGCCAACTAACTGCAATAATATCTAATGCTTTCCATCTGAGTCTACAAAATGCAAGTTTTAGGGATTGCCAACTGTGAACTTCTGACAGAATTCAGTCAAGGGGTAATTAATGTATGGATGTGTGCTCAGGAGGGAGAGTAATTTGTAAGGTTCATTCTGTCTGTAAACTGAGCTTGCTGGACAAATTACTTTGTTAATACTAAATGAGAGTAAGGTCTCATCATTATCATCATTGAACCAAACTCCCGTCAACACACGTCAAATGTTTTTTTACGGCAGCAGAAAGTTATGACTGATGCCTTTTTAATTAATTGTGTAATTTTTCCGTTTAATATTAACATTAAGCTCATGAATGGCATGAACATGTGGCTTTCTAGTGGATCTGAAAATAAAACTCCTCAATATCTTATAACAAAGAAGTTAAATTCTTAAAAAGCTATGGAAGAACCTGACAGGAGTCTAGTGGTCAAAACTTTTTTTGTTGCTACTCCTCAAATCCAGGATGTGTAAACAGACTTGAATAAAGATCTACTATTTTATGCAGCGTGAAAAGAGGGTGCTGATTGATTGGGTATTGAGATACTTCATTAACATCTATCGATGACCTTAATTCTCAGATCAAGTAGATAGATTGAATATCAAGGTGTTGCCAGGAGTTGCAACACAGTTTGGTTATCAAAGTTTGTGAGAAGATTTGTAGCTCGGGTGCTCGTTGTTGTAGTTCTGTTCGCCGAGCTGGGAGTTTTTCTTGCAAACGTTTCGTCCCCTTTCTAGGTGACATCTTCAGTGCTTGCGAGTCTCCTGTGAAGCGCTTCTGTGCTGATTCCTCCGGCATTTATACTGGTTTGAATCTGCCGCTTCTGGTTGTCAGTAGCTGTCCGCTGCAGTGGCCACTATATAGGGTCTAGGTCGATGTGTCTGTTGATCGAATTCGTGGATGAGTGCCATGCTTCTAGGAATTCCCTGGCTGTTCTCTGTTTGGCCTGTCCTACAATGGTGGTGTTGTCCCAATCGACAACACCACCATTATTGGACAGGCCAAACAGAGAACAGCCAGGGAATTCCTAGAAGCATGGCACTCATCCACGAATTCGATCAACAGACACATCGACCTAGACCCTATATAGTGGCCACTGCAGCGGACAGCTACTGACAACCGGAAGCGGCAGATTCAAACCAGTATAAATGCCGGAGGAATCAGCACAGAAGCGCTTCACAGGAGACTCGCAAGCACTGAAGATGTCACCTAGAAAGGGGACGAAACGTTTGCAAGAAAAACTCCCAGCTTGGCGAACAGTTTGGTTATCTCTGTGACCCTCCTTTTTTCTTTGGAAAAGATGCAGTATGCGTACAAATTCCTGCATAAAGCAAGGTCCTGAGTATTTATGCATGCAGCTTCTAGCACATACTAATGAATCACAATGTGGGTCTGGATGATGTTCTTAAATTTATTTCCAGTCTAATTCTCGAACAGTCCAGATAATTTGTTTGTTTATTTATTTCTTTTATTGGCTTGCAGTCAGAGTCAGTTTGTTTCTTGGGTCCTTGGCTTTGCTTGTTCTGTATTCCTGATGAAGGGCTTTTGCCTGAAATGTTGATTTTCCTGCCCCTTTGATGCTGCCTGAACTGCTGTGCTTTTCCAGCACCACTCTAATCCAGAATCTGGTTTCCAGCATCTGCAGTCATTGTTTTTGCCCTTGGTTTTGATGAGTGCAAGGTGAAAGGTTCAATTTCTAATCTTCTATTATCAATGCTTAAGTTTTATGCTACAAAATGTTATGGGTAAACTTGAGAATTCCTACTCCTTGTAGATTTGGCTGTAGTTGTGTTCCAGTCATACTTAAGTTCTGCAGTGAAGTTGTTGGCTGACGAAAACTTTTCAAAGTGATACTACTGCATGCTCAAGTATTATATAATCCCAATGACCAATACTCTGTTAAGTATTTGGGAAATATCCTTTGTGACAACTTCCTTTGCACGAGCTGGGAGATTGATAATCTAAATGCTTAGTGTGTGTTCTGTATTGGTTGATGCAACATTGTTTGGTAAACCCAGGATGAGGTATCATTCACTCTTTGTCATTAACTATGGCATAAACTTAATTGCTTCCTATATAGGAGGAGTTAAATTGGGTTTTAAAAATGAATCTATTACCCTTGTATTAAAATTATCTTCAAAATTTCAAAGAAAATTGTAAATTATGGTAAGGGGTTTATGGCAAGGACTTGAATCTCCTATGATTTCAGGGAGCATTGATAAGATTGGATTAACCGTTTCAAAGATATAATTTATTCTTGTAAAAGCTGAAAGAACTGCAGATGCCGTAAATTAGAAACAAAAACAGAAATTGCTGGGAAAGTTCAGTATCTGTGGAGAGAAACTAGAGTTGACAATTAAAGTTGAGTGACCCTTCCTCAGTTAACTCTGATTTCTCTCCAGCTGCTATACCTGCTGAGCCTTACCAGCAATTTCTGTCTTTATTTATGCCACACAAGTAATTCACAAAGCAAGTAAAGATAGCGGTGTGAATTAAATTCCAGATGAAAAGTGAAGATTAAAATACGCAATCATGCTGTGGGGTTAACAATATGTCGATTTGCTGTGTGAGCTAGATTTGACTGCTAAAATAAGCAGTCAGTTAGAATCAAATTCTTGCTATTGCCACATACTTAAAAATTATGATGTGATCTCTTTCAAAAGAAAGTTTGCTTCATCCACCCTGACTTCCATTTCTTTTCTACCGCACACTTCCAAAGGTTAAAGCACAGCCAGACTCATTAAACTAATGTAAATGTAAAGTTGCTCACAAGTAGAATACAGTTGTATCCTGTGAATGAATAACTAAGGTTACAGAAAGAACGATGAGTAAATAATTAAAACGAAGAACTGTGGATGCTGGAGGTCTGAAACTGACATCTGACACACATGCTGCCAGTTTCTACAGTGGTTTCTGTTTTCGTTCAAGAACTTGCAGTAGTAGCTAGTCTAGCAAGAGCTGGAGCAATTAACCTGGAAATCTTTCGAGTTAGTTTAAGTTAAACCGAGAGAGAGTTATGCACGAGGTAGAGAGTTAGCTTCTATAAAACAGGAAGCAGTTATCCAGACAACATTTCGAGCAAAAGCCCAACGAAGGTCACTAACGATTTCCTGTATATCAAAATCTCAAACTAGATAGAGTACAATTTTTCCAAACTAAGTAGTAAAACTTTAAGAGTAATAATCTCTGGATTGTTACCTGAGCCACATGCAAATTGGTTTAGGGTAAGCAAGGTTAGAGCAATGAATGTGTGCTTGAAAGACTGGTGTGAGATGTGGGTTCCAGTTCGTGGGGCACTGGCACCAATACTGAAGAACGTGCGATCTGTATAGGTGGGATAATCTGTACCCAAATCATAGTGGAACCAGTATTCATTTGAACTGCGTAACTAGGGATATAGAATGGGATTTTAACTTAACAATCAGGGCAAGGGTCCAAATTTGAGAAGTTGTCGTGAATCAGAGGAAGGAATTAATGTGTGAAATGATAATCAGACAATGACAGAAGGGATCGAGAATGTAGATATAACTGTAAATACCAGATATAGTTAGATTATTGTTACTCATTCAAGGGAATCCAGTGTTGTTGCCTAGGCCAACATTTATTGCCCATTCCTAGTTAGCTAGAGGGCAGTTGAGAGCCAACCAAATTGGGGGTCTGGAATGATATGTCAGCCAGCCAGACAAGGTAAGATTAGCAATTTCCTCCTCTAAAGGCCATAAGTGAAGCAGATAGTTGTTTTTTTCCTGAGAATTGATAACAATTTCTTTGTCATAGAGTTGCAAGTTAGCCAGGAAAGACCTAAGAGAGAGTCAAGAAGAGCCAGAAGGGGATATGAGAAGTCGTTGGCAGATAGGATCAAGGAAAACCCTAAATGTATATTAATAATGACTAGAGAAAGATTAGGGCCAATCAAGGATAGTAGTGGAAAGTTGTGCACGATGTCCGAGGAGAGAGGAGAAGCGCTATATGAATATTTTTCATCAGTATTTTCCACACTGTGGAAAAAGACAATGTTGTTGAGGAGAATACTGAGATACAGGCTACTAGATTAGATAGAGATTCACAAGGAAGAGTTGTTAGCAATTCTGGAAAGTGTGAAAATAGATAACAACTCCCCTTGGCCAGATAGGATTTATCCTAGGATTCTCTGGCAAGCCAGGGAGGAGATTGCAGAGTCTTTGGCTTTGATCTTTATGTTGTCATTATCTACATGAATAGTGCCCGAAAATGGAAGATTAGCAAATGTCCCTTATTCAAGAAGGGTAGTAGAGATCATCCTGGTAATTGTAGACCAGTGAGTCTTGCTTTGCTTGTGGGTGAAGTGTTGGAAAAGGTTAACAGAGATAGGATTTATAATCATCTAGAGAGGAATAAGTTGATTAGGGATAGTCAACATGGTTTTGTGATGGGTAGGTCATGTCTCTCAAACCTTATTGGGTTCTTTGAGATGGTGACCAAACAGGTGGATGAGGGTAAAGCAGTTGATGTGTCTATATGGATTTCAATAAGCCGTTTGAAAAGGTTACCCGCATTTTGCTATTACACAAAACATGGAGGTGTGGGATTGAGGGTGATTTAACGATTTGGATCAAAAATTGGCTAGCTGTAAGAAGATAGAGGGTGGTGGTTGATAGGAAATGTTCATCCTAGAGTTCAGTTACTGTGGTGTACTGTAAAGTGGCTTTTGTGTGGAGCGGCAGGAGATGGGGCGATACTAAACAAGTGCTTTGCATCGGTATTTACTGTGGAGAAGGTCATGAAAGATATAGAATGTAGGGAAGTAGATGGTGATATCTTGAAAAACGTCCATATTACAGAGGAGGAAGTGTTGGAACGGTTAAAGGTGGATGAATCCCCAGGACCTGATCAGGTGTACCCAAGAATTCTGTGGGAAGCTAAGGAAGTGATTGCTGGGACCCTTGCTGAGATATTTGATTCGTCGATAGTCGCAGGTGAGATGCCAGAAGACCGGAAGTTGGCTAACATGGTACCACTCTTTCAGTAATGTGGTAAGGACAAGCCAGGGAACTATAGATCGGTGGAGCCTGACCTCGGTGATGGGCAAGTTGTTGGAGGGAATCCTGAGGGACAGGGTGTACATGTGTTTGGAAAGGCAAGGACAGATGAGGGATAGTCAACATGGTTTTGTGCATGGGAAATCATGTCTTACAAACCTGATTGAATTTTTTGAAGAAGTAACAAAGAGGATTGATGAGGGCAGAGCGGTACATGTGATCTATATGGACTTCAGTAAGGCATTTGACAACGTTCCCCATGCGAAACTGATTAACAAGGTTAGATCTTGTGGAATACAGGAAGAACTAGCCATTTGGATATAGAACTGGCTCGAAAGTGGAAGACAGGCTGGTGCTGGAGAGTTGTTTTTCAGACTGGAGGCCTATGACCAGTAGAGTGCCACAAGGATCAGTGCTGGGTCCACTACGTTTCATCAATTACATAAATTATTTGGATGTGAGCGTAAGCGGTACAGTTAGTAAGTTTGCAGATGACACCAAAATTGGAGGTACAGTGGACAGTGAAGAAGGTTACATCAGATTACAACAGGATCTTGACCAGATGGGCCAATGGGCTGCGGAGTGGCAGATGGAGTTTAATTTAGATAAATGTGAGGTCCTGCATTTTGGGAAAACAAATCTTAGCAGGACTTGTACACTTAATGGTAAGGTCCTAGGGAGTGTTGATGAACAAAGAGACCTTGGAGTGCAGGTTCATAGGTCCTTGAAAGTGGAGCCGCAGGTAGATAAGATAAAGCATTTGGTATGCTTTCCTTTATTAGTCAGAGTATTTAGTACAGGAATTGGGAGGTCATGTTGCGACTGTACAGGACATATGTTAGGCTACTGTTTGAATATTGCGTGCAATTCTGGTCACCTTACTATTGAAAGGATGTTGTGAAATTTGAAAGGGTTCAGAAAAGATTTACAAGGATGGTGCCAGAGTTGGAGGATTTGAGCTACAGGGAGAGGTTGAATAGGCTAGGGCTGTTTTCTCTTGAGCATCGGAGGCTGAGGGGTGACCTTTATAGAGGTTTACAAAATCATGAGGGGCATGGATTGGATAAATAGACAGTCTTTTCCCTGGGGTCGGGGAGTCCAGAACTGGAAGGCATAGGAAGTAGGTTTCCTTGCTGAGCTGGAAGGTTCATTTTCAGATGTTTTGTCACCGTACTAGGTAACAGCTTCAGTGAGCCTCTGGATGAAGCACTGCTGGTGATTCCTGCTTTTTATTTATATGTTTGTGTTTCTTTGGGTTGATTATGTCATTTCCTGTGGTGATGTCATTTCCTGTGGTGACATCATTTTCTACAGTGATTTCTTGTTTTTCTCAGGGGATGGTAAAAGAGATCTGAGTCAATGTGTTTGTTGATAGAGTTCAGGTTGAAATATCATGCTTCTATGATTTCCTGTGCAAAAAGAAACAAACATATAAATAGAAAGCAGGAAGCACCAGCAGTGCTTCATCTGGAGGCTCACTGAAGATGTTACCCTAGTATGGTGAGGAAACATCTGAAAATGAACCTTCTAGCTCAGCGAGCAGACTTACATCCAGAACGTCAACCTGAGCTACAAATCTTCTCAAAAGTCACTGGAGAGCATAGGTTTAGGGTGAGAGGGGAAAGATATAAAAGAGACCTAAGGTGCAGTTTTTTTCATGCAGACGGTAGTATGTGTACATAATAAGCTGCCAGAGGAAGTGGTGGAGGCTGGTACAATTACAACATTTAAAAGGCATCTGGATGGGTATATGAATAGGAAGGGGTTGGAGGGATATGGGTCAAGTGCTGGCAGGTGGGACTAAATTGGGTTGCGATATTTGGATGGCACGGGTGAGTTGGACAGATGGGTCTGTTTCCATGCTATCTATCTCTGTGACTCTGAGGGCGTAGATGGATGGGTTACTAAATTTGCGGATGACGATAGGTCAGTAGAGTTATGGATAGTGCTGAACGATATTACAAGTTAGAGGGACATAGACAAGCTATAGAACTGGCTAAGAGGTGGCAAATGGAGTTTAATGTGGAAAAGTGTGAAGTGATTCACTTTGGAAGGAATAAAAAGAATAAGGAGTACTGGGCTAATGGTAAGATTCTTGATAGTGTAGATGAGCAGAAAGATCTCATTGTCCATGTACATAGGTCCCTGAACGTTGCCACCCAGTTTGATAGGGTTGTTAAATTGTGTTAGCTTTTATTGGTAGAGGGATTGAGTTTCGGAGCCACAAGGTCATGCTACAGCTGTACAAAACTCTGGTGTAGCCGCATATGGAGTATTGCGTACAGTTCTGATCATAGATTCCACATCCTTCTGATAATGCTTCGGAAAGGGTTCAGAGGAGATTTACAAGAATGTTGCATGGTATGGAGGGAAGGCCTTACAAGGAAAGGCTGAGGGATTTGAGGCGGTAGAGAGTGAGAACTTTTTTCCTCAGATGGAGATGGCTAGCACGAGGGGACAAAACTTTAAATTGAGGGGTGATAGATATAGGACAGATGTCAGAGGTAGCTTCATTGTAGTAGGGGTGTGGAACATACTGCCTGCAACAGTAGTAGACTCGCCATCTTTAAGGGCATTTAAATAATCATTGAATAAGCATATGATGAAAATGGGATAGATATGCTTCAGATGGGTCAGCGCAACAATGAGGGCTGGAGAGCTTCTAATGCGCTGTAATGTTCTATGTCAGCCATGATTAATCTTTTGGATTAATTCCATTTCTTTATTGAATTAAAATTCCATAATTTGTCATGGTGGGATTTGAGCACAATATTACCTGGGTCTCGTGATAATACCACGACAGAAGCAAGTGAGGTGAAATCTGGGAACTTTCAGGGGTATGTGATTTTTCCAAGGGACACACAGGAAGAAAAAGATCATGGGGCAAGATGAAATACATACATTACCAAGAAATGACCTTCAATTGGAGTATTTTAATCCATGAGAGGAGAGGAGGTAAGAAATAAATAAGGAAAGACAACACTAGTTATACAGTGGGGCAGAGAATAAATCAAGAGGCAATGTGAGCATGTAACAAAGCCACTGCATTCATTAGGGTGACCTTAATCTTAATGTAAATTGGGATAGTCAGAAGGAAGCATGTCTGAATGTAGCCCAAATCATTTGATTCACTGGGGCAACTGGTCCCAGCACAGTTCAGCACACCCTCCACACCTGCTCCCTTCTACCGCAGTGCCAGTGCCCCATGAACAGAAATCCATTCTACACACACCAATCTTTGAGCCACTCATTTAATTCCTTGACTTTATTTATTCTGTGCCAATTTGGTCATGATTTAGGTAGTAATTAATACCTTGGCGGTTCTGCTTTTTAATTTGAACTCATGACTGTTCAAAGTCTTTCAGCAAAATCTCCTTTCTAGTCCTACCAAAAATATTCTGGAAATTATACTTCAAATTTTGTGGTTGGTACTAATGTGGATGCCGACTATTAGATTCTCCCTCCTCCCTCTCCTAGGTCAATCCCAAGGAGATGTCCCTCGTCCTGGAATTGGACAGGCAGCACAACCTTTGGAACTCCTCCCAGCTGTAGAGAACAGTATTAATCCGCCTAATTATATTGACCCCAACCGCATTCCTATATTTTCTCCACTTGAATGGCTCCTTCTACCAAGTGGCTGTGGTTAGTTTGTTCATTCTCCCTGCACACCCCACTCTTGACTGCATTGCTTGGAAGAACCTTGTAGCTGTTGGACACCTGCAAGGGCTGAGGATCCTCAATTTTAAACCCTACAGTCCTCTTACCTCCCTTACCTACAGTTAATGCCCTCCTTTCCCTGATCATGAACTGATTCTGAAATACCTCACTTCAGGCTAACCATGGCTCAATGGAGCAGTTCGCTGAGGTGGTGCAATGTCTGCAGCTCAAAGTTCAGCTCCTTGACTTAGATTCAAAGTTCCTCAAGCTTCAGACACTTGCTATAAATATGGAGAGAAATCAGAGTTAACATTTTGCATTCAGAACAGAAGAAAGGTCACTGGACTCAATATTACCTCTGGTTTCTTGCCACAGATGCTGCCAGACCTGCTGAGATTTTCCAACAATTTCTGTTTTTGTTTCAGATTTCCAGCATCCACAATTGTTTTGTTTTTTTTTCTTACTATAAGATATGTTTGCTCTGGATTACATTGATGTACAGCAACTTCCACAAGTTGCAGGATAGTGCAGCATTTTTGTTTAACTCTCAAACATTTGAAGTTCAGTTTTCAGAATATTTCATGTACCTTAATTTTTGTTTAGATCTGAGACTTTTGAAGTTGAAGGTGATAAAGTATTGCTTGTTTAACATGTTTTTATATTTATGTATGGAACATGAAGTCATAGCTCTATCAGCACTTGCAGGAGGATATAAAAATTCTATTTCAGAAAGAGCAGACTTCTTCCTGATTTATCCCTGAACTAATGTTTTATTGCTTAATTAAATCATCTAGTTTTCTCATTGGTGTTTTTGAACCTTGCTATGCACAACTTGGGCCATTGTACATTATTAGTAGTATTTACATTTCAAAAGTGTTTAATTGTGGAGTGCTTTAGGATATCCTGTGGTTGCGTAGAAAGTTCTGCACAGAGCAAGCTAGACTGTCCCATTGCAGAGCTGCACCTGCTTTAAATTTGTCCGTCTCACCCAAATTTAGTATCATCTCAACAATTGGACCAACTTGCATTTCTCATTCTAGATTACTAATGCTGCCATTACTCCTAGAATTAGTTCCTGCTGGATCTTTTGAAATATTCCCCTGATGTGACAGCTTGGCTCAGTGGGGTATCAATCATCTCTATCTGACTTCTACAGCCTTTTCCTTACCCAGGTGCTCTTGGAGAAAGAGTGCCTGGTTTGCACTGGTATGAGCGGGTCTGCCTGCTTGCAGTGGACAACGTATATTGTTGAAATATGAAGTAGAGTTGCACAGTAGATAACTTTTTTTTAAAATGTTCGAGTAAAAAATGAGGTCTGCAGATGCTGGAGATCACAGCTGCAAATGTGTTGCTGGTCAAAGCACAGCAGGCCAGGCAGCATCTCAGGAGTAGAGAATTCGACGTTTCGAGCATAAGCCCTTCATCTTTCCTGATGAAGGGCTTATGCTCGAAACGTCGAATTCTCTACTCCTGAGATGCTGCCTGGCCTGCTGTGCTTTGACCAGCAACACATTTGCAACTTTTTTTAAAAACTGAATATAACAAGAATATCAATGTTGGTCTTAACTGCATTTATCATTATTTTGCCATCTGGTGATCTTGCAAACCATATTTAAAAAAAAAACTTTTGAAGTAATTATACCATTCCGTGTGCCCTATATATGGCAATGAAAAAGTTGCAACAGTTTAGCTGATTTTGAGCAATTATTGTTTTGGAATCTAAAAGGTGATGGTGAGGCTCAACATTGAAGGTTCACTGGACCTGAAATGTTAACTCTACTTTCTCTCCACAAATGCTGCCAAACTGGTTGAGTTTCTCCAACAATTTGTTTTTGTTAGGCTCAGCAATCATTTTATAACTTCTTTTAAAACACTAAGAAAAAACATGCATTTTGGTTATATTGACAGTAGCAATCTGATCTTTTAAAAGCAAATGAAAACTTGAGTTACATATGATTTGGAGATGCCAGAGTTGGACTGGGGTGTGCAAAGTTAAAAATCTCACAACACCAGGTTATAGTCCAACAGGTTTAGTTGGAAACGCTAGCTTTTGAAGTGCAACTCCTTCAGGTGGTTGTGGAGTCGACAACTACCTGATGAAGGAGTGGCACTCCGAAAGCTAGTGCTTCCAATTAAATCTGTTGGACTATAACCTGGTGTTGTGATTTTTTTTAACAGACTTACATATGTTTTGGTTGATAGGTTTGCCAGAATATGCTATTATATCTCCAGCTAAAGAACCAATATTGCTTTTTGATTTGAAGATTTGAATTTCAATTTGGAATGTGGAGTTGAGTCACCTCATTTAAATTGTTTGGTTGAAAAGTAGTACATTTTGAGGGTTGCTTACTGAACCAGAATACTGGACATGCTGGAAACCTGAAATAAAAACCAAGTGCTTGAATATCCAGAAAATCTGTCAGCATCTGTGAAGGAAGCAACAGACTTTGTGTTTGAGTTGATTACCTTTCGGCAGAACAGTTAAAAATTTCAAGCTTTATGAAAGTGCAGAGATGTTTTGAGGAATAAGAAAAATAAATATATGATTAGACCATCAGATTTCGGAGCAGAGATAGGCCATTTAGTCTATTGAATCTGCTTTGCCATTCTCTGAGATAATTTCTGATCTAATTGTCCTCAATTCCACTTTCCTGCATTTTCCCGATAGCTCTTGATTCTTTTGCCAATTAAAATCAGATTATCCGAGTGCTGACTGTATGATTCTATGAACATGCTTAATGGCCCAACCTCAATGTCTCTTCCACAGATTCACTACCAACTGAGGATATATTGTTGCTTATCTCTAAATTAAATGTGCAACCTTTAAGAGATTATCCCCTCTGTCCCTAGCCTTTCTCCAAGGGAAAGCAACTTCTCAGGATCTACCCTATCAACTCCCCTAAGAATCTTTAGTGATTCTATAAAATTACTTCTCATTCTTCATAACTCCCATGAGTACAAGTCCAACCTACTCAACCTTTCCTCATAAAGTCTGTCCATACCTAGGATCAACTAGGGTACCCTTTCTTTCTGTGCTGCCTCCAATGCTAAATAGCTTTGATTAGATAAAGGGCCCAAAATGTCCACGGTATTTCAGGTGTGATCTGAAGAAGCGTTATTGGGAAAAAGTAGTGATTATAGTTTCAAGTAAGGATGGTGTGTGTTATGGTTCCTTTGCTTCCAATGGAAAGGATGATTGAGAAATTGACTGGGTGTCATAGAGGAACCAGTGATTGTGGAATGATGAGAATATTGATCTACTCCTGGTACTTCCAACCTGGCAAGTCTGCTCTGCTATTTAGTACAATCTGGTTGAACACTTCAACATGAACAGCTTTCCCATAACCCATTACACTATTGCTAAACAGCAATCTATCATTCTCTACCTTAAACATACTGAAACATTGGACTTTCTTAGTCCTGTCTGATGGAGAATTTCAAAGGTTTATGACTTGGAGTTTTGTTTTTAAATTATCCTCTCTTTATTTGAAATTATAATTCCTGGTTCTAGACTCTCTGGTCTGGCGAAACATCTGCCTGCATCTATCCTACTTATCCATTTTAAATATTTATCCATTTATTCTTCAAAATTTGAAAGAATGCAGGTTCAGTTTGCCAACTCTGTTCATAGGACATAGGAACTCGGAGCAAGAATATGTCATTTGACTCTTCAAGTCTGCTCTACCAATGAATACGATCATGGCTGATCCTCTATCTCAATGCCATATTCTCACTTTCTCTCTATACATACCCTTGATGCTTTTAAAATATAACAATATATCTGTCAGTAACTCCACAATCTCTTATGGTAGAATTTCATAAGATTGCTACACGTTCAGTGAAGACATTTTTCCTAATCTCAGTCCTAGATAGTCTAACCTGTACCTTGAGACTGTGTCCCATGGTTCTAGTCTCTCTCAACCAGGAAAAAACATTCTCCCTGCCTCTGGCCTGTTCAGCCCTATTAAAATTCTATATGTTTCAATCCAATCGCCTCTTGTCCTTCTAAATTCAAGTGAATACAGGCACAGTTGAGCCAATCTGTCCTCTTAGGACAGTGCTACCATCCTTTATTCCAACATTTCCAAGAATTGATCTGGTAAACCAGTATTGCTGTCCTTTTATGGCAATAATATTTTTTGGCCCACTACACACACTACTCCATGTGCAGTCTAACAGATCTTGTGCAATTGAAGCGAGATGTCACTATTTGTGTACTCCAATCTTCTTACAATAAAGGTTAACATGCGATTTGCCTTGATTAATGGATTGTTGCACCTACCTGTTCGTTTTCAAGGTCCCTTTGTGTGTCTACACCTTTCAACTCTGAACATCAGTTCCTCCTACCATAGTGGATAACCTCACATTATTTCCATATTATATTCCATCTGCCATATTACTGCCTATCACTAAGTCTGTTCAAATCCTCCTCAAGTTGCTTTTCATTCGCAGGATGTTCTCGCTTAGCTTTGTACCATCTGCAAATTTGGAAATATTAAGTTTGGTTCCCACAACCAAGACAGCTAAGTCTCGAGCACTAATCTCTGTGGTGCACCTATAGTCCCAGCCTGGCAATGTGCAACTGACCTGTTTATTCCTTTTGGTTTCTACAAGTTAGCCAATCCTTACTCCATGTCAGTATGTCACCACCTACCCCTTGTGCTTTAGTTTTGCCAACTTACCATCTGTATGGATCATATCAAAAGCCTTATGAAAATCCCAGTATATTATGTCCACCAAGGTGACAGTGGGAAAGCCTTTCATTATTTTACAGAGGGAAAAATAGTAAAATATACATGTGACAATATAAGCATGCATTTAAGTGTCCTCTTATTTGTCAGATACTTTACGATAGATTCTCGTGTTTTCTTTCTTATTCCTTTCTTAAGTAGTTGTGGTGACATTTGCTGGTTTCCAATCTATAGAAATAAATTCACAATCTGGGTAATTTTGGAAGATGGTCACTAAACATCAACTGTCTCTGTGTCCACCTCCTCCAACACGCTCAGGTGAGGAATATCAGGTCTCAGGATCTTATTAGCTTTCAATCCCACGTACCTATGTGGCTTTTCTCCAGGTCCTCCGGTTTCCTCCCACACTCCAAAAATGTGCAGGTTAGGTGAATTGGCCATGCTAAATTGCCCATAGTGTTTGATGCATTAATCAGAGGGAAATGGGTCTGGGTGGGTTACTCTTTGGACTTGTCGGGTCGAAGGGCCTGTTTCCACATTGTAAGGACTCTAATCTAATCTTCCCACATTATAAAAAAGTAAAAGTGAAACCATTTCACTCATGCTAATGTCCTTAAATTCTTGGACAATTGGACCTCTAATTCTGGGAGATTTTTTGTGTCATTCTTTTGTGAAAGCAGACACAAAATAATCATTTAACTTCTCTCCTTTTTCCTCATTATAAATTCTCCTGACTCTGTTAATAAAGGATTGGCATTCATCTTAGCCAAATCTTTTCTTTCCACATAAGAAGCTTTTACAGTTCAATTTTTAATTTGCTTGTTTGCTTTCATATTATAATTTCTGTTTCCTAATTAGTTTTTGTGTTTACCTTTGCTGTATTCTAAAATGTCTCTCCTTAGATTTACTATTACTTCTGATAAACTTGAACTTTTTTAAAAGATCTGATAATATCCTTTGGTCTGTTGGCATCTACTGACCTTTTGAGATTTTGCACATTTTGAAGGAATGTTTAATCTTTCAACTTACTCATTCATGGGAAGTGGGCATTGGTGACAGCATTGCATTTATTCCCCATCCTTAGTTGCACTTGAGCAGAGGATGGTGAGCTGTCTTCTTGAGCTGCTGCTGTCTATTTGGAATTAGTAGAACCACAGTGACTTACTGAAACCAGTTCCAAGATTTTTGAGCGAGCAACATTGAAAGAAAGTGTGTATTTCTAAGTCAGAATGGTGAGTTGGTTTGGAAGGAAACTTTGCAAGTGGTGTGTTCCCATTTATCTGCTGCCCTTGTCCTCTAGTTGGTAGAGGTCATGAGTTTGGAAAGTGCTGTCTAAGGAATTTCAAGAAGAGTGATATTTGATATTGTTGCCAAGTACCATTTACTGAATGACAATAAATTGTAGGTGTAATTAAGCTCTGCTGGTCCAACTGTGCTTGTTTTGGCTCTTTAGTTAACTGTTTCTTTGCTTAATGCCTCAATTGTTTAAAAAAAACTGCTGACCGCATATGAATATTTTTACAGTTTAAAATTTATGCAGGTTACTGCTTTGAATTATAACATTAAAAATTAAAAAGTAGAGTGCCTACAAAACAAGGCAGCTCCATTCCACCTCTGGTACATATGCAAAGGTTGATTTGAGGTTGAGAAGATAAATTGTACTTTACGTTACAGCCCTCAGTAACAAATTAAGATTTGGAAAAGTTTCTTCTACAATCACTTTTATATGCATTTTAATTCTGTTTTTTCTTGAATTTAAAGAATAAACAGAGCCATGGTCTTTATTAGAAACAAATCTTTGCGAAACATATTTGTGCCATTTCTGCCACTCCCACTCTCCCCAGTCTCAACGTTCTGTTAAGCCATCTTCATCTGATTACCTCAGCCTATTTCTTAAAATGTGATATTTCTTACTAACTGTAATACTCTCATTCTGAAATGCATCAAATCACCATCTGTGATCATTGTATTGAGTGCATAGTGCATCTCCATTACAGTTTCACATGAATGGTTGCCAGTTCTCCCCTAAGTCATTTGACTTTACTCGTGTGTGAATGCAAAATCAGGGTTAAAGGCAGGATTCTTGGCAGCCTGGAGGAACAGAGGGTTAGAACATAGAACATAGAACATAGAAGGATACAGCGCAGTACAGGCCCTTCGGCCCTCGATGTTGCGCCGACCGAGTCCTACCTAACCTATACTAGCCCAATAACTTCCAAATGCCTATCCAATGCCCGCTTAAATGAACATAAAGAAGGAGAGTTCACCACTGATACGGGCAGGGCATTCCATGAACTCACAAACCGCTGTGTGAAGAATCTACCCCTAACATCTGTCCTATACCTACCACCCCTTAATTTAAAGCTATGTCCCCTAGTAACACCTGACTCCATTAGCGGTAAAAGGTTCTTAGTATCTACCCTATCTAAACCCCTAATCATCTTATACACTTCTATCAGATCTCCCCTAAACCTTCTCTTCTCCAATGAGAACAGCCCCAAGTGCCTCAGCCTTTCCTCATACGATCTTCCTACCATTCCAGGCAACATCCTGGTAAACCTCCTCTGCACTCGTTCTAAAGCTTCCACATCCTTCCTATAGTATGGCGACCAAAACTGCACACAATACTCCAGATGAGGCCTCACCAGAGTCTTATACAACTGCAACATGACCTCAGGACTCCGGAACTCAATTCCTCTGCCAATAAAGCCCAGTACACCATATGCCTTCCTCACAGCACTATTTACCTGGGTGGCAACTTTCAGAGATCTGTGTACATAGACACCAAGATCCCTCTGCTCATCCACACTACCAAGTAGCCTACCATTAGCCCAGTAATCCATCATCTTGTTATTCCTACCAAAGTGAACGACTTCGCACTTAGCTACATTGAATTCCATTTGCCACATTTCCGCCCAGCTCTGCAACTTATCTATATCCCGCTGTAACCTACCACTTCCTTCCTCACTATCCACAACTCCACCGACTTTCGTGTCATCCGCAAACTTGCTTACCCAGCTTTCAAGTCCTTCCTCTAGATCATTTATAAAGATAACAAAAAGCAATGGTCCCAAAACAGATCCTTGTGGTACACCGCTAGTAACTGCGCTCCAAGATGAACATAATCCATCAACTACTACCCTCTGTCTCCTTCCAGCCAGCCAATTCCTAATCCAAACCTCTAATGTATCCTCAATGCCATACCTCTGAAGTTTTAGCATTAGCCTACCATGGGGAACCTTATCGAACGCCTTACTAAAATCCATATACACAACATCTACTGCTTTACCCTCATCCACTTCCTTAGTCACCTTCTCAAAGAACTCAATAAGGTTTGTGAGGCACGACCTGCCCTTCACAAAACCATGCTGGCTATCCCTGATCACGTTATTCCTACCCAGATGTTCATAAATCTTATCCCTTACCATTCTCTCTAAGACTTTGCCCACCACTGAAGTCAGACTCACTGGCCTATAGTTACTAGGGCTATCCCTACTCCCTTTCTTGAACAATGGGACCACATTCGCTATCCTCCAGTCCTCTGGTACTATTCCCGTTGACAATGACGACATAAAAATCCAGGCCAATGGCTCTGCTATCTCCTCCCTAGCTTCCCATAGGATCCTGGGGTAAATGCCATCAGGCCCAGGAGACTTATCTATATTCATCCTTTCCAATATTCCCAAAACCTCTTCCCTGCATATTTCCAGGGCATCCATTCTAATTATTTGTGATTCCATATTCACATCAGCAACAGTGTCCTGTTCCTGAGTGAATACTGATGAAAAGTACTTGGGATTCATGTCCATAGTTCCCTCAAAGTTGCCACCCAGACTGATAGGGTTGTTAAGAAGGCATTTGGTGTGTTGACTTTTCTTAAAAGGGATTGAAATTAAGAGCAGTGAGGTTATGCTCTATAGAGTCCTGGTTAGACCACACTTGGAATATTGTGTTCAGTTCTGGTTGCCTCATTATAGGAAAGATGCAAAAGCTTTGGAGATGGTGCAGAGGACATTTACCAGGATGCTGCCTGGACTAGAGGGCATGTCTTATGAAGAATAGTTGAGGGAGCTAGGGCTTTTTTCATTGGAGCAAAGAAGGAAGAGAGGTGACTTGATAGAGTTGTACAAGATGTTGAGAAGCATAGAGTGGAAAGCCAGAGTCTTTTTCAAATGGCAGAAATGTCTGTCACGAGGGGGCATAATTTTAAGATGATTGGAGGAAGGTTTAGGGGAGATAGATTCTTTACTCAGAGTGGTGGATGCATGGAATGCACTGCCAGCAGTGGTAGTAAAGTCAGGTACATTAGGGACATTTAAGTGACTCTTGGATAGGCACATGGAAGTTAGTAAAATGAAGGAAACTTAGGTTAATTTGATCTCAGAGTAGGATCGAAGACTGGCACAATATCGAGGGCTGAAAGAACAGTACAACACAGTACAGGTTCATGTAACCATCTCTCTTCTCAACCAAGTTAACTATTTTGTCCTATCCTGAAATGCTAATTGTTTGCTGGACTCCTCATTTTGTTTTTGGATTTTTACAAGACCTTTTTTCACTGCAGATAAAACAAGCTTTTTGCCAGTTATGATGTTTTAGGATATACTCCTATGCAAGTGGACCGAAACTAATGAGGATTTAATAACATTTGTTCTTTGGTTTAAGATGAGCAATGTTATCAAGTCACACTACACTTAACCATTTGGAGAATGATCTCGTTCCATACCAGGTTGAAGGGAATCAATTGCAGTGTAACAGGATCATATAGTTGTCAGAAAAAGGTTATAGCTGGGCTGGATGGGTTGAAATGGCTTTGTATTTGAGGTTAAGGGTGGAGTTTTACTCTCTGTCTTCCTGAGAAAATGTCTTCAAAGAAGGTTGATCACTTTGTTTGAGATTTACTGTAAAGGTTCAGAACATTTTTTTTCAAGGATTCCTCAAGGTAATAATGAGATAATGGAATAACTTTACCACTAATTGCATTATGAATAAAGAAAAGGATCAGCTGATTACTTTTGTTTAGATGTTGTCTTCTCATTACATCCCAGGCTGTTAATCAGTAATGAGAAAATGGAAAGGCCAATATTGTGATTTTTAAGAATAATCTTTAAGAATAATCTTTAAGACCTAGGTTATTTTCTAATCAACCTGTTGAGCATAGTTGTTAGGTGCCTCTAGAGCAGGTTGGACTTGAACCCAGGCCACCTGGCTCAGCAAGGGTTTATTCTGCTTCTACGTTTTATGATCTTAAATGCTGAGTGCATAGAGTTAGAACATAGATCAGGCATGATCTTATTGTAGAACAGCCTCAAGAGGCTGAATGATCACGGCTGGCTGTTCCTTTGTCCTTATTTCATCTACATGTAAAACGCTTGAGTTTGTAATGCTGTCTTATTCAGTAAATTAGCTTCTGCAAGGGTAAGGGTAAGGGTAAGTTAGAAGTGTAGGAAAAATAAAATGCAGTTGTTTTAAAATTTTTGCATGGGATCTGGATGCTACTGGCAAGACTATATAATATCATAGTTTTTGAAGTTGGTTTGCTCCTTCAAGTTCAAGCACAGGTGGGACTTGAATGCATACCATCTGGACTAGAGGAAGGGATATTACCACTGTGCCACAAGACCCCTGATGTATTTTGCTTTTATATTTGATTTGGCAAATCTTGATGATAAATAGGATTAAAAAGTAGTTAACAATATCATACTAGGATACAACATTTCACTAAATTGAGCGAAATTTGGAAGATTGTAGAAAATAATTAGGGCCTCCAAGTGTGAAGTTTAGGTAATGCAACAATGAAGTAGCCATTTCTTTGTCATTTTGATATTAAAAATCTGATTAAATTATAAGTTTAATTATAGTGATGAACAAATTGGACACAATTTCATTTTTATTATACCACTGGTGATTTTTGTTTCCGGCATGATGATGCCCTTGGAAGATTTGCATCTTTTGTTATTGCTCATTCATTTAATTACAAATTGACAGTGCTTCTATTTGTTAACGCTTGTTGCAAGTGATCACATTTGTTCATCAGTTTTCTGGGGTTTTTTTCTTTTAAATTATTACAATTTCAACCGATACTTCATTTTCTATTTCCATTTTCGTTTCCTTCCATTTATTGAGGGAAACTAATGTAGTTTAGAACAATGGAAATTGATAGCCAAAGATATTGCTGGAGAGCTGGACTTTGTTGAAACAAAAGTCTTTTTTTTACTGGTGATCTTTCTTATATTAATGCATCGATTTTATTACCTGCGAAGCCAGACTTAAAGCTAGCTATGAAACCTAGACAGCAGGTCAGCCAACAACAAACTTGTGAAAAACCATCAACTTGAACAAGTAATTTTGTTTTTTCCACAGGTGATGCCTGCATCTTTTGTAATGGGTTTGCTTTCTCTTGACGTCTGTTTCTCTTACTTTGTGTTTAAAGTTTTTTTGTGTGGCATGTGTTGGAGTCATTTATAAATAACTTAGTTCTTTGTGCATTTACTTGAAAATTAGTACTAGTTGGTCTGGACCAACTAAAATAAGTGTCTGGGACAGTTCCAAACTGTTGGGGAGGGGGGAAAATCCTTACAATAATTAAACTTTGAGGGCATTCATATTTTTAACCAATGCAAAACATTTTTCAGGGCAAAACCATTGAAGTTTTAACAGCTTTATATCGATCCATTAGGTAAAATCAAGATTGGAACATCCGTATTGAGTGAAACAATAAACAGATCACTTTTTCAAATGATATAGATATTGGGTGACTGTTGCACAACTTTTTCCAGTGACTTATTTGAATGTACGCACCAAATAAAGGTTGATTTAATTGGTTAAACTATGCCATCCTTGTTTCAGCAAATACCTACCTCTTCATGATGCAAGCTCAAGGCAAGATGCTGAGGGACAATGTGCGAACAATAGGCATTTTGATTCGAGACCGCTACACCAAAAGGAATAACACTCTTAATGGCACAGGTAGGCCATCTTTATCACTGTAGTCTAGTTTTCTTTAAAAAAAGTTCACTTCGATTCATCTGGCAGAGGGATCATTGTTTTCCATAATAGCTATTATTACAGAGAGCTTTTGATTTGAGATCTGTATAAGCTCCCAAAAATGACAGCCAGCAGTAAAATAACGATGAACCCTTCTTCAGAGATCCAAATAACTTGCATAGTGAAATATATGCAAGAGGAACTTTGAAACCTGGGTTCTTTTGCTAATTGCAAGCCTCCATACATCAGAGCTTTTACAGCTTCAATAAACTGGATTCAGGCTGTTGCAAAGCTGTTGCCTGAGCCGTGATCATCTTGTGAGCTTATTTTATGGGTCAGTGGGCAACAACACTGGGTTTCTGTGAATTGGTGGCCTCTTTATTTTGTATGCCTAGTGGCAGAGAAGCTACCCTGTCTCTGGATTTGCGTGCTTCTGTTAGGGTTATTTCTCTGCCCTTGTGGATTCAGATAAGCGCTTCCTTATTAAATTGGGTAAGTTTCTAAAACAAACAGTAATTAGAACACCTTCAAAAAAGGTGTTAACTATCTGTCCTTAAGATTTCTGTAATCTGCATGTTTCCGTACACTTGTAATGAGCCCTAAAGTAAGGTATACCTTTTTTAAAAAAAAAGATATTCACTCTGGCAGATGAGATCTGAGTAGGATCAAACAACTGACTGCACTTGAATGTGAGCTTTTTTCACTTTGGTGCTGAGTTATCACCTGTGTGGCATTCTGTTGTTTTTGAACATTCAGTTGGTCAGTTCCATATCTTGTAAGTCTACAATGGCTTACACTTAGTTTCAGTCAGTAAGATGTCCAAGTTGCGTGGAATCCCATTACAGTGGGAACGAAGTTTCCAAACCAAACTATTGAGAATACCACTCTTGAGTAAAGTTATTCTTTGCCTGGTGTAGAGAGTACGTTTATGGAACCAGCAAGAGTGTGGCAGTACTACTGAACAAGAAGTCACCGCTGTGTCATAACACTGGCATTCCTAGTAACACCTCCAAAGCAGTCATTTTTTTTAAAGATCTTATCATGAAATGTGGTCGTTGCTGGCTACGTCAGCATTTATTACCCATCCCTAATTGCCCAAAAGTCCTTTCAGAATGAACTCCAAAGTTGCGGGTCTGGAGTCGCATATAGGTCACTCCAGGTAAGTGAAATAACTCTACAGAGGCTGGTATTCCATCAGCAAGTAGAGGGTCCTCGACGCTGGTCCACTCCCTCAGACTCCGTGTCAGAATGTCTGATGCTCCTCTTTTTATCTGACAGCCAGGGCTCTGTCTGGCTGTTATTCTGGTCCAGTCAGGAACTTGTATTCTGAAAGGTACACCTGGCTGACCCCGTTATCATAAAGATAGCAAATTTCCTTGCCTCAAGGACATTTGTGAAATGGATGAGTTTTTCCAACAGTTAACTGTTTTCATGGTCATCATTAGTTAAGTAATTCCAGATTTTTATTGAATTGAAATTCTACCAGCTGCCTTGGCAGGATTCGAATCTGGGTCCCCAGAAGAACATTGCCTGGGTTTCTGGATTAACAGCCTAATCATAACACCTCTGCATTACTCAAGTCAGAGACTTTAGGACCTTCATGGAAACATCAAAATTGCAGAGCAACAACATGTACACAGGACTGCTGCTTGATTTTAACCAGTACATTCTTTGCTGCTTATCAGCATGTAGCAGTATGAAAACTCCCTTTACTTACTTGGCAAAAACGATATTACTCATTTCTGGCATTAGCTTGCGTGTTTATTGCATCATAAGAATTTGGGGCACTGAAGGAAGCTATTTTTTCCATTGCATTTTTATCCACCCTTTTTCTGGAGCAATCTATACTGGATCATATGCTCTGCATCTATCTCTGAATCTCTCTTTCAATAATTTATCCTTATTTTCCTTTAAAAGGTGGAAGGGCCCATGCCTCAACTAGTTCAAAATTCAACAACTCTACATAAAAGAATACCTTCTCAGTCATTGTGACTTTTAAAATTTATGATTCGCTTTTGCCCTATCAAAAGCCTTTCTAATTTTATAAACATTTAGTCAGTAGGCCTGGGTTCTGTACAGCGCAGCAGGTCAGGCAACATCCGTGGAGCAGGCAAATTGACATTTCAGGAAAAAGCCCTTTATCAGGAATAGGCTGTATTCCTGATGAAGGACTTTTGCCTGGAACGTCGATTTTCCTGCTCCACAGATGCTGCCTGACCTGCTGTGCTTTTCCAGCACCACTCTAAACTCTGGTTTCCAGCATCTGCAGTCCTCACTTTTGCCCTGGATTCTGTAGAGCTAATTGGAGAATAAATTCAGCACAAACTTGTCTCCCTGTCCAGTCTCCTCTAATGAGCCGAACTGACTGGTTAATGGTTAACACTGCTCTGACGAAATTGCAGACCTATAAAGCTCTGAAATTCAATTGCCATAGAAATTTGACTAGCTTCAAACCTCTGCTATTTATCACAAACCAAACCCAGCACTCAAAAAAAAACAGTACATCCCTTTGGACAATGCTCTTTTTCATACTGAAATTGATTCCGAGTTGGAGACTTTTTTTCTAAAGAGAGCTCCAGACACAAGGTAATTGATGATCAGAAGTTTCAACTTTGTGGATGATTTCTGTGGACTCAGCTACATCAGGGACGTCGACATGGTCTTGATAGGCAACTCTTCTCTACACTGCTGCAACCGCAATCATCATGTTGGAAGGTCTGGTTCTTTCTTTCAGGTTAATGACCTTTTCAAAGATCAATGATCTGAAACATTAATTCAGTTTCTCTCTCCACGAAGATTCTTAAAATATTGAACTCGGGTACTCATAGATAAAGTAAATGCAAGTTCGTGCCATAGTACCTACAACTGTACTGATGAAAGGGAACTCAAAAGTATTGCAGTTCTGAACCAGAAAGGGATTCAATTTAACAATTTAGCGACAATGAAATTTAACAACTTAACAACACCAGAGCCCCTCCAGAAATGAAGCAAGTTCTGCACTGCACTGAAGGCTAGACACTATTCAAAACCTAGGCTGCAACTTCTGCCTGAAATCTCTTATAAATAGGAACGCTACCAGCGAACCAAGTTTGAGGGGGTAGCCTTGGAATAGGTTAGAAAGCGCATTTCGAAAAGCAGTATTCTCTTCCAGTCCTGACCTACTGCAATTTATGAAATGTCTATCGTTACCAGTTTTCTACGAGTGTGCGCCCTGGCATGTTATGGAAAACAGACATTCTTGGAAGGCAAAATTGAATGTTTTCAGCTGTAAATTTGCTGAAATGTGTAATTATAAGCAAAACAGATGCCTCAAAAGCAAAGTAAGGGCTTCAGCAAGGGAATAAAGCATATAGTGTGCAAAGCAGCAAATGCCTGTTGTTTTAATCCATTTTGTAAAACAAAATTAAATCTATTAACTATCCTTGGTGTAAACAAAATACTAAATAATGGGCTGTAGTACAATGTGAACGTTTGGCTGCATTATTTGACCATTGATCATTTTCCCCTCTAGATTATCTTGAAGGGTACAATTCGAGTGAATACCTTGGTCAGAGTGGAACCTACCTTCCGGAAGATTTCACATATTCTCCTGGTTTGCCCTGTCCAGAGAAACTACCTTCTATGAGTAAGTAATTTAAATAAACTTATCAATGAATAAACTTGCAACCCCATCTTTTTTGTTTTCTTTATTCTTTGATGGAATGTAGGTATTGTTAAACAGTATTGATAACCTTATTTAAGGAAGGATGTTAAAGTGTTGGAAGCAGTTTCTAGGGAAAAGTTGAATGTGCTAAGTTGAATCTGCTGAAGTTTATAAGAGTAAGAGGTGACTTGATTGAAATATCTAAGATCTTGTGTGGTCTTGACTGGGTGAATGTGGGGAAGATGCTCCCTCTTGTGGGGGAATCTGAGTCACTGTTTTTAATAAAAATGGCATTATCCATTAAAGCAGATGATGCAATAAGTGTTAGGAACTCTGCTTTCAACACTTTTTCAGAAAGAGAGTTATTTGAATACTTTTAATGCTGAGATAGATAGATAGATTCATGCTAAGGGTGTGAAAAGTTATTGGGGATAAGATGGAATGTGGATTTAAGGTTACAATCTGATCAGCCATGATCTTGTTGAATGGTGGATCAGTTTGGAGGGACTGAAGGGCCTAATCCTGCTCCATGTTTATGCATGCTGTCATAATTCAGACATTCAATTTAAAATGACGACAATTTGGTAATCCTGTTGAGCCTTCAATGTATTGACTTGTCTCAAAATTTGGCATTGAGCTATACAACGAGATATTGCGACAAAAGACAAAGCTTGGTAGGAAGGAATGTTTGAAGGGCAGCCTTACAAAGGAGAGGATGAAAGAGTTTTAGAGAAGTAGTTTAAGTTGTAGGACCTTGTCAGATGTCGGCATGGTTATCAACAGTAGCATGATTTAAAATTGAGGCTTGAGAGGCCAGAATCTGGGAGCATGCATTGACCTTGTACAGTTGTGGATCTGGAAGAGATGGAGATAGAGAGTGAGTGATGACATCCTGGGATTAGAAATAGGCCAGGTAAAATTGGAAGGTATGGACACTCAATATGAATTGAGAATATCAAAATAATACATGGCAGGGGGAATGGTTCTAGGGAGCTGTCAAAATAGTTTCTGTATGAATGCCAAATTAGAATGGAACTCTTTTAAGAATCAAATGTTTGATAAAGAAAATTTCAGCCCCCTGTTTCTTTTGTCTAAGATGCACTATACTTCCGTGTTTTATGTTTTAAAAATCTCTGTTTTTCTTTAACCAGAGGGGTTTATTGATGTTAACATGAGTGAAATCAGCATGGAAGAAATCCAGCGTTTATTTTCACAAGATTTAGAAATCCAATATGGAGGCCACTGGAAGCCAAAGGATTGTAAACCCCGCTGGAAGGTGAGGCACTAAATTGTAATAACCTATAGTTTAATTCACCAAAAATACAAAGTAAAATAGTCTGTTTAAAAGGAAAACTAATATTACTTCTGGTCTAATAGTTGCTTGAAAGCTAGTGAGAACACTGTTCACTCCCTGCTCTCTTGTATGGCAATACCACTGTGATTTCAAGTCCTAGCAGGTTAGGAAGAATTTTATGGCATCATGAATTGAACATAAAGAGAGTTTGCTTTTAAAAATTGAATGAAAATTAAATAGCTTAAAAGAAAGAAATTGCAGCAAACAGGTTTTTTTCCTAATAATGGCCAATTCATCATCTTTACACTCTTGATTTGAAATTTTAAAAAATAGTTGGGTTGGAAATGAGATGCTCTTGATTGACCAAATTTCTATGCAACTGTATCTCAGAGGAAATGCTGGCACTACTGGCATTATGAAGTAAAGTTACCATCGTTCTATCTCTTTATAAGTTATGACTTGTGGTATAACCTGAGAGGGGATCACTTGATAAGGAGGATCTGCTGGTGTGGGAATTGAACTCATGCTGCTGGCATCACTCTGTGTTGCAAACAGCTACGCAGCCAACTGAGCTAACCATCCCCTCAGTTTAAAGAGAAAAGATCTTCAGCTCAAGTGGTAATTATTGGAGGCAATGGGAGTGTTAGATGAGTCCAGTGAGCGACTATATTGCACATCTAACCATATTTGGGGCGATACAGTGGCTCAGCGGTTAGCACTGCTGTCTCACAGCGCCAGGGACCAGGGATTGATTCTAGCCTCTAGTGACTGTCTGTGTGAAGTTTGCACATTCTCCCCGTGTCTGTGTAGGTTTCCTCCGGGTGCTCTGGGTTTCCTCTCACAGTCCAAAGATGTGCAGGTTAGTTGCATTGGCTGTGCTAAATTGCCCGTAGTGTTCAGGGATGTATAGGTGAGGTTCATTAGTCGGGGGTAAATATAATAGGGTAAGGAGTAGGTCTGGGTGGGTTACTCTTCAGAGGGTCCGTGAGGACTTGCTGGGCTGAACAGCCTGTTTCCACTCTGTAGGGATTCTATGATTCTAAATAGAGTTTCGCAGCAATTCCAATTGCGTCAGAGAACCATATTATTTTAGGATAATGCTTCTTTGATTGCAAAATAACAATGACAAGATTATTTATATTTTATAGGTGGCAATTCTTATTCCATTCCGCAACAGGCATGAACATCTCCCAATTTTGTTTCGGCATTTGATTCCAATGCTTCAACGACAACATGTGCAGTTTGGCTTCTATGTCATTGAACAGGTAAAACCTTTTGACAGGAAACCAACTGAGCCCCTAGCAGCATGTTTCATTTAGATAAAGTAAACATTAGACTGCCATTTAAGTTTTCTTATTTACTGGAGAACTGTGGTCCCTGTGGCCTTTACCCCCAGGTAAATAGTCAGTAAATATTCCCACTCTGGATAGCTGTCTCACATATATATAATGGTTAATTGGCTGTTAATTGACCTGACGTAGGACTTGCATGCATTAGAAGAAGGGAAGATCTGCCTTGGAGACCTGCCGAATAATTGGAGACTGGCAGCCTCCAGTGGCAGCAGTTCCATCCAAATAGTCAAAGTTTGTGATGCCTGCAGGAAGCTGGGAGTGGAGGTTAGTCTAGTGGTCGTACCATGATAAGGGCGTTGAATACATCAAGGGTGGTAAAGGTGGGTAAGTGAGGTATACTGGTCAAATTAGACACAAGTCTGTTACGGTGAGAGGGACACTTTGGTCTGTTTTGGCCTAAAGGTTGGCTCAGTGCCAAACCGTCTCATAACCAACTCCCCAACCCACTGATAAAATTCTAGTGTGGGTTAGGATGGGCATATTGGCAGTGAGGTTGGCTCTCCCTAGATTTTAGATGACTACATGCCAGTGGGGGAGTCTTAAATCTAGCTCAGGGTGTCAGGTTGTGGCATTTGGAATTAATTGGGAGCACAGTGATTTGTGTTATAGCTGGGTCATCAAGAGACCTTGGTTAATGAGTGTGAGAGAGGATTTCAAAGCCCACTTTGGCAGCTGGGGAGGTTGAATTCATTTAATTTAAATCTACATTTAAAAAATCATCGACAACAAACCATCAGACTTGGCTTAGTAAGTCACACTATTGTATCAAAAACTGCTTCTGCAGTGGTCCAAGAAAGTGGCTTATGGTCACCACCTCAAGCACAATGATGAGTGGTCATTAGATGCTTGCCTTGCCAAAGATGTCCATGTCCGATGAAGGAAGAAATGATTGTTCTATATTAGCCTGTTGATCACTCTGAAGGTGACCTACCTGAATGGTTTCTAGAATATTGTCAGACACCTGGGCATACTTTGCATGTTGCTGTTGAATACATGCCATGAGACATTGGCGTTGGAAGGGAGAAAAGATGGACACAAAGGGTTTTAAATTAAATTAAGGGTTTTTTCACTGGTTAAGTCTGGATTGCTTACATAGTACAGGTATAATCACTAGATGGCACTAAATAACAAAACTCTAGGTATGTTGATGATTGTATAGCTGGCCAGTGTAGTTTCCTTTTGCTTATCTGACTGGACACCCCACTTATCTTAACCTTAGTTGATTTTTGACCATTTATAAAATTCTATCACTGATGAGAAAAGTTTTAGTACTCCTAAGCATGTTTTTTTTCCTCCAGTTGATGTTACACTTTCCTCCTGAAGACACCAACTTCCCTCTCCTTGTGGTAGGGGCAGACACAACCTTTAATTGCCACATCCTAACAAATTGTCCTTCCCAGTTGACTGTCCAATATTAATATTCTCTCCCATCTTTGTGTTTGAATACCTATATGATTTCATTCCACTCTGTAACTTCTCCCTGCAGCCCTATAACCCGTTGTTCCTTTGATGCTGACCTGATATGCATCACCCATCCTTTCATCCCATTTTTGTGCTGCCTTCAGTTGCTTTGTTTCTGTTCTGTAAATTCTTCCTGTGAAACTGGTGGCATTTGTCTTCTCTTCCTTTAAGACCTTCCTTAAAATCAAGTCTTCGGCCTAGTTTTTTTTTTGTACCCCTCATAATCAATCCTCCTTTGGCTTGTTTTTATGTTTTCACGACTGCCTCTTCGAAGGCAAACACTGTAGCACATTTTATCTTAGTCCAAGTGGCTGTATAATTTTTTTATTGCTAAGCACTCTCATCATCCTATTAAGTCTTGCCTGGCTTTGATTTTATTTCTTCTTGTGGAGCTCTCAGTTGAACATTAATCAATGATGTTCAGAATACCTGTGGTTTCTGAGGCATCCAATGTCTCTGAAAGTTCTAACAGCCTTGAACTACCCATTGAGACCCCCCTGAAAGTAATTCAACAATAACATCCTTTATCACACCAATACTCAATATCTCATTGGTACTCCTTTGATACAATTGTCAGGACAAAATTCTGCAATTATTTTGAGCTTTCATGAGATGTGTACAATGCTAGCATTTATGACTCCTCCTTACTGGCTCCTGATGATGGTGGTGAGTTGCTGCCTTGAACTGCTGTTGTCCATTTGATATAGGTACATTCTGCTATTATGAAGGGAGCACTAGGATTTTGACAATGACAGTGAAGGCATTATAGGTCTAAGTGAGAATAGTGATTGACTTGGAGGGGACCTTGCAGATGGTGTTCCCGTGCAACTAATGCCCTTGTCCTTCTGGTTGGCAGAGATCACTGGTTTGGAAGGTGCTCCCAAACGAATCTTGAGTTGCATCTACAAAGTGCACTGCAGCATCTTATTGACTGCCACATTTTCCATGTTATTACTGTCCAGAACTTTGAAACATCTTATGCTCCTGTAAACAACAAATGAAATTGTAATAGAAATACAAGCCTTTCAAGTCTTCTTTTTTCCTCTTTCACCACCCTAGGCTGGTAACTATCCTTTCAATCGTGCGATGCTATTTAACGTTGGTTTTATGGAGGCTATGAAGGATTTAGATTGGGACTGTCTCATTTTCCATGATGTTGATCACATTCCAGAAAGTGATCGCAACTACTATGGATGTGGGCAGATGCCAAGGCATTTTGCATCAAAGCTGGACAAGTACATGTACCTGTAAGTATCTGGTGCACTTTTTTTATTTGTCTTGATAGTACAAAATCTGAAATTGTTTTTGGTGAGGGGATGTGGGGGGGGCAAAAAGTGATTGCATAACCTCTCAAATTGTAAGCACTGAAATTGGAAGGAAAACTGTGTCACAGTAGTTAAGTGGTAGTGGTATGGTTACAGTGTCACTGGACTAGTAATTTAAAACCCCAAGCTAATGTAGATGTGGGTTCAAATCCAGCATTGCAGGTAGTAAAACTTGAACTGAATGAAAATCTGGAACTAAAAGCTAATCCAACAGCGTCCGTGTAACTACTGTGAATTGATCAAAAAGAAAGCATCTGGTTCACTGATGTCTATTTAGACAGGGTAAATGCAGGAAAGACATTCTTAATTACCTGAGAGTCCAGAACCAGGGGTCACAGTCTATGATTATGGAGTAGGCCATTTAGGACCAGGATGAAAAATGTCTGCACCCAGAGAGTGGCGAGCCTGTGGAATTCTCTGCCACAGAAAGCAGTGGACGCCAAAACATTGAAATATTTTCAAGAAAGAGTTAGTTCTTGAGGCTCAAGGAATCAGTGTGTGGGGAGAAAGCAGGAACAGACACTAAGTTGAATTAATAGCTGTGACCATGTTAAATAGCAGAGTAGGCTTGAAGGGCTGAATGGCCTACTTCCCTTATTTTCTGTGTTTCTATGATCAAGAGAGATCCTTAAGGGAAGGAAACTGCTATCCTTCCTTGGTCTGGCCAATGTGACTCCTGACCCTCAGCAATGTGGTTGATTTTTAACTACCCTCTGAAATACTTCTAGCAATTTAAAGCTACACTGATCAGGGGGCAATTAAGGATGGGCAATAAATGCTGGCATAGCCAGTGATGCTAACATCTTATGAATGAGTAAAACAAAAGTTGTACTTTACATCATTCTCTCAAATAAAAAGATAAATTTTGTTCATTCTGCATTCCACAACCTACTGGGTCTTGTCAAAAACAAAGCTCTGTAACCTGTGATTGTTTGCATCGTTGCCTGATCAGGATAGCTTGCTGTGACTTAGAGTTGCGTAGAAATTGTGGCACAGCAGCAGGTCACTCAACCTAATTAATTCTATGCCAATCTTTATTCTCCACATCTTCTCCATATGTATCTAAGCCCATCAGCATATCTTCTCCCTAGCCATCCCTTAAATGTGGCCACTGTGTTGATCATCAATAACTTTATAAACGCTTTCATCATTCCGAGAACATGAATGATTAACAGAGAATGCTGAAGGAACTCCACAGGCCTGGTAGCATCAAAGGGAATGTTTTGAGTCCAATATGACTTGACTTCAGAACTGAACTCTTGAAAAAGAACACAACAGTTATTCAAGTTTGGTTCTGAAGAAGAGTCATACAGACCCAAAACATTAATTCTGTTTCTCTTTCCACAGATACTGCCAGACCTGCTGAGTTTCTCCTGCATCTGCAGTGTTTTGCTTCTATTAACAATAATATTAATCCAGAATCTTTTTCTGTTGCTGCAAGTTTTAAAAATTGAATAATTTTCATAATCTTTTGTGTATAAGCTGAAACAAAATTATTATGTTTGCTTTTCTTCAAACAAATGGCTGTTTCTTTGTCCTGTTGTTTTATGTTCTGGTTAACATATTTACTTCAAACTTAGAACTGAGAACAGTACTGCACAGAACAGGCCCTTTGGCCCGCGATGTTTTATCCTACTCTAACATCAATTTAGCCTACATTTTACAATTACCCATGTGCCTATCCAAGAGTTGCTAAATGTCTGCAATGTATCTGACTCCATTACCACTGCTGGCAATGCATTCCATGCACCCACCACCCTCTGTGTATAGAACCTACCTCTGGCATCTTGAATATCTTTCTTAATGCATTAACAAATCACTGGGGTGAGTTCTCTATTTCTATTTTCTTTTGGTGTCTTTTTGTTTAAAATTCCATACCTTGCAGTCCTTGGATGATTGCCTCTTTTTTTTAATCATTACCTCCCACCCCCTTTTTCTAGTCTGCCATACAATGAGTTCTTCGGTGGAGTCAGTGGTCTAACAGTGGAGCAGTTCAGGAAAATCAATGGTTTTCCCAATGCCTTCTGGGGATGGGGTGGAGAGGATGATGACCTGTGGCGCAGGTAAGAATCATTCATAAGTAAAGATTTAAAGCTGGCGATTGCAGCTCAAAGCTGAGCTGACTGTTTCTGTTAAATATTTTACCTTTTGGTGCATTCATATACCAGAGAGGAAAGTTATTTGAATTGGAGGCTGGATAATTAAATAGCATTCAGATGCAGTGCTCATAATCAGCTGCAAAAACTGGAGGGAATTATTTAAACACTGTTCTCTCTCAATTAATGTGGCTCATTTTTTTCTACCTTAAATGTTATGCTGCGAATTGGAGATTCTGGAATATTTTTCTGAAACAGAAATGACTTAAGAGAGGACTGAGTAGAGTTTTTAAGTTGTGAAAGGTTTTTGACTCTTCTGCCTTTGGGATTGATCTCCTTCTATCTGCTTTTGCCTAGACTTACCATGAGTTTGAGCACATATATCAAATCTTCTCTGAAACTCTAAGGCGAATAAGGTCAAAAGTGTACACCATGTGTACGATCTTTTGATCTCTCTGCCTATACATTCTGTGCTTTTCTTCCCTTCACTTGAAGGAGCAGTGCTCCGAAAGCTTGTGATTTCAAATAAACCTTTTGGACTATAACCTGGTGTCATGTGACTTCTGACCTTGTCCATCCCAGTCCAGTATGGGCACCTGCACACTAAGGAGAACAGACTCTATTTAACTGATTTACCCATACAACTGAAGTCTTGTCATCTTAGGAACTCTGTTTGTAAATTTTCTATACACCCTGCTTAAGACCTTCACAGATGTTAGAAGATAGGAGGCAATGTAGGTCCATCTGAATAATAAGAACCATGGTACCGCCATAGTGGTCTTGTACAGGATAGCAAATATAATTTGTAGCTATGTTGAATCATTTCATCTCTGAGTAGGTGGAAAGGAGAATGTTGGCGTCTGTGTTTTAGGGCTGTCTTAGGACCAGATTATTATTAGGTTTGCCCTCTTTGATTTGGAATGGTGTGCACTCTACCATCAAAGAAGTGCTTTGAAGAGTGATCTCGAATGGAGGTATGGCTGATATTTCACTGCCAGATTCAGAGCCCAGTGAAAGTGAACCCACATATTGCAGCTTATAAACTGACTCCCTTTCTTTCACTCCCCCACAGTCCTGATTTTATGTATACATGGTGTATAGGATGGTGTATAAAATCTCCAGAAATTCACCCAGGCTCCTTTTGAAAAGCACAATTATTACCATCTAGAAGATCAACGACAGCAGATACACAGGAACCACCAGCCCCTATGAGTTCCCCTCCAAGCCACTCACCATCCTGAGTGGTTTGGAAATATGTCATCATTCCTTCAGTGTCACTGGGTCAAAATCCTGGAACTCCCTCCCGAACAGCATTGTGGGTCAAAGTACCACATGTAGACTGTAGTGTTTCAAGAAGGCACCTCATTGATGCTTCCTTTAAGGCTGCCCTATGGACAGGCAATAAATGCTAACATGGCCAGCAATGCCCACCTCTCATGAGATGATTCTTAAAAAAAAATAAATTTACCCGCTCTCCCCCAGCTTTCAATCATGACTTGGTAGTTATCTTCAATGTTTCACCCCACAGGCTGGTGTTTTTAACCGACTAGTACCTTACAATTATGTGTAACAATTCAAATGCATGATATGTAATGTGTTGCCTGGCAGCATTAGACGCACCCACTCAGTACAGACCTCGTGTCAGACTTTTTTAAATCAATCTGCTCCGAGTTGTTATTATGTAATTCTGAAGCAGGAGGGATGTGAATAAGTCAACTCCTGTTTTTAATTTTTTTGAGGCTTCACAGGCCACCGTCATGTCAACATTTTTGGTAGTAGGGAGGAACTTAAAAAGATTAATGCCCAGGAATTGAGCTAGGTGCGATGGTGGAGGGGGGAGTGGAGTGAAATGGAGGATGAGTTATGGTCTCATTCAGCAGCAGATAAATACTAGTGCTACAATAACAACAGCTTGCATTTACATAGAGTCCATAATGCAACAAGCTCACAGGTATAATAGCAAACAAAATTCAAAATTGAGCACACGACATAGTAGCAAAGGTATCCAAATGTTTGATCAAACATCGAGAGAGAGAGAGCGCGCGAGAGAGAGAGAGAGCGCGAGCATTGGGCAAGTTCAAGGAGGGAAAACCTGAGTTTTTAGACAGCTGAAGGTATGGCCACTGATAGTGATAAAAATTGGTGAGGTGCAAGAGACCAAATTGGGAGTACAGATTTCTGAGGATTATAAGGATCAAGACCATAGAGGGTTTTGAAAATGAGGATTTTAGAAGTGAGTTGTTGTTGGGATGAGAGCTAATGTAGCCCAACAATGATGGATGAACAGAACTTAGTTGAGTTAGGATCCAGGCAGTAGATTGTTGGGTGAGCTCAAGTTTAAGGAAGGTGAGAGGTTGGCCAGGGAAGCACTGGAATGGTTGAGTTGATAGGTAGCAAAGGCATGAATGAGATTTTCAGCAATAGCTGAACTGCTGGTGGAGAAGAATAATGTGTAGGCTTTTTTGGCAATGCAAAGAAGTTTGAATCCTAACAGTACACTAAGGTTGTAATTAGGAGACTTAGAGGAGAGTAGTAAAAGGGGAGCAGAGTGAGATGTTGGACTTTTCTAAAAAAAGGCTCAAAATAGGAAAAGAGGAAATTGAAATACAAGCATTATTATGATATTATCGAGTACATTAATTGGGATGCAGGCAGTAAGTGAATCTTTTTCTCCAACATTGACTTTTGCTTTGTTTAATCACACTCAAGACATAGCTTTTCAATGTTAGGTAACTAGTCATCAAGTTATACAGTACAGAAACAGACCCTTCAGTCCAACTCATCTGTGTCCAACCAGGGATCCTAACCTGACCTCGTGCCATTTGCCAGCATTTGGCCCATATCTCTCTCAACCCTTTCTACTCGTGTACCCAGATACCTTTTTAAATATTGTACCAGCTTCCACCACTTCCTCTGGCAGCTCATACTACATACCACTTCAATGTGAAAATGCTCCCCTACAGATCCCTTTTTAAATCTTGCCCCTCTCACCTTAAGCATGTGTCCTCCAGTTTTGGGCACCCTACCCTAAGAAAAAGACCCAAGACCTTGGCTATGCACCCAATCCATGCCCCTCATGATTTAATAAATCTCTATAAGGTTACCCCTCAGCCTCCGACACTCCAGGGGAAAATAGCCCCAACCTATTCAGTCTCTCCCTATAGCTCAACTCTTCAACCCTGGCAACATCTTTGTAAATATTTTTCTGAACCCTTTCAAGTTTCACAACATCTTTCCGATAGGAAGGAGAGCATAACTGAATACAGCAATCTAAAAGTGGCCTAACCAATGTCCTGAGCTGCAATTTAACATTCCAACTCTATACTCAATGCTCTGACCAATGAAGGCAAGTGTGTGTCCCTCCTGTTCCCCAGGATTCCCTCCAACAACTTACCCACTACTGATGTCATGCATTTTTCTTCCCACCTTTCTTAAATAATGGGGCCACATTAGCTAGTCTCCAATCTTCTGGCATCTCATGTGTGTCTATCAATGATACAAAATACCTTAGCAATCTCTTCCTTAGCTTTCCACAAAGTTCTGGGATGCACCTGATCACATCCCAGGGATTTATCCACCTTTTTGCCTTTTAAGATGTCCAGCACCTTCTCTTCTGTAATATGTCCACTTGAAAAGTGTCCATCACAAAAATATGTCATTATTTACTTCCCCAAATTCTCTAGCTTCCATTTCTCATCATGTGGCTCATTCTGCATGCTGGAGCCATTGTAATAACATACATATGACCCATTATCTGCTGTCAAAAGGAATACAACCATTTTGAATTTCCTGGCAGTACGGGGGGCTTCTAATTCCCTAGAGTGCTCCCCCCCCAAAAAATAAATCTGTGGCAACGCCTCAGCTAATCAGCATCCTTTTTTCTCAAAGCATAAACGCTGCTGTGATCATTTGAAGTTTTGAATTCTTGTATTTGTCCTGATGGGTCAAAGATGCACAGATTCAGCAATGTGTCTCTTTTCAGTGAAATTGGTTCTGAATTACATGATGCCTGTTTGAATTTAAATTCCCTAGCTGCCACAGAAGAATTTGAACTCCATCTTACTCATCCAAGATTCTGAATATCTAACCTTGTCACAGTAATATTAAGCTTAATGTATCTCACGTACTATATTTTGTATGCATGTTTACTGAGCTCACAGCCGTTACTTTTCCAAGGCCCTGCATTGTGTTAATCATTTTAACTTGCTCAGTTATGACTTACAGGAATCAAATCCACTGCATTGCAGTTCTAACTTCCTATGATGTAGTCCTTATTCTGTCCAGATATGACCTTTCATTACAAATCTCATCACAGAGAAACTAACCTCCAATAAAATTGTGCCTATTCATTACAAATTACTAAGTAAAAACCGAAAGAACTGCCGATGCTGTAAATCAGAACAAAAGCAGGAGTTTCTGGAAAGCTCAGCAGGTCTGGCAGCATTTTTGCAGAGAAATCATAGTTAACATTTCGGGTCCAGTAAGTCTTCCTCTGAAGGGTCACTGGACCCAAGTCGTTAATTCTGATTCCCTTCACAGATGCTGCCAGACCTGCTGAGCTTTTCCAGTAACTTCTGTTTTTGCATTAGAAGCTACTGATAGCTAACCATTGACTTTATCAATATGTTATGAAATCTGTTCTTAGTTAATGAAAAATTATTATGCACATTTACATTTTTCTTAGTTGTGTTTTTAACATATAAATCTCAATTAATTTTTCCATTAAATCCACTAAGTGCACTAATAGAATATATTCCATGAAGTTCAAGGCAAATTGGCTGACTTACTAATCCTCTTTCTCATTCATGTTGCAGAGTTTCCTTTGCAGGATATAATGTGACAAGGCCAGAAGGAGACCTGGGAAAATACAAATCGATCCCCCATCATCATCGAGGGGAGGTGCAGTTTCTAGGCAGGTAAGTTGTCAACCTTGCTGCATGTTTTCAAAGTGTACTGGAGACTTGTTAGAAAATACCCTTTACCTTTTTGTTTTCTCAATTCTGTAAGTTATTTGAAAGCATAAGGTTTGAGGACATTTCAAGTACTTTTGAAAATGCATTGCTTGGACATCTATTTGTGCTTGAAACTATAAATGATTGGAACTTGATATGCTTAATAGATTACCTTACTACTCTTCTTCTGAAATCTGGGTTTGATTCCACCCTAGTCACATAGCATCACAGTTGTTCTCTGTGCTGACTAAAAGGCTCCTGACTGGATTCTAAAATTCATAGTCACATGGACAAATGCAGGTTGATTAAAGAAAGCTAGCATGGATTTCTTAAGGGAAGATCATTTTATTTATTAACTTGCCAGGGTTATCTGAGGGGATGACAAAGCTGGTTGATTATGTCAGTGTTGTTGGTTTGTACATGATCTGCCAGATGGTACAGTGCTGTGTAATGGTTATGAGGAAAGTTAGAACTCATGAATAAAAAGGACAGCAGTAACATGAATGCAAAATTGGCGAAAGCGGAGTTTCAGAAAACAGCGAGTAATTGTTAATGGATGTTTTTCAGACTGGGAAATATTTGTACTAGTTCTCCAGTGATCAGTATTGGGGGCCATGCTTTTCCTCTTGTGTACTAACTACCTAGACCTTGGTGTACAGGGTACACTTTCAAAACTTGTGGATGATGCAAAAATTGGAAGTATTGTAAATGGAGAGGAGGCCAGTATAGAACTCAAAAGAATATTTCTAGTTGGTGGGTTGGACAATTAAGTGGGACATGAGCATTGCATTATGGTGGTAATGCTACACAGTTCAAATCGCATAAAGAAACTCAACTTGATGGATCATATCTTTTTTAATCATTTAGTTAACTAATATGGTGGTTTGTCATCGAAACATATTCAAACAATGCTGCAGATTTTCTTTAACAGCAGGAGTTTATTGTACAAGAGATTTTTTTTTTTACAAAAGCAACTTATCTTAGCAAAGTTTAAAGCACACAGTAAAACAAAGTTTTAAGCCTGTTTCCTGACTCTGTCAGTTACAGAGACTCTCATCCAGAATTATTACACCCCTGTCTCAACTCTTCAGGGTTCTTCTTAAATGATTCTTGAAAGATTCTTCGCCATCAGCTGTGGACAACGTTCAATAAGACCTTTCCAAATCTGCTAACAAGACCTCTTTCTCAAATCTGAGAACCTCAACTTACTCTGTTCTAATAACCTGAAGATTTCTAACTAAACTCCTGATTTGGAAAACGCACAAATGTTTGCTGAGGTAATGGTACCCCGTTAACTGTCCTGAATGATCCCTTCTAGCAGATAAATTAAACTTACTTCAAACTCATCATTGATTCTCTGAATTAAACAAAACATGTTTGTAAACCAGTTTTCAACAAAGAGGGATTTCAGTCTCTGAGATTATGCTACATTAAAATATTCATTGGGGGATTTAACCTTTCTTTTCATTATTCTTTGGCATCACTCTCAAAGCCAGCACTTATTGCCGATCCATAATTACCTATGAACTGAGTGGCCTTCAGAGGGCAGTTAGGAATCGCCCTATTGCTGGAGTCACATGTAGGCCAGACCCCCATGTTTCATTCATGCCCTAAATCTCAGAATTATCATATGGAAGGAGGCCATTTGGGCCATCATTTCTGCACTACCTCTCCAAATAATCACGATAACTTGGTCCCATTCTTCTTTTCTGATAACCTTGCACATTGTTTCAAACATTCATCTAAAATCCCCTCTTTCAATGGAATACTGGGGTCGTGGTAATATCACTGTAATCTGGAGGCCCAGACTAATGTCCTGGAATATGGGTACATACCCCACCATAGCAGCTGATCAAATTCAAATTTAAATTTAATTACTACGTTTGAATTTGAAAGCTAGTCTCAGTAGTGTTGACCATTACTGTTTTGTAAATGTTATGAAAACCCATCTATTTCATCAACATCCTATAGGGAAGGAAATCTTTGTCCTTAACTGGGTGTACAGCAATGTAGTTGACTCAAAACTGCCCTCTGGAATGGCCCCAGCACGTTCAAAGGCAATTTGAGATGAGCAACCTTACTAGCAACACCCACCATCCATGAAAGAATAAAGGGGGGGATAAAAGGTAAAATGTACCCAAATCCTCCGATCTATCATTCTGCCCTCATTCCTGGAGCCAACTTTGTGAACCTATTCTGCGCTCCATCTAATGTGTTCTCATCTGTCTTCTGAATTGTACATGATTCTGCATCTCAGGCCAAACCTGTATCTTAATAATGATCAGCCAAACCTCCTTGCTCTTCTTTCAATCTGTGCTCCTGTTAGTAAAACCTAGGATACTCTTTGCTTTAACTGTTCTCTTCACCTGCAATTACTTATGCATATTTACACCTAAATCTCTCAGCTGCTGACCCTCTGTTTGAGTAGTATGCTTTATTTTCTTCTGTATCTCCACTTTCTCTGTACCAAAATACATCTGCATTGCACTCCATCCGCCACCTATTTGTCCACTCCATCAAATTGCCGGTGTCTCTTTAGACCATAAGACCACAAGACATAAGAGTGGAAGTAAGGCCATTCGGCCCATCGAGTCCACTCCGCCATTCAATCATGGCTGATGGGCATTTCAACTCCACTTACCCGCATTCTCCCCGTAGCCCTTAATTCCTTGAGACATCAAGAATCTATCAATCTCTGCCTTGAAGACACTTAGCGTCCCGGCCTCCACTGCACTTTGTGGCAATGAATTCCACAGGCCCACCACTCTCTGGCTGAAGAAATGTCTCTGCATTTCTGTTCTGAATTGACCCCCTCTAATTTTAAGGCTGTGTCCACGGGTCCTAGTCTCCTCACCTAACGGAAACAATTTCCTAGCGTCTACCCTTTCCAAGCCATGTATTATCTTGTAAGTTTCTATTAAGTCTCCCCTTAATCTTCTAAACTCCAATGAATACAATCCCAGGATCCTCAGTTGTTCTTCATATGTTAGACCAACCATTCCAGGGATCATCCGTGTGAATCTCCACTGAACACACCCCAGTGCCAGTATGTCCTTCCTGAGGTGTGGGGACCAAAACTGGACACAGTACTCCAAATGGGGCCTAACCAGAGCTTTATAAAGTCTCAGTAGCACAACAGTGCTTTTATATTCCAACCCTCTTGAGATAAGTGACAACATTGCATTCGCTTTCTTAATCATGGACTCAACCTGCATGTTTACCTTTTAGAGAATCCTCGACTAGCACTCCCAGATCCCTTTGTACTTTGGCTTTACGAATTTTCTCACCGTTTAGAAAGTAGTCTATGCTTTTATTCTTTTTGCCAAAGTGCAAGACCTCGCATTTGCTCACGTTGAATTCCATCAGCCATTTCCTGGACCACTCTCCCAAACTGTCTAGATCCTTCTACAGCCTCCCTACTTCCTCAGTACCATGTTTGCGTTCTACACAGTCCTTTTCATTGGGTTTACTGTGTTTCTCAGTTCTGTATAATTCATTTCCTTTGAAATTATGTCCAGTACACACAGATCTAAATCATTAAAATATATCAGGAAAAGCAAGGATTCCAGTATTGCTTTGTTCCACAATTCGCTTTTCCTATCCCCTCTCCAAAAAAATTCCAATTCAAAACTTCTTCCAATTCAAAAAAAACTATTAACCATTGCTCCCCACTTCCTATTACTCAGCCAATTTTGTATCCATGCTACCACTGTCCCTTTGATTCCATTAGTACTAATATGGTTCACAAGTCTGTTGTGTCGCACTGTCAAACATTTTGAAAGTCTGTGTCCACTACATCAGAAGCATTAGTCTCCTCAATCCTCTGTTATCTCTTTAAACATTTCCAGTACGTTAATTGAGCATAATTTTACCTTCAGAATTCTGGATCACCTTAACTAACCCACGTTGTCCATTTATCCTATGCTAAAAGATCGCTTCTTATAAGAACTACCACTGAGGCTAAGAGTAAAAAAATGAGGTCTGCAGATGCTGGAGATCACAGCTGCAAATGTGTTGCTGGTCAAAGCACAGCAGGCCAGGCAGCATCTCAGGAATAGAGAATTCGACGGGGGTTATGCTCAAAACGTCGAATTCTCTATTCCTAAGATGCTGCCTGGCCTGCTGTGCTTTGACCAGCAACACATTTGCAGCTACCACTGAGGCTAACTAGTTGCTGGCCTAAATGTGACACAATCTTTTTTCAGCAATCCTCAATCCTCTGATACCACCTGAATCTGAGGCAGCATGAAAAATTATGGTTAATACTTTTGCAAGTTCCACACTCCATCCTTTTAATATCCTTGGATGCATCTCATCCAGTCTTGGTTCCTTGTCAGCATTGAGTGCAGGTAATCTAATCCTATGGCTAATCTTGAAGCATTTTGAGCCCTACTAGCATCAGAGCTTGTTCCTTTGTCTTAGTATTGTCTACCTCTTTGCTTGGGTATTATTTACGTCTTTGGTGAAGACAGATGCAAAGGCAAACAGGTGGCATTAGGTCATGTCTCTGAAATGGCTATTCTGGAGCTTCAGGCTCATGCTCTGTGCACATGGGTTTGAATTCCCTCATGGTAGCCGGTGAAATTTGAATTCCATTAAAATAACACCGAGTGAAAACCTCCAGAAGGAACTCAGCCCCAGCTGTATTCAAATCCAACCACCAACCCTCCACCCACCCAAAACAAACTAGTGCTAGCATTCCAGGAATCTAAAGTACTCTCTTCAACATGATGCCAGCCGTACATTAGTTTATCGTATCCTCTTTATTTCTGCACTCATTAGCAATCCAACAAGTACTGAGTTTGATATTCTGCTTGCTAATTTATAACCTAGCTCCCTGAACTCTGACTGCAACTATGTACTCCTTCCTGTCCATGTCGTCAGTGCCTCTGGCTGATCACACACTCCCAGAATAATGTCCTGCAGTCATTCTGTGGCTTCTTCAACCCTGGAACCAGGGAGACAGTGTAACATCTGAGAGTCTCCTCTTTCACAATAAAAATACCTATTTGCTCCTTACCTAGCAACTGCCCCATCTCTTCTGTTCTACTCTTCAGTATAGCTGAAGTATCTAAGGTGTCATGGGCTTGGCTATTGCTGCTCTCCTCTCAGGCCATTGCTGTCACCAGTATCTCAAATGGAAAACCCATTTTAACAAGCAAAATTGTCACAAGGACTCCTGCTACCTTCCTGGTTCTCTTGGACTTCCTAGCGGTCAACCATTACCTACTTGCCCAGATATCCATATCCAGAGGTCAGACCACTTCCTGAAATGTGTTAATGAGTTTAGCCGCTGTTGACATTGCTCCCCTTTCCCCTGGTTGAGGGTGAGAAGAGTTTTTGGGGAGGAGGCCAGGATGTAGGGAAGATGGCGACTGTAGCTGAGAGACAGATGTTCTGTTTGGGGATGTGGCAGAGACTGATTGACGGGGTGATCCCACTCCCTTGTGGTATCTTGTCGGCCACCGTTCCTTTGCTGAGGTTGCCCTACTATGCCCAGTGACTGCTGGAATCTAGTGTAGAAGGCGATGAGGGGATCAGAAGGAATGGGCTCATCACTACCTCCTGGAAGGGCCTCTCCCCGGGTCAGTAAGACATCTGGAATGGGCTAGGTAGAAAGGCAAGGATTGCTGAGCATACATTGTCACAAGTGGAAGCTTCTGTTGGTCTCCTCCAACCTCCCCAAATCCTGGTTAGTTCTTCTATTTGTGCCATCTTAATAATTCCATCGAGAGCCTCTTTGCATGTGTGTTCTCATTACATCACCTAGAGGTGCTGAGTACAGCATTCACAGCTTTAATAGAGATGTTTAGAGGTTTTGACAGGAAAGCCATGGAGGAAGTTTTTCAACTCTTTGGAAAGGCAGTAATTCAAGTTAAAATAAACACAGGAAAAATGAGTGCATTTTAAAAAAAAAAATTCTGCAAATTATGGAAGCCTTCAATAGTAACTTTCAATAGGGAATTGGAAATTTGCAAGTCTGTTGGGAAAGAATATGGCAAGGATTAATCTTTTGAAAGAACCGGTGTCAGTAAGGTAAAGGTGAAGTCACCATGGTCCCATAGGGCTGCCCTCTCATTGAAGAGAGATGGCTGATGGTAGTTTAACCTGAAGGTGAGGCTGAGCAGGTGGGACCTTTATGGGAACCTCAGCCAGTGCAGGAATTGAACCCACATTGTTAGTGTCACTCTCCATCACAAGCTAGCCATCCAACCAACTGAGCTAAACTAATGTGGACCAAATTGTCTGTTTCTTTGTTGTATGATTCTGATACTTGTACCCCAGGTTAGATTATTGTGCTACTTTTTTGATCATTCCAATTTTTTTTTCCACAGATATAAATTATTGAGGTATTCTAAAGAACGTCAACCCCTGGATGGGTTGAATAACCTAAAGTATGCTCCAAATATAACTCTGCACTTTTTGTACAAAAATATAACAGTGAACCTTACACCAGAGTTGGCTCCTGTAATTGAAGGTTAAAGAGGATGGGACCATCTGACATTTTAATGGCTTTTCTGGAGCATTGTGGATTTCAGAACATTTTTGTTTAATGGCAGTTCAGTGAAGGACTTTAAGGGTCTTGAGGAACAGCCAAACTACCGCAGCTGTGGATGATTTAATGACGGCTTGAGTCCTGAATGTTGAACAGCTGATTGTACCTGCATGTCTTAGTAGCGTTTGCTAATGAATTCACTCTGCATTTTGCAAAACAACATGCCATCATTCTGAAATCAAGAGGTTTACAGCAGGACTACTCTGACTGTTAAGTCCTTGCGTTATTGTCTTAGCTTTCTCGTCGTGATCAGCTGTTCTTGTATAAAGGTGTTAAAGCCAATAGAATTTCCATTTGTATGTATTGCATAACATATTGTATTTTTAGCTAAAATGAAGGCTTGAAATAATGCTGTGGATTTGTAAATATACTGTAAAATTGTGCACTTTGCCACTCCTTTTTTATACCATTAAACTAATGCATTTGTGTGATGTTCCTTTTAAAAAGGAGATATATATATATATATCTATATATATGTATGTGTGTAACTTGGCATGTAAGAACAAAATGTATATAGTCTTTAAGACACATCATTTAATTTCCTTACTGAACAATGGGAAGATTGCAATATATTGTCTGGTTGCTGTTAGCTAAAACCATACCTTGTTACAGTAGGATTCTACACTGCCAAGTCATTTCACCTTCTGGTTTTGATTTGAAAAATACTTATTTTGTTCTTAAAGTAAAATGAGTTTAGCTTTGGATTATCTTCTGATGTGTGGTATAGTGCTATCTGATTCATTTATGTTTGGGGAAGGAAAGCTTCAAACCAAGATGTGGGGGAAGTTGGGAAGGAAACAGGGGTGGGATAGGTATTTGCTTTTAAAAGAATTGAAGATAAGCTACAAGCTAAACCAAATTTCCCCTTGGAGGGTTGTGCCGTCTTAGTTGCTGAGGAGATGGTGCAAAGTTATCGATGGTTCTCATTACAAAACCAACTTTCTTGCCACACTGTTCTGACTGGCTGTGACCATCTCTTATCGTTCCCCTGCATGTTGAGAGATATGGTGTTTATGCACTTGCTGTATTTGGGAAGTGAAACATTGTTTTCTATAATATTTTCACGGTGGGGTTGGGTGGGGAGGACCGCAAGCATTCTAAAATTAATACGAATGTGCTAACATTATTTTCTTAAAAATAACATGCGGTCAGTGACTGGATATAAGTTTAAGAACAAAATTTCATGAATTGCTGAATACATGCCAGTACTATTCAAATAATGGAATGATTCTGTGCAAATAGCTTCCTTTCAGATAATGTCCCATTCCTTTAAGCTGGGATTTGTTGACTGTCTTTGAGAACCTGCCTTTTACTTTTGATTTAACCTGATGGAAATCGTTACAACTGACGGTCTCTACCATTAAGGGAAGGGCAACATGCATTCCCCATCAAAATCTTAAAATAATCTGTTTTCTCATTTTGTCTGTTCAAAATGTGTGGATTCTTTGAAGAGCCTGAGAAACATTTTTCGTTCCTGATCTGTGAATTAGTGCAGCAGCTCTTCAGCTGTGGATGAGCCTGGTATTGTTTGTTTTCATTGTATATTTGCAATTCTTTTCTATGTAACTTGTCAAAATTGTCATTAATTCACTCTTTAGAACCTTGCCTATGCTTTTTGTTCAGGGTTTATACTTTTGTCAACTGTGCTCGAATACACTTGGAGAGTGGAAACCATGCAAAATGGTTCCAAAAAATGTTAAAAAGAATTGATTGATTATAAAATTCAATCAAACAATGTTGATGAAGAAATGCAGGTGCTTCATGAGTACTAGAAGAAAATAAATCCACGGGGCTTCAAAATAAGAGCAAACTTTCTTACTGTAAGGCTGGATGTTTTACTGTAGACAGTACTAGCTAAGGGCACAGAACATACAGCTGCTGTCACTAGTGACTATACCATTCAGACTTTGGTTTGCCTGCCAGTTGCAGATAACTTAATTCAGTTTATTTCTCATCACCTAATCTAATACTGGATAGAAAGAAGGCTTAAATCATCAAGCGAAAAGGATAAGAGCTGTAGTATCGTGACAAAAGATGTGCTCATAAATCTTATGCTTATTATAATCAAGTTCACGTCATACAGAATTAGAAGTGGCAAGGTTGTCTTTAAAGAATGGAAATATAACTGGCAAGATGTTGTTTTGGCTGATGCTGTCTCTTTGTAGAGCTGAATGGACATAACGTTTGATGCTTATCCTCCTAACTGCTACGTGGTATGAAGGTATCTGAGGGGAACGTTATGAGTTTTGGAGGAGGGGATGTGCTGTGAATAAAAAAAAAATTGATTTCTTTTTCCATCTAATTTAAAGATTGTTAAGTCGAGATTGAAGATTAAATATTCGGGGACTTGCCCTCTGCAATCCATAGTCTGATTTTGTAGAAGTTAAGACACCAATCATCAAGTAATTATTAAACAATAGTTATGTCAAATCCAGTTCCAGAGCTTTCTTTTTTTTAAAAAAACTATTTGACATACTCCCTTGTTTGGCTTCTAAGTGACATCTATCACCTAGCTAAAAATTATTACGATTCCCTGGTAGGGAAACTTATTTTAAAGAAAACTGCATTCTAAAACTTTGTTTTGTTTAAAGGTTTGAGGTAAAGGAGCTTAAGTTTCGTCCCTTAGTTTGTAGTTTTCTTTAATCTTGATGTGAGTTGTTAAGATTTTCTAATAATCTCTTAAGGTAAAAACAATGACTGCAGATGCTGGAAACCAGATTCTGGATTAGTGGTGCTGGAAGAGCACAGCAGGTCAGGCAGCATCTAAGCCTCAGATGCTGCCTGAACTGCTGTGCTCTTCCAGCACCACTAATCCAGAAGATAATAATCTCTTTACCCTGTTAAGGTGGTATACGTGTATGCGGTCTGCATTATTTTTTTTGAGTATCTTGGATGATTTTATTTCTCAGTATTAACTGAACAGATTGTGCACTTTAATGTTTGTCTATACATGTTTTATATAAAAAGTATATTAAATGTCTATGTATTGGATTCTAAATTGAAAGGGAAGAAACTGCATTTGCAGTTAGTGAAAGCAGGTAATAGTGGCAGCAATAATTAAGGTTTTTAGCTCAAATTCCACTGACTATTTGCTGAGTTGCCAATCATATGACAGTGCAATTACAGGTTCTTTACACCATTCAAAATACAGTATAAAGCCAGTTCAAAGGCAAAAATAACTTCTTATAGCATGCTGCAGGAAGAATTAAAAGGCATGCAAAATTGTAAAAATCACAGTTGCCTGTGATGAATTATTTCTAAGAATCTGTTGTCTTGTGGGTGTGTTGATAATATTTGTATGTTTTGTATCATTCTTTTATGAAAATAAACAATACCAGCACTGAAAGGCCTTGTGTTGAATCTTCTATGTAATTTCTGGGGTTAAAAGTTGCTACATTATTGGACTAGTAGCAGGGATTGGTTAGCTCAGTTGGCTGGAGCGGTGGTTATGATATACTGTGAGGCCAACATTGAGTTCAATTTCCATGCTGCCTGAGATTACCATGGAGGTGCTCCTTTGTCAAGCTCTTTTGAATTTCAAAGGAGCGTAGGTAAGTTATGATTCCTGTTGCTTTTAAATTCCCCACCAGTCATTCTGCTCTCTAATCAAGTCTGATGAGAACATGGCAACTTTACCTATCAGTAATGCAGAGCCTTGGAGTCATAATTCAGATGTAGAAGTTCAAAATCTAACAGTATCGGGAGTGTTTGAATTCAGCTAATTAGGTAGCACTTTTTAAGAAAAAACGTAAAATGAATAACTGACGGACTAACCAGTTTGCTGTAAAGGGCTGGCAGCATCCAATGTGGAAAGAGAAACGGGGATCTTTAAAAGACTCCTAAGAAAGGTCACTGGACTTGAAATGTTCACTTCTGCTTTCTCTCAACAGATACAACCAGACCTAGTGAGTTTCTTTTGGCAGTTTCTGTTTTTGTTTCAGATTTGCAGGTACTCTCCAGCATTATTTGTTTTATTTCATTGCCCTAAAGGTCAAACTGGTTATTATCTTGCTCTAGAAAAGATTGTGTGGGAAAAAAATAGTATTAGACTGCTGATTGGACCTCTCTAACTTCAAATAATTTTGATCTTACTAATGTTGATCTTGCATTGTGCACCACCTGTGCAGCCATCATGCCTTGCTCTGTCTAAACACCCCATGTGTCCATGTTTGCTATAATCTGCCTGTATTGTTTGCAAAACAAAGCTTTTCATTGTACTTGGGTGTGTGTGACTACAATAAGTCACATCAAAACCAAGTAATTCCAGACCAATCTGCTTAACTCTGACAGTGAAGTAACTTCTAGAAACACAATCATGTTTCTAGAAATACAAGCGTGAATTTCTTGAGGGAAAATCATGTTTAAGTAACTTACTGAAATTCTTTTGAAGAGGTAATGGAAAGAGAGCTGGTGAGGATAATGCTGGTGATGAACTTCCAAAGGCATTTGGTACAGTGCCATGCAATAGTCTTTTGAGAAGTTCTAACTCATGGAATTGAAGAGACACTAGCAATGTGGATGTAAAATTGGCCGAGTGGTAGGAAACGGGGGTAATGGGTATTTTTCAAGCTGGTGAAAAGCTTGAAGTAGAGCTTAAAGTCCCTATGGGCCCCATTAAGTTTTGTGATTCATATAAGTGATGTCGATCTTAGAGTGTAGCGGGTAACGTAGAATTTCAGAAGAGCATAGGCAAGTTGGTGAAATGGATAGACAGACTATCATTGCGGAGAAGTGCGAGGTGATCCATTTTGGATAAAAGAGCGTGACTTAAGAATTGGCAAAAGATAATTTATTGCTGTGTATGGGTGGCTTACTCTATCTTCCTCCAACTTTTCACTGTTTACCTGCCTGGTTCTCACCCAATTATAGTTAGAATGTCACCCTCAATGGCTTCTCTTCCACTGTTACCTCTGACTGCAAGACTTATCCTGGGCCTGTCCTGTTGTTGTCTGCTATCGATCAGTAATGTGATCTGAATACACTCTGTTTCATCTACGTTGTTGACCACTAGGTCCATACCACCATGGCCTCTGTCTCAAGTCCTCCCTCTCTGTCTTCCTCTTGGCAAAGTGCTTGCATAGTCTGATATTGGTTGAGTAGATGTTCCTCCTAGTTAACTAGAGGGAACAACAAAGTTGGGCGGCACGGTGGTACAGTGGTTAGCACTGCTGCCTCACAGCACAAGAGACCCGGGTTCAATTCCCGCCTCAGGAGACTGACTGTGTGGAGTTTGCACATTCTCCCCGTGTCTGCATGGGTTTCCTCCAGGTGCTCCGGTTTCCTCCCACAGTCCAAAAATGTGCAGATTAGGTGAATTGGCCACGCTAAATTGCCCGTAGTGTTAGGTGCAGGGGTAAATGTAGGAGAATGGGTCTGGGTGGGTGCCCGTTGGTGTGGACTTGTTGGGCCGAAGGGCCTGTTTCCACACTGTAAGTAATCTGATCTTAAAAAAAAACTACTAATTTCTATGCTGACTGTTCCCTAGCTACTGGTTCTATTTCTTAGCAACTATCTGAAGCTAAACTAGATCAAATTTTTAATGAATGCTGTCCTATATGACCCCAATGTGAATTTATGAACACATATAGGCACCATCAATAAGACTGCATATCTATTCAGACTCCATTTCAGACTCCCTGCCATCTCTCAGTTCAAGGATACTGGGTAGGCCATTTAGGACAGATGAGGAGAAATGTCTTCACCCAGAGAGTGGGGACCCTGAGAAATTCTGTGCCACAGAAAACAGTTGAGGCCAAAACATTGAATGTTTTCAAGGAGTTAGGTATAGTTCTTAGGGCTGAAGGGATCAAAGGGTATGGGGGAGAAGGTAGGAACAAGGTATTAAGTTGGATGATCAGCCGTGATCATATTGAAGGGCCAAATGGCCTACTACTATTTATTTCTATATCTCAGCTAATCAGCTGCTGAAGCATTTATCTATAAAACTATGTATGTACATGGGTACACAAGAAATAAGGAAAGGTAATAGTGTTATCATTTTTATTGAGAGGGGAATTGAATTTAATTGAGGAAGTTATGCTTCAATTATACTGATTACAGGTGAGACCATTTGAAATACTCTTACTGGTCAGACTAATACCTGCAATGGGTGTATTTTCACACGAGGAAAGGTTGGACTGGATAATCTTGTATCTGTTGGAGTTTGGAAGACTGAGAGATGACAATTGAAATGAATAAAATCCTGGGGGATCTCGACAGGATGATTGTGGAGAAGAAATTTTCTCTTGAAGAGGAATCTAGAAGCTGGGATTACTACTTAAAGGGGTCACCCATTTAAAACATGAGGTGAAATGTTTTTCTCCCTGACAGTTAGTCTTTTGAATTCTTGTAAAGGTGGTGGAAGAAGAGTCCTGAAACATGTAAAGCAAAGATGGAGAGATTATTGTTCCAAAAGGTGGGGGGAGGGTGCTGGTGGGGGGAGGGTGCTGGTGGGGATGCAGTAGAAGTTTCTCAGAAGTAGGTGGAAATGTGGATTTGAGTTTACAATCAGATCAGTAATGATCCTACTGAATGGCAGAATCGGCTTGTTGGTACTAGGTGGCTGACTGTGTTCCTCAGTCATATGTTGTCCTCTTATCTTTTACCTTTGCAATCCATCACTCTTGCACTCTGTGCATCGTAAATGTGAAGGCATGCAAAACTCTGCTGTTCATATTCCTACTTGCACCAATGGGATTAATTTATAGTGCTCTCTAAATTTGCATTCATCTAAGTCTGGCCTCTTGAGCATCCTTGATGATTGCTTCACTTTCGGTGACTGTGCATCCTGTAAGCCCCGAAATTCACTTGAAAGCTTCTCCTTTTTTAAAATGTTCCTTAAAATATTTGAGTATTCACCATAACACATCCTTACATCGTTCACAGTCATGCTTTACTTCAGTGAAGCAACTTTGGGCATTATTTATTTTGTTAGAACTGTCGTACAAATTGTTATTCTGGGTTGAAAAATGCTATTTGTGTGCTACATTATGCATTTGATCTCCTTTAGGAGAGGAGGTCTGCCATGCTTACCTGGTCTGGCCTACATGTGACTTGAGATCCACAAAAAAGGTGCTCGACTCTTAACTGCTCTCTGATATGTCCTAATTCAATGGTCTTCAGTACAATGGAAATTAAGGGTGTACAACATGTTTTAGTCTGCTATTGACAGACATATCCCATGATGTAAAGAAGAAAAATACAAATACACATAAAACCAGCAGTAAGTCCCTCAAGCCCGCTCCACCATTCAATAATGTTATAGCTGATTTGGTTATGGCCTCAACTGTATGTGCCCACCTACACCTGGCAATCATTGACTTTCCTGTTAGCCAATATCAGTCCTGATCTTATTGAATGGTGGAACAGGCTCGAGGCCAAATGATCATCTTCTAATGTCTATGTTCATATGTAAACAATGTTCCACTTTGCTCTTTAAAAATATTAAATGTCCTGCGATGATGGCCAATTATTTCTAGCGGTGCAGCCGTATTCATTACATTACATCACTGATTACATTACTTACAGTGTGGAAACAGGCCCTTCAGCCCAACAAGTCCACACTGACCTGTCGAAGCGCACTCAACCAGACCCATACCCCTACATTTACCCCAACCTAACACTACGGGCAATTTAGCATGGCCAATTCACCTGACCCGCACATCTTTGGACTGTGGGAGGAAACCAGAGCACCCGGAGGAAACCCCCGCAGATGCGGGGAGAATTTGTAAACTCCACACAGTCAGTCGGCTGAGGCGGGAATAAGGGATTTTCCCGTTTCAGACTGAGAGGAGAAAGAGTTTCTTCTCTGAGGGGAGTGAATCTGTAGAATTCTTTAGATAGAGGTTCTTTAGATTTGAGATACAGATTTTTAATCAGGAAGGGAACCGAGCATTATGGGGCAAAGACAGGAAAGTGGGGTTGAGGATTATTAGATCAGTTGTAATCTCATTGAATGGTCCTGCAGACTTAATGGGCTGAATGGCCTACTTCGATTCTATGGTCCTAAAAGCAAATACTCTTTAATTGATAAAGTTGCTGATGTAAGTGAGACAGTTAGCACAATAAATGTGTAATTTTATTAACAATAGATAACATTTTAGCTCGGAAGATGTGCTTTTATTGTGCAGTTTCTCAATCAAAAATAATTAAGAGCTACGACAATCATAGTTTAAATATTTGCCAATGATTCACCAACAAAATTTTGACCACTCGTTAAATAGTTTGTAGTTTCCTTCCTTGTGACTTGCCATTTTGATCTGAAGTCGGGGTGTGCGGAAACAGTTCTGTTGGTCTAATGTGGGTTTCTGATCATTCCCGTGGTGGAATAGGAGTAAGGACTCAGCAGAAGTGCAAGAGTGTAGTGTTGATGAGTGGATTCATCTACACGGAAAATCACCTGAAACAAGAGAGAGGGAAAAAATAATCTTGGAGCCATAAGAAGTTGGGACAGGAGTAGACCATTTGGCTCCTCTCCTTCCTCCACCAATCAATAGGATCATGGCTGATCTGGCATCCATTTTCCCACCATTTCCCTGTAATCATAGATTCTTGATCAGTTGAGGAATCAATCTAACTCAACCTTAAATATACACAAGGTCTCGCTCCCCACAGCTCCCTGTGGCAATGAGTTCCAAGGGCACTCAACTCATAAAAGACGAAATTTTTCCTTAGTCTTAAATTGGCGTCTGTTTATTCTGAGACTATGCTTTCTGGACCTAGACTTTCCTATGAGTAGAATCGTTCTCTCAGCATTTACCTTGTCCACCTCACTTAAGAATCCTATATGTAGCTAGGAGATTACCTCTTATTCTTCTGAACTCCATGAAGTAGAGCCCTGAAACCTTAACTCTTCTTCCATATCCGTCGTCACACATTCACCTGCACCTCCACACACATCATTTACTGCACCCGATGTGGCCTCCTCTACATTGGGGAGACAGGCCGCCTACTTGCGGAACGTTTCAGAGAACACCTCGAGGACACCCGCACCAACCAACCCAAACGCCCCGTGGCTGAACACTTTAACTCCCCCTCCCACTCCACCAAGGACATGCAGGTCGTTGGCCTCCTCCATCGCCAGACCATGGCAACACAACGCCTAGAGGAAGAGCGCCTCATCTTCCGCCTAGGAACCCTCCAACCACAAGGGATGAATGCAGATTTCTCCAGATTCCTCATTTCCCCTCCCCCCACCTTATCTCAGTCCTACCCCTTGGATTCAGCACCGCCTTCTTAACCTGCAATCTTCTTCCCAACCTCTCCGCCCCCACCCCCTCTCCGGCCTATCACCCTCACCTTAACCTCATTCCACCTATAGCGTTTCCACACCCCTCCCCCAAGTCCATCCTCCCTACCTTTTACCTTAGCCTACTTGGCACACATTCCTCATTCCTGAAGAAGGGCTTATGCCCAAAATGTCGATTCTCCTGTTCCTTGGATGCTGCTTGACCTGCTGCGCTTTTCCAGTAACACATTTTTCAGCTCTGATCTCCAACATTTGCAGTCCTCACTTTCTCCTACTTTCTCCTTCTCTCTGTCTCTCTGTCTGTCTGTCTGTCTCTCTCTCTGTCTGTCTGTCTCTCTCTCTCTGTCTTTATTCAGTATTCCTGCCTTGGCAAAATATTGGGGCTTCCTTTACGCGTTGATAGTTGATTATTGAGCAGGTGACAAGAATATGGGGAAAAAGTTGATTGTTTTGCAAGTTTTACCTGATTGTCTTTCTCAAAAACCTTAGATTTGATTAGTTGATTGGAAGTAGTTAGCTTTCCTGTTCCATTAATTCTATGTATAAACTCTAGCTATAATCTTAGACAACTATCCCTGGTCACAATTGTGTTTTGTTTCCTATTTATGATTTGTAAGCTAAACATGCACCGCATTTCATTCTGGTCGAGATCCATAATCTAGTGACTTCAAAGAAATTGTGTTCAAGACTTTACAAAATGCCCATGAACTGAGTCCAGAAGCTGAGAGTAGTTGAAACCAAACATTTAGATATTTATAGATGAGAACAGTTTGGTTAGCACTGCGACCTCGCAGTATTAGGGACCCAGGTTCAATTCCAGCCTTAGGTGTACTGCTGAGGAGCAGGATGTTGCCTGACCTGCTGTGCTTTTCCAGCACCAATCACTTGACTCTAATTTCCAGCATCTGCAGTCCTCACTTTCATCCAGCCTTAGGTGACTGACTGACAGTGTGGAGTTTGCAGTTTCTCTCTGCGTCTGCATAGGTTTCCTCCCACAGTCCGAAGATGGTAGGTGATTTGGCTATAGGAAATGCCAGGATATGGGAATAGGGCAGGGGTTGGGTTTTGGTGGGATGCTCTTTGGAAGGTCGGTGTGAACTCAATGGACCAGATGGCATGGGCTTCCACACTTTAGGGATTCTATGATCATAATTCACAAGGAATACCAATGTGTGAACATTTTACATTCAATGAAAAGAATGTTGCTTAGTTGGCAAGAGGGCTTTTTATTTAAATAAGTCCTAAGCCATTTGTTCACCTTGCCAGCTTGATGCTGAAATAGAGCAATACAGAGCCATCTTGCGAGCCAATGGCTTCACTAACCAGAATATTTCTCAGTTTATTGCGCAAACTCATGAATGGGGAAAAGGCTGCCATGTTGAGTCCTGAACATTACCCAGTCGAGATCGCCCAGGCTCGATGAGGTATTCCAGAAAGTTGGACAATTGGTTTTTCACTATTGCTGTGCAGTAGCATTGCGAGCGGTGTTCCTCACTAACCAGGTGCTGGTGTCAAGCTGAAAAGCGGTTCTGCCGTTAACACAAATGAGCAATGTGCCCCATGTGCATTTCAGAGTTGGTGTGATGCTGGGAAGGTAGGCTATATTGCAAAAACTCTGCGTAAACGCTATGTTTCGTTTGACTGCAAAAGTCGAAACGCAATGTTCAACATCAGATGCAATTGGACAGCGTTTGATAAATATTCCTCTTTGTGCTACAAACTACACTGATAGTCAATTTAGGATTGCCAGTCAGATTGACTGCTTGTGTGTAGGAGAATCTATGTATGAGTACACAGTGCTCTACTCTTTGAGGACAGAAAGGCACAGTGTGTACAAGTGTTCTGTTTCAACTCAACGCAATAGATGAAAGCCATTTGCTGGGTCATTCCTCAAAGCATTGACCAATCGGAATCAACGTGCCTGTTTATGCATGAAATGAGCAATTAGCAGGGTACACTAGAATGATTCTGGATTTGATGGGACCCTTTAGTTAGGAGAGATTGGGCGGGTTGGGCCTATGCGCTTTGGAGTTTAGAAGAATGAGGGGAGACATTATTGAATCAATAAGAATCTTAGAAGATTTGGTAGGGCAAATGTGGAAAGGTTGTCTCCCCTTGTGGGAAAGTCTAGGACTAGAGGGCAGTCACATTTCAAGGCAGAGATTAGGAAGAACCAATGGAATTCTTTCCGGCAGAGGGGTGTCGAGGCTGGGTCATTAAGTATTTTTAAGGCTGAGACAGACAGATTTTTAATCAGGAAGGGGAATCGAGGGTAATGGGGAGAAGGCAGGAAAGAGGTGTTGAGTTTTCTCAGATCAGCCATGATCTCATTGAATGACAACAAATTAAATGGGCTGAATGGCCTATTTCTTCTTCTAGGTCTTGTCTTCAGATGATAATAGATTGCTGGCAGTGTTACAGTAAAGAGAAGCCAGCAGGGATTGAGAAATTTGGTGAGACAGATATCATGAAGTACTTGAAACAGCTGGCTGTTCTCTTGATAAAATGTCACCCTGGTAAGAATGGGATATGTCCAAGGTTACTGAGGTCAGTAAAGGTAAAGATTATTGAATCCATGGCTATAATCTTTCCATCCTTATAGAGGAATGCAGTTTAATGTTAGTCAGTTTAAGACAGGGCGAGTTCATAAAGCTCTTCTTAAAAAATAAACAAGCAAGATCTTTGGCTTTAGAAGGAACATGAAGCCTGATAGAAATAGCAAACCTTTATAAAACACAGATTAAGCCTCAGTCAAAGAATCACTGGGCTCAATACTTCAGAATGCGTCACAATATCTTGGAGGCAGTAAATGGGAGCTAACCAGGGATGTCAGTTCTGAGGGGATTATAAAAGGTGAACATTGCACTTCTTAGAGCAGGGAGAGTTAGTCAAGGTGTTTTTGATAGATTAGTGGGATGGGTGGAAGAATACAGCTTCTTCCTGGAAGAGGATGAGTAACTAGAGGGCACATAGAGTCATAGAGATATACAGCATGGAAACAGACCCTTTGGTCCAACCAGTCCATACCGACCAGATATCCCAACCCCATCTAGTCCCATCTGCCTGCACCTAACCCATATCCCTTCAAACCCTTCCTATTCATAGATTAAAGAAATTTAGCAAAAATCAGTGGAGAGAGTGTAAGAATTATTTTTAAATGTGGTAAGAATTGAAGGTGTGTGCTGCCTGAAAGGCCCAATTGTAGATTTCCTAAGGGAGGTGGATATATTTTTAAAAAGGTGGGTAGGACACGCAAGGCTTTGGGGAAAGAGCTGGGAGAGCATGGCTAATCAGCTAGCTCTTCCATGATCGGGTAAATGCCCTCCTGTATGATTTTACAAAACTGCCCATTTCAGTTAACTTTGAGTCTCTTGTGATATCCACAACATTGTTTGTGGCTGATGTTTTGAGTTATATTCTGGATCAGTGGTGCTGGAAGAGCACAGCAGTTCAGGCAGCATCCGAGGAGCAGTAAAATCGACGTTTCGGGCAAAAGCTCTTCATCAGGAATACAGCTGTATTCCTGATGAAGGGCTTTTGCCTGAAACGCCAATTTCGCTGCACTTTGGATGCTGCCTGAACTGCTGTGATCTTCCAGCACCACTGATCCAGAATCTGGTTTCCAGCATCTGCAGTTATAGTTATAGTTAATCAGTAATCTGCTTTGACCATTGACTGTTTCCCTAATGGACCTTAATGCTGTTTGTCACTGCCTGAACACTGATTTTCCCATGGTGGAGAGGTGGAATTAAGAATTCAGACTAGCAGTTTGACAGAATAGATTGCACAAAAGTGATGTTTTGCTTGAGGTTGCAAGAATGCTAATCAGTCTGAGGTTCTTGCCTTCATTCTTACTTGTCCAAGGTGAAGGGGGGAGGTGATAAATCAGCACTTACCCCAGAATGGCAATGGCCGCTATGTTCCCCAACTTGATCAAAACCAATGGTCAATCCTTAATTGCACATAACTTCAACAGAACGCATGACTGTTCCACAAATTCTCAAATCAGTTATGCATTTGTCCCTTGAATGATGAGATCAGAAAAGGATGCCCCAGACTTAAAAAGAGAAGTTTGTGGGGGTGACATCATAGACAATTTAAAATGGTAAAAGCAGAGGATAACTCCTGTTGTGTGAAAGAGAGTAACTAGAGGCCATTAATGTAAGATCATCAGTAAGAGACTCATTGGGAGTGCAGACGAAATTCTACGTGGCAAGAACGTGCTACCTCGGGGAGTAGTAGTAATGGATAGTTTAGACATAGGCTTTGGTGAAGCTAAGAGCAGGGGAAGGAGGTTGGAATGGCAGACTTTGCTAGACAGGTGCTGAACTCTGAGAGAAAGTTCAGGTGAAGCAGAAACTACAGATCATGCTGATTGGTAAACATGTGCCTGAACGGCTTGGGACTGTTCTTTTTTGGCAGGAAGATGACAGACACAAAGTTGGGTTCAGGGACACACAAAGTTGAGGATGTAGGAGGCAGCAGAAGGCCTTGGACAGGGTATGAGAATGGCAGATGGGATATAGTCTAGGAAGGTGGGATTTATGCACTTTGGTAAGAAGTATAGAAGTGTAGATTATTTTCTAAATTTGCAAAGACTTCGGAAATCTGAGGCACAAAGGGAGTCCTAATTCAAGGTTAATTTGGTAGTTAGGAAGGCGAATGCAATGTTAGCGTTCATTTCAAGAATACAAAAGCAGAGATTTACTGCTGAGGCTTGCACAGCTCTGTTCAGACTGTATTTGGCGTATTGCGAGCAATTATGGGCCCTGTATATATGGAAGGATGTGCTGGCCTTGGAAGGGGGTCCCGAGGAGGTTTACAAGAATGATCCCAGGGATGAAGGGCTTGGCAAATGAGGAGAGTTTGAAGAGTTGGATCTGTAATCAATGGAGTTTAGAAGAATGAGGGGAGATGTCGTTGAAACTTACAGAATACTGAGAGGCCTGGACAGAGTAGATGCAGTGATGATGTTTTACTAGTAGGAGAGATTAAGATCTGAGGGCACAGCCCCAGAGTGAAGGCACAATCTTTAGAACTGAGATGAGGCGCGATTTCTTCACCCGGAGGGAGGTGAATCTGTGGAACTCATTGTTGCAGAGGGCTGTGGAGGCCAAGTCATTTGGGGTATTTCAAGAACAAAGCATAGAGGCAACCCCCTCGGCCTACTAAGACGCCACCTTACTAAACCAAAAACCTCTTTCCTCCACACGGTGTGTATCCTTCTAGTCCCTACTTATTTATGTATCTGTCACGATACGTCTTAAATAATACCATTGTATCTGCCTCCACTACCATCTCTTGCAACCCATTCCAGGCACTTACCACACTCTGGACTACACTTAAGCTACAAATCTTCTCGAAAATTGCAAGCCCTTTGTGGTTTTTTTAAAATAAACATCTTGCCCCTCACATTTCCTTTAAACGCACCCCTTTTACCTTAACCCATGTCCCCCGTCTGTATAGGAGGCAATTTTTAAGGGGGTTTGCATTTAACAGAGTCACATGTCAATGGTTCGTAATTGTTTATCTGGAGTTAGTTAGAATCTATTTGTCATAAATAGACTGTTTATCTGTCCGGAGTTTGTACATTCTCCCTGTGTCTGCGTGGTTTTCCTCCAGGTGCTCCGCTTTCCTCCCACAGTCCAAAAGATGTGCAGGTTAGGGTGGGTTGGCCATGGGAAATTGTCCCATAGTGTCCAGGGATGTGCAGGCTCGGTGGGTTAGCCGTGGGAAATGCAGGGTTATAGGGATAGGGTTGGGGTTGGTGTTAATGGGTCTGGGTGGAATGCTATTTGAAGGGTGATAGTCTTACAGCAAGGCAACAGATCCTTTGGTCCAACCAATCCATGCCAAACATAATCCCAAACTAAACTAGTTCTACCTGCCTGTTCCTGGTCTATAATCCCTCCAAACCTTTCCTAGTTCTGTATTTATCCAAATGACTTTTAAACGTTGTAACTGTGCCCATTCATTTGGCCCACATCGTAGGGATTCTATAATTCCATGTTGTCTATGATGGGAGTTTGATTTCCAATGCATTACCCAGTGAGATGTAATACTTAAAATAACTCTTGTTCATTATTTTGACAATCAATGTAAATGGGACTCACATTAATGCATTCATGAAAAGGGGTATATCCCAAGTTCCTCCAATAATCAGCGGTGTTGAAGTGGATCTTGTACATTCCTGGAATGAAATCTGCCTCAGTGATCAGATTATGGACTTCTCCATTAATTCCTGTAACTCTATTTTAAAAAAAAACACAATTGTACTGTAATTTTAGTAATTTAACAATTATATTAAAAGTGAAGTGTAAATTATGTATAAGCTAGCTCAATGCTAGGGGAGACTTAATAGAGACGTACTAGATAATACATGGCTTGGAAAGGGTGGACGCTAGGAAGTTGTTTCCATTAGGCGAGGAGACTAGGACCTGTGGACACAGCCTTAACATTAGAGGGGGTAAATTCAGAACAGAAATGCGGAGACATTTCTTCAGCCAGAGAGTGGTGGGCCTGTGGAATTCATTGCCACAGGGTGCAGTGGAGGCCGGGACGCTAAATGTCTTCAAGGCAGAGATCGATAGATTCTTGTTGTCTCGAGGAATTAAGGGCTATGGGGAGAATGCGGGTAAGTGGAGTTGAAATGGCCATCAGCCATGATTGAATGGCGGAGTGGACTCGATGGGCTGAATGGCCTTACTTCCACTCTTATGTCTTATGGTCTTATGCTAAGGGTAAATCAAAGGTTTGCCTTGATGTTTAAATTAGTTTTTCAATAGATATGGACCAACTATGAGTACAATTTAGTGAACAGTGGAACAGACGGGAGGGATAGAATGACCACCTCTTTGTACCTATTGTCAGTTCAGTTCAATCCGATTTCAGAATTGTGTAAAACAGTTACACACAACGTGTAAATTGGCAAAAGGTATCTCAATAAATTACTTGGCCTGACTTTCTGCCAATTGCTGATAGTTTTAGTTGTTGAGTCAATGCCTTTCATGGAGTCAGTGAAATGGGATCAATATTCCCAGTGGTGGACAGTAACAGCAGCAACACGGCTAACGGTGCTGTTGGAATTTTACATTCATCCGAGAAGGGAGACCCGTGGGGATATATTTGGTTTAACATCGCGTTCCAAAAGCCAGCACCTCTGACAGTGTAGTGCTCTTTCGGGTGTGTCAGCCTTGCTTTTGTGCTCAATGTTCAGGGATGGGGCAAACAGCCACTCCCTCTACCACTGACGCTCAATAGCAGCAGTGTGTGTTATTGATAAGAGGCGCTGCAGAAATTCACCAAAGATCCTTAAACAGCACCTTCCAAACCCACGGCCACTTCCACCTAGAAGGACAAAGGCAGTAGATACTTGGAAACACTACTCCAAATGTCAGTAGTTTTCAAAGTCAGGGCTACTCTCAGCATTTATACCATTACCTCCCTTAAACTTACACTGTGAGCTTGTTACCTCAGCTGGAGATACGTCCAGCTGATGATGCCACCTTTGTAAGAGCTGGCTAGCACCTTCATTTTGTGATAAATCCTGAGGGTCACTGTCCTGCTCCTCATTGTGACGGCTACAAATTGTTACTTAAGTCAACTTCTGCTGCGTTAGATCTGACAGTGTATACGCTACACTTGCAGCTCTCTAGCTTGATGGCTTCTCATTGCTTTCTAATCAGTCAGTTCAGAGATTTTATTATATCCCTCTGGAGCAGGTGGGGCTTGGACTGGTGTGTCATGCCTCAGGTAGGGACATTACCTCTATGCCACAGGAGACCAAGTTTGGCTACTTGGTATAATTGAAAATACACATTTGAGAAAGGTTGAGAAGCAGCCTGGATGATTGATATCCACTGGTACCATATCTACCATATCCAATATCCTCCCGTAGTGTGTACCATCTACAAGGTACACTGCAGAAAAAGACAGCAACTTCCAAATCTATGGCCTCATCTATCTAGAAGGACAGGAGCAGCTGATGAATGGAAATACCCACCACTAGCTCATTCCCATCCAGCTCTCACACCATCCCAAATTTATTTTTCATTTGTGGAATGTGGGTGTTGCTGGCTGGGTCAGCATTTATTACCCATCCCTAGTTGCCCCTTGAGAAGGTGGGGATGAGCTGCCTTCTTGAACCGCTGCAGTCCATGTGCTGTAGGTAGACCCACAATGCCCTTGGGGAGGGAATTCCAGGATTTTGCCCACTGACACTGAAGGAACGGAGATATATTTCCAAGTCAGGTTGGGCAGTGGCTTGGAGGGGAACTTGGAAATGGTCATGTTCCTGTGTATCTGTTGCCCTTGTCTTTCTAGATGAAAGTGTTTGTGGGGTTAGGCGGTGCTGACTGAGTATTTTTGGTGAATGTTTGAAGTGAATCCTGTAGTTAGTACACATTTCTGATACTGAGCATTGATGGTGGAGGGAGTGGATGTTTGTGGCTGTGGTGCCAATCAAGCGGCTGCTTTGTCCTGGATACTGTAAGCTTCACCCATCCAGGCAAGTAAGGCGTATTCCATGACACTCCTGTCTTGTGCCTTGTAGATGGTGGACAGGCTTTGGGGAGTCAGGAGATGAGTTAATCGCCACAGTATTCCTAGCCTCTGACCTGCCCTTGTAGCCACTGTGTTTATTTGGCGAGTCCACTTTAGTTTCTTGTCAATGGTAGCCCTAGGATGTTGATAGAGGGGGACATGATTTGGGGATGCCGGTGTTGGACTGAGGTATACAAAGTTAGAAATCACACAATACCAGGATATAGCCCAACAGGCTTGTTTGAAAACACCAACTTTTGGAGCACAGCTCCTTCCACAATCACCAGATGAAGGAGCAGCATTCCAAAAGCTAGTGCTTCCAAATAAACCTGTTGAGCTATAACCTGATAGTGGGGGATACAGTGATGGTAACACCATTGAATGTTAAGAGACGGTGGTTAGATTATCTCTTATTGGTAATAGTTATTGCCTCGCATTTGTTGTGATACAGGTGCTACTGGAATAATATTGCCCTTCCTTCTGTGCCGCTGGGTCCAAATCCTGGAATTCCCCTCCCACGTTGTGGGTGTGTCCAGCTGAGGAGGAGTTTGGAGACTCTTCACCCATATTCGTGTACCCACCCGGTGTTAAACTGGTGCCAACTGAGGTCTGCATTTCGTCGGAAAATTTGCAAATGAAGGTTTTCTGCCGGGGTTCCATTGACCGCGTTTAACACTTTGATGTTGATGGGGCAGTTGGCGTCACTACCACTGTGGTCCTGAGGTGGACAGAAACAAACCACGTTAGTTGAGGCAAAGGGGCAAGATGAAAAATCAAACCCATTCATTTAACACATCCATAAGTTATCATTTCAGTTTTTTTTTAAAAGATTAGATTCCCTACAGTGTGGATACAGGCCCTTCAGCCCAACCAGACCCTCCGAAGGGTAACCCACCCAGCCCTGTTTCCCACTGACTAATGCACCTAACACTATGGGCAATTTACCATGGACAATCCACCTGCCCTGCACATCTTGGACTGTCGGAGGAAACCCGCATAGACACGGGGAGAATGTGCAAACTCCACACAGACAGTCACCCGAGGCTAGAATCGAACCTGGGACCCTGGTGCTGTGAGGCAGCAGTGCTGACCACTATGCCACCCTAGTGCAACAATTAACAAAAAAAAACTTGATTTTACCCTGCCCTGAAACATTTTAAAACAATGCTGCAGGGGATGGTGCCATGTGCATGGTAAGGTGTTGGGGACATTTCGCTTTAAAATGTCTTTACCCGGAAGATGACTGCGTTTTAGAAAACAGAGAAATGAAAACAAGCGTAGACCATATGACCCTGCTCCTCTATTCTACATTATCATGGTTGATCATCCAACTCAGTCCCCTGTTCCTGCTTTCTCCCCCCATACCCTTTGACCCCTCTAGCCCCAAAAACCAAATCTGGGAAATGTAGAAAGTTGGACATTGCTGAATCAAACACACACTGTTGAATATTTTAATTTAATATTTTAATTTTATACTCGTTAGGACAAGATGCCAGAATTTTGACAAATTTTATTTTACATTGTTGTTCCCTTTGTGATGGGCTATTCTTGCATTTATAACTTTCTGCAGAAATATTCACATCCTGTACCGAGTAACAACTCTGGGACTGAGAGGAGGCCTTTCAGCTTGTCACCATAAGACCATAAGACATGGTTGTGGAAGTAAGGCCATTCGGCCCATCGAGTCCACTCCGCCATTCAATCATGGCTGATGGCCATTTCAACTCCACTTACCAGCGTTCTCCCCGTAGCCCTTAATTCCTCGAGACAACAAGAATCTATCAATCTCGGCCTTGAAGACAATTAGCGTCCCGGCCTCCACTGCACTCCGTGGCAATGAATTCCACAGGCCCACCACCCTCTGGCTGAAGAAATGTCTCCGCATTTCTGTTCTGAATTGACCCCCTCTAATTCTAAGGCTGTGTCTACGGGTCCTAGTCTCCTCACCTAACGGAAACAATTTCCTAGCGTCCACCTTTTCCAAGCCATGTATTATCTTGTACGTCTCTATTAAGTCTCCCCATAATCTTCTAAACTCCAACAAATACAATCCCAGTATCCTCAGCTGTTCCTCATATGTTAGACCTGCCATTCCAGGGATCATCCGTGTGACATCCGTGTCACACTGTGCATTTAGATCATAGCCATCGGTAATTTAACTGCATCTACCTGCACAATCTCATGTGGCAATGATTCACTGATTTATCACTAGCTGGACCAACAGTTAGTGCTTGTCCACAACTGTCCTTGAGAAGGCGGTGGTGAGCTGTTGCACTGAAATGAGAGGATTGCTACAACGATTCAAAGGGTAGTTAGGAAGGGTGACCTCATAGAGATTTATAAAATCATGAGGGTCATAGGGTGAATAGTCAAGGTCTTTTCCCTGGTGTGGGGTGCCCAAAATTAGGGGGCATAGGTTTAAGGTGAGAGGGGAAAGATTTAAAATGGACCTAGAGGGCAACAGTTTCATGCAGAGGGTGGTGTGTGCATGGAATGAGTTGCCAGTGGAAGTGGTGGAGGCTGGTACAACTACAGCATTTAAAAGGCAGCTACGTGGGGATATGAAGAGAAAGGGTTTAGAGGGATATGGCAAATGGGACTAGATTAATATAGGATATCTCATTGGCATGGACAAGTCAGACCAAAGGGTCTGTTTCCGTGCTGTACATCCGTATGACTCTGGATGAGTTGGACTGAAGGGTCTGTTTCCATGCTTTACATTTCTATGACTCTGACAGCTAATCAAAATCTGGAGTCACGTGTAGGTCAGAGCGGGTAAGCACAGCAGATATCCTTCCCAAAGGGCAAAAGGGAACCACATGAGGCTTGTCTTTGTCACTGTTATTCAAACTAACTTTTCATTCCAGATTTGATAACTTGAATTTAAATCTTGCCAGCAGTTTGATCCCCATGTCTCTAGATTGCTAGCCCAATGCTGCCAAGAAGGAGCAAGAGTAGCCATTAACTAGGTTGTTCTTTCAGAGAGCCAGCATGGACACAATGGCTGAATGGCCTCCCTCTGTGCTGTAGCTATTGCGTCTCTAGGATGCACCAATGAGATTACTGCTCTTTGTGGATCAATAAGAAGAACAAGTGAGCTGGGCATGAGCCATATAGAAGGTGACTGCTGTATTCCTTGTATTAATGCATTTCAAAAGTGGGGTGCACAGTGCTTTGGCATAACCTTTGGTTGTATAAGATATTATTGTCTAACTTTGATTCCCTCAAACACATCACAGGTAGACAGGGTGGTTTAGAAGGTGTTTAGCATGCTTGCCTTTATTGCTCAGACCCTTGAGTATAGGAGCTGGGAACATCATGTTGAGGTTGTACAGCACATTGAGACCACTTTTGGAGTATTGCTTACAGTTCTGATCACCCTGCTGTAGGAAAGATATTATTACATTGAAGAGGGTTTAAAAAAGATTTACCTGGATATAGGTAGGACTGGAGAGTTTGAGTTAAAAGGACAGGCTGGAACTTTCTTCATTGGAGCGGAGGACGTTGAGGGGGTGACCTTATAGAAGTTTATAAAATCGTGAGGGGTACAGATAAGGTGAATAGCCTTTCTCTCAGGCAGAGGAGTTCAAAACAGAGGGAGGCATATTTTTAAAGTGAGAGAAGAAAGGTTTGAAAGGGACCTGAGAGGCAACTTTTTCACACAGAGGGCGGCTCATACGTGGAATGAAGTGGGAGTTACACTTATAAAATTTAAATGATATTTGGATTGGTACATAAATAGAAAGGGTTTAGAGGGATACAGGCCAATAACAGGCAGTTGGTATTAGTTTAGTCCAGGAAACTTGGTCAGCATGAACTAATTGGACTAAAGAGTCTGTTTCCTTGCTGTCTGATTCTCTGATTCTAAGTTTCTGAGTGTTAGTGTTTGGGAGATGAATTTTGAGAGTCATTATCAAAAGCAGCAAGGAAACAATTGCATTTCTTTAGCATCTTTCATGACCTTCAGATGTTGCAAAGTGCTTGAAGCACCAACAAGGTGCTTCAAATGGAGCAACTCATTTGTAAGCTCCCACAACACAATAAAATCACCAGATAAGGGCACTGCTTGACACTGGCCACTCTTTCTTCCTGGTGGTGGAAATTTGAATAAGGATTCGTGCACCTTGTGTCTTTCACTGTGTCTCACACCTGCACACACACAACATGGGTGCTGGGGGAAAAATAAGCAGTACCGCAGTTAGGTGGTAGTGGGGGTGGGGAACCACCAGATAGTGGTCCCGTTCCTGGTCTTTCAATAATGTCAAGTCCACTCAGAATTATACAGAAAGTGAGAATGTTCAACTCTTTGGAGTGAGACATGAATCCACAATCTTTGTGGGTTGGGAATAAGAGTACGAACTGCTGTGGCACTTTCAGTCATAGAGATGGAAACTACCCTGCAGTCCCACCCATCCATGCCAACCAGATGTGTTAACCTAATCTCGTACCACTTGCCAGCACTTGGCCCATATCCCTCCAAACCCTTCCTATTTCATCTGTTTGGAAAATGAGAGTGACTGCATTTAGCTGTTACCCTCTGGAGCTGACCCATGTTTTATTTTCTGCTTATTCCAACCTGTACATATTGTACAACAATTGTTTACCTCTTACAATCTGAAGTGAGGTGAAAGAGAGTTCATAGGGATATTGCAGTGCTAGCTTTGGTTACCATTATAAACACTTACCACTGATTCTCCTTTGTAGAAGGCAGTCAGGCAGATGATGAGGATCAGTATGAAACGCATGTTGCCTGTTCTCAAAGCTGATGCCGAGCTGAAAGGATTTACAAGACGGGATATTTTATAGATCAGCCTCGTGAAGGTCACCAGGTCTCTGACCTACAAACCACTGACTCAGATTATTGGCTTAGTAAACAGCAAGAGAATCAGTAACTTGTAAAATAAAGGAATTTATTCAAAATTCAGCAAAAACCACCCCTTACTCCACCAAACTCAATTTCTGACTTTTAAAAAGGCATCAATTAATCAACGTGAGATTCCTGTGAAAACCCATCGCTTTTTATTCACTTTGTTGGTGTTAAATGTTTTGAGCAATGTTTCCGACAGATTTGTGATTTTCTTCTCCAGCGAAGTCTTTTTAAAATGTCAGGATGTCTGAAACCTCCCACATTCACCACCAGATATCACCTAGAAATGACAAGGGCAGCAGGTGTGTGGGGGGAACCACCTCCTGCCAGTTCCTGAACGACTGCAGTCCATGTGCTGTGGATAGACCCACAATGCTCTTAGGGAGGGAATTCTGGGATTGTGACCCGGTGCAGTCGAAGTAATGGCAATACGTTTCCAAGTCAGGATGGTGATTGGCTTGGAGGGGAGCTTGTAGGGGGTGGTGTTGCTATGTATCTGCTGCCCTTGTCTTTCTAAATGGAAGTATCTTGGTTTGGAACACACCATCTAAAGAACATTGGAGAAATTCTGGAGTGCATAGAGTTACGCAGCATGTAAACAGACCCTCTAGTCCAACCAGTCCATGCTGACCCAAACTAATCCCAAACTAAACTAGTCCCACCTGCCTGCATTTGACCCATATCCCTCCAAACATTTCTTATTCATGTACTTATCCAAATGTCTTTTAAATGTTGTAACTGTACCCACATCCACCATTTCCCCTGGAGGTTCATTCCACACACGAGCCCCTCTCCGTGTCCCTAATTTTTATCCTCTCACCTTAAAAAATATGGTCTTGAAACACCATTATCCCATCCAGATTGATCTCAAATCTCTCTGACATTGATATTAGCTCTGCCCTCTGTAACTGGATCCTTAGCTTTCTTACCCACAGACCACAATCAGTGAAGATGGGTGACTGCACCCCCTCCACAATAACACTCAATGCTAGAGCCCCCTTAGATATGTTCTCATCACCCCCCCCCCCATACACCCAGGCAAACACCATCTATAAGCTGATGAGGCCACCATAGATTGACAGATATCTTACAATGGCGAGTCAAAATACAGGAGATAGGGGGCTTGGTGATGTGATACAATGAGAACACCCTCTCTCTCAATATCGGCAAAACTAAAGAACTGATCATTGACTTCAGGAAGAAAGGAGGAGAATATGCCCCCATCTACATCAACGGAGCAGAAGTTGAGGGGGGAGAGCGTCAAGTTCCTTGGGGTGATGATAACTGACAATCTGTCTTGGACTTCCAAAGTTAAACATCACTCAACACCAGGTTATAGTCCAACAGGTTTAATTTGAAGCACACTAGCTTTCGGAGCGACGCTCCTTCATCAGGTGGTTTTAACTTTGTACACCCCAGTCCAACATCGGCATCTCCAAATTTGGACTTCCAACGTAGATACAAAAATCAAGAAAGTGCGACAATGCTGCTTCTTCCTCAGGTGGCTCAGGATATTTGACATGTCCATAAGGCAGTTAGACCAAGGAGAGCCAATGGATGTTAGCTACCTGGACTTCAAGAAGACTTTGACAAAGTGCTGCACAGGAGGCTACTGAGTAAGTTAAGGGCCCATGGTGTTAGAGGCAAGGTGCTAGCATGGATAGAACTTTCGCTGTCAGGCAGAAAGCAGAGAGTGGGGATAAAAGGGTCCTTCCCAGAATGGTAGCCTGTGATAAATGGTGTTCTGTAAGAGTCAGTTTTGGGACCACAACTTTATCCATTAACGATCTAGACGAAGGAACTGAGGGCATTTGCAGATAAGCAAATGGCTAAGTTTGTAGATGATACAAAGGTAGGTAGAGGGACTGGTAGCATTGAGGTGTTGGAGATGCTGCAGAACATATGGACAGGTTAGGAGAGTGGGCAAAGAAGTGGCAGATGGAGTACAATGGGGAAGTGTGTGGTCATGCACTTCGGTTGGAAGAATGGGGCATGGACTATTTTCTAAATGGGCAGAAAATTCAGAAATCTCAAGTGCAAAGAGACTTGGGAGTTCTAGTCCAGGATTCTCTCTCAAGGTAAACTTGCAGTTTGAGTCAGTCGTTGGGTAGGCAAATGCAATGCTGGCATTTATTTTGAGAGGACTAGAATATAAAAGCAGGGATGTACTTATGAAGCTCCATAAGGATCTGGTCAGACCACATTTGGAGTATTGTGCGCAGTTTTCGGGCCCGTATCTCAGGAAGGATGGACTGGCATTGAAGCGTGTTAAGAGGAGGTTCATGAGAATGGTCCCAGGAATGAAAAACTTAATATATCAGGAACGTTTGAGGACTCTGGGTCTATACTCAATGGAGTTTAGAAGGATGAGGGGGAATCTAATGGAAACTTACAGAATACTGAATGGCCTGGAGTGGATGTTGGGAAGATTTCCATTGGTAGGAGAGACTAGAACCTGAGGGCATAGCCTTAGAGTAAAGAGAAGACCTTTTAGAATGGAGATAAGGAGAAATGTCTTCATCCAGAGAGTGGGGAATCTATGGAATTAATTGCTACTTAAGGCTGTGGAGGCCATGTCATTGAGTATATTTAAGATGGAGATAGATAGTTTCTTCAGTTTCAAGGGGATCAAGGGTAATGGGGGCAAAGTGGGAGAGTGGGGTTGAGAAACGCATCAGCCATGATTGAATGGCAGAGCAGACTCAATGGGCTGAATGGCCTAATTTCTAGTCCTATGTCTTATGGATCCTCACCTACTTTTACAGATGGACCATTGAGAGTACACTGTCTGGGTGCATGACGGCTTGCTATGACAATTGCTCAGTCCTGACCATCACAGAGCCAACCTTCCATCCATGGGCTCCATTTACACTGCTCTCTGCTGCAGAAAGGCTGCCAGCATCATCAAAGACCCCTGCCACTCCGGTAACAATCTCTTACAACCCCTTCTGTCAGGCTCAAGATACCGAAACTTGAAGACATGCACCTGCAGGTTCAGGAACAGCTTCTTCATGGCCTGTTATTAGACTGATGGATGGACTCTAGCCTCCGATAATGCTGACCTTGCTAATGTTGGTCTTACCAATGTCCTGTGTAATGTAACCTGAATGCCTCTGTCTCAGTCTCTCTGATCTGTACATTCTTGCTTACTCTGGTCTGACTGTACTGCTTGTAAACAAATCTTTTCACTGTACTCTGGTAGACATGACAGTAAAACAATCAGTCAATCAATTAATTAATCAATCAATCAATCATTTAATCAAGTCCCCCGTCTTAGGGAGAAGACACATGCCATTCACCTTGCCTATACCCCCCCATGATTTTATAAACCTCTATAAGGTGACCTGTCAACCTCCTATGCTCCAGGAAACAAAGTTTCAGCTAATCGAGCCTCTCCTTATGACTCAAATCCTCCATTCCCAACAACATCTGGTAAATTGGTTAGATGAATTGGTCATGCTAAATTGCCCATAGTGTTTAGGGATGTGTAGGTTGGGTGCATTAGTCAGTAGTAAATGTAGATTATTGGGGTAGGAGAATGGGTCTGGGTGGGTTATTCTTTGGAGGGTCGGTGTGGACTAGTCGGGCCAAATGGCCTGTTTCCACATCATAGGAATTCTATTGTAAAATTCTTCTGGATCCTCTCCAGCTTAATGATATCCTTGAAAGACTTATGTACTTGAACACCTAAGTCTCTATGTTCCACAACACTCCTCAAGGCTCTACTTTTAATTAAATGTCTTGTCTTTGTTTACAAAGAACAAATAGCAAAGAATATCTACAGCCCAGGAACAGGCCCTTCTGCTCTCCCAGCCTCAGCCGATCCAAATTCACTGTCTAAGCCTCTCAGTCAATTCCTAAGCATCTGTATCCCTCTGCTCCCTGTGCAGATGCATCTTAAATTAACCTACCATGCCTGCCTCTACTACCTCTGCTGGCAATGTGTTCCAAACGCCCACCACCCTCTGTGTGAAGTACTTGCCGTGTGTATCCCCCTTAACCTTTCCACCCCTCACCTTGAACGCGTGACCTGTTGTTATTGAATCCTTCACCCTGGGAAAAAGCTTGTCTCTATCCACCCTGTCTATACTTTTATGATTTTGTAAACCTCAATCAGGTCCCCCCTCAATCTCCTTTTTTCTAATGAAAATAAACCTAACCTACTCAACCTCTCATCATCGCTAGCACCTTCCATACCAGGCAACATCCTCGTAAACCTTCTCTGCACCCTCTCCAAAGCGTCCACATCCTTTTGGTAATATGGCGACCAGAACTGTACACAGTATTCTAAATGCGGTCGAACAAATGTCTCGTACAATTTTAACATGACCTTCCAGCTCTTATACTCAATCCCCATCCAATGAAGACAAGCATACCATATGCCTTCTTGACCACTCTATCCACCTGTGCAGCCATCTTCAGGGTACAATGGACCTGCACTCCCAGATCTCTCTGCCCATTAACTTTTCCCAAGGCTCTTCCGTTCATTGTATAATTTGCTCTAGAATTAGTCTTGCCTAAATGCATCACCTCACATTTGTCAGGATCGAAATCCATCTGCCACTTTTCCGCCCAACTTTCCAGTCTATCTAACTCCTCCTGTATCTTTTGACAGTCCCCTATGCTTTCTGCTACTCCACCAATTTGCAAACTTGCTGCTCATACCAACAGTGCCCTCTTCCAGATCATTTATGTATATTACAAACAACAGTGGACCCAACACTGACCCCTGTGGAACACCACTGGTCACCTTTCTCCATTTCAAGAAACTCCCTTCAACTACTACTCTGTCTCCTGTTGCTCAACCAGTTCTTTACCCACCTCGCTAGTACACCCTGCACACCATGTGACTTCACTTTCTCCATTAGTCTACCATGGGGAACCTTATCAAATGCCTAACTAAAGTCCATGTACATAACATCAACAGCCCTTCCTTCATCTAACATCTTGGTCACTTACTCGAAGAACTCTATTAAGTTGGTAAGGCACAATCTCCCCCGCACAAAACCATGTTGCCTATCACTGATAAGCCCGTTCTTTTCTAAATATAAATAGATTCTATCCCTCAGTACCTTCTTTCCCACCACTGACATCAGGCTCACTGGTCTGTAGTTACCCGGAATATCCCTACTACCCTTCTTGTACAGGGGGACAACATGAGCAACCTTCCAGTTCTCCGGCACCTCACCTGTGTTTAAGGATGCCACAAAGATATCTGTCAGAACCCCAGGTGTTTCCTCTTTCCCCCAGCCTCTCTCAGCAACCTGGGATAGATCCCATCTGGTCCTGGGAATTTGTCCACCTTAATAACCTCTAGCCTACCCAACACATCTTCCCTACTTATGTCAATGTGATCCAGACTAATCAAACTTCTATCTTTAATCTCAACATTCATGTTCCTCTCCTCAGTGAACACTGATGCAAAGTATTCATTCAGAATCTCACCCATTCTCTCAGGATCGACACACAACCTTCCTTCGTTATCCTTTAATGAACCAATCCTTTCTCTAGTTACCCGCTTGCTTCTTATATAAGAATAAAATGCTTTGGGATTCTCCTTAATTCTGCTTGCTAGGGCTATTTCACGACCCCTTTTAGCTCGCTTGATTCCTCGTTTAAGACTTATCCTACTCTTTTGGTATTCCTCCAGGGCCTGTTCTGTTCTTAGAAACCTAGAACTTATGTGTGCTTCCCTTTCCTCTTGTTTTACCACAGTGTAAAGCATTGACTTTATCCAAATTAAACACCATTTGTTACTCTTCAGAGCAGATGATATACTCAGCATTCCCTGAGCATAAGTAACATGAGACTTTGAGGTGGTGCTTGAAGTTCATTCTAACTGCTTTTTCACTGCGATAAATTAGCATTGTTTACCTTTATTAGAAAATCTAGAGGAGACTACATTTCAGTTATAGAGTCATAGAGATCTACAGCACAAGAAAGGCCCTTCTACCCATCTATCTGCACTTGTCTAATCCCATTATCCAGCACCAGCTTACCCAGGGCATTAATAAGACCAAGTGAGAGTACTTTCCACAGTTTTGGTCATCTTATTTTAAGTAGGATGAAAACGTGTTGTAAACAATTCAGTGAAAGTTGAACAGACTAATACTTGGAAATGGGTGGGTTGCTTTATGAGGAAAGGTTGAACAGGCTAGACTTGTATTCATTGGAGTTCAGAACCCTGAGAGGTCTTGACAGGGTTGATGTGGAGACGATGTTTCCCCTTCTGACTGAGTTTAGAGCTCGCGGTCACTGTTTCAAAACAAGAGATCATCTATTTAAGACATGAGGAGTGAGATTTCATCTCAGCTGATGGTGAATCTTTGGAACTCTTCCTCAAAATCAGTGGAAGCAGAGTCTTTGAAGATTAATAAGGCAGGGGTAGATAGCCTCTTGGTAAGCAAGGGAGAGCAGGTATGGGTGAAAGGTTATCTGGAACATAGTGTCATGAGGTCAGCCATGATCCTGTTGAATGGTGGATTGGGATTGAGGGGCTGAATGGCCTACTCCTGCTCCTCATTTGTATTTTTGAACGTAAGGTCTTTTCCCAGAGTCGGTCATATGCTTAAGGTGAGCGGGGAAGATTTAAAAGGGACCCAAGGGCAACCTTTTCACGCAGAGGGTGGTGTGTGTATTTAATGAGCTGCCAGAGGAAATGGTGGAGGCTGGTGTAATTGCATCATTTGAAAAGGTATCTGGATAGGTACATGAATAGGTACTCCAGATTATAGGGATATGGGTCAAGTGCTGGCAAATGGGACTAGATTAATTTGGGGTATCTGTCCAATATGGACAAGTTCGATTGAAGTGTTGTACGTCTCTAGGATTCCATGTATAGGTTCCCATCAAATGCTGCTGGACTTTTAATAGTATAGTTTTTAAGAGTTTATAGAGAGTTCTCTGTTAGGCCAATATTTTATAAAGATTTTATATGACAATATTGGTATCTGCTTAACTTGCATTTTGGTAAAACCAATGATTGCATACGCACTTATAAAAGTCTTTTCAGGTCAATATGTGATTGCTGAATTCTCCCTGTTCTGGCACCAACCAGCAATAGGAAATACTGTTCCTATTGTCTTGGTTCCAAGTAGAATATTTCACTCTGTTGTAGCTGCCAAGGCTGTGCCCTTTACCTAAACCCTTCTGTGACCTCCTGAAACCTGTTAGTGTCCTCTTCATTTTTAAATACTATTGCGGTTTTTTTTTGCCCCAATCAACAAACTTTGAAATGCGGTGTGAACATCCAGGCCCAGGTCATTCATACGTTTCAAACGAGTGTCCACCCACAGTACAGTCTGCAGGCCAGACGCTCCCTAATCTCCCCATTCATGTACATATTGGCAGTATTAGTCTTCAATCATATTTCTTGCTATCACAGGTCCATGACAGGTCTATGTAGCTTTGTCAAAGACCTTTTAAAGAACAATTTAGAAGTGGTTTGGCCACTGTTGGAATATGTGTGCAATTCTGGTCTCCTTCCTATTGGAAAGATGTCATGAAAGGGTTCAGAAAAGATTTACAAGGATGTTGCCAGGGTTGGGGGATTTGAGCTACAGGGAGAGGCTGAACAGGCTGGGGCTGTTTTCCCTGGAGCATTGGAGGCTGAGGGGTGACCTAATAGTGTTCTATAAAATCATAAGGGGCATAGATAGGGTAAATAGACAAGGTTTTTTCCCTGGGGTGGGGAGATCAGAACTAGAGGGCATAGGTTTAGAGTGAGAGGGGACCTAAGGGGTAACTTTTTCATGCAGAGGGTGGTACGTGTATGGAATGAGCTGCCAAGGGAAATGGTGGAAGCTGGTACAATTACAACATTTAAAAGTCGTTGGATGGGTATATGAATAGGAAGGGTTTGGAGGGATATGGGCCGGGGCTGGCAGGTGGGACTAGATTGGGTTGGGATATTTGGTTGGCATGGTCAGGTTGGACTAAAGAGTCTGTTTCCGTGCTGTACATCTCTATGACTCTATGACAACATTACAGTCTCAAACATCAGCATTCACAGCACGATCCAGCCTGCCTGCCTTTTCGAGTGGATTGCTTTGTGGGACTTTGGAATGAGTGTCTGCCTTCTCTTGATATCTGTGCCAATATTTGTCTCTCGACCATCATCACAGGGGTGAGTGATTGAAGAAAATCTAAACCGTTTATCTGTTTGCTGTTTGTTAGACCTTGCTCTGTGCAGATTGCCTCTCATGTTTGCCTACATTGCAACTGTGATATCATTCCAGAAGTGCTTTATTGGCAGTAAGGTACATTGCGAGTATCTGAGGACATTAAAGTGGTTCTTGCTCGATGCTTTTTCCAACATAGGCATCTGATATGTATTACAGAGCAGTAGTGGAGTGGTAATGATCATTCTTCAAGTGTGTCCAATCTGTACCTTACAATAAGATGCTGTTGTAGTGGTTATGTCTCTGAATTAGATATCTGGAAGAACCAAGCTTGAAGCTGGTGGAGTTTGGATTCACTTACTCCAGGAATTGTAGGCTATTCACAGCCAACAGTGAAACAATCATTGGTTGCCTTGTAAATCCTATTGATTCATTAATGTCTTTGTTAGTGTGGTGCTGGAAAAGCACAGCAGGTCAGGCAGCATCCGAGGCGCAGGAGAATCGTGTTTCGGGCAAAAGCCCTCCATCAGGAATGAGGCTGGGAGCCTCGGGGGTGGAGAGATAAATGGGAAGGAGGTGGGGCTGGGGCGAAGGTAGCTGAGAGTGCAATAGGTGGATGGAGGTGGGGGGGTGATAGGTCGGAAACTAGGGTGGAGCAGATAGGTGGAAGGAAGATTGACAGGTGAGACAGTTTTGAGGACAGTGCTGAGCTGGAAGGGTGGAACTGGGGTAAGATGGGGGGAGGGGAAATGAGGAAACTGGTGAAATCCACATTGATGCCCTGGGGTTGAAGGGCCCCGAGGTGGAAGATGAGGCTTTCTTCCTCCAGGCATCGGGTGTGGGGGAGTGGCGATGGAGGAGGCCCAGGACCTGTATGTCCTCAGCAGAGTGAAAGGGGGAGTTGAACTGTTCAGCCATGGGGCAGTGGGGTTGCTTGGTGTGGGTGCCCTGGAGATGTTCTCTGAAGTTCTGTGCGAGAAGACATCTGGTCTCCCAATGTCGAGGAGATCGCATCGAGAGCAACGGATATGGTAAATGACATGTGTGGAAGTGCAGGTGAAACTTTGATGGATGTGGAAGGCTCCTTTAGGACCTTGGATGGAGGTGAGGGAGGAGGTGTGAGCGCAGGTTTTGCAATTCCTGCGGTGGCAGGGGAAGGTGTCAGGATGGGAGGGTGGGTTGTAGGGGGGCGTGGACCTGACCAGGTAGTCACGGAGGGAATGGTCTTTGCGCAAGGCAGAAAGGGGTGGGGAGGGAAATATATCCCTGGTGGTGGGGTCCGTTTGTGGGTGGTGGAAATGGCGGAGGATGATGCAATGTATATGGAGGTTGGTAGGGTGGAAGGTGAGGACCAGGGGCTTTCTGTCCTTGTTGCGGTTGGAGGGGAGGGGTTCGAGGGCAGAGGTACAGGATGTGAATGAGATGTGTTGGAGAGCATCTTCAACCACGTGGAAGGGGAAATTGTGGTCTTTGAAAAAGGAGGCCATCTGGTGTGTTCTGTGGTGGAACTGGTCCTCCTGGGAGCAGATGCGACAGAGGTGGAGGAATTGAGAATATGGGATGTCATTTTTACAGGAGATAGGGTGGGAGGAGGTGTAATCCAGGTAGCTGTGGGAGTTGGTGGGTTTGTACAAAATGTCAGGTCACCATTAATGGAGATGGAGAGGTGCAGGAAGGGGAGAGAGGTATCAGAGATGGTCCAGGTGAATGTGAGATTGGGGTGGAATGCGTTGGTGAAGTTGATGAACTGTTTGACCTCCTCGCGGGAGCCCAAGGTGCTGCCAATGCAGTCGTTCATGTAGCGGAGGAAGAGGTGGGGAGTGGTACCAGTGTAACTACGGAAGATGGATTGTTCTACGTTGCCAACAATGAGACAGGCATAGCTAGGGCCAATACGTGTGCCCAAGGCTACCCGTTTGGTCTGGAGGAAGTGGGAGGATTCGAAGGAGAAATTGTTAAGGGTGAGGACAGTTCAGCCAAACGAATGAGAGTGTCGGTGGAAGGGTACTGTTGGGGACGTCGGGAGAGGAAAAAACGGAGGGCTTGCAGGCCCTGGTCATGGTGGATGGAAGTGTAGACGGATTGGATAGTGAAGATGAGGTGCTGGGGGCCGGGGAAACAGAAGTCTTGGGGGAGGTGGAGGGCATGAGTGGTGTCTCAAATATATGTGGGGAGTTCCTGTACTAGGGGGGATAGGACAATATCGAGGTAGGTGGAGGTGAGTTTGGTGGGGCAGGAACAGGCTGAGACAATGGGTTGGCCAGGGTGGTCAGGATGTGGAGCTTGGGAAGGAGGTAGAACCGGGCAGTGCGGGGTTCCCGGACTATGAGGTTGGAAGCTGTGGGTGGGAGATCTCCTGAGGTAATGTGTTTCTGTATGGTCTGGGAGATGATGGTTTGGCAATGGGGGGATGTGGGGTCATGGTCGAGGGGGCACTAGGACGAGTTGTCTTCAAGTTGGCATCTGGCTTCAACGGTGTAGAGGTCAGTGCGCCAGACTACCACTGCACCCCCTTTATCTGCTGGTTTGATGGTGAGTCGGGATTGGAGTAGAGGGAGTGGAGGGCTGCACGTTGTGAGGGTGAGAGGTTGGAGTGGGGGAGGGGGGTAGACAGTTTGAGGCGGTTATTGTCTCGGTGGCAGTGGAAATGAAGAGACCGAGGGTGGGTAATAGGCCAGCGCGGGGTGTCCATGTGGATGGGGTATATTGGAGGCGAGTGAAAGGGTCCTTGGGAGATGGCAGGCATCTTGATGAAAAAAGTAAGCTTGGAGTCAGAGGCGACAGAAGAAGTGTTTGACGTCACAATGTGTATTGAATTCGTTGATGCGTGGACGGAGGGGGACCAAGGTAAGGTCTTTGCTGAGGACTGAATGTTCTATATTAGGGAGACCAAACGCTTTCTCATAGCGCGTCTCAGAGCACATCTCCAGAACATCTGCACCAATCAACCCCATCACCCCGTGGCCGAACATTTCAATTCCCCCTCCAACTCTGCCGAGGACATGCAGGTCCTGGGCCTCCTCCATTGTTACTCCGTTACCACCTGATGCCTGGAGGAAGAACGCCTCATCTTTTGCCTCGGGAGCCTCCAACCCCAGGGCATCAATGCGGACTTCTCCAGTTTCCTCATTTCCCCTCACCCCCACCTTACCCTAGCTCCAAGCTTCCAGTTCAGCCCTGTCCTCATGACCTGTCCCAGTCTCCCTTCCCACCCTCCTCAACGTCATCCCCACCTCCATCCACCTATTATACTCTCAGCTACCTTCTCTCCAGCTCCACCCCCCTCCCATTTATCCCTCCACCCCCGAGGTTCCCAGCCTCATTTCTGATGAAGGGCTTTTGCCCGAAACATCGATTTTCCTGCTCCTCGGACGCTGCCTGAACTGCTGTGCTTTTCCAGCACCACTCTAATCTTGACTCTAATCTCCAGCATCTGGAGTACCCACGTCCGCTTCACTAATGTCTTTGCCTGACTCCAGATCCACAGTAATATAATTGTCTCTGCCATGCCCCCTGACATGACCAAACAAGCAACTCGGTTTCAAGGGGAACCTGAGATGGTTGACTGTTTACTGTAGACTGTTGACTGTTGATGGTTGAGTGTTGACTGTTGACTGTTGACTGTTGATGGTTGAGTGTTGACTGTTGACTGTTGATGGTTGACTGTTGACTGTTGACTGTTGACTGTTGATGGTTGACTGTTGACTGTTGACTGTTGACTGTTGATGGTTGACTGTTGACTGTTGACTGGGAACACCCCCTGAAAGAATGCCTTTTAAAGACATGACTTTGACCTGTCATAGTTCGAGAGTCTCATTAACCTGGATGGCAACAAGATTGGCATTTTCCTATTGTCATTGTTGATGCTTATGGAAATTTTGGCAGAAATATGGTGAAAAGGAGCTGGGGTAGGCCATTCAGCCCATTAAAACTGCTCTGCCATTCAGTCTGATCATCCAACTCAGTCTGCTGTTTCCATTTCTTCCCCCATATCCAATGATCCTTTTATCCATAAGAACTCGATCTAACCCCTCCTTGAAAACATTCAATGTTTTGGTCCCAACTGCTCTCTGTGGTAGAGAACCCCACCGGCTCCCCACTCTCTGGGAGAAGACATTTCTCCTCATCTCAGTCCAAAATGGCCCACCCTGTATCCTTTGGGTCTGATCCCTGGTTCCGAACTCCTTTGGATGTTGGGAACATCCTTTTTGTGTTTAGCCTGTTCAATCCAGTTAGAAACTGGTAGGTTTCTATGAGATCCTTTTCTATTAAATCCTGGAATTCCCTCCCTAAGGGCATTGTGGGTCATTGTTACAGCACGTGGACTGCAGAGGTTCAAGAGGGCAGCTCGCCCCCACCATCTCAAGAGCAAGAATGACATCGAATCTCTACAGTGTGGATAGAGACCATTTAGCTCATTGAAACTGCATCAATCCTCCAAACAGCATCCAGGCCACACCCAGACCCCCCACCCTATCCCCATCACCCTGTATTTCACATGGCTAACCCACTTATCCCTGGATTCCACCCTAACCTGCACTTCTCTGAACTGTGGGAGGTAACCAGAGCACCCAGAGGAAACTGGGGAGGTGGGGGATGTTGTTTTTGGTCAGTTTCCCCATGCTGCCATTTATTTTGATTTCAGCCTTTTCCATCTCACTGTCGAGCCCACAGTCAAGGCTGGGCACTGAGATACCCTGTTTTGCTGCTTTATCGTTAAGTGTCTTGGTGTCCTAGTGGTTTTCTCCAGATTGTTCACAGTTCTTAGCTTTTTCCCTTACACTGCAGCATGTTTGAGAATTATCTTTTGTATCGAATCCCTACAGCGTGGAAACAGGCCATTTAGCCCAACAAGTTCACACCGACTCTCCAAAGAGTAACCCACCCAGACCCATTCACCTATTACTCTACATTTACCCCTGACTAATGCACCTAATCTACACATCCATGAACACTCTGGACAATTAAGCATGACCAATCCTCCCTAACCTGTACATCTTCAGACTGTGGGAGGAAACCCACACAGGCACAGGGAACATGTGAAAACTCCACACAGACATTCACCAGAGGCTGGAATCGAACCCAGGTCCCTGGCACTGTGAGGCAGCAGTGTTAACCACTGAGCCACCATGCCTGGGGTTACACCTGTCCTTTTTGCAAGGTTTCTCACTTCTCTCTAGCAGCCTTTCTCCCTTTTGTTCCATTTATAGACAGCAGTCTCAAGGCCTTCTCCTCTCCTTGGTTAGAGACAGAAACAAACTGCAGATGCTGGCTTCCAAGGTGGACAGGCAGGAGGCTGGAAGAACACAGCAAGTCAGGCAGCTGCAGGAGACTTCCTGGTCCTGAAGATGGGTTAGTACCCAAAACATTGACTTCTCTACATCTTGATGCTGCTTGACTTGCTGTGTTCTTCCAGCCTCCTGCCTGTCTATCTTCTCTCCTTGGTCTGTATTATTGGCAGGGATATTAAAGGTTGGAATGATGGATTTACAGAAAATATGTTGGCAGTCAGCGACATCATGGAAATACCTGTGGGCTAGCAATCCAGGCAAATGTTCTGAGTTCATGGGCTTGAATCTCACTTTTGGCATGTGCTGGCCCTTCTTGTAGCCACAGTATTTATGTGGTGAGTCCAATTCAGTCTCAGGTCAATGGTAACTCCCAGGATGTTGATTGTGGGGTGTTCAGTGATCCTCCAATGGGATGAGGAGGACTTGGCTAAGTTAGACTGGGGTAAAAAATGAGGTCTGCAGATGCTGGAGATCACAGCTGAAAATGTGTTGCTGGTTAAAGCACAGCAGGTTAGGCAGCATCCAAGGAATAGGAAATTCCTTGGATGCTGCCTAACCTGCTGTGCTTTAACCAGCAACACACTTTCAGCTAAGTTAGACTGGGAGCACAGATTATTTGGTGAGACAGTGGAGAACGTTCAAAATGATTTTTCATAGTGCTCAGCAAAAGTGCATACCAGTGGAAAAGGAAGGACTGGAGGAAAAGGTCTCATCAGCCATGGATTACTAAGGAAATAAAGGAGGTTATCAAATTGAAAGCTAATGCATACAAAGTGGCAAACTTTAGTGGGAAACTAGATGTTTTATGAAATATTTAAAGGTTAACAGAAAGCTGAGAATACAGCTATAAAGAAAGGAAAGATAGATTATGGGAGTAAACTATGACAGAGAACAGCCAGGGAATTCCTAGAGGCATGGCATTCATCCACAAACTCCATTAACAGACACATGGACCTGGACCCCATATACAAACCACTACAGCTGAAACTGACACCCGGAAGCGGCAAGAACATCCATCAACAGACACATCAACCTGGACCCCACATACAAACTACTACAGCTGAAACTGACACCCGGAAGCGGCAAGAACAAACCACTATAAATACCGGAAGAAACATCAAAGCAGCGCTTCACATGAGGCTCCAACAGCACTGATGATGTTCCCTAGCCAGGGAACGAAACGTTTGCAGCAAAAACTTCCAGCTCGGCGAACAGAATCACAACAACGGAGTAAACTAGTTCAGAATACGAAAACAGATAGCAAAAGTTTCTATAAATATATTAAATGAAAAAGAGTAAAAGAGTAGCTAAGGTAAACATTAGTCCTTTAGCGGATGAGAAAGGGGATGTAATAAGGAGTGATGAGGAAATGGCCTTGACATTGAACAGTTATTATTGTGTTGGTCTTCGCAGTGGAATACACAAATAACATACTAATAATCAATGATAAGAAGGCTGTGGCACGTGAGGACCTAGAAATGATCATTATCAGTAATGAGTTGGGCAAGGCAATGGGGTTAAAGGCAGACAAATCTCCTGTCCCTGGTGGAATGCATCCCAGGATATTAAGAGAGATGGCAGGGAAAATACCAAATGCACTCCTGGATAATTTACTTAGATTTGTTGGACTCTGTGGCCTTTCCAGCTGATTGGAAAGCAGCAAATGTGATGCCAATGTTTAAAAAAGAAGATAGATGAAAAGTGGGTAATAATAGGCATGTTAGCTTAACTTCCGTTAAGAAAAACAAGACATCTGGATAGAAATTGACCCATTGGGCAGATGCAACGTGTGTTCACGAAAAGCAGGTCATATTAAACTAATTTACTGGAATTCTTTGAGAACATTATGAGCGTGGTAGACAATGGGGAATTGGTGGACGTGGTGTATCTGGATTTCCAGAAGGCATTTGACAAGGTGTTGCACAAAAGGCTGCTGCATAAGTTAAAGCTGCAGGACATTATGGATAATATATTGGCATGGACAGAGGATTGGATAACCAACAGAAAGCAAATAGTGGGGATAAATAGGTATTTTTCTAGTTGGTGATCAGTGGCTAGTGGTGGACCTCAGAGATCAGTGTTGGGACCAAAATTGTTTATAATTTACACAGATGATTTGGAGTTGGGAGCCAGGTGTACTGTGTCAAAGATGACACTAAAATAAGTGGTAGAGCAAAGTGTGCAGAGGACACTGAAAGTCTGTGGAGAGATATAGATAGGTTTAGTGAGCTGGCAAAGGTCTGGCAGATGGAGTATTGGTAAATGTGAGGTCATCCATTTTGGTCAGAATAACAGAAAAATGGACTTTTATTTAAATGGTGAAAAATTGTAGCATGCTGCATGCAGAGTGACCTGGGCATCCTTGTGCGTGAATCACAAAAAGTTGGTTCGCAGGTGCAGCAGGTAATTAAGAAGGCAAATGGAATATTGTCCTTCTTTGCTAGAGGGTTGGAGTTTAGAAGCAGGGAGGTTATGCTGCAGCTGTACAGGGTGCTGGTGAGGCCCACCTGCAGTACTATGTACAGTTTTGGTCTCCTTGCTTGAGAAAGGATGTACTGGCGCTGGAGGGGGTGCAGAGGAGGGTCACTAGGTTGATTCTAGAGTTAGGGTTGGCTTATGAGGAGAGACTAATGAGAGTGGGACTACACTCATTGGAATTTAGAAGAATGAGGGGGATTCTTATAGAAACATATACATTTATGGTGGGAGGAGATGAGATAGAAGCAGGGAGGTTATTTCCATTGGTAGGTGTAACTGGAGATAGGGGACAAAACCTCAAAATAAGGGGGAGCAGGTTTAGGACTGAGTTGAGGAGGACCTTCTTCATCCAAATGGTTGTGAATCTGTGAAATTCCCTGCCCAACGAAGCAGCTGAGGCTACCTCATTGAATGTTTTTAAAACGATGATCGATAGATTTTTAACAGTAAAGGAATTGAGGATGATGGTGAGCGGGCAGATAAGTGGAGCTGAGTCCAGAAAGATCAGCCATGATCTTAATGGATGGTGGATCAGGCTCAACAGGCCAGGTGGTGTAGAAAAGGCCCTTCGGCCTATTGATTCTGACTGTCTCAGTGTCTGAAGAGTTGTGAATGGTGCTGAACATTATGCAATCATCGGCGAACATCCCCACTTCTGACCTTATGATGGAGGGAAGGTCATTGATGAAGCAGCAGAAGATGGTGTTTTAAAAGAACGAGAGCTGGTCTTTTCCAAATGTGAAAGATTTAAGGGAAGACGACAGGGTGGTTGTTGAAAGAATGTTCCCCTTGTAGGAAAGACTGGAACCAGGGGACACAGTTCTAAATATGGGATTTTAAAAAAAAATTAGAATACCTACAGTGTGGAAACAGGCCCTTCAGCCCAACAAGTCCACACCAACCACCCAGACCCATTTCCCTCTGACTAAAGCTATGGGCAATTTAGAATAGCCAAATCACCTGACCTGAACATCTTTGGATTGTGGGAGGAAACCAGAACACTCAGAGGAAACACACACAGACCTGGGGAGAATGTGGAAATGCCACACAGACAGTTATCCAAGGCTGGACTTGAACCTGGGTCCCTGGTGCTGTGAGGTAGCAGTGCTAACCACTGAGCCACCATTAAGATAGAGTTTGAGGACCAGCCTAACTGGAATAGTCAGCTTAAAAATCAAGCCTTATTATTCCCAGAATTCTCACAAAAGTTAAAAATGTTATCAAAGTACGTCCAATTTACCTGTTGGATGGACTCAGATTAACAGAAAGCGTGGACCACATTTCTATATTAAACAAGAACTATGAATGTTACAAATAAATACATTCTGACTACAGGTAAACAACACATAACTCTATTCATTAAAACTCTAACCCCTTTCTAAAACCCCAATGCACACAAATGCAATTACAAACCTTTAGTGATGTGGAAGCAAAGGTACTGAGGATGTAATTCAATAGTGCCAATCTTCACAATCCAATGGATTGTTCCTTTTGTTTCCAAATTCTCCAGTTCTCTGATCGTCTCCCTCCAGTTTTTGTTTCTTCACAGGAGGTACCAGGTGATTGGATCACAAATTGTAAAGTCACTAAGTTATTAATTGTAAGCAACAGCTAACAGTAACTCAAATAATGGCAAAATTCAGTGGACGCTGGCAATCTGAAATTGACACTGTCTGGCAGTATCTCTGGCCAGGGAAACAGAGTTAATGTTTTGAATCTTCCTCAGAACTCACAACTCAAGGAGGGAGTTGGAAAACAATGAAGGCAAATATAAAAGATTAAAACAGAAATCTCGTTGAAGAGGAGAACAAAACTTCTTCAAGATGGGCTTACTTTGAAGAGAGGGAAGAAATATTCTGAACAAGCGTCATGCCCGACCTAAAAGGTTAACTCTGTTTCTCCTTCTACAGATGCAGCCAAACCTGCTGAGTTTCTCCAGCAATATCCATGTTTGCCAACAGCAACTAGTGATTTGATTTGATTTATTATTGTCACATGTACCTCAATGCAGTGAAAAGTTTTGTTTTGCATGCAATACAGGCAGATCATGCCATACAAAGATCATAGGGTGATTAAACAAAACGAGGAATAAAAAGTTACAGCTGCAAATAAAGTGCATAAAAAAAGATCATTACTAGATTTGAAATATGAGAGATTGAAGGGAGAAAATAAACTGGCTTTCTTCTATTTTACTGGGGAGACTGGTATATTATCTTCCCTTGGAGCAGTCTGAAGGCTTCTGTCAATATTGTTCACACCCACAAGCTGCTTAGCTACCCAGGAATCACTCAGGCTGTTGTCAGGCTGATGGCCTTTGGCATCCACAACTGAACAACACTCCACAAGCCTATCAGTAACCAGCAGCCAGCCAATCTCACACACGACCTGGTGCTGACCCATCTACAGCTTCCCCTGCTGCTTAAGCAAAATGTCAACACAACCAACGTTTTCTTTTTAATAATTTGCTTTTTGAAAGTTCAGCGATCCTTTCCTTAAGCATTAGTTTTGAAACAGTCCCTTTCTTATTTCAGTCCACAATCAAAAATAAAGAAAAATTAAAAGGGACCATCTTTACATAGAGAAGGAATTTCAGTCCCTCAGGGAGGCAGGGGTCTGTGGAAGTCTCTCTCAGAGAGGGCAGTAGGAGTAGGGTCATTGAATATTTGTAAGTGCGAGTACTGACTAACAAGGGAGTCAAAATTTATCAAGGGGTAGGTGGGAAAATGGATGGTGGCTTCCACCAGGTCAGCTGTGATCTGATTGGATGGCAGAGCAAGGCATGAAGGACCGAATGGCCTCTTGAGTCTGCATGGTTAAAAAGAAATCCATGTATCTTCTTTAACTTTGGAAAGTTTATAAGACTTGGAAACTTTATCTTTGTGCTGTTTAGAGGTACTGACTGTTGTTTTGAATTCCAACTGGTTCCTGTTTTGCTTTAACGATAAAGTGGAAAAAAACCACAGATTGAGTAAATAAGATGTTCTGTGATTAAGATAACCCTGTTTGCAATTGCTGTCCTTACTTCTTTTCATAGAGCGCAGAATTAAGATAAAGTGACCAACAGATAAGGTGTACAGGACTTTAACCCAGATGGGAGCTTTGTAGTTCTTCAAAACAGACTGTAGCGAGCTCGACTGTAAGAAACACTGTTACAAAGTCAATGCATTGAACTGAAAGCATAGGAAGAAGAATTGACTTGTCAGACATTCTCTCTCAACACCTTCCAAACCTATGGTTACTACCATTTAGAAGGACAATAGGAACACCACCCCCTGCAAGTGCCCTTCCAAGCCACTCACCTTCCTGTCTTGGAAATATATCACTGTTTATTCAGCATTGCTGGGTATATCCAGCACATGGACAGCAGCAGTTCAAAAAGGCAGCTCACCCCCACCTTCTCAAGGGGCAACTAGGGACAGGCAGTAAATGCTGGCCCAGCCAGCAACACTCACGTCTCTTAAGTAAATGAAAAATACCTCAAAGGATTGTAAATCTTTGGAACTCACTACACCAGAGGATTTTGCATGCTTCCTCGTTGAATAGATTTCAGGCTGTGATGTCTTAGGGAATTGTAGAATAACTTTTTCTCTTCACAGAGGGATCATGGAATCTGATACATTAATCACAACACGTTAACATGCAGGTACAGCAAGTGTTTAGGAAAGTTAATGGAATGTTGGCTTTTATAACAAACCAAACTGAGATTTTTTCTGCTTTTTCAATCATAAGACGTGGACATCCCTGGCCAGAATTTATTGCCTGTCCTTAGTTGCCCCTTGAGAAGGTGGGGGCGAGCTGCCTTCTTAAACCACTGCAGTCCGTGTGCTGTAGGTAGACCCACAATGCCCTTAGGGGGGGAATTCCAGATGTTGACCCAGTGACACTGAAGGAATGGCCATGCATTGGAGGAAGTAATGGCCTGGTGTTAGTATCACTGGATTGTTAACCCAGAGACTTAGATAATGTTCTGCAGGCCTGGGTTCGAATCCTGCTGTGGCAGATAGGAAAATTTGAGTTTAATAAAAATCTGGAATTGCAAGTGATCATGAGTCGATTGTCAGAAAAACCCATCTGGTTCACCAATACCCTGTAGGGAAAGAAGCTGCCATCCTTACCCACTCTGGTCTACATGTGACTCCAGACCCACAGCAATGTGGTCAACTTTTAACTGGCCTCTGGGTGATTTAAGGATGGGCAAGTAATGCTGGCTTAGCCAGTGATGCCCTCATTCTGTGAATGAATGAAGTAAAAAAAATTCCACGTTAGGAGGGGAACTTGCAGGGGCTGGTGTTCCCACTTACCTACCCAATTGGTCCTGCCTCACTGCCTGGTGTTTTCACATCACAATCACAATTTAAGTTTAATTAATAAACCTGGAATTGAAAGCTTATCTTAACAACTGTGTCATGGATACCACTATTGATTGTTGTAAATATCTTTTTCACTAGTATTCTTTAGGGAATAAAATCTGCCATTCTTATCTGGCTCAGCACACGTGAAACATGGATGGTAAAGGAGGAGAAAGTGAGGACTGCAGATGCTGGAGATCAGAGCTGAGAGTGTGTTGCTGGAAAAGCGCAGCAGGTCAGGCAGCATCCGAGGAGCAGGAGAGTCGATATTTCAGGCTAGAGCCCTTCATCAGGAATCATTCAGATGAAGGGCTCTGGCCTGAAACGTCGACTCTCCTGCTCCTCGGAAGCTGCCTGACTTGTGCTTTTCCAGCAACGTACTCTCGACATAGAGGGTAAAGCTAACCAATGAGGGTAAACTATGAAAGAATATGAAAATGGACAGTAAGCGCTTCTTTAAATACATGAAAAGAAATAGAGTGGCCAAAGTGAACATAAGCCCCTTAGTGAATGAGACAGGGGAGATGATAATGGGGACCAGGAAATAGCGGAGGAGTTAGGTATATACTTTGCATCAGTCTTCATGGTGGAAGATATAAATAACATTCTAAAGTTAATAAATTATCGAGGGGCAAAAGGAAGACAGGGAATAATTATAGCAACTATCGCTAGAGAAAAATAATATTAGGCATGATGGGATATATCTAGAGTATTACAGGAAGTGAATACACCAGTAGTAGGATAGAATCCCTACAGTGTGGAAACAGGCCATTCAGCCCAACAAGTCCACACCGATCCTCTGAAGAGTATCCCACCCAGATCCATTTCCCATGACTAATGCACCTAACTTACATATCCTTGAACACTATGGGCAATTTAGCATGGCCAATTCACCTAATCTGCACATCTTTGGATTGTGTGGGAAACCCACACAAACTCAGAGAGAATGTGCAAACTCCACACAGATAGTCGTTCAAGGCTGGAATGAAACCTGAGTCCCTAGTGCTGTAAGGCAGCAGTGCTAACCACTGAGCTAACCACAGAAAAGATTTACAAGGATGTTGCTGGGTTGGGGGGGGGCAGTTAGTGGAGGTTGAGCTGTAGGGACGGGTTGAATAAGCTGGAGCTGTTTTCCCTGGAGCATCGGAGATTGAGGGCTGACCTTATAGAGGTTTATAAAATCATGAGGGGCATGGATAGTGTGAACAGCCAAGGTCTTTTTCCCCAAGGTAGGGGAATCTAAAACTAGAGGGTACAGGTTTAAGATGTGAAGGAAAAAGGGACTTAAGGGGCAACATTTTCACTCAGAGGGTGTTGCATGTATGGAATGAGCTGCCAGAGGAAGTGGTGGAGGCCGGTACAATTGCAACATTTAAGAGGCATCTGGGTGGGTATATGAATAGGAAGAGTTTGGAGGGATATGGGCAAGTGCTGGCAATGGGACTAGATTGGGTTGGGATATTTGGTCGGCATGGATTAGTTGGACCGAAGGGTCTGTTCTAGTATTGTACAGCTCTATGACTCTCTGCTACCTTAGATTCTGGATAAGTCCCAGAGGATTGAAAAATTGCCAATGTAACACCTTTACTTAAAGAAAAGAGAGAAAAAGCAGGTAATTATAACTTAATGTCTGTTCCTGGAAAACTGTTTGAATCTATTATAAAGGATGTAATAATGGAGCATATAGAAATACAAAAGATGAACAAACAGTTGGCATTGCTTAATGAAGGGGAAATCTTACCTGACAGATTTACTACAGTTCTTTAGGGACGTAACTAACTGGTTGATAAAGAGAAACCAGTAGATGTTATATATTTCAATTTTTGGAAGGTTATCTAAGGCATCACACATAAGGCTACTTAATAAGGTCAGAGCCCATAGTTTTTGGAGATAGTATATTTACATGGATCAAGGATTGGTTTACTAACAGGAGACAGAAAGTTGGAAAAAGGGGAATGCATCTTCAGGATGGCAATTAGTGGAATATAATGTGGGGATGTGTGAGGTTCTGCACTTTAGCAAGGTAAATAGAGGGGCTGAATATTATTTAAATGGATAAAGACTGCAGAAAGCCAGAGCACAGAGGGATTTGGGAACTCTTGTGCATGAATTACAAAGGGCTAACATCCAAGTTCAGCAGGTAATCGGGAAGGCAAATGGAAAGTTGGAATTGGGGTATCGATAGGATAGTCTTGCTATCAGCTCTGCCATGGTCTCATTGAATGGCAGGGTAGACTTGGCCAAATAGCATACTTGTGTTCCCATGGTCTTCATAGTTCGGTTGAATTGAGTGAACATAAAATCCAAAAGATGGAGTATCATGTGGAAAAATGGGAAGTTGTTGACTTTGGCAGAAAGAATGAAACAGCAGAGTATTAATTAAATCTTCGAGGAGCTGAATGGTCTACTTCAGCTTCTGTTTTGTATGTTCATCGATGGCATTAGGGGATTTGTGGAACACCACCCCCTGCAAGGTCCCCTCCAAATCACTCACCATCCTGACCTGGAAATATATCGCCGTTCCTTCAGTGTCGCGGGATTGGAATCCTGGAAGTCCCTCCCTCAGGGCATTGTGGGTCAACCTGCAGCACATGGACTGCAGCGTAGTCAAAGTAGCATCCCGACTTTCTCAAGGGGGCAACCAGGGAATGAGTATTGTCCCAGTCAGGGACACTCACATCCCCTGAATGAATGAATGCAAAACTCTGCAGAGGAGATGAGAACCAGGGCTATCAATTTAATTGTTATTAGCTCAGCAGGGGATTCAGGAGACAGGCCCACTCCCAAACAGTAGCAATCTCGCACAGCCTCACTATCGTAGGGAGTATTTGAGGTGAATAAGGGAAGCGAGATGAACTCACAAGGGAGAGACGTGCAGTGAAAGGTGGTGGGAGGAAGCTCGTGTTGAGGCGAAGCACAAGTTGGGCCGAATGGCCTGTTCCTGTGCTGCTGGTACAATTGGTTCTAATATAATGCAATAGTTCAGTTCTCATGTGATCTTGCATTATAAGAAAATCACACAATAGCCGCACCATTTAAACTAATGGGCCCGGAATCACATTATAGCCAATACAGGTAAAGAATGTTCGCGTTCTGCAAATAATGGTCTAAATTCTTCAGTTGCGTGAAAGCTAATTCACATTGAAGAAATACGTGTTTTAGTAGAAGTGAACTGTACTGTCATGTAATTAAAATGTATGTGAGTAATGACATGCTGATGGTATGCTGACACACAAGGATAGGAGGGACTGGGAGCAGGGTGTAAAGCGGGCTTTCATTCGGATGAATTGGGTGAGTGGGCAAATGCATGGCAGATACAGTATAATGTGGATAAATGTGAGATTGTCCACTTTGGTAGGAAAAGCAGACTGACAGTATTATTTAAATGATGGATTGAGAAAGGTTGATGTACAAAGAGACCTGCATGTTCTTGTATACCGGTCACTGAAAGCAAGCAGTCAGGTCGGTAAGTGACATGTTGGCCTTTATTGCAAGAGGATTGGAGTACAGAAATAAGGATGTCTTACTGTAGGGATACAGGGCTATGGTGAGATCACACCCCGCGTATTGTGTGCAATTTTAGTCCCTTTGCCTAAGAAAGGATATATTTGCCATGGAGACAGTGTAGTGAAGATTAGATTACTTACAATGTGGAAACAGGCCCTTCGGCCCAACAAGTCCACACCAACCCTCCAAAGTGCAACCCACCAAGACCCATTCATCCCATCACCTAACACTACGGGCAATTTAGCATGGCCAATTCACCAATCCTGCATGTTTTTGGACTGTGGTAGGAAACCAGTGAACCCAGAGGAAACCCACACAGACACAGGGAGAATGTGCAAACTCTACACAGACAGTTGCCCGAGGCAGGAATTGAACCCGGGTCTCTGGCACTGTGAAGCAGCAGTGCTAACCACTGTGCCACCCATGAAGATTCACCAGACTAAATCCTGGGATAGCAGCTTTGCTGTCTGAGGAGAGATTGGTTAGACTGCGCTTATATTCGATGGTGTTTCAAATGAGAAGGGATCCTACCGAAACATACAAAATTCTGACAGGGTTAGACAGATTGGATTCAGAGATGTTGTTTCCCCCAACTGTCAGTTCATGGTCTCAGAGTACTGGGTAAGCCAATTAGGACTGAGGTGAGGAACTCAGGGAGTTCTCTCCCTCAGAAAGCCATGAAGATCATGTCACTGAATATATTCGAGAAAGAGATTGATACAATTCTAGATTTCAAAAGCATCAAGGGTATGAGAGAAAGTGGGAATATGATGTTGAGATAGATGATTTGCCACAATTTTATTGAATATACTGCAGTTGAGGTCAAACTAGAGCTGGAGGTGCCTCAGACAGTTGGTTGCAAGTGGATCTTTCGGGGTTAACCGAGGTTAGGAGGGCAGCATCTGAGGTGGGAATGAGCAAGCCCAGAAAGTTCAGATGCAGTAGGAAAAGGATGTTCAACAGGTTATTGAGAAAACAATGATAGAAGGGAACTAGGCATCAGGTGGGAGGGTGTGTCATGAGGAAGATGTGAATTGGCTTCAGTAAGATTTGGATGGGCTCAGTGAACGTAGACTTAGGGTGGCTTAGTGGTCAGCACGCCTGCCTCATGGCTCTAGGACCTGGGTTCAATTCCACCCTCTAGCAACTGTCCACGTGGAGCTTGTGTGTTAGAACATGGAGTGGTATATGCCCTTCAGCCCTTGATGTTGCACTGACCTGTGGGACCATTCTGAAGCCCATCTAACTTACACTATTATTATCCAATGACCATTTAAATGCCCTTAAAGTTGGCGCGTTGCAGGCAATGTGTTCCATGCCCCCCACTACTCTCTGAGTAAAGAAACCACCTCTGACATCTGTCACCCCTCAATTTAAAGCTATGTCCCCTCATGCTAGCCATCATCATCTGAGGAAAAATGCACTCTGATTATCTTATATGTCTCAATTAAGTCACCTCTCAACCATCTTCTAACAAAAACAGCCTCAAGTCCCTCAGCCTTTCCTTGTAAGACCTTCCATCCATACCAGCCAACATCCTGGTAAATCTCCTCTGCATCCTTTCCAAAGCTTCCACATCCTTCCTATAATGCGTGACTAGAACTGTACTCAATATGCCAAATGCAGCATGACCTCGTGGCTCCAAAACTCAATCCCTCTACCAATAAACACTAACACACCGTATGCCTTCTTAACAACCTTATCAACCTGGGTGGCAACTTTAAGGGATTTATGTACATGGACACTGAGATCTCTCTGCTCATCTATACTAACAACAATCTTACCATTATCTCAGTACTTTTTATTCTGTTGCTCCTTCCAAAGTGAATCACCTCACACTTTTCCGCATTAAACTCCATTTGCCACCTCTCAGCCCAGTTCTGCAGCTCATCTATGTCTCTCTGTAACCTGCAACATCCTTCATCACTATCCCCAACTCCACCGACCTTGGTGTCATCCATTAATTTACTAACCCATCCTTCTACACCCTCATCCAGGTCATTTATGAAAATGACAAACAGCAATGGCCCCAAAACAGATCCTTGCGATACCCCACGAAGTAACTGAACTCCAGGATGAACCTTTCTCATCAACCACCACCTTCTGTCTTCTTTCAGCAAGCCAATTTCTGATCCAAGCTGCTAAATCACCCTCAATCCCATGCCTCCGTATTTTGCGCAGTAGCCTACGGTGGGAAACCTTATCAAACGCCTTACTGAAATTCATACACACTACATCAACTGCTTTAACCTCATCCACCTGTTTGGTCACCATCTCAAAGAACTCAATAAGGTTTGTGAGGCACGACCTACCCTTCACAAAATCACGGTGATTATCCCTAATTAAGTCATTTCTCTCTAGATGGTTATAAATCCTATCGCTTATAACCATTTCCAACACTTTATCCACAACCGAAGTAGGGCTCACTGGTCTATAATTACAAGGGTTATCTCTACTCCCCTTCTTGTTCTCCCTGAGCCTACAGGGGGCTCCTCCGGGTGCTCCAATTTCCTCCCACAGCCCAAAGATGTGCAGCGTATTTAAGATTGGCCATCAGGAATCCAGGGTTATGGGGGTGGGTCTGGGCGGGATGCTCTTCAAAGGGTCATCTGTTTCCACACTGTAGGGGTTCGATGATGATGGAAAGTCATGTGGTTCACCCATTTTGGAAGATGCAGATTATTTTTAAAAATGATAAATTGTTGGAAAGTGTAGATGTACAGAATTGCTTCAATGTCTTCGCCGATAAGCCACTGAAGGCTAACATTCAGGTTCAGCAAACTACTAGGAAGGCTAATGTAGGCTTTTATCACAAGAGGATTTGAGGACAGGAGCAGTGAAATCTTGCTTCAGCTATGGAGGATCTTGGTTAGACTGCAGTATGGGAGTACTGTAGTACTGTGTGCAGTTCTGATCTCTTTATCTCAGGAAAAATATTACAGTGATCTTTATTTTAAATAGGGGCCAAATACTGACAAATAGGACTTGACTAATTTAGGATATTAGGTCGGCATGGACGAGTTGAACTGAAGGGTGTGTTTCCGTGCTGTATGTCTCTGTGATTCTATGACACTATAACTGGCACCTTAATGAATTGGTGTTCTTGATAAACCGTCAAGTATTATACTACCGGTTTAATATATTACTGTCATCTCCGTAATGCCTTGAGTAGTCACGTGAACATGTGAGGGCTTTCTGCTGGTAAGTTTTATTTAAGACAAAGTTGCATTATTATTAGTGCTTTATGCTGTAAATAAGGTATAACAACGATGTGCATATTCCTATTTCACGTTTCTACTGCTGTGTTTTCACGTTGATTATGTGGACCTCTTGAAAAACCGGAACATTCCATTAACTGGCACACTCCTAGTGCTGGGGGTGCCAGGGAATAAAAACTTTGCTATATTCCACCGAGAGGGTGCAATGAAAGTTCCTGGACTGGAAGGACTTGTGCAATGGAGACAGATTGAGGAAACTGGGCCTGTATTCACCAGAGTTTTGAAAAATGAAGTGATCTCCTTGAAACTAACAAAATACGTAAATGTTGAGGAGCCGGTGTTGGACCCGGGTGCACAAAGTTAAAAATCATGCGACACCAGGACCTCATCTGTTGGACTATAACCTGGTGTGTGATTTGTAACAAAATACTTAAAGGGAGAGACAAGGTGGATATGGGTAAGATATTCCCCCTGCTTGGGGAGACTAGATCCAGGGGGCACAACTGCAAAATATAGGGAATGTTTCTTTGATTTGTGATAAGGAAAAATGTTTTCCTTAGGAGGTTGTGAATGTTTGGAATTTCCTACTACAGTGGGCTGTGGAGGCTCAGTCATTCAGTCTGCTTAAGGTAGACATCAATAGATTTAGGATTTCCACTATTGTACTGGGCTATGGATAAAAGGTATTGTACTATTTCGACCAGTCATGATCGTATTGAATGGTGGGGTAGGTCTGATGGGCTGAATGGCCTATTCCTGTTTCTGTCCTGCACAATAACACAACCTAGTGGTGCTGGGAGGACTTGCAATAATTACAATGCTACATGACACTTAAATGGTGATTGGAGACAGAAAATTAACAATACCCCTCAGGCCATTCAGCCCCAATTGGTTCATGTTACTGCACATGCTGCACACAGGCTTCCTCTACTGAACCCCATCAATAAACCTAGTCCTGAAGAAAAGTCATACTGGGCTCGAAATGTTAATTGTTTTCTCTGCCAGACCAGCTGAGTTTCTCCAGCCCTTGCTGTTTATTCTTCAGCCGCAGTATTTTGACTTGATCACGTATCCTTCTTTTCCTTTCTCTCTTTCCCATAAACACATCGCTGGTTTTCCAGAACCAGGGGGTCACGGGGTGGGGTGGGCCATTTCGGACTGAGATGAGGAGAAATGTCTTCATCCAGAGAGTGGGGAGCTGGTGGGATTCTCTACCACAGGAAGCAGTTGGGACCAAAGCATTTAAATGTTTTCAAGAAGGACTTCTTCGGGTTAAAGGGGTCAAAGGGTATATGGAGAAAGCAGGAACAGGGGACTGAGTTGGATGGTCAGCCATGATCATATTGAATGGTGGAGGGCCGAATGGCCTCCCCCTGATCCTACTGTCTATGTTTTAATGTTTTCACCTCGACCACTCCCTGCGGTAGCACAGTCCACATTTGCCCTACTGTCTGGGTAGCAAGTTGTGCTGAATTCTCTGTGGGACTTGTTAGTGTTTATTGAATATTATTTCATTTCGGACAGAATTAGTCTGAGAATTAGGGCCCGATAGTTCAGGAGAGATGTTAAGAAGCTTTTCCACAAACGGTGGTGGAGGTTGGGAACTCTCTTCCACAAATGGCAGGTTGATGCCGAATCAGTTGTTAATTTTAAATCTGAGATACATATATTTTTGTGGAAGCAGAGTTTAAGGGATATGGGCCAAAGGGAGGGATATGGGCCAAAGGGAGGGCTATGGAGTTCGGTCATGATCTCATTGAATGGTACAGCAGGCTCGAGGGGCTAAATGGCCTCCTCCTGTTCCTATGTTCCCTGTGCTTGTGATTAAAATTAAGCATTTACTTTTAATATAACCATCAGTCGCTTTTAGAAAGCATTTTCTAATTGCAACAGGGAAGTTATAGGTCACGTCAGTGAAGTTATGACTAAACTTGCCAAAAGAATTTGTTTTCGCACACAATATTAAAAAAACCCTTTATTTTCAGCGCAAACTTACAATGCAACCTCTTTAAAATACTTTCAGAGAAGATCACAGTTAGATTGTTCATTTCTGTTTCATTTACAGAATACAATTAACTGCCTGCACCATTTTTGTCTGAGGATCACTAAAACCTTAAACTGAAGTTTACCAAATTGGTACAAAGCAACATGCAAACTGAAGTTACTCAGACAAAATCTAATGTAGAGATGAGAGAAAAAAGTTCAGTAATTTCTAGAAAACTTCTACTTCCTTACACAGTGTATCAAACTCTAATGGAGAAGCACATTATTTTGATTTTTATTTAATACTAACACAACTACCATAGAATATTCACTATAGTCTATTCAACATATATTGTTCTCGTTAAGAAAGCTTAAAGGTCCCATAAAAGTCACCTATGGCAATGTAGCGTTATGACATTCCTCAGAACACAGTTAATATTTCCAACCAGAAGATTAAGCTTTACCACAGTCATAAGATTGATGGGTGAGGTGCTCTGGGATGCGTTAATGGAGACAGCGATGTGTATTCAGAATCACAGACTCCTTGCAGTGTGGAAAGAGACCATTTGGCCCATTGTGTCCACACCGACCCTCCGAAAAGCATCCCACCCAGATCCAACCCCTACCCTATAACCCCACCATCAGCAAAATCATTCAATACCACTGTTTCTCTTATAAATTTTGCACCGTAATATTTTTTTAAAATCTCAGCAAAGGAAACAGGAAGTAGGCAGTGCCCATGATCCTCATGAGGTCATTTGATTGACATTCAGGTACATTTAATTTCACCACTGTAGAAATAAACCACATTGGAGATGCTGTCATAATGTTTCACAGTCTGTAAGAGGGGCCAACGACTACAGCCCATCTTGAGACAACCCACATTTTAAATACATTATGATCATCTCGAGACTTAAATCGATTGACTAAAGGCAGTTCCGTTACACAGAGCTGCACAGCACAAAACCAGTCCATTAACACAATGGAGTACTTCACCTCATTTCATCAACATAACCTCCCAATTCTTTCTGCATCATGTGCTAATCCAGCATCTGTTTGTAAGCTATGGTTCCCCCAACCAGTCTCCACAGCGTTGACTTTTTAGAACCTAACAGCCCTAAAGAAACTTTTCATGAATTCCTTCAGCTAATAAAAGATGATAATGTGTGATCATAGAATCCATTCAGCATGTAAAGAGGCCATTCAGCCCACACCAAACCTTCAAAGAGCATCCCATCCACACCCAGCCCGATAAACTCCACATTTCCCATTGCCAATCCACCTAGCCTGCATGTGCCTGGGCACTACGGGGTAATTTCCCATGGTCAATCCACCCAACCTGCAAAGTTTTGAACTGTGAGAGGAAACCAGAGCAAACCCACGCAGACACAGGAAGAGCGTGCCAACTCCACACAGACAGTAATCCGAGGCTGGAGTCAAACCTGGATCCCTGGTGCTGTGAGGCAGTAGTGCTAACCACTGAGCCACCATACTACACTCATCTTGTTTATTTGCTGCTTTTGCTTTGATGGCCTTCTTCACAGCTCTTGTCAAAATCCTTTAATTATTTTTACTGGATCATCTATTAGCCTTCCCTTTTCCAAGCAACATGGCCCCAATATGTTCAGTCTTTCTCTTTGTTTGTCAGGGCTCGACTAGGGAATTGGAATTGCAAGGTGCTTTCTTAACTTGAGGACCTCTGAACCTCACCACGAAGTGCCTGTTTGTAGGGACACAAATTAGTCAACTAAGTTACCAATACGGCAGCCAAAATGGCCTCGGTGGAACACCGCCTTGACGAGATGAAGAGGCTCATGCGTGCATGCACTCCCAGAATTTTTTGAGCAATGCCATTGGTTGTCCCTTGCTTTTGGTCAGGCCACCAACATCAGCAAGATGAGCGGGAGAGGCTGGACGAAGTGCGGTCCAAAAGATGCTCGATGATTGACCAGTCTTATGAAAGACTGTCTCTCTCTCACTGGCCACGGCAAAGATGAGATGATCCCAATCACCATAGCTCAACACGTCACTATGATAAGAAAACCATCAAGGTCATACAGACAATAATAGCGCCCCCCCCCACGATGTTAAAACAAAATTACGCACAGATAGGTTTGGCTTGAGAAATGGATCAGCCAGCATTGAATGGCGAAGCAGACTTGATGGGCTGAAGGGCCTAATTCTGTTCCTAGATCTTATGGTCTTATGAGACACTCACACTTTCCAATGAGAGAGTTCATGAGAAAAGGCATGAGAAAGTAGTTGTTATCAAGGTCAGAAGCAGTCTTCACACCAATTACATCAAGAAAAGTTTACTCAAGAGCTTCACCTTTCTGACTGGGGAAGCTTGATGCAGAGTGTATTTGCAACAGGAGGGGTATGACACCGGAGTGTTTGTGTTACTAGGCTCGGCATAGAATCATAGAATCCCAGAATTGCTATAGTGCGAAGCAGGCCATTAGGCCCATTGAGTTACACACCAACCCTCTGAAGAGTATCCCACCCAGCCCCCCTACATGAACCCCATAAGCCTGCATTAACCATGGCTAATCCCCCTAGCCAACACATCCCTGATCTCATCTTGAATTCTCACCTCATCATTGCAGTTGGAGAATTTGAACTCAATGAATTAAACAAATCTGGAATAAAGAGCCACTATCATCAAAAGTGAGCATGGAACTATTGAATGGTCATTTAAACAAAAACTCATCTAGTCCAATAATGTCCTTTAGGAAGGAAAAACTGCCATCCTTAACTGGTCTGGTCTACACGTGACTCCAGACCCATGGCAATGAGATTGACTTTTAACTACTCCCTGGACTGTTAGGGATGGGCAAAATAAATGCAGGCAACTAAAGGGCAACTTTTTCTCACAGAGGGTGGTACGTATGGAATGAGCTGCCAGAGGAAGTGGTAAAGGCTGGTACAATTGCAACATCTAAAAGGCATCTCTGGACGGGTTTATGAATAGGAAGGGTTTGGAGGGATATGGCCCTAATGCTGGCAGGTGGGACTAGATTGGGCGGCACGGTGGCACAGTGGTTAGCACTGCTGCCTCACAGCGCCTGAGACCCGGGTTCAATTCCCACCTCAGGCGACTGTCTGTGTGGAGTTTGCACATTCTCCCCGTGTCTGCGTGGGTTTCCTCCGGGTGCTCCGGTTTCCTCCCACAGTCCAAAGATGTGCAGGTCAGGTGAATTGGCCATGCTAAATTGCCCGTAGTGTTAGGTAAGGGGTAAATGTAGAGGTATGGGTGGGTTGCGCTTCAGTGGGTCGGTGTGGACTTGTTGGGCCGAAGGGCCTGTTTCCACACTGTAAGTAATCTAATCTAATTTAATTGATTTAGGGTATCTGGTCAGCATGGACGAGTTGGACTGAAGGGTTTGTTTCAATGCTGTACATTTCTATGACTCTATATTTTGAAACAACTGAGTGTATATTTAAATGATTCTTGCAAAAAATGATATCATTTTGTCAGATCTGGAGCTAGAAATATAACATCAAGAAAACAAACAAATGAGTTTATCTCGTTTCTCAGGAGTGATATAAGTAGATAAGGAGTGATAAATACATAAGATAATTTAAAAAAAGAAACCTCCATACCCTCTTTGTTTGACCAACTTTACAATGTTTAGCTAGTTTGGTCAAACAAGCAACTGACTATTGACGAGCCAATGTAAGTGGATTTCTATGTGTACTGTGGAATTATTTGTGCACTTAATTCTAACAAAAACAAAGGGCCGTTACATTAAAAGGCGTGTTTGCCAGAAAATATATGACGCTTCTAAAAATCTGCCAATCTTTAAAATGACCTAAGTTGAGCTGATTTCTTGGGTTTAGTTTTAGTTTCTGGCTCTTTGGTCTTGGCGTATGATTCTTGGTTTGAGATTTGTGTTGCTCTGGGGTATGAGAGGTCCCAATGGGCTTTGTATCGAGGCTCGAGAGGGGTCATCACACAATCCTACTTCTAGATTTTAATCGGATTTTTAATTAGCAATGGGTTGAAGGGTTATGGGGGCAGGAATGTGGAGTTGAAGCCAAGATGAAATCAGCCATGATCAAATTAAACAGTGGGATAGGCTCGAGGGGCTGAATGGCCTCCTCCTACTTCCTATATTCTTTTAGAACATCTCCCCTCCAGTGATATTGTAAGCTAAAATGTATTTGATTGTACAAAATGCCTATTCCTGTAATAACTGTACAGTTTTGGTTACTTTTTTAATAGAACTGTACGTCCCACCACCAAAGGGACCCGTAACCAAATCTTTTGCAATTGCTGGCTCCTTAGCAATGCCTTGGATTCCTCCCGTTCCTGAACGGAGCGATCCACCCACCACCACATTTTTCTGGATCACCGGCACCCGACCAGTGGACGGGTCAGTGGCCATGCCTTGCATCTCTCCCTTTCCCGAATGAACTGACCGAGTCACCCGCACGTGCTGCTGCCTGAGAGAGGCCTGACCCAGGGATGGATCAGTGGGGCTGCCTTGCGTCGCCCCTGCGCAGGTATCAACTGATCTGGTCAAGACCACATTCTTCGCAACTGCGGGTACTGATCCAAATGATGGCTCGGTGATCATGGGTTGTGTTTCCCTTCTGCCTGACTTGACCGATCTGGTCACTACCACACTCTTTTGGACAATGGGCATTTGGGAGAATGATGGAACTGTTCCGTCGACGTGATCCACACCCAGATTAAATTTGGATGCTTTGTGGCCTGACGTTAGGTCAGTGCCACCCTGCAGATCCTCAATGTTTGATCGGGCATTTGCCATCGCCATCCTTTGGATTAATGTGGGGTCAGTCACTCCAGGCACGACCTCCCCACAGGGACTGATGGTTGTGGTCACCACAATGTGTTTTTGAACGGGGGTCTCTTGTGCCTCCTGGGTTGCACTCGATAGCTTTGCAGTCTCCTTCCAGACGGACCCCTCTTTCGCCTCGTTGCTCTGCTGGATTAGAGGATCAGCGGACCCCGACAATGCGCGGGAGCTGGATTTGACAAACACAGAGTGGCGACTCTCACAGATCTCAGCCAGGGTTCTGAACTTTGAGTCCAGGTCATTCAGGAAGGAATCATCTCTGACAGCATCCTCAATGCAGCTACAACTACTAAGGGAACCGACAGGTGAGTTCTTCCCTTCATCGGCGTACACCAGCAAGACATCACGCGCTGAGCAAGATTCCCACTCTGTTTCGGGGACCAACTTCTGAAACACAAGAGGACCCAGATAGCATTAGAACAACGTGGATTAAATACTTATCTGACAATAAGGTGCAACATGGTGCATGCATGAGATATTAGGGATTAGGGTTAGGGTTTACATTCATTTTCTGTACATTTGAGCAGCCTAATGTTGCTGCTAACAGTTTAAGGCAAAGTTAGGAGTATTGTTTGTTGTGGAACATCACAACACATCATGTCTGTCGAATCATGGTGCTATTCTATTTGAAACCCATCTTTTTATATCATTCCCAGGATGTGGGTGTCACTGGCCAGACCAGCATTTATTGCCCATCCCTAATTGTCTAGAAGGCAGTTAAGTGTCAACCACGATAGTGTGGGTCTGGAGTCACATGTAGGCCAGACCAGATAAGGATGGCAGCTTCCTTCCCTAAGGAACATTAGTGAACCAGCTGGGTTTTTTCCACAATTGATGTAGAGAAGACCATAGGGGAGACCAAACGTAAACTCAGGGCCCCATAGGGGCCGAACTGACCTCCCATTGTAATTCCCCTTCCCATTCCCTTTCCAAGATGACTATTCTTGGCCTCCTCCATTGCCACAGCGAATCAGACCGCAAATTGGAGCAATAACACCTCACCTTCCAACTGGCCAGCTGACAGTCCAGAGGACTCAACATCGAGTTCCCCAAATACCCTTCTCACCCATCCCCTGACTCCCTTCCCAGCCCCTCCCCCTCCTTTCCATTTCTCTCTGACCCCTCCTTCCAGCTACAACTGGATTCATTCCTCCCATTGACCAGGCGAAAGTGAGGACTGCAGATGCTGGAGATTAAAGTTGAGAGTGTGGTGCTGGAAAAGCACAGCAGATCAGGCAGCATCCAAGGAGTAGGAAGATCAACATTTCGGGCAAAAGCCCTTCGTCAGGAATGAGGCCTTGAGCTGAGGGGATGGTTAGATAAATCCTCCCATTGACCAACCAGGTCGCCCCCTCTACCTGTGTTCACCTATCACTACCTCATCACCCTGCCCCGCCTCCACCACCCCCTTTATCTGCAGGTCCCCCCCTTAGACCCACCCTCCCCAGTTCTGAAGAAGGGTTACACCTGAAATGTTGACTTCTCCACCACCTGATGCTGCCTGGCTTGCTGTGTTCCTTCAGCCTCCTGCTCGTCTAACTTGGATTCCAGCATCTGTAGTTTTCTTTATCTCTGACCAGGTAAGGATGGCAATTTCCTTCCCTCAAGGGCAGGAGTGAACTGACAATGGATTCCTGGTGATCATTAGAATTGTAATTTCTGATTTTTATTGAAGTCAAATTCCACTAACTGCCGTGGTGGGATTTGAATCCGGGTCCCCAAGACATTACCTGGATCTCTGGATTAACAATCCAGTGGTAACAACAGTTGGCCATCATGTTCATGGTCCATATCCCTTTATTCCATGCCTATTCCTGGGTCTCTCTAAATGCCTCTTCAACTTTGCTAAGATACCCGCTTCTACCACCTCCCCTTGGCAGCACGTCTCAGGCATCTACTGCCCTCTGTGTCGGCTGACTGATGTTATAAAACATTATGCGGCCAATGGTGCACTTTTGAAATGTGGCCATTATTACAATGTAGGAAACATCACTGCTGCTTAAAGTTCAATAGACCCACATGATTGGATGTTGTACAAGCAAAAGTAGACCATTCAGCCCATTGACCCTGCTCCACCATTCAAAAAGACCATAGTTAAAAATCACACAACACCAGGTTATAGTCCGCCAAGTTTCTTTGGAAGCACTGGCTTTCGGAGCACGCTCCTTCATCAGGTGGCTGTGGAGTATAAGTATATGAAGGAACGGCACTCTGAAAGCTAGTGTTTCCAATTAAACCTGTTGGACTATAACCTGGTGTTGTGTGATTTGTAACTTCGTCCACCCCAGTCCAGCACCGGCACCTCCATATCAAAAAGATCATGGCTGTCCTGACTGGGGCCTCAATTCCAGTTGCTTGACAAAACCACCTTGACTTCCCCAGTCGCAGCTCTAAAGGTGGACTCCCTCCTTTTTGTTAAAATCTATCTAGCTTAGCCTTGAATAAACTCCATTGCTCTATTGCCTCCATCGCTCTCCAACGTCTGAAACAGCAAATTAGTAAAAAGAAAGTTTGCTGTAACGTCTGACTGAGGCATACATATTGTAGTCAGGATACCCCTGTACTTCTTTGAGATAGAATGGGATCTTTCACATCCACCTGAGCAGGATGGGACCTTGTCATGGCATCTCACTTGTAAATTGAGACAGTCCAGCTCTCCTTTGGTACTGCAGAGGAGTATCAGCCTTGACTCATTCCCTGAGGAGAGACATGAACCTGGAACGTTGTGACCAAGAGGCAATGACAGCTCCTGACTGAACCAAAGGCACAATACAGAATTCTAATGTGGTAAATCTTCCACGATGGAGTTAAAGCCAAGCTCATCCAGGGATCATTGAGGAAACTGGACTATTTTCAGCGTGTTCGACATTAATCAGTGGAGATCAGACACAGAGGGATAATGGGTCATTCAAATGTACAGGAACAATTCCCATAATCACAGAATTTTGTGGTGCAGCAGGCCATACGGCCCACATACCTGTACTAGCTCCATTATTTCGTGCCAATCTCTTGCCTTTTTCCCATAACCCTGCCCATCATTCCTGCTCAAAAACTATCCAATGCCATCTTGAACACCTCTACTGAACCTGCTCCAACATGTTACCAGACAAGAAGAGGATGAAGGTAAAACATTTCTTTTTATTCACAATCTTCTGTCTGAAAGGGAAGTGGAATTGGAATATGATGGTAGCTCACAAAAGGGAGTTGAATTGATACCTACAGTTTCCCCATATTAATGTAAGTGGGACAGATTGGTATGTCATTCAGAAGGCTAGGTTGGCCACAATGGGCCTCCTCCTGTTAATGAATACTATTACTGTCCAGTTGATTTGCTCCCTTGCCATATCAGATGTTCGGAGCATGCTACACCGCGAAGGTGGTTTGTGTGGTTATGATGGGATGACCACTGCGTACCTTGCTGATGTATTGCTCGATGAAAGCCTTACAAGAACCTTCCCACAGTTCTCCACCAGATGACAATTGACTCCAAGTTGGAGCCCCTGCTGATCTTCCAAAGGCATCATACTGAACTCTCCTGTCCTGAATGGAAACCAATCGACTCGAACCTGTTTCGTAAGCTTCCTCCTCCAACATCATCTGTTTCTCAGACCTCCAATCCATGCCACTGGATCCGACGACACCACCAGATCCGACGACACCACCAGATCCCACGACACCACCTGATCCGACGACACCACCTGATCCGACGACACCACCAGATCCCACGACACCACCAGATCCCACGAAATTACTAGAACCTACAAGGCCACTTCCTCCAGCTCCTACTGCAGCAAATCCTTCTGTTTGTTGACCCATTCCCACTGTATTGTCAGGAGAAAGGATTGGCACCATCTGTATTTGACAAAAGTAAACATGTCCATGACTTACAATAGGCATTAGTGCCACAAATGCACCAACAATCAGATAGAGTTACAAACAAGAGCCAAGTGAATCCTGGTCCCAGGGATGTAGGATGGGTTGCTCTACGATGAGGTGGCTTTATGTTCTCTGCAGTTTAGGTGCATGAGAGGTGACCTCACTGAAATAGTCTAAGTTCTGAAGAGATTTGACTGAGGGGGCTGATGCCCCCTCCATCCCCCACCCAGCAGGGGAATTTAAAACACAGGGGCACTGTCTCAGGAAAAAGGGACTGAGATTGGAAACAATACTTCATTCAAAGGATTGCAGACCTTTGCGAGTTTGTGCGTGTGTGTGTGTACGTGTGTGTGTGTGTGTGTGTGTGTGTGTGTGAGAGTAAGAGTGAGAGAGAGAGAGAGAGAGAGTTTGTGCAGATATTTAAGACTGGGATAAACAGACCTTGGTGTCTCAGAGGATGTTGGGAGGAGGTGGGAAAGTAGAGTTGAGATGAATCATCAAACCATTATCATGTTCAATAGCAGAGAGACTCAATGGGCCAAATGGCCCAATACTCCTGCTTTATGTCTTTCGTTTGCTTTTTAATGTGCTCACACGATAAGATGTTGTGAATGGGCTAGCATTTATTCCCCATTCCAAGTTGTCTGTGAGCTCAGTTTAATAAAGGTGCAGGAAGTTACAATGGCACAGTGGTAGTGTCCCTTCCTCTGAGTAAAAAGGCTTGGTTTCCTTGAGATTCTGAACTGCTTGATTTAAAAATATGTTTTAAAAACCATGAACCACATAGATGACTTTCAAAAGATAATTGGAATTAATTTCTTAACAAATATGCATTCTGCATATAATGAACGCAAATACCAACAGCAACTAATGAACTGACAGCAAATTCATGGCATCACTCATCTAAGATTGACACGGAGATATGAAGCAGTCGTATAGTAGCTGCCTAAAATGGATAAGGAATAGGGTCGTTTTTGGTGCAGATTCGGAATAGGGAAATATTCACGTTGGCCCACGTAATGTTACTCACCCCCAACCCAGGGCGATTTGATCACACCGGTCTCAACAAAACCTCTTCATCAATTAACCCCACCCTGACACCACCCCGACCCAACCTAATACCACAATCCAGGGTGAGCCCTCACCCACAGCTGTCACTGTTTATATACACTTCCCCAGCCTCCACCCCACACCCAGAGCCCCTCCCACAGACCCAGAATCATTCCTCAACTCCCAGAGCCCCTCCCCTACACCCAGAGCCTCTCCCCTACACCCAGAGCCCCTCCCCCACACCCACTGTCATAGGCCCTCTCCCCCACCCAGAGCCCCTCCCCTACACCCAGAGCCCCTCCCCCACACCCACTGTCATAGGCCCTCTCCCTCACCCACAGCCCCTGAGCCCACACCCACACCCTTCCCTACCCTACACCCAGAGCCCCTCCCCTACACCCAGAGCCCTTCCCCCACCCCAAGAACATTGCTCTAAACCCCCAGACAACTTGGCAATGGTGTTCCAGCTCCTCCATTGCCCTTTATTGGAGAAGGCTTGGTTTGCTACAACTGGCTAAAGCCGAAGTGTGGAGTTGAAATGATGCAGAATACAAACCGTGTCGACAGGCCCTCCACCTTCAAAGTTGCTTTTGCTGAGGGATCCCACAGGCTCGGGTGGTATCACAAAGAAGCCTTTTCTCCCCATCCCACCGGCACATTGACAAAACAGGAGCAGCAGAGGAACAACTGTGGAGTCACAATTTATACAGTTCAGCCACAATTACCCAACTATGATATTAAAGTATAATTTATATAAACAACAAGGAATAAATGATTGGTCGATTGGATCAAAGAGCCAGTCCCTCCATGTGTGGGTAGGGGGCAGACTGAACTTAACCAGCCTGTGCTCACAAAACCCAAAGCAAGACATGTCTCAGCGACTGGGCAGAACTTGCTGAACAATGTATTAATAGTTACACAAACAAGCCAATTTAAGACAAGCAGTTGAGCTGGTCTTGTGTCTCATTTACACTCACCAGGAGTGGCATATATTTGTATTCAGGGACACATTCTCTGCAAACTAAAGGAATATGTTTCAGCCTTGCAACTCTTCTGGATCACCCAGAAGCCTACAATTTCTCCTTGGTTAATCAACACCCCTGTTCTCATGTAGTATAAATTGTTGTGATCATTTGAAAATGTTGCATTCTTGCATGTGTCCTGATGTGTTCTGGATGACAAAATGTCCGAAATGTGTACTCTTTTCAACTGGGCTAATAATTCTTTACTCGGGTCCGCAGCCCTATGAAAGGTGCAAGGGGGGAGAAGCAAGCCTGTCTCCAAGTTCTCCCTGCTTTCTGCTGAGTTTGGATTAGATTAGATTAGATTAGATTAGATTAGATTACTTACAGTGTGGAAACAGGCCCTTCGGCCCAACAAGTCCACACCGACCCGCCGAAGCGCAACCCACCCATACCCCTACATTTACCCCTTACCTAACACTACGGGCAATTTAGCATGGCCAATTCACCTGACCCGCACATCTTTGTGACTGTGGGAGGAAACCGGAGCACCCGGAGGAAACCCACGCAGACACGGGGAGAACGTGCAAACTCCACACAGTCAGTCACCTGAGTCGGGAATTGAACCCGGGTCTCAGGCGCTGTGAGGCAGCAGTGAGTGATAGAGGTAAGTCCAAACAGTGCCCAAGTCTAAAGCTAATTCTAAACAGAAGAGAGGGGCTTGTCTTGCCTGTCAAGATGATTAGTTGCATGATAGCAATGGGTACAGTTCATACGGAATCAGTCAGGCCTAAGTACTGAGGCTTCCCTGCTGCCTTTGAGAGCTCATACAGAACTCAACAGTCTCTCGGAAGACTTCGCGACGACTGGTGGGTAAGTTTGGTCGCTTATTTAATAGTTGTAAATTTAAAGTTTTCCTTTTTTAAAAAAAAGCGGTAGCAGACCCGGAAGGCGCGCTAGGTTACCTGGGTAAGGTTTTTTTTTCTCTCCCCTTATTTAAAGGCGTAGGCGAGTCACCCGAGGCACTCCACGAGTAGTGCCTCCCACCCTTCCACCTCCTCTAACCTAATAATAAGACCAATTGTGACTAGCGGGTAAGTGCTGCATTTTCCTTGTTTGTTTCTTTAGATTTAGTTGGTTTTTGTTGTTTTTTTTTAAGGAAAGCTTACTTTTAGAGGGATGGCAGTGCAGAGAGGGCAATGTTCCTCTTGCAACATGTATGAGGTGAGGGAAGCCATTAGCGTCCCTGCTGAGTACGCTTGCAAGAAGTGCACCCATCTCCAGCTCCTCCAAACCCGTGTTAGGGAACTGGAGCTGGAGTTGGATGAACTGCGGATCATTCGGGAGGCAGAGGAGGTCATAGATCGGAGCTTTAGGCAAGTAGTTACTCCGAAAGTTCAAGATAGATGGGTGACAGTGAGGGGGAGTGGGAGGAGGAAGCCAGTGCAGGGACCCCCTGCGGTCATTCCCCTCAAGAACAAGTATACCGTTTTGGATACTTGTGGGGGGGATGACTTACCAGGGGCAAGCAACGAGGTTCAGGCCTCTGGCACGGAGCCTGGCCCTGTTGCTCAGAAGGGTAGGGTGGAGAAAGGTAGAACAATAGTTCTTGGGGACTCGATAGTGAGGGGTACAGACAGACGGTTTTGTGGGGGCGACAGGGACTCACGTTTGGTATGTTGCCTCCCAGGTGCAAGGGTACGTGATGTCGCTGATCGTGTTTTCCGGGTCCTTAAGGGGGAGGGGGAGCAGCCCCAGATCGTGGTCCACGTTGGCACCAACGATATAGGTAGGAAGAAGGGTGAGGATGTCAGACAGGCTTTCAGGGAGCTAGGTTGGAAGCTCAGAGTTAGAACAAACAGAGTTGTAGTCTCTGGTTTGTTACCCGTGCCACGTGATAGAGAGTCAAGGAATAGGGAGAGAGAGCAGTTAAATGCGTGGCTACAGAGATGGTGCAGGAGGGAGGGATTCCGGTTTCTGGACAACTGGGGTCCTTTCTGGGGAAGGTGGGACCTCTATAAAAAGGATGGGCTACACCTGAACCTGAGGGGCACCAGTGTCCTTGGGGGGAGGTTTGCTAGTGCTCTTTGGGAGGGTTTAAACTAACTCCGCGGGGGCATGGGAACCAGGACTGTAGCTTTAGGGTACAGGACCTTGAGTGTAGGGAGGTTAAGAATAATGCAGCGATCTCTAAGGAGGGTGCCTGTAACCAGAAAGGAGGATTGAAGTGTGTATACTTCAATGCCAGAAGTATAAGGAATAAGGTAGGTGAACTTGCAGCGTGGGTTGGTACCTGGGACTTCGATGTTGTGGCCATTACAGAGACGTGGGTAGAACAGGGACAAGAATGGCTGTTGCACGTTCCAGGGTTCAAATGTTTTAGTAGGATCAGACATGGGGGTAAAAAAGGGGAGGCGTGGCATTACTTGTCAAAGACAGTATCACAGCAGTGGAATGGACGATGGAAGAGGACTTGCCATCTGAGGTAGTTTGGGCTGAGGTTAGAAATAGGAAAGGTGAGGTCACCCTGTTAGGTGTTTTCTACAGGCCTCCTAATAGTCCTAGAGAAGTAGAGGATAATATTGCGAGGATGATTCAGGAAAAGAGTGAAGGTAGCAGGGTGGTTGTTATGGGGGACTTTAACTTCCCAGATATTGACTGGGAGAGCTATAGCTCGAGTTCATTAGATGGGTCGGTGTTTGTACAATGTGTGCAGGAGGGTTTCCTGACACAATATGTCGACAGGCCAACAAGAGGGGAGGCTATATTGGATTTGGTTCTAGGTAATGAACCAGGCCAGGTGTTAGACTTGGAGGTAGGTGAGCACTTCGGGGACAGTGACCACAACTCGGTGACTTTTACTTTAGTGATGGAGAGGGATAATCGTGCGCCGCAGGGCAAGAGCTATAGCTGGGGGCAGGGAAATTATGATGCAGTGAGGCATGACTTAGGTTGTGTGGATTGGAAAAACAGGCTTCAAGAGAAGAACACTAATGAGATGTGGGGATTGTTCAAGGAGCAGCTACTGCGTGTCCTCGATAGGTATGTACCAGTCAGGCATGGTGTAAAGGGCCTTGTGAGGCAGCCGTGGTTTAGTAAGGAATTGGAGTCCCTTGTGAAAGGGAAGAAGGCGGCATATGTAAAGATGAGGCGTGAAGGTTCAGTAGGGGCGATTGAGAGTTATAAGGTAGCCAGGAAGGAGCTAAAGAGGGAGCTAAGAAAAGCGAGAAGGGGACATGAAAAGTCTTTAGCTGGTAGGATTAGGGAAAACCCAAAGGCTTTCTATAGGTATGTCAAGAATAAAAGGATGACTAGGGTAGGTATCGGTCCAGTCAAGGATAGTAGTGGGAAGTTGTGTGTGGAGGCGGAGGAGATTGGAGAGACATTAAATCAGTACTTTTCATCAGTATTCACTCAGGAACAGGACACTGTTGCTGATGTGAATATGGAATCACAAATAATTAGAATGGATGCCCTGGAAATATGCAGGGAAGAGGTTTTGGGAATATTGGAAAGGATGAATATAGATAAGTCTCCTGGGCCTGATGGCATTTACCCCAGGATCCTATGGGAAGCTAGGGAGGAGATAGCAGAGCCATTGGCCTGGATTTTTATGTCGTCGTTGTCAACGGGAATAGTACCAGAGGACTGGAGGATAGCGAATGTGGTCCCATTGTTCAAGAAAGGGAGAAGGGATAGCCCTAGTAACTATAGGCCAGTGAGTCTGACTTCAGTGGTGGGCAAAGTCTTAGAGAGAATGGTAAGGGATAAGATTTATGAACATCTGGGTAGGAATAACGTAATCAGGGATAGCCAGCATGGTTTTGTGAAGGGCAGGTCGTGCCTCACAAACCTTATTGAGTTCTTTGAGAAGGTGACTAAGGAAGTGGATGAGGGTAAAGCAGTAGATGTTGTGTATATGGATTTTAGTAAGGCGTTCGATAAGGTTCCCCATGGTAGGCTAATGCTAAAACTTCAGAGGTATGGCATTGAGGATACATTAGTGGTTTGGATTAGGAATTGGCTGGCTGGAAGGAGACAGAGGGTAGTAGTTGATGGATTATGTTCATCTTGGAGCGCAGTTACTAGCGGTGTACCACAAGGATCTGTTTTGGGACCATTGCTTTTTGTTATCTTTATAAATGATCTAGAGGAAGGACTTGAAAGCTGGGTAAGCAAGTTTGCGGATGACACGAAAGTCGGTGGAGTTGTGGATAGTGAGGAAGGAAGTGGTAGGTTACAGCGGGATATAGATAAGTTGCAGAGCTGAGCGGAAATGTGGCAAATGGAATTCAATGTAGCTAAGTGCGAAGTCGTTCACTTTGGTAGGAATAACAAGATGATGGATTACTGGGCTAATGGTAGGCTACTTGGTAGTGTGGATGAGCAGAGGGATCTTGGTGTCTATGTACACAGATCTCTGAAAGTTGCCACCCAGGTAAATAGTGCTGTGAGGAAGGCATATGGTGTACTGGGCTTTATTGGCAGAGGAATTGAGTTCCGGAGTCCTGAGGTCATGTTGCAGTTGTATAAGACTCTGGTGAGGCCTCATCTGGAGTATTGTGTGCAGTTTTGGTCGCCATACTATAGGAAGGATGTGGAAGCTTTAGAACGAGTGCAGAGGAGGTTTACCAGGATGTTGCCTGGAATGGTAGGAAGATCGTATGAGGAAAGGCTGAGGCACTTGGGGCTGTTCTCATTGGAGAAGAGAAGGTTTAGGGGAGATCTGATAGAAGTGTATAAGATGATTAGGGGTTTAGATAGGGTAGATACTAAGAACCTTTTACCGCTAATGGAGTCAGGTGTTACTAGGGGACATAGCTTTAAATTAAGGGGTGGTAGGTATAGGACGGATGTTAGGGGTAGATTCTTCACACAGCGGGTTGTGAGTTCATGGAATGCCCTGCCCGTATCAGTGGTGAACTCTCCTTCTTTATGTTCATTTAAGCGGGCATTGGATAGGCATTTGGAAGTTATTGGGCTAGTATAGGTTAGGTAGGACTCGGTCGGCGCAACATCGAGGGCCGAAGGGCCTGTACTGCGCTGTATCCTTCTATGTTCTATGTTCAACACTGCTTCCAACTAAAGACAATGTGACATTGTCAGATGGATGGAGCTCAGTTTTACACAAACATTTAACTCCTTCAGAACCACTGCCTGACACAAGAGGATTTGAACTCGTAACTTTGGAAGATTAGCACGCTGCTCTGGGTTACTCGCTGAGTGTCAAGGCCATTGCTTCCCTCAAGCTGAGCAGGAGGGTGAAGAGAAACCATCGCTGGACGTTCTTCTGGATGCAGTCGGCTCAATAGCAGAGGAGCCAGTGCTGAGGTGGGAGGAGAGGGGTGAGATCAATGGAAGGCCAAAGAGATTTGTGGCCTGGAATATTTGTCCTGTGGGGACAAAGCAGGTCGAGAGTTCACAATATGCATCAACCCTAGATTGGGTTGGGACCGAAGGGTCAGTTTCCATGCTACACATCTCTATGACTAAGTTGGAATGATCAAGAATGGGGGAGTAGGTGCAACAGGAAGTTTCAGAAAATACAGCAAAGTTTGTTTTAACAGGCTTCACCATTCAACATGATCATGGCTGATCATCCATTAGATTACTTACAGTGTGGAAACAGGCCCTTCGGCCCAACAAGTCCACACCGACCCTCCAAAGAGCAACCCTATATTTACCTCTTCACCTAACACTACGGGCAATTTAGCATGGTCAATTCATCTTTGGACTGTGGGAGGAAATCAGAGCACCCAGAGGAAACCCACACAGACACGGACAGAATGTGCAAACTCCACACAGACAGTTGCCCGAGACGGGAATTGAACCCCGCTCCCTGGCGCTGTGAGGCAGCAGTGCTAACCACTGTGCCACCATGCTGCCCAAGGTGGAACTGGCGCTCTTGAGATACTGTAGGTTTATTGCATTGTGGCCATCTCCGAGTGGTCAGGCGAGGGTGTGAGTGAGAAGGCTTGCTGCTAAGGATTATTTAAGATTAAGTTGCATTGTTATTTGTGATTTACAATTATATAATATTTAATATATGCATGTGTATCACTTATTTAAGTGACTTACGTAGAATAAGGTCTAACAGTGATGTGTATACCCCCTGCATTCTGTTACTTTGTGTGTGTTTTTACACAGATTTTATGGACCTCTTGATTAACTGGAATATTTGATCAACCAACACACTCCTGGTTATTCTAAAGTTTGCTGGATTTCAACACTTTGAGAAGGACACATTTGTGGAACGGTGGGGGGAGCAAGACGAACTACAAAGATTGTTCAAAGAGGAAGCACAGATATGATGGGTTGAGCGGCCTGATTCTGAGTGGTGAGATTGGACAAGCCAGTGGATGATGGTTTTGAAACTCAGCCACAGAAAGATCAATTTTGGTCTGGCGCACTGAGTTACAATGACAGCCTGTGGGCTATCAGTCGTTTCATACTTACGCAGGAGCAGCAGTAAGGCCAGCACCATCAGACCCACAGCAGCACCACCGAGATATGCCTTTGGTGATTGGAATAATTTCTCTGCTCTGCACATGTTGATCTCATGGCAATCAGTGACATGAACATTGAGGTTTACCAGGTGTCCATTGCTATCGTTATCTTTGATAGATATTGGTACGGTAAATATTCCAGGCCACAAATCTCCGATGGGAATCAGCTGCATGCTAGTTGCTTTAAAGAAAGGATTGAAAGTGTTAGTCATTGGGCCTATAGCATTGCTCACACAACCACTACTACATCAAAGGTCAAGAGCAGCAGTTACATAGGAGCATCACCCCCTGCAGGTTCCCCTCCCAGTGACCCATCATCCCCATTTGGAAATATATCACTGTTCCTTCACTGTCACTGGGTCAGAATCCTGGAATTCCCTCCCTAAGGGACATTGCGGGTCTACCCACAGCACATGGACTGCAGCGGTTCAAGAAGGCAGCTCACCCCTACCTTCTCAAAGGCAGTTTGGGTTGGTCTAGCTAGCAATACTCCCCAATCTGTGAACAAATAAATAGAAAGGGCTTTTCACATTTACACAGGAATAAAGAAAACAGGAGCAGGAGTAGGCCATTCGGCCCTTCAAGCCTGCTTCACCATTCAACATGATCATGGCTGATCATCCAACTCAGTCCCTTGTTCCTGCTTTCTTCCCATACCGTTTGATCCCTTTAGTCCTAAGAATTATATCAAAATCTTCCTTAATGACAAATGCATAAGTAAAATGTTGGATAATTAAAAGCTTAATTGTTAGACTCATGACATGTAACCATCTTGACAAGGTGGAGTATTCAGCATGAAATCTAACGTTGCCTGATGGAATGAAAGGTTTGAAAATTCACTTTGGTTTTAACCTACAAAAAGTCAAATTGTTATGAAAATAAGAACTTGAGCCATTCTCTATCACTCAACTGAAGGATCATTCAGAGTTCCAACACTTAAGATGTTATATTAAAGGTAGGAATAGTGCCACACAACAGAGTGGTGAGCTCATGGAATAAAACAGGCGTTATGGACACAGTTGGTTGAATGACAGGGAACAGAGAGTAATAGACAATGGATATTGTCCAGGCTGGAGGGAGGTTTTAGGTGACGTTTCCCGGCGGTCAGTACTGGGACCCTGGGTTTTTTTTGATATATAATGGTGTGATCTTGGTGTGCAGTAGACAGTTTCAAAGATTGCACAGAACACAAGACTTCAGAGCATTGTAAGGAGGACAACATACAAACTTCTAACGGACATTGACAAGTTGGTAGAGTTGCCAGATTGATGACAGATAAAGCTCGATGGAGCACAATGAGGTGAGACATTTCAGTCGAATGGGGAGTCCGTACAAACTAAAAGATACCACTCAGAAGCAGGGATTTGAGGTTACAATCAGACCAACCACCATCTTATAGCATGGCCGAACATGCTCAGGGGGCTGAGTGTCTTACTCTCGCTCCTAATAGACGTGTTCACGTTTCTAGGAATCCATCGGGTTAGGATCAGGATTCAAATGCGTTTGCTGAGGGAATATTTTGTTTGTCTTTGCAACGGGCTGTGTACACGTCAGGTAGGGCCAGATCAGAACTGGCCCATCTCCAGCTGCTCATTGAACTGAGCGGCTTGTCAGAGGGCAGTTAAGAGTCAATCCAAGCGCTGTGGGTCTGGAGTCACATGTAAGCCAGACCAGGTAAGGACAGCAGATTTCCCTCCTGAAAAGGATGAGTGAACCAGATACATTTTTAGAACAAATCAGTGATAGTTTTGCGGGCACCATTATTGGGATAATTTTAACTCCAGATTTTACAAAGTGAATTGTAAATCCCACAAGCAGCTCTGTTGGGATTTGAACCAGTGTCCCCAGAGCATTAGCCTGGGACTATACAGTTTGCAAAGCCAGTGACATCACCTACACTAAGATAGCCAACAAAAATTCTTTAAGAAAAATAATTCTCCCCAAACTAGGGTTACCATCATGTCTTACCATTGGTGTGACCCAATTTCCATTTCTTATTAGAGTTTAGATTAAACTGGAAAGGGGCTCCATATGGAGGACCATCCGCATCGAAGGCAGTGAGGGTCAATGACTTTGCATTGCTGCATATACACGGATTTAAATCCACAAAGTTTGGCCGATGGTCATTAGCATCTTGCACTCTAATAACGATGGTTCCTGTGGAAGTTGAGGCAGGGCGACCTGCAAAAGGAAAGACAAAGGCAGAGGAGTGAAAACATTGCTCAGCTTTACTACAAAACCACACTTTGCGACAAAACACATGTCCTGAAACACTTGTCATGAAATCACACAAGAATATAAACTCTTGAGGTGTCCACAATGCAGCGGCTGAAATGTGGACTGGATTTCATCTCCAATAAAAGAGATGGACAATTTATCACTAAACAAGGACAAAGTTAACTCCATAACAGACAATATCTCAGAATTTCTTCAGTCAATAAGAGACTTGATCACAAGAGCTTGAAGAGTGACAGCTACAACGCCTGGTCCAAGGGTCTCTCTGCTCCAGCCTCAAATATAGTGAAAGATTCACAACAGTTTAGATGGATTAACTTCTCTGCACTTCAGTCCTAAACAATCGACTTGTAATGCTGAGTTTGCGACTAGTAAAGTCCACACATTCAGTGTCACGTGGAACAAATTTCTCCTCGAGAATGTAAGATAGTAAACTTATTTTAAACCTTATAGTTGACCAGCTAAAACATACGCCATGCTTGTTTATAACACTGCAGTAAGGGTTTCATGTTTCCAAGACAATGTATCAACAATATTCCTTTCTAAAGGACCTGGAACAAGAAACAATCACAGCTTCATCTCTAGGTATTGTCAAAAGCTATCTCTAAATCATTTCCATTCATAAATCTAATATTATTGGACCAGTTTATCAATAGATATCTGATTTAATTAGTGCCATCCTATAAACCTTGGTGAGATAGTAATGCTAGTCAGAGATGGTGATACCACCGAAGCAAAAATAGAATTTAAAGAGTGTACTATTTTCTAAAGTTACAGAAAAGAGTCATATCAGACTCAAATGTTAACTCTATTTCTCTCTCCACAGAGATCTGTTTCTCCAGCACTTTCTATTTTTATCTGCGATCACCTGTAATAATTTGATTTCATTTTAGCATATTAGTGCATATTAAAGGGAGCTGGTTGGATCAGTTGGCTGGATGACTGGTTTGTAATGCAGGCAGTGACTCTGACTGTGGGTTCAATTCCCCTGCGGGCTGAGGTTAGCATGGAGGACTCTCCTTCTCTACCTCTCCCTGCGCCTGAGGTGTGTTCACCCTCAGATAAAAACACTGCCCATTGTCCCTCAAATGAGAGAGTGGCTTATGGTCTGGAAAGGCTATGATGATTTTACCTGTTTATTGAGTCAGAAATTACATGACACCAGGTTATAGCCCAACAGATTAGATGATTTACATTCGGCCCAACAAGTCCACACCGACCCTCTGAAGAGTAACCCACCCAAACCCATTCCCCTAATGCACTGGGGCAATTTAGCATGGCCAATTCACCTGGCCTGCGTATTTTTGGATTGTGGGAGGAAACCGGAGCAATCCCATGCAGACACGGGGAGAATGTGCAAACTCCATACAGACAGTTGCCCGAGGCAGGGATTGAACCTAAGTCCCTGGTGCTGTGAGGCTGCAGTCCTAACCACTGAGCCACCGTGCCACCCACTGCAACCAGGGCTTATCTGATTTCAAATAAACCTGTTGGACTAACCTAGTGTTGTTTGACTTCTGACTTTGTCCACCTCCACACCTTTGTTTATGGATACACGTTAAAATTCGAGTTAATATTTCTTTACCCACTTACGTTCGCTGTTTATGGCCAATATGGTGGCAGAGTACGTCCCATTAATCACATGCTTTGACTCTCGATCAGGAACGCCATTGAAGGTAACCTCCCCAGTGTCTGGATTAATCACTAACCAGTTAGCTATGTCAACATCCTTGGCATACCTGTCGCAAATTAGATTAGATTACATTACTTACAGTGTGGAAACCAGCCGTTCAGCCCAACAAGTCCACACCGACCCGCTGAAGAGCAACCTACTCAGACCCATTACCCCTTACTAATTTAGCATGGCCAATTCACCTAACCTGCACATTTTTGGACTGTGGGAGGAAACCGGAGCACCCGGAGGAAACCCACGCAGACATGGGGAGAATGTGCAAACTCCACACAGTCAGTCACCTGAGGCGGGAATTGAACCCGGGTCTCTGGTGCTGTGAGGCAGCAGTGCTAACCACTGTGCCACCCCTCATGAAATACCGTGAAATACGGATGAACTTTTGGCTAGAGGCATTTTTTTTTAAACAGAAGCTACACAAAAGGCAACAGAACCAAATTCTTACTTGGTCATCTTGCTCTGCTTGCCAGTGTCAGCACTAACAGCAGGATACTTTCCAAGCACTTCATGGACTATTGTACCAGTGGTAGTTTCTTTCACTGATACCGTCCATCTTGAGGGTCGAAATTCAAAACCTTCTTTCACGTCGTCCACAATGAGTTTTACTTTAATAGGCCTGACGATGCTGGTTGAAGAGACGGAGCTGTGGAATGGTGCCTTGTTACGGATGCGAATTAACAGATTTACCTCTTCCATTTCTTCATAGTTCAGTTCCTGGACAGGGTGGAAGCGAAGGCAATGTAATCGCGACCCAGTGAAAACAGGAGAAATAAAAACCGAAAGAACCGCGGATGCTGTCAAGCAGAAAGAAGAGCAGGTGTTGCTGGAAAAACTCCGCAGGTCTGGCCACGTCTGTGCAGAGGAATCAGACTCCACTGACCCTCAGAACTCAGGTCCGATGAAAGGTTACTGGACCCGAAATGTTAACTGTGGTTTCTCTTCACAGATGCACAAAACTAAAAATTTAAGTTGTAAGTTTCAGTACTTAACTTTTTTTTAACTTTTTTAAACTAAAATTTAAGAAGTTTTTTTTTAAAAACGCCGGGTAGACCCGGAGGCTTGTGTTGCTAGGTTACCTGGGTAGGGTTTTTTCTCTATTTAAACGCGCAGGCGAGTAACCCGAGGCACTTCGGCAGAAGAGCCTCCCACCCGCCCTCCTCCTCTAACCTAAATAATAAGACCCGTTGCGGCAAGCAGGTAAGTGCTGCGTTTTGCTTGTTTGGTTTCTTTACATTTAGTTTTTTTTTAAAGAAAGCTAGCTTTTTAGAGGGATGGCAGTGCAGGCAGTGCAATGTTCCTCTTGCAACATGTATGAGGTGAGGGAAGCCATTAGCGTCCCTGCTGAGTACACTTGCAAGAAGTGCACCCATCTCCAGCTCTTCCAAGCCCGTGTTAGGGAACTGGAGCTGGATTTGGATGAACTGCGGATCATTCGGGAGGCAGAGAGGGTCATAGATCAGAGCTTTAGGGAAGTAGTTACTCCGAAAGTTCAAGATAGATGGGTGACAGTGAGGGGGAGTGGGAGGAGGAAGCCAGTGCAGGGACCCCCTGCGGTCATTCCCCTCAAGAACAAGTATACCGTTTTGGATACTTGTGGGGGGGATGACTTACCAGGGGCAAGCAACGAGGTTCAGGCCTCTGGCACGGAGCCTGGCCCCGTTGCTCAGACGGGAAGGGTGGAGAAAGGTAGAGTGATAGTTCTTGGGGACTCGATAGTGAGGGGTACAGACAGACGGTTTTGTGGGGGCGACAGTGACTCACGTTTGGTATGTTGCCTCCCAGGTGCAAGGGTACGTGATGTCGCTGATCGTGTTTTCCGGGTCCTTAAGGGGGAGGGGGAGCAGCCCCACATCGTGGTCCACGTTGGCACCAACGATATAGGTAGGAAGAGGGGTGAGGATGTCAGACAGGCTTTCAGGGAGCTAGGTTGGAAGCTCAGAGTTAGAACAAACAGAGTTGTAGTCTCTGGTTTGTTACCCGTGCCACGTGATAGAGAGTCGAGGAATAGGGAGAGAGAGCAGTTAAATGCGTGGCTACAGGGATGGTGCAGGAGGGAGGGATTCCGGTTTCTGGACAACTGGGGTTCTTTCTGGGGAAGGTGGGACCTCTATAAAAAGGATGGTCTACACCTGAACCTGAGGGGCACCAGTATCCTTGGGGGGAGGTTTGCTAGTGCTCTTTGGGAGGGTTTAAACTAACTCCGCTGGGGCATGGGAACCTGGACTGTAGCTTTAGGGTACAGGACCTTGAGTGTAGGGAGGTTATGAATAATGCAGTGATCTCGAAGGAGGGTGCCTGTAAACAGAAGGGTGGATTGAAGTGTGTATACTTCAATGCCAGAAGTATAAGGAATAAGGTAGGTGAACTTGCAGCGTGGGTTGGTACCTGGGACTTCGATGTTGTGGCCATTACAGAGACGTGGGTAGAACAGGGACAAGAATGGCTGTTGCAGGTTCCAGGGTTTAAATGTTTTAGTAGGATCAGACATGGGGGTAAAAAAAGGGGGAGGTGTGGCATTACTTGTCAAAGATAGTATTACAGCAGTGGAATGGACGATGGAGGAGGACTTGCCATCTGAGGTAGTTTGGGCTGAGGTTAGAAATAGGAAAGGTGAGGTCACCCTGTTAGGTGTTTTCTACAGGCCTCCTAATAGTCCTAGAGAAGTAGAGGATAATATTGCGAGGATGATTCAGGAAAAGAGTGAAGGTAGCAGGGTGGTTGTTATGGGGGACTTTAACTTCCCAGATATTGACTGGGAGAGCTATAGCTCGAGTTCATTAGATGGGTCGGTGTTTGTCCAATGTGTGCAGGAGGGTTTCCTGACACAATATGTAGACAGGCCAACAAGAGGGGAGGCTATACTGGATTTGGTTCTAGGTAATGAACCAGGCCAGGTGTTAGACTTGGAGGTAGGTGAGCACTTCGGGGACAGTGACCACAACTCGGTGACTTTTACTTTAGTGATGGAGAGGGATAAGTGTGCGCCGCAGGGGAAGAGTTATAACTGGGGGCAGGGAAATTATGATGCAGTGAGGCATGACTTAGGATGTGTGGATTGGAAAAACAGGCTTCAAGAGAAGAACACTAATGAGATGTGGGGATTGTTCAAGGAGCAGCTACTACGTGTCCTCGATAAGTATGTACCAGTCAGGCATGGTGCAAAGGGCCTTGTGAGGCAGCCGTGGTTTAGTAAGGAATTGGAATCCCTTGTGAAAGGGAAGAAGGCGGCATATGTAAAGATGAGGCGTGAAGGTTCAGTTGGGGCGATTGAGAGTTATAAGGTAGCCAGGAAGGATCTAAAGAGAGAGCTAAGAGAAGCGAGAAGGGGACATGAAAAGTCTTTAGCTGGTAGGATTAGGGAAAACCCAAAGGCTTTCTATAGGTATGTCAGGAATAAAAGGATGACTAGGGTAGGTATCGGTCCAGTCAAGGATAGTAGTGGGAAGTTGTGTGTGGAGGCGGAGGAGATTGGAGAGACACTAAATCAATACTTTTCATCAGTATTCACTCAGGAACAGGACACTGTTGCTGATGTGAATATGGAGTCACAAATGATTAGAATGGATGGCCTGGAAATATGCAGGGAAGAGGTTCTAGGAATATTGGAAAGGATGAAAATAGATAAGTCTCCTGGGCCTGATGGCATTTACCCTAGGATCCTATGGGAAGCTAGGGAGGAGATAGCAGAGCCATTGGCCTGGATTTTTATGTCGTCATTGTCAACGGGAATAGTACCAGAGGGCTGGAGGATAGCGAATGTGGTCCCCTTGTTCAAGAAAGGGAGTAGGGATAGCCCTAGTAACTATAGGCCAGTGAGTCTGACTTCAGTGGTGGGCAAAGTCTTAGAGAGAATGGTAAGGGATAAGATTTATGAACATCTGGATAGGAATAACGTGATCAAGGATAGCCAGCATGGTTTTGTGAAGGGCAGGTCGTGCCTCACAAACCTTATTGAGTTCTTTGAGAAGGTGACTAAGGAAGTGGACGAGGGTAAAGCAGTAGATGTTGTGTATATGGATTTTAGTAAGGCGTTCGATAAGGTTCCCCATGGTAGGCTAATGCTAAAACTACGGAGGTATGGCATTGAGGATACATTAGAGGTTTGGATTAGGAATTGGCTGGCTGGAAGGAGACAGAGGGTAGTAGTTGATGGACTATGTTCATCTTGGAGTGCAGTTACTAGCGGTGTACCACAAGGATCTGTTTTGGGACCATTGCTTTTTGTTATCTTTATAAATGATCTAGAGGAAGGGCTTGAAAGCTGGGTAAGCAAGTTTGCGGATGACACAAAAGTCGGTGGAGTTGTGGATAGTGAGGAAGGAAGTGGTAGGTTACAGCGGGATATAGATAAGTTGCAGAGCTGGGCAGAAATGTGGCAAATGGAATTCAATGTAGCTAAGTGTGAAGTCATTCACTTTGGTAGGAGTAACAAGAAGATGGATTACTGGGCTAATGGTAGGCTACTTGGTAGTGTGGATGAGCAGAGGGATCTTGGTGTCCATGTACACAAATCTCTGAAAGTTGCCACCCAGGTAAATAGTGCTGTGAGGAAGGCATATGGTGTACTGGGCTTTATTGGTAGAGGAATTGAGTTCCGGAGTCCTGAGGTCATGTTGCAACTGTATAAGACTCTGGTGCGGCCTCATCTGGAGTATTGTGTGCAGTTTTGGTCGCCATACTATAGGAAGGATGTGGAGGCATTGGAACGAGTGCAGAGGAGGTTTACCAGGATGTTGCCTGGAATGGTAGGAAAATCTTATGAGGAAAGGCTGAGGCACTTGGGGCTGTTCTCATTGGAGAAGAGAAGGTTTAGGGGAGATTTGATAGAGGTGTATAAGATGATTAGGGGTTTAGATAGGGTAGACACTGAGAACCTTTTACCGCTAATGGAGTCAGCTGTTACTAGGGGACACAGCTTTAAATTAAGGGGTGGTAGGTATAGGACAGATGTTAGGGGTAGATTCTTTACACAGCGGGTTGTGAGTTCATGGAATGCCCTGCCCGTATCAGTGGTGAACTCTCCTTCTTTATGGTCATTTAAGCAGGCATTGGATAGGCATTTGGAAGTTATTGGGCTAGTGTAGGTTAGGTAGGATTCGGTCGGCGCAACATCGAGGGCCGAAGGGCCTGTACTGTGCTGTATCTTTCTATGTTCTATGTTCTATGCTGCCAGACCTGCTGAGCTTTTCCAGTAACGTCTGGTCTTGTTTCTGAAAACAGGAGGAAATTCAAAACTTCAGACCAAATCTGAATAGAAATGCTCAATGGCATCATGGGAGTTAGAGCTGGAGACTGGGCCCAGCTGGGTAGCTACTTTGGGAGCTAGCACAGACATGATCGGTTGAATGGCCTCCATTTATGCTATAAATTATATTATTTTATTATTTCAGTTGTATTTACAAACATGGGAATAAAAAAGAGAAAGCCTTTCAGCAGCTTCAGTCTCTTCCATCATTTTGTCAAGATTGGGGCTGAACTGTATCTTAACTCCACACACCTTGGTTCATTCATCAGAATTTAACACTTTTCCTTAAATATCTACCCAGCTTTTGCAATGGTCAGCTGACTGCAGCCTCAGTAGCACTTCCACTTTTAGTTTCTACTTCCCTTAGTTTGAACAAGTGTTTCCTGACATCACACATGAATGATTTCTGAAGAAGGGCTTATGGCCGAAACGTCGAATCTCCTGTTCCTTGGATGCTGCCTGACCTGCTGCGCTTTTCCAGCAACACATTTTCAGCTCTGATCTCCAGCATCTGCAGACCTCACTTTCTCATCACACATTTGGACCGATGGGTCGAGGAGTGGCAGATGGAGTTTAATTTCGATGCATGTGAGGTGTTACATTTGGGAAAGGCAAATCAGGGCAGGGTTTATACACTTGGAGAAAGTTAGGACTGCAGATACTAGAGATCAGAGTTGCTGGAAAGACACAGCTGGTCGGGCAGCATCCAAGGAGCAGGAGGATTAATGTTTCGGGCATACACTTAATGGTAAGGTAGCTGGGGATGTTCATAGTGCAGGTTCATAGCTACTTGAAAGTGGAGTTGCAAGTCGATAGGATAGTGAAGAAGGCGTTTGGTATGCTTTCCTTTATTGGTCAGAGTATTGAGTACAGGAGTTGGGAGGTCATGTTACATGGGATTGGTTAGGCCACTTTGGGAATACTGCAAGCAGTTCTGGTCTGTATGAAGGATGTTATGAAACTTTACCTGATCTGGCCTACATGTGACTCCACTGTAGTACGGTTAACTCTGAAATGGCCTCAAACCACTCAGTTCAAGGGTAATTAGGGATGGGGCAACGTTAACACTGACACTCAAATCCCAGGAAACAAAGTCAAGTAAATGTGGTTTACAACTTTACCTTGTGAACAATCAAAATTCCCTCGTTTGTTCGATTATCGACTTCAATCCTGAAATATTCGGCTTCATTGCCTTCAATAATATCGAACTGCGCCACCCAATTATCGCTGAACTTTTCATCCTTATCTGTCACCTTTATTCGTATTACTTCAATATTTTTCAGATTTTCTTGCACATGCATTTCATACTGAAAAAGAAAATATAAAAATTTGCTTAACTGAAAATAACTTTCTCGGAACAAATCAGTGGTTATATTGTAATGGCTTCTGACGGAGTGGACAGCTGATTAGAATGGTGGGAAATAGCAGATACATTTCCATCAGTCATTCTTATTCACATTGGTCTAACCTACACAGTGATTCAGTGGTTAGCAATGTTGCCTCACAGCGCCAGGGACCCGGGTTCAATTCCGCCCTCAGGCGACTGTGTGTAGAATCTGCATGTTCCCCTGGCGTGAGTGTGGGTTTCCTCCGGGTGCTCTGGTTTCCTCCCACAGTCCAACGACGTGTGGGTTAGGTGGATTGGCCATGCTAAATTATCCCAAAGTGTCCAGGAATGTGCAGGCTAGGTGGGTTAGTCATGGGAAATATGGGGATAAGGCGGGGTCTGGATTGGTGAGAAACCGGTTTACTGGAGATTACAAAAAATGAGCGAGGGATCTCACAGAAAACACTAAGTTGCTAACAGGACTGGACAGGAAAGGATGTTCCTGATGGCCACTGAGTTCAAAACCAGGTATCACAGTCTAAGGATACAGGGTAGGCCATTTCAGATTGAGCTGAGGAGAAATGTTTCCACCCAGAGAGTGGGGGAGCCTGTGGGATTCTCTGCTACAGGAAGCAGTTGAGGCCAAAATACTGAATGTTTTCAAGAAGGAGTTAGATAGAACGTGTAGGGCTAAACGGGATGGGGGAAAAGCAGAAACAGGCTATTGAGTTGGATGATCAGCCATGATCATATTGAATAGCAGAACAGGTTGGAAGGGCCGAATGGCCGACTCCGGCTCCTATTTTCTATGCTGTTGGTGTCACCTGGCATTGCCAGTCATCAGAGATATTCATTGCACTTTATGGCTCATAACATTAAATCTGAGATACAGACATCTCTTGTAAAGCATTAAGTTCATGGTTAGAGTAAATACAGTACCTGTGGGGTTATGTTCAGAACCTACTGCAGATTTAAATGGGAAACGTACCTTCCCAGCCACCTCCTAGTTCCTGGTTCTGGAATGTTCTCTTTTATATGTTCCGGCTGTGGAAAACCGTGGGTAAGTGAAACCGTGGAAAACGATTTCACGGATACGGGAGGAGGGTTGCCCTGTGCACATTATAATTAGTGACTTAGCCAAGCAACAACCTGGAAAGACGATACAAGCACCAGCAGAGACACATTAATATTTTGTGCTCAGCTGCGCCTAAGATCCTGATAGGTGGACCCTACCTGACAGTGTCAATTATCCCTTTTCAGGTTAAATGCAAATTACGATGGTATGACTCCGGCTGAAAATCCATTTTAAAACATAGAGAAAGGCTGTGCTTCTCTATAACCTTGGGTCGCACAGAACCAGTCAGAAGAGACCACCCTGGATCTGGAAACACTCTTACCACAACTGACAAAACTATACAGCTGAGAAGACAGAACATAGAGGAGAAACAAAAACACGTTAAAATTCGGAGGATACTAAAATTTCGTGCAACGCAGGGAACAGCAGTAATGTTATTTATGATGTTAAAACGAGGCTGATTAAAATGGGGAACATCAAAAGAGTGCAAGATCACAACTTTAACAGGTTGATGAGGGTCATGGGAAAGGGTTTAATAATTCTAAAGGATTCCTGAAATTCCCTTTCGGGCGTCCACTGCACAGAATGAAAATAAATAAATGAAAACACAGGAGTGACCCGAGAGGGGTTTTAAAATGCTCTGAATTAGTCTGATAGAGTTGACAACACAAACTTCAACTTACATTCATATAGCACCTTTGAAGTAACAACACGTCCCAAGGCATAAAGGACATGTTTCCACTTGTAGGTTGGGTGACAGGCAAGATGAGGGGGCCATCAATATGCAAAATCACTGATTAATCCAGTCAGGAGTTCAGGGTAAACCCCTTTACCCAGAGAGAGGGGAATACATGGAACATGGTGCCTACCACAGGAAGTAGTTGAGGGGAAGGGCAGAGATTTTTTTTACAAGGAATATAGCAAACACACAGGGAGAAAAGAGAAAGATTTGTTTTTGGGATGAGATGAGGAGATAAGTGAGGACGCGCGTATACAGTATAAACACTGGGATGGAGCAGTTTGGTTTTACTCATTCATGGGACAGGGGTATCACTGACTGGGCCCAGCATTTATTACCCTAGTTGCCCCTTGAGAAGGTGGGGGTGAGCTGCCTTCTTGAACCGCTGCAGTCCATGTGATGTGGGTTGACCCACAGTGCCATTAGGGAGGGAATGCCAGGATCGTGACCCAGCGACGCTGAAGGAACGGCGATTTCTTTCCAAGACAGGATGTTGAGGGGCTTGGAGAGGAACTTGCAGGGGGTGGTGTTCCCATGTATCTGCTGCCCTTATCCTTCTAAATGGAAGTGGTTGTGGGTTTGGAAGGTGGCATCTGAGGGTCTTTGGTGAATTTCCGCAGTGCATCTTATAGATGGGACACACTGCTGCTACTGAGCGTTGGGGGTGGGGGAGTGGATGCTTGTGGATGTGGTGCCAATCAAGCGGGGGCTGCCTTGTCCTGGGTGGTGTTGAGCCTCACAGGCTGACTGGTTTCTGTGTTGAAAGCTTCAATTTAAAACCCAACTCAATACCAAATAAAGAAGGATTCTGCATAGTCCAAAATGATTGCCCATTATCGGTTTTATTAACAGCCTTTCTGAAAAGCAAGCTGGGTCAGATTTAATCTTACCTCAAAATATTCCACAGTGGGGATATTGTCATTTACATCTAAGATCCTGATCTGAGCTGATGCTGTTGCACTGAGTCCTTGACTTTTCCCTCGTAGGTCACGAGCTTCAACAATGAAGGTGTACAAACTCAATGTCTTGAAAAGAAATAACATGAAAAGGGTTCAAGGGTTGTATTTCTGGCAGATATTATAGACTCATGGAATTATACAACACAGAAACAGCCCCTTCGGTCCAACTCATCCATGCTGACCAGATATCCTAAATTAATCTAGCCCCATTTACCAGCACCTGGCCCATATCCCTCTAAACCCTCCCTATTCATATGAATCGAGATTAGTGTGGTGCTAAAAAACATGCCTTCACCACACCCCATCCACTTGGACACCCCGTGCTGGCCTATTACCTGCCCTTGATCTCTTTGTTTCTAATTGCCACTGGGACATTAACTGCCTCAACTTGTCTACCCCCACTCCAACCTCTCACCCTCAACGCACAGCCCTCCACTCCCTCTGCTCCAATCCCGACCTCACCATCAAACCAGCGGACAAAGGGGGTGCAGTGGTAGTCTGGCGCACTGACCTCTACACTGCCAAAGCCAGATGCCAACTCGAAGACACTTCCTCCTACCGCCCCCTCGACCATGACCCCAACCCCCCCATCACCAAACCATCATCTCCCACACCATACACAACCTCATCACCTCAGGGGATCTCCCACAGCTTCCAACCTCATAGTCCGGGAACCCTGCACTGCCCGGTTCTACCTCCTTCCCAAGATCCACAAGCCTGATCACCCAGGCCGACCCATTGTCTCAGCCTGCTCCTGCCCCACTGAACTCATTTCTACCTACCTCGATACTGTCCTATCCCCCCCTAGTCCAGGAACACCCCACATACATTCGAGACACCACCCATGTCCTCCACCTCCTCTAAGACTTCCGTTTCCCCAGCCCCCAATCATTGATATCCAATCCCTCTACACCTCCATCCGCCATGACCAGGGCCTCCAAGCCCTCCATTTCTTCCTCTCCAGACGTCCCCAACAGTACCCTTCCACCGACACTCTCATTCATTTGGCTGAACTGGTCCTCACCCTTAACAATTTCTCCTTCGAATCCTCCCACTTCCTCCAGACCAAAGGTGTAGCTATGGGCCCCAGCTATGCTTGTCTCTTTGTTGGCTAAGTAGAACTGTTCATCTTTCGTAATTACATCGGCACCACTCCCCACCTCTTCCTCCGCTGCATTGGTGCCACCTCGCGCTCCCGTGAGGAGGTTGAGCAATTCATCAACTTCACCAACACATGCCATCCTGACCTTAAATTCACCTGGACCATCTCTGACAACTCCTTCCCCTTCCTGGACCTCTTCATCTCCATCAATGACGAGCGACTTGACACTGACATTTTTTTTTTACAAACCCACTGACTCCCACAGCTACCTGGATTACACCTCTTCCCACCCTACCTCCTGGAAAAATGCCATTCCGTATTCCTAATTCCTCCACCTCCACCGTATCTGCTCCCAGGAGGACCAGTTCCACCACAGAACACACCAGATGGCCTCCTTCGTTAGAGACCGCAATTTCCCTTCCCACGTGGTTAAGGATGCCCTCCAACACATCTCATCCTCATCCCACCCCTCCGCCTTCAAACCCCACCCCTCCAACCGTAATAAGGACAGAACCCCCTGGTCCTCATTTTCAACCTCACCAACCTTCGCATAAACTGCATCACCCAACAACATTTCGGCCACCTCCAAACGGATATATTTCCCATCCCATCCCTATCTGCTTTCTGCAAAGACTGTTCCCTTCGTGACTACCTGGTCATGGCCACACCCCCGTACAACCCACCCTCCCATCCCGACACCTTCCTCTGTCACTGCAGGAATTGCAAAACCTGTGCCCACACCTCCTCCCTCACCTCTGTCCAAGGCCCCAGTGGAACCTTCCACATCCATCAAAGTTTTACCTGCACATCCACCAATATCATTTATTGTATCCGTTGTTACTGATGTGGTCTCCTCTACATTGGGGAGACTGGGCGCCTCCTAGCAGAGCGCTTTAGGAAACATCTCCGGGACACCCGCACCAACTAACCCCACCATCCCGTGGCCCAACATTTCAACTCCCCCTCCCACCCTGCCAGCGACATGGAGGTTATGGGCCTCCTCCACTGCCGCTCCCTCACCACCTGATGCTGGAGGGAGAAATCCTCATCTTCCACCTCGGAACACTTCAACTCCAGGGCATCAATGTGGTCTTCACCAGTTTCCTCATTCCCTCTCCCCCCACCTCACCCTCGTTCCAACCTTCCAGCTCAGCACTGTTCCCATGACTGGTCCTACCTGCCTAGCTTCCTTCCCACCTATCCACTCCACCCTCCTCTCTGACCTATCACCTTCATTCCCACCCCCATCTACCTACTGTACTCTATGCTACCTTCTCTACTGCCCCCCCCCTCCCCCCCTCCCATTTATCTCTCGACCCCGGAGGGTCCCTGCCTTCAGTTCTGATGATGGGCTTTTGCCCGAAATGTCGATTTTCATACTCCTCGGATGCTGCCTGACCTGCTGTGTTTTTCCAGCACCACTCTAAGCTAGAGTCTGATTTCCAGTATCTGCAGAGTTCACATTTGCCTCTTCCTATTCATGTACCCATCCAGATGTTTTATGAATGTTGTAATTGTACCATCCTCCCCTCCACCACTTCCTCTGGCAGCTCATTCCATACACACATACCATCCGCTGCATGAAAAAGTTGTCCCTTAGATCCTTTTTAAATCTTTCCCCTCTCATTTACTCTGGGGAAAAAAGGACCTTGGTTATTCACCCTGTGTTCCTCGTGATTTTATAAAAATCTTTAAGATTACTCTGCCAGCCTCTGGTTTGTTTAAGATAGGTTCATCCTGTTACATCTGGGATGAAAAACACCAACGTTCAAATTAACGGTGCCCTTGCATACAAGATCAGAGGTCAGATGACACCAGGTGATAGTCAAGATTTCCCCTGATGAAGGAGCAGCGCTCCGAAAGCTTGTGATTTCAAATAAACCTGTTGGACTGTAACCTGATGTCATCTGACCTCATCCACCTCAGTCCAACACTGGCACCTTTACATCTCAAATACAATACACAACACACAATCTCATTTATACATTGAGCCCTCTGTGAATTGGATACCATTTTCCTGCGATCAACTTCAAACTACATTTAGGGCATTAATTTCAAGTGTTTGACAGGCAGACTCATTGGGAAATAGGGGGCTATGAAAGCCAATGGGTTTGGGTCTCTCTAAATAGCAGCAGTGAATACAAAAGAAGTGAAGCCAGTAACTGGAGTGTGGCGTTGCATTCTGGGCTGTACACATAAAGGAGTGTCCTAAACCAGGTAGGGGAACCAGAAATCAAAATGTCCACCTACATCAATGTAAACAGCTGCTGAAGAGGAGATTAACATCAAGGCTTTCCTTTTTAGTAACGTTTAGAATCATAGAATCCCTCTTAGTGTGAAGACAGGCTATTCTGCCCTACAGGTCCACACTGACCCTCCGAAGAATAACCCACACAGACCATTTCCCCTATCCTATTACTCTACATTTACCCCTAACTAATGCACCTAACATCCCTGAACACTATGGGAAATTTGGAATGGCCAATCCACCCTAGCCTGCACATCTTTGGACTGTGGAAGGAAACCAGAGCACCCGGAGGAAATCGATGCACACACGGGGAGAATGTGCAAACTCCACACAGACAGTTGCCCGAGGCTGGAATTGAACCGGATCCCTGGCGCTGTGAGGCAGCAGTGCTAACCACTGAGCCACCGTGCTGCCATTTAACCTAAATTTTACTTTACCCTGAATACAAATCACAGCTGATTCAAAATGCATTACCATGCAAAATGAGACATCAACTTCACTTTAAGCAGTTAATGCAACAAAGGTACATGATACACCCACGTGACTCCCCGTGGTGACCTTTTAGCCCCAGAAAATGCTTAGTGCCCAAAAGAGCCATTACTACAAAAGGCACACTCTGTTTAAACCAACCAAAACAAAAGTCAGTAACACCGACTGCCCAGCACCTTTGTGCCTAACAATCCTAAACCCCACCTGGAATTAGGGATTTTGATCCCGACAAGTGCCCAGTTTGCTGACCAGACTCCCTCAAAATATTTTAGGCAGGTAGCCTAGGAGTTACCTTTTTCTTATGTTCAGGACAAATGTAGAGTGTCTGTTCAGATGCACTGCACAGTTCCGTAAAGTGCTGGTAATTATTCACACAGGGTAGGTTAGAAATCCAATCCAATAACAGGCTTCACCTCAGGAGATTTCCGGGGTACAACTGCCATCAGCACAGCACATTACCACAGCCCTTTGTCCTCACACATCGGTCTAGATGGTGTAACATTCCCAAGCTCCTTTTCAACCGACCAACCTGCCTGTGACCAGGCCATCTCTGGACCAACTCTTTCGAACCTCTCAGCTATTTGTGCAGCTTCCTAGGTTTTAGATCTTTTTTAGCCAGTTTGCACATGATCTCGAGAGTTTTTAACTCCTTTTCTGCTCAGCAGCAAAACTAACCCCTTCCTGAAAGAGATTTCCTTCTTACTGTTATAAAAGTTCAGTGCTTCTCTTTCAATCTCTTCCTGATTTCCCTTTTTGTATATATCCGTGTGCTGATCATCATCAACCTCCAACTCCTGGTCTGTAGGCTCTGCTTCCTGTCTGCTCTCACAGCTTCTACATTCTAACGTCCTTCCTGTTGGCACTGCTTCCATGTCAACGGTTGCCAGGTCAAGTTTAATTGATCCTCTTACAACTGAGGTGAACTCTGAAAAGTCCTTTGCATGGTGACTCAGTCATTAGCACTGCTGCCTCACAGCACCAGGGACCCGGATTTGATTCCAGCCTCGGGCAACTGTCTGTGTGGAGTTTGCACATTCTCTCCATGTCTGCGTGGGCTCCCTCTGGGTGCTCCGGTTTCCTCCCACAGTCCAAAGATGGACAGGTTAGGGGGGGGATTGACCATGCTAAATTGCCCTGTAGTGTTCAGCGATGTGCAGGTTAGGTGAATGGGCCGTGCTAAATTGCCCTGTGGTGTTCAGGGATGTGTGGGTTAGGTTCATTAGTCAGGTCAGGGGGAATGGGTCTGGGTGGGTTACTCTTCGGAGGGTCAGTGTGGACTGGTTGGGCTGTAGGGCCTGTTTCTACACTGTAGACATTCTATGAACATTCTTAAAAACAATTATAGATTCCCAAGGCAGTGTAAATAAATTCCAAATAAAAACATAAGAAATAGGAGCAGCAGCAGATTATTCGACCCATCAAGCATTCCTGGCTTTTAACAAGTCAAGGTTGATCTAATTCTCAAGTTAACTCCACTTTCCTGTGTGAACTCCCCCACTCTCGAACTGTTCAGGCATGTTAATGACACATGTCTGGGACAGGTGGGACTCGAACCTGGACCTTCTGACCCAGAGTTTGGGACCCAACCACCGCACCAGAAGACCTCACTGACCACCCCTCCCGCAAGCCTGTGCCTCTTCATTTATCAAACGTCTCCCGCTAACTTGCTCTTAAATATATTCCAGGACCCAGGTTCCCTCGCTCACTGGGGACAACACTAACAAATTTCAGAGACAAGAAATCGCTCCTCTTTTCCTTCTTGAATGAGAGATCTGTCACGTTGAAGATTAGATTAGATTCCCTACAGTGTGGAAACAGGCCCGTTGGCCCAACCAGTCCACACTGACCCTCCGAAGACTAACCCACCCAGACCCATTTCCCTCTGACTAATGCACCGAGCGCTATGGGCAATTTAGCATGGCCAATTCACATGTCCAGCACATCTTTGAACTGTGGGAGGAAACCGGAGCACCCGGAGGAAACCCACGCACACAGGGGGAGAATGTCCAAAAACCACACAGAATCATTCAAGGCTGGAAGCGAACCCGGGTGCTGTGAGACAGTGAGTGTGCTGTGAGACAGAATGTGCTCTGAGGCAGTGAGTGTGCTGTGAGACAGTGAGTGTGCTGTGAGATGCTGTGAGACAGTGAGTGTGCTGTGAGGCAGTGAGTGTGCTGTGAGACAGTGAGTGTGCTGTGAGGTGCTGTGAGACAGTGAGTGTGCTGTGAGACAGTGAGTGTGCTGTGAGACAGTGAGTATGCTGTGAGGTGCTGTGAGACAGTGAGTGTGCTGTGAGACAGTGAGTGTGCTGTGAGACAGTGAGTGTGCTGTGAGGCAGTGAGTGTGCTGTGAGGCAGTGAGTGTGCTGTGAGACAGTGAGTGTGCTGTGAGACAGTGAGTGTGCTGTGAGGTGCTGTGAGGCAGTGAGTGTGCTGTGAGACAGTGAGTGTGCTGTGAGGTGCTGTGAGACAGTGAGGGTGCTGTGAGGTGCTGTGAGACAGTGAGTGTGCTGTGAGGCAGTGAGTGTGCTGTGAGACAGTGAGTGTGCTGTGAGGCAGTGAGTGTGCTGTGAGGTGCTATGAGACAGTGAGTGTGCTGTGTGACAGTGAGTGTGCTGTGAGGCAGTGAGTGTGCTGTGAGACAGTGAGTGTGCTGTGTGACAGTGAGTGTGCTGTGAGGCAGTGAGTGTGCTGTGAGACAGTGAGTGTGCTGTGAGGCAGTGAGTGTGCTGTGAGGTGCTGTGAGGCAGTGAGTGTGCTGTGAGGCAGTGAGTGTGCTGTGTGACAGTGAGTGTGCTGTGAGGCAGTGAGTGTGCTGTGAGGCAGTGAGTGTGCTGTGTGACAGTGAGTGTGCTGTGAGGCAGTGAGTGTGCTGTGAGGTGCTGTGAGGCAGTGAGTGTGCTGTGAGGCAGTGAGTGTGCTGTGTGACAGTGAGTGTGCTGTGAGGCAGTGAGTGTGCTGTGAGACAGTGAGTGTGCTGTGAGATGCTGTGAGACAGTGAGTGTGCTGTGAGACAGTGAGTGTGCTGTGAGGCAGTGAGTGTGCTGTGAGGCAGTGAGTGTGCTGTGAGGTGCTGTGAGACAGTGAGTGTGCTGTGAGACAGTGAGTGTGCTGTGAGGCAGTGAGTGTGCTGTGAGACAGTGAGTGTGCTGTGAGACAGTGAGTGTGCTGTGAGGTGCTGTGAGGCAGTGAGCGTGCTGTGTGACAGTGAGTGTGCTGTGAGACAGTGATTGTGCTGTGAGGCAGTGAGTGTGCTGTGAGACAGTGAGTGTGCTGTGAGATGCTGTGAGACAGTGAATGTGCTGTGAGACAGTGAGTGTGCTGTGAGGCAGTGAGTGTGCTGTGAGGCAGTGAGTGTGCTGTGAGGCAGTGAGTGTGCTGTGAGACAGTGAGTGTGCTGTGAGACAGTGAGTGTGCTGTGAGATGCTGTGAGACAGTGAATGTGCTGTGAGACAGTGAGTGTGCTGTGAGGCAGTGAGTGTGCTGTGAGGCAGTGAGTGTGCTGTGAGGTGCTGTGAGACAGTGAGTGTGCTGTGAGGCAGTGAGTGTGCTGTGAGACAGTGAGTGTGCTGTGAGGCAGTGAGTGTGCTGTGAGGCAGTGAGTGTGCTGTGAGATGCTGTGAGGCAGTGAGTGTGCGGTGAGATGCTGTGAGGCAGTGAGTGTGCTGTGAGGCAGTGAGTGTGCTGTGAGGTGCTGTGAGGCAGTGAGTGTGCTGTGAGACAGTGAGTGTGCTGTGAGGCAGTGAGTGTGCTGTGAGGCAGTGAGTGTGCTGTGAGATGCTGTGAGGCAGTGAGTGTGCGGTGAGATGCTGTGAGGCAGTGAGTGTGCTGTGAGACAGTGATTGTGCTGTGAGGCAGTGAGTGTGCTGTGAGGCAGTGAGTGTGCTGTGAGGTGCTGTGAGACAGTGAGTGTGCTGTGAGGCAGTGATTGTGCTGTGAGGCAGTGAGTGTGCTGTGAGGCAGTGAGTGTGCTGTGAGGTGCTGTGAGGCAGTGAGTGTGCTGTGAGATGCTGTGAGGCAGTGAGTGTGCTGTGAGACAGTGAGTGTGCTGTGAGGCAGTGAGTGTGCTGTGAGGCAGTGAGTGTGCTGTGAGGCAGTGAGTGTGATGTGAGACAGTGAGTGTGCTGTGAGACAGTGAGTGTGCTGTGAGGCAGTGAGTGTGCTGTGAGATGCTGTGAGGCAGTGAGTGTGCTGTGAGACAGTGATTGTGCTGTGAGGCAGTGAGTGTGCTGTGAGACAGTGAGTGTGCTGTGAGACAGTGAGTGTGCTGTGAGACAGTGAGTGTGCTGTGAGGTGCTGTGAGACAGTGATTGTGCTGTGAGGCAGTGAGTGTGCTGTGAGATGCTGTGAGGCAGTGAGTGTGCTGTGAGACAGTGAGTGTGCTGTGAGACAGTGGGTGTGCTGTGAGACAGTGAGTGTGCTGTGTGACAGTGAGTGTGCTGTGAGGCAGTGAGTGTGCTGTGAGACAGTGAGTGTGCTGTGTGACAGTGAGTGTGCTGTGAGGCAGTGAGTGTGCTGTGAGACAGTGAGTGTGCTGTTAGGTGCTGTGAGGCAGTGAGTGTGCTGTGAGGCAGTGAGTGTGCTGTGTGACAGTGAGTGTGCTGTGAGGCAGTGAGTGTGCTGTGTGACAGTGAGTGTGCTGTGAGACAGTGAGTGTGCTGTGAGACAGTGAGTGTGCTGTGAGGTGCTGTGAGGCAGTGAGTGTGCTGTGAGGCAGTGAGTGTGCTGTGTGACAGTGAGTGTGCTGTGAGGCAGTGAGTGAGCTGTGAGACAGTGAGTGTGCTGTGAGATGCTGTGAGACAGTGAGTGTGCTGTGAGACAGTGAGTGTGCTGTGAGGTGCTGTGAGGCAGTGAGTGTGCTGTGAGGCAGTGAGTGTGCTGTGAGACAGTGAGTGTGCTGTGAGACAGTGAGTGTGCTGTGAGGTGCTGTGAGGCAGTGAGTGTGCTGTGAGGCAGTGAGTGTGCTGTGAGACAGTGAGTGTGCTGTGAGGTGCTGCGAGACAGTGAGCGTGCTGTGAGACAGTGAGTGTGCTGTGAGACAGTGAGTGTGCTGTGAGGTGCTGTGAGACAGTGAGTGTGCTGTGAGACAGTGAGTGTGCTGTGAGGCAGTGAGTGTGCTGTGAGGTGCTATGAGACAGTGAGTGTGCTGTGAGGCAGTGAGTGTGCTGTGAGACAGTGGGTGTGCTGTGAGACAGTGAGTGTGCTGTGTGACAGTGAGTGTGCTGTGAGGCAGTGAGTGTGCTGTGAGACAGTGAGTGTGCTGTGTGACAGTGAGTGTGCTGTGAGGCAGTGAGTGTGCTGTGAGACAGTGAGTGTGCTGTGAGGCAGTGAGTGTGCTGTGAGGTGCTGTGAGGCAGTGAGTGTGCTGTGAGGCAGTGAGTGTGCTGTGTGACAGTGAGTGTGCTGTGAGGCAGTGAGTGTGCTGTGTGACAGTGAGTGTGCTGTGAGGCAGTGAGTGTGCTGTGAGGCAGTGAGTGTGCTGTGAGGTGCTGTGAGGCAGTGAGTGTGCTGTGAGGCAGTGAGTGTGCTGTGTGACAGTGAGTGTGCTGTGAGGCAGTGAGTGTGCTGTGAGACAGTGAGTGTGCTGTGAGATGCTGTGAGACAGTGAGTGTGCTGTGAGACAGTGAGTGTGCTGTGAGGCAGTGAGTGTGCTGTGAGGTGCTGTGAGACAGTGAGTGTGCTGTGAGACAGTGAGTGTGCTGTGAGACAGTGAGTGTGCTGTGAGGCAGTGAGTGTGCTGTGAGACAGTGAGTGTGCTGTGAGACAGTGAGTGTGCTGTGAGGTGCTGTGAGGCAGTGAGCGTGCTGTGTGACAGTGAGTGTGCTGTGAGACAGTGATTGTGCTGTGAGGCAGTGAGTGTGCTGTGAGACAGTGAGTGTGCTGTGAGACAGTGAGTGTGCTGTGAGATGCTGTGAGACAGTGAATGTGCTGTGAGACAGTGAGTGTGCTGTGAGGCAGTGAGTGTGCTGTGAGACAGTGAGTGTGCTGTGAGACAGTGAGTGTGCTGTGAGATGCTGTGAGACAGTGAATGTGCTGTGAGACAGTGAGTGTGCTGTGAGGCAGTGAGTGTGCTGTGAGGTGCTGTGAGACAGTGAGTGTGCTGTGAGACAGTGAGTGTGCTGTGTGACAGTGAGTGTGCTGTGAGGTGCTGTGAGGCACTGAGTGTGCTGTGAGACAGTGAGTGTGCTGTGAGGCAGTGAGTGTGCTGTGAGGCAGTGAGTGTGCTGTGAGATGCTGTGAGGCAGTGAGTGTGCGGTGAGATGCTGTGAGGCAGTGAGTGTGCTGTGAGGCAGTGAGTGTGCTGTGAGGTGCTGTGAGGCAGTGAGTGTGCTGTGAGACAGTGAGTGTGCTGTGAGGCAGTGAGTGTGCTGTGAGATGCTGTGAGGCAGTGAGTGTGCGGTGAGATGCTGTGAGGCAGTGAGTGTGCTGTGAGACAGTGATTGTGCTGTGAGGCAGTGAGTGTGCTGTGAGGCAGTGAGTGTGCTGTGAGGTGCTGTGAGACAGTGAGTGTGCTGTGAGGCAGTGATTGTGCTGTGAGGCAGTGAGTGTGCTGTGAGGCAGTGAGTGTGCTGTGAGGTGCTGTGAGGCAGTGAGTGTGCTGTGAGATGCTGTGAGGCAGTGAGTGTGCTGTGAGACAGTGAGTGTGCTGTGAGGCAGTGAGTGTGCTGTGAGGCAGTGAGTGTGCTGTGAGACAGTGATTGTGCTGTGAGGCAGTGAGTGTGCTGTGAGACAGTGAGTGTGCTGTGAGACAGTGAGTGTGCTGTGAAACAGTGAGTGTGCTGTGAGACAGTGAGTGTGCTGTGAGGCAGTGAGTGTGCTGTGAGACAGTGAGTGTGCTGTGAGGCAGTGAGTGTGCTGTGAGATGCTGTGAGGCAGTGAGTGTGCTGTGAGACAGTGATTGTGCTGTGAGGCAGTGAGTGTGCTGTGAGACAGTGAGTGTGCTGTGAGACAGTGAGTGTGCTGTGAGGTGCTGTGAGACAGTGATTGTGCTGTGAGGCAGTGAGTGTGCTGTGAGATGCTGTGAGGCAGTGAGTGTGCTGTGAGACAGTGAGTGTGCTGTGAGACAGTGGGTGTGCTGTGAGACAGTGAGTGTGCTGTGTGACAGTGAGTGTGCTGTGAGGCAGTGAGTGTGCTGTGAGACAGTGAGTGTGCTGTGTGACAGTGAGTGTGCTGTGAGGCAGTGAGTGTGCTGTGAGGCAGTGAGTGTGCTGTGAGGTGCTGTGAGGCAGTGAGTGTGCTGTGAGGCAGTGAGTGTGCTGTGTGACAGTGAGTGGGCTGTGAGGCAGTGAGTGTGCTGTGAGGCAGTGAGTGTGCTGTGAGACAGTGATTGTGCTGTGAGGCAGTGAGTGTGCTGTGAGACAGTGAGTGTGCTGTGAAACAGTGAGTGTGCTGTGAGACAGTGAGTGTGCTGTGAGGCAGTGAGTGTGCTGTGAGACAGTGAGTGTGCTGTGAGGCAGTGAGTGTGCTGTGAGATGCTGTGAGACAGTGAGTGTGCTGTGAGACAGTGATTGTGCTGTGAGGCAGTGAGTGTGCTGTGAGACAGTGAGTGTGCTGTGAGACAGTGAGTGTGCTGTGAGGCAGTGAGTGTGCTGTGAGGTGCTGTGAGACAGTGATTGTGCTGTGAGGCAGTGAGTGTGCTGTGAGATGCTGTGAGGCAGTGAGTGTGCTGTGAGACAGTGAGTGTGCTGTGAGACAGTGGGTGTGCTGTGAGACAGTGAGTGTGCTGTGTGACAGTGAGTGTGCTGTGAGGCAGTGAGTGTGCTGTGAGACAGTGAGTGTGCTGTGTGACAGTGAGTGTGCTGTGAGGCAGTGAGTGTGCTGTGACACAGTGAGTGTGCTGTGAGATGCTGTGAGACAGTGAGTGTGCTGTGAGACAGTGAGTGTGCTGTGAGATGCTGTGAGACAGTGAGCGTGCTGTGAGACAGTGAGTGTGCTGTGAGGTGCTGTGAGGCAGTGAGTGTGCTGTGAGGCAGTGAGTGTGCTGTGAGACAGTGAGTGTGCTGTGAGACAGTGAGTGTGCTGTGAGACAGTGAGTGTGCTGTGAGGTGCTGTGAGGCAGTGAGTGTGCTGTGAGGCAGTGAGTGTGCTGTGAGACAGTGAGTGTGCTGTGAGGTGCTGCGAGACAGTGAGCGTGCTGTGAGACAGTGAGTGTGCTGTGAGACAGTGAGTGTGCTGTGAGGTGCTGTGAGACAGTGAGTGTGCTGTGAGACAGTGAGTGTGCTGTGAGACAGTGAGTGTGCTGTGAGGCAGTGAGTGTGCTGTGAGACAGTGAGTGTGCTGTGAGGCAGTGAGTGTGCTGTGAGACAGTGAGTGTGCTGTGAGACAGTGAGTGTGCTGTGAGACAGTGAGTGTGCTGTGAGGTGCTGTGAGGCAGTGAGTGTGCTGTGAGACAGTGAGTGTGCTGTGAGGTGCTGTGAGACAGTGAGGGTGCTGTGAGACAGTGAGTGTGCTGTGAGGCAGTGAGTGTGCTGTGAGACAGTGAGTGTGCTGTGAGGCAGTGAGTGTGCTGTGAGGTGCTATGAGACAGTGAGTGTGCTGTGAGGCAGTGAGTGTGCTGTGAGACAGTGGGTGTGCTGTGAGACAGTGAGTGTGCTGTGTGACAGTGAGTGTGCTGTGAGGCAGTGAGTGTGCTGTGAGACAGTGAGTGTGCTGTGTGACAGTGAGTGTGCTGTGAGGCAGTGAGTGTGCTGTGAGACAGTGAGTGTGCTGTGAGGCAGTGAGTGTGCTGTGAGGTGCTGTGAGGCAGTGAGTGTGCTGTGAGGCAGTGAGTGTGCTGTGTGACAGTGAGTGTGCTGTGAGGCAGTGAGTGTGCTGTGAGGCAGTGAGTGTGCTGTGTGACAGTGAGTGTGCTGTGAGGCAGTGAGTGTGCTGTGAGGCAGTGAGTGTGCTGTGAGGTGCTGTGAGGCAGTGAGTGTGCTGTGAGGCAGTGAGTGTGCTGTGTGACAGTGAGTGTGCTGTGAGGCAGTGAGTGTGCTGTGAGGCAGTGAGTGTGCTGTGAGGCAGTGATTGTGCTGTGAGATGCTGTGAGACAGTGAGTGTGCTGTGAGACAGTGAGTGTGCTGTGAGACAGTGAGTGTGCTGTGAGGCAGTGAGTGTGCTGTGAGGTGCTGTGAGACAGTGAGTGTGCTGTGAGACAGTGAGTGTGCTGTGAGGCAGTGAGTGTGCTGTGAGACAGTGAGTGTGCTGTGAGGTGCTGTGAGGCAGTGAGCGTGCTGTGTGACAGTGAGTGTGCTGTGAGACAGTGATTGTGCTGTGAGGCAGTGAGTGTGCTGTGAGACAGTGAGTGTGCTGTGAGACAGTGAGTGTGCTGTGAGATGCTGTGAGACAGTGAGTGTGCTGTGAGGCAGTGAGTGTGCTGTGAGACAGTGAGTGTGCTGTGAGGCAGTGAGTGTGCTGTGAGACAGTGAGTGTGCTGTGAGACAGTGAGTGTGCTGTGAGATGCTGTGAGACAGTGAATGTGCTGTGAGACAGTGAGTGTGCTGTGAGGCAGTGAGTGTGCTGTGAGGTGCTGTGAGACAGTGAGTGTGCTGTGAGACAGTGAGTGTGCTGTGAGACAGTGAGTGTGCTGTGTGACAGTGAGTGTGCTGTGAGGTGCTGAGAGGCACTGAGTGTGCTGTGAGACAGTGAGTGTGCTGTGAGGCAGTGAGTGTGCTGTGAGGCAGTGAGTGTGCTGTGAGATGCTGTGAGGCAGTGAGTGTGCGGTGAGACGCTGTGAGGCAGTGAGTGTGCTGTGAGGCAGTGAGTGTGCTGTGAGGTGCTGTGAGGCAGTGAGTGTGCTGTGAGACAGTGAGTGTGCTGTGAGGCAGTGAGTGTGCTGTGAGATGCTGTGAGGCAGTGAGTGTGCGGTGAGTTGCTGTGAGGCACTGAGTGTGCTGTGAGACAGTGATTGTGCTGTGAGGCAGTGAGTGTGCTGTGAGGCAGTGAGTGTGCTGTGAGGTGCTGTGAGACAGTGAGTGTGCTGTGAGGCAGTGATTGTGCTGTGAGGCAGTGAGTGTGCTGTGAGGCAGTGAGTGTGCTGTGAGGTGCTGTGAGGCAGTGAGTGTGCTGTGAGATGCTGTGAGGCAGTGAGTGTGCTGTGAGACAGTGAGTGTGCTGTGAGGCAGTGAGTGTGCTGTGAGGCAGTGAGTGTGCTGTGAGACAGTGATTGTGCTGTGAGGCAGTGAGTGTGCTGTGAGACAGTGAGTGTGCTGTGAAACAGTGAGTGTGCTGTGAGACAGTGAGTGTGCTGTGAGGCAGTGAGTGTGCTGTGAGACAGTGAGTGTGCTGTGAGACAGTGAGTGTGCTGTGAGGCAGTGAGTGTGCTGTGAGATGCTGTGAGGCAGTGAGTGTGCTGTGAGACAGTGATTGTGCTGTGAGGCAGTGAGTGTGCTGTGAGACAGTGAATGTGCTGTGAGACAGTGAGTGTGCTGTGAGACAGTGAGTGTGCTGTGAGGTGCTGTGAGACAGTGATTGTGCTGTGAGGCAGTGAGTGTGCTGTGAGATGCTGTGAGGCAGTGAGTGTGCTGTGAGACAGTGAGTGTGCTGTGAGACAGTGGGTGTGCTGTGAGACAGTGAGTGTGCTGTGTGACAGTGAGTGTGCTGTGAGGCAGTGAGTGTGCTGTGAGACAGTGAGTGTGCTGTGTGACAGTTAGTGTGCTGTGAGGCAGTGAGTGTGCTGTGAGACAGTGAGTGTGCTGTGAGGTGCTGTGAGGCAGTGAGTGTGCTGTGAGGCAGTGAGTGTGCTGTGTGACAGTGAGTGTGCTGTGAGGCAGTGAGTGTGCTGTGAGGCAGTGAGTGTGCTGTGTGACAGTGAGTGTGCTGTGAGGCAGTGAGTGTGCTGTGAGGCAGTGAGTGTGCTGTGAGGTGCTGTGAGGCAGTGAGTGTGCTGTGAGGCAGTGAGTGTGCTGTGTGACAGTGAGTGTGCTGTGAGGCAGTGAGTGTGCTGTGAGACAGTGAGTGTGCTGTGAGATGCTGTGAGACAGTGAGTGTGCTGTGAGACAGTGAGTGTGCTGTGAGACAGTGAGTGTGCTGTGAGGCAGTGAGTGTGCTGTGAGGTGCTGTGAGACAGTGAGTGTGCTGTGAGACAGTGAGTGTGCTGTGAGACAGTGAGTGTGCTGTGAGGCAGTGAGTGTGCTGTGAGACAGTGAGTGTGCTGTGAGGCAGTGAGTGTGCTGTGAGACAGTGAGTGTGCTGTGAGACAGTGAGTGTGCTGTGAGATGCTGTGAGACAGTGAACGTGCTGTGAGACAGTGAGTGTGCTGTGAGGCAGTGAGTGTGCTGTGAGACAGTGAGTGTGCTGTGAGGCAGTGAGTGTGCTGTGAGACAGTGAGTGTGCTGTGAGATGCTGTGAGACAGTGAATGTGCTGTGAGACAGTGAGTGTGCTGTGAGGCAGTGAGTGTGCTGTGAGGCAGTGAGTGTGCTGTGAGGTGCTGTGAGACAGTGAGTGTGCTGTGAGACAGTGAGTGTGCTGTGAGACAGTGAGTGTGCTGTGTGACAGTGAGTGTGCTGTGAGGTGCTGAGAGGCACTGAGTGTGCTGTGAGACAGTGAGTGTGCTGTGAGGCAGTGAGTGTGCTGTGAGGCAGTGAGTGTGCTGTGAGATGCTGTGAGGCAGTGAGTGTGCGGTGAGATGCTGTGAGGCAGTGAGTGTGCTGTGAGGCAGTGAGTGTGCTGTGAGGTGCTGTGAGGCAGTGAGTGTGCTGTGAGGCAGTGAGTGTGCTGTGAGATGCTGTGAGGCAGTGAGTGTGCGGTGAGATGCTGTGAGGCAGTGAGTGTGCTGTGAGACAGTGGTTGTGCTGTGAGGCAGTGAGTGTGCTGTGAGGCAGTGAGTGTGCTGTGAGGTGCTGTGAGACAGTGAGTGTGCTGTGAGGCAGTGATTGTGCTGTGAGGCAGTGAGTGTGCTGTGAGGCAGTGAGTGTGCTGTGAGGTGCTGTGAGGCAGTGAGTGTGCTGTGAGATGCTGTGAGGCAGTGAGTGTGCTGTGAGACAGTGAGTGTGCTGTGAGGCAGTGAGTGTGCTGTGAGGCAGTGATTGTGCTGTGAGGCAGTGAGTGTGCTGTGAGACAGTGAGTGTGCTGTGAAACAGTGAGTGTGCTGTGAGACAGTGAGTGTGCTGTGAGACAGTGAGTGTGCTGTGAGGCAGTGAGTGTGCTGTGAGACAGTGTGTGTGCTGTGAGACAGTGAGTGTGCTGTGAGGCAGTGAGTGTGCTGTGAGATGCTGTGAGGCAGTGAGTGTGCTGTGAGACAGTGATTGTGCTGTGAGGCAGTGAGTGTGCTGTGAGACAGTGAGTGTGCTGTGAGACAGTGAGTGTGCTGTGAGGCAGTGAGTGTGCTGTGAGGTGCTGTGAGACAGTGATTGTGCTGTGAGGCAGTGAGTGTGCTGTGAGATGCTGTGAGGCAGTGAGTGTGCTGTGAGACAGTGAGTGTGCTGTGAGACAGTGGGTGTGCTGTGAGACAGTGAGTGTGCTGTGAGACAGTGAGTGTGCTGTGAGGTGCTGTGAGGCAGTGAGTGTGCTGTGAGGCAGTGAGTGTGCTGTGTGACAGTGAGTGTGCTGTGAGGCAGTGAGTGTGCTGTGAGGCAGTGAGTGTGCTGTGAGATGCTGTGAGGCAGTGAGTGTGCGGTGAGATGCTGTGAGGCAGTGAGTGTGCTGTGAGACAGTGATTGTGCTGTGAGGCAGTGAGTGTGCTGTGAGGCAGTGAGTGTGCTGTGAGGTGCTGTGAGACAGTGAGTGTGCTGTGAGGCAGTGATTGTGCTGTGAGGCAGTGAGTGTGCTGTGAGGCAGTGAGTGTGCTGTGAGGTGCTGTGAGGCAGTGAGTGTGCTGTGAGATGCTGTGAGGCAGTGAGTGTGCTGTGAGACAGTGAGTGTGCTGTGAGGCAGTGAGTGTGCTGTGAGGCAGTGAGTGTGCTGTGAGACAGTGATTGTGCTGTGAGGCAGTGAGTGTGCTGTGAGACAGTGAGTGTGCTGTGAAACAGTGAGTGTGCTGTGAGGCAGTGAGTGTGCTGTGAGACAGTGAGTGTGCTGTGAGACAGTGAGTGTGCTGTGAGGCAGTGAGTGTGCTGTGAGATGCTGTGAGGCAGTGAGTGTGCTGTGAGACAGTGATTGTGCTGTGAGGCAGTGAGTGTGCTGTGAGACAGTGAATGTGCTGTGAGACAGTGAGTGTGCTGTGAGACAGTGAGTGTGCTGTGAGGTGCTGTGAGACAGTGATTGTGCTGTGAGGCAGTGAGTGTGCTGTGAGATGCTGTGAGGCAGTGAGTGTGCTGTGAGACAGTGAGTGTGCTGTGAGACAGTGGGTGTGCTGTGAGACAGTGAGTGTGCTGTGTGACAGTGAGTGTGCTGTGAGGCAGTGAGTGTGCTGTGAGACAGTGAGTGTGCTGTGTGACAGTTAGTGTGCTGTGAGGCAGTGAGTGTGCTGTGAGACAGTGAGTGTGCTGTGAGGTGCTGTGAGGCAGTGAGTGTGCTGTGAGGCAGTGAGTGTGCTGTGTGACAGTGAGTGTGCTGTGAGGCAGTGAGTGTGCTGTGAGGCAGTGAGTGTGCTGTGTGACAGTGAGTGTGCTGTGAGGCAGTGAGTGTGCTGTGAGGCAGTGAGTGTGCTGTGAGGTGCTGTGAGGCAGTGAGTGTGCTGTGAGGCAGTGAGTGTGCTGTGTGACAGTGAGTGTGCTGTGAGGCAGTGAGTGTGCTGTGAGACAGTGAGTGTGCTGTGAGATGCTGAGAGACAGTGAGTGTGCTGTGAGACAGTGAGTGTGCTGTGAGACAGTGAGTGTGCTGTGAGGCAGTGAGTGTGCTGTGAGGTGCTGTGAGACAGTGAGTGTGCTGTGAGACAGTGAGTGTGCTGTGAGACAGTGAGTGTGCTGTGAGGCAGTGAGTGTGCTGTGAGACAGTGAGTGTGCTGTGAGGTGCTGTGAGGCAGTGAGCGTGCTGTGTGACAGTGAGTGTGCTGTGAGACAGTGATTGTGCTGTGAGGCAGTGAGTGTGCTGTGAGACAGTGAGTGTGCTGTGAGATGCTGTGAGACAGTGAACGTGCTGTGAGACAGTGAGTGTGCTGTGAGGCAGTGAGTGTGCTGTGAGACAGTGAGTGTGCTGTGAGATAGTGAGTGTGCTGTGAGGCAGTGAGTGTGCTGTGAGACAGTGAGTGTGCTGTGAGATGCTGTGAGACAGTGAATGTGCTGTGAGACAGTGAGTGTGCTGTGAGGCAGTGAGTGTGCTGTGAGGCAGTGAGTGTGCTGTGAGGTGCTGTGAGACAGTGAGTGTGCTGTGAGACAGTGAGAGTGCTGTGAGACAGTGAGTGTGCTGTGTGACAGTGAGTGTGCTGTGAGGTGCTGTGAGGCACTGAGTGTGCTGTGAGACAGTGAGTGTGCTGTGAGGCAGTGAGTGTGCTGTGAGGCAGTGAGTGTGCTGTGAGATGCTGTGAGGCAGTGAGTGTGCGGTGAGATGCTGTGAGGCAGTGAGTGTGCTGTGAGGCAGTGAGTGTGCTGTGAGGTGCTGTGAGGCAGTGAGTGTGCTGTGAGACAGTGAGTGTGCTGTGAGGCAGTGAGTGTGCTGTGAGATGCTGTGAGGCAGTGAGTGTGCGGCGAGATGCTGTGAGGCAGTGAGTGTGCTGTGAGACAGTGATTGTGCTGTGAGGCAGTGAGTGTGCTGTGAGGCAGTGAGTGTGCTGTGAGGTGCTGTGAGACAGTGAGTGTGCTGTGAGGCAGTGATTGTGCTGTGAGGCAGTGAGTGTGCTGTGAGGCAGTGAGTGTGCTGTGAGGTGCTGTGAGGCAGTGAGTGTGCTGTGAGATGCTGTGAGGCAGTGAGTGTGCTGTGAGACAGTGAGTGTGCTGTGAGGCAGTGAGTGTGCTGTGAGACAGTGATTGTGCTGTGAGGCAGTGAGTGTGCTGTGAGACAGTGAGTGTGCTGTGAAACAGTGAGTGTGCTGTGAGACAGTGAGTGTGCTGTGAGGCAGTGAGTGTGCTGTGAGGCAGTGAGTGTGCTGTGAGATGCTGTGAGGCAGTGAGTGTGCTGTGAGACAGTGATTGTGCTGTGAGGCAGTGAGTGTGCTGTGAGACAGTGAGTGTGCTGTGAGACAGTGAGTGTGCTGTGAGGCAGTGAGTGTGCTGTGAGGTGCTGTGAGACAGTGATTGTGCTGTGAGGCAGTGAGTGTGCTGTGAGATGCTGTGAGGCAGTGAGTGTGCTGTGAGACAGTGAGTGTGCTGTGAGACAGTGAGTGTGCTGTGAGACAGTGAGTGTGCTGTGAGGTGCTGTGAGGCAGTGAGTGTGCTGTGAGGCAGTGAGTGTGCTGTGTGACAGTGAGTGTGCTGTGAGGCAGTGAGTGTGCTGTGAGGCAGTGAGTGTGCTGTGAGATGCTGTGAGGCAGTGAGTGTGCGGTGAGATGCTGTGAGGCAGTGAGTGTGCTGTGAGACAGTGATTGTGCTGTGAGGCAGTGAGTGTGCTGTGAGGCAGTGAGTGTGCTGTGAGGTGCTGTGAGACAGTGAGTGTGCTGTGAGGCAGTGATTGTGCTGTGAGGCAGTGAGTGTGCTGTGAGGCAGTGAGTGTGCTGTGAGGTGCTGTGAGGCAGTGAGTGTGCTGTGAGATGCTGTGAGGCAGTGAGTGTGCTGTGAGACAGTGAGTGTGCTGTGAGGCAGTGAGTGTGCTGTGAGGCAGTGAGTGTGCTGTGAGACAGTGATTGTGCTGTGAGGCAGTGAGTGTGCTGTGAGACAGTGAGTGTGCTGTGAAACAGTGAGTGTGCTGTGAGGCAGTGAGTGTGCTGTGAGACAGTGAGTGTGCTGTGAGACAGTGAGTGTGCTGTGAGGCAGTGAGTGTGCTGTGAGATGCTGTGAGGCAGTGAGTGTGCTGTGAGACAGTGATTGTGCTGTGAGGCAGTGAGTGTGCTGTGAGACAGTGATTGTGCTGTGAGACAGTGAGTGTGCTGTGAGACAGTGAGTGTGCTGTGAGGTGCTGTGAGACAGTGATTGTGCTGTGAGGCAGTGAGTGTGCTGTGAGATGCTGTGAGGCAGTGAGTGTGCTGTGAGACAGTGAGTGTGCTGTGAGACAGTGGGTGTGCTGTGAGACAGTGAGTGTGCTGTGTGACAGTGAGTGTGCTGTGAGGCAGTGAGTGTGCTGTGAGACAGTGAGTGTGCTGTGTGACAGTTAGTGTGCTGTGAGGCAGTGAGTGTGCTGTGAGACAGTGAGTGTGCTGTGAGGTGCTGTGAGGCAGTGAGTGTGCTGTGAGGCAGTGAGTGTGCTGTGTGACAGTGAGTGTGCTGTGAGGCAGTGAGTGTGCTGTGAGGCAGTGAGTGTGCTGTGTGACAGTGAGTGTGCTGTGAGGCAGTGAGTGTGCTGTGAGGCAGTGAGTGTGCTGTGAGGTGCTGTGAGGCAGTGAGTGTGCTGTGAGGCAGTGAGTGTGCTGTGTGACAGTGAGTGTGCTGTGAGGCAGTGAGTGTGCTGTGAGACAGTGAGTGTGCTGTGAGATGCTGTGAGACAGTGAGTGTGCTGTGAGACAGTGAGTGTGCTGTGAGACAGTGAGTGTGCTGTGAGGCAGTGAGTGTGCTGTGAGGGGCTGTGAGACAGTGAGTGTGCTGTGAGACAGTGAGTGTGCTGTGAGACAGTGAGTGTGCTGTGAGGCAGTGAGTGTGCTGTGAGACAGTGAGTGTGCTGTGAGGTGCTGTGAGGCAGTGAGCGTGCTGTGTGACAGTGAGTGTGCTGTGAGACAGTGATTGTGCTGTGAGGCAGTGAGTGTGCTGTGAGACAGTGAGTGTGCTGTGAGATGCTGTGAGACAGTGAACGTGCTGTGAGACAGTGAGTGTGCTGTGAGGCAGTGAGTGTGCTGTGAGACAGTGAGTGTGCTGTGAGATAGTGAGTGTGCTGTGAGGCAGTGAGTGTGCTGTGAGACAGTGAGTGTGCTGTGAGATGCTGTGAGACAGTGAATGTGCTGTGAGACAGTGAGTGTGCTGTGAGGCAGTGAGTGTGCTGTGAGGCAGTGAGTGTGCTGTGAGGTGCTGTGAGACAGTGAGTGTGCTGTGAGACAGTGAGAGTGCTGTGAGACAGTGAGTGTGCTGTGTGACAGTGAGTGTGCTGTGAGGTGCTGTGAGGCACTGAGTGTGCTGTGAGACAGTGAGTGTGCTGTGAGGCAGTGAGTGTGCTGTGAGGCAGTGAGTGTGCTGTGAGATGCTGTGAGGCAGTGAGTGTGCGGTGAGATGCTGTGAGGCAGTGAGTGTGCTGTGAGGCAGTGAGTGTGCTGTGAGGTGCTGTGAGGCAGTGAGTGTGCTGTGAGACAGTGAGTGTGCTGTGAGGCAGTGAGTGTGCTGTGAGATGCTGTGAGGCAGTGAGTGTGCGGTGAGATGCTGTGAGGCAGTGAGTGTGCTGTGAGACAGTGATTGTGCTGTGAGGCAGTGAGTGTGCTGTGAGGCAGTGAGTGTGCTGTGAGGTGCTGTGAGACAGTGAGTGTGCTGTGAGGCAGTGATTGTGCTGTGAGGCAGTGAGTGTGCTGTGAGGCAGTGAGTGTGCTGTGAGGTGCTGTGAGGCAGTGAGTGTGCTGTGAGATGCTGTGAGGCAGTGAGTGTGCTGTGAGACAGTGAGTGTGCTGTGAGGCAGTGAGTGTGCTGTGAGACAGTGATTGTGCTGTGAGGCAGTGAGTGTGCTGTGAGACAGTGAGTGTGCTGTGAAACAGTGAGTGTGCTGTGAGACAGTGAGTGTGCTGTGAGGCAGTGAGTGTGCTGTGAGGCAGTGAGTGTGCTGTGAGATGCTGTGAGGCAGTGAGTGTGCTGTGAGACAGTGATTGTGCTGTGAGGCAGTGAGTGTGCTGTGAGACAGTGAGTGTGCTGTGAGACAGTGAGTGTGCTGTGAGGCAGTGAGTGTGCTGTGAGGTGCTGTGAGACAGTGATTGTGCTGTGAGGCAGTGAGTGTGCTGTGAGATGCTGTGAGGCAGTGAGTGTGCTGTGAGACAGTGAGTGTGCTGTGAGACAGTGGGTGTGCTGTGAGACAGTGAGTGTGCTGTGTGACAGTGAGTGTGCTGTGAGGTGCTGTGAGGCACTGAGTGTGCTGTGAGACAGTGAGTGTGCTGTGAGACAGTGAGTGTGCTGTGAGGCAGTGAGTGTGCTGTGAGATGCTGTGAGGCAGTGAGTGTGCTGTGAGGCAGTGAGTGTGCTGTGAGGTGCTGTGAGACAGTGAGTGTGCTGTGAGACAGTGAGTGTGCTGTGAGACAGTGAGTGTGCTGTGTGACAGTGAGTGTGCTGTGAGGTGCTGTGAGGCACTGAGTGTGCTGTGAGACAGTGAGTGTGCTGTGAGGCAGTGAGTGTGCTGTGAGGCAGTGAGTGTGCTGTGAGATGCTGTGAGGCAGTGAGTGTGCGGTGAGATGCTGTGAGGCAGTGAGTGTGCTGTGAGGCAGTGAGTGTGCTGTGAGGTGCTGTGAGGCAGTGAGTGTGCTGTGAGACAGTGAGTGTGCTGTGAGGCAGTGAGTGTGCTGTGAGATGCTGTGAGGCAGTGAGTGTGCGGTGAGATGCTGTGAGGCAGTGAGTGTGCTGTGAGGCAGTGATTGTGCTGTGAGGCAGTGAGTGTGCTGTGAGGCAGTGAGTGTGCTGTGAGGTGCTGTGAGGCAGTGAGTGTGCTGTGAGATGCTGTGAGGCAGTGAGTGTGCTGTGAGACAGTGAGTGTGCTGTGAGGCAGTGAGTGTGCTGTGAGGCAGTGAGTGTGCTGTGAGACAGTGATTGTGCTGTGAGGCAGTGAGTGTGCTGTGAGACAGTGAGTGTGCTGTGAAACAGTGAGTGTGCTGTGAGACAGTGAGTGTGCTGTGAGGCAGTGAGTGTGCTGTGAGACAGTGAGTGTGCTGTGAGGCAGTGAGTGTGCTGTGAGATGCTGTGAGGCAGTGAGTGTGCTGTGAGACAGTGATTGTGCTGTGAGGCAGTGAGTGTGCTGTGAGACAGTGAGTGTGCTGTGAGACAGTGAGTGTGCTGTGAGGCAGTGAGTGTGCTGTGAGGTGCTGTGAGACAGTGATTGTGCTGTGAGGCAGTGAGTGTGCTGTGAGATGCTGTGAGGCAGTGAGTGTGCTGTGAGACAGTGAGTGTGCTGTGAGACAGTGGGTGTGCTGTGAGACAGTGAGTGTGCTGTGTGACAGTGAGTGTGCTGTGAGACAGTGAGTGTGCTGTGTGACAGTGAGTGTGCTGTGAGGCAGTGAGTGTGCTGTGAGGCAGTGAGTGTGCTGTGAGGTGCTGTGAGGCAGTGAGTGTGCTGTGAGGCAGTGAATGTGCTGTGTGACAGTGAGTGTGCTGTGAGGCAGTGAGTGTGCTGTGAGGCAGTGAGTGTGCTGTGAGACAGTGATTGTGCTGTGAGACAGTGATTGTGCTGTGAGGCAGTGAGTGTGCTGTGAGACAGTGAGTGTGCTGTGAAACAGTGAGTGTGCTGTGAGACAGTGAGTGTGCTGTGAGGCAGTGAGTGTGCTGTGAGACAGTGAGTGTGCTGTGAGGCAGTGAGTGTGCTGTGAGATGCTGTGAGACAGTGAGTGTGCTGTGAGACAGTGATTGTGCTGTGAGGCAGTGAGTGTGCTGTGAGACAGTGAGTGTGCTGTGAGACAGTGAGTGTGCTGTGAGGCAGTGAGTGTGCTGTGAGGTGCTGTGAGACAGTGATTGTGCTGTGAGGCAGTGAGTGTGCTGTGAGATGCTGTGAGGCAGTGAGTGTGCTGTGAGACAGTGAGTGTGCTGTGAGACAGTGGGTGTGCTGTGAGACAGTGAGTGTGCTGTGTGACAGTGAGTGTGCTGTGAGGCAGTGAGTGTGCTGTGAGACAGTGAGTGTGCTGTGTGACAGTGAGTGTGCTGTGAGGCAGTGAGTGTGCTGTGAGACAGTGAGTGTGCTGTGAGGTGCTGTGAGGCAGTGAGTGTGCTGTGAGGCAGTGAGTGTGCTGTGTGACAGTGAGTGTGCTGTGAGGCAGTGAGTGTGCTGTGAGGCAGTGAGTGTGCTGTGTGACAGTGAGTGTGCTGTGAGACAGTGAGTGTGCTGTGAGGCAGTGAGTGTGCTGTGAGGTGCTGTGAGGCAGTGAGTGTGCTGTGAGGCAGTGAGTGTGCTGTGTGACAGTGAGTGTGCTGTGAGGCAGTGAGTGTGCTGTGACACAGTGAGTGTGCTATGAGATGCTGTGAGACAGTGAGTGTGCTGTGAGACAGTGAGTGTGCTGTGAGATGCTGTGAGACAGTGAGCGTGCTGTGAGACAGTGAGTGTGCTGTGAGGTGCTGTGAGGCAGTGAGTGTGCTGTGAGGCAGTGAGTGTGCTGTGAGACAGTGAGTGTGCTGTGAGGTGCTGTGAGGCAGTGAGTGTGCTGTGAGGCAGTGAGTGTGCTGTGAGACAGTGAGTGTGCTGTGAGGTGCTGCGAGACAGTGAGCGTGCTGTGAGACAGTGAGTGTGCTGTGAGACAGTGAGTGTGCTGTGAGGTGCTGTGAGACAGTGAGTGTGCTGTGAGACAGTGAGTGTGCTGTGAGACAGTGAGTGTGCTGTGAGGCAGTGAGTGTGCTGTGAGACAGTGAGTGTGCTGTGAGGCAGTGAGTGTGCTGTGAGACAGTGAGTGTGCTGTGAGACAGTGAGTGTGCTGTGAGGTGCTGTGAGGCAGTGAGTGTGCTGTGAGACAGTGAGTGTGCTGTGAGGTGCTGTGAGACAGTGAGGGTGCTGTGAGACAGTGAGTGTGCTGTGAGGCAGTGAGTGTGCTGTGAGACAGTGAGTGTGCTGTGAGGCAGTGAGTGTGCTGTGAGGTGCTATGAGACAGTGAGTGTGCTGTGAGGCAGTGAGTGTGCTGTGAGACAGTGGGTGTGCTGTGAGACAGTGAGTGTGCTGTGTGACAGTGAGTGTGCTGTGAGGCAGTGAGTGTGCTGTGAGACAGTGTGTGTGCTGTGTGACAGTGAGTGTGCTGTGAGGCAGTGAGTGTGCTGTGAGACAGTGAGTGTGCTGTGAGGCAGTGAGTGTGCTGTGAGGTGCTGTGAGGCAGTGAGTGTGCTGTGAGGCAGTGAGTGTGCTGTGTGACAGTGAGTGTGCTGTGAGGCAGTGAGTGTGCTGTGAGGCAGTGAGTGTGCTGTGTGACAGTGAGTGTGCTGTGAGGCAGTGAGTGTGCTGTGAGGTGCTGTGAGGCAGTGAGTGTGCTGTGAGGCAGTGAGTGTGCTGTGTGACAGTGAGTGTGCTGTGAGGCAGTGAGTGTGCTGTGAGGCAGTGAGTGTGCTGTGAGGCAGTGACTGTGCTGTGAGATGCTGTGAGACAGTGAGTGTGCTGTGAGACAGTGAGTGTGCTGTGAGACAGTGAGTGTGCTGTGAGGCAGTGAGTGTGCTGTGAGGTGCTGTGAGACAGTGAGTGTGCTGTGAGACAGTGAGTGTGCTGTGAGGCAGTGAGTGTGCTGTGAGACAGTGAGTGTGCTGTGAGGTGCTGTGAGGCAGTGAGCGTGCTGTGTGACAGTGAGTGTGCTGTGAGACAGTGATTGTGCTGTGAGGCAGTGAGTGTGCTGTGAGACAGTGAGTGTGCTGTGAGACAGTGAGTGTGCTGTGAGATGCTGTGAGACAGTGAATGTGCTGTGAGACAGTGAGTGTGCTGTGAGGCAGTGAGTGTGCTGTGAGACAGTGAGTGTGCTGTGAGACAGTGAATGTGCTGTGAGACAGTGAGTGTGCTGTGAGGCAGTGAGTGTGCTGTGAGGTGCTGTGAGACAGTGAGTGTGCTGTGAGACAGTGAGTGTGCTGTGAGACAGTGAGTGTGCTGTGTGACAGTGAGTGTGCTGTGAGGTGCTGAGAGGCACTGAGTGTGCTGTGAGACAGTGAGTGTGCTGTGAGGCAGTGAGTGTGCTGTGAGGCAGTGAGTGTGCTGTGAGATGCTGTGAGGCAGTGAGTGTGCGGTGAGATGCTGTGAGGCAGTGAGTGTGCTGTGAGGCAGTGAGTGTGCTGTGAGGTGCTGTGAGGCAGTGAGTGTGCTGTGAGACAGTGAGTGTGCTGTGAGGCAGTGAGTGTGCTGTGAGATGCTGTGAGGCAGTGAGTGTGCGGTGAGATGCTGTGAGGCAGTGAGTGTGCTGTGAGACAGTGATTGTGCTGTGAGGCAGTGAGTGTGCTGTGAGGCAGTGAGTGTGCTGTGAGGTGCTGTGAGACAGTGAGTGTGCTGTGAGGCAGTGATTGTGCTGTGAGGCAGTGAGTGTGCTGTGAGGCAGTGAGTGTGCTGTGAGGTGCTGTGAGGCAGTGAGTGTGCTGTGAGATGCTGTGAGGCAGTGAGTGTGCTGTGAGACAGTGAGTGTGCTGTGAGGCAGTGAGTGTGCTGTGAGGCAGTGAGTGTGCTGTGAGACAGTGATTGTGCTGTGAGGCAGTGAGTGTGCTGTGAGACAGTGAGTGTGCTGTGAAACAGTGAGTGTGCTGTGAAACAGTGAGTGTGCTGTGAGACAGTGAGTGTGCTGTGAGGCAGTGAGTGTGCTGTGAGACAGTGAGTGTGCTGTGAGACAGTGAGTGTGCTGTGACACAGTGAGTGTGCTGTGAGATGCTGTGAGACAGTGAGTGTGCTGTGTGACAGTGAGTGTGCTGTGAGACAGTGAGTGTGCTGTGAGGCAGTGAGTGTGCTGTGAGGTGCTGTGAGGCAGTGAGTGTGCTGTGAGGCAGTGAGTGTGCTGTGTGACAGTGAGTGTGCTGTGAGGCAGTGAGTGTGCTGTGAGACAGTGAGTGTGCTATGAGATGCTGTGAGACAGTGGGTGTGCTGTGAGACAGTGAGTGTGCTGTGAGATGCTGTGAGACAGTGAGTGTGCTGTGAGACAGTGAGTGTGCTGTGAGGTGCTGTGAGGCAGTGAGTGTGCTGTGAGGCAGTGAGTGTGCTGTGAGACAGTGAGTGTGCTGTGAGGTGCTGTGAGGCAGTGAGTGTGCTGTGAGGCAGTGAGTGTGCTGTGAGACAGTGAGTGTGCTGTGAGGTGCTGTGAGACAGTGAGTGTGCTGTGAGACAGTGAGTGTGCTGTGAGACAGTGAGTGTGCTGTGAGGTGCTGTGAGACAGTGAGTGTGCTGTGAGACAGTGAGTGTGCTGTGAGACAGTGAGTGTGCTGTGAGGCAGTGAGTGTGCTGTGAGACAGTGAGTGTGCTGTGAGGCAGTGAGTGTGCTGTGAGACAGTGAGTGTGCTGTGAGACAGTGAGTGTGCTGTGAGTGTGCTGTGAGGCAGTGAGTGTGCTGTGAGACAGTGAGTGTGCTGTGAGGTGCTGTGAGACAGTGAGGTGCTGTGAGACAGTGAGTGTGCTGTGAGGCAGTGAGTGTGCTGTGAGACAGTGAGTGTGCTGTGAGGCAGTGAGTGTGCTGTGAGGTGCTGTGAGACAGTGAGTGTGCTGTGAGGCAGTGAGTGTGCTGTGAGACAGTGAGTGTGCTGTGAGACAGTGAGTGTGCTGTGTGACAGTGAGTGTGCTGTGAGGCAGTGAGTGTGCTGTGAGACAGTGAGTGTGCTGTGTGACAGTGAGTGTGCTGTGAGGCAGTGAGTGTGCTGTGAGACAGTGAGTGTGCTGTGAGGCAGTGAGTGTGCTGTGAGGTGCTGTGAGGCAGTGAGTGTGCTGTGAGGCAGTGAGTGTGCTGTGTGACAGTGAGTGTGCTGTGAGGCAGTGAGTGTGCTGTGAGGTGCTGTGAGGCAGTGAGTGTGCTGTGAGGCAGTGAGTGTGCTGTGAGACAGTGAGTGTGCTGTGAGGTGCTGCGAGACAGTGAGTGTGCTGTGAGACAGTGAGTGTGCTGTGAGACAGTGAGTGTGCTGTGAGGTGCTGTGAGACAGTGAGTGTGCTGTGAGACAGTGAGTGTGCTGTGAGACAGTGAGTGTGCTGTGAGGCAGTGAGTGTGCTGTGAGACAGTGAGTGTGCTGTGAGGCAGTGAGTGTGCTGTGAGACAGTGAGTGTGCTGTGAGACAGTGAGTGTGCTGTGAGGTGCTGTGAGGCAGTGAGTGTGCTGTGAGACAGTGAGTGTGCTGTGAGGTGCTGTGAGACAGTGAGGGTGCTGTGAGACAGTGAGTGTGCTGTGAGGCAGTGAGTGTGCTGTGAGACAGTGAGTGTGCTGTGAGGCAGTGAGTGTGCTGTGAGGTGCTATGAGACAGTGAGTGTGCTGTGAGGCAGTGAGTGTGCTGTGAGACAGTGGGTGTGCTGTGAGACAGTGAGTGTGCTGTGTGACAGTGAGTGTGCTGTGAGGCAGTGAGTGTGCTGTGAGACAGTGAGTGTGCTGTGTGACAGTGAGTGTGCTGTGAGGCAGTGAGTGTGCTGTGAGACAGTGAGTGTGCTGTGAGGCAGTGAGTGTGCTGTGAGGTGCTGTGAGGCAGTGAGTGTGCTGTGAGGCAGTGAGTGTGCTGTGTGACAGTGAGTGTGCTGTGAGGCAGTGAGTGTGCTGTGTGACAGTGAGTGTGCTGTGAGGCAGTGAGTGTGCTGTGAGGTGCTGTGAGGCAGTGAGTGTGCTGTGAGGCAGTGAGTGTGCTGTGTGACAGTGAGTGTGCTGTGAGGCAGTGAGTGTGCTGTGAGGCAGTGACTGTGCTGTGAGATGCTGTGAGACAGTGAGTGTGCTGTGAGACAGTGAGTGTGCTGTGAGACAGTGAGTGTGCTGTGAGGCAGTGAGTGTGCTGTGAGGTGCTGTGAGACAGTGAGTGTGCTGTGAGACAGTGAGTGTGCTGTGAGGCAGTGAGTGTGCTGTGAGACAGTGAGTGTGCTGTGAGGTGCTGTGAGGCAGTGAGCGTGCTGTGTGACAGTGAGTGTGCTGTGAGACAGTGATTGTGCTGTGAGGCAGTGAGTGTGCTGTGAGACAGTGAGTGTGCTGTGAGACAGTGAGTGTGCTGTGAGATGCTGTGAGACAGTGAATGTGCTGTGAGACAGTGAGTGTGCTGTGAGGCAGTGAGTGTGCTGTGAGACAGTGAGTGTGCTGTGAGACAGTGAATGTGCTGTGAGACAGTGAGTGTGCTGTGAGGCAGTGAGTGTGCTGTGAGGTGCTGTGAGACAGTGAGTGTGCTGTGAGACAGTGAGTGTGCTGTGAGACAGTGAGTGTGCTGTGTGACAGTGAGTGTGCTGTGAGGTGCTGAGAGGCACTGAGTGTGCTGTGAGACAGTGAGTGTGCTGTGAGGCAGTGAGTGTGCTGTGAGGCAGTGAGTGTGCTGTGAGATGCTGTGAGGCAGTGAGTGTGCGGTGAGATGCTGTGAGGCAGTGAGTGTGCTGTGAGGCAGTGAGTGTGCTGTGAGGTGCTGTGAGGCAGTGAGTGTGCTGTGAGACAGTGAGTGTGCTGTGAGGCAGTGAGTGTGCTGTGAGATGCTGTGAGGCAGTGAGTGTGCGGTGAGATGCTGTGAGGCAGTGAGTGTGCTGTGAGACAGTGATTGTGCTGTGAGGCAGTGAGTGTGCTGTGAGGCAGTGAGTGTGCTGTGAGGTGCTGTGAGACAGTGAGTGTGCTGTGAGGCAGTGATTGTGCTGTGAGGCAGTGAGTGTGCTGTGAGGCAGTGAGTGTGCTGTGAGGTGCTGTGAGGCAGTGAGTGTGCTGTGAGATGCTGTGAGGCAGTGAGTGTGCTGTGAGACAGTGAGTGTGCTGTGAGGCAGTGAGTGTGCTGTGAGGCAGTGAGTGTGCTGTGAGACAGTGATTGTGCTGTGAGGCAGTGAGTGTGCTGTGAGACAGTGAGTGTGCTGTGAAACAGTGAGTGTGCTGTGAGACAGTGAGTGTGCTGTGAGACAGTGAGTGTGCTGTGAGACAGTGAGTGTGCTGTGAGGCAGTGAGTGTGCTGTGAGATGCTGTGAGGCAGTGAGTGTGCTGTGAGACAGTGATTGTGCTGTGAGGCAGTGAGTGTGCTGTGAGACAGTGAATGTGCTGTGAGACAGTGAGTGTGCTGTGAGACAGTGAGTGTGCTGTGAGGTGCTGTGAGACAGTGATTGTGCTGTGAGGCAGTGAGTGTGCTGTGAGATGCTGTGAGGCAGTGAGTGTGCTGTGAGACAGTGAGTGTGCTGTGAGGCAGTGAGTGTGCTGTGTGACAGTGAGTGTGCTGTGAGGCAGTGAGTGTGCTGTGAGGCAGTGAGTGTGCTGTGTGACAGTGAGTGTGCTGTGAGGCAGTGAGTGTGCTGTGAGGTGCTGTGAGGCAGTGAGTGTGCTGTGAGGCAGTGAGTGTGCTGTGTGACAGTGAGTGTGCTGTGAGGCAGTGAGTGTGCTGTGAGGCAGTGAGTGTGCTGTGAGGCAGTGACTGTGCTGTGAGATGCTGTGAGACAGTGAGTGTGCTGTGAGACAGTGAGTGTGCTGTGAGGCAGTGAGTGTGCTGTGAGGTGCTGTGAGACAGTGAGTGTGCTGTGAGACAGTGAGTGTGCTGTGAGGCAGTGAGTGTGCTGTGAGACAGTGAGTGTGCTGTGAGGTGCTGTGAGGCAGTGAGCGTGCTGTGTGACAGTGAGTGTGCTGTGAGACAGTGATTGTGCTGTGAGGCAGTGAGTGTGCTGTGAGACAGTGAGTGTGCTGTGAGACAGTGAGTGTGCTGTGAGATGCTGTGAGACAGTGAATGTGCTGTGAGACAGTGAGTGTGCTGTGAGGCAGTGAGTGTGCTGTGAGACAGTGAGTGTGCTGTGAGACAGTGAATGTGCTGTGAGACAGTGAGTGTGCTGTGAGGCAGTGAGTGTGCTGTGAGGTGCTGTGAGACAGTGAGTGTGCTGTGAGACAGTGAGTGTGCTGTGAGACAGTGAGTGTGCTGTGTGACAGTGAGTGTGCTGTGAGGTGCTGAGAGGCACTGAGTGTGCTGTGAGACAGTGAGTGTGCTGTGAGGCAGTGAGTGTGCTGTGAGGCAGTGAGTGTGCTGTGAGATGCTGTGAGGCAGTGAGTGTGCGGTGAGATGCTGTGAGGCAGTGAGTGTGCTGTGAGGCAGTGAGTGTGCTGTGAGGTGCTGTGAGGCAGTGAGTGTGCTGTGAGACAGTGAGTGTGCTGTGAGGCAGTGAGTGTGCTGTGAGATGCTGTGAGGCAGTGAGTGTGCGGTGAGATGCTGTGAGGCAGTGAGTGTGCTGTGAGACAGTGATTGTGCTGTGAGGCAGTGAGTGTGCTGTGAGGCAGTGAGTGTGCTGTGAGGTGCTGTGAGACAGTGAGTGTGCTGTGAGGCAGTGATTGTGCTGTGAGGCAGTGAGTGTGCTGTGAGGCAGTGAGTGTGCTGTGAGGTGCTGTGAGGCAGTGAGTGTGCTGTGAGATGCTGTGAGGCAGTGAGTGTGCTGTGAGACAGTGAGTGTGCTGTGAGGCAGTGAGTGTGCTGTGAGGCAGTGAGTGTGCTGTGAGACAGTGATTGTGCTGTGAGGCAGTGAGTGTGCTGTGAGACAGTGAGTGTGCTGTGAAACAGTGAGTGTGCTGTGAAACAGTGAGTGTGCTGTGAGACAGTGAGTGTGCTGTGAGGCAGTGAGTGTGCTGTGAGACAGTGAGTGTGCTGTGAGACAGTGAGTGTGCTGTGAGGCAGTGAGTGTGCTGTGAGATGCTGTGAGGCAGTGAGTGTGCTGTGAGACAGTGATTGTGCTGTGAGGCAGTGAGTGTGCTGTGAGACAGTGAGTGTGCTGTGAGACAGTGAGTGTGCTGTGAGACAGTGAGTGTGCTGTGAGGTGCTGTGAGACAGTGATTGTGCTGTGAGGCAGTGAGTGTGCTGTGAGGTGCTGTGAGGCAGTGAGTGTGCTGTGAGGCAGTGAGTGTGCTGTGTGACAGTGAGTGTGCTGTGAGGCAGTGAGTGTGCTGTGAGGCAGTGAGTGTGCTGTGTGACAGTGAGTGTGCTGTGAGGCAGTGAGTGTGCTGTGAGGTGCTGTGAGGCAGTGAGTGTGCTGTGAGGCAGTGAGTGTGCTGTGTGACAGTGAGTGTGCTGTGAGGCAGTGAGTGTGCTGTGAGGCAGTGAGTGTGCTGTGAGATGCTGTGAGACAGTGAGTGTGCTGTGAGACAGTGAGTGTGCTGTGAGACAGTGAGTGTGCTGTGAGGCAGTGAGTGTGCTGTGAGGTGCTGTGAGACAGTGAGTGTGCTGTGAGACAGTGAGTGTGCTGTGAGGCAGTGAGTGTGCTGTGAGACAGTGAGTGTGCTGTGAGGTGCTGTGAGGCAGTGAGCGTGCTGTGTGACAGTGAGTGTGCTGTGAGACAGTGATTGTGCTGTGAGGCAGTGAGTGTGCTGTGAGACAGTGAGTGTGCTGTGAGACAGTGAGTGTGCTGTGAGATGCTGTGAGACAGTGAATGTGCTGTGAGACAGTGAGTGTGCTGTGAGGCAGTGAGTGTGCTGTGAGACAGTGAGTGTGCTGTGAGACAGTGAATGTGCTGTGAGACAGTGAGTGTGCTGTGAGGCAGTGAGTGTGCTGTGAGGTGCTGTGAGACAGTGAGTGTGCTGTGAGACAGTGAGTGTGCTGTGAGACAGTGAGTGTGCTGTGTGACAGTGAGTGTGCTGTGAGGTGCTGAGAGGCACTGAGTGTGCTGTGAGACAGTGAGTGTGCTGTGAGGCAGTGAGTGTGCTGTGAGGCAGTGAGTGTGCTGTGAGATGCTGTGAGGCAGTGAGTGTGCGGTGAGATGCTGTGAGGCAGTGAGTGTGCTGTGAGGCAGTGAGTGTGCTGTGAGGTGCTGTGAGGCAGTGAGTGTGCTGTGAGACAGTGAGTGTGCTGTGAGGCAGTGAGTGTGCTGTGAGATGCTGTGAGGCAGTGAGTGTGCGGTGAGATGCTGTGAGGCAGTGAGTGTGCTGTGAGACAGTGATTGTGCTGTGAGGCAGTGAGTGTGCTGTGAGGCAGTGAGTGTGCTGTGAGGTGCTGTGAGACAGTGAGTGTGCTGTGAGGCAGTGATTGTGCTGTGAGGCAGTGAGTGTGCTGTGAGGCAGTGAGTGTGCTGTGAGGTGCTGTGAGGCAGTGAGTGTGCTGTGAGATGCTGTGAGGCAGTGAGTGTGCTGTGAGACAGTGAGTGTGCTGTGAGGCAGTGAGTGTGCTGTGAGGCAGTGAGTGTGCTGTGAGACAGTGATTGTGCTGTGAGGCAGTGAGTGTGCTGTGAGACAGTGAGTGTGCTGTGAAACAGTGAGTGTGCTGTGAGACAGTGAGTGTGCTGTGAGGCAGTGAGTGTGCTGTGAGACAGTGAGTGTGCTGTGAGACAGTGAGTGTGCTGTGAGGCAGTGAGTGTGCTGTGAGATGCTGTGAGGCAGTGAGTGTGCTGTGAGACAGTGATTGTGCTGTGAGCAGTGAGTGTGCTGTGAGACAGTGAGTGTGCTGTGAGACAGTGAGTGTGCTGTGAGACAGTGAGTGTGCTGTGAGGTGCTGTGAGACAGTGATTGTGCTGTGAGGCAGTGAGTGTGCTGTGAGATGCTGTGAGGCAGTGAGTGTGCTGTGAGACAGTGAGTGTGCTGTGAGGCAGTGAGTGTGCTGTGTGACAGTGAGTGTGCTGTGAGGCAGTGAGTGTGCTGTGAGGCAGTGAGTGTGCTGTGTGACAGTGAGTGTGCTGTGAGGCAGTGAGTGTGCTGTGAGGTGCTGTGAGGCAGTGAGTGTGCTGTGAGGCAGTGAGTGTGCTGTGTGACAGTGAGTGTGCTGTGAGGCAGTGAGTGTGCTGTGAGGCAGTGAGTGTGCTGTGAGGCAGTGACTGTGCTGTGAGATGCTGTGAGACAGTGAGTGTGCTGTGAGACAGTGAGTGTGCTGTGAGGCAGTGAGTGTGCTGTGAGGTGCTGTGAGACAGTGAGTGTGCTGTGAGACAGTGAGTGTGCTGTGAGGCAGTGAGTGTGCTGTGAGACAGTGAGTGTGCTGTGAGGTGCTGTGAGGCAGTGAGCGTGCTGTGTGACAGTGAGTGTGCTGTGAGACAGTGATTGTGCTGTGAGGCAGTGAGTGTGCTGTGAGACAGTGAGTGTGCTGTGAGACAGTGAGTGTGCTGTGAGATGCTGTGAGACAGTGAATGTGCTGTGAGACAGTGAGTGTGCTGTGAGTCAGTGAGTGTGCTGTGAGACAGTGAGTGTGCTGTGAGACAGTGAATGTGCTGTGAGACAGTGAGTGTGCTGTGAGGCAGTGAGTGTGCTGTGAGGTGCTGTGAGACAGTGAGTGTGCTGTGAGACAGTGAGTGTGCTGTGAGACAGTGAGTGTGCTGTGTGACAGTGAGTGTGCTGTGAGGTGCTGAGAGGCACTGAGTGTGCTGTGAGACAGTGAGTGTGCTGTGAGGCAGTGAGTGTGCTGTGAGGCAGTGAGTGTGCTGTGAGATGCTGTGAGGCAGTGAGTGTGCGGTGAGATGCTGTGAGGCAGTGAGTGTGCTGTGAGGCAGTGAGTGTGCTGTGAGGTGCTGTGAGGCAGTGAGTGTGCTGTGAGACAGTGAGTGTGCTGTGAGGCAGTGAGTGTGCTGTGAGATGCTGTGAGGCAGTGAGTGTGCGGTGAGATGCTGTGAGGCAGTGAGTGTGCTGTGAGACAGTGATTGTGCTGTGAGGCAGTGAGTGTGCTGTGAGGCAGTGAGTGTGCTGTGAGGTGCTGTGAGACAGTGAGTGTGCTGTGAGGCAGTGATTGTGCTGTGAGGCAGTGAGTGTGCTGTGAGGCAGTGAGTGTGCTGTGAGGTGCTGTGAGGCAGTGAGTGTGCTGTGAGATGCTGTGAGGCAGTGAGTGTGCTGTGAGACAGTGAGTGTGCTGTGAGGCAGTGAGTGTGCTGTGAGGCAGTGAGTGTGCTGTGAGACAGTGATTGTGCTGTGAGGCAGTGAGTGTGCTGTGAGACAGTGAGTGTGCTGTGAAACAGTGAGTGTGCTGTGAAACAGTGAGTGTGCTGTGAGACAGTGAGTGTGCTGTGAGGCAGTGAGTGTGCTGTGAGACAGTGAGTGTGCTGTGAGACAGTGAGTGTGCTGTGAGGCAGTGAGTGTGCTGTGAGATGCTGTGAGGCAGTGAGTGTGCTGTGAGACAGTGATTGTGCTGTGAGGCAGTGAGTGTGCTGTGAGACAGTGAATGTGCTGTGAGACAGTGAGTGTGCTGTGAGACAGTGAGTGTGCTGTGAGGTGCTGTGAGACAGTGATTGTGCTGTGAGGCAGTGAGTGTGCTGTGAGATGCTGTGAGGCAGTGAGTGTGCTGTGAGACAGTGAGTGTGCTGTGAGACAGTGGGTGTGCTGTGAGACAGTGAGTGTGCTGTGAGACAGTGAGTGTGCTGTGAGGCAGTGAGTGTGCTGTGAGACAGTGAGTGTGCTGTGTGACAGTTAGTGTGCTGTGAGGCAGTGAGTGTGCTGTGAGACAGTGAGTGTGCTGTGAGGTGCTGTGAGGCAGTGAGTGTGCTGTGAGGTGCTGTGAGACAGTGAGTGTGCTGTGTGACAGTGAGTGTGCTGTGAGGCAGTGAGTGTGCTGTGAGGCAGTGAGTGTGCTGTGTGACAGTGAGTGTGCTGTGAGGCAGTGAGTGTGCTGTGAGGCAGTGAGTGTGCTGTGAGGTGCTGTGAGGCAGTGAGTGTGCTGTGAGGCAGTGAGTGTGCTGTGTGACAGTGAGTGTGCTGTGAGGCAGTGAGTGTGCTGTGAGACAGTGAGTGTGCTGTGAGATGCTGTGAGACAGTGAGTGTGCTGTGAGACAGTGAGTGTGCTGTGAGACAGTGAGTGTGATGTGAGGCAGTGAGTGTGCTGTGAGGTGCTGTGAGACAGTGAGTGTGCTGTGAGACAGTGAGTGTGCTGTGAGGCAGTGAGTGTGCTGTGAGACAGTGAGTGTGCTGTGAGGTGCTGTGAGGCAGTGAGCGTGCTGTGTGACAGTGAGTGTGCTGTGAGACAGTGATTGTGCTGTGAGGCAGTGAGTGTGCTGTGAGACAGTGAGTGTGCTGTGAGACAGTGAGTGTGCTGTGAGATGCTGTGAGACAGTGAACGTGCTGTGAGACAGTGAGTGTGCTGTGAGGCAGTGAGTGTGCTGTGAGACAGTGAGTGTGCTGTGAGGCAGTGAGTGTGCTGTGAGACAGTGAGTGTGCTGTGAGATGCTGTGAGACAGTGAATGTGCTGTGAGACAGTGAGTGTGCTGTGAGGCAGTGAGTGTGCTGTGAGGCAGTGAGTGTGCTGTGAGGTGCTGTGAGACAGTGAGTGTGCTGTGAGACAGTGAGTGTGCTGTGAGACAGTGAGTGTGCTGTGTGACAGTGAGTGTGCTGTGAGGTGCTGAGAGGCACTGAGTGTGCTGTGAGACAGTGAGTGTGCTGTGAGGCAGTGAGTGTGCTGTGAGGCAGTGAGTGTGCTGTGAGATGCTGTGAGGCAGTGAGTGTGCGGTGAGATGCTGTGAGGCAGTGAGTGTGCTGTGAGGCAGTGAGTGTGCTGTGAGGTGCTGTGAGGCAGTGAGTGTGCTGTGAGACAGTGAGTGTGCTGTGAGGCAGTGAGTGTGCTGTGAGATGCTGTGAGGCAGTGAGTGTGCAGTGAGATGCTGTGAGGCAGTGAGTGTGCTGTGAGACAGTGGTTGTGCTGTGAGGCAGTGAGTGTGCTGTGAGGCAGTGAGTGTGCTGTGAGGTGCTGTGAGACAGTGAGTGTGCTGTGAGGCAGTGATTGTGCTGTGAGGCAGTGAGTGTGCTGTGAGGCAGTGAGTGTGCTGTGAGGTGCTGTGAGGCAGTGAGTGTGCTGTGAGATGCTGTGAGGCAGTGAGTGTGCTGTGAGACAGTGAGTGTGCTGTGAGGCAGTGAGTGTGCTGTGAGGCAGTGATTGTGCTGTGAGGCAGTGAGTGTGCTGTGAGACAGTGAGTGTGCTGTGAAACAGTGAGTGTGCTGTGAGACAGTGAGTGTGCTGTGAGGCAGTGAGTGTGCTGTGAGACAGTGTGTGTGCTGTGAGACAGTGAGTGTGCTGTGAGGCAGTGAGTGTGCTGTGAGATGCTGTGAGGCAGTGAGTGTGCTGTGAGACAGTGATTGTGCTGTGAGGCAGTGAGTGTGCTGTGAGACAGTGAGTGTGCTGTGAGACAGTGAGTGTGCTGTGAGACAGTGAGTGTGCTGTGAGGTGCTGTGAGACAGTGATTGTGCTGTGAGGCAGTGAGTGTGCTGTGAGATGCTGTGAGGCAGTGAGTGTGCTGTGAGACAGTGAGTGTGCTGTGAGACAGTGGGTGTGCTGTGAGACAGTGAGTGTGCTGTGTGACAGTGAGTGTGCTGTGAGGCAGTGAGTGTGCTGTGAGACAGTGAGTGTGCTGTGTGACAGTTAGTGTGCTGTGAGGCAGTGAGTGTGCTGTGAGACAGTGAGTGTGCTGTGAGGTGCTGTGAGGCAGTGAGTGTGCTGTGAGGCAGTGAGTGTGCTGTGTGACAGTGAGTGTGCTGTGAGGCAGTGAGTGTGCTGTGAGGCAGTGAGTGTGCTGTGAGATGCTGTGAGGCAGTGAGTGTGCGGTGAGATGCTGTGAGGCAGTGAGTGTGCTGTGAGACAGTGATTGTGCTGTGAGGCAGTGAGTGTGCTGTGAGGCAGTGAGTGTGCTGTGAGGTGCTGTGAGACAGTGAGTGTGCTGTGAGGCAGTGATTGTGCTGTGAGGCAGTGAGTGTGCTGTGAGGCAGTGAGTGTGCTGTGAGGTGCTGTGAGGCAGTGAGTGTGCTGTGAGATGCTGTGAGGCAGTGAGTGTGCTGTGAGACAGTGATTGTGCTGTGAGGCAGTGAGTGTGCTGTGAGGCAGTGAGTGTGCTGTGAGACAGTGATTGTGCTGTGAGGCAGTGAGTGTGCTGTGAAACAGTGAGTGTGCTGTGAGACAGTGAGTGTGCTGTGAGACAGTGAGTGTGCTGTGAGGCAGTGAGTGTGCTGTGAGATGCTGTGAGGCAGTGAGTGTGCTGTGAGACAGTGATTGTGCTGTGAGGCAGTGAGTGTGCTGTGAGACAGTGAATGTGCTGTGAGACAGTGAGTGTGCTGTGAGACAGTGAGTGTGCTGTGAGGTGCTGTGAGACAGTGATTGTGCTGTGAGGCAGTGAGTGTGCTGTGAGATGCTGTGAGGCAGTGAGTGTGCTGTGAGACAGTGAGTGTGCTGTGAGACAGTGGGTGTGCTGTGAGACAGTGAGTGTGCTGTGTGACAGTGAGTGTGCTGTGAGGCAGTGAGTGGGCTGTGAGACAGTGAGTGTGCTGTGTGACAGTTAGTGTGCTGTGAGGCAGTGAGTGTGCTGTGAGACAGTGAGTGTGCTGTGAGGTGCTGTGAGGCAGTGAGTGTGCTGTGAGGCAGTGAGTGTGCTGTGTGACAGTGAGTGTGCTGTGAGGCAGTGAGTGTGCTGTGAGGCAGTGAGTGTGCTGTGTGACAGTGAGTGTGCTGTGAGGCAGTGAGTGTGCTGTGAGGCAGTGAGTGTGCTGTGAGGTGCTGTGAGGCAGTGAGTGTGCTGTGAGGCAGTGAGTGTGCTGTGTGACAGTGAGTGTGCTGTGAGGCAGTGAGTGTGCTGTGAGACAGTGAGTGTGCTGTGAGATGCTGTGAGACAGTGAGTGTGCTGTGAGACAGTGAGTGTGCTGTGAGGTGCTGTGAGACAGTGAGTGTGCTGTGAGACAGTGAGTGTGCTGTGAGACAGTGAGTGTGCTGTGAGGCAGTGAGTGTGCTGTGAGACAGTGAGTGTGCTGTGAGGTGCTGTGAGGCAGTGAGCGTGCTGTGTGACAGTGAGTGTGCTGTGAGACAGTGATTGTGCTGTGAGGCAGTGAGTGTGCTGTGAGACAGTGAGTGTGCTGTGAGATGCTGTGAGACAGTGAACGTGCTGTGAGACAGTGAGTGTGCTGTGAGGCAGTGAGTGTGCTGTGAGACAGTGAGTGTGCTGTGAGACAGTGAGTGTGCTGTGAGGCAGTGAGTGTGCTGTGAGGCAGTGAGTGTGCTGTGAGACAGTGAGTGTGCTGTGAGATGCTGTGAGACAGTGAATGTGCTGTGAGACAGTGAGTGTGCTGTGAGGCAGTGAGTGTGCTGTGAGGCAGTGAGTGTGCTGTGAGGTGCTGTGAGACAGTGAGTGTGCTGTGAGACAGTGAGTGTGCTGTGAGACAGTGAGTGTGCTGTGAGGTGCTGTGAGGCACTGAGTGTGCTGTGAGACAGTGAGTGTGCTGTGAGGCAGTGAGTGTGCTGTGAGGCAGTGAGTGTGCTGTGAGATGCTGTGAGGCAGTGAGTGTGCGGTGAGATGCTGTGAGGCAGTGAGTGTGCTGTGAGGCAGTGAGTGTGCTGTGAGGTGCTGTGAGGCAGTGAGTGTGCTGTGAGACAGTGAGTGTGCTGTGAGGCAGTGAGTGTGCTGTGAGATGCTGTGAGGCAGTGAGTGTGCGGTGAGATGCTGTGAGGCAGTGAGTGTGCTGTGAGACAGTGATTGTGCTGTGAGGCAGTGAGTGTGCTGTGAGGCAGTGAGTGTGCTGTGAGGTGCTGTGAGACAGTGAGTGTGCTGTGAGGCAGTGATTGTGCTGTGAGGCAGTGAGTGTGCTGTGAGGCAGTGAGTGTGCTGTGAGGTGCTGTGAGGCAGTGAGTGTGCTGTGAGATGCTGTGAGGCAGTGAGTGTGCTGTGAGACAGTGAGTGTGCTGTGAGGCAGTGAGTGTGCTGTGAGGCAGTGAGTGTGCTGTGAGACAGTGATTGTGCTGTGAGGCAGTGAGTGTGCTGTGAGACAGTGAGTGTGCTGTGAAACAGTGAGTGTGCTGTGAGACAGTGAGTGTGCTGTGAGGCAGTGAGTGTGCTGTGAGGCAGTGAGTGTGCTGTGAGATGCTGTGAGGCAGTGAGTGTGCTGTGAGACAGTGATTGTGCTGTGAGGCAGTGAGTGTGCTGTGAGACAGTGAGTGTGCTGTGAGACAGTGAGTGTGCTGTGAGGCAGTGAGTGTGCTGTGAGGTGCTGTGAGACAGTGATTGTGCTGTGAGGCAGTGAGTGTGCTGTGAGATGCTGTGAGGCAGTGAGTGTGCTGTGAGACAGTGAGTGTGCTGTGAGACAGTGGGTGTGCTGTGAGACAGTGAGTGTGCTGTGTGACAGTGAGTGTGCTGTGAGGCAGTGAGTGTGCTGTGAGACAGTGAGTGTGCTGTGTGGCAGTGAGTGTGCTGTGAGGCAGTGAGTGTGCTGTGAGGCAGTGAGTGTGCTGTGAGGTGCTGTGAGGCAGTGAGTGTGCTGTGAGGCAGTGAGTGTGCTGTGTGACAGTGAGTGTGCTGTGAGGCAGTGAGTGTGCTGTGAGACAGTGATTGTGCTGTGAGGCAGTGAGTGTGCTGTGAGACAGTGAGTGTGCTGTGAAACAGTGAGTGTGCTGTGAGACAGTGAGTGTGCTGTGAGGCAGTGAGTGTGCTGTGAGACAGTGAGTGTGCTGTGAGGCAGTGAGTGTGCTGTGAGATGCTGTGAGACAGTGAGTGTGCTGTGAGACAGTGATTGTGCTGTGAGGCAGTGAGTGTGCTGTGAGGCAGTGAGTGTGCTGTGAGACAGTGAGTGTGCTGTGAGGCAGTGAGTGTGCTGTGAGGTGCTGTGAGACAGTGATTGTGCTGTGAGGCAGTGAGTGTGCTGTGAGATGCTGTGAGTGTGCTGTGAGACAGTGAGTGTGCTGTGTGACAGTGAGTGTGCTGTGAGGCAGTGAGTGTGCTGTGTGACAGTGAGTGTGCTGTGAGACAGTGAGTGTGCTGTGAGACAGTGGGTGTGCTGTGAGACAGTGAGTGTGCTGTGTGACAGTGAGTGTGCTGTGAGGCAGTGAGTGTGCTGTGAGACAGTGAGTGTGCTGTGTGACAGTGAGTGTGCTGTGAGGCAGTGAGTGTGCTGTGAGACAGTGAGTGTGCTGTGAGGTGCTGTGAGGCAGTGAGTGTGCTGTGAGGCAGTGAGTGTGCTGTGTGACAGTGAGTGTGCTGTGTGACAGTGCGTGTGCTGTGTGACAGTGAGTGTGCTGTGAGACAGTGAGTGTGCTGTGAGGCAGTGAGTGTGCTGTGAGGTGCTGTGAGGCAGTGAGTGTGCTGTGAGGCAGTGAGGGTGCTGTGTGACAGTGAGTGTGCTGTGAGGCAGTGAGTGTGCTGTGACACAGTGAGTGTGCTGTGAGATGCTGTGAGACAGTGAGTGTGCTGTGAGACAGTGAGTGTGCTGTGAGATGCTGTGAGACAGTGAGCGTGCTGTGAGACAGTGAGTGTGCTGTGAGGTGCTGTGAGGCAGTGAGTGTGCTGTGAGGCAGTGAGTGTGCTGTGAGACAGTGAGTGTGCTGTGAGACAGTGAGTGTGCTGTGAGGTGCTGTGAGGCAGTGAGTGTGCTGTGAGGCAGTGAGTGTGCTGTGAGGTGCTGTGAGACAGTGAGTGTGCTGTGAGACAGTGAGCGTGCTGTGAGGCAGTGAGTGTGCTGTGAGACAGTGAGTGTGCTGTGAGGCAGTGAGTGTGCTGTGAGACAGTGAGTGTGCTGTGAGACAGTGAGTGTGCTGTGAGGTGCTGTGAGGCAGTGAGTGTGCTGTGAGACAGTGAGTGTGCTGTGAGGTGCTGTGAGACAGTGAGGGTGCTGTGAGACAGTGAGTGTGCTGTGAGGCAGTGAGTGTGCTGTGAGACAGTGAGTGTGCTGTGAGGCAGTGAGTGTGCTGTGAGGTGCTATGAGACAGTGAGGGTGCTGTGAGGCAGTGAGTGTGCTGTGAGACAGTGGGTGTGCTGTGAGACAGTGAGTGTGCTGTGTGACAGTGAGTGTGCTGTGAGGCAGTGAGTGTGCTGTGAGACAGTGAGTGTGCTGTGTGACAGTGAGTGTGCTGTGAGGCAGTGAGTGTGCTGTGAGACAGTGAGTGTGCTGTGAGGCAGTGAGTGTGCTGTGAGGTGCTGTGAGGCAGTGAGTGTGCTGTGAGGCAGTGAGTGTGCTGTGTGACAGTGAGTGTGCTGTGAGGCAGTGAGTGTGCTGTGTGACAGTGAGTGTGCTGTGAGGCAGTGAGTGTGCTGTGAGGTGCTGTGAGGCAGTGAGTGTGCTGTGAGGCAGTGAGTGTGCTGTGTGACAGTGAGTGTGCTGTGAGGGAGTGAGTGTGCTGTGAGGCAGTGAGTGTGCTGTGAGGCAGTGACTGTGCTGTGAGATGCTGTGAGACAGTGAGTGTGCTGTGAGACAGTGAGTGTGCTGTGAGACAGTGAGTGTGCTGTGAGGCAGTGAGTGTGCTGTGAGGTGCTGTGAGACAGTGAGTGTGCTGTGAGACAGTGAGTGTGCTGTGAGGCAGTGAGTGTGCTGTGAGACAGTGAGTGTGCTGTGAGGTGCTGTGAGGCAGTGAGCGTGCTGTGTGACAGTGAGTGTGCTGTGAGACAGTGATTGTGCTGTGAGGCAGTGAGTGTGCTGTGAGACAGTGAGTGTGCTGTGAGACAGTGAGTGTGCTGTGAGATGCTGTGAGACAGTGAATGTGCTGTGAGACAGTGAGTGTGCTGTGAGGCAGTGAGTGTGCTGTGAGACAGTGAGTGTGCTGTGAGACAGTGAGTGTGCTGTGAGGCAGTGAGTGTGCTGTGAGACAGTGAGTGTGCTGTGAGACAGTGAGTGTGCTGTGAGATGCTGTGAGACAGTGAATGTGCTGTGAGACAGTGAGTGTGCTGTGAGGCAGTGAGTGTGCTGTGAGGCAGTGAGTGTGCTGTGAGGTGCTGTGAGACAGTGAGTGTGCTGTGAGACAGTGAGTGTGCTGTGAGACAGTGAGTGTGCTGTGTGACAGTGAGTGTGCTGTGAGGTGCTGAGAGGCACTGAGTGTGCTGTGAGACAGTGAGTGTGCTGTGAGGCAGTGAGTGTGCTGTGAGGCAGTGAGTGTGCTGTGAGATGCTGTGAGGCAGTGAGTGTGCGGTGAGATGTTGTGAGGCAGTGAGTGTGCTGTGAGGCAGTGAGTGTGCTGTGAGGTGCTGTGAGGCAGTGAGTGTGCTGTGAGACAGTGAGTGTGCTGTGAGGCAGTGAGTGTGCTGTGAGACAGTGAGTGTGCTGTGAGATGCTGTGAGGCAGTGAGTGTGCGGTGAGATGCTGTGAGGCAGTGAGTGTGCTGTGAGACAGTGATTGTGCTGTGAGGCAGTGAGTGTGCTGTGAGGCAGTGAGTGTGCTGTGAGGTGCTGTGAGACAGTGAGTGTGCTGTGAGGCAGTGATTGTGCTGTGAGGCAGTGAGTGTGCTGTGAGGCAGTGAGTGTGCTGTGAGGTGCTGTGAGGCAGTGAGTGTGCTGTGAGATGCTGTGAGGCAGTGAGTGTGCTGTGAGACAGTGAGTGTGCTGTGAGGCAGTGAGTGTGCTGTGAGGCAGTGAGTGTGCTGTGAGACAGTGATTGTGCTGTGAGGCAGTGAGTGTGCTGTGAGACAGTGAGTGTGCTGTGAAACAGTGAGTGTGCTGTGAGACAGTGAGTGTGCTGTGAGGCAGTGAGTGTGCTGTGAGACAGTGAGTGTGCTGTGAGGCAGTGAGTGTGCTGTGAGATGCTGTGAGGCAGTGAGTGTGCTGTGAGACAGTGAGTGTGCTGTGAGACAGTGAGTGTGCTGTGAGGTGCTGTGAGACAGTGATTGTGCTGTGAGGCAGTGAGTGTGCTGTGAGATGCTGTGAGGCAGTGAGTGTGCTGTGAGACAGTGAGTGTGCTGTGAGACAGTGGGTGTGCTGTGAGACAGTGAGTGTGCTGTGTGACAGTGAGTGTGCTGTGAGGCAGTGAGTGTGCTGTGAGACAGTGAGTGTGCTGTGTGACAGTTAGTGTGCTGTGAGGCAGTGAGTGTGCTGTGAGACAGTGAGTGTGCTGTGAGGTGCTGTGAGGCAGTGAGTGTGCTGTGAGGCAGTGAGTGTGCTGTGTGACAGTGAGTGTGCTGTGAGGCAGTGAGTGTGCTGTGAGGCAGTGAGTGTGCTGTGTGACAGTGAGTGTGCTGTGAGGCAGTGAGTGTGCTGTGAGGCAGTGAGTGTGCTGTGAGACAGTGAGTGTGCTGTGAGGCAGTGAGTGTGCTGTGAGACAGTGAGTGTGCTGTGAGACAGTGAGTGTGCTGTGAGATGCTGTGAGACAGTGAATGTGCTGTGAGACAGTGAGTGTGCTGTGAGGCAGTGAGTGTGCTGTGAGGTGCTGTGAGACAGTGAGTGTGCTGTGAGACAGTGAGTGTGCTGTGAGACAGTGAGTGTGCTGTGTGACAGTGAGTGTGCTGTGAGGTGCTGAGAGGCACTGAGTGTGCTGTGAGACAGTGAGTGTGCTGTGAGGCAGTGAGTGTGCTGTGAGGCAGTGAGTGTGCTGTGAGATGCTGTGAGGCAGTGAGTGTGCGGTGAGATGCTGTGAGGCAGTGAGTGTGCTGTGAGGCAGTGAGTGTGCTGTGAGGTGCTGTGAGGCAGTGAGTGTGCTGTGAGACAGTGAGTGTGCTGTGAGGCAGTGAGTGTGCTGTGAGATGCTGTGAGGCAGTGAGTGTGCGGTGAGATGCTGTGAGGCAGTGAGTGTGCTGTGAGACAGTGATTGTGCTGTGAGGCAGTGAGTGTGCTGTGAGGCAGTGAGTGTGCTGTGAGGTGCTGTGAGACAGTGAGTGTGCTGTGAGGCAGTGATTGTGCTGTGAGGCAGTGAGTGTGCTGTGAGGCAGTGAGTGTGCTGTGAGGTGCTGTGAGGCAGTGTGTGTGCTGTGAGATGCTGTGAGGCAGTGAGTGTGCTGTGAGACAGTGAGTGTGCTGTGAGGCAGTGAGTGTGCTGTGAGGCAGTGAGTGTGCTGTGAGACAGTGATTGTGCTGTGAGGCAGTGAGTGTGCTGTGAGACAGTGAGTGTGCGGTGAAACAGTGAGTGTGCTGTGAGACAGTGAGTGTGCTGTGAGGCAGTGATTGTGCTGTGAGACAGTGAGTGTGCTGTGAGACAGTGAGTGTGCTGTGAGGCAGTGAGTGTGCTGTGAGATGCTGTGAGGCAGTGAGTGTGCTGTGAGACAGTGATTGTGCTGTGAGACAGTGATTGTGCTGTGAGGCAGTGAGTGTGCTGTGAGACAGTGAATGTGCTGTGAGACAGTGAGTGTGCTGTGAGACAGTGAGTGTGCTGTGAGGTGCTGTGAGACAGTGATTGTGCTGTGAGGCAGTGAGTGTGCTGTGAGATGCTGTGAGGCAGTGAGTGTGCTGTGAGACAGTGAGTGTGCTGTGAGACAGTGGGTGTGCTGTGAGACAGTGGGTGTGCTGTGAGACAGTGAGTGTGCTGTGAGGCAGTGAGTGTGCTGTGAGACAGTGAGTGTGCTGTGTGACAGTTAGTGTGCTGTGAGGCAGTGAGTGTGCTGTGAGGCAGTGAGTGTGCTGTGAGACAGTGAGTGTGCTGTGAGGTGCTGTGAGGCAGTGAGTGTGCTGTGAGGCAGTGAGTGTGCTGTGTGACAGTGAGTGTGCTGTGAGGCAGTGAGTGTGCTGTGAGGCAGTGAGTGTGCTGTGTGACAGTGAGTGTGCTGTGAGGCAGTGAGTGTGCTGTGAGGCAGTGAGTGTGCTGTGAGGTGCTGTGAGGCAGTGAGTGTGCTGTGAGGCAGTGAGTGTGCTGTGTGACAGTGAGTGTGCTGTGAGGCAGTGAGTGTGCTGTGAGACAGTGAGTGTGCTGTGAGATGCTGTGAGACAGTGAGTGTGCTGTGAGACAGTGAGTGTGCTGTGAGACAGTGAGTGTGCTGTGAGGCAGTGAGTGTGCTGTGAGGTGCTGTGAGACAGTGAGTGTGCTGTGAGACAGTGAGTGTGCTGTGAGGCAGTGAGTGTGCTGTGAGACAGTGAGTGTGCTGTGAGGTGCTGTGAGGCAGTGAGCGTGCTGTGTGACAGTGAGTGTGCTGTGAGACAGTGATTGTGCTGTGAGGCAGTGAGTGTGCTGTGAGACAGTGAGTGTGCTGTGAGACAGTGAGTGTGCTGTGAGATGCTGTGAGACAGTGAACGTGCTGTGAGACAGTGAGTGTGCTGTGAGGCAGTGAGTGTGCTGTGAGACAGTGAGTGTGCTGTGAGGCAGTGAGTGTGCTGTGAGACAGTGAGTGTGCTGTGAGATGCTGTGAGACAGTGAATGTGCTGTGAGACAGTGAGTGTGCTGTGAGGCAGTGAGTGTGCTGTGAGGCAGTGAGTGTGCTGTGAGGTGCTGTGAGACAGTGAGTGTGCTGTGAGACAGTGAGTGTGCTGTGTGACAGTGAGTGTGCTGTGAGGTGCTGAGAGGCACTGAGTGTGCTGTGAGACAGTGAGTGTGCTGTGAGGCAGTGAGTGTGCTGTGAGGCAGTGAGTGTGCTGTGAGATGCTGTGAGGCAGTGAGTGTGCGGTGAGATGCTGTGAGGCAGTGAGTGTGCTGTGAGGCAGTGAGTGTGCTGTGAGGTGCTGTGAGGCAGTGAGTGTGCTGTGAGACAGTGAGTGTGCTGTGAGGCAGTGAGTGTGCTGTGAGATGCTGTGAGGCAGTGAGTGTGCGGTGAGATGCTGTGAGGCAGTGAGTGTGCTGTGAGACAGTGGTTGTGCTGTGAGGCAGTGAGTGTGCTGTGAGGCAGTGAGTGTGCTGTGAGGTGCTGTGAGACAGTGAGTGTGCTGTGAGGCAGTGATTGTGCTGTGAGGCAGTGAGTGTGCTGTGAGGCAGTGAGTGTGCTGTGAGGTGCTGTGAGGCAGTGAGTGTGCTGTGAGATGCTGTGAGGCAGTGAGTGTGCTGTGAGACAGTGAGTGTGCTGTGAGGCAGTGAGTGTGCTGTGAGGCAGTGAGTGTGCTGTGAGGCAGTGAGTGTGCTGTGAGACAGTGAGTGTGCTGTGAAACAGTGAGTGTGCTGTGAGACAGTGAGTGTGCTGTGAGGCAGTGAGTGTGCTGTGAGACAGTGTGTGTGCTGTGAGACAGTGAGTGTGCTGTGAGGCAGTGAGTGTGCTGTGAGATGCTGTGAGGCAGTGAGTGTGCTGTGAGACAGTGAGTGTGCTGTGAGGCAGTGAGTGTGCTGTGAGACAGTGATTGTGCTGTGAGGCAGTGAGTGTGCTGTGAGACAGTGAGTGTGCTGTGAAACAGTGAGTGTGCTGTGAGACAGTGAGTGTGCTGTGAGACAGTGAGTGTGCTGTGAGACAGTGAGTGTGCTGTGAGGCAGTGAGTGTGCTGTGAGATGCTGTGAGGCAGTGAGTGTGCTGTGAGACAGTGAATGTGCTGTGAGACAGTGAGTGTGCTGTGAGACAGTGAGTGTGCTGTGAGGTGCTGTGAGACAGTGATTGTGCTGTGAGGCAGTGAGTGTGCTGTGAGATGCTGTGAGGCAGTGAGTGTGCTGTGAGACAGTGAGTGTGCTGTGAGACAGTGGGTGTGCTGTGAGACAGTGAGTGTGCTGTGTGACAGTGAGTGTGCTGTGAGGCAGTGAGTGTGCTGTGAGACAGTGAGTGTGCTGTGTGACAGTTAGTGTGCTGTGAGGCAGTGAGTGTGCTGTGAGACAGTGAGTGTGCTGTGAGGTGCTGTGAGGCAGTGAGTGTGCTGTGAGGCAGTGAGTGTGCTGTGTGACAGTGAGTGTGCTGTGAGGCAGTGAGTGTGCTGTGAGGCAGTGAGTGTGCTGTGTGACAGTGAGTGTGCTGTGAGGCAGTGAGTGTGCTGTGAGGCAGTGAGTGTGCTGTGAGGTGCTGTGAGGCAGTGAGTGTGCTGTGAGGCAGTGAGTGTGCTGTGTGACAGTGAGTGTGCTGTGAGGCAGTGAGTGTGCTGTGAGACAGTGAGTGTGCTGTGAGATGCTGTGAGACAGTGAGTGTGCTGTGAGACAGTGAGTGTGCTGTGAGACAGTGAGTGTGCTGTGAGGCAGTGAGTGTGCTGTGAGGTGCTGTGAGACAGTGAGTGTGCTGTGAGACAGTGAGTGTGCTGTGAGACAGTGAGTGTGCTGTGAGGCAGTGAGTGTGCTGTGAGACAGTGAGTGTGCTGTGAGGTGCTGTGAGGCAGTGAGCGTGCTGTGTGACAGTGAGTGTGCTGTGAGACAGTGAGTGTGCTGTGAGACAGTGAGTGTGCTGTGAGATGCTGTGAGACAGTGAACGTGCTGTGAGACAGTGAGTGTGCTGTGAGGCAGTGAGTGTGCTGTGAGACAGTGAGTGTGCTGTGAGACAGTGAGTGTGCTGTGAGGCAGTGAGTGTGCTGTGAGACAGTGAGTGTGCTGTGAGATGCTGTGAGACAGTGAATGTGCTGTGAGACAGTGAGTGTGCTGTGAGGCAGTGAGTGTGCTGTGAGGCAGTGAGTGTGCTGTGAGGTGCTGTGAGACAGTGAGTGTGCTGTGAGACAGTGAGTGTGCTGTGAGACAGTGAGTGTGCTGTGAGGTGCTGTGAGGCACTGAGTGTGCTGTGAGACAGTGAGTGTGCTGTGAGGCAGTGAGTGTGCTGTGAGATGCTGTGAGGCAGTGAGTGTGCGGTGAGATGCTGTGAGGCAGTGAGTGTGCTGTGAGGCAGTGAGTGTGCTGTGAGGTGCTGTGAGGCAGTGAGTGTGCTGTGAGACAGTGAGTGTGCTGTGAGGCCGTGAGTGTGCTGTGAGATGCTGTGAGGCAGTGAGTGTGCGGTGAGATGCTGTGAGGCAGTGAGTGTGCTGTGAGACAGTGATTGTGCTGTGAGGCAGTGAGTGTGCTGTGAGGCAGTGAGTGTGCTGTGAGGTGCTGTGAGACAGTGAGTGTGCTGTGAGGCAGTGATTGTGCTGTGAGGCAGTGAGTGTGCTGTGAGGCAGTGAGTGTGCTGTGAGGTGCTGTGAGGCAGTGAGTGTGCTGTGAGATGCTGTGAGGCAGTGAGTGTGCTGTGAGACAGTGAGTGTGCTGTGAGGCAGTGAGTGTGCTGTGAGGCAGTGAGTGTGCTGTGAGGCAGTGAGTGTGCTGTGAGACAGTGATTGTGCTGTGAGGCAGTGAGTGTGCTGTGAGACAGTGAGTGTGCTGTGAAACAGTGAGTGTGCTGTGAGACAGTGAGTGTGCTGTGAGGCAGTGAGTGTGCTGTGAGGCAGTGAGTGTGCTGTGAGATGCTGTGAGGCAGTGAGTGTGCTGTGAGACAGTGATTGTGCTGTGAGGCAGTGAGTGTGCTGTGAGACAGTGAGTGTGCTGTGAGACAGTGAGTGTGCTGTGAGGCAGTGAGTGTGCTGTGAGGTGCTGTGAGACAGTGATTGTGCTGTGAGGCAGTGAGTGTGCTGTGAGATGCTGTGAGGCAGTGAGTGTGCTGTGAGACAGTGAGTGTGCTGTGAGACAGTGGGTGTGCTGTGAGACAGTGAGTGTGCTGTGTGACAGTGAGTGTGCTGTGAGGCAGTGATTGTGCTGTGAGACAGTGAGTGTGCTGTGTGACAGTGAGTGTGCTGTGAGGCAGTGAGTGTGCTGTGAGGCAGTGAGTGTGCTGTGAGGTGCTGTGAGGCAGTGAGTGTGCTGTGAGGCAGTGAGTGTGCTGTGTGACAGTGAGTGTGCTGTGAGGCAGTGAGTGTGCTGTGAGGCAGTGAGTGTGCTGTGAGACAGTGATTGTGCTGTGAGGCAGTGAGTGTGCTGTGAGACAGTGAGTGTGCTGTGAAACAGTGAGTGTGCTGTGAGACAGTGAGTGTGCTGTGAGGCAGTGAGTGTGCTGTGAGACAGTGAGTGTGCTGTGAGGCAGTGAGTGTGCTGTGAGATGCTGTGAGACAGTGAGTGTGCTGTGAGACAGTGATTGTGCTGTGAGGCAGTGAGTGTGCTGTGAGGCAGTGAGTGTGCTGTGAGACAGTGAGTGTGCTGTGAGGCAGTGAGTGTGCTGTGAGGTGCTGTGAGACAGTGATTGTGCTGTGAGGCAGTGAGTGTGCTGTGAGATGCTGTGAGGCAGTGAGTGTGCTGTGAGACAGTGAGTGTGCTGTGAGACAGTGGGTGTGCTGTGAGACAGTGAGTGTGCTGTGTGACAGTGAGTGTGCTGTGAGGCAGTGAGTGTGCTGTGAGACAGTGAGTGTGCTGTGTGACAGTGAGTGTGCTGTGAGGCAGTGAGTGTGCTGTGAGACAGTGAGTGTGCTGTGAGGTGCTGTGAGGCAGTGAGTGTGCTGTGAGGCAGTGAGTGTGCTGTGTGACAGTGAGTGTGCTGTGAGGCAGTGAGTGTGCTGTGAGGCAGTGAGTGTGCTGTGAGGTGCTGTGAGGCAGTGAGTGTGCTGTGAGGCAGTGAGTGTGCTGTGTGACAGTGAGTGTGCTGTGAGGCAGTGAGTGTGCTGTGAGGTGCTGTGAGGCAGTGAGTGTGCTGTGAGGCAGTGAGTGTGCTGTGTGACAGTGAGTGTGCTGTGAGACAGTGAGTGTGCTGTGAGGCAGTGAGTGTGCTGTGAGGTGCTGTGAGGCAGTGAGTGTGCTGTGAGGCAGTGAGTGTGCTGTGTGACAGTGAGTGTGCTGTGAGGCAGTGAGTGTGCTGTGACACAGTGAGTGTGCTGTGAGATGCTGTGAGACAGTGAGTGTGCTGTGAGACAGTGAGTGTGCTGTGAGATGCTGTGAGACAGTGAGCGTGCTGTGAGACAGTGAGTGTGCTGTGAGGTGCTGTGAGGCAGTGAGTGTGCTGTGAGGCAGTGAGTGTGCTGTGAGACAGTGAGTGTGCTGTGAGACAGTGAGTGTGCTGTGAGGTGCTGTGAGGCAGTGAGTGTGCTGTGAGGCAGTGAGTGTGCTGTGAGGTGCTGTGAGACAGTGAGTGTGCTGTGAGACAGTGAGCGTGCTGTGAGGCAGTGAGTGTGCTGTGAGACAGTGAGTGTGCTGTGAGGCAGTGAGTGTGCTGTGAGACAGTGAGTGTGCTGTGAGACAGTGAGTGTGCTGTGAGGTGCTGTGAGGCAGTGAGTGTGCTGTGAGACAGTGAGTGTGCTGTGAGGTGCTGTGAGACAGTGAGGGTGCTGTGAGACAGTGAGTGTGCTGTGAGGCAGTGAGTGTGCTGTGAGACAGTGAGTGTGCTGTGAGGCAGTGAGTGTGCTGTGAGGTGCTATGAGACAGTGAGTGTGCTGTGAGGCAGTGAGTGTGCTGTGAGACAGTGGGTGTGCTGTGAGACAGTGAGTGTGCTGTGTGACAGTGAGTGTGCTGTGAGGCAGTGAGTGTGCTGTGAGACAGTGAGTGTGCTGTGTGACAGTGAGTGTGCTGTGAGGCAGTGAGTGTGCTGTGAGGCAGTGAGTGTGCTGTGAGGCAGTGAGTGTGCTGTGAGGTGCTGTGAGGCAGTGAGTGTGCTGTGAGGCAGTGAGTGTGCTGTGTGACAGTGAGTGTGCTGTGAGGCAGTGAGTGTGCTGTGTGACAGTGAGTGTGCTGTGAGGCAGTGAGTGTGCTGTGAGGTGCTGTGAGGCAGTGAGTGTGCTGTGAGGCAGTGAGTGTGCTGTGTGACAGTGAGTGTGCTGTGAGGCAGTGAGTGTGCTGTGAGGCAGTGAGTGTGCTGTGAGGCAGTGACTGTGCTGTGAGATGCTGTGAGACAGTGAGTGTGCTGTGAGACAGTGAGTGTGCTGTGAGACAGTGAGTGTGCTGTGAGGCAGTGAGTGTGCTGTGAGGTGCTGTGAGACAGTGAGTGTGCTGTGAGACAGTGAGTGTGCTGTGAGGCAGTGAGTGTGCTGTGAGACAGTGAGTGTGCTGTGAGGTGCTGTGAGGCAGTGAGCGTGCTGTGTGACAGTGAGTGTGCTGTGAGACAGTGATTGTGCTGTGAGGCAGTGAGTGTGCTGTGAGACAGTGAGTGTGCTGTGAGACAGTGAGTGTGCTGTGAGATGCTGTGAGACAGTGAATGTGCTGTGAGACAGTGAGTGTGCTGTGAGGCAGTGAGTGTGCTGTGAGACAGTGAGTGTGCTGTGAGACAGTGAGTGTGCTGTGAGGCAGTGAGTGTGCTGTGAGACAGTGAGTGTGCTGTGAGACAGTGAGTGTGCTGTGAGACAGTGAGTGTGCTGTGAGATGCTGTGAGACAGTGAATGTGCTGTGAGACAGTGAGTGTGCTGTGAGGCAGTGAGTGTGCTGTGAGGCAGTGAGTGTGCTGTGAGGTGCTGTGAGACAGTGAGTGTGCTGTGAGACAGTGAGTGTGCTGTGAGACAGTGAGTGTGCTGTGTGACAGTGAGTGTGCTGTGAGGTGCTGAGAGGCACTGAGTGTGCTGTGAGACAGTGAGTGTGCTGTGAGGCAGTGAGTGTGCTGTGAGGCAGTGAGTGTGCTGTGAGATGCTGTGAGGCAGTGAGTGTGCGGTGAGATGTTGTGAGGCAGTGAGTGTGCTGTGAGGCAGTGAGTGTGCTGTGAGGTGCTGTGAGGCAGTGAGTGTGCTGTGAGACAGTGAGTGTGCTGTGAGGCAGTGAGTGTGCTGTGAGATGCTGTGAGGCAGTGAGTGTGCGGTGAGATGCTGTGAGGCAGTGAGTGTGCTGTGAGACAGTGATTGTGCTGTGAGGCAGTGAGTGTGCTGTGAGGCAGTGAGTGTGCTGTGAGGTGCTGTGAGACAGTGAGTGTGCTGTGAGGCAGTGATTGTGCTGTGAGGCAGTGAGTGTGCTGTGAGGCAGTGAGTGTGCTGTGAGGTGCTGTGAGGCAGTGAGTGTGCTGTGAGATGCTGTGAGGCAGTGAGTGTGCTGTGAGACAGTGAGTGTGCTGTGAGGCAGTGAGTGTGCTGTGAGGCAGTGAGTGTGCTGTGAGACAGTGATTGTGCTGTGAGGCAGTGAGTGTGCTGTGAGACAGTGAGTGTGCTGTGAAACAGTGAGTGTGCTGTGAGACAGTGAGTGTGCTGTGAGGCAGTGAGTGTGCTGTGAGACAGTGAGTGTGCTGTGAGGCAGTGAGTGTGCTGTGAGATGCTGTGAGGCAGTGAGTGTGCTGTGAGACAGTGATTGTGCTGTGAGGCAGTGAGTGTGCTGTGAGACAGTGAGTGTGCTGTGAGACAGTGAGTGTGCTGTGAGACAGTGAGTGTGCTGTGAGGTGCTGTGAGACAGTGATTGTGCTGTGAGGCAGTGAGTGTGCTGTGAGATGCTGTGAGGCAGTGAGTGTGCTGTGAGACAGTGAGTGTGCTGTGAGACAGTGGGTGTGCTGTGAGACAGTGAGTGTGCTGTGTGACAGTGAGTGTGCTGTGAGGCAGTGAGTGTGCTGTGAGACAGTGAGTGTGCTGTGTGACAGTTAGTGTGCTGTGAGGCAGTGAGTGTGCTGTGAGACAGTGAGTGTGCTGTGAGGTGCTGTGAGGCAGTGAGTGTGCTGTGAGGCAGTGAGTGTGCTGTGTGACAGTGAGTGTGCTGTGAGGCAGTGAGTGTGCTGTGAGGCAGTGAGTGTGCTGTGTGACAGTGAGTGTGCTGTGAGGCAGTGAGTGTGCTGTGAGGCAGTGAGTGTGCTGTGAGGTGCTGTGAGGCAGTGAGTGTGCTGTGAGGCAGTGAGTGTGCTGTGTGACAGTGAGTGTGCTGTGAGGCAGTGAGTGTGCTGTGAGACAGTGAGTGTGCTGTGAGATGCTGTGAGACAGTGAGTGTGCTGTGAGACAGTGAGTGTGCTGTGAGGCAGTGAGTGTGCTGTGAGGTGCTGTGAGACAGTGAGTGTGCTGTGAGACAGTGAGTGTGCTGTGAGACAGTGAGTGTGCTGTGAGGCAGTGAGTGTGCTGTGAGACAGTGAGTGTGCTGTGAGGTGCTGTGAGGCAGTGAGCGTGCTGTGTGACAGTGAGTGTGCTGTGAGACAGTGATTGTGCTGTGAGGCAGTGAGTGTGCTGTGAGACAGTGAGTGTGCTGTGAGACAGTGAGTGTGCTGTGAGATGCTGTGAGACAGTGAACGTGCTGTGAGACAGTGAGTGTGCTGTGAGGCAGTGAGTGTGCTGTGAGACAGTGAGTGTGCTGTGAGACAGTGAGTGTGCTGTGAGGCAGTGAGTGTGCTGTGAGACAGTGAGTGTGCTGTGAGATGCTGTGAGACAGTGAATGTGCTGTGAGACAGTGAGTGTGCTGTGAGACAGTGAGTGTGCTGTGAGGCAGTGAGTGTGCTGTGAGGTGCTGTGAGACAGTGAGTGTGCTGTGAGACAGTGAGTGTGCTGTGAGACAGTGAGTGTGCTGTGTGACAGTGAGTGTGCTGTGAGGTGCTGAGAGGCACTGAGTGTGCTGTGAGACAGTGAGTGTGCTGTGAGGCAGTGAGTGTGCTGTGAGGCAGTGAGTGTGCTGTGAGATGCTGTGAGGCAGTGAGTGTGCGGTGAGATGCTGTGAGGCAGTGAGTGTGCTGTGAGGCAGTGAGTGTGCTGTGAGGTGCTGTGAGGCAGTGAGTGTGCTGTGAGACAGTGAGTGTGCTGTGAGGCAGTGAGTGTGCTGTGAGATGCTGTGAGGCAGTGAGTGTGCGGTGAGATGCTGTGAGGCAGTGAGTGTGCTGTGAGACAGTGGTTGTGCTGTGAGGCAGTGAGTGTGCTGTGAGGCAGTGAGTGTGCTGTGAGGTGCTGTGAGACAGTGAGCGTGCTGTGAGACAGTGAGTGTGCTGTGAGACAGTGAGTGTGCTGTGAGGTGCTGTGAGGCAGTGAGCGTGCTGTGTGACAGTGAGTGTGCTGTGAGGTGCTGTGAGGCAGTGAGTGTGCTGTGAGGCAGTGAGTGTGCTGTGAGACAGTGAGTGTGCTGTGATGTGCTGTGAGGCAGTGAGTGTGCTGTGAGGCAGTGAGTGTGCTGTGAGACAGTGAGTGTGCTGTGAGGTGCTGCGAGACAGTGAGCGTGCTGTGAGACAGTGAGTGTGCTGTGAGGTGCTGTGAGGCAGTGAGCGTGCTGTGAGACAGTGAGTGTGCTGTGAGGTGCTGTGAGGCAGTGAGCGTGCTGTGTGACAGTGAGTGTGCTGTGAGACAGTGAGTGTGCTGTGAGACAGTGAGTGTGCTGTGAGACAGTGGGTGTGCTGTGAGACAGTGAGTGTGCTGTGTGACAGTGAGTGTGCTGTGAGGCAGTGAGTGTGCTGTGAGACAGTGAGTGTGCTGTGTGACAGTTAGTGTGCTGTGAGGCAGTGAGTGTGCTGTGAGACAGTGAGTGTGCTGTGAGGTGCTGTGAGGCAGTGAGTGTGCTGTGAGGCAGTGAGTGTGCTGTGTGACAGTGAGTGTGCTGTGAGGCAGTGAGTGTGCTGTGAGACAGTGAGTGTGCTGTGAGATGCTGTGAGGCAGTGAGTGTGCTGTGAGACAGTGAGTGTGCTGTGAGACAGTGAGTGTGCTGTGAGGCAGTGAGTGTGCTGTGAGGTGCTGTGAGACAGTGAGTGTGCTGTGAGACAGTGAGTGTGCTGTGAGACAGTGAGTGTGCTGTGAGGCAGTGAGTGTGCTGTGAGACAGTGAGTGTGCTGTGAGGTGCTGTGAGGCAGTGAGCGTGCTGTGTGACAGTGAGTGTGCTGTGAGACAGTGATTGTGCTGTGAGGCAGTGAGTGTGCTGTGAGACAGTGAGTGTGCTGTGAGACAGTGAGTGTGCTGTGAGATGCTGTGAGACAGTGAACGTGCTGTGAGACAGTGAGTGTGCTGTGAGGCAGTGAGTGTGCTGTGAGACAGTGAGTGTGCTGTGAGACAGTGAGTGTGCTGTGAGGCAGTGAGTGTGCTGTGAGACAGTGAGTGTGCTGTGAGATGCTGTGAGACAGTGAATGTGCTGTGAGACAGTGAGTGTGCTGTGAGACAGTGAGTGTGCTGTGTGACAGTGAGTGTGCTGTGAGGTGCTGAGAGGCACTGAGTGTGCTGTGAGACAGTGAGTGTGCTGTGAGGCAGTGAGTGTGCTGTGAGGCAGTGAGTGTGCTGTGAGATGCTGTGAGGCAGTGAGTGTGCGGTGAGATGCTGTGAGGCAGTGAGTGTGCTGTGAGGCAGTGAGTGTGCTGTGAGGTGCTGTGAGGCAGTGAGTGTGCTGTGAGACAGTGAGTGTGCTGTGAGGCAGTGAGTGTGCTGTGAGATGCTGTGAGGCAGTGAGTGTGCGGTGAGATGCTGTGAGGCAGTGAGTGTGCTGTGAGACAGTGGTTGTGCTGTGAGGCAGTGAGTGTGCTGTGAGGCAGTGAGTGTGCTGTGAGGTGCTGTGAGACAGTGAGCGTGCTGTGAGACAGTGAGTGTGCTGTGAGACAGTGAGTGTGCTGTGAGGTGCTGTGAGGCAGTGAGCGTGCTGTGTGACAGTGAGTGTGCTGTGAGGTGCTGTGAGGCAGTGAGTGTGCTGTGAGGCAGTGAGTGTGCTGTGAGACAGTGAGTGTGCTGTGAGGTGCTGTGAGGCAGTGAGTGTGCTGTGAGGCAGTGAGTGTGCTGTGAGACAGTGAGTGTGCTGTGAGGTGCTGCGAGACAGTGAGCGTGCTGTGAGACAGTGAGTGTGCTGTGAGGTGCTGTGAGGCAGTGAGCGTGCTGTGAGACAGTGAGTGTGCTGTGAGGTGCTGTGAGGCAGTGAGCGTGCTGTGTGACAGTGAGTGTGCTGTGAGACAGTGAGTGTGCTGTGAGACAGTGAGTGTGCTGTGAGGCAGTGAGTGTGCTGTGAGACAGTGAGTGTGCTGTGAGATGCTGTGAGACAGTGAGTGTGCTGTGAGACAGTGAGTGTGCTGTGAGGTGCTGTGAGGCAGTGAGCGTGCTGTGTGACAGTGAGTGTGCTGTGAGACAGTGAGTGTGCTGTGAGACAGTGAGTGTGCTGTGAGACAGTGAGTGTGCTGTGTGACAGTGAGTGTGCTGTGAGACAGTGAGTGTGCTGTGAGATGCTGTGAGACAGTGAATGTGCTGTGAGACAGTGATTGTGCTGTGAGGCAGTGAGTGTGCTGTGAGGCAGTGAGTGTGCTGTGAGGTGCTGTGAGACAGTGAGTGTGCTGTGAGGCAGTGATTGTGCTGTGAGGCAGTGAGTGTGCTGTGAGGCAGTGAGTGTGCTGTGAGGTGCTGTGAGACAGTGAGTGTGCTGTGAGATGCTGTGAGGCAGTGAGTGTGCTGTGAGATGCTGTGAGGCAGTGAGTGTGCTGTGAGACAGTGAGTGTGCTGTGAGGCAGTGAGTGTGCTGTGAGACAGTGAGTGTGCTGTGAGACAGTGAGTGTGCTGTGAGACAGTGAGTGTGCTGTGAGGCAGTGAGTGTGCTGTGAGGCAGTGAGTGTGCTGTGAGGTGCTGTGAGACAGTGATTGTGCTGTGAGGCAGTGAGTGTGCTGTGAGATGCTGTGAGGCAGTGAGTGTGCTGTGAGACAGTGAGTGTGCTGTGAGACAGTGAGGTGCTGTGAGACCGTGAGGGTGCTGTGAGGCCTCTGACATCAGACGTTTTCAGATTAGTATGGCAGTAGGTGCTCCTCTTTCTAGACTGCCTTACAAGAGGAAACACCCCTTTCATCATCCCATCAGAGCCCATTGAGATCTGGGTGATGTGGCAGCAGCAGTTTCTTGGCCTGACTCAACATATTAACCCATCGTAAGCCGGGTCGCTAATGTTAACCAGCTCATATGAAGCAGGCTTCACTCACCTCACGGTCCAGATTCCGATCTGTAACTTTGATTTCTCCGTTCGCTGTTGCAATGAATTCCTCTTTGATATTTTGACTTATGATCCTGTAATGGATCACAGCATTCTCCCCTTCATCGGCATCAGTTGCATTCAATGATAATACAAAGGTGCCTAGAGGGAAGCAAACATTGCTGAGTTTTAAACTGGCCTTTCCTGGACAAGTAGAACTTTGACTCCCCTGCATTCAGTTCTGGACACTTGCCCGCTCAGAAAGGGTAGACCAGTCTTGTAGAGATTACAACACAGATTCATCAGAATGAGAAGCCAGTTAAAAATGTCACATTTTGGACGATGGATCAGATTGAAGAGGCTTGAGTATAGAAGAGTAAGAGGCGATCTCGTTAAACTGTCTATGGTGATTGACTGTGTTGATAGGATGGGTAAGAGAGAAACAAGCTTAACCTTAAAAGTTGAGGCGACTCAGGGAATAATACGAAGGAAAGCACCTCTTCATATGTAGGATAATGGAAACGTGGAACTCCCCAACCCTCTCACCTCCTCCAAAACAACATCGAAGCTGGGGACTTATTTGAACATTTCAAAACTGAGGTTGTCATGTTGTGTTTTTAACTGCAGATGTATGAAATCTGGAATTAATCAAAAATGCTGGAAATACCCGGCAGGTCAGAGAATTTGCGAGGACCAAGCAAGAGATAAAGCGCACCAGAGCATTTGGGCAGCGACAGAGCAGATTCTGATTTGAAAAGATAATTAATCACACAATAAAGATTGCTGGCTTGGTGATGTGTTGTAACTGCAGAATGTAGGAACTCCTGGATGCTGGGGTGATCCAGGGAAAAGACGTTCTGTAGTCAGTATCTGGGACTCAGCCAAGCTTTAAACACTGTGACGTATCAGGGAGTGGGCGAAGGTCTTCCTTCATTCACAGGATGAGGGTACCGCTGGCTAGGCAGTGTGTATTGCCCAGAGGGCAGTTAAGAGTCAACCGCATTGCTGTGGGTCTGGAGTCACTGTAGGCCAGACTGGGTAAGGGTGGCAGTATCCTTCACGAAAGGACCCTCAAGAACCAGATAGTTTTTTTCAGACAATCCACTCTCAGTCATCATCAGGCTCTTAAATCCAGATTTTTTAAAAATTGAATTCAAATGTCACCATCTGCCAAGGCAGGATTCAAACCTCAGTCCCCAGAACATTACCTGGGTTTCTGGATTAACAGTCTAGTTATAATATCACTCGGCTATTTCACTGCTCCTTCATCAGGTACTAATGAGGAAGGGTCATAGGGCACAGAATTTATAGTAAAGGATCACGTGCGTGGCATGTACTCATGTGACTCAAACAACATTGTTTATCTCATACACTGCAGGTCAGAGTGTCCAGCGGCACTGTACATTGGTGAGACCGAGCAGAAAGCATGACAACTGATGATCGGACACCCGCAACAATCACTAGACAGGAACGTTCCCTCCCAGTCAGAGAACACTTCAGCAATCAGGGACATTTGGCCTCGAACCTTCGGGTGACCATCCTCCAAGGCAGACTTCAGGACAGGCAACAACGCAGAGTGGCTGAGCAGAGGCTGATAGCCAAGTTCGGTAGCCATGGAGATGGCCTCAATTTGGACCTGGGGTTCATGTCTCTCACACACACACACAGACACACACACACAGACACACACACAGACACACACACACACACAGACACAGACACACAGACACAGACACACACACACAGACACAGACACACACACACACACAGACACACACAGACACACACACACACAGACACACACAGACACACACACACACGTGTCTATGGGGTGAATTTGCATTTGTAGGTTTGTATTTGCAGATATATCCTACTTTGTTCTAAAAGCACACAATCTGCAGGCAGTCAGTCCATGTCATAAAGTAAGAGATGTACAGCACAGAAACAGACCCTTCGGTCCAACCCGTCCATGCCAACCCATCTAGTCCCACCTGCCAGCACCCGGCATATCCCTCCAAACCCTTCCTATTCATATACCCATCCAAATGCCTATTAAATGTTGCAATTGTACCAGCCTCCACCATATCCTCCGGCAGCTCATTCCATACACGTACCACCCTCTGTGTGAAAAAGTTGCCCCTTAGGTCTCTTTTATATCTTTCTCCTCTCACCCTAAACCTATGCCCTCTAGTTCTGGACTCCCCCACCCCAGGGGAAAGACTTTGTCTATTTGTCCTACCCATGCCCCTCAATTTTATAAACCTCTATAAGGTCACCACTCAGCCTCCGATGCTCCAGGGAAAACAGCCCCAGTCTGTTCAGCCTCTCCCTGTAGCTCAGATCCTCCAACCCTGGCAACATCTTTGTAAATCTTTTCTGAACCCTTTCACGTTTCATAACATCTTTCCGATAGGAAGGAGACCAGAATTGCACACAATATTCCAACAGTGGCCGAACCAAGATGTCCTGTACAGCTGCAACATAACCTCCCAACTCATGACATTTTAAAAATTCCTACTTTGGAAATAGAACCAGTCTGACTCAAGGTTGGGATACAGACTGACTCTGACCTCACACCTTTGATGCATTGTCTGAGCTGAGATGTCACTTTTTTTTAAGTAATCTTGGGAATGTAACTTGAGAGAATTTCTGGGATTTACATATTATTCAATTGAAACCATCAACCCCATGCTAAGTGATGAAAGGGTTAACAGCCATCTGGGTTTGTTCAATACATCACATCAGTTGTATGACACTTTGATCTTTTACTCTCAAGTCTGTGTCTATGATCCTGTCCCACTAGCGGCTACCTGATGATGGAGCAGCGCTCTGAAAGCTAGTGCTTCCAAATAAACCTGTTGGACTATATGGTGTTGTGTGATTTTCAAAAAAGCATCAGGCAGACAAACCTGTGGATGTGCTGCTCTTTGATTTCTTGAAGATATTTGAATTGGGCTGTATCATAGATTATTAATGTAGAATAAAAGCTCATCCACGAGAGGGTAACACATTAGAAGGGATAAAGAATTGCTTAGCTAACAGAAAAGAGAGAATTGGCAGCAATGGTATTTGGAAGAATGCAAGGAGAGATCTCAGAGAAACCTATAAAATTCTAACCCGACTAGACCGAGTAAACACAGGAAGGGTGTTCCCGATGACTGGGGAGTCCAGAGCCACGGGGTCACAGTCTAAGGATACGGGGTGGGCCATTTTGGACTGAGATGAGGAGAAATGTCTTCATCCAGAGAGTGGGGGAGCCGGTGGGATTCTCTGCCTCAGAAAGCGGTTGAGGCCAAAATATTGAATGTTTCCAAGAAAGAGTTAGATACAGTCCTTAGGGTTAAAGGGATCAAAGGGTATGGGGGAGAAAGTGGGAACAGGAGACGGAGTTGGATACACACACATACACACAGACACAGGCAGTTGTTATAACATGAATTGTTAATGCCTTAGAGCAAGGAACAAAGTGAGTCACAATGTGCCCTTTGCCAATATCAATAATTTATTTATGGTAGTACCTTTAACGTAATGAACACAAGATGCAGGAGCAGGAGTAGACCATTCAGCCCCTCACTGTATAAGATCAAGCCTAATCTGTCCCAGGCCTCAACTCTCTTTCAATCCTGCTCCTCACAACCCTTAACTCCCTGATATTTTAAAAGAAATCTGCCTCCTTTTAAAATAGTTCTGGTGATCAAATCTCCATAACTTTTTGAGGTTGAGAATTCCAGACATTATCTGGGAGAAGAAATTCCTTTGTAGCTCAGTCTTAAGAGCGTCTGCTTACCCTGTAACTATGTCCCTTAGTTTGGGATTCCCCCACAAGTGGAAACATCCAAAGATACTTCAGAGGAGCATCTTAGGAGATAATAAATAGGTTAGAAAGGTCAGTTTTAAGGAGTGTCTTAAAGGAGGAGAGTGAGCTAATGATGTAGTGAGGTAGGGACATAGAGAGGGAGTGATCAAGTGAGAGAGGGAGTGATTGAGAGAGGGTAGGAGAGAGGGAAGGAGAGAGGGAGGGAGAGAGGGATGGGGTGATGGGGTGGGGGGGGAGTGAGGGAGTGGGATGGAGGGGGGAGGAGGAGAGGAGGGGAGGAGGGGTGCAGGGGGAGAGAAGGGGGAGAGAAGGGGGAGAGAAGGGGGGAAAGAGGGGGGAAGAGGGGGGAAAGAGGGGGGAAGGGGGGGATAGGAGGCAGTTCTAGGTACTGGGGCCTGGGTATTGAAGGCATGGTCACCCAATGATGGAACAATTAAAGATGGTGATGGACACAAGACAGAGGTGTAGGAACATGGATGACTCTTGTTGGAGAGGGGAAGGGTAGCATCACGAGGGGATTTGGAAGCAAGGGTGAGAATTTTAAAATCGAGGCACTACTTGACAAGCACCCAGTGTTGGTCAGCAAGTGGAGAGGAGTTGGGGGACAGGATTTACTCAAGTTAGAGAGAGCCAAAGAGTCATAAGGCATGGATAGAGATCCGTCACTCCAACTCGCCCATGCTACCAGGTTTCTCCAAACTGACCTAATCCCATTTGCCAGCACTTGGCCCATATCCTTCCTATTTATATACCCATCCAGATACCTTTTAAATGTTATGATTTAGAGGTGCCTAGTGTTGAGATTTTTAACCTTTTAAATGCTGTAATTGTACTCGCCTTCAATCACTTCCTCTAGCAGCTCATTCCATAGACGTAACACCTTCTGTGAGAAACGTTACCCCTCGGGTCCTTTTTAAATCTTTTCCGTGTTACTATGAAGCTATGCTCTTTATTTCTGGACTCCCCCACTCTTGGGCAAAGACTCACTCTATCTATGACCCTCATGATTTTACCAACCTCTCTTAAGGTCATCCCTCAGCTCTGGGGAACAAAAGCCCCAGCCTATCCAGCCTCCTTTGTAACTAAACCCACCCCCTCCCTCCCCCACTTACTCGGCAACATCCTGCTACAGTGGCTCAGTGGTTAGCACTGATGTCTCACAGCAGCAGAGACCCCGGTTCAATTCCAACCGCAGGTGACTGTCTGTGTGGAGTTTGCATATTCTCCCAGTGTCTGCATGTGTTTCCTCCGGATGCTCCGGTTTCCTCCCACCTTCCAAAGATGTGCAGGTCAGGTGAATTGGCCATGCTAAATTGCCTGTAGTGTGAGGTGCATTAGTCAGAGGGAAATGGGCCTGGGTGGGTTACTCTTTGGAGCGTTGGTGTGGAATCGTTGGGCTAAATGGCCTATTCCACACTGTAGGGAATCTAATCTAATAATAAAAAAACGTTTTCTGTACCCTCTCTAGTTTAACAGCATCCTTCTGAGCTGAGTTTTTTTGTCAAACTCAAATTTAGAAGTCAAAAAGCAAATCACTTACCAAACGGACTCAGTTCTTCAACACTCCCTTGGAAGACTTGTTTTGTGAAAATTGGAGGATTATCGTTGATGTCCAAAACTTTAACCTTGAGTTCGATTGGCGTTTCCCTTGCTTTTCCATTTTGATCATAGGCCTGACCGGTAAGCTGAAAATATTAAAGGGAGATTTACCAAAGCAAATTCTCTGATGTTGTAGAAAATTAGTAGAAACTACAATCACACAATTTCATGATAATTTGATAAAACATCGAGAAAGTTCCTTTTGTAATCTCCAGTAAAGATTCCTCTTCCCCATTATACAGCAATCTCACTGTCCTCTCCAACAACTTAGTCTTATCATCTGTCTCTTATCTGTACAGACATACATGTCCCTGACACAGGGATCTGTGTACACACACACACACACGTCCCTGACACAGGGATCTGTATACACATACATGTCCCTGACACAGGGATCTGTGTACACACACACACACACACGTCCCTGACACAGGGATGTGTATACACATACATGTCCCTGACACAGGGATCTGTATACACATACATGTCCCTGACACTGGGATCTGTACAGACATACATGTCCCTGACACAGGGATGTGTATACACATACATGTCCCTGACACAGGGATCTGTATACACATACATGTCCCTGACACTGGGATCTGTACAGACATACATGTCCCTGACACTGGGATCTGTACAGACATACATGTCCCTGACACTGGGATCTATGATGAAGGGCTTATGCTCGAAATGTCGAATTCTCTATTCCTGAGATGCTGCCTGGCCTGCTGTGCTTTGACCAGCAACACATTTGCAGCTGTGATCTCCAGCATCTGCAGACCTCATTTTTTACTCTATATACACATACATGTCCCTGACACTGGGATCTGTATACACATACATGTCCCTGACTCAGGGATCTGTATACACACACACACACGTCCCTGACACAGGGATCTGTACACACACACACACACACACACGTCCCTGACACAGGGATCTGTATACACATACATGTCCCTGACACAGGGATCTGTACACACACACACACACACACACACACACGTCCCTGACACAGGGATCTGTATACACATACATGTCCTTGACACAGGGATCTGTATACACATACATGTCCCTGACACAGGGATCTGTATACACACACACACACACACACACACACACGTCCCTGACACAGGGATCTGTACACACACACATGTCCCTGACACAGGGATCTGTGTTCATATACATGTCTCTGACACTGGGATCTGTACAGACATACATGTCCCTGACACTGGGATCTGTACACACACACACACATGTCCCTGACACAGGGATCTGTATACACATACATGTCCCTGACACAGGGATCTGTATACACACACACACACACACACACGTCCCTGACACAGGGATCTGTACACACACACACATGTCCCTGACACAGGGATCTGTACACACACACACACACACACACACACACGTCCCTGACACAGGGATCTGTACACACACACACACACACACGTCCCTGACACAGGGATCTGTATACACATACATGTCCCTGACACAGGGATCTGTACACACACACACACACACGTCCCTGACACAGGGATCTGTACACACACACACACATGTCCCTGACACAGGGATCTGTACACACACACACACACACGTCCCTGACACAGGGATCTGTATACACATACATGTCCTTGACACAGGGATCTGTATACACATACATGTCCCTGACACAGGGATCTGTATACACACACACACACACACACACACGTCCCTGACACAGGGATCTGTACACACACACATGTCCCTGACACAGGGATCTGTGTTCATATACATGTCCCTGACACTGGGATCTGTACAGACATACATGTCCCTGACACTGGGATCTGTACACACACACACACACATGTCCCTGACACAGGGATCTGTATACACATACATGTCCCTGACACAGGGATCTGTACACACACACACACACACACACACACACGTCCCTGACACAGGGATCTGTACACACACACACACACATGTCCCTGACACAGGGATCTGTACACACACACACACACACACACACGTCCCTGACACAGGGATCTGTATACACATACATGTCCTTGACACAGGGATCTGTATACACATACATGTCCCTGACACAGGGATCTGTATACACACACACACACACACACGTCCCTGACACAGGGATCTGTACACACACACATGTCCCTGACACAGGGATCTGTGTTCATATACATGTCCCTGACACTGGGATCTGTACAGACATACATGTCCCTGACACTGGGATCTGTACACACACACACACACATGTCCCTGACACAGGGATCTGTATACACATACATGTCCCTGACACAGGGATCTGTACACACACACACACACACACACACACACACACACGTCCCTGACACAGGGATCTGTACACACACACACACATGTCCCTAACACAGGGATCTGTACACACACACACACACACACACGTCCCTGACACAGGGATCTGTATACACATACATGTCCCTGACACAGGGATCTGTGTATACACACACACACACACACACGTCCCTGACACAGGGATCTGTATACACATGCATGTCCCTGACACAGGGATCTGTGTACACACACACACGTCCCTGAAACAGGGATCTGTACACACATACATGTCCCTGACACTGGGATCTGTACACACATACATGTCCCTGACACTGGGATCTGTACACACACACACACATGTCCCTGACACAGGGATCTGTGTACACACACACATGTCCCTGACACAGGGATCTGTGTTCATATACATGTCCCTGACACTGGGACCTGTACAGACATACATGTCCCTGACACAGGGATCTGTGTATACACACACACACACACGTCCCTGACACAGGGATTTGTGTACACACACATGTCCCTGACACAGGGATCTGTACACACATACATGTCCCTGACACTGGGATCTGTACACACATACACGTCCCTGACACAGGGGTCTGTACACACACACACACACACACATATACATGTCCCTGACACAGGGATCTGTACAGACATACATGTCCCCGACACAGGGATCTGTACACACATACATGTCCCTGACACAGGGATCTGTACACACATACATGTCCCTGACACAGGGATCTGTACACACACACACACACACACACACACACACACACAGACATACATGTCCCTGACACAGGGATCTGTACAGACATGCATGTCCCTGACACAGGGATCTGTACACACACACACGTCACCGACACAGGGATCTGTACACACACACGTCAGTGACACTGGGATCTGTACAGACATACATGTCCCTGACACCGGGATCTGTATACACATACATGTCACCGATATGGGATCTATATGCACATACATGTCTATGACACTGGGATATGTATACACATCCATGTCCCTGACACTGGAATCTGCATACACATATGTATCACTGATACTGGGATTTGTGATAGGGTTAGTATGAGGTCTTTTTGGTGTTTCATTCATTAAGTGTGCTTGTTATTGGCTACCCCAGCATTTATTGCCCATTTCTAATTGCCCAGAGGGCAGTTAAGAGTCAACCACATTGCTGTAGGACTGAGTCACATGTGGCCAGACCAGGTAGGGTTGGCAGAATTCCTTCCCTAATTGCCTAAGAACTGTGGGTGGCACAGTGGTTAGCACTGCTGCCTCACAGTGTCAGAGACCCGGGTTCAATTCCCGACTCAGGCGACTGACTGTGTGGAGTTTGCACATTCTCCCCGTGTCTGCGTGGGTTTCCTCCCACAGTCCAAAGATGTTTGGGTCAGGTGAATTGGCCATGCTAAATTGCCTGTAGTTTTTAGGGGAATGGGTTAGTTGCGCTTCGGTGGGTCGGTGTGGACTTGTTGGGCCGAAGGGCCTGTTTCCACACTGTAAGTAATCTAATCTAAACTGGATCTAACTCCTTCTTGAAAACATTCAATGTTTTGGCCTCAACTGTATTCTGTGGCAGAGAATTCCACAGGCTCCCCACTCTCTGGGTGAAGACATTTCTCCTCATATCAGCCTGTATCCTTAGACTGTGACCCCCTGGTTTTGGACTCCTGTGTTTACCCTGTCTAGTCCAGTTCGAATTTTATAGGTTTCTATGAGACCTCTCCCCTAATTCTTCTAAACTCCAGTGTCTGCAAACAAACTACTCTTCTTAGTCAGAACACATGAAAGAATGCAGCAAGGAATGCCTCTCCTTTCTCAGGGAGATTAGGAAATTCAGCATGTCCAGAAGGACTCTTACAAACTTTTATAGATGTACCATAGAAAGCATTCTATCTGATGCATCACAGCTTGGTATGGCAACCAGTTTGCCCAGGACCATAAGAAACTACAGAGAATTGTGAACACAGCCCAGTCCATCACACAAACCAGCCGTCCATCCACTGACTCCATCTATACTTCCCACTGCCTCAGGAAAGCAGCCAACATCATCACAGACCCCTTCCAACCCAGTTATAATCTCTACCAACACTTCCAACAGGCAGAAGAATCAAAAGCTTAAACACAGGTCCCAACAGGTTCAAGAACAGTTTCTTCCTGCTGTTACTATTCTGCTGAATGGAGCTCTCAAATTCCAAATCTAATGTGATGCAATGTTTTGTGCACCTTCTCTGCAGTGTAACATTGTATTTCTGGCTCTGTTCTATCACCCCGTGATCTTTGTGTGGTATGATCAGCCTGTATTCCACACAAACAAAACGGCACAGTGACACAGTGGTTAGCACTGCTGTCTCACAGCGCCTGAGACCCGGGTTCAATTCCCAACTCAGGCGACTGACTGTGTGGAGTTTGCACATTCTCCCCGTGTCTGCGTGGGTTTCCTCCGGGTGCTCCGGTTTCCTCCCACAGTCCAAAGATGTGCGGGTCAGGTGAATTGGCCATGCTAAATTGCCCGTAATGTTAGGTAAGGGGTAAATGTAGGGGCATGGGTGGGTTTCGCTTCGGTGGGTCGGTGTGGACTTGTTGGGCCGAAGGGCCTGTTTCCACACTGTAAGTAATCTAATCTAATTTTCACTGTACCCAGGTACATGTAACAGCAATAAATCAATTCAAATCATTACTGGGAATGTGTGAGAATGGGAAGTTCTGGATTAGAGTGGTGCTGGAAAAGCACAGCAGTTCAGACAGCACCCAAGGAGCAGGAAAATCGACATTTCGGGCAAAAATTTCCCCGATTCCTGATGAAGGGCTTTTGCCCGAAATGTCGATTTTCCTGCTCCTCAGATGCTGCCTGACCTGCTGTACTTTTCCAGCACCACTCTAATCCAGAATCTGGTTTCCAGCATCCGCAGTCATTGTTTTTACCTTGAGAATGGGAAGTATAAAACAACATTGACTATTTAATCCAATTAATCATTAGGAATTGTAAATGTACAAGGAACAACAGGTGGCATGGTGGCTCAGTGGTTAGCACTGCTACCTCAGTGCCAGGGACCTGGGTTTGATTCCAATCTCAGGTGATGGTCTGTGTGGAGTTTGCACTTTCTTCCTCTATCTGCACGGGTTTCTGCTGTGTGCTCTGGTTTCCTCCCACAGCCCAAAGATGTGTAGGTTAAGTGGATTGCCCATGAGAAATGCAGAGATAGGATAGGGGTCTGGGTGGGATGCTTCTCAATGAATTGGGGTGGCCTTGATGGGCTGAATAATCTTCTTTCCACACTGTGGAGGTGTTGGACTGGAGTGGACAAAGTTAAAAGTCACACAATACCAGGTTATAGACCTAGCTACCTGACCAAGGAGCAGTGCTCTGAAAGCTTGTACTTCCAAATAAACCTGTTGGACTATAACTTGGTGTTGTGTGATTTTTAACTGTTTCCACACTGTAATGATTGTAAATTGACTAGAATTTAATTTTCATGCACAGACGTATCTCTCCCTATTCACAGCATCTGAAAGATTTGGAACCTTAGAGTTTTTGAAAGTTTTCTTCCAATATGGAGAATCAGTTGTAACTTACTGTGAACATTGGATTTACTTCACGGTCCACCTCTTTTGTAATATTTAATTCACCGGTTCGATGATCGATTACAAACAGATTAATAGGTGGCTCGGTGGCCCCTTTGCCAGTGATGCGGTAGGTTACGGTAACACCAGGTATATCCTCAGCATCCGATCGAATCTAAATGGTGTGGGTGGGGAAAGAAAGGGGATATTTAACATATAACCGAGATATATCAAAACATGCCTCATGCATCCAGGCTAGATGCAAGTGTATTACTCCAACATCCACACAGGATAATTCTCTCTGCAAAGATCAATCCATCAATACTAGGAATTAACTGAGATAGCGTTCTTTGAGGAAACTTTTAAATGGAACTCTGTCTCCGAATATAATTAGCGAAGACTTTGCTCTTGGCTCTCTTTTCATCACCACACACAGTAATATTCTTGTGCTATCTGAATGCAACACAAGGAGGGTATGTTGAGTTTGTTTATTTGAGAATCAATGGCAGATTTATTTACAACCAAAGTAACACAGAGGCAGTAATCCCCAAACACAGCCTTTTTCTAGAGTGTAACAGTGCGGAATACCTGTGCTTTCTGGTCATCTGATCGTACGCTGATACTTGGCTCACTTGCATGTTTGTTTTCTTAATGGGACATTATTCTTAATGTAGCACATGCAATGCTTTGTGAGTGAATTTAAACTCAACAGTTACATACAACACAAGGACTGGGAGCAGGAGTAAGACCATCTGGCACATCGAGCCTGCTCTGTCATTCAATAAAATCATGGCTGATCTTTTCATGGACTCAACTCCACTCACCCACTCTCTCACTGTGACCCTTAATTCCTTCATTGTTCAAAAAATATCTACCTTAGCTTTAAAAACATTTACTGAAGTAATGTCAACGACTTCACTGGGCAGTGAGTTCCATAGATTCACATCCCTCTGGGTGAAGAAGTTCCTTATCAAATCAGTTCCAAATCCTCTCACTATAATCTTGTGGCCATGCCCTCTTATCCTAGTTTCACTTGCCAGTGGAAACATCCTCTCTACTTCTCTATCTTGTCTATTTCCTTTAAATTTTGTATGTTTCTGTTAGATTCCCCCCATCATTCTTCTGAATTCCAATGGATATAATCCCAGTCTACTCAGTCTCTCCTCATAAGCCAACCCCCCTCAACTCCGGAATCAACCTGGTGAACCCTGCTTGGCTACTCTCTCTCATTCCTGATGAAGGGCTTATGCTCGAAACGTCGAATTCTCTATTCCTGAGATGCTGCCTGGCCTGCTGCGCTTTGACCAGCAACACATTTGCAGCTGTGATCTCCAGCATCTGCAGACCTCATTTTTTACTCGAAGATTTTAACCTACTGCGAATCCTCTTACAAGGATGCCTTCCTTGAAGAAGCTCTCTTCCTCCCTCTACAAGGATTTCAGTGAGTCCCTCTCTCACTGCACCCCCCAGGTCATCTCCTCTGCACAGAAACTCTTCAACCCCTCTGCACCCCCTCCAGTGCCAGTCCATCCTTTCTCAAGTAAGGAGACCAAAACTGCACACAGTACTCCAGGTGTGGCCTTACCAGCACCCTATACAGCTGCAGCATAACCTCCCTGCTTTTAAATTCAATCCCTTTAGCAATGAAGGCCAAAGTTCCATTTGTGTTCCAATTCCCTGTTGTACCTGCAGACTAACCTTGTGTGCTTCATGCACAAGGACACCCAGGTTCCTCTACGCAGCAGCATGCTGCAACTTTTTCCTGTTCAAGTCTTTTTTACAGTAACTCCTACCAAAATGGATGACTTCACATTTATTAACATTGTATTCCATCTATCAGACCTTGGCCCACTCACTTAATGTATCTATGTCCCTCTGCAAAGTTTCACAGTCCTCTGCACATTCCGCTCTGCTTAGTGTCACCTGCAAACTTTTAGACACTACACACGGTCCCCAACTCCAAATCATCTCTTAAAGTTGTACCTGAGGTGGAGTTCCACATTCTCAAAATTTGCTGGGTTTTTATTCAGTCATTCATGGGTATCACTGGCTGGGCCCAGCATTTATTGCCCGTCCCTATTGCCCATTGAGAAGGTGGGGGTGAACTGCCTTCTTGACCCGCTGCAGTCCGTGTGCTGTAGGTAGACCCACGATGCCCTTAGGGAGGGAATTCCAGGATTCTGACTCATGGACACTGAAGGAATGGCAATTGATTTCCAAGTCAGGATGGTGAATGACTTGGAGGGGAACTTGCTCCCATGTATCTGCTGCCTTTATCCTTTTAGATGGCAGAGGTTGTAGATTTGGTGGTTACTGTCTAAGTTGCCTTGGCGTGGTGTTGTAGTGTGTGTCTTGTAGATGGTACAAAAAAGACGATTAAAAAGGTTTCTTCTGAATTCCTTGTAGTTATTATTGACTGCCTCATGTTGAAGGCCTCTGGGTTTTGAATATCCATATCAGTGCTGACCTATTGTACAATTTTACGAATTTTAAAGACTTCTATCAAGGCACCCATTGACCTAGCCATTGCTAAGGGCCTAATCTATTGCGAGAATGAAGGAATTGATACAGGAAGACAGTCTGGATCTGGGAGACTATCCTGACATGCTTAAGGATCCAAGTGTGGAGGGGAAGATTGGAAATTAGTCCATTTGCTGGAGATATTCTTTTGAAGAGTGGACAAATGGTGGTACTGTTGAATGGGAGATGCACAATGTGCGAAGACAGATAATGGTATCACCCAGTGTTAAAGTCAAGGCAGGAGGTCGATTTGAGAAAGTGTTAAATACCAGTAGATAAGGCGAGGCCAAGGAAATGACCATGCGACAGTGAACGAGGCCAATCAGCCCATCATATTAGTGCCAGCTCTTGGAAAATAAAACTTGATTCGTTTCTCCCCTGCGCAAACTTGCTCTTTTCAAATTTTGGTCCAATTCCCTTTTGGAAGATGCCACCAGGAGGGGTAGTGTGTGGACAAACATATGAAGCAGGAGCAGCCATTTAACAAGATCTGTAGTTGCCTGAGTTCCTCCACATTCCCATCTATATCCCAAAAACCATTCTCCCTTTCTTTTCAGAAATCTATCCCACTCCCAATTAAAAAATAACTTGAAGACTTCCCCCCTGCCCCACCTCCTTCGGAGGGCTGGAGTTCTAAAGGACTCTCAACTCTCTGAGAGAAAGGTTTTCTTTTGGTTTAGCTTAACTGATTTTTAAGTAGTGACCCTTAGTTCCCAATCACCACACCACTCTGCATTAAAACATCGATGTACAAATTGAATGCAGCGCAATGTGACATGTCGACAATGAGAGTTCGGTGATAGCATGTTCCTGCTAATGTGGAGGAGAAGGGTGTGAGGAGTAGGGAATACTGGATAACTGGAAATATTGAGGCGCTGGTCAAGAAGATGAAGGAGACATATGTCAGATATAAGAGTGTGGATACTAAAATATTAGTTTAGTATTTCTCCCATCATATAGACCTCGTTGACCTTTAAGAGGCCCTATTCTCTCCATAGTTACTCTTTTGCCTATAATGTACTTGTAGAATCTCTTTGGAGTCTCCTTAACCTTACAGCTGTCTCACCTCCCCTTTTCTGTCCTATTGATTTCCCTCTTAAGTGTACTCCTACACCCCTTAGACTCCTCGAGAGAGTCACTTGATCCCGGCTGTCTATACCTGACATGTAGGAGAAACCGAGGACTGTAGATGCTGGAGATCAGAGCCCAAGAGGGTAGTGCTGAAAAAGCGCAGCAGGGCAGGCAGCACCCGAGGAGCAGCAGAATCGACATTGAGCATACACTCTTCATCAGGAATGTTGAAACGTCAATTCTTTTGCTCCTCAGATGCTGCCTGACCTGCTATGGTTTTCCAGCACCACACTCTCGATAACTAGGGCAGAAGAATCTGTTGCAGTCTTCTGGAACTCTGTGAAATTCATGACCATATGATGTCATGTTCAACACTTATATGCAAATCTACAATACCCTGGAAGCATTGTCAGAACATGCAATAAGGCTAGGAGTGGTCACATTCTCCTTCAAACATTATCAAACAAAAACCCTGCGGTCTCTCTGATCCTCGAACTGCACCAGCTCATTTACACAGACTGTACTCATCAATCTTCGCACGGAGGTGCAGCATCAGTGACCTAACTGGATGGCAGAGAAGGCTTGAGGGGCTGAATGGCCTGCTCCTTTTTTCTATGTTCCTCCAAACATATGTCAAAAAGAACAGATCCTTATGGGGCCACCACGTGTCTACTTCCCTTCAGATTGAAAAATAACTATCCCCTGTTCCTCTCAGCCTTCTGTCAAACAGCCAGAAAACTCTTTGTTGGGGGAGGGGTGGGTCATGTGAGTGAGACAAGGGAAAGTCAGAGGAAGTGACCGATGTTGTTTTAGGTGGGACTACTTTCCTGTGTTATTGAGGTCTGGCCAACAGTGACAACATAATATTTAACAATCGCCACAAGCAGTCAATGATGTGATCCAGAGCCTTGAGCCCGCCTGGCAGCATCCTTTTCTCTGTTTTGTCTTTTGTTCTTTCTTTCTTCATCTTCGATGCCAGTGCGGTGTCGCAGAGTGGTGGCTGCAGTGTCATTGGAGTGGATCACGACTTCTGGTAGTGACAGGCCCAGAGCCTAGACCCTTGGCAGTGGCAGTGCCCAGAGCAGCGATTCCAGTCAGCAGTAGACCCTTGGCAGTGGCAGTGCCCGTGCCGAAAACAATGATTCCAGTCAGCAGTAGGCCCAGAGCCTGGACTCTTGGATGTAGCAGTGCCCAGAGCAGCGATTCTAGTCAGCCGTAGGCCCAAAACCTAGATTTTTGGCAGTGGCAGTGCCCAGAGTGGTGATTCCAGTCAGCAGTAGGCCCAGACTCTTGGTACTGGTGGCACCCGGAGCAGGGACTATAGAAGTCACAGACTCCCTATATGTAGAAACAGGCCATTTGACCCAACAAGTCCACACCAACCCTCTGACAAGCATCCCACCCAATCCCTGTCTTTCCCATTGCCAAGCCACCTAACCTGCCCATCTTTGGGCTGTTGGAGGAAACCAGAGCACCCTGTGGAAACCCACTCAGCATCGGGCAGAACGTGCAAACTCCACACAAATAGACACCCGAGGGTGGAATCAAACCCGGGTCCCAGGCACTGTGAAGCAGCAGTGCTAACCACTGAGCCTGACTCCTTGGTATTATTGTGGCTGTACCCAGAGTGAGGACTCCTTGAGGCCTGGAAAATCTTGCAGAGAGCTTGCAGAAGCCCCTGGAACCCTGCTTGAGACCCAATTTGAACAGAGGATGAACCCCATTCAAGTAATTTATTTTTATCATTTTTGTAAAACAAAATGGCACCAGACTGTGGCAGCATAACACTTTTCACTGTATCCTCCTGGATACATGTGACAATGAAACCATTCAACCAGAGTCCTTGGTCAGGCGATGGTGGCAGTGACACTACAGCATCCAGGGGCTGCATGGATGATCTGGAGACTGGAGTTAAAATCCTACCTGAGAAGCAGACTGTGACATTTGAACACAAGTAGATTATTAAAGAGGAAGGATTGGTATGTAAAAAGGCCAGGCTCTGAGTCCAACTGAGTTGCAGAGAGCTGTAGGGTTAGGACAGCCCAAATGGCCTCCTTTCTCTGCTGTAACCATTCAATGCTGCCATTTTATTCTAGAAGTCAGCTAAATCAATCATGGTTAAAAAGCTGGCACTCATAAAACATCAATTGTATAACAAACCCACGTGGTTTACTTTGCAAAAGGTATTCTGCCACATATACGTGTCTGGCCTAGACATGAGACTCACAGTACTGTCACTGCCCATATCAAGGAGCCCTTGCAGGAGTCAATGGGAATGGGGAAAAGACTCTCCGCTGGTTGGAGTCGTACCTGGCTCACAGGAAGATGGTTGTGGTTGTTGGGGGGGGTCAGTCATCCCAGCTCCAGGACATCTCTGTAGGAGTTTCTCAAGATAGTGTCCTAGGCCCAACCATCTTCAGCTGCTTCATCAATGACCTTCCCTCCATCACAAGGTAAGAAGTGGGGAATGTTCGCCAATGATTGGTCAGCACCATTCGTGACTCTCCAGGCACTGAAGCAATCCATGTCCAAACGCAGAAAGATACAGACAATATGGCGGTTTGGCTGATGACTGGCAAATAACACTCACGCCCCACAAATGCCCGGCAATGATCATATCCAATAAGACACAACCTAGCCATCGCTACCTGAATGGCTTTACTATCACTGAATCCTCTACCATCAACATCCTGGGGGTTACCATTGACCAGAAACTGGAGAGAATGGTCGTATAATCACTGTGGCTACAAGAGCAGGACAAAGATTAGGAACATTCCAGCGAGTAACTTCCTTCCTGCCTCCACTTCCAAGGCACGAATGTGATGGAGTATTCCCCACTTACCTGGGTGGGGGCAGCTCCAACAACACTCAAAAGCTTGATACCATCCAGGACAAAGCAACCCACTTGATCGACACCACATCCACAAGCATCCACTCCCTCCACCACCCACACTCAGAAGCAACAGTGTGTATATCTACAAGATGCACTGCAGAAATTCAAGAAATATCCTCAGACAGCACCTTCCAAACCCATGACCACTTCCATCTAGAAGGACAAGGGCAGCAGATACATGGAAACACCACCCTTTGCAAGTTTCTCTACAAGCCACTCACTATCTTGACTTGGAAATTTAGCGCCGTTCCTTCAGTGTCAGTTGGTCAGAATCATGGAATTCTCTCCCTCAGGGCATTGTGGGTCTACCTACAGCACATGGACTGCAGCGGTTCAAGAAGGCAGCTCACCCCCACCTTCCCAAGGGGCAATGAGGCACGGGGGATTAATGCCAATTTAGCCCGTGATGCCCACATCCCATGAGTGAGTAGAAAACTATCAGGTTTGCTTACAGTAGCAATCGGGTTGTGCTGTGTCGGAGGCTGATGCTCACGAACATCAAGTGGTGGAATGACCCATTCCCTCTTCTGCCGTCTGGAACTCCTTTTCGCTGGAAACCGGATAACTTTAAGGCTCCTCTCGGCCAGCTGTAAAAACAAATTAGAAACAACTTCACATCAAGCTCGTAAAAAAAGGTACAAACCATCTGGACAATCGGACACCGATTCAATCGTTGCATTTTTTTTAATGCCAAAAAGGTCATTTCACTTTGCCAGCCTGACTGAAACAGGCAAAGAGACCTGGGAGCTGTATTATCTCTCCAGGTCTGCCAATGGGCCCACGGGAGTAGGCATATGTCATTCCACCTAACTCAGTAAACTTGGTACGCTCTGCTTAGATTCCCATTGTCTTTAGAGCACCAAACCCACCCCCCAATCTGGTCCCCCAGTCTCAGCCCTTACCCTACTTTAGTCCCCACATCATGTCTCATTAACTCCCATCTCACAGAACCACAGCAAAGACACGGCACAGTAAGAGGCCATTCAGTCCATTGTGAATATGCTTCAGTCTCACTCTCAGCAAACCCATGACCTCCCTTCACCATCCGTCTCTACTATGTTCCCTGCCTCACTCTGGCCACGTGTCCTTTTGGGAACCCCCTACCTTCCTTGTTGGCGATCTTTGTTTCGCACTCTCTCCCCGCCGCCCCCAGCCATCCAGAACCTAACCCCAGTCAAACTCACCTCTTCATCCCACCAGTGAGATCCCGCTTTCACTCTGGCACCTTCCTTTCCCAACCAGCCCACCATGGAACCACTGCCCAAACCTCCTCCTATGAAATCCCTTTCCATTGCACATGCCCTCACAATCCATTTTCTCCACGGTGGCTCAGTGGTTAGCACTGCTGCCTCATGGCGCCTGGGACCTGGGTTCGATTCCAGCCTCGGGCGACTGTCTGTGTGGAGTTTGCTCATTCTCTCAGCGTCTGCGTGGGTTCCCTCTAGGTGTTCCAATTTCCTCCCACTCTCCAATGATGTTTGTAGGTTAGGTGAATTGGCCATGCTAAATTGGCCATGCTAAATTGCCCATAGTTTTCAGTGATGTGTTAGTGAGGGGAATGGGTTTGAGCGGGATACGCGTTGGAGAGTCGGTGTGGACTTATTGGGCCGAAGGGCCTGTTTCCACACTGTAGGGATTATATTCTAATCCTTGATTTCCAATTCCAGTGAACATCCCTTCTGACTGTAGTACAGATACTCGCTTAACAACCAGCCTCACTCTCTGGTGGGAAGTGGAATAAAATATTCCAGTAAGGACCATCTGATAGTCCCACAGCATGCTCGCCTCTCCCATATTTCTTGACCAACGGCAGCCTCCCTCTTGAGTGTCTGGATACTCACCTCGGTCTTCTTCCAAGGGCTGAGCTGAATATCCACACTCCAAGTTTCACAAGTTTCTGAATCTTCTGCCAACACGCGGAACTCATCTTCCGAATCAATGGTTAGGGTCCGAGACGCACATACAACCCCGGCACCATCCACATCAAACCTGCTGTCGCTGGTCCTAAACTGGACATGACTTCCCAAGGCACAGTCGCGGAATTGCACTGGGATTTAGGGGAAGAAAAGACCTGGAATTAGACTCCTGAAGGTGAAAGACAACTTATTGCAGATGCTGGAAATCCAAAGGAGGAGCTGAAAATGATGGCAATACTCAGCAGGTCAGGTAGCATCTGCGGGGAGAGAGAGCGCGCGCATTGGGAGAGAATAGAGAGTGGAGGGAGAGTGTGAATAGACAGTGAGGAGAGGGGCAGGAGGAGGGGGGAGAGAGAGACAGAGAGAGAGAGAGAATGATGGAGAAAGGGAGTGGCAGAGAGAGAGAGAGAGAGACACAGAGATTCTCCAGCATTTTCTGTATTTGTTACACATTTCCAACCATCTGCAATATTTTGCCTTTATTGTTGTGGGTCTGGAGTCACATGTAGGCCAGACCAGATAAAGATTTCCTTCTCAATAGGATCAAATGAACCAGAAACATGTTTCTCTTTTACAAAATTGACATTTTGTAAGTTGGTAAGCTTTTTTGAAAATTGAAAATGTTATTAAATACAAATTTATCACTTGTCAGGACACAGTTGCAAGAATGCAAAATCTCAACTGGAACAGCAACTTATACTGAATGAGTAAAGCATTCTCTGGTTATTAAGTGGACACTGCTTTGTATAGGTATAGGATGTGCAAGGGACATTTAACTGCCAAAGTTTTCTTTGAATTCAGACCAAGGATACTGATCTCCCTAAACAAACCTTCAAACAACTTTAAGGGTAGACAAAAAATTGGAGGTGTAGTGGTGAGTGAAGAAGGTTACCTCAGATTACAACGGGATCTTGATCAGATGGGCCAATGGATTGAGAAGTGGCAGATGGAGTTTAATTCAGATAAATGCGAGGTGCTGCATTTTGGGAAAACAAATCTTAGCAGGACTTATACACTTAATGGTAAGGTCCTAGGGAATGTTGCTGAACAAAGAGACCTTGGAGTGCAGGTTCATAGCTCCTTGAAAGTAGAGTCGCAGGTAGATAGGATAGTAAATAAAGCATTTGGTATGCTTTCCTTTATTGGTCAGAGTATTGAGTACAGGAGTTGGGAGGTCATGTTGCAGTTGTACAGGATATTGGTTAGGCCACTGTTGGAATATTCAGGTGTCCTTCCAATCAGAAAGATGTTGCGAAACTTGAAAGGGTTCAGAAAATATTTACGAGGATGCTGCCAGGGTTGGAGGGTTTGAGCAAAAGGGAGAGGCTGGCCAGGCTGGGGCTGTTTTCCCTGGAGCGTCGGAGGCTGAGGGGTGACCTTATAGAGGTTTATAAAATCATGAGGGACATGGTTAGGACAAACAGACAAAGTCTCTTCCCTGGGGTTGGGGAGTCCAGAACTAGAGGCTATAGGTTTAGGGTGAGAGGGGAAAGATATAAAAGAGGCCCAAAGGGCAACATTTTCATGCAGAGGGTAATATGTGTATGGAATGAGCTGCCAGAGGAAGTGGTGGAGGCTGGTACGATTGCAACATTTAAAAGGCATCTGGGATGGGTATATGAATAGAAAGGGTTTGGAGGGATATGGGCCGGGTGCTGGCAGGTGGGACTAGATTGGGTTGGGATATCTGGTCAGCATGGACGGGTTGGACCGAAGGATCTGTTTCCATGCTGTACATCTCCATGACCCTATACTGTTGCTGCCACTCAGAGGGAGGGAATAGTAACATGAATTGAAAATCAAATAAATTTGGCTGGTACTCACCTGTAAGTACAACATCCCCTTCAGAAACATATGGATCAATCTGTGCTTTAATTTTATGTTTGGAAAATCCTCTTTTGCAAAAACATTGTCCAACCTCACAATAATTCTAGAAAAAACAAGTACATTTTTAAAAACATAGAGTCACAGAGCCATAGAGATGTACAGCATGGAAACAGACCCTTCGGTCCAACCCGACCATGCCGACCAGATATCCCAACCCAATCTAGTCCCACCTGCCAACACCCGGCCCATATCCCTCCAAACCCTTCCTATTCATATACCCATCCAAATGCCTCTTAAATGTGGCAATTGTACCAGCCTCCACCACATTCCATACACGTGCCACCTTTTGTGTGAAAAAGTTGCCCCTTAGGTCTCTTTTATATCATTCCCCTCTCACCCTAAACCTATGCCCTCTAGTTCTGGACTCCCCAACCCCAGGGAAAAGACATGGCCTATTTATCCTATCCATGCCCCTCATAATTTTGTAAACCTCTATATGGTCACCCCTCAGCCTCCGACGCTCCAGGGAAAACAGCCCCAGCCTGTTCAGCCTCTCCCTGTAGCTCAGATCTTCCAACCCTGGCAACATCCTTGTAAATCTTTTCTGAACCCTTTCAAGTTTCACAACATCTTTCCGATAGGAAGGAGACCAGAATTGCATGCAATATTCCAACAGTGGCCTAACCAATGTCCTGTACAGCCACAACATGACCTCCCAACCCCGTTACTCAATACTCTGACCGATAAATGAAAGCATACCAAACGCCTTCTTCATTATTCTGTCTACCTGCGACTCCACTTTCAAGGAGCTATGAACCTGCACTCCAAGGTCTCTTTGTTCAGCAACACTCCCTAGGACCTTACCATTAAGTGTGTAAGTCCTGCTAAGATTTGCTTTGCCAGAATGCAGCACCTCGCATTTATCTGAATTAAACTCCATCTGCCACTTCTCAGCCCATTGGCTCATTTGGTCAAGATCCTGTTGTAATCTGAGGTCACCCTCTTCGCTGTCCACTACACCTCCAATTTTGGTGTCATCTGCAAACTTACTAACTGTACCTCTTATGCTCACATCCAAATCATTTATGTAAATGACAAAAAGTAGAGGGCCCAGCACCAATCCTTGTGGCACTCCACTGGTCACAGGCCTCCAGTCTGAAAAACAACCCTCCAACATCACCCTCTGTCTTCTACCTTTGAGCCAGTTCTGTATCCAAATGGCTCGTTCTCCCTGTATTCCATGAGATCTACCGACTCAACACAGACATCGACTATAAACCGACTGACTCCCACAGCTATCTGGACTACACCTCCTCCCACCCTGCCCCCTGTAAAAACTCCATCCCATATTCCCAATTCCTTCGTCTCCGCCGCATCTGCTCCCAGGAAGACCAGTTCCAACACCGCACAGCCCAGATGGCCTCCTTCTTTAAGGACCGCAGATTCCCCCCAAACGTGGTCGACGATGCCCTCCACCGCATCTCCTCCACTTCCCGCTCCTCCGCCCTTGAGCCCCGCCCCTCCAACCGCCACCAAGACAGAACCCCACTGGTTCTCACCTACCACCCCACCAACCTCCATATACAGCGTATCATCCTCCGTCATTTCCGCCACCTCCAAACGGACCCCACCACCAGGGATATATTTCCCTCCCCTCCCCTATCAGCGTTCCGCAAAGACCACTCCCTTCGAGACTCCCTCATCAGGTCCACACCCCCCACCAACCCAACCTCCACTCCCGGCACCTTCCCCTGCAACCGCAGGAAATGTAAAACTTGCGCCCACACCTCCTCCCTCACATCCCTACAAGGCCCCAAGGGATCCTTCCATATCCGCCACAAGTTCACCTGTACCTCCACACACATCATCTATTGCATCCGCTGCACCCGATGTGGCCTCCTCTATATTGGGGAGACGGGCCGCTTACTTGCGGAACGCTTCAGAGAACACCTCAGGGACGCCTGGACCAACCAACCCAACCACCCCGTGGCTCAACACTTTAACTCTCCCTCCCACTCCACCGAGGACATGCAGGTCCTTGGACTCCTCCACCGGCAAAACATAACAACACGACGGTTGGAGGAAGAACGCCTCATCTTCCGCCTGGGAATCCTCCAACCACAAGGGATGAACTCGGATTTCTCCGGTTTCCTCATTTCCCCTCCCCCCACCTTGTCTCAGTCGGTTCCCTCAACTCAGCACCGCCCTCCTAACCTGCAATCTTCTTCCTAACCTCTCCGCCCCCACCCCACTCCGGCCTATCACCCTCACCTTGACCCCCTTCCACCTATCACATCTCCATCGCCCCTCCCCCAAGTCCCTCCTCCCTACCTTTTATCTTAACCTGCCTGCCACCCTCTCCTCATTCCTGATGAAGGGCTTATGCCTGAAACGTCAAATTTCCTGTTCCTTGGATGCTGCCTGACCTGCTGTGCTTTAACCAGCAACGCATTTTCAACTTTCTTCCATGAGATCTAACCTTGCTAATCAGTCTCCCATGGGGAACCTTGTCGAACGCCTTACTGAAGTCCATATAGATCACATTTACTGCTCTGCCCTCATCAATCCTCTTTGTTACTTCATCAAAAAACTCAATCAAGTTTGTGAGACATGATTTCCCATGCACAAAGCCATGTTGACTATCCTGAATCAGTCCTTGCCTTTCCAAATACACGTACATCCTGTTCCTCACGATTCCCTCCAACAACTTGCCCACCACCGAGGTCACGCTCACTGGTCTAAAGTTCCCTGGCTTGTCCTTACCACCCTTCTTAAACAGTGGCACCACGTTTGCCAACCTCCAGTCTTCTGGCATCTCACCTGTGATTATTGATGATACAAATATCTCAGCAAGAGGCCCAGCAATCACTTCTCTAGCCTCCCACAGAGTTCTCGGGTACACCTGATCAGGCCATGGGGATTTATCCACCTTTAACCTTTTCAAGACATCCAGCACTTCCTCCTCTGTAATCTGGACATTTTGCAAGATGTTACCATCTATTTCCCTACAGTCTATATCTTCCATATCATTTTCCACAGTAAATGCTGATGCAAAATATTCATTTAGTATCTCCCTCATTTTCTGTGGCTCCACACAAAAGCCGCCTTGCTGATCTTTGAGGGGCCCTATTCTCTGGGTAAAAAGTGAGGTCTGCAGATGCTGGAGATCAGAGCTGAAAATGTGTTGCTGGTTAAAGCACAGCAGATTAGGCAGCATCCAAGGAACGGGAAATTCGACGTTTCGGGCCAGAGCCCTTCATCGGGAATGAAGGGCTCTGGCCCGAAACGTCGAATTTCCTGTTCTTTGGATGCTGCCTAACCTGCTGTGCTTTAACCAGCAACACATTTTCAGCGGACCCTATTCTCTCCCTAGTTACCCTTTTGTCCTTAATATCTTTTTAAAACCACTTTGGATTCTCCTTAATTGTTTTTGCCAAAGCTATCTCATGTCCCTGTTTTGCCCTCCTGATTTCCCTCTTAATTTATACTCTTCTAAGGATTCACTCCATCTATCCTGTCGGTACCTGACATATGCTTCCTTCTTTTTCTTAACCAAACCCTCAATTTCTTTAGTCATCCAGCATTCCCTATAGTTACCAGCCTTCCCTTTCACCCTGACAGGAATATACTTTCTCTGGATTCTTGTTATCTCATTTCTGAAGGCTTCCCATTTTCCAGCCGTCCCTTTACCTGCGAACATCTGCCTCCAATCAGCTTTTGTAAGTTCTTGCCTAATACCGTCAAAATTGGCCTTTCTCCAATTTAGAACTTCAACTTTTAGATCTGGTCTATCTTTTTCCATCACTATTTTAAAACGAATAGAATTATGGTCACTGCCCCAAAATGCTCCCCCACTGACACCTCAGTCACCTGCCCTGCCTTATTTCCCAAGAGTAGGTAAAGTTTTGCACCTTCTCTAGTAGGTACATCCACATACTGAATCAGAAAGTTGTCTTGTACATACTTAAGAAATTCCTCTCCATCTAAACCTTTAACACTATGGCAGTCCCAGTTGATGTTTGGAAAGTTAAAATCCCCTACCATAACCACCCTATTATTCTTACAGATAGCTGAGGTCTCCTTACAAGTTTGTTTCTCAATTTCCCTCTGACTATTGGGGGGTCAACAATACAATCCCAATAAGGTGATCATCCCTTTCTTATTTCTCAGTTCCGCCCAAATAACTTCCCTGGATGTATTTCCGGGAATATCCTCCCTCAGCACAACTGCAATGTTATCCCTTATCAAAAATGCCACTCCCCCTCCTCTTTTGCCTCCCTTTCTATCCTTCCTGTAGCATTTGTATCCTGGAACATTCAGCTGCCAGTCCTGCCCATCCCTGGACCATGTTTCCATAATTGCTATGATATCCCAGTCCCGTGTTCCTAACCATGCCCTGAGTTCATCTGCCTTCCCTGTTAGGCCCCTTGCATTGAAATAAATGCAGTTTAATTTATTAGTCCTACCTTGTCCCTGCCTGCCCTGTCTGTTTGACTCACGTCTGTTCTCAGCTGTACCCATCTCAGATCGATCTCTTTCCTCACTATCTCCCTGGGTCCCACCACCCCCAACCTTACTAGTTTAAATCCTCCCAAGCAGTTCCAGCAAACCTCCCTGCCAGTATATTAGTCCCCTTCCAATTTAGGTGCAATCCGTCCTTCTTGTACAGGTCACTTCTACCCCAAAAGAGATTGCAATGATCCAAAAATGTGAATCCTTCTCCCATACACCAGCTCCTCAGCCATGCATTCATCTGCTCTATCCTCCTATTCCTGCCCTCACTAGCTCATAGCACTAGGAGTAATCCAGATATTACTACCCTTGAGGACCTCCTTTATAAAAAAAATTCCACCTAACTCTCTGTAATCTCCCTTCAGAGTCTCAACCTTTTCCCTTCCAATGTCGTTGGTTCCAATGTGGACAATGACCTCCTGCTGACCCCTCTCCCCTGTGAGAACATTCTGCACCCTCTCCGAGTCATCCTTCAACCTGGCACCAGGGAAACAACACACCATTCTGCTTTTTCTCTGCTGGCCACAGAAACGTCTGTCTGTACCTCTGACTACAGAATCCCCTAACACAATTGATCTCTCGGAACCCAACGTACCCCTTGTTGCATTAGAGCCAGCCTCAATACCAGAAACTTGTCTGTTTGTGCTACGTTCCCCTGAGAATCCATCACCCCCTACATTTTCCAAAACAGCATACCTGTTGGAAATGGGTACATGTTTTGCTTTACAAGGTTTTATTAGTAAATAGAACTGTTTAGATCCATCACTCTCTGCTTAATCTTTTGAACATTAGGCTCAACATCTAGTTATAAATAATTTATAAATTAAGAGGTGTTAACATTTAATTCCCTGATGTTTTTATTTACAGACAGCCTGCTCTAAATCCTGCTGTACACTAAATCAAATTTGCAACATATAAATAAACTGAGGCATCAAATTGCACCTTGCCTCTATTATACAGTCACAAAAATATGTTTGTCAATGAAAACACAATTGAGGGTGTGGTGCTGGAAAAGCATAGCAGGGCAGGCAGCATCCAAGGAGCAAGAGAATCGATGTTTCGGGCATAAGCCCTTCACACAGGAATCACAATGTTCAACACCATTAATGACTCCTCAGATACTGAAGCAGTCTATATCCAAATGCAACAAGGTCTGATCAATATTCAGGCTTGGGCTGACAAGTGGCAAGTTAACATCCACGCTACACAAATGTCAGGCTATGACCAAATCTAACAAGAGAGAAGCTACCCATTAGCCCTTGATATTCAATAGCATTACTGTCACTGAATCCCACAAAATCAAATATCCAGAAACTGAACTGAATCCAGCCTGTGGCTACAAATTCAACCCAGAGATTGGGAATTCTGCAACGTATAACTCACTTCATCATCGGAACAACACTGTGGGGACACCTATTTCACATGGACTGCCAGTGTTAAAGAAAGTGGCTCATCATTAGCATCGCAAGGACAATTAGCGAATGCAGCACTGTCAGAGGGTCAGTAATGAGGGAACACAGCATTGTCAGAGGGTCAATAATGAGGCAACACAGGACTGTCATAAGGTCAGTAATGAGGGAACACAGCATTGTCAGAGGGTCAGTAATGAGGGAACACAGCACTGACAGAGGGTCAATAATGAGGGAACACAGCACTGACAGAGGGTCAGTAATGAGGGAACACAGCACTGACAGAGGGTCAATAATGAGGGAACACAGCACTGACAGAGGGTCAGTAATGAGGGAACACAGCACTGACAGAGGGTCAGTAATGAGGGAACACAGCATTGTCAGAGGGTCAGTAATGAAGGAAGACAGGACTGTCAGAGGGTCAGTAATGAGGGAGCAGAGCATTGTCAGAGGGTCAGTAATGAGGGAGCACAGCATTGTCAGAGGGTCAGCGCTGAGGGAGTCCCGCACAGTCGGAGGGTAAGTATTGAGGGAGCAGACACTGTCAGAGGGTCAGTAATGAGGAAAGAGTGCACTATCAGACAGTCAGTGCTGAGAGAGTTTCGCACTGTGGAGTGTCAGTACTGAGGGAACACTGCACTGTCAGAGGGTCAGTGATATGGGAATGCCACACTTTTGGAGGGTCAGTGACGGGGGAGTGCTGCACTGTCGGAGGGTCAGTGCTGAGGGAGCAGACACTGTCGGAGGGTCAGTGCTGAGGGAGCAGACACTGGCGGAGGGTCAGTGCTGAGGGAGCAGACACTGGTGGAGGGTCAGTGCTGAGGGAGCAGACACTGGCGGAGGGTCAGTGCTGAGGGAGCAGACACTGGCAGAGGGTCAGTGCTGAGGGTGCAGAGACTGGCGGAGGGTCAGTGCTGAGGGAGCAGACACTGGCGGAGGGTCAGTGCTGAGGGAGCAGACACTGGCGGAGGGTCAGTGCTGAGGGAGCAGACACTGGCGGAGGGTCAGTGCTGAGGGAGCAGACACTGGCGGAGGGTCAGTGCTGAGGGTGCAGAGACTGGCGGAGGGTCAGTGCTGAGGGTGCAGAGACTGGCGGAGGGTCAGTGCTGAGGGAGTAGACACTGGCGGAGGGTCAGTGCTGAGGGTGCAGACACTGGCGGAGGGTCAGTGCTGAGGGAGCAGACACTGGTGGAGGGTCATTGCTGAGGGTGCAGACACTGGCGGAGGGTCAGTGCTGAGGGAGCAGACACTGGCGGAGGGTCAGTGCTGAGGGCGTACAGAACTGTTGTATTGATGAAATCTGAACAGCAACTATACTTTAAAAATATTTAATTTTTTGTAAATTGCTTCATAACTTTCTGATGGTAAACTGAGATAGAAAAATGGCGTAATCAATAGGCTTTCAACGGTTTAAAGAAGGTAAAAGGAAAATGTCTATTTAGAGCAAAATTACTTAGGAATCTTTGGGGTGAAAGACAGCAATGTCCCCTGGACCTGAGGGGATGCATTCTTGGTTATTAAAGGAAGTTTAGGGTGTATTTAAGGTCAGCATTAGGGTAGGTTGCAAAGGAAAATAAAATGTATTCCAGTTAAATCAGTAACTGAAAGCAAAAGTGTAAAGAAGGATTGGATTCAGTGAGAGAGGGGAACAAAAAGGTTCTGGAAAAGTCTGAGAAGATTGGAAAAGTGCCAAATGAACACTGCTCTTTAAAAAAGGAAACAGAAAACAGATCTTTGTCGGCCATTTAGCATTAACATCTGTGATTGGGAAAATGGTAGTGGCTTTGTAAAAGATGTAGACACAACATGTTTGAGCAGAGTCAGCATAGCTTCATGAAGGGGAATTCACACCTGACAAAGTTTCTAGGGAGGGGGAGTTTATAACTGGGAACAAAGAAATAGTTAACGAACTAAGGCGTTCCCGACTCAGGCGACTGACTGTGTGGAGTTTGCACGTTCTCCCCGTGTCTGCGTGGGTTTCCTTCGGGTGCTCCGGTTTCCTCCCACAGTCTAAAGATGTGCGGGTCAGGTGAATTGGCCAAGCTAAATTGCCCGTAGTGTTAGGTAAGGGGTAAATGTAGGGGTCTCGGTGGGTTGCGCTTCGGCGGGTCGGTGTGGACTTGTTGGGCCGAAGGGCCTGTTTCCACACTGTAAGTAATCTAATCCAATCTAAGTTCATCGCTTCTGTCTTCACTAAAGGATAACATGGATAATGTACCAGAAATGACAGGGAACACAGGTTTAGTGATGGAGAGGAACTGAAACAAATCTGTAAGATTAGAGAAATTAATGGGATTAAGGCAGATAAATCACCAGGGGTTCCTAATCTACATCCCAGAGTTCTTAGGGCAGTGGCCTGAGAAATATTGGATGCATGGGCAGTCATCTTCCACAATTGTTTCAACACAAATTGGAGTATAACCCCATTATGTAAAAAGGGAGGCAGTGAATTATAATCTAATGAGTCTGACATCAATGGTGGGGAAGGTACAAGAGTAAATTAGCAAGGATTTTATAGCACAGCACTTGGAAACTGTGGTAGAGTCAGACACAATCATTATGGATTTACAAACAGGAAATCATACTTGGCTAATCTACTGGAATTCTTCGAGGATGTAACTAGTAGCGGACAATGGGGGAGCCAGTAGATATGGTTTATTAGCACTTTCAGAAAGCTTTCAACAGAGACACATCAGAGATTAAAATTTAAGCACATGGGATTGGGGGTAGTGTATTCAGATGGTGAGCCAACAGGAAACAAAGTAGGAATTGAAGGAGAAAGTGAGGACTGCAAATGCTGGAGATCAGAGCTGAAAATGTGTTGCTGGAAAAGTGCAGCAGGTCAGGCAGCATCCAAGGAGCAGGAGAATCGATGTTTCTTCATTCCTGAAGAAGGGCTCATGCCTGAAACGTCGATTCTCCTGCTCCTTGGATGCTGCCTGACCTGCTGCGCTTTTCCAGCAACACATTTTCAGCTAGGACTTGAAGGGCCTTTTTATGAATGGCAGGCAGTGACGAGTGGGGGTGCCGCAGAATATTAGGTACTAGGGCCTCAGCTATCCACAATATACACTAATTATTTAGATGAGGGAACTGAATCTAATATCTTAAAATTTGCAGATGACACAATGCTGGATGGGAGGGTGAGCTGTGAGGGAGATGCAGAGATGTTGCAGTGAGAGTTGGACAGGTTGAGTGAGTGGGCAAGTGCATGGCAGGAGCAGTATAATGTGGATAAACATGAGGTCATCCACTTTGGTAGCCAAAACAGGAAGATAGATGATTATTTGAGTGGCTGTAAATTGCAAGAGTGGGAGGTAGGGTAGGAATGTTCAATGAAACCTGGGTGTCCTTGTGCACCAGCCACTGAAAGCAAGCAGTAAAGGCAAACTCCACCATTTGGATTCAAGTGGAGGAACAAGGATGTCTTGCTGCAATTATACAGGCCTTTTGGGAGGACACACTGTGTCCAGTTCCTCTTCACCTGAGGAAAAATATTCTTGAGAGAATGGAGTTGAAGCTTGCAACATCGATTCATGGGATGACTGGACTGATATACCAGGAGAGAGTAAATCGGTTAGGCTTGCATTCACTGGAGTTGAGACGGGATCGCACCCAAATTGCAACAGGACCAGACAGGTTAGATGCAGGAAGGATATTCCTGATGATGGGGTGGGGAATCCTGAACCAGGGATTGGGGTTTAAAGGACAAGGGGTAAACCTTTTAGGTCAGTAAGGAGAAATGTCTTTCCCCCAGGGAGAGGTGTGTTCATGGAATTCACTGCCACAGAAAATATTTTGAAGAAAGAGTTAGATATTTTTCAAAGTCAGGATGATGCGTGGCTTGGAGGGGAACTTGTAGCTGGTGGTAGTTCCTTGTAACTGCTGCCCTTGTCCTTCTAGATGGAAGTGGATTTGTATGCTGCTGTCTTAGGAGCTTTAGTGAATTTCTGCAGTGCCTCTTGTAGATGGCACACATTGCTGCTACAGAGCGTCGGTGATGGAGGGAGGGGATGTTTATGGATGTGACACCAATCAAATGGGGGCTTGCTTTGTCAGAGTCATACAGCTCGGAAACAGACCAAATTGTCCAGGCCGATCAAGATTGTTGCTGGAACTCCATCAACTCAGACAAGTGGGCAGTATTCCATCACACCCCTGACTTATGTCTTGTAGCTGGAAGTAAGGCGATAATTAGTCACTGCAGGATTCATTGTCTCTGACCTGTTCTTGTAGCCACAGTATTTGTGGCTGGTCCAGTTCAGTCTGTGGTCAATGACAATCCCCAGGACGTTGATAGTTGGGTTCAAACAGAGAATGCAGTGAGGAAATGTAAGGTTACACACTTTGGAAATATAGGAGGAAATATTTTTTAAACGGAGAAAGACAGCAGGAAGCAACAGCACAGAGGCATTTGGGAGTCTTGTGCATGAATTAAAGAGATAGCATCCAGGTTTAGCAGGTAATAGGGAACATTGGCCTTGAATACAATGAGAAGACAGAAGTACAGAGATTTGGTACACAGTACAGATCACAGCTGGAATACTGTACTGTGAATAACTCTGGACCCCTTACTTAAGGAACCATATTGTGACATTGAAGGCATTGTAGAGAAGGTTCACTCAGCTGATCATGGACATGGAGGGACTGTCTAAAGAGGAGAGGTTGAGCAGGTTGGGCCAATACTCGTGGAGGTTCACAAGAATGAGAGCTGACCTTATTGAAACATACAAGACACACAAGGTAGATTGTGAAACCTTCTGGGAGGGTCCATGACCAAGACGGAATAATCACAAAATAGGGCATCACTCATTTGCGATGGAGATCAGAAGGAATGTCTTCTCTCAGAGGGGAGTGAATCGGTGGAATTGTTTACCGCAGAGGGCTGTCAAGGCTGGGTCATTTAGTGCATTAAAAGTTTAGTTAGAAGCAGGTTGTTAATCTGGAAGGGGAATCGTGGGTAATGGGGAAACGGTGGTAAAGTGGAGTTGAGGATTATCAGGTCAGACATGATATCACTGAATGGCAGAGCAGATTCAACAGGCTGAATGGCCTACTTAGAGTCATAGCGAAGTACAGCATGGAAACAGACCCTTCGGTCCAAGCCGTCCATGCCAACCAGATATCCCAACCCAATCTAGTCCCACCTGCCAGCACCCGGCCCATATCCATCCAAACCCTTCCTATTCATATACCCATCCAAATGCCTCTTAAATGTTGCAATTGTACCAGCTTCCACCACATCCTCTGGCAGCTCTTTCCCTACATGTATCACCCTCTGAGTGAAAATGTCGCCCCTTAGGTCTCTTTTATATCTTTCCCCTCTCACCCTAAACCTATGCCCTCTTGTTCTGGACTCCTCGACACCAGGGAAAAGACTTTGCCTATTTACCCTATCCATGCCTCTCATAATTTTGTAAATCTCTATAAGGTCACCCCTCAGCCTCCAACACTCCAGGGAAAACAGCCCCAGCCTGTTCAGCCTCTCCCTGTAGCTCAGATTCTCCAACCCTGGCAACATCCTTGTAAATCTTTTCTGAATCCTTTCAAGTTTCACAATATCTTTCCTATAGGAAGGAGACCAGAATTGCACGCAATATTCCAACAGTGGCCTAACCAATGTCCTAGGTAGCCGCAACATGACCTCCCAACTCCTGTACTCAATACCCTGACCAATAAAGGAAAGCATACCAAACGCTGCCTTCACTATCCTATCTATCGGTGACTCCACTTTCAAGGAGCTATAAACCTGCACTCCAAGGTCTCTTTGTTCAGCAACACACTCTAGGACCTGACCATTAAGTGTATAATTCCTGCTAAGATTTGCTTTGCCAAAATGCATCACCTCACATTTTTCTGAATTAAACTCCATCTGCCACTTCTCAGCCCATTGGCCCATCTGGTCCAGATTCTGTTGTAATCTGAGGTAACCCTCTTCGCTGTCCACTACACCTCCAATTTTGGTGTCATCTGCAAACTTACTAACTGTACCTCTTATGCTTGCATCCAAATCATTTATGTAAATGACAAAAAGTAGAGGCCCAGCACCAATCCTTGTGGCACTCCACTGGTCACAGGCCTCTATTCAGAAAAACAACCCTCCACCACCACCCTCTGTCTTCTACCATTGAGCCAGTTCTGTATCCAAATGGCTAGTTCTCCCTGTATTCCATGAGATCTAACCTTGCTAATCAGTCTCCCATGGGGAACCTTGTCGAACGCCTTACTGAAGTCCATATAGATCACATCTCCTGCTCTGCCCTCATCAATCTTCTTTGTTACTTCTTCAAAAAGCTCAATCAAGTTTGTGAGACATGATTTCCACGCACAAAGCCATGTTGACTATCCCGAATCAGTCCTTGCCTTTCTAAATACACGTACATCCTGTTCTTCAGGATTCCCCAACAACTTGCCCATCACTGACGTCAGGCTCACTGGTCTATAGTTCCCTGGCTTGTCTTTACCGTGCTTCTTAAACAGTGGCACCACGTTTGCCAACCTCCAGTCTTTTGGCACCTCACCTGTGACTATCGATGATACAAATATCTCAGCAAGAGGCCCAGCAATCACTTCGCTAACTTCCCACAGAGTTCTCGGGTACACCTGATCAGGTCCTGGGGATTTATCCACCTTTAACCGTTTCAAGACATGCAGCATTTCTTCCTCTGTAATCTGGACATTTTGCAAGATGTCACCATATATTTCCCTACAGTCTATATCTTCCATATCGTTTTCCACAGTAAATACTGATGCAAAATCTTCATTTAGTATCTCCCCCATTTTCTGTGGCTCCACACAATGGCCGCCTTGCTGATCTTTAAGGGGCCCTATTCTCTCCCTAGTTACCATTTTGTCCTTAATGTATTTGTAAAAACCGTTTGGATTCTCCTTAATTCTATTTGCCAAAGCTCTTGTCCCCTTTGTGCCCTCCTGATTTCCCTCTTAAGTATACTCCCACTGCTTTTATACTCTTCTAAGGATTCACTCGATCTATCCTGTCTGTACCTGACATATGCTTCCTTCTTTTTCTTAACCAAACCCTCAATTTCTTTAGTCATCCAGCACTCCCTATACCTACCAGCCTTCCCTTTCACCCTGACAGGAATATACTTTCTCTGGTTTCTTGTTATCTCACTTCTGAAGACTTCCCATTTTCTAGCTGTCCCTTTACTTGTGAATATCTGCCTCCAATCAGCTTTCGAAAGTTCTGCTGCTATTTAGTCTTATGTGGTATTAAAAGGTGTTTCACTATCTCAGGGCACACTAAAGGACTTTACAACCAATTGACCTAGAGTCATCACTGTAGTATGGCTGCCAACTGATCCACATGAAGTTCCCATAATCGGAATCTGTTCAGTGCTTGGATATAGCCACACTTGGAGGGCACTGAAAGGACCCTGGTGTTACGACACGGTGGTGACCCCTTCTGCTAATTAAACCAAACACCCAGAAAACCTTACCTTGCCTCATAATCTGTTAAAGTATGAGTGACAGAGAGCTCCCAAATTCCACTATTTGAAGAAAAAGTATCCATTTATTCTTTAACTCTAAAAGTGAACATGAAACAACAACTACTTACAACTCTAAGCCTCCAACTCTAACAATATACTGTTCCATTAACCACCCATATTAAAATTACAACAACTTAATCTCAAGCCCAGATAGTGGCTGTCGTCTCTGGTGTCTGCCTTCCTCTGGCTGTAGATATCCTGAGTCATCTTCGGTCTTTTGCTGCCAAGATGGTTCATATGAAAAAGGAACCTTTCATAGAGAGTGTTTTGCTGGCAGTTACTCTGGCGATGGAAGTATCACTGTCTAACTTTCAAAATGTCTGCTTCATTATACCCCTAAACATTGGATCGTCTCATTGGTTTAATGTTGGCAAATAAGTAAATTCAAAATTGATTGGGTTTTATTATTGTAGGGCATAACTTAAGCTGATTGGTTAAATTCAAATAGTTGTCAATATAACAACCAAAACTCAGGTATTTGTTTCACAGCTAAATGTTTCATGTTTTCAATTTTCTCGTACACTCTGAGACTGCTAGTTAGTCGCATGACAGGTGCCTGCTAGCTCTCAGTGGACAACAGCCTTCACTCTCTCTTAAAGGTACTGTACACACCTTCAACTTCATAACATTGCACTCTTTGCTAAAGCAATGCCTTGGGATTGCTTATAAATACCCAAGATGTCAGACTTGACTTTGTTGACCATCTCACTCTGACTCTCTCAGCACACTCTCAGTAATTGGTGCCATGACCTCAGGGAGTTGAATAATCTTCTGTACGGGTACAAGTAGAGATTGCAGAATCAGCCAGAAATTAATGTAACAAGCAGTTTAGAGACCTGTTCTTCAGGATCGAGGTTTTACGTACAAAGAACCATTTCTTATGCAAATCAGTATGCTTACTTAAACAATAATTTTACAATGATCCAACTCTGTATTCTAGAATGTGACAGCTGATTAGCAGAATATTGGCTAATCCATAAACATGACTTGTGCTGACCCATCAGGTTCCTCTGCAGATGCCAGAATAAAAACGCAAACTATGCAGTTTCTGCCACAACACAATGATTGCAGTATTGGAGGTCACTCAGCTTCCAAACCTGTGCCAGCTCTTTCCAAGAGTTACCCACCCAGTCTCACTTTGTTTCTGCTTGCCCATCCCTCCAAGCACAGCCCATGTATATTCATCTCATTACATTCTGAAAGTTGCTAAGGAATCTCCCAAATTGGCGCTTCTAAGTAAATATACGATTTGGGGATTATATCTTCGTAAAAGACAATGCAAATAATGTTCCAAAGTTGGTGGGAACACGTCTTAGTGAGAGGGAGAAACTGAAGGAAATCAGTATTAGTGGGTGAACTGGAGTTCGAAAACTGATGGGATTAAAGGCTGATAAATCCCAGGGTCTGATAATCTACATCCCAGAGGAAGTAGCTGCAGAATTAATGGATACATTGGTGGTTCTCTTCCAAGATTTTACAGACTCTGGAACAGACTGAAGGGTAGCTCAGGTAACCCCTTTAAGTAAAAAAAAGAAGAAAATATGGCTTTGTCAAGGGGACAAATCTGCTAGAATTCTTTCAGGAGGTAATGAGCAAGTTAGACAAAGGAGAACCAGTGGACATGATCTATTTGGATTTCCAGAAAGCCTTTGACAAGGAACTGCATCGCAGTCTGCTAATTAAGATAAGAGTCCATGGTTTTAAGGACAAGGTACTGGCATGGATAGCCGATTGGCTGACGGGCAGAAGAGCGTTTGGAAAAAAGGGTCTTTTTCAGGATGGCACCCAGTGGCTAAGTGGAGTTCCACAAGGGTCTGTGTTGGGGGCACTATTCACATTATACATTAACAATCTGGACAAAGGAACCAAGTGCATTGTTGCTAAAGTTGCAGATGATACAAAGAGAGGTTGAGGGACAGGTAGCGTTGAGGAAGTGGGAAGGCTGCAGACTGGCTAGGAGAATGGGTAAAGAAGTGGCAGATGGAATACAATGTGGGCAAGTGTGAGGTTATGCACTTTGCTAGGAAGAATAGAGGTGTTGTTTATTTTCAAAACGGGGAAAGACTTCAGAAATATGAAACACAAAGGGACTTAGGAGTCCAAAAGTTCAGGATTCTCTTAAGGTTAACATGCAGGCTCAGTCATAGAGATGTACAGCATGGAAACAGACCCATCGGTCCAACCTGTCCATGCCGACCAGATATCCCAACCCAATCTAGTCCCACCTGCCAGCACCCGGTCCATATCCCTCCAAACCCTTCTTATTCATATACCCATCCAAATGCCTCTTAAATGTTGCAATTGTACCAGCCTCCACCACTTCCTCTGGCAGCTCATTCCATACACGTACCACCCTCTGCGTGAAAATGTTGCCCCTTAGGTCTCTTTTATATCTTTCCCCTCTCACCCTAAACCTATGCCCTCTAGTTCTGGACTCCCCGACCCCAGGGAAAAGACTTTGCCTATATATTCTATTCATGCCTCTCATAATTTTGTAAACCTCTATAAGGTCACCCCTCGGCCTCCGACGCTCCAAGGAAAGGCAAATGCAATGCTAGTATTCATTTAAAGCAGGCTAGAATATAAGATTAGTGATGGACTGCTGACATTGTACAAGGCTCTGGTCTGACCACATTTGGAATATTGTGAGCAGTTTTGGGCCCTGTATCTAAGGAAGGATGTGTTGACCTTGGAGGAGGTCCAGAGGTGGTTTTCAAGAATGATCCTGGGGATGAAAGTCTTATTTGAGGAGAGGTTGATGACTCTGGGTCTGTATACGATGGAGTTTAGAAGTCGGGGGGGGGGGGGGGGAAATCTGTTTAAAACTTACAGAATACTGAGAGGCCTAAATAGAGTGCACATGGAGAAAATATTTGCACTAGTAGGAGAGACTAGGACCTGAGGGCACGGACCCAGAGTGAAAGGATGACTCTTAGGAATTTCTTTGGCCAGAGGGAGTTGAATCTGGGGAACTCATTGCTGCAGAGTGGTTATGGAGGCCAAGCCACTGAATGTACTTCAGACAAAAACAAATGGGTTATTTACTGGTAAGGAAATCAGGAGTTACAGGGAAAAGATAGGAGAATAGGGTTGAGAAACATATCAGCCATGATGGAATGGTGGAGCAGACTCAAATGGGCTGAATGGCCTAATTCTGCTCCTTACAGTCTTATAGGCCTATTAGCCTGGCAACCGTAGTGGGCAAAATGCTACAGTCAGTGCCCAACAATTTAACAACAGAACACTTGGAAAACATTGAAAGGATTGAACAGAGTCAGCATGGATTTACACAAGACAAATCATCCTTCACAAATCCACTAACGTTTTAAGGATGTAACTGGTCGAGTTGATAAGGGACAGCCAGTGAATGTGATTTACTTGGACTTTCAAAAGGCTTTCAAAAAAGTCCCACATAAGAGATTAGCATGTCAATTCAAGTGCACAGGATTGGAAATAGTCCACTGACATGGGTAGAGAACTGGGTGGCAGATAGGATGGCAGGCTGCGACTAGTGGGGTACCACAGGGATCAGTGCTTGGATCGCATCTATTCACAACATATGTATGAATGATTTAGATGAGGGAACAAAGTGTAATATCTCCAAGTCTGCAGATGGAAGAAAGCTGGGTGGGAGGGTGAGCTGTGAGCGGGATGCAGAAGGTGTGTTTGGACGGGCTAAGTGAGTGAGCAGCTAGAGTATAATGTGCATAAACGAGAAGGTATCTGCTTTGGATTATAAAAACAGGAAAGCGAATTCTGATCTGAATGGTGATAGATTGGGAAAAGGCAGAGGTGTAACAAGACCTGGGTGTCCTTGTGCACCAGTCACTGAAAGTAAGCCTGCAGGTGCAACAGGTGATGAAGGAAGCAAATGGTATGTTGGCCTTCATAGCAAGAGGATTAAAGTACAGGAGCAAGGATGTCTTGCTGCAATTATGAGGCCTTTGGTCCCCTTATTGGAGGATGTTCCAGCTGTGGAAGGAGTGCAATGAAAGTTTATCTGACCGATTCCTGGGATAATGAAGAGACACTGGATTGGTTAGGACTATGCAAAGGTAGGTACTGCAGACGCTGGAGATTAGAGTCAAGACCAGAGTAGTGTTGGAAAAGCACAGAAGGTCAGGCAGCATCCGAGGAGCAGGAGAATCGATGTGTCGGGCATAAGCCCTTCATCAGGAAAGGATTATATTCACCAGAGTTTAGAAGAATGAGGGCAGGATTCTAGAAATTTCTAACTGGACAAGACAGGATAAACCCAGGAAGGATGTTCCCAATGACCAGGGGGAGTCCAGAACCAGGGGGTCATAGTCTAAGGATATGAGGTAAGCCATTTAGGGCAGAGAGGAGGAGTAGTTTCTTCAGTCAGTGAGTGGAATTCTCTGTCACAGAAAGAGACCAAAACATTGAACATTTTCAAGAAGGTGTTTATTTTTCACTCTTTGGGCTTAAAGAAATCAAAGAACATGCTCTTTAAATGGACAAGATTCAATTGGATTCTCCCTCAAACTTCTAAATCCCATTGAGTTCAGACCTAGAGCCCATTTAAAAAACTGCAGAAAGCTGAAACAAAGGGAATTGTACATGAAACTACCAACAGATAATGGAATATTGGCCCTTATTTCCAGGTGTTTGGAGTATAAGAGATGGGAAGTCTTACTGTAACTGTACAAGGTGCTGGGGAGACCATATCTGGAGCATTGGGAGTAGTTATGGAATCTTTATTTAAGACAAAAAAAATATTTTATTGGAGGCATTTCAGACAAGGTTCACTAGGATGATCCCTGAGTTGGAGGGATTGTTACATGAGCAAAAACTAAACTGGTTGGGATTCTACCCCCTGGAGTTTCGAAGAATGCGAGGCGATCTCAGTGAATCATTTTGGAATCTTAAGGGACGTGACAGGGTCAATGCTGAGAGGATGTTCCCACTCATGGGAGAATCTAGGAGCAGAGGGTACAGTCTCAGAATAAAGGGACACCAATTTCAGACTGAGATGAGGAGGAATTTCTTCTCTCAGAGGGTTGGGAGTCTTTGGAACTCCTTACTCCAGAGAGCTATGGGGGCAGAGTCCTGGTGATTATTTATTTAAGGCTGAGATAGATAGATTCTTGATCAGTCGAGGAATCAAGGGAAAGGACAAGAAGGTGGTGTGATAATGTCGGATCAGCCATGATCCTATAGAATTGGCTTGAGGGGCCAAATAGCCTACTCCTGTTCCTATTTCCTATGGTCTTATGGACTTATGGGGTAAAAGCAGGAAGCAGATACTGAGTTAGCTGACCAACCAAGATCATAAAGAATAGAGGATTAGGGCTGAACACTCTACGGTTGCCCGTTTTTTACATTTCTCTGTTTCCATTGCTTTTCAGGGAGATAATTCGAGATTATAACTCGCTGACTGAGGTAACTCATGATCTCATCCTTATTCTTTTGCCACTCATGTCAATTTTTTTTGATGGAAATGTGTTTTGCTGATGTTACTCCTTTCTGGGATGGTTTACTAGAAATCAAGCCCCATTATTCCTGACTCATCTTAAATGTTAAAAGGTGTCAACAAACATACAAAGGTTCTCAATTGACCTCAATAATCAGATCCAGGTTGATAGAAAGCATAGACCACATTTGTATACTGAACAAACATCACTATTTATTACAAGTAATTAGACTCTAGTCACAGGTAAACATTTTAAACCATCAGAGTATGCTGCTAATTATAACTTAAATCCCCTAATAATTTCTCCTGTGAACACAACCCACAAACAGAGAGGGTTAAACAGGTTATGGAGGAGAAGTTAGAAACAGTTTAGTAATATTTGTTTTAAGTTTCTATTGTCAAAATTATTTTGTGACTCTTCTGCTTTCTTACAATGGCTTCTTCAAGTTCTGTTAGTTGTCGTAGTGACTCTAATTCCTCTGGTACTGATATCAGCTTGCTGTTACTAGTGATTAAAACTTGTAAAAGGAGATCGCAGATATGTCCAGGTCAGGTTGTCAGATGGTTGCAACTGATGTTTAAGAAGGTTAAAGACTGTAGTTTAAAATGGCTTCTGGAAAACTTTGTGTATAGTCCATTGCTTCAGTCATTGTTCTCCAGACACTTCTGCTGGTTAGTTAGAAAATCTCCAACTTACCAACTAAAGGTCACAGCATAAAACAACCATTGCTGAAAAGATAAACTGGCTTTCTTCAGGCTGATAGTGAATTTTTACTTCAGTGTGTTTTGATTAGGAGAAAGTGAGGACTGCAGATGCTGGAGATCAGAGTTGGGAGTGTGGTGCTGGAAAAGCATAGCAGGTCAGGCAGCATCCGAGGAACTGGAGGATCAACATTTTGGGCATAAGCCCTGATGAAGGGCTTATGCCCAAAAACGTTGACTCTCCTGCTCCTTGGATGCCTCCTGATCTGCTGCGCTTTTCCATCACCACACTGTCAAACGTGTTTTGACTGCAGAGAACAGAGAGACTGCTACCTTGACCCCAGCTTCAAGCTGTACAGTTGCCTGACTGCCAATCACATAAATGTTGGAAGGCAAAAGGCAAAAATACTCCATTCCGAGGAAGGGTGACTGAATCTGAAATGGGAATCCTGATTTCTCTCCACAAATGGTCCCCGACCTGCAGAGTTTTCCTAGCAGTTTCTGTTCTTGGCTCCCAATCATGTGTACCTCAAACTCCAAACATTGCTTGTTCAAACAGTTGCTTGTCACAGGTGTCATGGTCTCTAAAACATGTAGCCACCCTTTCAAATGTCGGTTTTAAAACAGCTCCTTTTCATTTCAGTCAACAGTCTTCTTAAATAAAACTAAGTAAAATGTCACAGACCTTACACTGGCAAAGTTAGCATTTATTACCCGTGTTTTATTTCTCTTGCAAGTGGCTCATTTAATAATGAGTCAAACACATTGCTAAACACATTGGTGAACCAGGATTCAAATGGATTGAGGGTGTGAATTCAGACATAAGGTTGTCTTAGACAGTACCTTGGTAACACCACACCTGGTGTATTGTGTGCGGTTTGGATATACTTCAATTTAGATTTTATTGTCACATGTACTCGGGTACAGGAGTACAGAAAGAAAGTGTAAAATGCTGTCACACAAGGTGCCATCTTAGTACAAAGGTACCTGGGTACAAAAAACTCAGGTATAAAATAATAAAAAGCAACAAAGTTTATAAAGTTAAGCATTAGAATTACTCTAAGCATTATTCTGTTCATAGAATAAGTAGAAAAATGAAGAAATAGGTAATAGCTAGTATTAAAGTCCTTCTTAATATAGAGTAGAAAAATAAAAGGAATAAAGTTCAACAGTCTTTGATGAGTCCTTTGCTCAACTCGCTCTCTGGGAGACCCCAGCTGCAGACAGCAGGGGGAGGGGTGACCTCTCTCACTGCTCGCTCTCCCAGCATTAGGCAGCAAAGCCATTGCTGCTTCCACAGCTTCCGCCCCAATCTCCTCCTGCTACCTCCAGAACATGCCCTGACAGGACCCACTCTCACACCGAGAGGCCAGGCAGAGAGACCGGGCCAAGAGACTGGGACGAAAGACCGCTGTGCCGGGCTGAGAGACTAGGCCGAGAGACCAGGCCAAGACACCACCATGCTGGGATGAGAGATCGGGCTGAAAGACTGGGATGATAGACCGGGCTGAAAGACTGGGATGATAGACCGGGTCGAGAGACCAGGCCAAAAGACTGGGTCGAGAGACCGCCATTCCAGGTTGAGAGTCTGGGACCAGAGACTGCTATGCCAGGCCGAGAGACCGGGCTGAGAGACAGGGCCGAGAGACCACCATGCTGGGATGAAAGACCAGGCTGAAAGACTGGGATGAGAGACCGGACAGAGAGACCACTACAGGCGTCCGAGAGACCATACCGAGAGGATACCTCACTTGGTCTACGCTAAAGAAAAGAAATACCAAGAGAGGGAGAGAGAGAAAAAACATGAAAAATAAAGGGAAAGGAATGAGAAAGAACAGGACAGAGTGGACGGACTCTGGCAGAGGGAGTACAGCGGAGGGTCATTAGGCTGATTCCAGGGATGGCAGGACTGTCCCGTGAGGAGAGGGTACTTTGACGGGGCCCTGTATTCGCTGGAGTTGAGAAGGATGAGAGTGGGATCGGATTGAAACATATAAAATTCTAACAGGGCTGGACAGAGTAGGGAGGATATTTCCCCTGGGTAGGGGTGTCTAGATCCAGGGGACAGTCTCAGAACATGGGGTAGGTCATTTCGGACTGAGAGGGGGAAACATTTCTTCACTCAGAGGGGAGGGAACCTGTGGGATTCTCCACCACAGAAGGCTGGGGAGGCCAAGTCACTGAGTGTATTCAAGGAAGAGAGAAATGAATTTTTAAAATGTTAAAAAGGATCAAGTGGTATGGGGAGAATCTGGGAATATGGTGCTAAGATTGAGGATCAGCCATGATCATTTTGAATGGAAAAGCAGGTCTGAAGGGCTATAGAAACATAGAAGACAGGAGCTGCAGAAGGCTATTCAGCCCTTCAAACCTGTTCCATCATTCAGTCATGAATTATGTTTGATCATCCATCTCAGAAACCCTCTTGTTGTTTTCTGCTATACCCTTTAATTTAATTATTCCTAAGAACCATATCTAACTCCTTCTTGAAAAGTGTATTGATCTCAACTGTTTTCTGTGGCAGAGAATTCCACAGGCTCCCCACTCTCTGGGTGAAGTCATTTCTTGAAACGGCCTGACCCTTATCCTTAAACTGGTCATGGACTTCCCAGTCATTGGGAATATCATGCCCTGTTGGAATTTTATAGGTTCCTACGAGATCCCCTTCATTCTTCTAATCTCCAGTTTATATAATCCTAACCAACACAGTCTCTCTTCAGCAGTCAGTCGGATCAGCCCCAGGGATCAGTCTGGCTGACTTCCACTGTGGTACCTTTTCAGCCAGAAGGCCCTTCCTCAGATAAGGAGATCAAAATTGCACATTATATTCCAGGTGTGGTCTCAGCAAGGTCCTGTACAATTGTAGCAAATATCCCTGCTCCTGTACACGAAATTCTCTTGCTTTGAAGGACAACATACCATCTGGATGGGTATATGAAGGAATAGTTTGGAGGGATATGGGCCGGGTGCTGGCAGGTGGGACTAGATTAGGTTGGGATATCTGGTTGGCATGGACGGGTTGGACCGAAGGGTCTGTTTCTGTGCTGTACATCTCTATGACTCTATTTGCCTTCTTCACCTGCACACTTACTTTCAGAGACAGGAGAATGAGGTCACCCAGATCCCATTACCTTCCCCCTTTCCCAATCTATCACCACCCAGATAATAATCTGCCTTTCTGTTTATGCTCCCAAAGTATCTAACCTCACATTTATCCACATCATACTTCATTTGCCCACTCATTCAACTTGTCCAAATCACATTGAAGCATGTTCCTCTCAGCTCACCCTCCCATTAATACTGAATTCCAGATTTTGTTGACTGAATTTAAATTCTACTATCTGTTGGAGTGTGATCAGAATCTGGATTCCTTCAACCATGAGCCTTGACCCTTGACTTGCTATTCCAGGAACGTTAGCCTCATTCTCGTTACTGACCCTGCATCCACTGGAAATACTGGAACAGTTATAGCAAGTGATGAGGTGCCAGTGTTGCACTGGGGTGGACAAAAGTTAAAAATCCCGCAACACCAGGTTATAGTCTAACAGGTTTATTTGGAAGCACTAGCTTTCAGAGCGCTGCTCCTTCATCAGGTGGTTGCGAAACAGGATGATAAGACACAGAATTTATAGCAAAAGCTCACAGTGACATGGAATGTAATATTAAACAAACTTACCTTATATCCTTCACCTTTTAGAAGGATCATGTTAGTTTCGGTTCCTCCACATGTAAATTCCAGAACTTTTTAAAGTTACATTCTCAAGACAGCTTTAACAATAGGTGCCATCTCAGCTCAGGTAATGCACTGAAGGTGTGAGATTAAAGTCTGTCTGTGTCCCAATATTAGGTCAGCCTGATTCTATTTCTAAATAGAATATATCATATTTACATATGAAAGAACTGAAACCAACCTGGTCATTCTAAACGATGAGCAAAAAATGAGGTCTGCAGATGCTGGAGATCACAGCTGAAAATGTGTTGCTGGTTAAAGCACAGCAGGCCAGGCAGCATCTCAGGAATAGGGAATTCGACGTTTCGAGCATAAGCCCTTCATCAGGAATGAGAGAGAGTAGCCAAGCAGGCTAAGATAAAAGGTAGGGAGGAGGGACTTGGGGGAGGGGCGATGGAGGTGGGATAGGTGGAAGGAGGTCAAGGTGAGGGTGATAGGCCGGAGTGGGGTGGGGGCGGAGAGGTCAGGAAGGAGATTGCAGGTTAGGAGGGCGGTGCTGAGTTGAGGGAACCGACTGAGACAAGGTGTGGGGAGGGGAAATGAGGAAGCTGGAGAAATCTGAATTCATACCTTGTGGTTGGAGGGTTCCCAACGGAAGATGAGGCGCTCCTCCTCCAGCCGTCGTGTTGTTCTAAACGTTGAGAGACTTCACAAACAATCTGGGTCTTCTTCATTATATAATTTTAGTTACATTACACTGTAAACTTTTGCTATAAATTCTGCGTCTTACAATCTTATTCTCCACAACCACCTGATGAAGGAGCAGCGCTCCGAAAGGAAGTGCTTCCAAATAAGCCTGTTGGACTGTAATCTGGTGTTGTGTGATTTTTAACTTTCTGCCATTGTACGTAGGTGGTGAAGGGAGTGGATGTGGTGCCTATTGGCAGGCGGCTTGTCCTGGCTGGTGTCGAGCTTCTCGAGTGTTGCTGGAGCTGCCCCCATCCCATGTGTGGAGCATTCCATCACATTCCAAACTCCTGCCTTGTAGATAATAGGTATTAAGGGAGACAGGAGATAAGTTATTCATTGCAGGATTGCTAACCTCTGACCTGCTGTTGTAGCCACAGTATTTATTGGCCAGTCTAGTTCAGCTTCCAGCTAAACGTAAGCCCCTGGGATGTTGATAGTGAGGGATTCAGTGACTATTATAACTAAAAAAGGGGATCATTTGGTTTCTGTTTTGTCAAAGGTGGTCATTAATAGACATTTGTGAAACACAAACATTACTAACCACTTTCTGGATCAGTGGTGCAGGAAGAGCACAGCAGTTCAGGCAGCATCCAATGAGCAGCGAAATCGACGTTTCGGGCAAAAGCCCTTCATCAGGAATAAAGGCAGTGAGCCTGAAGTGTGGAGAGATAAGCTAGAGGAGGGTGGGGGTGAGGAGAGAGTAGCATAGAGTACAATGGGTGAGTGGGGGAGGGGATGAAGGTGATAAGTCAGGATGAGAGGGTGGAGTGGATAGGTGGGAAAGGAGCTAGGCAGGTCGGACAAGTCCGGACAAGTCACAAGGCCAGAACGCCCCTGGTGCTCACCTTCCACCCTACAAACATTCGCTTAAACCAAATCATCCGCCGATATTTCCGCCACCTCCAAACGGACCCCACTGCCAGGGATATATTTCCCTCCCCACCCCGTTCTGCCTTCCACAAAGACCGTTCCCTCTGTGACTACCTGGTCAGGTCCACGGCCCCCTACGACCCACCCTCCCATCCTGGCACTTTCCCCTGCCACTGCAGGAACTGTAAAACCTGCACCCACACCTCCTCCCTCACCTCTATCCAAGGCCCTAAAGGAGCCTGCCACATCCATCAAAGTTTTACCTGTACATCTACTAATATCATTTATTGTATCCGTTGCTCCCGATTCGGTCTCCTCTACATTGGGGAGACTGGACGCCTCCTAGCAGAGTGCTTTAGGGAACATCTCCGGGACACCGGCACCAATCAAACACACTGCCCCGTGGCCCAACATTTCAACTCCCCCTTCCACTCTGCCGGAGACATGGAGGTCCTGGGCCTCCTTCACCGCCGCTCCCTCACCACCAGACGCCTGGAAGAAGAATACCTCATCTTCCACCTTGGAACACTTCAACCCCAGGGCATCAATGTGGACTTCAACAGCTTCCTCATTTCCCCTTCCCCCACCTCACCCTAGTTCCAGCTCAGCACTGTCCCCATGACTTGTCCGGACTTGTCCTACCTGCCTAGCTCCTTTTCCACCTATCCACTCCACCCTCTCCTCCCTGACCTATCACCTTCATCCCCTCCCCCACTCACCCATTGTGTTCTAGCTACTCTCTCCCCACCCCCACCCTCCTCTAGCTTATCTCTCCACGCTTCAGGCTCTCTGCCTTTATTCCTGGTGAAGGGCTTTTGCCCGAAACGTCGATTTCACTGCTCCTCGGATGCTGCCTGAACTGCTGTGCTCTTCCAGCACCACTAATCCAGAATCTGGTTTCCAATATCTGCAGTCATTGTTTTTACCATATTACTAACCACTTGTCAATCTGCATGTAGGGGAGATGGCCATTACTGAAGCAGCTGAAGATGGTTGAGCCTAGGACACTACTCAGCACCACACTCTTCAATAGACAATATAGACAATAGACAATAGATGCAGGAGTAGGCCATTCTGCCCTTCGAGCCTGCACCACCATTCATTATGATCATGGCTGATCATCCTCAATCAGTATCCTGTTCCTGCCTTATCTCCATAACCCTTGATTCCACTATCCTTGAGAGCTCTATCCAACTCTTTCTTATACGAATCCAGAGACTGGGCCTCCACTGCCCTCTGGGGCAGAGCATTCCACACACCCACCACTCTCTCGGTGAAGAAGTTTCTCCTCATCTCTGTCCTAAATGGCCTTCCCCGTATTTTTAAGCTGTGTCCTCTGGTTCGGGACTCACCCATCAGCGGAAACATGTTTCCTGCCTCCAGAGTATCCAATCCTTTAATAATCTTGCACATCTCAATCAGATCCCCTCTCAGTCTTCTCAACAAGGACATACAAGCCCAGTCGCTCCAATCTTTCAACATAAGATATTCCCGCCATTCCAGGAATTGACCTCGTGAACCTACGCTGCACTCCATCAATAGCCAGAATGTCTTTCCTCAAATTTGGAGACCAGAACTGCACACAATATTCCAAGTGTGGTCTCACCAGGGCCCTCTGCAGAAGAACCTCTTTGCTATGTTATGAAGGCCAGCATGCTATTAGCTTTCTTCACTACCTGCTGTACCTGCATGCTTGCTTTCATTGACTGGTGTACTCTGACCTCCAGCATCTGCAGTCCTCACTTTCTCCCAGGCTCGGTGCATTACTCAGGGGTAAATGCAGAGTAATAAGGCAGGGGAATGGGACGTTTTGGAGGGTCGGTGTGGATATGCTGGGCTGAAGGGCCTGTTTCCACACTGTAGGGATTCTATAAATCAAATTCCATTAAAAAAATTAAGAGGGGGTCAGGGAGAGAAGAAAGAGACTAAATTAAAGTTAAGTTGGAGGATGAGTTAAAGCACTGTATCCCCATGGCTGCCTCTCAAGTTAATACAAACATATACATTTCAAGCAGCTGTAGGCCATTTGGCTCCTTGGGGATGCTCCACCATTTCACAAGATTTATTTGACTGTAACTTCATTTGCACATTGGCCACTTCCAACCATGGTAATACTGGATTAATCAATCAAAATCCCTCACTTTTGAGCAGAGAAGGTGAGGGGTGGCCTAATGGTGTAATCGCTGGACTGTAAATCCAGAGACCCAGATATTAGATTAGATTACTTACAGTGTAGAAACAGGCCCTTCGGCCCAACAAGCCCACACCGACCCGCCGAAGCGCAACCCACCCATACCCCTACATTTACCCCTTACCTAACACTACGGGCAATTTAGCATGGCCAATTCACCTGACCCACACATCTTTGTGACTGTGGGAGGAAACTGGAGCACCTGGAGGAAACCCACACAGACACGGGGAGAACGTGCAAACTCCACACAGTCTGTCGCCTGAGTCGGGAATTGAACCCGGGTCTCAGGCGCTGTGAGGCAGCAGTGCTAACCACTGTGCCACCGTGCCGCCCACTATTATTCTAGACCCCTGGGTTTGAATCCTGCCATGGCAGATGATGGAATCTGAATTCAATAAAAATCTGGAATTAAGAGTCTCATGATAACTATGTTGGGAAAAATCCATCAGGTTTACACATGTCCTTTAGGACAGGAAAATGCCATCTTCACCTTCTCTGGTCTATATGTGACTCCAGACAGCAGGAATGTGATTGACATTTAACTGCCCTTTGGGATATTAGTGATGGGCAATAAATGCTACCCTAGCCAGTGATGCCTTCATCCCATGAATGAATGAAAAGTGTATTAAATTTTCTACTTAATCCATTTCTGCTCGACAGAACAATTCTCAGAATTATTCTCTCCACAATTCCCTTTACATTGTTGAGTAATGCTGAAAATGTGTTGCTGGTTAAAGCACAGCAGGTCAGGCAGCATCCAAGGAACAGGAAATTTGATGTTTCGGGCATAAGCCCTTCTTCAGGAATGAGGAGAGTGTGCCAGGCAGGCTAAGATAAAAGGTAGGGAGGAGGGACTTGGGGGAGGGGCGATGGAGATGTGATAGGTGGAAGGAGGTCAAGGTGAGGGTGATAGGCCGGAGTGGGGTGGGGGCGGAGAGGTCAGGAAGGAGATTGCAGGTTAGGAGGGCGGTGCTGAGTTGAGGGAACCGACTGAGACAAGGTGGGGGGAGGGGAAATGAGGAAACTGGAGAAATCTGAGTTCCTTCCTTGTGGTTGGAGGGTTCCCAGGCGGAAGATGAGGCGCTCCTCCTCCAGCCGTCGTGTTGTTATGTTCTGCCGGTGGAGGAGTCCAAGGACCTGCATGTCCTCGGTGGAGTGGGAGGGAGAGTTAAAGTGTTGAACCACGGGGTGGTTGGGTTGGTTGGTCCGGGCGTCCCAGAGGTGTTCTCTGAAGCGTTCCGTAATTGTTGAGTAATGGGCTACTGCCAAAATTTACAGGGAGTGCCTTACCTGATGACCTAATTCAGCGCAGACAATTCAAAAATGAATGCATTATAATCATACTGATCGACTCATTGCGCAAAGATAATATGCAAATTTACTATTCACTAGAAAACATTACAGTAAGAACAAGGTGTGGCAATTTGTCACAGCTGTCCACCCACATCAGTCTTTTCGGCTGTCTGAAAGACATTATTTGGCACATTGTCAAAGTTTCTTCCGAAACTCAAAACATTTATTTTATTTCTAGCATCACTCTAACTGAATTCCTGAATGTTGGTCAAGCAGAACCCTCCTTTAAGAAATACATGCCGATTGTTAGATTAGATTACTTACAGTGTGGAAACAGGCCCTTCGGCCCAACAAGTCCACACCGACCCGCCGAAGCGCAACCCACCCATACCCCTACATTTACCTCTTACCTAACAGTAAAAAATGAGGTCTGCAGATGCTGGAGATCACAGCTGCAAATGTGTTGCTGGTCAAAGCACAGCAGGTTAGGCAGCATCTCAGGAATAGAGAATTCGACGTTTCGAGCATAAGCCGAAGGGCTTATGCTCGAAACGTCGAATTCTCTATTCCTGAGATGCTGCCTAACCCGCTGTGCTTTGACCAGCAACACATTTGCAGCTCTTACCTAACACTACGGGCAATTTAGCATGGCCAATTCACCTGACCCGCACATTTTTGGACTGTGGGAGGAAACCGGAGCACCCGGAGGAAACCCATGCAGACACGGGGAGAACGTGCAAACTCCACACAGTCTGTCGCCTGAGTCAGGAATTGAACCCGGGTCTCAGGCGCTGTGAGGCAGCAGTGCTAACCACTGTGCCACCGCGCCGCCCACTTTGAGTGCATATTGTTATGATGCACTCAAGTTGGAGCTGTTTCTATGAAGCAAAGATTCCATTATCTTTCTCATCACTGACTTTCAGCTGACTATGATGTGGAGATTCTGGATGACTAACCCAGTGATATTACCTTGACACCATTGCCTCACGGTGCTGTGAACCTGGGTTCAATTCCAGCCTCGGGTGACTGCCTGTGTGGAGTTTGCACTTTCTCTCTGTGTCTACGTGGGTTTCCTCCCATGGTCCAATTAGGTTAGGTGGTTTGGCCATTCTAAATTGCCCCTACTGCCTCAGGATGTGTAGGCTAGGTGCATCATTCAGGGGAAATGATGAGTAATAGGGGAATGGGTTTGGGTGGGTTACTTTTCCAGCGGGGGTGGGGTTGGTGGTCAAATAGAATCCCTGCAGCATGGAAATGGGCTATGATTTTGAATACCTCCAATTACCATAAAGCAGAAAAGATGTAAAATAGAAAGGGCTCAGAGTGAATGAGCAATGAATGTGTATTTTAAAAAATTCAAATTCTGGAACATTAAATTCTGCAGGAAACATAAAAGTCATTTTGATGGAATGTTCATATCTGGAGCAATTTCTTTTAAGAGTTCAGTTTCTTGACTACAGCAAGAAGTTTACAGATGTTTGGGATAATGCAGAATGAACTCCTGGTTAATGTATCCTTTGGCAGGAAGCAGCCCAGTCATGGGGGTGTCATTGAATCAGAGCTCTGTGCAGCTCAGGGAGGAGAAGGATGTGCTCAGAACTAGCCGTCATAATCTTCACATACTGGGTCAGCCATTTCGGACTCAGAGGAGGGGAAATGTCTTCACTCAGAGAGTGGGGAAGCTGTGGAATTCTCTGCCACAGGAAGCAGTTCAGGCCAAAACATTAAATGTTTTCAAGACGGAGTGAGATATAGGGCTCAAGATCAAAGGGAATGGGGAGAAAGTGGGAGCAGGGGACTGAGTTGGATGATCAGCCATGATCATAATGAATGGCGGAGCAGGCTCGAAGGGCTGAATGGCCTACTCCTGCTCCTATTGTCTATCTTTCTATGCAAGAGACGCCTTTGGGATTAGACATCTAGAATATATCAAAGAAAGACCTTGCATTTATAAAATGCAGCCTCAAAGTTGCAAAGTGCTTTACAGGCAATTAAATTTTTATTTTAGGAGTATAGTCTACTGTTAGACTGTAGTGAGGACTGCAGATGCTGGAAATCAGAGTCTACATTACAATGGTGCTGGAAAAGCACAGCCAGTCTGGTAGTTCCCTGCCTTCAGTCCTGACGAAGGGCTTTCGCCCGAAATATAGCTCACTGTTGCCAAGCATGAAATGCAGCTAACTGGCACGCAATCCCACAAACAAACAAACAAACATCTTTGACTTCAAGAACTTTTAGAATTGCAAAACAATACAAACAAGGAGGAGCAAGCCAACAAATAAAACTTTTTATGTTAAAATTCAATTTTAATACATTAAATCCGTGTTTTTCTTATCCATTGAAGTCCTTACTGTATTTATATCCCTCACTCATACATACAATACCATAAAATATGGAGCAGAACTTAGATGATTCAGTTCATTGATTCAGTTCCACCATTTGATATGTTTCTCCACCCCATTCTCCTGCTTTCTCCCAGTAACTTTTGATCCCCTGAGCAATCAAGAACGTGTTTAACTCTGTCTTTAGTACAAATCAATGACTTGGCCTCTACAGCACTCTGTGGCAATGAGTTCCACAGCTTCACCATGCTGGCTGAAGAAATTTCTATTCAAGGGGAGGATGGGGAGGAACCCTTGAATAGAAAATGAACCTGTGGTGGAGAGCTGCTGTGCTTCAGATTGATGTTTGTCAAATTAATGAAGAGGAAGTCTCCAAGGTTTGGCCCAGCAGCTACTGGGGAATATTATCCAGCGCCTGCTCTCTATAGGGATTGGGAGAAAGTGAGGACTGCAGATGCTGGAGATCAGAGTCGAGAGTGTGGTGCTGGAAAAGCACAGCAGGCCAGGCAGCATCTGAGGAGCAGGAGAGTCGACGTTTCAGGCAAAAGCCCTTCATCAGGGATTCACAATGAAGGCCTTTTTCCCAAAACGTTGAATCACCTGCTCCTCAGGTGCTGTCTGACCTGCTGCTCTCAAGGGATGGATCCACCCAGAGTCCACTTAAGACTGATCAGTGGACCCAACGCTAGCTCCAATTTGCACACAGTAGAATCTTCTGCGATGAACAGTGTAACACCAGCCTTTATTGAGAATCAGAGAGAGGCGACCATTCGACCCATCACACTTCTGCAGGCTCTTTGAAAGAGGAGTTATGTTCAGACCCCATATGCCTACCCTTGACCTGTGGTCTTATCAGCCATTCCTCATCTCGACAAAGCTGCTGACCTTTGAGTTTATTCCTGGAATAAATATCTGCCAGCCTTGCAGGTCAAACATTCCTGATCCTGACAACTCCATGTAACATAGCATCTTTGCGTCTCCATTCTTAAGCTTCTATGGAAGAATCATACGGCATGGAAACAGACCACTCGGCCCAACCAATCCATGCCAACCATCATTCCAAACTAGACCAGTCCCAATGGCTTGCTCCTGGCCCATATCCCTCCCAACCTTTCCTACCTGTGTACTTATCCAAATGTCTTTTAAATATTGTAACTGTACCTGCATCCACCACTTTCTCTGCAAGTTCATTCCTCACGTGAACCACCCTCTGTGTAAAAGAATTGCCCCTCACGTCTTTTTAAATCTTTCTTCTCTCACCATAAAAATGCGCCCCCTTATCTTGAAATCCTCCATCTTAGGGAAAGGACCGCAAGATACCTATACCCCTCATGATTTTATAAACCTCTGTTCAAAGTTTGTGAGAAGATTAGATTACTTACAGTGTGGAAACAGGCCCTTCAGCCCAACAAGTCCACACCGACCCGCCGAAGCACAACCCACCCATACCCCTACATTTACCCCTTACCTAACACTACGGGCAATTTAGCATGGCCAATTCACCTGGCCCGCACATCTTTGGACTGTGGGAGGAAACCGGAGCACCCGGAGGAAACCCACGCAGACACAGGGAGAACGTGCAAACTCCACACAGTCAGTCGCCTGAGTCGGGAACTGAACCCGGGTCTCAGGCGCTGGGAGGCAGCAGTGCTGACCACTGTGCCATCCTGCCGCCCACTTGTAGCTTGTAGCTCGGGTGCTCGTTGTTGTGGTTCTGTTCGCCGAGCTGGGAGTTTTTGTTGCAAACGTTTCGTCCCCTTTCTAGTCCCCTTTACAAACCTCTATGAGGTCACCTCTCAACCTCTTAAGCACCCAGCGATAAAGGCTTTATAACTTAAACCCTCCATACCTGGCAACATCCTGCGAAACCTCTTCTGAACCCTCTCTAGCTTAACAATATCCTCCCTATAAATGGGAGACCAGAACTGGACACAGCAATGTGGAAGAGGCCTCACAAACATCTTGGACAAACTCAACATCAGTTTTACCAGTGATTTCAAATCTATGACCATTGGTTATTCACCCACTCACTGTAGCAATTACATTTTCTCAATTTTCTCTATCAACAACCTCTTGTCACCTGAAAAGCCTCATCTCACCTCTTCACCTTTCTGTTCCAAAGGAGATCACTCCCAACTCTTCCAACCTTTCCGCACAAACGACTATTTCTCATTCCTTGTAAAAGTCCTGAGAAATCTCCGGCACACCCTGTTGAAAATTATGCCTTTCCAGAAATGAGGTGCCTGAAATCGTCTACAAATCCCTGACAAAATCAAAGCCTATGATTCATTATTCTTTTCATCCATTTTTTGCAGGAAAAAAACAAAACAAGCACAAATTACCTAAATGGTGACGGTGGCAGAGCTCAGAGATGCAGTGTACTGGCGCATGATCTTGCATTTGGTTAGTCTGCAGATCCAGTGTGTACAAAGGGAATTGAATAGAATGTTCCAGAATCGTAGGTAGATAGAATAGTGAAGAAAGTGTTTGGTATGTTTGCCTTTATTGAACAATGCATTGAATATCGGTGTGAGAATGTCATATTGCGGCTGTACAGCACAATGGTTAGGCCAATTTTGAATATTATGTGCAATTCTGGTCTCCTTGCTATAGGAAGGATGTTGTGAAACTTGAAAGGGTTCAGAAAAGATTTATAAGGATGTTGCCAGGGTTGGAGGGTTTGAGCTGAATAGGCTGGGACTACTGCCCCTGGATTGCCGGAGGCTGAGGGGTGACCTTATAGAGGTTTATAAAATCATGAGGGACATGGATTGCATAAATAGACAAAGTCTTTTCCCTGGGGTGGGGGAGTCTAAACCTAGAGGGCATAGGTTTGAGGTGAGAGGGGAAAGATATAAAGGAGACCTAAGGGGCAACATTTTACACAGAGGGTGGTACGGGTATGGAATGAGCTGCCAGAGGAAGTGGTGGAGGCTGGTACAATTGCAACATTTGAAGGACAATTGGACAGGCACATGAATCAGGAGGGTTTAGAGGGATATGGGGACTACTATAAAAGATAGTCATTAAGGATTAGAGCCAAACTGGAAAAGTACTTGAGGGGCTAAGGATGGAAGATACACTGACACAGGGTGAACTGAAAGGAGGTTGAGTGGGAGAAACAATAACACCGATATCAACTAGTTCTGGGCCGAATGGCCTCTCTCTGTGCTGCTAATATCTTGTGAAAAAACATGAACAGTCCAGCTGTTTCTGCAGTGATAGTCACAACGTAGTATGGTTTGCTGAATAATATCCTCACAGAAACTTTAAAATACCTTGAAAAGGAGGCTCTGCTGTGAACACGCAACAGGCTGAAGTGTAAATCATAGAATGCTACAGGCCATTGGCCCATCGAGTCTGCACCAACCCTCCAAAGAGTATCTCAACCAGACCCAGCCCCCTAACCTATTCCTTGATTTTCCCCTCACCTGTACATCCTAACCTACACATCTTTAGCCTATGGGAGGGAACCTATGCTGACATGGGTAGAACATGCAAAGTCCGCATTGACAGTCACCCGAGGCTGGAATCAAAACCAGGTCTCTGGTGCTGCGAGGCAGTAGTGCTAACAACTGAGCCACTGTGCTACCCCTACTGTTGGCAAACCAGAAGCAAATCTTACGGTTTAAAGTAGGAGCTAACTACTGCAGATATTGGAATCTGTACTGAAAACAACAAATGCTGGAGATCACAGCGGGTCAGGCAGTATCCATGGGGAGGGAGCAAGCTAACGTTTCAGGTCTAGATGACTCTTCATCAGAGCTGAAGTGAAGTGTGGAGGGAGAAAGTGAGGACTGCAGATGCTGGAGATCAGAGTTGAGAGTGTGGTGCTGGAAAAGCACAGCAGGTCAGGCAGCGTTCGAGGAGCAGGAGAATCAACATTTTGGGCAAAAGCCTTTCACCAGGAAGTGTGGTGATGACAGCATTTATGCAACACGGTGAGGGCGGGATTGGCATGCAGGGGAAGAAAGGGTGTTGATAGTTGAGATTAACTGATTGGAATGTGAGAATGGCAGAATAATAGTGTCTAATCGCTAGACTGGAAAGGACAGACCCTCCCAGTCGGGTGTTGGGGTGGGGGTGGGGAGGGAAAGAAGGTTCCAGAGAATGTAACAAACCAAGCTAAAAGTAAGGCAAGGAATGGATTCACAACGTACAGGTGCTGTACTCGATTTTGAGCCCAGGAGATTGTAAAGCACCAAATTTGAAAACGAGAGGTTGCTTTTGCAGTTTTGACTGTGATTCACTAGAGCATTGCAGCGTGCCAAGGACAGTCAAGTAACTGTTGATGAGGAGCCTCCAGAATCAGATTGCAACCCATTCTTAACTAATAGTACGCCATATACTTCAATAAAATTACGCGAAACAAGAAGAAAAATCATACTGATCGATTCAGGTGAAAATCTTGTGAATTACTCGCACAGAAACAGACACACGACTCCATGTCAGTGTTTATGTTTCACACTGACCTCTTTGCTCCCTTTATTGCACCTTCTCATATCCCTTCCAACAAAGTTAATAAATCACTTATAAAGTACTTTGCAATGCGGCTGATTCACCCTTCCATGAAATATCAACACTTTTTCATAAAAAGGGTGCTCCAATACCCCGCATGCACAGTAAATCATTCATTAATTAGATTTTTCAGTTTTAAACAATGTACAACACCCCTTGATTCTCAAATATAGCATTAAATTTAACAGAAATTTAATGTGCCCCTCATCTCATTCACCCCAGACACTGGCTTTGGAAAACACTTCTACCAGTTGCTGGCCAATGGTCCAGATTCATTTTAAAATCTCCCTATTCCCAGTGTGAGATAACTTTGGAAAATTAACTTGGTTGCAGTTTGGAAGCTGAAGTTCATTCAGGGGTCACTGACCAGATATCTGGACAGTCAGGGCAGATGATTGTTCAGTGGGAATGTCACTACTCTAGTAATCCAGAGGCCCCAAACTATTGCCTGGGGGTTGTGGGTTCAAATCCTACATCTGCAGCTTGTGCAATTTAAAAAATATTGTTTAATAAACCCATGACAACTACATTCAATTGTTGAAAAACCATTTGGTTCACTGATAACCTTCCGGGAGGGAAATCTGCTATCCTTACCCAATCTGGCCTACATGTGATGCAGACCCACAGCGAATGTGGTGGTCTTTGGAAATGACTTGATTAAGCCCCTCAGTTCAAAGGGACAATTAGGGATGGATAACAAATACTTACAACCACTCACATCCCATGAAAGAACAAAGAATTTTAGTTTTGCGCACAATAAGATCCATTGTCTTGAATGTATGTATCAACTAAAAAAAAACAACTGACACCCATATCCCACGAAAGAACAAACCATTTAAATTTTGCACAAAATAAATTAAATTAATATCTTGAATGTACCTATCAACAGGTTAAAAACAATTTGAATAATCCAGCATTAACATAACTAACATATGCTGAATGACTAAGGTTTCTGGGATTGTATCCATTAGAGTTTAGAAGGTTGAGGGGAGATCTAATAGAAACTTACAAGATAATGCATGGCTTAGAAAGGGTGGACGCTGGGAAGTTGTTTCAGTTAGGCGGGGAGACTAGGACCCGTGGGCACAGCCTTAGAATTAGAGGGGGTCCATTTAGAATGGAAATGAGGAGACATTTCTTCAGCTAGAGAGTGGTAGCCTGTGGAATTCATTGCAATGGAGTGCAGCGGAGGTAGGTACGTTAATTATCTTCAAGGCAGAGATTGATAAATTCTTGATCTCGCAAGGAACTAAGGGATACAGGGAGAGTGCAGTTAAAGTGGAGTTGAAATGCCCATCAGCCACGATTGAATGGTGGAGTGGACTCGATGGGCCGAATGGCCTTACTTCCACTCTTATGTCTTATGGCCTTATTAACAGCGCTTAAGGAAAAAAATTATCTAATTTTAATAAAATAAAACTGCAGACACTGGAGATCTGAAACAAGAGCAGAAATTGCTGGAGAAGCTCAGCAGGTCTAGCAATATCTGTGGTGACAGAAATCAGAGTTAACATTTCAGGTTCAGTGACTCTTCAATTCTCACTGGATTCTGTGAAGCCACAGATGTTAACTTTGCTTTCTTTCCGCAGATGCTGCCAGACCTGCTGAGTTTCTCCAGCAATTTCTGTTATTATTTAACTATAATCCTGTCGGTAAAATGTGTGTAAAAATTCGGGCTTTTTTTTACTGCTGTTGATCTTGTGACAAAAGGCTTCTAATAACACATTAAGAATAATTTATATTTTCTGCTACAAGAAACAATAACAACTATAATTGTACACCTTGTGTTGAAGCCGTACAGCATGGGAACAAAGCTTTCAGTCCAACTCGTCCGTGCTGACCAGTCAACTATGTTGTGACAAAGCTTCTCATTGTGCCTCGGGTTCACGTGGCAATGAATTCAATTCAGTTCAATTCAATACCACCCGGGCAGGTTTATTTGCTGTATACTTATGTTGGAACCAGAAAGTGTTAAGCCTTCGACTCTTTTAAACTAAGTGACAGCCTCCTCATCAGGCAGCTTTCCAAGCCCGACACAGCTCTTCACTGACTGTTTTTAAGGGTTTTTTTTCGATTAATGCATTCTAAATGGGAAAGGCTGGGTGGGAGCCAGCAATGAGATGTTAGGGAATACTGGGATATTACTCAGAAGCCTCACTGTGGACTCCTGGCCCATGGGGTCTTTCCCATAGGCTTTAATCATCAAGCTACAGGCAATCATGCAATTTCCCAATAACTTTCATGAAGGGCGTCACCACAAAACCATACAACATAGGAATCGAAAGTAGGCCATTCAGCCCATCGAGTCTGTTCCTCCATTCAATGACATCATGTCTGATCTGATAATCCATAATTCCACTTTTCTGCTTTTCCTCCATTACCCTTGATTCCCCTTCCTGATTAAAAATCTGTCTATTCCAGTCTTGAATGTACTTAATGACCCAGCCCCAACAGCCCTCTGTGGGAAAGAATTCACTCCCACCTGAGAGAAGAAATTCCTCCCTATCTCTGTGTTAAATGCACAAACCCCTACTCTGAGAATATTCTCTCTGATCCACAAGGGAAAAACTTTTCAACATCTGAACTGTCGAGTCATAGAGATGTACAGCATGGAAACAGACCTGTCAGTCCAACTCGTCCATAGCAACCAGATATTAGATTAGATTACTTACAGTGTGGAAACAGGCCCTTCGGCCCAACAAGTCCACACTGACCCGCTGAAGTGAAATCCACCCATTCCCCTATATTTACCCCTTTTACCTAACACTACGGGCAATTTAGCATGGCCAGTTCACCTGGCCCGCACATCTTTGGACTGTGGGAGGAAACTGGAGCACCCGGAGGAAACCCACGCAGACACGGGGAGAATGTGCAAACTCCACACAGTCAGTCGCCTGAGTCAGGAATTGAACCCGGGTCTCTGGCGCTGTGAGGCAGCAGTGCTAACCACTGTGCCACCGTGCCGCCCAATATCTCAACCCAATCTAGTCCCACCTGCCAGCACCAGCCCATATCCCTCCAAACCCTTCCTATTCCTATACCCATCCAGATCCTTTTTAAATGTTGCAATTGTACCAGCTTCCACCACTTCCTCTGGCAGCTCATTCCATACACGCACCACCTTCTGAGAGTGAAGAAGTTGCCCCTTAGGTCTCTTTTATATCTCTCCCCTCTCACCTTAAACCTATGCCCTCTCGTTCTGGACTCCCGCACCCCTGGGAAAGGACTTTGTCTATTTATGCAATCCATGTCCCTCATTATTTTACAAACCCCTATAACCTCAGCCTCCGACGCTCCAGGGAAAACAGCTCCAGCCTGTTCAGCCTCTCCCTGTAGCTCAGATCCTCCAACCCTGGCAACATCTTTGTAAATCCTTTTTGAACCCTTTCAAGTTTCGCAACATCGGAGACCAGAATTGCACGCAACAGTCCTCTTAAGAATCTTGTATGTTTCAATTATGACACCTCTCATTTTACTAAACTCCAACGGGTATAATCCAAACTACTCCACTTCTCCGCATCTAAGACTAAGTCAGCCGAGGGAACCTTCCCTGGACTGCCTCCCACACTAGCAGATCCTCTCTTATACTAGGAACCAAAACTGCATAATATACCAGATATGATCAGACTCTGCAGTGTATAATTTTAGCAAGACCTCCCTATGTTTAAACAATGTACAATAATGCCCACTGCACTAACATCTTGATTTTAACTCCCTTTCTATTTGTTCCATAGCCACATGCTCCTGTCTCAGCCATCTCTGCCACCACCCTCTGAAATCTTCACAGCGCTCCTATTTTAGGTTCCCACTCAGTTTTTCCCCCAATGTGTCGTTTGATTTTTTTTTTATATAGATATTTTTATTGAAATTTAACATTTTTGCAAATTTACAAAAATAAACAAAACTCTCAAATACAAACATTGATGTACAATTAAATCATATATACAATAGTCATAATTTAACAAAGAAAAGGAAAAGAAAGAAAACAAGAAGAAAAAGAAAAAAAAACAAGAACCGAAGAAAAAAAAACTCAACTTTCTACTAATCTAACCTATAACTAACCAGAGTGTATACCTAAGTCTCTTATATGCTCGGAATGTATAAACATCAAATATAATAAAACCCGTATTCGTGCGGGATTCCTCTCCCAAGGGGCCCCGGAGCAGCCAGATCTGAAATCTTCACTAAATAAAAGCCCTTGTTAGGATGGCCGAAATATCTGCATTTATATAATTCAAAAAGGGCTGGTGTCGTTTGATTTAAATGTCACAAATCCTTCAGTGCACCTCACTCCCCACCAACTCCCCTCAGTCTTCTGTCATAAAGAAACACTTTAAAAATCTCTCTCTTTAACAATAAATCTTAGATCAACTGTCCTTAATCATCAGCCCCAATCTTATTTAGGAGTTTAAGCACCTTTTGGCGTTTTATTGAAGAGGCAAAAGCAAGAAAAAGTGCAAAGGTGCTAGACAAACGTAAGTTATTGTTGCTGAAGCATATTAAACTCGACCTGAATTCAGCACTGAACAAAAAAAAACCAAGACACAGCCAGAATTTCCCACAGAATGAAAGAGCAAAACAACAGGGTGTAAAGTAAAGCCAAATATTGATCAATAAATAAGAGAGACAGTGGGAGGGCGAGCAGTTTCGGCTTCAGAGAAAGATTGTTTCCTGATTATCTGAGACACAGTGACTGACCTGCAGGAGCAGTAGCAACACAGTGAGGTACAGTCCAGACCCTGGGATCCACATTCTCCGCTGCAGTCCGCCGCTCCAGCCCTTGTCCCAGTCCCAGTCCCGGGAGCGACTCACCTGGAACAGCCTCGCCGACCAGGTAAGGGTCAGGCCCGCCCCTCCCCTTCCACACACACACACACACACACACACAGAGGGAGGGGCAGGGAGGGAGGGGGTGGGGTAAAATAAAGGGGGAGGGACATGGGGAAAAGTGGAGGAGCAGGGTAGGGGCTATCAGGTGAGGGAGGGAGTGAATTGGGGTAAATTTAGAGAGGGTGAATTTTGGGGAGGGGAAGGGTGAATTTGGAAAAGGGGGAGGGTATATGTGGGCAAGGGAAGAATTTTGGGCAGGTTGGAGGTAGGATGGGGTGAAGGGGGGGAGGAGAATTTTGGGGATGGGAGCGAATTTGGGATGAGTGAATTGGGGGCACATTTGGAGGGAGGGTGTGAATTTTGGGAGGTTGGGAACAATCTTGGGGAGGGGAGGGTAAATTTGGGAAAGAATTTGGAGTGAGGCAGAGGGGGTGACTTTTGGGCAGGTTGGAGGTGGGAATGGGGATGATTGGGGGGGGTGAAGGTGAAGTGAGAGGGGGAGGAAGGAGAACAAGAAGAGAGAGGAGGGGGTGACAGCGGTATGTGAGGTGAGTCATAGTACAACGCAGAAACAGCCCCTTTGGTCCAACTCATCCATGCTGACCAGATATCCCAACCCAATCTAGTCCCACCTGCCAGCACCCGGCTCATATTCCTCCAAGCCCTTCCTATTCATATACCCATCCAAATGCCTCTTAAATGTTGCAATTGTACCAGCCTCCACCACTTCCTCTGGCAGCTCATTCCATACACGCACCACCCTCTGTGTGAAAAAGTTGCCCCTTGCGTCTCTTTTAAATCTTTCGCTTCTCACCTCAACTGATACCTTCTAGTTTTAAGTTCCCCTACCCTGGGAAAAAAGAACTTTAGTAATTTATCCTATCCACACCCCTCATGGTTTTGTAAACCTCTATAAGGTCACCCCTCAGCCTCCCACACTCCAGGGAATATCGCCCCAACCTAGTCAGCGCTCCCTAACGCTCAGGGTTCGGGTGGGAGGGATGAGGTTAGATGGAAAAAGAGAGGGTCTTCAGCCAGGGAAGGAAAAGTGGAGGGAAAGGGGGTAAGGAGTGGAAGGGAGAGGGGATGGTGGGGAATGGGAAAAGGAGGAGTAGGGTGGTGGGAATTGGGGGAGTGGAAGGGGTGTGGGGCAGGGAGACAAATTGAAGGTGGTGGGAGTAGGGGGAGGAGAGGGAAACAGGGAAGGAACAGAAAACAATAGTGTCCGAAATCAGATCATACCCTATTTCTAACTAACAGTTGGCCATGTTCATCGATAAAATCCCATAAAACGGGAGAAAAAAAGCATTGTAATCAACTGGAATAAAGAAAACTTACAAGACATTAGGGAAGGGAAAGAGAAGGGAGGAAGGGGGAAGAGAAGGGAGTAATCGAGGGTGGGAGTAGGGAGGTGAGGGCTGAGGAGGGAGGGTGAAGGAGATAGGAGTTGGATGGAGTGGTTGGGCAAGAGGGAGGGATGGAAAGGAAGGGGGTATGAGGAAAGGATGTGGGTGGGGTGACGGGGAGAGTTTGGGATGGGGGAAGGAAGACACGGAAGAGGTGAAGGCGATGGGGAGGGTATGGGGGAGAGTGGGAGGTTACAGGGAAGAAGGAGGGGACAGGGAATGGGAAAGTGGATGGGAGGGAATAGTGAAGTGCGATGGGAGGGGTTTGAGTGGGGAGACGGAGATTGGCAGGGGAGCAGAGGGGCAGCCAGGGTGGGTGTGAGTAGAGAGTGAGAGGGAAGAGAGTGGGGGGGAGAGAATGGTGAAGAAAGTGGGAGAGGGGAGGGGTTCGAGGGGATAGGGAGTGTGGTGAGGGGCTTGGGGGAGAAGATGGAGAGTGGAACAGGGAGGGGCACAGGAGTAAGGCGAGGATCGAGTGAGGGGTCGAGAGAAGAGGGATGGATGGGAAGTGCGGAGAAAGATGGGCAGGGAGGTGTAGGAGGGAGGAGAGGAAGGAAGGTGGGGAGTAGAGATCAGGATGGGGTGAGGAGGAGAGGGGAGTGAGATGGAGGGGAGGGGGAGTGAATGGAGGGGAGGTTGTTAGGTAGAAGGGTGAGATGCATAAGGATGGAAAGTTGGCAAATGGAAGATAGCGAAGGGGATTGATAGGGATGAGGAGTAAGTATAGAGACAGGGAGATAGATGAGGGATGGAGAAAGCAGAGGAACTGAGGGAGGAAGGTGAGGACAGAAAGTAGAGGATAGAATAGAGGTGGGACAGAGATGGAGGCAGCTAGAGATGAGGTGATGGGGGGGAGCCGAGGGGTAGTGGCGGAGTAGGGGGAGAATGGGACATTTTGACCTTCATAAACAGCATTATATTTAGATCTTAATTTTTATTTGAGATTGCAACCATTTGATGTGACATTTGTGCAGAAGATATTCTCACAATAAAGATCATTTTTTAAAAAAAAGTTTATTTTGATGTGTAGCTTAAAATGTAAATATCTACAGTAAATCCAGTGAACCAATTGAAAAGTTTAAAGCCTTTGCATAGAACAGAAAGTTGTATCAATATCTGTACAATTAAAATGTCTCCAAGCCAAACAATGCACTCTGATTGGAACCATGGTACCCATAAATTGGATGATAAATATCTTCCTTGGGCAAGAAAAAAAACTTTCTTTCCACTTTCACACTTGTAAAATCCTGCTGGTTATCTACCACAACAGTATTTAATAAAACAAAGAACTGCAGATGCTGAAGTTCTGAAAGAAAAATAGAAATTACTCTGGCGAAGGCTTATTTGGACTCAAACTGTTAACTCTGTTTCTTTCTCGCCACAGAATCTGCCAAACCTGCTGAGTTTCTCCAGCAATTTCTGGTTTTGAAGGTATTTAAATCTGTGCACACTATCCCTCCCCCTCTGTTAACATATGAAATTAAAAGCAATCTGAAGCTCAGGTTTGTATATATAATTATGTTAGATACATTTGTATGAATCTATAGGTTTCACTCACTTCTCATTATATTTATGTACATTACTTTTAACCTGTTATTAATTTGTGGCAATCATGTTTGTTTTTAGAAACTAGATCTATGATGAAATGAGTATTATATGGCTTTGTCAGTTGTCATTAAGTATTTGATTTCTCTGATTTGTTCACCGTTATTCAATTCAATAAGTGCTGATCTATTTTACTCAAGAACAGTATGGTACCGTAGAAACTGACTCAGTTCGCTGTGCCTGGGACAATTCTTTAATAAAACTACCCAAATAATCCCAGATTTAAAAAGAACTGGAAGATGCTGGAAATTAGAAGCAAAAACAGAAATTGTTGGAAAAGCTCAGCAGGTCTGGCAGCATCTGTGGAGAGAAAGCAGAGTTAATGCTTAAGGTCCAAAGACTCTTCTTCAGACAGGTTCTGAAGTTAGTCCTGAATTTCTGAAGAAGGATCTCTGGGCTCGAAGCATTAACTCTTGATCTCTCTCCACAGATCTGCTGAGTTTTTCCAGGTGTGTGTGTGTGTGTGTGTGTGTGTGTGTGTGTGTGTGTGTAAATAATTCCAGACCTGTGTTCCTGCTCTGTCCCATCAAGTATTTGCCCACTGATAAATCAAAATACTACGTTCAGTCTCTCAAAATAGATGTATTTTGGGGAAGAATGAGACTTTGGATTCTGTCAGCCAATTAATTGTTAAAAACTATGTGTGGATTTAAAAATTAAACATTGGCATATTACTATCAGTGTAGCTACCTGGAAAATTGATTTTTTAAACCAAATTCCTCTGAATTTCCTTACTTTCTGGACAAATTCAGCAACAAAAAGTCAATGTGGATCTGTTCCCAATGAAAGACATGGGGATGTTGCCACTAAAAATGGCCGCTGTGATATGCGGTTGCAATAACAGGAAATGGGATCACTGTCAGAATTTTGAGAGGTGTTAACTTAGAAGCTATTGATTCACTTTCCAAACCCTGCAAGCTGTAAGTGTGTCAGTTGACAGATGCTTAACAAATTCACTAAGGCTCCTCCAAACCCATGACTACTTTCATTGAGAAGGACAAGGGCAGCAGATACATGGGAACACCACCCCCTGCAAGCTCCCCACCAAGCTCTCGCCATCCTGACTTGGGAAACATATCGCCGTTCCTTCAGTGTCACTGGGTCAAAATCCTGGAATTCCCTCCGCAACAGCACTGTGGGTCTACCTACAGCACATGGACTGCAGCGGTTCAAGAAGGCAGCTCACCCCCACCTTCTCAAGGGGCAACTAGGGACGAGCAGTAAATGCTGGCTCAGCCAGCAGCATGCTGGCACCTGAGTGAATTTTAAGAAAACGTTTTTAAAACTTTAACAGCACTGATTCATTACGCGGTGCAGTTTGACTGATTCACGCTTAGTTAAAAAAATCAGGAGAGCCCCTGAGGACAGTGCAGATGTGGGAAATTGCAGTAAAACACAGTGAAAGTGAGCATAACCGATCGCAAACACAGGCAGCACACGATGGCGACTGACAAATGCACTTTGGCACCAGTACAGAGAGGCTGTTGTATGAGCAAAGGCTAAACAAGCTGGGACTCTACTCCCTGGAGTTGAGAAGAATGAGAGGTGATCACATTGAAACACGTTGGATTCATAAGGGGCTTGACAGGGTCAATGCTGAGAGGATGTTTCTCCTCATGGCGGAGTCTAGGAGCAGAGGGTACAGTCTCAGAATAAAGGGGCACCAATTTCAGACTGAGATGAGGAAGAATTTCTTCTGTCTGAGGGTTGGGGGTCTTTGGAACTCCATGCCCCAGAGAGCTGTGGGGGCAGAGCCTTTGTGTATATTTAAGGCTGAGACCGATAGATTCTTGATCAGTCGGGGAATGAAGGGTCATGGGAAAGGGCAGGAATGTTGTTACTAAAAATGTGATCGGTTCAGCCATGATCCTCTTGAGTGGTGGAGCAGGCTTGAGGAGTAAATGGTCTAATCCTATTCCTATTTCCTCTGGTTTTATGGTGACCTTAGTTCTGTTTATTTTCGAGATGTGACACATTGGTGCTGGATGCGAGATCAAAAGGCACACTCCTGACTTGGGGCAGGTGTATCTGGTTGACAATGGGCCAGTGATGCAATTGGCCTCTTGACTCAGGCCGAGAAGTTAAATGATGGCACAACGAGAGGCACAGTGTCTACACTGTTGAGGGCACTGCCCCTGCGGCACAGCAGCACCCACTCAACTTGACTAAAGACATCCAGGATGTGAGTATGGGGGGCATCTGCCTGGCTTTGTATCAGAGAGAGGAGGCAGTGGGGACCATGACAAATGTCAAATCCAGCCCCAAGCTCATTCAAGCAGTCCCACTTTTAACATCCGTGAAACATATAAGATCTTGAGGGAACCTGATAGAGTGGACTTCCAGATTATGTTTTCTCTCATGAGGGAGAATAAAACCAGTGGGCAACATTTGAAGTAGAGGTCTCCTTTTAAAGGCGAGAGGAGAAGTTTGCTTGACTTGTGGGTCTTTAGAGTGTGGAATTTTCTTTGGCTAGACATTAGTGGAGGTTTGGTCTTTAAATCTTTATAAATTTAAATTTATTTCTTTAAGTGCTGAGGTACATAGATTCTTGACAAGACAAAGAAGTCAAGGCTTAGGGGAGGCAGGTAGGTGAGTGAAGCAAGGAAATCAGATCGTGTTGATTGGTGGAACAGATTGGCCAGTTCCTATTTTGACTTTTTTTTTAATGATTCTGTCCTTGCATTTACAGCATTTCTGTTTTTGTTTCGTAAATTGAGATGATCAGAAATCACACCAGTTTTATATTTTACCTCCACCATCTTGGTTTAAAAGCTAGCTTCACGACAGAAGAAGATAAACAATAACAAGCCTGAAACACCTCCACAGAGGCTAGCATCCCGTCACCAAGTCACCCTTTATTTACACATACACCGTACATGATGCTGAGGCAAAAGTGAGGACTGCAGATGCTGGGAACCAGAGTTTAGATCAGAGTGGTGCTGGAAAAGCACAGCAGGTCAGGCAGCATCTGAGGAGCAGGAAAATTGACGTTCCGGGCAAAAGCCCTTCATCAGGAATAGAGGTGTGGAGCAGGGAGCCTCCAGGGTGGAGAGATAAATGGGGGCAGCCATTTATCTCCCCATCCTGGAGGCTCCCTACCTCTATTCCTGATGAAGGGCTATTGCCAGAAACGTTGATTTTCCTGCTCCTCGCATGGTACATGACACTGATCCAACTAGCTCCTCGAGTGACCAGAAATGCTGACACTTCTGTTTCTATCTGTCAGCCAGGGGTCCCCGATTGGACCAGGTTATCAGCCCCTGGTCCAATATTCTATGACCTGGCTGACCTCGTTACAATCAGTACAAAGCCAATGGAGTATTTGGTGTACATGTACATTTTACTAATTGGAACATGTGAGGACCTTAGAGTGTGATTTCAGTTGATGCAGTTCAAGAAGTATATTGCATTTTGCTCCCTTGCATAAAATGCTGACTTTTAAATTGCACCTGACTACACACAGCAGCCATGTTTTTTACAGCTTAATTAAAAAATAAGCATTGTTTTTGAACATAAACGCCTCTCTGTCCATGAATCCAATTCTATCGGCCGCTGTCTATTCCTGCATTACCTGCGTAACTTTAGTCACTTTTGTTATGGTTTTATGCACACCATCAGTGGATGTGACAGATTTGCGAGCGGTGCTACTATTCTGGGCCAGCGGGAAGGTGGCACCCTCCCCTATCACAGGGGTGTGGGAAGGCCTCGTCAGAGTGACGTTCTTGTGGATGACAGGGATCTGATCGAGCGACGAGCCAACCATCATGTTCTGCTCCTGCCCGGTGCCAGAGCGAATCGATCTGCCCAGTGTGACATTTTTATGGACTTCAGGCATCTGGGTGAGCAGTGGATCAATGATCATTCCTTGCGAGCCCCCCGAACTGACATTAACAGACTTCGACATTATGACATTCTGATGGGCGATCGATGGGTCAATGACTATCCCTCCTGCGTTGGCATTGACTTGTTTGGTCATTATGACATTCTGGTGGGTGATCGATGGGTCTATGACCATCCCTCCTGCGTTGGCATTGACTTGTTTGGTCATTATGACATTCTGGTGGGCGATCGATGGGTCTATGACCATTCCTCCTGCATTGGCAGTAACTTGTTTGGTCATTATGACATTTTGATGGGCAACTGGCAAATCTGCAATGCCAGGTAACACGTCGGGCACAGGATTGATCGTTGTGGTCACAACATAATTCTTCTGCATTCGCGGTGGGTCAGTGACAAAATTCAAGCCATGAAATCCTCCTGAGCTGGATGATACAGATGTTTCTGTTGTCGAAAAGCTCTCTCTGACGGGAGGATCGACTCTGATAGGAGGATCGACTCTGACAGGAGGATCAGCGCTGACGGTCAAAGCTTGACTCTCAAATTTACCAACACAGATGTCAGCCAACATCTTGAATTTTGGGCCCAGGTTATCCAAGTAAGAGTCCTTAAATTGGGGTTCATCCTCAATAAAGCTGCAGCTGCCAATGGAGCCAACTGGTGATCCATCGCCTTCGTGGTTGTAGACCAGGAGACAGTCTCGGGCTGGGCGGTTCTGATCTTCCTCAGCACATCCATCCAATTTCTAAAAAGCAAAAGGTCAAATGCAATGAGAAGGCTTGCTCTGGTTAAAACTGAGTGCTCCAATTTCGCAAATTTCAGCAGGAAAGACACTTTGTGGGAAAATGTGAGCTTTTACATTTTGGATGGGAAGATTAGAAAAGCAGAGAGGCTGCAGGAAGCTACAGTGCAGAGGGATCTGGGCCTCCTAGGACGTGAATCACAAGCATCAATATATACCACAGGTACGATGGGCAACTGTGGGTGTGCTGACATCAAATGGATTACAGTATTTCAAGGTCACCTTGACAGCATTGTGGGTGTCCCTACAATACAGCAGTTTAAGGAGGCAACTTACCTCCACCTTCTCAAGTGGCAATTAGGGACAGGCAATAAATGCTGGGTCCAGCCAGCCATACCCACATGCCATGAGTGAATAAAATAAAATGAGCGATATCATGGTTCCTTTTAAGAATTACATTCAACTTTTGCCTTAGCTGCTGAGAAAGGCATGGTTTTACAAATCACGTTACATTTCACAGCATTAAGTAAATATCATTAATAAGCTAAATGTACCTCATTAATATAGGCTCCAATGTAGCCTTTGTAGCTGCTTGACTTTCTTCTTTCGTGCGCTGCTCCAGAGATAGTTCGATACGTCCCTGCTACTGAACTCCTCTCGAGATGAGCAGGAGCTACTCCCGCATTGATTATTTGTGAACCCCCGACTGTGTGTTTTATTTCTTGTGAGAATCTATTGTTGTAGCCGTCAACCACAGACAGGGAACCAGTTGCTATTCCACCGACTCCCATTCCTCCAGCATTCAACGTACTGACTCCCGTTCCACCGACTCCCATCCCATCAGCTGCTATTCCACCCGATGTCTTTCCATCAGCCATTATTAAAGGAGAACTCTAAAGAGGGAGGAATAGCCACAGATTAATCATCTTCCTCTTTGGTTCCCTGCCAGAAACGTCTGATTTACAACCCCACAACTTCCTCAAATAGGGAGGGAGCCACGTCACAAGTCCATCTCTGCCCCAAGTGTAGATGGGAAGCTGTGCTATTCAACCTGTTCTGGACTAGGCCGGACCACTCAAAACATTCTTAAGCAGGCAGACCTAGACCTTACTTTGCAATTTGTCCTGGTAAGTGTACAGTGAAAATTACCCAGAGTAAGATAGCTAGGTTGTCAACTAGGTTTTAAAACAGACAAAAGAAAATTCACAAAATCACACAATGAAACATAAAGAACAGAATAAGGAACCCCTACAGAACTCAGTCTGTCCAAGCTAGACTTAATTATGCTGTTCCAAATATACACAACAGTCCCTATAAGCAAACTCCCCTTAAAACCCAGAAGAATGGAACATATGCTTACAGGTTGAAGTTGAAGGACAGAAAAGAGAGTATCCACACAGCTCCCTGTTAAACTTTACAGTTCAGACTGAACTAAAACTACTCAGCTCAGCTGAGCTCAGCTAGAGAGCTGCCCACTCCCCTTTCGTTATACAGGTCACTTCTAAAGCGTAACCACTTTGACCTGAAGTCTCATCTGTTTACATATAAACAAAAGGCCTTTGAAATTCTTTTTCATCTCTGTACCAAACCAGACTGATTGGAGCCCAGCCCGGTTTATTCTGCCTCTGAAAAAGATCAAGGACAGAATCTCCTCGAGCCAAGAAATAGCTTTTTTAGAAAAGAAGATATTAGCTTTGCGACAAACTAACTGAGCCACCATAGAGTCATAGAGATGTACAGCAAGGAAACAGACCCTTCAGTCCAACCCGTCCATGCCGACCAGATATCCTCACCCAATCTCATTCCACCTGCCAACACCCGGCCCATATCCCTCCAAACCCTTCCTATTCATTTACCCATTCAAATGCCTCTTAAATGTTGCAATTGTCCCAGCCTCCACCACTTCCTCTGGCAGCTCATTCCATACACTCTCTGCATGAAAAAGTTGCCCCTTAGGTCTCTTTTATATCTTTCCTCCCTCACCCTAAACCTATGCCCTCTAGTTCTGGACTCCCCCACCCCAGGGAAAATATTTTGTCTATTTATCCTATCCATGCACCTCATAATTTTGTAAACTCCTATAAGGTCACCCCTCAGCCTCCGACGCTCCAGTGAAAACAGCTCCAGCCTGTTCAGCCTCTCCCAATAGTTAATGGAAGTGAATATGTGGCTGTTAATGAAGCCAGCTGCCTTACATTACCATGCCAGAGAAGGGAGTAAATAGGGGTTCAAAAGTTACGTCTAAAAGTTTCGACTCTTCTGTTCACTCGCCCATTACTCTTTGTCTGAACTTTTCTTTTTAAATAGAAAAGTTTTGTTGGAGAACAAGACACACTGTTAAAGTCTTTTTCTATCTTGTAGTCACCTGGGTAGACACAAGAATGCCAGTCTGACTCAAGGTTAGGACACAGACAGACTCTAACCTCACACATTTAATGAATTGTCTGAGCTGCAATGTCACTTGTTGTTTATAAAACCTTAATCTATCCTGGGAATGTAACTTGAAAGACATTCTGGGATCTACATACTAAGGAACTGAAACCTGCAACCTATTCTAAAACCCATTCAGTGGAGGCCGGAACATTAAATGTGTCCAAGGCAGAGATTGATAAATTCTTAATCTCGCAAAGAATTAAGGGATACAGGGAGGGTGTGGGTAAGTGGCGTTGAAATGCCCATCAGCCATGATAGAATGGCGGAGTGGACTCAATGGGCCGAATGGTCTTACTTCCACTCCTATGTCTTATGGTCTTAAGACGAAAAACTTAACAGCAATCTAGGTTTGTTCAATATATCATATCGGTTGTATGACATTATGATCTTGTGCTATAAATTCTGTGTCTTATGTTCCTGCCCCACTAGCTACCTAACGAAGGAGCAGCGTTCCGAACGCTAGTACTTCCAAATAAAAACGTTGGAGTATAACCTGGTGTTGCATGGTTTTTAACCTTGTTCACCCCAGCCCAACACTGGCACCTCCTCATAATGTTCAAGGGGAACAACAATTTATACTGCATGAGAAAAAGATTGACCTTGATTGATCAAGGGCTTGTCCATGGAAAATGCATCAGGGATCTGGTGTCTCCCTAAGCTTCCACTTTAGTTTTGAAATTTGAAATTCTGTCAGTCTGGGTGAGTGCAAGATCACCGTCCTCAAATACATCCATCATTTTCCTGAAATTCTCAAGCTCTATTCCACCAAGCAGCTGTTATTGAAAATTTATTTTTCTTCATTAATGGGATGAGGGCAGCTTTTGCTGTGTGACATTTATTGCCCATCCCTAATTGCCTAGGGGGCAGTTGAGAGTCAACCCCACATTGCTGTGGGTCTGGAGTCACATGTAGGCTAAGGATGGCAGTTTCCTTCCCTAAAGGGCATGAGTGAACCAACAATTTCCCCAACAATTGACAATGGTTTCATGGTCATCACTAACCTATTAATTCCAGATTTTTTTATTGAGTTCAAATTCCACCAACTGCTATGGGCAGGATTTGAACCTGGGTGCCCAGAGTGTTAACTGAGTTTCTGGATTGATAGTCCAGTGATACCATCACCAGGCCATCATCTGCCCCTATTAATGGGAACAACAGCTGGGCCAAGAACTGCAAAGTAACTGAGGGCTGGTTAGAAAAAGGAAATAATGTGAATACAGACCGTGTCTGCCTCACCACCTCCTTCGAAGTTGTTCTTTTCCAGGTATCCGAGAGGTTCAATGGGGATTTGTTTAAAGTCTTTAACCTGCGCGAAAGGTCCTCCAGCAGCACCACAGTTGCAGAAAAGCAGCAGGAGGGGAGCGACTGCGGACAAATCATTTGATGATGTCAGAAATGTGGTTTATTAAAATTGCCGTCAAGTTTCTTGGTAAAAGAGAGAAGAAGGATGTTCTGGGCACTGGCCGCTGCCTGTCCCAATGCATCTGACCCATTCCCCCCACCTACCCCATTCCCACCAGCCCCATTCCCCCCACCTACCCCATTCCCACCAGCCCCATTCCCCCACCTACCCCATTCCCACCAGCCCCATTCCCCCCACCTACCCCATTCCCACCAGCCCCATTCCCCCCGCCTACCCCATTCCCACCAGCCCCATTCCCCCCACCTACCCCATTCCCACCAGCCCCATTCCCCCCACCTACCCCATTCCCACCAGCCCCATTCCCCCCACCTACCCCATTCCCACCAGCCCCATTCCCCCCACCTACCCCATTCCCACCAGCCCCATTCCCCCCACCTACCCCATTCCCACCAGCCCCATTCCCCCCACCTACCCCATTCCCACCAGCCCCATTCCCCCCACCTACCCCATTCCCACCAGCCCCATTCCCCCCACCTACTCCATTCCCGCCAGCCCCATTCCCCCCACCTACCCCATTCCCACCAGCCCCATTCCCCCCACCTACCCCATTCCCACCAGCCCCATTCCCCCCACCTACCCCATTCCCGCCAGCCCCATTCCCCCCGCCAACCCCATTCCCCCCACCTATCCCACTGACTCCCACCAGCTCCATTCCCATCTACCCCATTCCCGTCTACCAGTCCCATTTCCCCCACCAGCCCCATTCCCACCTACCTATCCCATTCCCCCCACCTACCCCATTGACTCCCACCAGCTCCATTCCCACCTACCCCATTCCCATCTACCACCCCCAGTCCTGTCCACCAGCCCCATTCCCACCTACCCCATTCCCACCCATCTGCCCCATTCCCGCCTACCCCATTCCTGCCCACCTGCCCCAGTCCTGTCCACCAGCCCCATTCCCACCTGCCCCATTCCCACCCATCTGCCCCATTCCCACCTACCCCATTCCTGCCCACCTGCCCCATTCCCGCCCACCAGCCCCATTTCTACCCACCTGTCCCATTCCTCTCCACCAGCCCCATTCCCACCCACCTGCCCCATTCCCACCTGCCCCATTCCCGCCACCTACCCCATTGTCTCACAACTCCCCATTCCCACCTGTAAGCCCCATTTGCCCCCCCCTCACCTGCCCCATCCCCCTCCACCTTCTCCCCAGCCCCATGTTGTCAAGTGATGGTATGCCAGTATTGGGAAGGTGTGGAAAGAATGGAAAATCCCCAAATCGGTACGAGCTCCTCGCAATACTTTTCCATGGGAGGTGGGCTTCATTAGCAAGGTCCACATTCCTTGCCCATCCCCACATGAGCCCTTGAATGGAACAGCTCGCGAGAGTCATTTCAGAGGGTGCTTGCAATCCAATGACATCACCATGGAGTCACATGGATGCTTGGAAATTGTGGATCTTCCTTCCCCTAAATCCACCCAATCGTGGCTTCCAGCACAATCGACATCTCGTTTTCGAGATGGGAAGGAGTGCTTGAGGTGAATGTATCGATGCATTTCAGAGGATGCTTGATGATGAGGGAGAGAAGGATGTCCTGGCGGTGGGGGAAGGGTGGCTCCAAGAGTGAACTGGAGCACTGAACTGTTAAGATGCAGCATGTGGCCATTTGGCCTGTTGCGCCTGTACTGGTGCTATTGTCTAGCTGTGACTGTATATTCTCTCACTTACGGAGTAACAACAAAGCCGCAAGTGCCATGAGACCAATCGCAGGCCCACCGAGGGCAGCTTTTTTGGATCCAATCTGCCGCATTTTGTCGGGAGTACAGGTCAGGTCATTGCCGGCACATTCGATCACGCTTACATCCACATCCTGGACTTTACCAGTCCCCTGGTTATCTTCCACCTTGATAGGGACTTTGAAGGTGTGTGGCCAGAGGTCAACTAAAGGCCGAAGCTCTGCACTGGTATCTTTTGGGGGGGGGACAAAAAAAAAAGCAAAGGAGAGATTTTTAAAAGACATTGGTCGTAATGAGAAAATGCCACATTGTTAAAAGCATTTCCTTACAAGTCTCTTGAGCATTGCTGACAAAAGGAGTTAGCTAGGTTTCCTGTAGCTCCTGTAGAATCCAAGCGTATGGGAAGAAAGCAAGAACAGGGGACTGAGTCGGATGATCAGCCCACATTACGAATGGGGGAGCAGGCTCTCAGGCCTATTCCTGTTCCTATTTTCTGTGTTTCTATTCCAACATGTTGTGTCTTGCACTCAATAGGCCAAAGGGAAGGACGCCAAATTTCAAACAGTCACAGCCATGATAGGAGAAAAGGGTGCTGATTCGTTGGTAAGATGGCTCTGATTGGTCAAGGGTATTGCCTTTGAGACAGCAATAGTTGCTAACTGGAGGTTCCCCAAGTTCCTGGGCATTTCAGAAAAAGGTTCAAGGCTTGAACATATTCTCTTTGTTTGCAGAGACTGGCTTTGACACCACTACCAGCCAAAATATGGACCTTGCTACAAGCTTCATCATAAATTGTCAGTTGGCGCACTCAGAACTCTTCCATGGGTGCTGTCCAATTGAGGAAGCACATCTAACAGCAGATAGTACATTGTGGATTTTGTGAGAGCAATCTGTCATGAGTATGGTAGGTCCCACTGTAAAAGACATGGCAGAGGTGGAGGACTTATTAGCTGGACATAGAGGAGAATCTGCTTTGGTCGCTCTCATAACTGGGGCACTGTAATGAAAGCAGAATAAAGCCTTATTGGAAAATTGATGGTTTAAATTCCTGGGGTTGATGATCCACTGGGTTTCCCTTCGGTTCTCACTAATCGTTAAAGGTCTCACATTATCTTGGTGGTCACATTGTGCTCCCTTCCAGGGATGTATCAGTATCAGAATGGACATGAGGGTGATGGAGAAACTGGGAGAATGGAATGAAGACCTTGCAGGAAAGTCTTGCTGGTAATTCTGAGGGTGCCATGGCTCATTTCTCCAATCATTGGAAGTCTGAGTACTACCTGAAAGAGGTCTTCAAAATCACAGTGAGGCCTTGAGAGGATAGATTTACTTGGGGAGTCCAGAACTAGAGGGCATAGGTTTAGGGTGAGAGGGGAAAGATATAAAAGAGTCCTAAGGGGAAACTTTTTCACACAGAGGGTGGTGTGTGTATGGAATGATCTGCCAAAGGAAGTGGTGGAGGCTGGTACAATTGCAACACGTAAAAGACATCTGGATGGGTATATGAATAGGAAGGGTTTGTACTGAAATGGACCAGGTGCTATCAGCTGGGAGTAGATTGGGTTGGGATATCTGGTCAGCATGGACGAGTTGGACCGAAGGGTCTGTTTCCATGCTGTACATCACTATGACTTTATGACTCTAATCCCTACAGTGTGGAAACAGGCCATTCAGCCCAACAAGTACACACTGACTCTCTAAAGAGCATCCCACTCCGACGATGCCTGTGATCCTGCATTCCCCATGGCTAATTCATCTATCCTATACATCCTTGGACTCTATGGGCAATTTCCCATGGCCAATCCAACTGCATTTCTTTGGATTGTGTGAGGAAACCGGAGGAAATCCATGCAGACACGGGGAGAATGTGTAAAATCCACACAGACAGTTGTCTGAGGCTGGAATTCTCAGGCCACATTTGGAGTACTGTGTGCAGTTTTGGGCCCTAAAATCTCAGGAAGGATGTACTGGCGTTGGAGCGCGTTCAGAGGAAGTTCATGAGAATGGTCCCAGGAATGGAAAGCTTAATATATGAGGAACGTTTGAGGACTCTGGATCTATATTCTATGGAGTTTAGAAAGATGAGGGGGAATCTAATTGAAACTTACAGAATACTGAATGGCCTGGACAGAGTGGATGTTGGTAGGAGAGACTAGGATCTGAGGGCACAACCTTAGAGTAAAGGGGAGACCTTTTAGAACCGATATAAGGAGAAACTTCTTCAGCCAGAAAGTGGGGAATCGATGGAATTCATTGCCGCAGAACGATGTGGAGGCCAGGTCACTGAGTATATTTAAGACGAAGATAGATAGGTTCTTGATTGTAAAGGGGATCAAGGGTTATGGGGAGAAAGGGGGAGAATGGGGTTGAGAAACTTATCTGCCATGATTGAATGGCAGAGCATCTCGAGGGTCTGAATGGCCCAATTTCTGCTCCTATGTCTTATGGTCTTATGGTCATATGAACCCAGGGCCCTGGGGCTGTGAGGCAGCAGTGTTGACCACTGAGCTACGGTGCCACCCTCGAGGTAGAGAAGATGTTCTCAACTGTGGGAGGGGACTAAGACACAAAGACAAAACATGGTCATGAATAAATCCAGTAGGGAAAACAGCAACTCCATTCTGATGAAGGGTCACGGGACTTGAAATGTTCACTTCTCTTCTCTCTCTGGATTTCGCCATCACTTTCTGTACAAGGAAAATCAGGAAAGACTTCTTCACACAGAGTGAATATGGATCAGTTGAGAGGAAGTACACGGATAGGTGTTGGGGAAAGCTAAACAAAAGGTGAGAGTGAGTAAGAGAGAGCTAATGCAAAACATATAAATACCAGCATATAACAGGTGGGCTGAATGGCCCATTTCTTTGCTGAAAATTCAATTCAATTCTCTGCCAATCATGCTTCCTCTCTGAAATGTTACTTTGTGAGATATTTGTAGCATCGATAGTCACAGGTGAGTTGCTGGAAGACTGGAAGTTGGCTAACATGGTGCCACTGTTTAAGAAGGACGGTAAGGACAAGCCAGGGAACTATAGACCAGTGAGCCTGACATCGGTGGTGGGCACGTTGTTGGAGGGAATCCTGAGGGACAGGATGTACATGTATTTGGAAAGGCAAGGACTGATTAGGGATAGACAACATGGCTTTGTGCATGGGAAATCATGTCTCACAAACTTGATTGAGTTTTTTGAAGAAGTAAAAAAGAAGATTGATGAGGGCAGAGCGGTAGGTGTGATCTATGTGGACTTCAGTAAGGCAGTTGACAAGGTTCTCCATGGGAGACTGATTAGCAAGGTTAGATCTCATGGAATACAGGGAGAACTAGCCATTTGGATACAGAACAGGCTCAAAGGTAGAAGACAGAGGGTGGAGGTGGAGGGTTGTTTTTCAGACTGGAGGCCTGTGACCAGTGGAGTGCCACAAGGATCGGTGCTGGGTCCACTACTTTTCATTATTTATTTAAATGGTTTGGATGTGAGCATAAGAGGTATAGTTAATAAGTTTGCAGATGATACCAAAATTGGAGGTGTAGTGGACAGTGAAGAAGGTTACCTCAGATTACAACAGGATCTTGATCAGATAGGCCAATAGGTTGAGAAGTGGCAGATGGAGTTTAATAAACGTGAGGTGCCACATTTTGATTAGATTAGATTCCCTACAGTGTGGAAACAGGCCCTTTGGCCCAACCAGTCCACATTGCCCCTCCAAACAGTAACCCACCCAGACCCATTTCCTTCTGACTAACATACCTAATGTGATGACCAATTCACCTGACCTGCACATCGTTGGACTGTGGGAGGAAACCAGAGCACCCAGAGGAAACACACACAGAAACAGGGAGAATATGCAAACTCCACACAGACAGTTACCTGAGGCTGGAATTGAACCTGGAACCCTCATGCTGGGAGGCAGCAGTGCTAACCACTGAGCCACTGTGCCACCCCAAGCAAATCTTAGCAGGACTTATACACTTAATGGTAAGATCCATGGGAGTGTTGTTGAACAAAGAGACCTTGGAGTGCAGGTTCATAGTTCCTTGAAAGTGGAGTCGCAGTTGGATAGGATAGTGAAGGAGGCATTTGGTATGCTTTCCTTTATTGGTCAGAGTATTGAGTACAAGAGTTGGGAGGTCATGTTGCAGTTGTACAGGACATTGGTTAGGCCACTGTTGGAATATTGCGTGCAATTCTGGTCTCCTTCCTACTGGAAAGATGTTTTGAAACTTGGAAGAGTTCAGAAAATATTTACAAGGATGTTGCCAGGGTTGGAGGATTTGAGCTACAGAGAGAGGCTGAACAGGCTGGGGCTGTTTTCCCTGGAGTGTCAGAGGCTGAGGGGTGACCTTATAGAGGTTTATAATATAATGAGGGGCATGGATAGGGTAAATAGACAAGGTCTTTTCCCTGGGAGTCCAGAACTAGAGGGCATAGTTTTAGGACAAGAGGGGAAAGAAATAAAAGAGACCTAAGGGACAATGTTTTCACACAGAGGGTGGTATGTGTATGGAATGAGCTGCCAGAGGAAGTGATGAAGGCTGGTACAATTGCAACATTTAAGAGGCATCTGGATGGGTAAATGAATAGGAAGGGTTTGGAGGGGTATGGGCTGGGTGCTGGCAGGTGGGACTAGATTGGTTTGGGATATCTGGTCAGCATGGACGGGTTGGACCGAAGGGTCTGTTTCCGTGCTGTACATCTCTATGACTCTATGACTGTACGCAATCTTACCATTTCTCATTAAAATCTTCCACTTGTCTTTGACGCCTGGTTGATCCATGAGCTTGAAATGATACGGAGCTGCGTTCGGATAGGAATCTGCATCGTGTGCTGTGACAAGCAGAGATTTTGCTTGCTCACACATACAAGGCTGGAGATTGTGAATGAGGGGAATATTGTCGTTCTCATCGTCCACATCAAGGACCACAGTACCCGTGGCTGTTTTAGGAACAGGTCCTGTGAGAGAGAGAGCGAGAGAGAGCAGGAGAAAGAAAGAAAAATCTCTTTATTGGAGAACAGAAATCTAATAAAACACATCTTGGACACAGGACAATCTAAAATAATGACCAGCAGGAAATGTCTTAACAACCGCAGAGAGAAAGAGAATGACCAATGTCAGTGTTTTCAGGGAGTGTTGCAGGTATGGCTGGGAACACACAGATGGAAGCTTAGCAAGGATGGGTCAGGCTATCATGTCGGCAGAAAGAGGGTCTGGAGAGAAGCTGGCCGCTTGGGGTTAAGGGATTCGGCTGATCAGGGAAACGAGGAGTTGCTGCGATTGGCCGAAGGGGAGTGTGAGGGGCCTCGGGGATGGAAGAGAATGAGGCCTCCCTGAATCACAAGCAGCATTTGAAAGTTAAAAGGAATGTTTTAGAACTGAGGTGAGGAAACAAATTTTCACTCAAAGAGGAGTGAAGCTGTGGAATTTTCTACCACAGAGCCCTGAATATGTTCAAGGAAGAGATTGATAATTTTTAAATTGTAAAGCCATCGAGAAAAAGAAAGCAGGAAATTGTATTTGGATAGAGGGTCAGCCATGATCATATTGAATGGCGTAGCAGGCTTGAAGGGCTGAATGGCCTACTCCTGCTCTGAAGTTTTATGTTTCTATTTGCTTCTGTTAATCAGACAATAAACACCTTCCATATTATTAAATACTTTCTATCTTCCTTCACATTAAAGCTGAATGTTCTGTTCAAAGTCAATCCCTCTTGAACTCCTTACTCACCTTCGTTATCGATGGCCAGGACAGTTGCTGTGTATTTCCCATCAAAAACATGAGGTGACTCACGATCAGGCATTTTGTTCAGTGTTATCTCTCCGGTAACAGGGTTAATATTGAAGAAGTTCGCTGGATCAGAATACTTTGCATATCTGTCCGAGAAAGCAGGAGTGTGTGTTAGTACTTGTGGGCATTAATACAAAATCACACACATACACACAAAAACACATACATGCACGGACACACACACTCACAGACGCACACACTCACAGACGCACACACTCACAGACGCACACAGACACACTGATAGATACACACACATTCACACAAAAACACATACACACACAGACACACACACGCACAGACACACATACACACAAAAACACATACACACACAGTCACACACACACAGACACACACACACATACACACAAAAACACATACACACACAGTCTCACACACACACAGACACACACAAAAACACATACACACACAGACACACACACAAACTCACTAACACACAATAACACATACACACAATAACACATAGACAGACAGACACACGGACACACACATACACACACACAGACAAACAAAAACACACACACATACAGACACACACATACACACAGAATGCATACATACACATGTGCAGCCAGGTTAGGCAATGGTAGTGGTAATGTCACCAGATTGTTAATCCAGAGACCCCTGTATTGATCTGTGACCCTGAGTTCAAATCCTGCCATGGAATATGATGGAATTTGAATTCAGTTAAAAAAAGCCTTGAATTAAAATCTCAAATGGCCATGAAACTCATTGATTGTCGGGAAAACCCATCTGGTTCATTAATGTCCTTAAGGGAAGGAAACTGCCTTCCTTACCTGATCTGGCCTATATGTGATTCCAGACCCACAGCAATGGGGTTGACTCATCATGGCCCTCTGGGTAATTAGGGATGAGCAATAAATGCTGGCCTGGCCAATGACACCCTCAGCTGGTGATTGAATGAAAATACACACACACACACACACACCATGGCCTTCCCGTTACCTGGTGTGTTCACTTTCTTTCCCAGTGTCAGCACTGATGGCTGGATATTTTCCGAATGATTGGCCAACCTTAACTTTTGTTTGATCCTCACTAACAGTGAGCTTCTTTGTTGTTGGTTTAAATGAAAAGCCTTCTTTCTTGTCATTCACGTTGACTTTGATTCTGATTGGTTTACCCACAGATACCATTCCACTTCCTCCTCCTCCTCCAGTAATTGACGAGTGATAGGCTGCTTTATTGGAGACTTGAAGGACCAAATTCCTGATTTGTGCTTCTTCATAATCCAGTTCCTGTAAGGGGAGGGTGGGTCAGCACAATGGGAATAAGGTATCAAATGCTGAGTGATGCAGGGGGAAACCAAATGAAACCTCACCTGAGAAAATCTGTCTAGTTAAAATTCTAAATCATACGAAGGATGTTTCAAGAGATATGGGCCAGGAGCAGGCAGGTGGGACGAATTTAGTTTGGGATTATGGTCAGCACAGTCTGTTTCCGTGCTGTAGGACTCTATGACTCTAAATTCACAATTCAAATCCAGGTCCCCAGATCATAATACCTGGGTCTCTGCATTATTAGTATAGTCCATTGCCTCCCCAGTCCAGCCTTTGCGACCGGTTCCAGCACTCCATAAAATCATGATGCATTTTAGCTAATTCCATCAATCCCCCTTTGCCCAATATCCTTCAATACTTTTGAATAATACCTTTCCTAACCTCAGCATTAAAATTAATAATCTGTCTCATTCCACTGACCATTTGTAGCCAACCCTATTTCATCTATTTGTACCTGAGACATCCCTACAAAAGGAGAAAGTGAGGACTGCAGATGCTGGAGATCAGAGCTGAAAAATGTGTTGCTGGAAAAGCACAGCAGGTCAGGCAGCATCCAAAGAGCAGGAGAGTCAACGTTTCGGGCATGAGCCCTTCTTCAAGATTGAAGCCATTCCTGAAAAAGGGCTCATGCCCGAAACGTCGACTCTCCTGCTCCTTGGATGCTGCCTGACCTGCTGCGCTTTTCCAGCAACACATTTTCAGCCCACGTCCCTACAAAAGGACTGGCTCTAATGTTTAAACTCCATTCACCCATTTTAGAGTCATACAATCAAAGAGATGTACAGCATGGAAACAAACCCTTCGGTCCAACCCGTCCATGCCAATCAGATATCCCAACCCAATCTAGTCCCACCTGCCAGTACCCGGCCCATATCCCTCCAAACCCTTCCTATGCATATACCCATCCAGATGCCTCTTAAAGCATTTTGGACTCAAGCAATGGAAATTCTTTCTCTCTAATTGTCCTATCTTAAACACCTCAAGCAAATCCTCCTTAACCTTATAAATTCTCGCGAATGCTACACTTTTTTTTGTGTTCTCTCCTAGCAATGTAACCCTTGGACTCCCTGTATAACTCTATTCCACACTTAGTCTAGGATTCTTCAGGAAAGGAAATCTTTCCATTCTTACTTGGTCTGGCCTACATGTGACTCAGAGCTTATTAGGGTTGGGCAATAAATGCCTATATCCCATGAAAAAGTAAGGAAAAATAAATAAGCAAATTAATCCTTCCTCAAATTGGTCATCCAATCAAACTCTCTGTTTTATTTTAGTGTTTGGAAATTCAGGAAGCTTTTCACAAAACTTCAAACGAAACTTTTGTGTTTTGTTCTAAGTTCTGAAACCTGTAAGCAGTGGGAAGTTCAGCAGGGAAAGTTACTGACAACAGGAGGTTTGAAAAGTGATAGCCCTTGAAAGGTTACATCAATAAAACACCATTCCCTGTGCACTGCAAAAATACACCATAAAGGGGGCTGGATTACAATTGCTAAGATAAATAAATTAAAATTATGTTCAACATGTACAAAATAGAAAATGCACAGCAGCAATAAACTGCCTTCATCTGGCCCCTTTATCACAGAAGGTTCCAGATCTTAGAATCCCTACAGTGTGGAAATAGGCCATTTGGCCCAACAATTCCACACTGACTCTCCAAAGAGCATCCTACCCAAACTCACCCACCTTTCCTATTCCTGTAAACCTGCATTTCCCATAGCCAATCCACCTAACCTGTGCATCCCTGGACACTATGGGCAATTCACCCTAACCTTTGGTCTGCAGAAGCACCTGGAGGAAACCGATCCAGAAACAGGAAGAACGTACAAACTCCACACAGATGGCTGGAATTGAACCCAGGTTCCTGGTGTCACGAGGCAGCAGTGCTAACCACTGAGCCACTGTGCCACCCCTTTAATCTAACACAACATCCCAAGATTATTCACAAGAGTGATTAAAAACGCCTGGCACTGATTCACAAGGAAGTACAAAAGGCAAATCTTAGTTGGAGAGATTGGTTTGAAGGTGAATGTTAGGGAGGGATTTCCTTCGGACTGAGGTTACTGAGAGAGATGGTGGATCCATTAAAACGGGAAATGTGCCAGAGGACAGAAAGAAAAGTGTGCAGACAACTCACAGGGGTGTGGCGCTATAGTACTATAACCCCAGATCCATTACTGGGCTTGTTAGTCCTAAAAGGGCAAACAATTGGAAAGGTGTTTGAACTCAGAGAAACAGAGCCATAATCTCACTGAATGGCTAAACTGAACTGAGGGGCTAAGGGACCTCCTCCTCTTACTGTGTTTCTATAAAGTCAGAAGTCACATGACACCAGGTTATAGAACATAGAACGTCGAAAAGTACAGCACAGAACAAGCCCTTTGGCCCACGATGTTGTGCCGAGATTTAATCCTAATGTCAAACATAGTTACTTAACCTACACACCCCTCAACTCACTGCTATCCATGTGCATGTCCAGCAGTCGCTTAAATGTCCCCAGTGACTCCAATGTCCAATAGGTTTAATCAAAATCACAAACTTTCGGAGCACTGCCCCTTCATTGGGTGAAGTGCTATCTCTATGTTCAGATAGATTAATAGAGCAAACACACTTTTCACCCAGCGAGAGACAATGACCTTGGGGCACCCGGGTTCAAATCCTGCCATGGCAGATGGCACAGTTCGAATTCAACAAATATCTGGAATTAAAGAGTCTCACGATGACCATGAGTTCATTGTCAGAAAAACCACATCTGGTTCACTCATGACCTTGAGGGAAACAAACTGCCATTCTTACCTGGTTTGCTGTACACGTGACTCCCAACCCACAACAGTACGGTTGATTCTTAACTGCCCTCTTGGCAATTAGGGATGGGCAATAAACGCTGGCCTGATCAGTGTTACCCTCATTCCCACAATGAATGAATAAAATAAGTTGGCATTGTCAAGGCAATTAGAATCCATAAAAGGTGGCACCTATCACCCATATTACCCAATGTTAGCAGCTGTTGGCATTCCATGTTCATACACCACAGTTTACAGAAGGATATTTACATTGTACCAATATACCATTGCAATTTACTGTCACGAGGATGTCTCATTACAATGAGATGTTGAAGACCACCATGGGCAGCACGGTGGCACAGTGGTTAGCACTGCTGCCTCTCAGCGCCAGAGACCCGGGTTCATTTCCCGCCTCAGGCGACTGACTGTGTGGAGTTTGCACGTTCTCCCCGTGTCTGCGTGGGTTTTCTCCGGGTCCTCCGGTTTCCTCCCACAGTGACAAAGATGTGCGGGTCAGGTGAATTGGCCATGCTAAATTGCCCATAGTGTTAGGTAAGGGGTAAATGTAGGGGTATGGGTGGGTGGCGGGTCGGTGTGGACTTGTTGGGCTGAAGGGCTTGTTTCCACACTGTAAGTAATCTAATCTAAAAATAAAACCTCTGTGTGAAAAGGTGGTGACCTATGAGGAGGAATTTGGGACAGCTGAGACTCTCCTATTTAGACATATATTTTAGGAAAATGTTATCAAACATGTCAAACTGGAAAATGTCATAGCCAAGAAAAACACATATCATATATTAATATTATTTAGCCTCATCATTGTGCTGGTTTAAAATGTCACACGATGGTCTGATTGGTCTACCTCTGCCATTATGTCTCATGGTTTTATTGTATGATGTGGAGGACTGGGGTGGACCAAGTTAAAAATCACGTAACACCAGGTTATAGCCCAACAGGATTATTTGGAATCACCAGCTTTCAGAGTGCTGCTCCTTCATCAAGTGGGGCAGGATCATAGGACACAGAATTTATAGGAGAAAGTGAGGACTGCAGATGCTGGAGATCAGAGCTGAAAATGTGTTGCTGGAAAAGCGCAGCAGGTCAGGCAGCATCCAAGGAGCAGGAGATTCGTCGTTTCGGGAATGAGAGTGTGTAACGGGCTCACCTGTACGGTGACATGAATCCAAGATCCCCGTTGAGGCTGGTTAATGTAATTAAATCATTCCTGAAGAAGGGCTCATGCCCGAAACGATCCTGCTCCTTGGATGCTGCCTGACCTGCTGCGCTTTTCCAGCAACATATTTTCAGCTCTGAATTTATAGCAAAAGGTCATAGTGTATTCCAACTGAAATGATATATTGAACAAATCTAGATTGCTGTTAAATCTTCCAGCTTTTTGAATGATTCCAGGTTTTAATTCATTAATATGTAAATCCCAAAACTTCTTTTAAGTCACATTCTCGAGATAACTTAAGGTTTTATTAAAAAAGGTGTAATCTCAGCACAGACATTACATTAACCAGCCTCAGCTGGGATCTTGGATTCATGTCACTGTACAGGTGAACCCGTTACACACTCTTATACATGACGATACTCACACACTCATATAGACCCTCTCTCATACACACGGTCACACACACATACACACACGTACCACCCTATAATGTACTTATGCACGCACACACACTTACACACTTAGACACACACACACGTACCACCCTCGAATGTACTTATGCACACATGCACATTTGCTTACACACCCACACACAAACAAACACACACACTCTCTCTCTCTCAATCTCTCATTCCCTCACATGCAAGCCTATGGACTGAATTCACATTTGCAGATTTATATTTGCAGATACATTCTATTTTGTTCAAAAAGCACACCATCTGTAGGCAGTCAGTCCATGTGACATTTCATTAATTCCTACTTTGGAAATAAAACCAGTCTGACTCAAGGCTGGGATACAGACTGACTCTAACACCTCACACCTTTAACGAATTGTCTGAGCTATCATCTTTTTTTATAAAACCTTAAATTATCTCAGGAATGTGACTTGAAAGAAGTTCTGGGATTTACATACTAATGAATTGAAATCTGCAACCCATTCAAAGCGATCAAAGCTTTAACAGCAACCGACGTTTGTTCAATACATCACATCAGTTGTGTGACATAATGATCTTTTGCTATAAATTCTGTGTCTATGATCCTACCCCACTAGCTGTCTGATGAAGGAACAGTGCTCTGAAAGCTTATACTTTCAAATAAACCTGTTGGATTATAACTGGTGTTGTGTGATTTTCAATTTGGTCTTATGACAGAGTAAAAGAGATCAGCTTGGATAAGACAAATAAGCTTTCCATCCAGCCTGAGTATTTACATGCATTGTACAAGATCAGAAGATTAGTGGGCAGCACGGTGGCACAGTGGTTAGCACTGCTGCCTCACAGCGCCTGAGACCCGGGTTCATTTCCCGCCTCAGGCGACTGACTGTGTGGAGTTTGCACGTTCTCCCCATGCCTGCGTGGGTTTCCTCCCACAGTCCAAAGATGTGCGGGTCAGGTGAATTGGCCATGCTAAATTGTCCGTAATGTTAGGTAAGGGGTAAAGATAGGGGTACGGTGGGTTGCGCTTCGGCGGGTCGGTGTGGACTTGTTGGGCCGAAGGGCCTGTTTCCACACTGTAAGTAATCTAAAAAGAAGAGGGCAGGCTGTGGTAAACAGTCACTTTGACCAGGAATCTGCCACAAATAACAGTGCATCTGGGACCTTTGATGATGAAAAATGCAGCTCATTACACAATTAGATCTAAAGGTAGAGAAAGTAACAGGAAAAGGAAATCAGGTAATCTAGTATGAAGTCCTGTCTGGAAAGAGAGATCTGAAAAAGGAGAGAAAGGTTGAGTTGCGAAATACAGAGAGAATGAAAAAGAGAGTGTGATAGTTAGGACAATCATTAACATTTTTACATCTTTAAAAATCTCTTGGTTTACTGACGACCATACAGTTCTAACATTTCCACAATATTGCAGACTTATGTACCTTGTAAAGTCCTTATGCCAATAGGTACCAGTCCTAACGTTCTGCATTGATGAAAAGTGTAATGAGAGTGATTGCTACAGATTCACAGGGAAACTTAGGGTAGGGCTTCTTTGAGAGTAAAGGGGGAGTCATTTGCAATTTATTGGCTTCCTTCGCCCCCACCCCAAGCTCCTGCTTTGACTAATAACATCCCCTTAATCTTACTGGACCATGGGGTGACTGTTGTCTCACTAGAGAGAGAGCGAAATGGATGATGATGGTTTAACCTGAGGGTTATCATGCCTCAGGTGAGGGGAGAGATGGAGAAGGAGAGTCCTTCATGGTTACCTCAGCCAGTGCGGGAATTGAGCCCATGCTGTTGGTGTCACTTTGCATTAGAAATCAGCTGTCCAGCCAACTGAGCTGTTTGTGGATCATTAACAATGTGTGGCATCAAATTTGCTATTTTTTCACCAAAATCCTTTGCCTCATATTGCACGTCACAAAATTTCAAGCAATCTTAGAAGAAAGAATCCTTAGTTTGGGTTGGGATAACTGGTCAGCATGGATGAGTTGAACCAAAGGGTCTGTTTCTGTGCTGTACATCTCTATGACTCTATGAATCTATGTTTCGCTGACTACATGCTATCGCAGACTTTATCAGGTTTCCACTGTTACCTTTTGAAGAACCAAGATTCCTTCATTTGTTTGTTCATCAACTTCGAACCTAAAATGTCCTCCTTCATTCCCTTCGATAATATCGAACTGGGCCAGCCAGTTATCGCTGAATTCTAGGTCATTGTCAAATACTTTGATGCGGGTGACCTCATCATTCAGTGAATTTTCTTCCACCGAGACTTCATACTGAGGACGAGAGCAAACAAAAGGCATTTCATTCCAATCACATGGTTGTCATCATGAGCTGATAGTACGACAGCAGGGAACATGCATTTAAGATGTATGTCACGAGGAATTAAGGGCTACAGGGAGAACGCTGGTAAGTGGAGTTGAAATGCCCATCAGCCATGATTGAATGGCGGAGTGGACTCGATGGGCTGAATGGCCTTGCTTCCACTCCTATGTCTTATGGTCTTATGGTCTTAAGATGTTGGGTGAGAGATTCAGAGAGAATGTGAGGAAGATATTTGGTTTAGTAGCCTTGACTAAATCCCAGATACCCATTAGTTTCTTGAAAAGCCTGAACCCCTCCCTGATTTACAGCTCTGACTGCCTGATCTCTGCTGTCAATATTAATGTCAATATGATTTACATCATTTTATATTATAATGTATTTGTTATTTACACTAAGTTAATAAGTTGCAACTGCCCTTAGTTCAACGATGGAGATTTTCGATATTGGTTTGATTGACACTTTTATTGAACTGTGATGAAAAGGAGTTTTTTTTAAACAGTGAAAAGCTATCAATGAATGACCTTTTAAAAAAAAATTATTTTACACACCCAACTATTTCTATAGGGTTCAATGTTTCTATACAGTAAATAGGGCAAATGGAAGTGCTGAACAAAAGCAGAAAATTGCTGGAAAAGCTCAACAGGTCTGACAGTGTCTGTGCGGAGAAAGCAGAGTTAATATTTTGGGCTGAGTCACTCTCTGGTTTCTCTCCAGAGATACTGTCAGACCTGCTACACACTGAAAGAAGTGTGGATGCTGTAAATCAGAAAAAAAAACAGACATTGCTGGAAAAGCTCAGCAGGCCTGACAGTATCTGTGGAGAGAAATCAGAAAATGTTAACTCTGCTTTCTCTGCACAGACGCTGTCAGACCTGCTGAGCTTTTCCAACAATCTCTGGGGTTTTTTTTCTGATTTAGAACATCCACACTTCTTTCGGTTTTTAACAAAAACCTGGTGTGGAAGTGCGGGCAGAAGAGGAGTGATTGATTTTACCTCCAAAAGGTTCCCTCAGCCAGACACTGTTTCACAACAGCTTCAAGATTCAGTGAAACATGATCCTTTAAGAATCTGGCCTGACATTATGAAAACTGTTCAGGAACGTGGAGATAACAAGGTTGGGAGTGTTGGGTGTGGACGAGTGAATCAGACCAGCCTGTAACTCTTAACGAGACATGGGGGAAATTGAAAGCATGGAAAATGAAATTGGGAATTTCAGAATTGGGACCCATTTGCCATTTTCAAAAGGCTCCTGAGTCAACTCATGTTGGCAAACATCTAGGTCAGTAGCCCAGGTGTAACATCATCAGTGACTACCATCACCTCTTTGCTTTCTGGATCCCATGACTCTGATTAAAAGGACAAACTCCTTTTATTGTTTTAAAGCTTTCGGGTTTCTCTGAGGCTACACTTTTCCAAAACTGGATCATTTGGAATCTATTGCCTCTCCTTGGGGTGGCATCGTGGCTCAGTGGTTAGCACTGCTGCCACACTGCACCAGGGACCCAGGTTCAATCCCACCCTTGGGTGACCATCTGTGTGGAGTTTGCATATTGTCTGAGGGGTTTCTTCTGGGTGCTCCGGTTTCCTCCCACAATTCAAAAATCTGCAGGTTAGGGTGAATTGGCCATGCTAAATTGTCCATTGTGTTCAGGGATGTGTAGGTTAGGGTGAACTGGCCGTGCTAAATTGTCCATTGTGTTCAGGGATGTGTAGGTTAGGGTGAATTGGCCGTGCTAAATTGTCCAATGTGTTCAGGGATGTGTAGGTTAGGGTGAACTGGCCATACTAAATTGTCCATTGTGTTCAGGGATGGATAGGTTAGGGTGAATTGGCTGTGCTAAATTGTCCATTGTATTCAGGGATGTGTAGGTTAGGGTGAATTGGCCATACTAAATTGTCCATTGTGTTCAGGGATGGATAGGTTAGGGTGAATTGGCTGTGCTAAATTGTCCAATGTGTTCAGGGATGTGTAGGTTAGGGTGAACTGGCCATACTAAATTGTCCATTGTGTTCAGGGATGGATAGGTTAGGGTGAATTGGCTGTGCTAAATTGTCCATTGTGTTCAGGGATGTGTAGGTTAGGGTGAACTGGCCGTGCTAAATTGTCCATTGTGTTCAGGGATGTGTAGGTTAGGGTGAATTGGCCGTGCTAAATTGTCCAATGTGTTCAGGGATGTGTAGGTTAGGGTGAACTGGCCATACTAAATTGTCCATTGTGTTCAGGGATGTGTAGGGTAGGGTGAACTGGCCATACTAAACTGTCCATTGTGTTCAGGGATGTGTGGGTTAGGGTGAACTGGCCATACTAAATTGTCCATTGTGTACAGGGATGTGTAGGTTAGGGTGAATTGGCCGTGCTAAATTGTCCATTGTGTTCAGGGATGTGTAGGTTAGGGTGAACTGGCCATACTAAATTGTCCATTGTGTTCAGGGATGTGTAGGTTAGGGTGAACTGGCCATACTAAATTGTCCCATAGTGTTCAGGATGTGTAGGATAGGGTGAATTGGCCATACTAAATTGTCCATTGTGTTCAGGGATGTGTAGGTTAGGTGCATTAGTCAGGGGTAAATATAGGGTAGGGAAATGGGTCTGGGTGGGTTATTCTTTGGACGGTTGGTCTGGACTTGTTGGGCTGAAGGGCTGTTTCCACACTGTAGGGATTCCATGATTCTTGGTCTTATGGCTAGATGGTTTGATGTCCCACATCTCTACATTAAACTACATGTGCCTTGTGTATATCAAAAAAGACGAGGAGAAAGTGAGGACTGCAGATGCTGGAGATCAGAGCTGAAAATGTGTTGCTGGAAAAGCACAGCAGGTCAGGCATCATCCAAGGAACAGGAAATTCGACGTTTTGGGCATAGTCCTGATGAAGGGCTTATGCCCGAAACGTCGAATTTCCTGTTCCTTGGGTGCTGCCTGACCTGCTGTGCTTTTCCAGCAACACATTTTCAGCTATATCAAAAAAGACCTAATGCTGCCAATACTGCCAATCAAACCACCCTCATTGAACCTGCCCGTCATCCATTGTCATCAAATTCACCAAATCGGGAATTTAAAGAACTGGCCAGAGACGGTGATAATGAAGCCACCGTTGGTTGGTGTAAAAGCCCCATCTTGTTAACAAACGCCATTCAGGCAAGGACATCTGCCATCCTTACCCGGTCTGGCCTACATGTGACTCCAGACCCTCAGTGATGGGGTCGACTGTCAACTCTGAAATGGCCAAGCACAAGCAAGAGAGACAGGCCAAGAGGAATTCGGGACAAACGGTAAATGTTGGCTTTTGACAATGAAGGCTGCATTCCACAGTAAGAGAGAGAGATTGAAAAGTAATCAATACTCTTGTAGTTCATCCCCCCCCCACTAGTAGTTGGTCCACAGCAGCAATGGTGCAGATGTTCAGACACTCTGATTACATCATTTATCAGAATGAAGTCTACCTCCTCCTTTTCCAATGTTGGAATGTTGTCATTAACATCCAGGATTCTGATCTGAGCATTCGCTGTGGAGAACAATCCTGATGCCTTTCCGTTTAAATCCCGGCCTTCCACTGTTAACGTGTACAGGTCCTGAACCTGAAGCAGGAAGAGAACAAGGAAAGAAAGCCAAATGACCAAGTCACAACATTTGCCTCCAGAAATGTTCCGTTGTCCTTTCCCTTGGATGGGGGACTTCACGACTCGGGAGCACATTGTTAAGGTCAGAGGAGAGAGATTTAAAAAAGACATGGGGAGGGGGGCAAATGTTTTACTCAGAGGGTGGTTTGCGTGTGGAATGAACTTCCAGAGGAAGTGGTGGATGCGGGTACAGTTACAACGTTTAAAAGACTTTTGGGTAGATACATGGATAGGAAAGGTTTGGAGGGATATGGGTCAGGAGCAGGCAGGTGGGACTATCTTAGTTTGAGATTACATTTGGCATGGACGGGTTGGACCCTATAAAGTTGCTTTCATTCTTGCTCCTCAACATGAGGTGAATAGAAGGAGGCCATTTGGCCCATTGTGTCGCCAGCAGCTCTATTGCCTATGACCAATCAGAATCCATTCAGCACGGCTAAGGAGCATGGTGGGCAAAGGAAGGCTGAGACCTAGGCAGGTTTCCACCCTCTCCAGGAGGTGTATGAGCAGAATTAGGCCATTTGGCCCGTTGAGACAGCTCCATCATTCAATGAAGCAGGTGTTTCTCAACCCCATTCTCCTGCCTCCTCCTTGTAACCCTTGATCTCCTTTGTGCCTCTCCCTCTGGTCCCCCTCGTCTTGATATTCCTGCGGATCTCCTGGGTGATGCCGGGGGTCAGGAGCAGGGTGGGATACGAGCCCCAATTCAGGGAGTGTGGGTGGAGATCCAATCCTCCAAGTTTACTCTGGAGATAAAACATTAACTCTGCACACCACTAGAGGGAGTATTCCAAGAAAATATTCTTAATCCCCAAGCACCCTGAACATTTGTTAATGAATTATAAATATTTGCGGGAATGACTCATCATCGGAGCATCATCCAATTAGGTATGAGTCAACTGTTTGGAGTTATTCTGACTGGCTGTGGAAAGGTGGGACACCATTGGGTTGGAGGTGACAGGCAATGGTGCAGCAGGATGGTTAGAGTTGGATAGGCCATGTAGTGTCAGCCCCAGGATTAGGTCAGTGAAGTGTTGGCAACCACTAGGGGGAGTTGATTCATTTTTCCGGCCGATTGCTCTATTTTCTCACGTTTATTGGTAAATTACACATGCAGGTGCCTTACAAGATGTGGTACAAGGCTGTGTCCCATCAGCAAGTCTGGTGTAGTGGTATAAAGCTATAAGACTTACCAGGTTTTGTTCGATTCATTCATGAGATGTGGGCATCACCAACCAATGACTACCCATCCAATACTGCCCTGCAGAAGGTAATGGGCCAAAGGGCCACTTTCTGCACTGCACAGATTCTATGATTCTATTGGTGAGCTAGCTATCTACCTGCCCATCTTCCTGCCCCACCTATCCACTCCATGCTTCTCACTGACCTATCACCATCACCTCCTACCTTCATCCACCTATTGCCAACCCACCTTCTCCAATAACCAGAGTAACCAGGCCCGCTGGAGGTGAAATCAGAGGCGTGAGTGATAGATGGATTGAAAGGAATGGCCTCAAAATCTACTTGTCTCTGAATCTTTGGGTCAGCACCCCCCTATCCCCCGTGAGGTGCTTCTCCAACTGTCTCCATTGAATAAAACATCTCGTTCCTGGATTGGCTGAGGACCAGGCCTTGACTGGCGGTCTTTAAGACCCAGAGGCACCCAGCTTTTGATTGGCTCGTAGCCTCTGGCGAACTCAGAGACCTGTGGTCAGTCTAGAATCTCACCCATCCTCTAGGAAAGTAAGCATTGAGTGCAGCGGGCAGCGAGGAAGGCATATGCTATGTTGGTCTACATAGTGAGAGGATTCGAGTATAGGAGCAGGGATGTCTTGCTGCAATTCATACAGGGCCTTGGTGACGTGACAGTTGGAGTATTGTGTAGAGGTTTGGTCTCCTTTATCTGAGGAAGGGTGCTCTGGCGATGGAGGGAGGGCAAGGAAGCTTGACCAGGATTGATTCCTGGGATGGCAGGACTGATGTATAACCAGATACTGGATCAGTTTGTGACTATATTCACCGCCGTTTAGAAGAATTGGGGGTGGATGGGAATCTGATAGAAACTATAAAATTCTAACAGGATCTGACAGGGTAAACTCAGGAAGGGTGTTCCCGGGGACCAGGGAGTCAGAACAAGGGGGTCACAGTCTAAGGATACAGGTTGAGCTATTTTGGACTGAGTTGAGGAGAAATATCTTCAACCAGAGAGTGGGGGAACCTATGGGATTCTCTGCCACAGGAAGCACTTGAGGCCAAAACATTGAGTATTTCCAAGAAGGAGTTAGATACAGTTCTTAAGATTTAAAGAGGAATCAAAGGGTTTAGGTTAAAGCAGGAACAAGGGACTGAGTTGGATGATCAGCCATGATCATGTTGAATGGGAGAGCAGGTTCGAAGGGCCGAATGGTCGACTAATTTTCAATGTTTCTTTATCAGTTTTTATTGGTGTGTGATAGGGTAAAATATTTTAACAGTGGGGTGGAATGTTAATCAGACTGGGAAAGAAATCGTGCCCGAGTTGATTTTGAAGATGTGCATTTAGTCATTTGACGTACAAATATTTTAGGAAAGAAATTATCAGCACCAACCTCTCTGTCTAAGGTTTTTGCCATTGTTCTGATTTCTCCATTGGACTTTGCAAGGAACATTTCACTGCCTCCCTGTGAGAGAATTCTGTATGCAACCTGTGCGTTTTCATCCAAATCGGCATCTGTTGCATTTAGTTTTAACACAAAGGTTCCTGGAATAAACACAGATTGGACACTGTCAGTGTTATCTGAGACTGAACATTAGGGAGATAAAACAGTTTCTGCCAAGTTTCTGTGCAGCTAAATGCATCCAAAATACTTTGGGGAATGGAAAACAACAACATGCATTTGTGTAGCCCCTAGCAATATGAAAACGTCCCGTACATCATCCAGGTAAAAAGTGAGGTCTGCAGATGCTGGAGATCAGAGCTGAAAATGTGTTGCTGGTTAAAGCACAGCAGGTCAGGCAGCATCCAAGGAACAGGAAATTCGATGAAGGGCTCTGGCCCGAAACGTCGAATTTCCTGTTCCTTGGATGCTGCCTGACCTGCTGTGCTTTAACCAGCAACACATTTTCAGCATACATCATTCAGGAGCAACATCAGACATTGGAATAAGAACAGGAGCTATTGGAGAAACTCAGCAGGGCTGGTAGTATCTGTGGGAGAGAAAAACAGAGTTCATGTTTGGAGTCCGAAGTGATTCTTCTACAGGGGCTGGAAAATGGTGTTTTTAGACTTTTAATAGATGTCAAGGAGTTCCAAGGGGTACAGACGTTGAGGCTTCTGGGAGGGGGAGGGGTCATGGCAGTATTTTGAGAGATGGGACAGCCAACCTGTCAACCAGAATGGTGTATGGTAGGAGCAGGGTGGGGGGAACTGGGGACCTCTTGGTTGACGAACAGAAGAAAACATCAGAGACAGCCCAGTTGCTGGTGCATCATGGGATTGAATTTGTGACAGTGTTAATGTGAGGAAACCAAAACATTACATCCTTACCAACTGGAGACGATTCTTCAACTTCGCCTTCAAAGACTTGTTCGGCGAACACCGGGGCATTATCGTTGATGTCCAGAACCTCGACAAAAAGTGACAGTCGTTTCTCAACTTCAGCACCGATGATATTCGAAGCTTTACCTGTGAGCTAAAAAAAATGTGAAAAGATTCAGTGACATTCTATAAGAGAGGTAATTATAGAGTTATGGAGATGGACAGCACGGAAACATACCCTTCAGCTCATATTGCTCATGCTGACCAGATATCCTAAATTAATTTAGTCCCATTTGCCAGCACTTGGCCCATATCCCTCCAACCCCTTCCTATTCATATACCCATCCAGATGCCTTTTAAATGCTGTAATTGTACCAGCCTCCACCACTTCCTCTGGCAGCTCATTCCATGCACGTACCACCCACTGCGTGAAAAGGTTGCCTCTACGGTGCCTTCTAAATCTTGCCCCTCTGACCTTAAACCTAATCCCTCTAGTTTTCGACTCCCCTACCCTGGGGAAAAGACTTTGGCTAGATCAGCCAGTGACATGGAGGCTCACTGCTGCCCAACAGCCTCAGGGACCTGGGTTCGATTCCAGCCTCGGGTGACTGTCTGCACGTTCTCCCTGTGTCTGCGTGGGTTTCCTCTTGGTGCTCCAGTTTCTGTGTACAGGTTAAGTGGATCGGCCATGCTAAATTGCCCATAGTATCTGGGGATGTGTAGGGTAAATGGATTAGCCTTTGGAAATGCAGGGTTACAGGTGTGACTTGGGTCTGGTTGGGGTGCTGTTCGGAGGGTCGGTGTGGACTTGATGGGCCGATTGGACTGCTTCCATGTTGTAGGAACTCTGTGATTCTGTAACCAACTAAAATGCTGCCTTTGTAGACTCACGTGCCCATGAATGTGAACAGGGTTTGGACATGGTGACAGGGTTACGATTCAAATGAGATTTGTGCCTCTGGTCTTCACCATTCTACGAGTGTAAATGATCTGCAAGGTTATACAGAGTCATGTGTTTAAACAAGATTAGAATTGTCAGCATCATCCCTCAGTAACTGGCAACGAATGAATGATAACTTACAACAAAAGAAGGGTTTCTCTCACGGTCCACCACTCCGGTAATATTTAATTCGCCAGTCTTGGGATCAATCACAAACAAATTGACAGGTGGAAGATCAGCACCATGGCCAGAAATACTGTAGCGGATATTTTCATTCACTTCCAAATCTGATCTGATCTGAGGGAAGAAATTGCAAAGGCGATTTAATATTTGCAAACAGCATTTATTCTCCTGCAGACAAATGACACCAACTATTTCATTTATAATATGAAATTTTTTTTTTCCTTCATTCATGGGGTGTGGGCATTACAGGCAGGGTCTGCATTTCTTCCTCATCTGTAATTGCCCTTGAGTGGCGTTGCTAGAACCATCAGAGGCATTTAAGAGTCAACCTCATTGCTGTGGGTCTGGAGTCAAACGTATGCCAGTCCTGAAGAAGGGTTACACCCGAAATGTTGACTCCTCCACCTCCTGACGCTGCCTGGCTTGCTGTGTTCCCCCAGCCTCCTGCCTGTCCCTCCTGATGCTGCCTGGCTTGCTGTGTTCTTCCAGCCTCCTGCCTGTCTACCTTGGAATCCAGCATCTGCAGTTTCTTTGTCTCTAACCAAGACTGGGTATGGATGGCAGTTTCCTGAAAGGGCATTGAATGAGCCATAGAGAAACCTTTGGGCAAAAGCCCTTCATCAGGAATGTGGAGGGGGAAGGGGTCAGAGAGGTAAATAGTAGGGTAGGGGGTGGGGCTGGGGGGAAGGTAGTTGGGAATACAATAGGTAGGTGAAGGTGGGAGGTGATGGTGATGGGTTGGAGAAGAGGCTGAACTGGATAGGTGGGAAGGAAGATGGACAGGTCGAGAGGGCGGTGCCGAGTTGGAGGGTTGGATCTGGGATGAGGTGAGGGTAAGGGAGATGTGGAAACTGGTGAAATTGATGTTGAAGCTGTGTGGTTGGAGGGTCCCAAGGGGTAAGATGAGGTGTTCTTCCTCCAGGTGGCGGGTGGCTTGGATTTGGCGGTGGAGGAGGCCCAGGACTTGCATGTCCTTGGCAGAGCGGGAGGGGGAGTTGAAGTGGTCGACCTCAGGGCGGTGGGGTTGGTTGGTGCATGTGCCCTAGAGATGTTCCCTGGAACATTCCGCAAGTTGAGGTCCTAACTCTCAAAAAGTAGAGGATTCCACATCGAGAGCAACAGACACAGTAGATGAGGTGTTTGGATGTGCAGGAAAATCTCTGCTGGATGTGAAAAGATCCTTTGGGGCCTTGGATGGAGGTGAGGAGCGAGGTGTGGATGTATTTGCTTCCAGCCAACTGCCTGTGATAGATGCAGCATCAGTAGACATGGGACTGGTGTGGCGCTATCAGGAGACATACAAGGTGAGGGGGATGTGGGTGCTGAAGGTCAGAGGAGCTAGCAGCTTTGAAACAAACTGGGACAAAGTGCCAGAGAGCCTTAGCTGTTCTCCCTGTCCCAATCTGCTCCTGGAATGTGTGTGTGATGTTGGGGGGTGGGGGCAGAGGCGTGCAATCACCTTGATGGAAATGCATTTACGTTTGATACCCTCACCTCATCACTGCACCTTGCCAAACAACCTCTTCATTTGGTTTCATGAGTGAACGAGATGAATTTTCTTGTTTATCCATTCACCGGACGTGGGCTAGTATTTGATGAGGCTCGTGGTGAATGGTCTCCAATTGGTAAGGACAGGGTGTTCTTGTGATGTAGCAATTTCCCAAGCCCCCAAGGAATTTATTTAATTTTTAACTGTACATACGTGGTCGTAACTGTTCCACTAATTGGCTCACAAACTCAAGGAATGGGATTTGTTTCAAATTTGTTCATGGGACGTGGGTGAAACTGAGCTGATATTTATTACCCAGAAGGCAGTTAACGGTCAACTACATTGCTGTGGGTCTGGAGTCACATGTAGGCCAGACCATGTTAGAATGGCAGTTTCTTTCCCTAAAGGATATTAGTGAACAAGATGGGGTTTTTTTTTCGACAATTGGCTATTGGATTCATGGTCATCATGTAGACTCTTAATTCAGGATTTTTAGTGACTCCAAATTCCACCACCTGCCATGACAGGATTTGAACACAGTTCCCCAGAACATTACCCGGGTCTGTGGATTAACAGTCCAATACCACTAGGCCATTACCACCCCCCCCCCTCCCCCCAGCCCCCTCCTAAGGGAGAAAGCTCATACATTGTGTGCTGTTCAAATTTCACCACCTGCTATGGTGAGACTCAAACCCTTGTCCCCAAAGCAATAACCTGGGTTCTGCAATTGCTATCAGTGACACCATCAGCTCCTCATACCTTTTCTCTGAAGGTTTTACCTAATGTTGTGATATCACCCAAACAGAACTGAACATCATTTTGAGCAGGTCCCAATGCATTATGTTTTGGAAATAATGGGGTCCTGATGTTAACAGGTGCGCTGGTGGGCAGCTTTGGAAAGGGTTGGAGTTGGGCCCACACTCTCACATGCAGTTACCATATAAATATTGAGTGGTGAATGATTCGAAATCACTTACAACAGCAATTGGATTGAACAAGGGTGGCTCATGTTCTCTGATGGAAACTGGTGGAATGATCCATTCTCTCTTCTGGCGCTTTGAGTGGTGATGTTTCAGAAAATAGATAACAGGAGGCTTCCTATTGGTAAACTGAAAGAGCAATTAGAAAACAAGTCAGATGATCATAAAGGTTCACAGTACAGGTTCACCCAGGTTAGTTCTTTAAAGGAATACGTTGCAAATCCTAATTTCTTTTTAACATTGATGTGGGCATCAGTGGCAGGGTCAGAATTTGTTACTCTTCCCAAATTGTTCTTGAAATGATTGGCTTTCACTCAATGCAATCAGCAGTTAAGAGTCAGCCCTATTGGTTGTGGGTCTGGAGCCACATGTAGGCCAGACATGGGTAAGGAAGGCAGATTTCCTTTCCTAAAGGACATCAATGAAACAGATGAGTTTTTGATGATGGTTTTATTTGGTGAAATATTGATGGTCAACATTTCATCTGAGTTTCATGAGCTCAGATTTCAGATTTATTGATCGAGCTGCGATTACCGTCGGGCTGGGTTTGGAATTCACACCTTCCGGACTGAAGCTCTAGGTTAATAGTCCGTGAAGGGCTTATGCCCGAAACGTCGAATTCCCTATTCCTTGGATGCTGCCTGACCTGCTGTGCTTTAACCAGTGACATTATTGTCTAGCTGTCAGCTCAAAAGTTAGTCCCAGCAAAGGGTTTTGTGAGGCCAAGTGACAATGTTCCCTCAATGTCGCACTAAGTGCTGCATGTGCACTGCTGCACATTGGCCTCGGAGGATAAGGAAATTAACATCAAAACTGGCAAGGAGGCCATTTAAAATCACTGAACAATCCAGACTGGTGTTGATCACTGTAAATCCATTTTACAATGAAATCTCCTTCGTAGATATCAAATCTTTAACTGTTGTAGATGAGGGGAGTGAATATTGTTTCAGTTGGTCACCAAAATAGCAACTTAGCAGTGACCCAGTCTGCCACATGGACTGGCATGATCTAAATCTGTTGACGCTTTGAGAAATCGGTGCAGTGCAAATCAAATTCTATCACATTATTAATGCTATGTAAACACGTCACACTGTAATTATGCTGCCATCTAGTGGAGGCACTGTCATAATTCAGTTTTACTCCTTCCAGTTCTTTACACTGCAATGCTAAAATAAATCTTACAATTCAAAGAACTTCCTTTCCCCAATTCCAATTCAATCATGTTATAGTCCACAGGTCTACTTGAAATCATAAGCTTTCAGAGCCGCTGGTGAATTGAAGGAGCAGCGCTCTGAAAGCTTGTGATTTCAAATAAACCTGTTGGACTATAGGTTAAAAACCAGGTACTCCTGATGAAGGACTTTTGCCTGAAACGTCGATTTTACTGCTCTTTGGATGCTGCCTGAACTGCTGTGCTTTTCCAGCACCACCCTAATCTAGACTGTTCGACTATAACCTGGTGTCATCTGACTTCTGCCCTTGTCCACCCCAGTCCAACAGCGGCACCTCCACATCATTCATTTGTGGAACCATAAACTCATACAGCACAGAAGAGTCTGTGATGAAGAGTCATCTTGACTCAAAACATTAGCTTGCTCTCTCTCCACAGATGCTGCCTGACACACTGTAATTTCCAGCATTTTTTTGTTTTCAGTTCAGATTCCAGCATCTGCAGTAATTTGCTCTGACAGAAGAGGCTCTTCAGCCCATTGGATTTACTCTGACCCACCTCTACTTGGAGAAGGTGAGGACTGCAGATGCTGGAGATTCATAGTTGAAGAGTGTGGTGCTGGAAAAGCACAGCAGGTCAGGCAGTGTTCGAGGAGCAGGAGAGTCGATGTTTCGGGCATAAGCCCTTCATCAGGAATGTCTGACAAAGAGTTTATGCTTGAAACGTTGACTCTCCTTCTCCTCAGATGCTGCAGGCCTATACTAGTCCCACTTTCCAGCAGTAGGCCCAGAGCTTTGACTGATGTGACATTTTGATGCACATCCAAGTCTGTGAGGTTTCCTGCCTCAACTCCCACCCAGGCAGGGCATTCCAGTCCCTCACTACTCTTCGGGTGAAAAGAGTTTTCTTCAAATCCCCTCTTACTCTTCACCTTAAAATAATTTGCCTTTGATATTGACCCTTCAACTAAGAGGAACAGCTGCTTTCTACCCACTCTGTCCACGCCTCTCATAATCTGATACACCTCGATGTATAACAGCATGAAACAGCAATGAAGAACAACAGGTTAGCAGTGACTCATCTCCGAGCAATAAGCTAAGAGCTTTCTACTTTGTCTAATTGACTGGGTGGGCCAAATTATATCAATTGCGCCTCGTGACGTGATTGGAACAGGACCACCTTAATGTGAGAATAATCTCCCATGGGAAAGAATCAGAGCCGTAAGACCGGTTCCAGGGATGGCGCAGTTGTGTTTTGTCGCTGCATTAGACATGCTGGGACTGCTTTTCTTAGAGATGTAAGGACTGGGAACGAGATTAGATTGAGGAGACCAGTGAAGGTTCACCAGACCGATTCCTGGGATGGCAGGACTGACACATGGGGCAAGTTTTGATCGACTGGGCTTGTACTGACTGGAATTTAGAAGGATGTGTAGGGTGATCTCATAGAAACATAAAATCCTGATGGGCCTGGACAGGCCAGATGCAGGAAGAATGTTCCCGATGTTGGGAAAGTCTAGAACTAGGGGCTCATGTAGTCTAAGAACAAAGGGTAAGCCATTCAGGACTGAGATGAGAGAGAGTTCCTTCACTCAGAGAGTTGTGACCCTGTGGAATTCTCTCCCACCAGAAGTTATTGGGGCCAATTCATTAGATAGATTCAAAAGTGAGCTGGGTGTGGCCCTTGTGGCTAAAGGAGTCAAGGGGTATGGAGGGAAAGTGGGAATGGGACACTGCAATTACATGATCAGCCATGATCATATTGAATGGTGGAGCAAGTTTGGAGGGCCGAATGGCCTACTCCTGCATCTATTTTCTCTGTTTCTATGAGGTGTTCAAAATCACGGGGGCTCTAGGCAGAGTAGAGGAGGAGAAAGTTGGGCTGCCCTTGTGGGGACACTGCAGCCTTCAGGACTCAGTATCGAGTACAATCATTTTAAGGCCTGCACTCCAGCTGGCATCTGCTTATCTCAACTCCACACCTCAGGCCCTATCACAACACAGCCTGTGTCAGCACAGCCCAACCCAATCTCACTGACTCATCGTCCCCATGAGTAGCTTTTCTCTTTTCCTACCTTACCATTATCCATCCGTTTGACTGCCCAACTTTCTTTGTCTCTCTACCTCTCTCTGGACTCTGTCCACTTAACTGCCTGCTCCTTTCCCCCACCCAGTCCCTGTCGTCAGCTTAAATACCGCCTTCTTCTGGCTGCTATCAGTTCTGAAGAAGAGTCACATTGTATTTCTCTCCAAAGGCGCTGCCAGACCTGCTGAGTTTCTCAGCTGAAAATGTGTTGCTGGTTAAAGCACAGCAGGTTAGGCAGCATCCAAGGAACAGGAAATTCGACGTTTCGGGCATAAGCCCTTCATCAGGAATGAGGAGAGTGTGCCAGGCAGGCTAAGATAAAAGGTAGGGAGGAGGGACTTGGGGGAGGGGCGATGGAGATGTGATAGGTGGAAGGAGGTCAAGGTGAGGGTGATAGGTTGGAGTGGGGTGGGGGCGGAGAGGCCAGGAAGAAGATTGCAGGTTAGGAGGGTTGTGCTGAGTTGAGGGAACTGACTGAGACAAGGTGGGGGGAGGGGAAATGAGGAAACTGGAGAAATCTGAGTTCATCCCTTGTGGTTGGAGGGTTCCCAGGCGGAAGATGAGGCACTCCTCCCCCAGCCGTCGTGTTGTTATGTTCTGCCGGTGGAGGAGTCCAAGGACCTGCATGTCCTTGGTGGAGTGGGAGGGACAGTTAAAGTGTTGAGCCACAGGGTGGTTGGGTTGGTTGGTCCGGGCGTCCCAGAGGTGTTCCCTGAAGCGTTCCACAAGTAAGCGGCCCGTCTCCCCAATATATTGCTGAGTTTCTCTGCAATTTCCAATCCTGCGCTGAATTACCAGCCCAGTGTCATTACTACCGTGCCATTACATCTATTAGAGTCACGGAATGGTCCAGCACGGAAACAAACCCTTTGGCCCAACTCATCCAATTCGGATGTACAAAATTATTTTTTCCCATTTGCCAACACTTGGCCCATATCCCTCTAAAACTTTCCTATTCATATACTCATCCAACAGCCTTTTAAATGCTGTAATTGTACCAGCCTCCACCACTTCCTCTGGCAGCTCATTCCATACACTTACCACCCTCTGTGTGAAAAAGTTGCCCCTTAGGTCCCTTTTAAATCTTTCCCATCTCACACTAAGCCAATGCCCTCTAGTTCTGGACTCCCACACCCCAGGGAAAAGAGCCTATCCATGCCCCTCATAACTTTATAAGCCTCTATAAGAACATAGAACATAGAAGGATACAGCGCAGTACAGGCCCTTCGGCCCTCGATGTTGCGCCGACCGAGTCCTACCTAACCTATACTAGCCCAATAACTTCCAAATGCCTATCCAATGCCCGCTTAAATGAACATAAAGAAGGAGAGTTCACCACTGATACGGGCAGGGCATTCCATGAACTCACAACCCGCTGTGTGAAGAATCTACCCCTAACATCTGTCGATAAGGTCACCCCTCAGCCTCCGACGCTCCAGGGAAAACAGCCCCAGCCTATTCAGCCTCTCCCTACAGCTCCAACCCTTCAATCCCAGCAACATCCTTGTAAATCTTTTCCGAACCTTTTTGAGTTTCGCAACATTTTTCCCATTCTGCGTTAATCACGCCAGCTCATCAAACGAGAAGAATAGTCTCAACAGAGAGGCAAGCAGATTATTGCTATTGGTGAATGAAGCTCTTGAGATACTCCTGAGAGAATATGCTGTTTAACAGGTTGAAGAAGCGCAAAATGTCAGAACAGGAAGAGACTGGATATAGGGCAATTGTTTTCTCAGTGAACAATGAGCCTCTGGTAATACATAACATTCTCAGTCTGATTGATACAGTGAACAGTGAAAGGATGTTTTCCTTGGCTGTATAATCTAGAATACAGGGTCAACCTGAGAAGAGAGATAAGGAACATTTTCACTCAGAGGGAGGGGAGTCTGTGGAAGGGCTGAGGATGCTTGTTTACAGATATTTTTTCACAGCAATTTTTTTTGTTATATATTATTTTCTTTTTTATATTTTTTTCTTTCTTTTTTCTTTTTTATTAACCGCCTAACTGTGGTAGTGCTTATTTTTTTTTTCCCCAGCACCCATGTTGTGTGTGTGTGTGCAGGTGTGAGACACAGTGAGAGACACAAGGTGCACGAATCTTTATTTGATTTCCACCACTTCACAGCAATTATATCATGGAGGAAAAGGGTGCTGATTGGCCGAGGTGTAACCAAGGAGAAAACAATTGGAAACTATAGGCTAACTCCCGGGTAGTTTAAGAAGGAAACAAGATTTGAATATATTCCTTTTTTTGGCAGAGGATGAGTCCCTCTGTCATATGAATATTGACAGTTCCTGCGCGAATAAATAAGCTACATTGTGAGTTCAACTGATTGTCTTAAATTGTCAGTGTAGTTATGGGCATGGGTTTCCCCTGCAGTATAAATTATAGTGATCTCTTGAAATTTGGCATTCGTGCATCTGTCCTGATGACAAAGCGCTTCAATGACACAGCTCCTCTTTCAGAGGTGAAAAGTATATTCTCCAAATTTCCCGAGCACTTGTGAAATCTGCAAACCTAATGATTTTAAAGCTTTGCCGAGTTCAGGCTGCAATGTTTTTTCCTCTCCAGTCTGCGGATTTAGAATGGAAACTAATTTTATCATCAGGGATCATCCTCCAGGTCAGTATAAAGGAGGAATAATCCAAACAGGAGTCTCGAAGGAAGAAAGCTGGGAGTGATGGGCCAGTGGGAGTGGGGAGGTGACTTACTAAGACCATCAGAGGTAGGCCATTTGGCCCATTGAGTCTGCTCTGCCATTCAATAGGATAGGAATGTTTACACCTTCTGACCCAGATGTCTTGGCTGTTGAATGTGATAAATCCTACCATCAATCTCACACAAGAAGGGATTTGATTAAAAGACATTTCTTACCTTGTTCAATTCATTTGTTAAATCTTTCGCTGATGGGATTAAATGGATTCTTGCCTTCCATTTCTTGTGTGTTCTTCGGTCCCTTGCGATCACTTTGAACTTATAGTTTGTATCAAGGTTGAGGGCACGAGTTGCATATAATGAGCCATTGGAATGGATCCCAAAATTTCCATCATCAGTACTTAACTTAATGTGCTTTCCCAAATGGCAGCTATGAAATTTGACTGGAATGACAAAAAATAGACATGGAGGTAATGAGCAGATGAATGAGGAGCAGGTCATATAACTCCCTCAAATATCCTACAGCATCTGACAAGATCCAGTCCATCACCTCCACTTTCCCATTCCATCCCTGCATTCCTCTATTCCCATTGTGCCTGAACACCTCTGATGTTGTCAGGATTGAATGGTTGAGCTATAGTGAGAGGCTGAATAGGTTAGGGCTGTTTTCCCTGGAGTGACGGAGGCTGAGGGGTGACCTTACAGAGGTCTATAAAATCGTGACGGACGTGGATAGGGTGGAAAGCCAAGGTCATTTCCCCAGGATGGAGGTGTCCAAAACAACACAGCAAAGGTTTAAGGTGAGAGGGGAAAGATTTAAAAGGGACTTAAGGACCAACACTTTCACTCAGAGGGTGGTGCTTGTATGGAATGAGCTGCCAGAAGAAGTGGTGGAGGCTGGTACAATTACAACATTTAAAAGGCATTTGGTATGTGAATAGGAAGGGTTTAGAGGGATATGGGCCATATGCTGACAAATAGGACTAGATTAATATAGGATATCTGGGTCAGCATGGATGAGTTGGACCAAAGAGTCTGTTTCCATGCTGTACATCTCCATGACCCAATGACCTTTCAAGTTCCTTCTTGAATGTTCTCAATGGCCCTCTGTTCTACCTGAATTGGGGTAGTTGACTGTTGTTGGGGGGGGAGGGGGGGATGGCTCGGTTGGAGGTGGGTGTCCAATTTCAGGAGACCATTGGGCAGGCATGGTCAGGAAGCATTTCCCCTGGCTCACGCCAACCCCTAAGGTATTTCTCTATTTACCGCAAGTCCCAGGGACTTTTGTTTCTGCTATACCCAATAATCTGTGTTGAATTTCCCCAGGATTCAATCTGAATAGGCTGATATGGTGCTGATGTTACTAGACTAACAAGGAGGGTCTGAGGAGTGAGGGGGTTCAAACACCACCACAGCTGGTGAATTTTACGCTAACGTCAGGTCTGACTTCATGCAATAGTTCCGGTTTCATGTGATCTCACGTTATAAGAAAATCGCACAATAGCCATGCCATTTAAACTACTGGGGCTGGAATCGCATTACAGCCAATGCAAGTTCGCCTTCAACAAATAAATGGTCTAAACTCTTCAGTCACATTAAAGCCAATTCACGATGAAGAAACACATGAGAACTGACTGTGTATTGTATTAGTCTCAGGGATGGTAACTGTGAAAATATCATCACCTGTTACATAAACCCATTACTAACTTCCTTTTAGGGAAAATCTCCCATCCTCTGGCCTACGTGTTTCTTTAAAAATTTTAAACCACAGGAGGGGATTGTCACTGGCTGGGCCCAGCATTTATTACCCGTCCATAGTTGTCCCTTGAGAAGGTGGGGGTGAGCTGCCTTCTTGAACGGCTGCAGTCCATGTGCTGTAGGTAGATCCACAATGCTCTGAGGGAGGGAATTCCAGGATGTGACCCAGTGACACTGAAGGAATAGTGGTATATTTCCAAGTCAGGATGGGGAGTGGTTTGTAGGGGAACTTGCAGGGGGTGGTGTTCCCATGTATCTGCTGCCCTGGTCCTTCTAGATGGAAGTGGTTGTGGGTTTGGAAGGTACTGCCTAATGAACCTTGGTATATATTGACAGTGCATCTTATAGATAGTACACACTGCTGCTACTGAGCGTCGGTGGTGGAGGGAGTGGACGCTTGTGGATGTGGTGCCAATCAATTGGGCTGCTTTGTCCTGGATGGTGCTGAGCTTCATCCATGTTTCATCGCACTCCTCACTTGTACCTTCTGGATGATAGGCAGGCTTTAGAGAATTTGGAGTTGTATTACTTGCCACAGAATTCCCAGCGTCTGACGTGCTCTTACAGCCACATTATTTACTGTATATGGCTGGTCAAGTTCAGTTTCTGGTCAATAGTAACCCTCAGGGGAATGATAGTAGGAAATCAGAGATGGTAACGATGGTTAGATTCTCTATTATTGGAAATGGTCAGTGCTTGGCATTTACATTGTGCCAATGTTACTTATCCATTCAAACCTGAGTGTGGTCCAGCTCATGGTGAAGGTCTACTTTGTGCTAAAATTGTGCAATCATCAATCAGCATCCCTACTCTGTCCTTAGACCATTGATGGAGCAGCTTGGGTGTAGGACATTAGATGGTAAAGGTAGTAAATTTCTCTTGTTAAAGACACATTATGGAAATAATTTTGCAGCCTTTCAGTTGAATTTATTAATCAAATTGCTCCAGCTCCTTTGGTGGGATTCAAGATGTAGGGCCTGGGACAGGGGTTCCTAGTCTAGTGGCATTGCCTCTACGTCACCACATCCCCGGCTCTGTTCAATTCAATCAAATCTCCCTTCAGCCTCCTTTGTTCTCGAGCACCTCCAGCCCCTATCCTTCCTCTCCAGGAATCTCGTGTCCTTCCTAAAGCGTGACGACAGGATTTTAGATGATAATGCAAGAACGCACACCTGAGGCAGCAGATGCAATCACATGCCAAGAATACTCCCGGTCTCGGTTCTATGGCACATTGAGGGTAGAGCTCCCCGCCTGTGCGTGTTTGTGTGTGTGTGCATGTGTGTAAGTGTATGTGTGTGTGTGAGTGTGTGTGTATGTGTAAGAGTGTGTGTGTGAGTGTAAGTTTGTGTGTATGTAAGGGTGTGTGTGTATAAGTGTGTATGTGTGTGTGAGAATGTATATGTGTGAGAGTGTGTATGTGTGAGTGTGTGTGTATGTGTATGTGAGTGTGAGTAAGTTTGTGTGTGTAAGTGTATGAGTGTGTGAGTGCATGTGTGTATGTGTGTGCGAGGGTATGTGTGTGTGTGTGTGTGTCAGTGAGTGTAACCCTTGCCTCTGAGTTAGTAGGTTATGGGTTCAAGTCTTGCTCCAGAAATTTGAGTATGCAGGTTATGGTGCAACACTCCATTGCAATGGTGAAGTGATGTTGTTTTTCATGTGGGATATGTCCACTGTCACAGATAGATACCCCATCACTCTTTCAAGGAATAGCCAGAGGCTTGTCTCTGGTGTCCTGGTCAATATTCATCCCTCATTTAACCTCCACTCCGAAGACAAGACAATTTGGTTATTCACACGCTGGTGTGTGCGTCTGTGTGTCTGTGTGTGTGTGTGTGTGTGTGTGTGTGTGTGCGCGCGCGCGTGTGTGAAGGTGTGTGTGTGTGTGTGTCTGAGGGTATGTGTGTGTGTGTGGGTGTGTGTGTGAGGGTGTGTGTGTCTGTGTGTGTGTGTATCTGTGTGTGTGTCTGGGTGTGTGTGTGTGCATGTGTGGGTAGTGGGGGGGTGGGGTTGGGGTGGTGTGGGTTGTTTGCTGTAGCGATTTGGCTACATATCAAGAAATGTGTGTCCTGGCTCTAAAGGGTGACCTGTGGTTGTAAAAGGTGCAATATAAATGAAAGACGTTTCGAATAACGATCTTGCTATCGTAGCCATGACTTACCAGTGAGAAGAGTTTGCCTTCTAAGGACCTTTGGTGAAAGCTCAACCTCAAATACCTTCTTCGAAAATCTTTTCTCACAACATTGCCCTGGCTGCGAAATCACCTGGAATGGAACATACCAGAGATGATGTATTATTGATAATTATTCAGTTCAAAACAACAATTCTGAAAACAACAGAATATATTCATCACAAGGCCAACCTCTCAATGAAAATTCAGAAATGTAGAGAGAAATGTGGAAAGCAGGAGCAGGAGGAGGCCTTTCGGCCCTTCAACCCTGTTCTGCCATTCAATATGATCATGGCTGATCATCCAACTCAGTCCCCTGTTCCCACTTTCTCCCCAGACCCTTCGATCCCTTTAGCCCTAAGAACTGTATCTAACTCCTTCTTGAAAACATTCAATGTTTTAGCCTTAACTGCTTCCTGTGGTAGAGAATCCCACAGGCTCCCCACTCTCTGGGTGAAGACATTTCCCCTCAACTCAGTCCGAAATGGCCCACCCTGTACCCTTAGACTATGACCAACAGCACACCTCCCCAGTTATGGCCTCCTTGATCACATCCTTCCTGAGTTTACCCTGTCTGGACCAGTTGAAAGTTTGTAAGTTTCTATGAGATTTCCCCTTCATTCATTTGAATCCCAGTGGCTACAATCCTAACAGATGCAACCTCACTTTATACGTTCCCCCTGCCACTCCAGGGATCAGACTGGGAACATTTGCAGTCTGATTAATCCAATACCAGAACGCAGTGGAGGAGATTTGTTCAGTATTCGGAAAAATGTGGGAAACCTTTATCTTATTTCATATCAAAATCCAATTATAATCATCTGTTACAGGCCAATTTCCTGCATCTTAAGATCCGGAATTCCCTTCTAAAACCTCTCCCTCTTCCTAGCAGGCATTAACTCTCTCTCTCTCTTTCTACAGATTTCCAGTGTTTCTGATTTTTTAAAATCAGACTTCCAGCTTCTGCAGAATGTTCTGAGGAAGGGTCACTGGACCTGAAACGTTCAGTCTGCTTTCTCTCTGCAGATGCTGCTGAGCTTTTCCAGCGATTTCTGTTCTTGTTTCTGCAGCAGTGTTGCAGTGGTGGGTCTTTTCAGTCGATGTGTAAAAGCAGGAAGCAAAGTGTCCTCCCTAAGGCAGGTCATGAGGAAGGCAAATGTAGTGTCAGTTTTTGCAATGAAGGGGGTTGTTGTGTAAAAGGAAGGAGCTATAGTTGGATCGAGTGTTGGTGAGGCAGATGGTGGACTTACTCAGCATCGCCCTCATGACCTGTCCTACCTGCCAATCTTCCTTCCCATCTATCCGCTCCACCCTCCTCTCTGACCTATCACCTCCATCCCCACCCCCATTCCCCTATTGTACTCTTTGCTACCTCCCACCCCCTCCTCATTTATCTCTCCACCTCTATTCCTGATAAGGTTTTTTTCCCCTAAACGTTGATTTTCCTGCTCCTCGGATGCTGCCTGACCTGCTGAGCTTTTCCAGCACCACTCTAATCTGACTCCGGTTTCCAGCATCTGCAGTCCTCACTTTTGTCCACTGTGTACAGTGTCAGTCTCCAGGGAGATACCTGCAATGGCAGCTGTTCAGAGCAGGTTCACCAGAGCAAATCCTGGGGTGAAGCATCTGATCTTAGGACAAGGGTTGAGCAGTTTGGGTCTACAGTCATTGGAGTTTAGAAGATCGAGAGATGACCTTATTGAAATGTACAGTATTCTGAGGGGCATTGACAAAGTAGATGCTGAGAGGATGATCCCTCTAATAGGAGAATGTAGAACCAAGGGGTGCAATTTAAGGCTGAGGGCTCTCCGTCTTAAGACAGAGATGAGTTTACCAACAGTGCCCATGCCCCACAAGAGAACAGACTCAGAGTCAACACAGAAACGGACCCTTCAAACAAACCAGTTCATGTCAACCATAATCCTAAACTAAACTAGTCCCACCCACCTGCGCTTGACCCATATCCCTGCAAACATTGCTTAACCATTTAGTTATCTAAATGTCTTTTAAACATTGTAACTGTATCCATTACGTTTTCTACACGTGAATCACTCTCAGTGTATAAACTAAATTGCCCTTCATGTCTTTTTATAAATCTTCATCTCCTCCCCATACAAATGGAAGACCTAGTCTTGAAACTAGGCAAAAGACACTTGATCTCCACTCCCCATGATTTTATAAACTTCAAAGGGTGACGTTTCTTCTCTCCGACCCACAGTTCTGGGAATTCTGTATTGCAGACAGCAGTGAGTAGAACCAATGCTGAGCTAAACAGACTTTTGATTGATGGATCAGTGGTGCTGGAAGAGCACAGCAGTTCAGGCAGCATCCAACAAGCAGCAGAGCACGGGCAGGAAAATGATGCTGAGGCAAAGTCAGAGCAGCTGTGGTCTTACTGACTGGGAGAACACACTCAAAGGGCTGATGGGTCTACTCCCACTCTTATTTCTGATGTTGCCACAAGGACATGGTTCCAGTACATTATGCTATCCATATTGTTTACATTGCAATTATATGTATCATTCAAACCAATTAAACAATAGAATGCAAAGAGTTAGGAAAAGTGCTTTGAAACCAAGCGTGTTGTGAACTAGAATATACAGCCTGAAAGAATGGTGAAAGCAGACTCAATCATCATGTTCAACAGGAGGATTGGATTTCAATTAAAAAATGAAGGCTTCACAGGTTATACAAAAGGTTAAGAGAAGTGGAACAAAATTGTGTGTGTGTGTGTATATGAGTGTGGGTGTGTCTCTGTGTGTGAGTGTGTCTGTGCATGTCTGGGTACGTGTGCATCTGTATGAGTGTGTGTGTGTGTGTGTGTGTGTGTGTGTGTGTGTGTGTGTGTGTGTGTGTGTGTGTGTGTGTGTGTGTGTTCAAAGTTTGGGTGTGTGTCAAACTGAAAATGGCTCCCAATGACACAAATAACCTTCATGTTCAGGAATCTGTAATCATGTTTTTTTATGATGGAGATGGTCTCCTTGGCATTAAAATTCCCTTCCATTAAATCAATTACATGGGAAAGAACATGTCTGGAAGCACTACCTAGATGTTATTGAACTTGCCTGAAGCTCACTGTGCCGAAATTGCAAAGAAATCATCAAAGACGACAGAAGCTGTAGCTAAACAGACAACTGCATCTGTTAGAGCCTCATTTTAACAGATTATTTTATTCTTCCATGGGATGTGGGTGTTGCTGGCAAGGTCAGCATTTGTTACCAATCCCTAAATACCTTGGCACTGAGTGGGGAGTGATGGCTCAGTGGTTAGCACAGCTGCCACACAGCGCCAGGAGCCCAGGTTCGATCCCATCCTCGGGTGACTATCTGTGTGGAGATTGCATGTTTTCCCCGTGTCTGCGTGGGTTTCCTCTGGGTGCTCTGGTTTCCTTCAACAGTCCAAAGATGAGCAGGTTAGGATTGGCCATGGTAAATTGCCCGTACTGTGCAGAGTTACAAGGATAGAGTGGGGGGGGGAATCATTTGGGTAGGAGGCTGTTTGGAGTGTCAGTGTGGACTTGATGGGCCGAATGTCCTGCTTTCACACTGTAGGGATTCTATGAATCAATTTGGGAGTTGTTTGCAGGAGCCATTTAAAAGTTACCCACATTGGTTGTGGATCTGGACTCACATGTAGGACAGACCAGGTAAAGACAGCAGATTTCCCTTCGTAAAGAACACTGATGAACCAGGTGAATTTTTAGGAAAAGCGATGTTGGTTTCATGATTATCAGTGCCTTTCAATTCCATATGAATTAACTAAAGTTAAAGTTGTGATGAATTTAAAGATGAAATGTCATCAGAGTTTTAGCCGTAGTCTCAGAATTACCAATGCAGTGACACTATCACTATGCCTCCATATCCCCAAAGTGTTAACATGATTATCCTCTGGCCAATATTTTTATAAGGCCCTAATCTCTCTAAAATACTTCTCCATGCCAAAGTACCCTCAGCATTTATTCTGTGGATGGTCTGTCTATTTGACCATGTGGTGATTTTCCATTGTGTTACATGTCTGATCTGCACGAGTTTTTAAAAGGGATAACACACAAGCAGCCATCTGCTGCGTTGGTGCAGTTTGGTCCATGTGCAGTTTACAACAGAATTTTGGTTATTCCTCTGGGTATGGTATAGAAACAGGAATGTCGCAAACGTGTAACATCAAAACAGGAAGAGGCTATTCGGCCCCTTAAGGAAAAGATGCCTCATGTGTCGAGCTCACAATCCAAACCTGCAAGGGTGGGAGCTGAAGATGAAGGTGGGAGCAGGAGTGGGGTTTACATCGGTCAGCCCAGAGATTAGAAGCATGGTCTATAGGCTCTGCCTCAGGAAAACAGGCTTTTTGAATAGGAACAAAACAGCTGGAAAATTACATCAAACTGATCAATGAAGATTGGACTGAAAGGAAGGGTCAACTTGCAAATGAAGGCTTAATATGAATGTGCTGGGGGGTGGTGTCAGAAAGTTAATGTAGGTCAGTGAGGAGAGAGGGGATACTGGCTTAGTGTGGGCCTAGGAATTTGTGGTAGTGTCTTGGAACATAATGTCAGGAGTGACACAATGGCTCATGGTTAGCACTGCTACCTCACAACGCCAGGGTCCTGGGTTTGATCCCACCCTCAGGGGGGTGCTGTCGCTGTGGAATTTGCACATTCTCCCCGTGTCTGCGTGGGTTTCCTCCCGGTGCTCTCGTTTCCTCCTACAGCCCAAAGGTGTGCAGGGTAGGGTGGATAAGCCATATAAAATTGCTCTTAGTGTCCAGGGATGTGTAGGTTAGGTGGGTTTGCCAATGGGGTAAATGCAGGGTTTACAGGGATAGAGTAGGGGAGGGCTGGGTCTTTGCAGGATCGGTGTGTGCTCATTGGGCCGAATGGCCTGTTCCCACATTGTCAGGGTTCTAAGGAATATCGAATCATACCCGTCACTGATTGGGCCAACTTTCTCCTGTGGCCACCGTAAAACTTAACCCTTTGTGGGTAGAATTGGAGCGTTGGCAATGGTTGGGAATTAGAATTGGAATTCCCAAATCCATCCTTGTTTCATAGATGAGAGAACAAATGGGGAGAAGAACAGGACAGTATTCCTCCTGCTTCTGCTCCCTTTCCTTCAGGTTTTCAACCTGGGAGTGACGGATTTGTTGGTTCCCAAATATGTTGATGTGAATGGGGTCAAAGGTGGGTATGTAGAGTTAGGCCTCAGATCAGCCTTGATCTCAGTCAGATAGCTTTGAACCCCAACACCCCTATGACTTGCCACAGATGACCCCTATAACAAGCTGCTGATTAAACACTTTGGCTCAAAGTTGCACACGACCCTGAGCATGACCCCACGATTAGCCAGGAGAAAGTGAGGACTGCAGATGCTGGAGATCAGAGCTGAAAATGTGTTGGTGGAAAAGCGCAGCAGATCAGGCAGCATCCAAAGAGCAGGAGAATCGACGTTTCGGGCATAAGCCCTTCTTCAGGAATCAATGAAGGAGGGCTTATGCCCGAAACGTCGATTCTCCTGCTCTTTGGATGCTGCCTGATCTGCTGCGCTTTTCCAGCAACACATTTTCAGCCCACGATTAGCCACTCCATTCAAGTTAAAGACAAATGTGAGCAAAACAAAACCTAAAATAAAAAGCCGGAGACGGCAAATCATAACATTTTTTCATCAACAGAAGTGAAGTTTTGGTATATATGCTCGGTATTGAAATGATCTTCATCCCCTTTGATACAAATATTGCTCTCGCTCATAATGTGAGTCAGCTAATTTCTTCGAGTTTCCCACCCTCACTTTCCTTCCGGGGTAAATGTTGCTCATCCTAATGAGTGAGTGGTAATGGGGGGAGGTCGGCAAGTTACTAAGGACATGTGAGTTGGGGAGGTGGAGTTGATTAGAGCCTTGGGACTTAGCGAAATTGTGGCTGTCCCTGATTCTATACACCCACCTTTATCCTGTAGCCTTCAATATCTTTGGGGACAGTATTTACAAGAAAGCGGCATTATTGGTAAAGGTCAAAGTCACATGACACCAGGTTATAGTCCAACAGGTTTACCTGATGAAGGGACAGTGCTCTGAAAGCTTGTGATTTCAAATAAACCTGTTGGACTATTACCTGGTGTTCTATAAGTTCTGGTAAAAAATGAGGTCTGCAGATGCTGGAGATCACAGCTGCAAACACAGCAGGTTAGGCAGCATCTCAGGAATAGAGAATTCGACGTTTCGAGCATAAGCCCTTCATCAGGAATAAGAGAGAGATGCTTTGACCAGCAACACATTTGCAGTTCTATAAGTTCTGACCTTGTCCACCCCAGTCCAACATGGGCACCTCCACATAGAACATAGAACAATACAGTGGAGAACAGGCCCTTCGGCCCTCGATGTTGCGCCGACCTGTGAACTATTCTAAGTTCATCCCCCTACACTATCCCATCATCATCCATGTGCTTATCCAAGGATTGTTTAAATCTCCCTAGTGTGGCTGAGTTAACTACATTGGCAGGTAGGGCATTCCACGCCCTTACCACTCTCTGAGTGAAGAACCTGCCTCTGACATCTGTCTTAAACCTATCACCCCTCAATTTGTAGTTATGCCCCCTCGTACAACCTGACATCATCATCCTAGGAAAAAGACTTTCACTATCTATCCTATCTAATCCTCTGATCATATTATATGTCTCTATCAAATCCCCTCTTAGCCTTCTTCTCTCCAATGAGAACACACCCAAGTCTCTCAGTCTTTCCTCATAAGAGCTTCCCTCCAGACCAGGCAACATCCCGGTAAATCTCCTCTGCACCATTTCCAATGCTTCCACATCCTTCACAAAATATGGGGACCAGAACTGTACACAATATTTCAAGTGAGGCCATACCAGAGTTTTGTACAGTTGCAGCATGATATTGTGGCTCCGGAGCTTAATCCCTCTACACATGAAACCTAACACAACATATGCCTTCTTAACAGCACTATCAACCTGGGTGGCAACTTTCAGGGATCTATGTACATGGACAGCAAGATCCCTCTGCACATCCACACTACCAAGAATCTTTCCATTGACCCTGTACTCTGCCTTCCTGTTATTCTTCCCAAAGGGCATCACCTCACATTTAGCTGCATTGAACTCCATTTGCCACCTCTCAGCCCAATTCTGCAGTTTATTCAAGTCCCCCTGAACCTATAATATTCTTCCAAACTGTCCACTACTCCACCGACTTTATCATCATCTGCAAATTTACTAATCCATCCACCTATACCTGCATCCAAGTCATTTATAAAAATGACAAACAGCAGTGGTCCCAAAACAGATCCTTGTGGCACACCACTAGTAACTGGACTCCAGGCTGAATATTTTCCATCAACCACCACTTGCTGCCTTCTCTCAGAAAGCCAGTTTCTAATCCAAACTGCTAAATCACCCTCAATCCCATGCCTCTGCATTTTCTCCAACAACCTACCATGTGGAACCTTATCAAAGCTTTACTGAAGTCCATATATACCATGTCAACTGCCCTACCCTCACCTACATGCTTGGTCACCTTCTCAAAAAACTCAATGAGGTTTGTGAGATATGACCTACCCTTGACGAAACCATGTTGACTATCTGAAATCAAATTGTTGCTTGCCAGATGATTATAAATCTTATCTCTTATAATCCTTTCCAAAACCTTTCCTACAACAGACGCAAGGTTCACTGGTCTATAATTACCAGGGTCATCGCTACTGCCCTTCTTGAACAAGGGCACAGCATTTGCAATCCTCCAGTCCTCTGGTACTAAACCTGTAGACAATGACGACTTAAAGATCAAAGCCAAAGGCTCCAACACCACCTTCCTAGCTTCCCAGAGAATCCTTGGATAAATCCCATCTGGCCTAGGGGACTTTTCTACTTTCACTCCTTCTAGAATTGATAAAACTTCTTTGTAACTAACCTCGATCCTTTCTAGTCTAATACATTGTATCTTATTCTTCTCTTCTACAATATTGTCCTTTCCCTGAGTGAATACCGATGAGAAATGTTCGTTTAGCATATCTCCAATCTCCACAGGGTCCACACTCAACTTCCCACTTCTGTCTTTGATTGGCCCTATTCCTACCCCACTCATCCTTTTATTCCTCACATACCAATAGAATGCTTTAGGGTTCCCCTTTATTCTATTTACTAAAGATTTCTCACGTCCTCTCTTTGCTCTTCTTAACTCTATTTTTAAATCCTTCCTAGCTGATCTGTAACTCTCCATCATCTCACCTGAACCATCTTGTCTCATCAGCACATCTGCCTAACAACAGATGCAATTTCTGTAGTAACCCACGGTTCCCTTACCTTATCACTTCCTCCCTGCCTGATAGGGTCATACCTATCAAGGACACGCAATATCTGTTCCTTAAACCAGCTCTACATTTCCACTATCTGCATCCCCTGCATTTTGATACCCCATTCTATGCATCCTAATTCTTGCCTAATCGCATTATAATTGCCCTTGCCCCATCGATAACTCATGACCTGTGGCATGTACCTATCACTTTCCATCGCTAAACTAAACATAACTGAATTATGGTCACTCTCTCCAAAGTGCTCACCTACAACCAAATCAAACACCTGGCCTGGTTCATTACCAAGCACCAGATTCAGTGTGGCCTCCTGATGAAGGGCTTTTGTCCGAAATGTCGATTCTCCTGCTCCTCGGATGCTGCCTGACTTGCTGTGCTTTTCCAGCACCACTCTAATCTAGACCCCAGTGTGGCCTCCCCTCTTGTTGGCCCTTCAACATGCTGTCAGGAAACCCTCCTGTACACATTGGACGAAAACTGATTCATCCAACGTACTAGAGTTAGAGCATTTCCAGTCAATGTTGGGGAAGTTAAAGTCCCCTATAATGACTGTCATTACTGGTAAAGTCACTGGGCTAATAAATCAAAGCACCAGTTAATTCACTGAGGACAGGGGTTCACATTCTGCCATTGCTGATTTTTATTCAACATTAAATCCGGCCTAATGATGACCACTGTCCATTCTAATAGAAATAAAACTATTTGGCATTGTGGGGATGACTCTCCCTTAGTAATCCAGAACCTCAGGCTAATGACCTGGTGGCTCAGATCTGAATCTCACCATAACACCAGAGCCATAAAGTCACAAAGATGTACAGCATGGAAACAGACCCTTCGGTCCAACTCGTCCATGCCAACCAGATATCCTGAATTAATCTAGTCCCACTTGCTAGCATTTGGCCCATATCCCTCCAAACCCTTCATATTCATGTACCCATCAAGATGCCTTTTAAATGCTGTAATTGTACAGCCTCCACCACTTCCTCTGGCAGCACATACCACACATGCACCACCCTATGCATGAATGAACTGCCCCTTTCGCCCCTCATGATTTTATAAACCACTATAAGGTCACCCCTCGGCCTCTGACGCTCCTAGGAAAACAGCACCAGCTTGGCAGATAGTTACATTTCGATTCAATTCTTGAATTCCGAAGTGAAATTGCCAATTCTTATAAAAAAAACCCATCCGATTCACGAACAGGAGAGGGCCTGGCCAGTCCTTGCCCGGTCCAGCTGACATGTGATGGCAGCAACGGGCTCTTAGATCATAGAACATAGAACAATACAGCACAGAACAGGCCCTTCGGCCCACGATGTTGTGCCGAACATTTGTCCTAGCTTAAGCACCTATCCATGTACCTATCCAATTGCTGCTTAAAGGTCACCAATGATTCTGACTCTGCCACTCCCACAGGCAGCGCATTCCATGCCCCACCACTCTCTGGGTAAAGAACCTACCCCTGACATCCCCCCTATACCTTCCACCCTTCACCTTAAATTTATGTCCCCTTGTAACACTCTGTTGTACCTGGGGAAAAAGTCTCTGACTGTCTACTCTATCTATTCCCCTGATCATCTTATAAACCTCTATCAAGTCACCCCTCATCCTTCGCTGTTCCAATGAGAAATTGCCTAGCACTCTCAACCTATCCTCGTACAAACTATTCTCCATTCCAGGCAACATCCTGGTAAATCTCCTCTGCACTCTGTCCAAAGCTTCCACATCTTTCCTAAAGTGAGGCGACCAGAACTGCATACAGTACGCCAAATGTGGCCTTACCAAGGTCCTGTACAGCTGCAACATCACCTCACAACTCTTGAATTGAATCCCACTGCTAATGAACGCTAATACACCATAGGCCTTCTTACAAGCTCTATTCACCTGAGTGGCAACTTGCAAAGATCTATGAACATAGACCCCAAGATCCCTCTGCTCCTCCACCTTACTAAGAACCCTACCGTTAACCCTGTATTCCGCATTCTTATTTGTTCTTCCAAAATGGACAACCTCACAATTGATAGGGTTGAACTCCATCTGCTACTCCTCAGCCCAGCTCTGCATCATATCTAAGTCCCTTTGCAGCTGACAACAGCCCTCCTCACTATCCACAACTCCACCAATCTTCGTATTGTCTGCAAATTTACTAACTCACCCTTTGACTCCCTCTTCTAAGTCATTGATAAAAATTACAAACAGCAGAGGACCCAGAACTGATCCCTGCGGAACTCCACTTGTAAGTGGGCTCCATGCTGAATATTTACCATCTACCACCACTCTCTGACTTCGACTGGTTAGCCAGTTCTCTACCCAACTGGCCAAATTTCCCACTATCCCATGCCTCCTGACTTTCCGCATAAGCCTACCATGGGGAACCTTATCAAATGCCTTACTAAAATCCATGTACACTACATCCACTGCTCTACCCTCATCCACATGCTTGGTCACCTCCTCAAAGAATTCAATAAGACTTGTAAGGCAAGACCTACCCATCACAAATCCGTGCTGGCTGTCCTTAATCAAGCAGTGGCTTTCTAGATACTCATAAATCCTATCCCTCAGTACCCTTTCCATTACTTTGCCTACCATCGAAGTAAGACTAACTGGCCTGTAATTCCTGGGGTTATCCCTATTCCCTTTTTTGAACAGGGGCACAACATTCGCCACTCTCCAGTCCCCTGGTACCACCCCCGTTGACAAGATCATTGCCAATGGCTCTGCAATTTCCTCTCTTGCTTCCCACATAATCCTAGGATATATCCCGTCAGGCCCGGGGGACTTGTCTATCCTCAAGTTTTTCATAATGCCCAACACATCTTCCTTCCCAACAAGTATCTCCTCTAGCTCACCAGTCCGTTTCATACTCTCCTCTTCAACAATACGGTCCCTTTCATTTGTAAATTCTGAAGAACAGTACTCATTCAAGACCTCTCCTATCTCCTCCGACTCAATACACAGTCTCCCACTAGTGTCCTTGATTGGACCTACCCTCTTTCTCGTCATTCTTGAACTCCCTCTGCAGTGACTGAGCAAGACACTCCGTTCAAAAACGATCGGGGATGGGCAACAGATGCTAATCCAGACTTTGATGTTCATGCCCCAAGACTGAAGGTCTCTAAACAAAAGGAATGCAGACCAACTGGTCCATGGCTGCTGATTGCTGTCTCAGCAGCTTCATGGTGAAGGTTTGGAATTCACCATCCCCTGGGTCATGGTGAAAGCAGCTGCTGAACCTGCATTTATGTAGTGCCTTAAAACACCTCAAGGTACTTCATTGAACACCCAAAGGGACCTTTACCAAATGAATTGCAACGCCAATCTACATGACGCCATATTTTAAAACAGTGGTCGCAAAGATTGGTTATTGAAAAGGAAAGGTGGCAAAGTTGAGGGAAGAAATTGCAGACTCGGACCACACAGCTGAAGACACAATCGTCAAAGGTTAAATTAAATGGTCATTGGATAGACGCATGGACGAAAATGGAATAGTGTAGGATAGATGGGCTTCAGACTGGTTTCATAGGTTGGTGCAACATCGAGGGCTAAAGGACCTGCATTGTGCTGTAATGTTCTATGTTCTAAATCCTAAAGCAACTTTAAATCTGGAGAAAGTACATTCTAATTGTTGTAAAGGAAAGGTGGGGGTGGTGGTGGAGGGAGAGATGTGAGGGAAGAGCAGAAGAAGAACAATTCTGAATTCTAAGTCATTTCAAAATGCACCAACCTCAGCATTACCCCTTACCAAAGAGGGAGGGCTGTAGGTATTAGTCACAATTTGTTGTCATATCACCCCTTTAAGTAACGCTCAGATTGCTTACAACAATCGCTTATAATTTCTAATATGTTCCTTCAGTTACAAAATAATTGCATACATCCACAACTAACAAATCTTTCAGCAAAATCATAAAGGCCAGTGTTAGGGCGGCACGGTGGCTCAGTGGTTAGCACTGGTGCCTCACAGCGCCTGGGATCCAGATTCAATCCCAGCCTCGGGTGACTGTCTGTGGGGAGTTTACACATTCTCCCCGTGTCTGCGTGGGTTTCCTCTGGGTTTGCACCGGTTTCCTCCCACAGTCCAAGAATGTGCAGGTCAGGTGAGTTGGCCATGCTAAATTGCCCATAGTGTTAGGTGCACTAGTCAGAGGGAAATGGGTCTGGGTGGGTTACTCTTCAGAGGGTTGGTGTGCATTTGTTGGGCCGAAGGGCCTGCTTCCATACCGTAAGGGAATCTAATCTAAAATTCAGTGCATTTCGTGTTATAAAGTTGTCCAGCAGGGAGATAAACCCCCCATCCATGCCGAACAGATATCCTAACTTCATCTAGTCCCACCTGCCAGCACCCGGCCCATATCCCTCCAAACCCTTCCTATTCATATACTCATCCAAATGTCCTTTAAACATTGTAATTGTACCAGCTTCCACCACTTCCTCAGGCAGCTCATTCCATACATGTACAAACCTCTGCGTGATAAAGTTGCCCCTGGAGTCCCTTTTAAATCATTCGCCTCTTATCTTAAATCTACGCCCTTGGGTTCTCGACTCCCCTACCCCAGGGAAAGGACCTTGTCTATTTATCCTATCCACGCCAATGTCCTGAGCAGCTATAACATGACCTCCCAACTCCTATACTCAATACACTGACCAATAAAGGCAAGTGTGTCAAATGTCTTCTTCACCACCCTCTCAATCTATGACTCCACTTTCATAGAACCACGGACCTGCACCCCAAGGTCTATTTGTTCAGTAACACTCCCCAGGACCTTACCATTAAGTGTATAAGCCCTGCCCTGATTTGCCAAAATGCAGCACCTTACATTTATCTGAATTAAGCTCCATCTGCCAGTCCTTGGCCCATCGGCCCCATCTGATCACAATGCCATTAAATTCTGAGGTAACCTTCTTCCCTGTTTACTACACCTCAAATTTGGTGCCATCTACAGACATCCTATGTTCACGTGCAAATCATTTGTACAAATGACAAAAAGCAGTGGACCCAGCACCGATCCTTGAGGCACACCACTCCAAGGGCACAGGCCTCCAGTCGGAAAAATCCAGGTGATTTGTTCACTGATGTGATCACTTCCCAATCATTGACGTACTGAAGTCCACAAATCTTTTAGGAGTTTAACGAACACAACACTTAAGAAACAGCTTTAAAAGGAAGCTTTAAAAGGACAAATTACTGCTGGTGAAATCTGGTTTGAAGCCAGAAGCCCATATAGAGAGATTGGAAGCAGCAGGGAGATTAGTACAGCTTTCAGAGGGCAGGCTGAGGTCAGGAAGATAATTTACAGAGTGGAAACATTGGTGCTTCACAGTAAATGAGCTCACAAATGGGATTAAATAGACAACGACCTTTTCTGTAGAGAATTACAAAAAGCACTACTTTTAAAAAAAGTGACAGGGCAGATTTTAAACTTTGCAAAACACTTCAGTCCTCTTTTAGTTCAAAACTTCCCAAACTTGCAGTATTTAAAATTCTCACCGTAGCAAGCAGAAAGCAGAGAATGCTTCTTGTGGCAATCCAAGGCATATTCCTGGTCTCGCTCTTTCTCTCTCTCTCTCTCTGTCTGGTGTCCACCTCCTAGATCTCACACTGTGCCTGCTCTTCCTTCAATCCCTTCGCCTTCTGAAAGAGCAAGCTCACGAGTGAGTGCAGACACAAAGAACGCTTCAGGTTTAGAAATGGATAGGGACCGCGCCCTGCCTCGGGGCAGAGGTGTTTTGGCTGCTGTTTTCTGCACAATGAGAGGGATGCAGTGAAATCTCCAGTTGAAACCGAGAGAATTCCACCCTTTGTGTTATTCTCGTGTTGAGGCAAACACACCTGACGTCGCCACCCTTAGAAACCGTAAAGAAAGCCCTAGCAACAGAGTGCCTTTGGCCAATACTGTATTGCCAAACACCTGACTAAACTAGAGGAAAGCACTGGGCAGTTGTTCTATTGGTGGAGCGCATTATCTTTTAACCTGGACAGTGTGGCTGTCACTTTGAGCAGATAGACACAACATCAACATTTCTATGACTTCAATTTTTTATCCGAGGAGCAGGAGAATCGACGGTTCGGGCATAAGCCCTTCTTCAGGATTCCTGAAGAAGGGCTCATGCCCAAAACGTCGATTCTCCTGCTCCTCGGTTGCTGCCTGACCTGCTGCGCTTTTCCAGCACCACACCTTTCAACTCTGGTCTCCAGCATTTGCAGTCCTCACTTTCTCCTAGTTCAATTTTTTTATCCTCAGTTTCCCCAGAATGAGATATTAATCTCATGAGAGACTATTAATTGGGAAAGTATGAGTTTGTTTCCGGATTTTTTTTAATTTTGGGGTTTATTTTTATTTTTAGGTTTATCAGTGACAGTGGGGACGCTTGCGGTGCAGTGATAGTGTCCCTGCCTGTTCAAGTCCCACCTGCCTCAGAGGTGTGTCAGTACATATCCAGAAAAGCACAGCAAGCCAGGCAGCATCAGGAGGTACAGAGGTCGATGCTTTGGGTGTAGCCCTGAAGAAAGGTTACACCCGAAACGTCTACCTCTCCACCTCCTGATGCTGTCTAACTTGCTGTGTTCTTCCAGCCTCCTGCCTGTCCCTCCTGATGCTGCCTGGCTTGCTGTGTTCTTCCAGCCTCCTGCCTATCTACAGTGGATTCCAGCATCTGCAGTTTTCTTGTCTCATTACATATCTGGACAGGTTGATGAGAATTGAAATACCCATCAGTGACAGATGTGTCAGAGAGGTGGAGGAGAGCTATTTGACTGGGTGGGGCATTTAGGAGGCTCATGTGATGAAACCATTTGGCAGGAAGCCTGAGATCTCATGCCTAAAGTAAAACGAGAGGGGCCTTTTAACCTGTGAGAGGAGGTTTGGTGGGTTTTTGTTTTGCGTGAGCTGCGATCTCATTTCTCTCACTGTGAAAAATTCCTGCATCTGTCACAGGAATGTGTCACAGCCTCAGGAGTCCATAGCCCACAGAGTGCTCACCACTGCAGTGCAGGGATCAGTGGGCAGCCAAAATGTGCACACAGCAAGATGCCCCACATCTGGGTCCAGCTGATCATTTTCTCACAGTGCTGCTGGTTGAGGTGAAAATTTAGCAATGACTCATACTCAATAAGTCAAATACACTTGGCTCAGTCCCAGGATACCACAAGTGTGACTCGCTCTTCTGCAATAATTTTAAATAGTCTTTTTTCTGGGCGACTCTGCCACATTCAACATTTTATGCCTGTCCCTAATTGTTCTTGAATAATCAGGGCTGACCACATTGGTGTGGGTCTGGAATCACATTTGGGCCAGACTGGGTAAGGACGGCAGATTTCCCTCCCCAAAGCAGGTTAGTGAATCTGATTAATGGAGAACTCTGGTAAAGAAACAGGCCATTCAGCCCAACTGGCGTATGCTGGTGTTTGTATTCCACGTCATGCATCCACCCAGATGCCTTTTAAAATGCCACCAGCTTACATCACATCCTCTGTCAGCTTGTTCCATACACACCCCACCCTCTGGTGAAAATGTTGCCCCTTATGTCCCTTTTAAATCTTTCCTCTCTCACCTGAAGCCAATGCCCTCTAGTTTTGGACTCCCCTACCTTCCGAAGAAGACCTTGGTTATCCATGCCCCTCACGACTTTACAAACCTATGTAAGGTCATCCCTCAGCCTCTTACACTCCACTGAAAATAAATTCCATCCTACCCTGCCTCTCCTTATACCTTAAGCCCTACAGTCTTGGTAACATCCTTGCAAATCTTTTTCTCCCCCATATCAGTTTAATAACATGCTTCCTACAGGTGACCAGAACTGTATGCAGTGCTCCAAATGTGGCCTGACCAATTTCTTGTACAGCTGCAACATGACGCCCCCAATTCCTGGACTCAACGCTCTGTCTGTCTGTCTGTCTCACTCTCTCTCACACACACACACTCACCAATCCCCACCTCGAGAGGGCAGATAGGTCTTTGCTTTAGCTGTTTCGTCAAAACCTCTCTGACAGGGCAGCATTCCCTCAGTGTGTCAGCTTGAACATCGTGTTGAGGTTTCTGCAGCTGGATTTGAAACTAGAACCCATCCCTCTTCATTTTAAAATGTACCACATCTGTCAAGGCCGCATACCGGGCGATAACCTTTAGTGTGGAGTTTGAGCTGTCGGGTATTGCGATAACCTGAAAGGGAAAAATATGTGACTCGTTGCAACTCGTCTGCAGCCCAAGGCTCTTCCCACCCAAATTTGCGACAAAGATTGTTTATTCACTCTTTAAAATAAGGGCAAACTTCCTTTAATCAAAATCACAATCAATTTTGTTTACTTAACCTGAAGAATTTTCGAGTAAATTGTTTTGAAATTTCTTTGGTCTCCTGTGGAATGTGGACACCGCTGGCAAGGCATTGTGGGTAGGATTCATGGTATTTTCAGCCTGTGCTCCAACTCCACATTCCAGTGGATATTTTCTGTCAGTGAAAATCAATCAATTACTGATTTGAACCGCACGATTGATTTTAAGAGAGGTGCTGGCCCAGTGCTGTAGTTACTTGGCTCTCGGGACATGAGTTCGTATCCCACCATGGCGACGGTGGGATCAGACTGGGGGCAAAAAGCTCAATTAAAAGCAGCTCGCGGGGAGGTGATGGCCAAGTGTATTATCACTGGACTGTTAATACAGAGACCCAGATAATGCTCTGGGGGACATGGGTTCAAATCCTGCCAGAGCAGATGATGGAATTTGAATTTAATAAATAACTGGAATTAAAAATAGAATCATAGGCGTTCCATAGAATCCCTACAGTGTAGAAATAGGCCCTTTAGCCCAACAAGTCTACACTGACCTTCCACAGAGTAACCCACCCAGACCTTTCCCCTAACTCATGAACCTACCCTATACATTCCTGAATACTATGGGTAATTTAGCATGGGCCTAACCTGCACATGTTTGGATTGTGGGAGGAAATACACAGACAGAGAGAGAATATGCAAACTCCACACAGATAGTTACCCAAGACTGGAATTGAACTTGGGAACCCTAGTGCTGTGAGGCAACAGTGCTAACCACTGAGCCACTTATCTAATGATGACTGTGATTGTTGGACAAACTCACTTGGTTCACTGATGACCTTGATGGAAGGAAGCTGCCATCCTTACCTGGTCTGGCCTACATGTAACTCCAGACCCACATCAATGTGGTTGGCTCTTAACTACCCTCTAGGCCATTAAGGATGGGCAATAAATCCTGCTTATCCAGTGACACCCTCGTCCCATGAATGAACAAAGAGAAAAATATAAAGAAGAGTCACTGGTCCAAAAACGTTAACTCTATTTTCTCTCCACACATGCTGCCAGAGTTTCTCCAGTAAGGGATGGTACGGTGGCACAGTGGTTAGCACTACTGCCTCACAGCACCAGGGACCTGGGTTCAATTCCAGCCTCAGGTGACTGTCTGTGTGGAGCTTGCATGTTCTCCCTATGTCTGTGTGGGTTTCCTCCCACAAACCAAAGATGTGCAGGTCAGGTGAATTGGCCATGCTAAATTGCCCTTAGTGTTAGGTGCATTCGTTAGGGGTAAATATAGGGTAGGGTAGGGGAATGGGTCTGGGTGGGTTACTCTCAAGAGAGCTGGTGTGGACTTGGGCTGAAGAGCCTGCTTCTACATTGTAGGGAATCTAATCAATTTCTGCTATTGTTTGTGTATTAAAAGCAGGCCTGATAGTAACCTCTGTCAGTTGTTGTAAAGTCCCATCAGCTTTACATCTTAGACAGAGGCAAGGTAGTGTGGTAAAGATCCTGGGCTAGTAATCAAGGCAAAATCTGTGGGGATGGGGGCTTGAATCATAGCATGGCAGATAGAGCCTTAGAGATAAACAGCATAGAAACAGACCCTTCGGTCCAACCCGTCCATGCCGACCAGATATCCCAACCCAATCTAGTCCCATCTGCCAGCACCCGGCCCATATCCCTCCAAACCCTTCCTATTCATATACCCATCCAAATGCCTCTTAAATGTTGCAATTGTACCAGCCTCCACCACTTCCTCTGGCAGCTCATTCCATACACATACCATCCTCTGCATGAAAATGTTGCCCCTTAGGTCACTTTTATATCTTTGCCCTCTAGTTCTCCCCTATCCCAGGGAAAACACTTTGCCTGTTTATCCTATCCATGTCCCTCATAATTTTGTAAACCTCTATAAGATCACCCCTCAACCTCCGACGCTCCAGGGAAAACAGCCCCAGCCTGTTCAGCCTCTCCCTATAGCTCAAATCCTCCAACCCTGGCAACATCCTTGTAAATCTTTTCTGAAGTCTTCCAAGTTTCACAACATCTTTCCAATAGGAAGGAGACCAGAATTGTATGCAACATTCCAACAGTGGCCTAACCAATCTCCTGTACAACTGCAACATGACCTCCCAACTCCTGTACTGAAAATGTGTTGCTGGAAAAGCGCAGCAGGTCAGGCAGCATCCAAGGAGCAGGAGAATCGACGTTTCGGGCATGAGCCCTTCTTCAGGAATGGGCTTCCTGAAGAAGAGCTCATGCCCGAAATATCGATTCTCCTGCTCCTTGGATGCTGCCTGACCTGCTGCGCTTTTCCAGCAATACATTTTCAGCTCTGATCTCTAGCATCTGCAGACCTTACTTTCCCCCAACTCCTGTACTCAATTCTCTGACCAATAAAGGAAAGCATACCAAATGCCTTCTTCACTATCCTATCTACCTGCGACTCCACGTTCAAGGAGCTATGAACCTGCGCTCCAAGGTGTCTTTGTCCAGCAATACTCCCTAGGACCTTACCATTAAGACTATAAGTCCTGTTTAGATTTGCTTTCCCAAAATGCAGCACCTCGCATTTATCTGAATCAAACTCTATCTGCCACTTCTCAGCCCATTGGTCCATCTGGTCCAGATCCTGTTGTAATCTGAGGTAACCCTCTTCACTGTCCACTACACCTCCAATTTTGGTGTCATCTGCAAACTTACTAACTGTACCAATAGATTCAATAAAGAGCAAATTGCCTTAATAGTGACCACTGTTAATTGTGATGAAAACCCATCAGGTTCACTAATGTCCTTCAGGTAAGAAAATCTGCCAATCTTGCCCAATCAGAGCCAAAAAAACCCCTGCAGATTCTGGAATCCAAAGTAGACAGGCAGGAGGCTGGAAGAACACAGCAAGCCAGGCAGTTATTCCTACCCGCCCTGTTCATGCCCCTCATAATATTACACTCTCTACCAGGGTTTCCCCCCCACCCCCAAAAACCTTCTCTGTTCCCAAAGAAAACAGCCCAAGATTATCCAGCCTCTCTCTATCACTGAGATGCTCCATCCCAGGCACCATCCTGGGGAATCTCCCTCTGCACCCCCTCCAGTGCAGTCACATCCTTCCTAAAGTGTGGAGACCAGAACTACACACAGTACTCCAGCTGTGGCCTCACCAAAATCCTGTACATCTCCAACATGGCCTCCCTGATCCTCTCATCTATGCCACGACTGGAGGCAAGAGTCACATTTGTCTTCTTAACTACTCTATTAACCTGTCCTGGCATCTTCAGGTATCTATGGACAAGTACCCTAAAGTCCCTCTGTTCCTCTGAGCTTCCTAGTGTCCTGCCAGTCATTGGTGACTCTCTTATCTTGTCCCTCCTTCCAAAGAGCATCACCAACAACCAAACAGCCAATCTCCATGTCTTCTGTAAACTTATTTATCATCCCAATCCCATATTCTCATTTAAACACACACACACACACACAGCACTGACCTTCTGTCACACAAGCAAACCTTGACTGCAAGCCCTCTGATTTCACACACAAAACCCTTACGTTGAAGGGGTGAAAACTGTGCAATTTGTCTATTCTTAATAGCGGTAAATCAGACCCCTGCTTTTTTTTTCTAACCATTCCTGACACAATTACAATTAAAATTTAAAATGTCAGGAAGCAAGTGTGTGTTTTTTAAAAATTCTCTTGTGGGATGTGGGTGTCACTGGTTGGGCCCAGTTTTTACTGCCCGTCCCTAGTCATCCCTTGAGAAGGTGGGGATGAGCTGTCTTCTTGAACCGCTGCAGCCCATGTGCTGCTGGTGGACCCACAATGCCCTGGGGGAGGAGATTCCATAGTAGAGGAAGCTTTTGAGTGGGGAAATTCTCTCTGAGAATGCAGTATGTAGGTCTGGGCTGGAAGAAAAACCTGCAAGAGATGCAGGGAGAGTCGTCACCATGGTCACAACTTCCCTGTCTGACTCCACTGCCGTTAAAATATTGGGAGCACAGAGTTCATGGAACGTTCATAGAATCCCTGCAGTATGGAAGCAGGCCATTCAGCCCAACAAGTCCACACCGACCCTCCAAAGAGCATCACACCACCTCCTTCTCCGCCCCCCCCCATCCCTATAACCCTGCATTTCGCATGGCAAATCCACCCTAACCTGTACATCTCTGCACACTATGGGCAATTTAGCATGACCAATGCACCCTAACCTGCACATCTCTGGACGTTATGGGCAATTTAGCATGACCAAAGCACCCTAACCTGAACATCTTTGGACAGTGGGAGGAAACTGGAGCACCTGAAGGAAACCCACACAGACACAGATGATATGTGCAAACTTCACACAGACAATTACCCGAGGGTGGGTTCACTTGGAAATATTTTACATTAGATCTGGTTCACTTGAATCACTCAATGTGCATCACCGTTGTTGATTGATGGTAGCTTAGTCACACGGGACAAAATTCATTCACATGCCTCATGGCTGACATGGATTAATGGTGACTGGGGAGGTTACAGACCTTTATTCAACATGTTGTGTTTGTTGCAATCCCTGTTTACTGAAGGTTTGTGTTGGTGTCTGGTGTACTTACCATGCTGTCAGGCAGCATTGAACCAGCATGTCCTACTGACCCTCCTTTCTATGTGGTTCTAAAGGAGATTGTACAAGGTCACTCTTGGACTATATCTGGTGGAGTTAACCCATTAATAGTTGCTCTGGTGCTATGAATTATGTAGCTAATTTGTACTTACTCTGGAGTCTATCCTGAGGCCTCAACATGAGACTCAGACAGATGTAACTAGCAATTAAACACTACGTAATAAACTAATGCTCAGTGACAGATTCACCTCTCCTGTAACTTAGCACAGATACCTTTCCGCACGTGGTCTCAGTAATTTAGACTATTACCAAGATGAAGAATTGGGGTCAGTGAATTTACTCGTGATGATTCAGATGAACATCGTGACAAATGAGACTCTTAATCTCAGGGCTATGGGTTTTTCACACAGAGGGTGGTACATGTATGGAATGAGCTGCCAGAGGATATGGTGGAGGTTGGTACAATTACAATATTTAAAAGGCATCTGGATGGGTATATGAATAGGAAGGGTTTGGAGGGATATGGGCCGGGTGCAGGCAGGTGGGACTAGATTGGGTTGGGATATCTGGTCGGCATGGATGAGATGGACTGAAGGGTCTGTCACCGTGCTGCACATCTCTATGACTGTAGACTCTATAATAGGTCACATTTGCCTCCACTGCTGTCTAGAGTGATGAGTTCCACACTCTCTCTAATGTCTGGGTGAAGATCTCTCCTGAATTCCCAGTCGGTTTTATTTTTAAAATTTTTTTCTTAGAGCAGAGGGGACTGAGGGGGCCATGATTGAGAGATCTCAAAATTTGAGAGGGTAGATAGGGTAGACAGAGATGAACCGTTCCCCTTGGTGGCGGGATCATTGACCAGGGGATGTAGATTTAAGGGAAGGAGCAGGACGTTTACAGAGGGGCACAAGGAAGAAACGTTTTCTCCCAGAGGGTGATGGGGAACTAGAACTCACTGCCTGTGAGGGTGGGACAGGCAGAAACCCTCAGAGCGTTGAAGATGGATTTAGATGTGCTTTTGTGATACCAAGGCTACAGGCCAAGTGCTAGGAAATGAGATTAGAATAATTAGGTGGTTGTTTGTGACCCATATGGACTCGATGGGCCAAAGGGCCTTTTCCCACGCTGTGCATTGCAATGACTTTATGGTTACTGTGAGCAGTAGTATATTATCACCGTGACTCCCTTCTTGGTTAAACACTGTTTCCTAAAGAAGGGCTCATGCCCGAAACGTCGAATCTCATTTTCCTTGGATGCTGCCTGACCTGCTGCGCTTTTCCAGCAGCACATTTTCAGCTCTGATCTCCAGCATCTGCAGACCTCACTTTCTCCTAAACACTGTTCAGGCAAGTTACACTTCTTGGTTCTGAGGAAGGGTCGCTGGCCCCGAAACGTTAACTCTGATTTCTCTCCAGAGCTGCTGCCAGACCTGCTGAGTTTTTCCAGCAACTTCTGTTCTTGTTTCTGATTCACAGCGTCCGCAGTTCTCTCGAATTTGGTTGCGATGAGAGGAAGCTGATGGGAAATGAGAGATATCTGGTTGTACTGTCTGCACTTTGTAATCTGGAAGAGATTTCAGGATGTGGGAGAAGTGAGATGTGAGAAGGAGGGTCAGGCACGATGCCCTTTCCCTTTAAGAGGTGCTGGTTAGCTCTCCAGTGCTCACAATATTGACCGCCCACTCACTGACGGCACCATTAGTCCCATCAGTGTGCTGCTGTAACTGGCTGCCGGTAAATTATGTGTAGTAAAAAATGAGGTCTGCAGATGCTGGAGATCACAGCTGCAAATGTGTTGCTGGTCAAAGCACAGCAGGCCAGGCAGCATCTCAGGAATAGAGAATTCGACGTTTCGAGCATAAGCCCTTCATCAGGAATGAGAGAGAGTAGCCAAACAGGCTAAGATAAAAGGTAGGGAGGAGGGACTTGGGGGAGGGGCGATGGAGGTGGGATAGGTGGAAGGAGGTCAAGGTGAGGGTGATAGGCCGAAGTGGGGTGGGGGCGGAGAGGTCAGTAAGGAGATTGCAGGTTAGGAAGGCGGTGCTGAGTTGAGGGAACCGACTGAGACAAGGTGGGGGGAGGGGAAATGAGGAAACTGGAGAAATCTGAATTCATACCTTGTGGTTGAAGGGTTCCCAGGCGGAAGATGAGGTGCTCCTCCTCCAGCCGTCGTGTTGTTATGTTCTGCCGGTGGAGGAGTCCAAGGACCTGCATGTCCTCGGTGGAGTGGGAGGGAGAGTTAAAGTCTTCGAGTAAAAAATGAGGTCTGCAGATGCTGGAGATCACAGCTGCAAATGTGTTGCTGGTCAAAGCACAGCAGGCCAGGCAGCATCTCAGGAATAGAGAATTCGACGTTTCGAGCATAAGCCCTTCATCCTCTTATTCCTGATGAAGGGCTTATGCTCGAAACGTCGAATTCTCTATTCCTGAGATGCTGCCTGGCCAGGGGAGAGTTAAAGTGTTGAGCCACGGGGTGGTTGGGTTGGTTGGTCCGGGCGGCGATGCCCTCCACCGCATCTCCTCCACTTCCCGCTCCTCCGACCTTGAGCCCCGCCCCTCCAACCGCCACCAGGACAGAACCCCACTGGTTCTCACCTACCACCCCATCAACCTCCGTATACAGCTTATCATCCGCCGTCATTTCCGCCACCTCCAAACGGACCCCACCACCAGGGATATATTTCCCTCCCCTCCCCTATCAGCGTTCCGCAAAGACCACTCCCTTCGTGACTCCCTCGTCAGATCCACACCCCCCACCAGCCCAACCTCCACCCCCGGCACCTTCCCCTGCAACCGCAGGAAATGTAAAACTTGCGCCCACACCTCCACACTCACTTCCCTCCAAGGCCCCAAGGGATCCTTCCATATCCGCCACAAGTTCACCTGTACCTCCACACACATCATCTGTTGCATCCGCTGCACCCGATGTGGCCTCCTCTATATTGGTGAGACAGGCCGCTTACTTGCGGAACGCTTCAGAGAACACCTCCGGGCCGCCCGGACCAACCAACCCAATCACCCCGTGGCTCAACACTTTAACTCTCCCTCCCACTCCACCGAGGACATGCAGGTCCTTGGACTCCTCCACCGGCAGACAAAAAAAGCCATCATGTTAATCACGGGTGATTTTAATTTTCACAAAGATTGGCAAAATATACCTGAAGGAAGGTATATAAAGGGACCTTCATGCCTGTAGATGCATTTTATTTGGATATCCAAAAGTATGTCATACAATAAGATGTCATACATAAGGCTACTTAATAAGATAAGAGGAGAAAGTGAGGACTGCAGATGCTGGAGACCAGAGCTGAAAAATGTGGTGCTGGAAAAACGCAGCAGGCCAGGCAGCATCCGAGGAGCAGGAGAATCGACGTTTCGGGCATAAGCTCTTCTTCAGGAATGAGGCTGGTGTGCCAGGTGGGCTGAGATAAAAGGGGGAAGGGAATTTGGGGGAGGGGCACTGGGAATACGATATGTGGAAGGAGGTGAGGATGAGGGTGATAGGCCGGAGAGGGACTGCAGGTCAAGAGATGCTGAATCCGGGGGGGTTGGGACTGAGAAAAGGTGGGGGGAGGGGAATAAGGAAGCTGGAGAAATCTGCATTCATCCCGTGTGGTTGGAGGATTCCTAGGAGGAAGATGAGGCGCTCTTCCTCCAGGCGTCGTGTGGTTAGGGTCTGGCGATGGAAGAGGCCAAGGACCTGCAAGTCCTTGGCCGAGTGGGGCTAAAGTATTCAGCCAAGGGGCGGTTGGGTTGGTTGGTGCGGGTGTCCCAGAGGTGTTCCCCAATAAGATAAGAGCCCGTGGATTTGGAGGTAAGTCATGAACATAGATAGAAGATAATTAACTCCTTGAAGACAGTAAGTTGGGATGAGGGACATTGTCAGTGCCACAGAAGTCAGTGCTAGGGCGACAATTATTCACAATATGCGCTAATGATTTGGACGAGGAAAGTGAAAGTGCTCTTGTCAATATTAGAGATGACACGAAAATTGGTGGGAGGCAAATGATGACACAAGGAGTCTACAAAGAGATATAATCAACTTAAGTGTGTGGGCAAAATACTTGGCAGACAGTATGCAATGTGGGAAAATGTGAAATCATGCACTTTGGCAGGAAGAGTAGAGGAGCTGAATATTATTTAAATGGGGCAAGACTGCAGAAAGCTGCAGAACTGGGACTTGGGAGTCCCAAACAATATGTCACAAAAAGCTAACATCCAAATGCAGCAGGTAATAATGAAGGACTTCGTTCCAGAAGGGGAATGGAATATAAAGCAGGAGACTTTCCTAAAACTATACAAGGGACGAGTCAGACCACGGCTGGAATGCTGTGAATAGTTTTGGTCCCCTTGTTTAAAGTCTGGGATTGCAGTTCAGAAAATGTTGACTGGACTGATCCTGGATCTGGAAGGATTTTCTTATGGGAAGAGGTTGAGTAGTTTGGGCCTGTACTCATTTAGAACAATGAGAGACAACCTTATTGAAACATATAATCGACTGGGTCGATGTGGAAAGCTTGTTCGGGGCAGTCAATGACGAGACGGAATAATCTCAGAATGAAGGGGTCACCTATTTAAGATAGATGAGAAAACTTTTCTTCTCTCAGAAGGGAGTGAATCTGTGGAATTCTTTACCTCAGAGGGATGTCAAGGCTGGGGCATTCAATACATTCAAGGCTGAGGCAGACAGATTTTGAATCAGGAAGGCGAATCGAGGGTTATGATCAAAGAAGCAGGAAAGTGGAGTTGAGGATTATTAGATCAGTCATGATCTCAGAACAGTGAATGGCAGTGTGAACTGCAGTGTCAGCACAGAATCACTGGAGTGAAACATAAACCTTTAGAATCAGACCTCAAGGCCACTCACTGAATCATAGCCTGTTTATTATCCGTGCTATCAATGACAATGTTTGAGTTCTCGTTGACACACCCGAGCTGTATTTGTGCAGCAATGTTACTTCGGGCAGTTGCTTTACCCTCCCGTGATTGAGTCGAAGAATAAAGGACACAAATCCACACTGTGTAATCAGCAACAGCAAAGGTGTGGTCCTTTCACATATTTATTCATTCATAGGGCTGTGCTGGCTGAGCCAGCATTAATTACTCAGCCCTTGCTGCCCTTCTGAAGGTGGTGGGGGGGCTTCTGCTTTTGTGGTCTGCCTACAGCACACGGACTGCAGTGGTTCAAGAAGGCAGCTCACCCCCGCCTTCTCAAGGGGCAACTAGGGACAGGCAATGAATACTGGGCCCAGCCAGCAACACCCACATCCCGAGTGCAGGCCATGGAGTGACGTTTGGGTTTTAACGGTGGTCAGATGGTATTTCAGATTTTTACCGAATTCAAATTTTGCCGTCTGCCATGGTTTGCCATGTAATGACCGCAGAACGTTAGTCTGGAGTTATGGATTTCTTGATTACTCAGTTCTTGAAGAAGACTCTGAATGTTAAGTATGTCTCTCTTTCTGTCGTGATGCTGCCAGACCTGCTGAGCTTCTCCAGCATTTGCTAGTGGGCACTCATTCGAGTGAGCGGGGCACTACTCCACCTCGTCCCCTTGACCCAGAATTGCCATCAACTGGGATCTGAATGACCCTCACGAGGCAGGCTCTGAGGTTAAAACAAAACCTCAGGGGTTCCGTTAAAAAATAATGTTCTGAAGGTTGGATATGACCATGGTAAGCTTTGACAGCAGGGCCACACTACAGGAAGACTCAGATGGTGGGATAACATAAAGGAAGGGCTGAAGAAGGGCTTATGCCCGAAACGTCGAATCTCCAGTTCCTCGGATGCTGCCTGACCTGCTGTGCTTTTCCAGCAACACATTTTCAGCAGGGATAACATAAAGTACAGGATTTTAAAGAAGATATAAAATATAGGAGCAGGAGCAGGCCTTTCAGCCCTTCAAGCCTGCTCTGCTATTCAACATGATCATGGCTGACCATCCAACTCAGTTCCCTGTTCCTGTTTTCCCCCCTTTCCCTTTGATCCCTTTCGCCCCAAGAATTATATCTACATCTTTACTGAAAATCTTCAAAGTTTTGAACTTAATAGTTTCTTCCAATAGAGAATTCCACTGTCGGGGTGAATAAATTTCTCCGCAGCTGTGTCCTAAAATCCCTACCACATATTCTTCGACTGTGAATTCTGATTTTAGACATCACAGTCACCAGGAACAGCCTTCTTGTGTTTACCCTACCTAGATCTGTTAGAAACGTTTCGATTTCTGTGAGATCTGCTCTCTAAATGCTAGTGAATATAATGCAAACTGATGCAGCGTCTCTTCATACATCAGTTCTGGGATCCCAGATGAAGAAGCTGAAGATGGTTGGACCTGGGACACTACCCTGAGGAACCCCTGCAGAGATGCCCTGGAGCTGAGATGACTGACCTCCAACATTCACAGCCATCTTCCTATGAGTCAGGTATGACTCCAACCAAGGGAGAACTTTCTCCCAATTCCCATCGATTCCAATTTTTCCAGGGCCCTTTGATGCCACACTCAGTCGAATATGGTTTTGACATCATTCCCACCTCACTTCTGGAATTCAGTTATTTTGTTCGTGTTTCAACCAACACTGTAATGAGGTCAGGAGCTGAGGAAAACAGATGTGGAGCGGATGCTTCCTCTTGTGGGGCATTCTGGGACAAGAGGTGATAATCTTAGGATAAGGGGTAGCAAATTTAAAACAGCATTGAGGAGAAACGACTTTAGATTATCATTTACAGTGTGGAAACAGGCCCTTCGGCCCAACAAGTCCACACCGACCCACCGAAGCGCAACCCACCCATACCCCTACATTTACCCCTTACCTAACACTACGGGCAATTTAGCATGGCCAATTCACCTGACCCACACATCTTTGGACTGTGGGAGGAAACCGGAGCACCCGGAGGAAACCCACACAGACACGGGGAGAACGTGCAAACTCCACACAGTCAGTCGCCTGAGGCGGGAATTGAACCCAGGTCTCAGGCGCTGTGAGGCAGCAGTGCTAACCATTGTGCCACCGTGCTCTCCCAAAGGGTTGTGAATCTGTGGAATTCGTTAAGTCCAAAGTTCAGTGGATGCTGGGACAGTGAGTAAATTTAAGGAGGAGTTCGACAGATTGTAATTGGTAATGGGTCGAAGGGTAATGGGGAAGAAGGCGGGAACATAGGGATGAGAAGCATATCAGCCATGATCGAATGGCGGAGCCGACTCGATGGGCCAAATGGCCTAATTCTGCTCCTATATCTTATGAACATATGAAATTATGAGTGGTCGTGATAAAACCCAGTAGGAAATTGCGAAGCAGTTACCACTGTTGATAACATCTTCCATCACTTTACTGGATGATTGCAAATCCAGTTTTGACTTCATGGCACCGTTCCACCCTTTACTGTCTTATGTTGATCGCAAACGTTTGGACTACCCTTCAGTTTAGCTGCCATTCCATTCCTTTTCTCTTCCACCGTTAATCCTCTCACTTTCCATTGAAACTGACTGACTCATTCCATATCTTTGTTATGAACCTGATATTTTTCATGCGCACCCATTTCTTCTGCTCCATTTTACCCTTGGTCTCATCTATTTTCCAAGAAGACCTGGATTCATTTATCTCCCACCTCATCCAGTCCCTTGGAAATGTACTGGAATCCGTTGACCCTCCATGACTTTTATTCTCTTCCCTTAACCATTCCCGGTTTGGATAATTTCCCAATTGGCAGGTAGGCCGTCAGAGTAGGCAGCATCCTGGAGGATGGGAGTGGAGTGGGGACAGATGTTGAATGGGGACCAGTATGTGTGGTCAGTGGGCTGGAGGATGGGGACAGATGTTGGATGTGGACTGGTGTGGGTGGTCATTGGGCTGGAGGATGGGGATGGATGGTGGACGGGGACCGGTGTGAGATGTCAGTGGGCTGGAGGACGGGAGTGGAGTGGGTACGGATGTTGAATGTGGACCAGTGTGCGTGGTTAGTGGGCTGGATGGGAGTGGAGTGGGGACGGATGTTGGATGGGGACCGGTGTGGGTGGTCAGTGGGCTGGAGGATGGGAGTGGAGTGGGGACGGATATTGAATGGGGACCGGTGTGGGTGGTCAGTGGGCTGGAGGATGGGAGTGGAGTGGGGACGGATATTGAATGGGGACCGGTGTGGGTGGTCAGTGGGCTGGAGGATGGGAGTGGAGTGGGGATGGATGTTGGATGGGGACCGGTGTGGGTGGTCAGTGGGCTGGAGGATGGGAGTGGAGTGGGGACGGATATTGGATGGGGACCGGTGTGGGTGGTCAGTGGGCTGGAGGATGGGGATGGATGTTGGATGGGGACCGGTGTGGGTGGTCAGTGGGCTGGAGGATGGGAGTGGAGTGGGGACGGATATTGGGTGGGGACTGGTGTGGGTGGTCAGTGGGCTGGAGGATGGGAGTGGAGTGGGGACGGATATTGAATGGGGACCGGTGTGGGTGGTCAGTGTCTTGCAATCCTGGTTAGACCATGTGTGGAAGGCCCCTGTTACTGGCCCTTTATAGAAAGAACATAGTGTTCATCTTTTTAAATTTATTTCTTACTTTTCCAACTTATACTATGAATACTGTAAGGTACGGCGACATTTTTTCTTTAATTATCTATTTTATATCTAAGATTTGGTACTTGCTACCTAAGATTGCACTGTGTAGGGCGACATTGTAAACTTCTCACAGTATTTGTGGGACTTGAGACACGCGAGAAGACAGGAAATTCTGATTCTAGTAGCTTCTTGGAAATTCCCTACAAAGACCTCTCACCTCATTAACTCCCTCTCTCTTTCCTGCTTTAAGACACACCTTGACTGCGTTTGCACTAAAGTTTCAATCGCTCACAGCCTCTCAAGTGGCTGCAACGTATCGCACGTCAATAATATGAAGAACTGAAGAGTTGGAACATAGAACATTGAACATTACAGCACAGTATGGGCCCTTTGGCCCTCATTGTTGCGCTGACCTGTGGAACCAATCTGACGCCCATGTAACCTACACTCTTCCATTCTCGTTCATATGCCTATCCAATGACCACTCTCTGAGTAAAGAACCTACCTCTGACATCTCTCCTATATCTATCAACCCTCAATTTAAAGCCATGTCCGCTTGTGAAAGTTCTTTCTAGCCTTTTGCCAGTATTTACCTCACAAGTGTCATTACTAAAAGCAGATTACCCGGCTGTGTTGGAGTGTCCCGTCTGCAAATTTCCTTCAAAATAACTGTGATTGTATTTCAAACGGATCTCATTGTCTGTGGGATTTCCTGAGGCCCTGAAAGGTGCAAGATGGAGGACGGGAAAAATTTCTGGCTGTAAGAGCTGCTCCTTGTTTTGGGGTATTTTAGGTGTTGGAGGTGATTTCCTTGAATCCCAGGAGCAGCAATTACTGTTTGATATGCTGTTGCATTGTTTTGGAACTTTTGGAAAAAAAAGTCAAAACAACCGCAGTTTTAAAAGGGAGAAGAGCAGACAAAGGAAGCACATGGTGAGGAGAGAGAGAGAGAACATAGAACAGTACAGCACAGAACAGGCCCTTCAGCCCACGATGTTGTGCCGACCACTGATCCTCATGCATGCACCCTCAAACTTCTGTGACCATATGCATGTCCAGTAGTCTCTCAAATGTCCCCAATGACCTTGCTTCCACAACTGCTGCTGGTAACGCATTCCATGCTCTCACAACTCTCTGTGTAAAGAACCCACCTCTGACATCCCCTCTATACTTTCCTCCAACCAACTTAAAACTATGACTCCTTGTGTTAGTCATTTCTGCCCTGGGAAATAGTTTCTGGCTATTGACTCTATCTATGCCTCTCATTGTCTTGTATACCTCAATTAGGTCCCCTCTCCCCCTCCTTTTCTCCAAAGAGAAAAGTCCAAGCTCAGTCAACTTCTCTTCATAAGATAAGCCCTCCATTCCAGGCAGCATCCTGGTAAACCTCCTCTGAACCCTTTCCAAAGCATCCACACCTTTCCTATAATAGGGCGACCAGAACTGGATGCAGTATTCCAAGTGCGGTCTAACCAAAGTTTTATAGAACTGCAACAAGATCTCACGACTTGTAAACTCAATCCCCCTGTTAATGAAAGCCAAAACACCATATGCTTTCTTAACAACCCTGTCCACTTGGGTGGCCATTTTAAGGGATCAATGTACCTGCACACCAAGATCCCTCTGTTCCTTCACACTGCCAAGAATCCTATCCTTAATCCTGTACTCAGCTTTCAAATTCGACCTTTCAAAGTGCATCACCTCGCATTTATCCAGGTTGAACTCCATCTGCCAACTCTCAGCCCATCTCTGTATCCTGTCAATGTCCCGCTGCAGCCTACAACAGCCCTCTATACTGTCAACGGCACCTCCAACCTTTGTGTCATCTGCAAACTTGCTAACCCATCCTTCAATCTCCTCATCCAAGTCATTAATAAAAATTATGAACAGTAGACGCCCAAGAACAGAGCCCTGTGGAACACCACTCACCACAGACTTCCAGGCAGAATATTTTCCTTCTAATACCACTCGCTGTCTTCTGTCAACCAGCTAATTCTGTATCCAGACAGCTAAGTTCCCCTGTATCCCATTCCTCCTGACCTTATGAATGAGCCTACCATGGGGAACCTTATCAAATGCCTTGCTGAAGTCCATATACACCACATTCACAACTCGATCCTCATCAACTTTTCTAGTCACATCCTCAAAGAACTTGATAAGGTTTGTGAGGCATGACCTGCCCCTCACAAAGCCGTGTTGACTGCATTTAATCAAACCATGCTCTTCCAGATGGTCACAAATCCTGTCCCTCAGAATTCTTTCTAACACCTTGCAGACGACAGACGTGAGACCGACTGGTCTGTAATTGCCGGGGATTTCCCTATTTCCTTTCTTGAAGAGAGGAATTACATTTGCCTCTCTCCAGTCCACAGGTACGACTCCAGTGGAGAGCGAGGATGCAAAGATCTTTGCAAGCGGCGAAGCAATTGCATTTCACATTTCCCAAAGCAGCCGAGGACAAATCTGGTCTGGCCCTGGCGACTTGTTAATCTTAATGTTTGACAAAACTTTCAGCACATCAGCTTCATCTATCTCTATCCATTCCATGCACACCTGCTCTTCAAAGGTTTCATTCACTACAAAGTTCGTTTCTTTTGTAAAGACAGAAGCAAAAAACTCATTTAGGGCTTCCCCTACATCCTCAGACTCCACACACAAGTTCCCTATGCTATCCCTGATTGGCCCTAATCTTTCTTTGACCATTCTCTTATTCCTCACATAAGAGAGAGAGAGAAAACCTGCACAGTTACTGCCTTTGCTGTTTGAATTTGTGTATCGCTGGACATTGGAGTGCATCTGGGAAAACTAACAAACAGTGAAATTCACAACAAATCTTGGAGGAACTGTTGGGCGAAGTTCACAGCACAGAATCAGAGAAGTTAACTGTTGTTTTAAGTCTGTCCTAGAGAAAGGCTGCAGTAGTGAGTATAGTGGATTCTTTCTTGATTATGTTTTTGGAGATAAGTCTCTTGATTAAACTTAAAATATAAGCCATAGCTATTAATTTAACCTGGGGCAGTGTTTGTAGAGGAATAAGACGGTGTTATTTTCTGGGTCTGTAGATTGTGAAGGCCTTTGCAGTGAGATGTACTTCTTGTCAGATGTGGGAGTTTAAAGAGAGTTTAAGGGTTACTGTTGATTATATCTGCCATAAATGCTGTTGGATGCGAATCTTATCAGATCGAGTGGATCAGAGTATTGAGTACAGGAGTTGGGAGGTTATGTTGTGGCAGTAGAGGACATTGGTTAGGCCACTGTTGGAATACTGCGGGCAATTCTGGTCCCCTTCCTATCGGAAAGATGTTGTGAAATTTGAAAGGGTTCAGAAAAGATTTACAAGGATGTTGCCAGGGTTGGAGGATCTGAGCTACAGGGAGAGGTTGAATAAGCTGGCGTTATTTTCCTTGGAGTGTTGGAGGCTGAGGAGTGACCTTATAAAGGTTTATAAAATCATGAGGGACATGGATAGGATGAATAGGCAAAGTCTGTTCCATCGGGTTGGGGAGTCCAGAATTAGAGGGCATAGATTTAGGGTGAGAGGGGAAAGATATAAAAGGGACCTAAGGGGCAGCTTTTTCACGCAGAGGCTGGTGCGTGTATGGAATGAGCTGCCAGAGGATGTGGTGGAGGCTGGTACAATTGCAACATTTAAAAGGCATCTGGATGGAAATATGAATAGGAAGGGTTTGGAGGGATATGGGCTGGTGCTGGCTGGTGGGACTAGATTGGGTTGGGATATCTGGTCAGCATGGACAGGTTGGGCCGAAGGATCTGTTTCCATGCTGTACATCTCTATGACTCTATGAGAACAGGACAGCCCCGACCGAGTTGAGCCATTCAGAGGAAGAGTCGTTGGAATTGAAACGTTAGCTCTGTTTCTCTGGGAGGCTACCCAGTTTGAAAAGAGGGACCCAGAGGGAGTTGTCTCTCCCCTCACCTTCCCGCCTGAGGTCCCATCAGAGTGACCTGCAGGCCCTCAGTCATGACCCTGGAACTCCTCCTGGCCTCTGGAAAACTCAGGCAGGGCAGCAGGTGGATCTTAAATGGGATTCTGGAGGGCTTTCATTGGAGAGAGGGTGGGTGCATCTGGAATTTCAAATTGCAGATATTTTTGGAGTGGGCTGGATTCTTAGACCAACTGCAGCCCCCTGCCAGCTAGGAGTTTGTAAACTCCTGACCCGTGATTAGACCAAACCTCATAAAACCTCACAATGTAACACATGGACAGATTGGACCGAAGGGTCTGTTTCCGTGCTGTACATCTCTATGACTCTGAGTCTTCTTTTAGAAAATCATGAGGCGGACACATAAGGTAAATATCAAAGATCTTTTCCCCACAGTTGGGGAGTTCAAAACTAGATGGCATAATTTTAAGGTCAGGGGGAAAGATACAAAAAGGGCCTTTTCACCCAGAGGGGTGGTTTATTTATAGAATGAACTGTCAAAGGAAGTGGTAGGTGGGACTAGTTTCGTTTCGAAAATCTGGTCAGCATTGAGAAGTTGGACCGAAGGGTCTGTCTCCGTGCTGTGCAGCTCTATGACACTATTTATTTACATCTCTCACTAATCAAGAGCTGGTATTTGCGTGGTACTGTTGACTCAACAATGAAGTCAAGAGAACTTTGCAGCAGAAAATATCATATTACATAAGGATATATTAGAACAACGAACCAAACATATCATCAAAGAGGAAGATTTCATGGAGTAGAGAGAGAGAGAAAAAGAGGTCATTTCCATTGCTCAGGATTTCATTAACTGATGGGGAAGTGATTATAGTGTGAAAGTCTATTCCTGGTGTAGGGGTCTAGTCCTGGTGTGAGGGTCTAGACCTGGTATAGAGGTCAAGTCCTGGTGCGTATGTCTATTCCTGGTGTGGGGGTCTAGTCATGGTGTGGGGGTCTAGACCTGGTATAGAGGTCAAGTCCTGGTGCGTATGTCTAGTCCTGGTGTGGGGGTCTAGTCCTGGTGCAAAGGTCTAGTCCTGGTGTAGGATCTAGTCCTGGTGTAGGGTCTAGTCCTGGTGTAGGGTCTAGTCCTGGTATGGGGTCTAGTCCTGGTGTAGGGTCTAGTCCTGGTGGTGGGGTCTAGTCCTGGTGTAGGGTCTAGTCCTGGTGTAGGGGTCTAGTCCTGGTGTGGGGGTCTAGTCCTGGTGTAGGGTCTAGTCCCGGTGTGGGGTCTAGTCCTGGTGTAGGGTCTAGTCCTGGTGTGGGGGTTTAGTTCTGGTGTGGGGTCTAGTCCTGGTGGTCTCTTTTCAGCCCAACTTTCCAGTGTACCCTTATCCCAGGAGCCGTTAATTGAATTGCAATGAACTATTATAGAGTCATAGAGGTGTACAGCGCGGAAACAGACCCTATGGTCCAACCCGTCCATACTGATCAGATATCCCAACCCAATCTAGTCCCACCTGCCAGTACCCGGCCCATATCCCTCCAAACCCTTCCTGTTCATCTCCCCAACCAGATGCTTCTTAAAGCGTTTTGGACTCAGGCAATGGAAATTCTTTCTCTCTAATTGTCCTATCTTAAACACCTCAAGCAAATCCTCCTTAACCCTTCCTATTCATATACCCATCGAAATACCTATTAAATATTGCAATTGTACCAGCCTCCACCACTTCCTCTGGCAGCTCATTCCATACATGTACCAGCCTCTGCGTGAAAAAGTTGCTCCTTAGGTCTCTTTTATATCTTTCCCCTCTCACCCTAAACCTATGCCCTCTAGTTCTGGACTCCCCGACCCCAGGGAAAAGACTTTGCCTATTTACCCTATCCATGCCCCTCATAATTTTGTGAACCTCTATACGGTCACCCCTCAGCCTCCGAGACTCCAGGGAAAACATTCCCGATGAAGGGCTTTTGACCGAAACGTCGATTTCGCTGCTCGTTGGATGCTGCCTGAACTGCTGTGCTCTTCCAGCACCACTGATCCAGAACCTGGTTTCCAGCATCTGCAGTCATTGTTTTTACCCAGGGAAAACAGCCTCAACCTGTTCAGCCTCTCCCTGTAGCTCAGATCCTCCAACCCTGGCAACATCCTTGTAAATCTTTTCTGAACCCGTTCAAGTTTCACAACATATTTCCGATAGGAAGGAGACCAGAATTGCACGCAATATTCCAACAGTGGCCTTTTTACTTTCTTCGTCTTCCTGTTATTTTAGGTGCTGTGGATTGGCGACATAAACGTTGCACTTTTTTTGTGAAAATACACATGAAAATAAATAGCTGTTCTATTCTATAATGGGGCAATGTGTGGCAGTACTAGAATCAGAGAGGCACTGAGATCTCAGGAAGCATTCAGTCAGGAGAGACGACAGAGATTGGGTTGGGGTAAGATCACCGAGGGACCTGATGCTGGGATCCTGAACATTAAATGTTGAGTTGCTGCTGGATGGTGAGCCCATGTGGAACACTGTGGGTCACTGAATGGGTAAAGGAGACTTTGTGTGAGGTAGAAATATTTTGGGATAAGCCCAAATTTCTATCATTCCTGTGCAGCCTGTGGAGACAGTGCAGCAACGTATTGCAGAGGTAGAGTAGCTACCAGTGATGTTCATAAAAACAACAGGGGGTTGAAGCTGACCAGTGAACATTGCAGTTTGCTGGCCCAGAAATTTCTCACAGGGTAAAAACAATGACTGCAGATGCTGGAAACCAGATTCTGGATTAGTGGTGCTGGAAGAGCACAGCAGTTCAGGCAGCATCCAACGAGCAGCGAAATCGACGTTTCAGGCAAAAGCCCTTCATCAGGAATAAAGGCAGAGAGCCTGAAGCGTGGAGAGATAAGCTGGAGGGGAATTTCTCACAGTCAGCACAGATAAGGTAAGAGAGAGAATAAAAACACAGGGGAAGCACTGAGGCCTCCTTTGTTCCTCCTAGCCACTGTCAGTTATGAGTGGAGCCGTTACAGATCAGAATGAGAGATTACAGCTTGCTGCATACTCAACTGGGTGAGATCACTGACAGAGCGGGCGAGGAGGGGGGTGGGGTGCTGTAGGGTGAGAGGTCACCATTTGCAGACTATTTGTTTTCTTTACAAAATACAGTAGCGCCTCGACATTCGAACGACCCCATTCACGAACAATCGGTTTACAAACAGGATTGTACGTAAAACTTTGCTTCGACGTACGTACGAAATTCAAGGTACGAGCAAATGGAGTGAAGTGCAGGCGTTTGTTGAGAGGCCTCACCCTAACAACACTGTGACCAACAGAGCAGTGAACATTTTAAATGACAATGGGATGTCCCATTTTCGGAAAATTCTGCAACAAAGAAAAAAACAAGTTTCTCTGGATTGTTTTCTTGTGGCATCGCCAACCTCCAAGAGACAAAAAAAGAGAAAAGACTCCGGAAATATCTGAACAATGGAAAAAATTGATTCAGTTCGCGAACGTTACGGTTCGCAAACCGGGTCCCGGAATGGATTAAATTCATAAGTCGAGGCGCTACTGTCATCAGATCGTTATGCTGTTGTGAATTCACTCAAAAGAAGGAAATGTGACACCATTAACCTCTTCCTGAGCAACTCAATAGGATAATAGATAACCAACTCACTCTCAAAATGTTCCAAATCCATTCCTTCCTTACGTTAGTATCTTTTCAGGATATGTGAGCGTTGCTGGCTGCCCCAGCCTTTATAGACCGTCCCTAGTTGCTCCTTGAGAAGATGATGGTGAGTTGCTAGGTTGAACCGTTGCAGTCCACAACCAACCAGGTCGTACCCTCTACCTGTCTTCACCTATCCCCACTTCACCACCCTGCCCCCACCACCCCCTTTATCTGCAGCTTCCCCCCTCCGCCACCACACCCCCATAGTCCTGAAGAAGGGTTACACCTGAAACCTCGATATCTCCACCTCTTGACGCTGCCTGGCTTGCTGTGTTATTCCAGCCGCCTGCCTGTCCATGTGTTGTAGGTAGATCCACAATACGCTTAGGGAGGGCATGGTGACCTCACAACCATGAAGGAACGGCGATATATTTCCAGTTCTTTTTGCTTGCTATCATTTAGAAGCATAAGAGGTAACTTGATTGAAACGTGTAAGATTCTAAAGGATCCTGCGGGGTGAGGATGTTTCCTCATGTGGGAGAATCCAGAACTGGAGGTCACTGTTGAGAAATAACCAAGTTAAGATTAGTGTGGTGCTGGAAAAGCACAGCAGGTCGAGGAGCAGGAAAACCAATGTTTTGGGCAAAAGCCCTTCATCAGAAACAGTTGTCTACTTAAGACAGAGATGAGGTGAATTTTTTTTTAGATTAGATTACTTACAGTGTGGAAACAGGCCCTCCGGCCCGACAAGTCCACACCGACCCGCCGAAGCGCAACCCACCCATACCCCTACATTTACCCCTTACCTAACACTACGGGCAATTTAGCATGGCCAATTCACCGGACCCGCACATCTTTGGACTGTGGGAGGAAACCGGAGCACCCGGAGGAAACCCACACAGACACGGGGAG